>NC_057845.1:14825000-16075000 GCF_910594005.1 Cervus elaphus | reverse complement strand
ATTTAAAAAAAAAAAAAAAAAAACTTAAAAAAACTTACTGATATTATTTTTCCGATTTTCATTAAAAATAAAAACACAAACAACTTTTTAAAAGGAAGAGAGGAAAAGAGAAAGATGTAAGCAAAAAAAATCCAATAAGAAATTTTGGAGTTCCTAATTCATAACAGAAATTAAAAGATCTTCAAAGAGAAAATTGTCTAAAGAACTGTCAAGAGTCTGTGATATTAACCTAGACTAGCAGTTAGGCTTGCCACAGGTTTGTGGATGCCAGCAGAAGACAAAAGCTTATTGGTTCAGAATAAAAAGAGTGTAACACTCACGGCAGGGGAGGAAGTAAGAGCTTCACGTTTGTTTTGTATCAGTTCCATTTCCCTCACACGTTCCACTGGGGTGAAGCACAGGTTGGTCTAATTGAATGCTGAATTAGTTGCTAGGGGCCCCCAGTGAAGCACAGGTTGGTCTAGTTGAATGCTGAATTAGTTGCTAGGGGCCTCGGAGGAGGAAGCCTGAGCCTAAGAAATGCCGGCTGATATAGAGGGACTGCAAGCAAAACTGTCCAAGCTTTGCAACAGTAGAAAACATTAGCTTTCTTATTCTGGACAAAAAACACAACTTTTCTTTGCTCTAGAGGGAGGGACTATATTTTTCATGGTATTTTGCAATGCAAACATCCTTGGATAGGTTTGCCAGAACTAAAAGGGTCAATGATGTCTCTCAAAACAGGTAGAGAAATAAGAGAGCACCCTAGAGAATTGTCTCCCAAACGTCTCATTGTATAATGGTTTTATTAATACATAAAATGACTTGGGGATGATGCTTTCTGACTCTTAACCTTCTCTCTTTCTGAGCCTGCTCTGTTTTATCCCCTCAATCTATTTCATTTCAAATACAGTAAGATTAACTAATGTCTCATTCAGTAACTCAAGATCTCTGAATATACTCCAAGGGATCAATTATTTTTTTTTTTTTATTAAAATGACTTCTGTTTCAGAGTGGAATGAAATCCCCAGCTAGTAAGAAACTAATTTCCTTTTTGCCATACTAGCTCAATGATATATTTGCCAAATCTAGAGGTCACAAATGTGTTATTTATTTCTGTATCATTTCAAGGCAAGACAGAGATAACTCTATGGAGATTCTTCTCTTAAGATCATACAGTCTAAATGAATTTGTATGTAAATTAATGCTGGAGGCCATTAGCTCCCAAAGAAAAAGACTACACTAAATGATAATCTCCAGATACAAGATAGAGATTATAAAAATCATTCACCTGTATTGGTAGAATTAATAAATGCAGGAACATTTTTCCTCCTCATTTAGGAGGATCATGAGTTTAACAGATTAAATATATAGGGAATACACCAAAATTGCCTGAACTGGAAATAAAAAGGGCTCCCTGAAACAATTACAGTAATTGACATCAGGAAGTATACATGTATAAACAATGAAGAGGGGGAAAAACTGAAACAAAAAATAAGCTTAAGAATTTAGAAAAAATTAAGCAAATTAAGTATAAGTTTAAAAATACATAATTAAACTAATATGACATAAGATGGCAGAGCATAAATACAAAAAATATATATTCTAAATGTATTCTAAAAATTATATGTATGTAGATATATATATAATGGGTGTTCATTGGAAGGACTGATGCTGAAGCTGAAACTCCAATACTTTGGCCACCTCATGCGAAGAGTTGACTCATTGGAAAAGACCCTGATGCTGGGAAGGATTGGGGGCAGGAGGAGAAGGGGACAACAGAGGATGAGATGGTTGGAAGGCATCACCGACTCAATGGACATGAGTTTGAGTAAACTCCGGGAGTTGGTGATGGACAGGGAGGCCTGGCGTGCTGCGATTCATGGGGTCGCAAAGAGTCGGACATGACTGAGCGACTGAACTGAACTGAAATGATATATATATGCATATACATGTAGCTTCCCCGGTGGCTCAGAAAGTAAAGTAATGCTTTACTTTAAATGCAATGCAGGAGACCTGAGTTCAGTCTCTGGATCCCTGGGTCAGGAAGATCCCCCGGAGAAGGGAACACACTCTAATATTCTCACATGGAGAATTCTGTGAACAGAGGAGCCTAGAGGACTATATCATGGGAGAAAACATTCCATATATGAGGAGAAAATATGGAAGAAAATCAGCAAGTAGGGTTTAGTCTCTATAATTTTAAATCCTTACTAAGTTCTTTAAAGAAAAAATAGAAAAAATATTGTCATATTAATAATATAAATTTGAAATTCCCTCTGATACATTTGTCACATACTTACCTAACATATATTTACAATGTGCTTTAAAGATATAAGTATATTTTAAAAGCTAGTTAAATAAAAAGGTATGGGTCACATCTAAGTAATTTATTGTTTCTTTTGTGTATTTGAAGTATTTGTAAATATGTCTGCTAAAAGACCTTTCTGTCACTGGTGTAATGGCTGTAACTGAAAGTGTTTGAATGACATTTGTTTTTGTTTAAAATAAATATTATATGTAAATTACTAAAAAATATAACAGCAACTGGATGGTACATCAGAATTTCTAGATTCATAAACTGACCATGTTAATGGCAAGCTCTGCGATGTTGGGCAAGATTATTTCATTTCGTTTTCAAGTAAGCATGTTGGTACAGATGTGTCTAAGTGACATTTACGTTTTAAAATTTCATGAAGACATTTAGGTTGCTTCCTCATCTTGCACATTGTAACTAGCCCTACAATGAACAGAAGGGTACATATAGCTTTTTGAATTTGTATTCCTATTCTCTTTGGATAAATAGCTAGAAATGGAAATGATGGCTCATGTAGGTGGTTCTACTTTAGTTTTTTGAAGAAGCTTCATACTGTTTCCCATTGTTGTTGCATGAATTTATGAGGTAGAATAAGAAATACACACTTCCAGATATAAAATAAATAAATTACAGTGATGTAATATACACACAGGGAATACAGTTAATAATATTGCAACAAATTCATATGCTGATAAATGGCAATGATCTTATTGAGGTGATCAGTTAGTTCATACTGTACAAAAATATTGAGTCGCTATGTTGCACACCTGAAACTAATTTAATATTGTATGTTAATTACCACAATAAAAAGGTAAAAAAAAATATTCCATGGTGATAAAAAGAAGTCAGACCTATCTACTCTCTAGAAAAGACTTTGTTTAACAGTCTATTTTGGTCTTGTTCTCATGTGAAGTGACCTCTTCTGCATCAAGAGGAAGCCTTCCACTCTTAATTCTTGATTTAATGCATGAGTCACATTTAACCACAGGAGACAAGGTTGTAATATCCTACATTAAAGTCATCTGAGCGTGTTATGGCTACAAGCAATAGTCTATTTTGATAACTTTTAAAAGAATAATATAAACAGAAGAAGAACAGAGAATGCAATGATTTTATAAAACAGACTTAGCCAAGAAATCATTACGAAAAGAGAGCCTAAAAGAAACTAGTTACATAAACCGTTGTTCTTTTTTTTTTAAATCCCCCTGGCAATGTTAACATTTCACTGCAGATCTAATTTATTACATTTTTTCTTCAATATATTTTTTCATGCTATGTTATTTGTTTTGTGTGGATTATCTCTGAAGCATCAAAAATTTCTCAAGATTGAGGAATCTGTAAATAATCTTACAGAACATAAATTTCTTATTAAAAACTTAAAAAAAACTTCCACCAATTACAATTTTTAAGATATCGTGTGATATACATCATATCTTAGAAAACACTATTTATAAAACAAACAAACCAGGGCATTTTAATCTATTGCAGAAATAAGAAAGTTAAAATCTCATTGAAAAAATTTAAATATCCTAATAATATCAAGCAATAGTTTCCTTAGATTTAGGAGATCCATTTAATATCCATCTAGCAATCAAAATTCCAAAAGGTATTCCTGAGGATGCTAAAATAGTGAAGACTAGTATATGAACCCTGAAAGGACCAATATCTGCAATATCTAAAATTTTGTTCAGTACCATTTTATCTAGTAGACATCAGAGTGTTACCAACCCACTTCCCTCTCCCAAAAGAATGGGGCAGGAAGGCTATCCATCAATAGTGTGCGTGTGTATATATTTATATATATAGTCAGTTTTCATTCCAATCCCTAAGAAAGGCAATCCCAAATAATGCTCAAACTACCACAAAATTGCACTCATCTCACACACTAGTAAAGTAATGCTCAAAATTCTTCAAGCCAAGCTTCAACAATATGTGAACTGTGAACTTCCAGATGTTCAAGCTGGTTTTAGAAAAGGCAGAAGAACCAGAGATTAAATTGCCAACATCCTCTGTATCATCAAAAAAGCAAGAGGGTTCCAGAAAAACATCTATTTCTGCTTTATTGACTACGCCGAAGTCTTCAACTGTGTGGATCACAACAAACTGTGGAAAATTCTGAAAGAGATGAGAATACCAGACCACCTGAAATATCTCTTGAGAAACCTGTATGCAGGTCAGGAAGCAACAGTTAGAACTGGACATGGAACAACAGACTGGTTCCAAATAGGAAAAGGAGTACGTCAAGGCTGTATATTGTCACCCTGCTTATTTAACTTATATACACAGTACATCATGAGAAATGCCGGGCTGTAAGAAGCACAAACTAGAATCAAGATTGCTGGGGGAAATATCAATAACCTCAGATATGCAGATGACACCACCCTTAAGGCAGAAAGTGAAGAGGAACTAAAAAGCCTCTTGATGAAAGTGAAAGAGGAGAGTGAAAATGTTGGCTTAAAGCTCAACATTCAGAAAACTAAGATCATGGCATCTGGTCCCATCACCTCATGGGAAATAGATGGGGAGACAATGGAAACAGTGCCAGACTTTATTTTTGGGGGCTCCAAAATCACTGCAGATGGTGATTGCAGCCATGAAATTAAAAGACGCTTACTCCTTGGAAGGAAAGTTATTACCAACTTAGACAGCATATTAAAAAGCAGGGACATTACTTTGCCAACAAAGGTCTGTCTGGTCAAGGCTATGGTCTTTCCAGCGGTCATGTATGGATGTGAGAGCTGGACTGTGAAGAAAGCTGAGCACCGAAGAATTGACGCTTTTAAACTGTAGTGTTGGAGAAGACTGTTGAGAGTCCCTTGGACTGCAAGGAGATCCAACCAGTCCATCCTAAAGGAGATCAGTCCTGGGTGTTCATTGAAAGGACTGATGCTGAAGCTGAAACTGCAGTACTTTGGCCACCTCATGGGAAGAGTTGACTCATTGGAAAAGACCCTGATGCTGGGAGGGATTGGGGGCAGGATGAGAAAGGGACGACAGAGGATGAGATGGCTGGATGGCATCACCGACTCTATGGGCATGGGTTTGTGTTGACTCTGGGAGTTGGTGACGGACAGGGAGGCTTGGCGTGCTGCGATTCATGGGGTCGCAGAGTCAGACACGACTGAGCGACTGAACTGAACTGAACTGATATATATATATATATACTATATATATATATATTTTTTTTTTCCAGATAGCTCAGATGGTAAAGAATTGGCCTGCAATGTGGGAAGTCTGGGTTCTTTCCCTGGGTTGGGAAGATCCCCTGGAGAAGGGAACAGCTACCAACTCCAGTATGTCTGCCTGAAGAATTCCATGGACAGAGGAACCTGGCAGGCTACATTCTATGGCATTGCAAAGATTCAGGGAGGACTGAACAACTTTCAGTTTCAATTTCCTATGTGTGTGTGTGTGTGTGTGTGTGTGTGTGTATATATATATCACAATCACAGAAAATTAATCAAACTGAGCACATGGACTACAACCTTGTCTAACTCAATGAAACTATAAGCCATGGTGTGTAGGGCCACACAAGATGGACAGGTCATAGTGGAGAGTTCTAAACAAGACACAGTCCACTGCAGATGGGAATGGCAAACTACTTCTGTATTCCTGCCTTGAGAACCCCATGAACAGTATGATAAGGCAATAAGATATAACAGTGAAAGATGAACTCACCAGGTCATTAGGTGCCCAAAATGATACTAGAGAAGTGTGGAGAAATAACTCCAGAAAGAATGAAGAGATGTAGCCAAAGTGAAAAAAATGCCTAGTTGTGGATATGACTGGAAACGGAAGTAAAGCCTGATGCTGTAAAGAACAATATTGCATAGGAACCTGGAATACTAGGTCCAGGATTCACGGTAAGTTGGAAGTGATTAAACAGGAGATGGCAAGAGTGAACATAGACATTTTAGGTATCAGTGAATTAAAATGGACTGGATGGGCAAATTTAATTCAGATGATCATTATACCTACAATGTGGGCAAGAATCCCTTAGATGAAATGGAGTAGCCCTCAAAGTCAACAAAAGAGTCTGAATTGCAGTACTTGGGTTCAGTCTAAAAAAATGACAGATGATCTCTGTTCATTTCCAAGGCAAACTATTTGATATCACAGTAATCCAAGTCTCTGTCCCAACCACAAATACCAAAGAAGCTGAAGTTGAACAGCCCTATGAAGACCTACAAGACCTTCTAGAACTGACACCAAAAAAAGATGTCCTTTTCATAATAGGGGACAGGAATGCAAAAGTAGGAAGTCAAGAAACACCTGGAGTAACAGGCAAATTTGGCCTTGGGGTAAGGAATGAAGCAGGGCAAAGGCTAATAGAGTTTTGCCAGGAGAACACACTGGTCATAGCAAACACCCTCTTCCAACAACACAAGAGAAGACTCTACACATGGACATCACCAGATGGTCAACACCGAAATCAAACTGATTACGTTCTTTGCAGCCAAAGATAGAAGAGTTCTATACAGTCAGCAAAAACAAGACTGGGAGCTGACTGTAGCTCAGATCATGAACTCCTTATTGCCAGACTCAAACTTAAATTGAAGAGAATAGGGAAAACTACTAGGCCATTCAGGTATGACCTAAATCAAATCCCTTATGATTATAGAGTGAAAGTGAGAAATAGATTAAACAGATTAGATCTGGTAGACAGAGTGCCTGAATAACTATGGATGGAAGTTCGTGACATTGTACAGGAAGAAGGGATCAAGACCTTCCCCAAGAAAAGAAATGCAAAAAGGCAAAATGGATGTCTGACGAGGCCTTACAAATATCTGAGATAAGAAGAGAAGCTAAAGGCAAAGGAGAAAAGGAACGGTATGCCCATCTGAATGTAGACTTCCAAAGATTAGCATGCGAGATAAGAAAAACGTCCTACATGATCAATGCAAAAAAAAAAAAAAAAAATAGAACAAAACAACAGAATGGGAAAGACTAGAGATCTCTTCAAGAAAATTACAGATATAAAGGGAAGATTTCTTGCAAAGATGGGTACAATAAAGGACAGAAATGGTACGGACCTAACAGAAGCAGAAGACATTAAGAAGTTGCAAAAATACACAGAAGAACTATACAAAAATCTTTATGACCCAGATAAGCAAGATGGTGTGATCACTTAGCTAGAGCTAGATATCCTGGAGTACAAAGTCAAGTGGGCCATAGGAAGCATCACTCTGAACAAATCTAGTGGAGGTGATGGAATTCCAGTTGAGCTATTTCAACTCCTAAAAGCTGATGCTGTGAAAGTGCTAGACTTAAATTGCTAGCAAATTTGGAAAATCCAGCAGTGGCCACAGGACTGGAAAATATCCGTTTTTATTTCAATCCCAAAGAAAGGAAATGTCAAGGAATGTTCAAACTACTGCAAATTGCACTCATCTCACTTGCTAGCAAAGTAATGATCAAAATCCTCCAAGCCAGGCTTCAATAGTATGTGCACCAAGAACTTTCATATGTTCTTGCTGGATTTAAAAAGACAGAGGAACCAGAGATGAAATTGCCAACATCTGCTCTATTATTAGAAAAGCAAGAGAGTCCAGAAAATAATCTACTTCTGCTTTTTTTTTTTTTTAATTATTTATTTTACTTTACAACATTGTATTGGTTTTGCCATACGTTGACTTGAACCCGCCATCGGTGTACATGTGTTCCCCATCATGAACCCCCCTCCCACCTCCCTCCCCATCCCATCCCTCTGGGTCATCCCAGTGCACCAGCCCCGAGCATCCTTATATCATGCATAGAACCTGGACTGGCAATCCGTTTCATGTATGATAATTTACATATTTGGTCCCAAATGGGCAGAGGAAGAGAAGTGTCCTTCAATTCCTCGAAATGTCTTTCTGCTCTTGTTAAAATATTTCCCTGTGGTAGGTTTAAACATTTTAAAGCAAATAAAGCTGTATTAACAATAATTATGGGTTTAGAAAATATCTTATGTTGGAATCTAGTAAAGTCTGCTTTAGATAAGGAAGACAGTAGTGTTCCTGTGTATTCCTCCTTCTTTAATTTTTTTATTTATAACTTTAGTCTTTATAACAAGACTATGTCTTGTGTCTGTGGATTATAAGGAATACCTGTAATATGTTGAATAGAAAAAGATGGTAAAAATTGTTTAAAGTATCTAGAAATATAGGCAGGGCCAGCATCTGTTTTAATAGAACTAGGAGTTTATGGTGGAGGTTTCTATATCTTTCAATACAAAAACTGAATATTTAGCCCCGGGAAAGGCGTGCCTCTCCTCTTAATTCCTGAATATTCAGGAATTAATAAGGGCCAGAGGGTTCCTGACAGATCCAAAATAGCACACAGGAACCCTCTTGTTAAATGCTTCCTGACAGCCAATACCTTTGACTGTGTGGATCACAACAAACTGTGTAAAATTCTTCGAGAGATGGGAATAACATACCACCTTACCTGCCTCCTGAGAAATTTGTATGTAAGTCAAGCAGCAACAGTTAGAACCAGACATGGAACAACAGACTTGTTCCAAATTGCGAAAGAAGTATGACAAGTCTGTATATTGTCACCCTGCTTATTTAACTTATATGCAGAGTATATCATGAGATATGCTGGGCTGGACAAAGCAGAAGCTTCAGTCAAGATTGCCAGGAGAAATATCAATAACCTCAGATACACAGATGACACCACTCTTATGGCAGACAGTTAAGAAGAACTAAAGACCCTCTTGATGAAAGTGAAAGAGGAGAGTGAGAAAGCTGGCTTAAAACTCAACATTCAAAAAACGAAGATCACTGGCATCTGGTCCCATCACTGCATGGCAAATAGAAGGGGTAAAAATGGATGCAGTGACGGACTTGATTTTCTTGGGCTCCAAAATCACTTTAAATGGTGATTGAAGCCATGAAATTAAAAGATGCTTGCTCCTTGGAAGAAAAGCTATGACAAACCTAGGCAGCATATTAAAAAGCATAGACATTACTTTGTCAACAAAGGTACATCTAGTCAAAGCTATGTATGGCTTTTCCAGTAGTCATGGATGGATGTGAGAGTTGGACTACAAAGAAAGCTGAGTGCCAAAGAATTGATGCTTTTGAACTGTGATATTGGAGAAGACTCTTGAGAGTCCCTTGGACATCAAGGAGATCAAATCAGTCAATCCTAAAGGAAATCAGTCCTGAATATTCATTGGAAGGACTGATGCTGAAGCTGAAACTCCAGTACTTTGGCCACCTGATGTGAAGAACTGACTCATTTGAAAAGACCCTGATGCTGGGAAAGACTGAAGGCAGGAGGAGAAGGGGATGACAGAGGATGAGATGTTTGGACAACATCACCAACTCAATAGACATGAGTTTGAGCAAGGTCCAGGATTTGGTGATGGACATGGAAGCCTGGCATGCTACAGTCCGTGGGGTCACAAAAAGTTGGGCACTCCTGAGCGACTGAACTGAACTGAAGTCACTTCTTTTGTGTCTGACTCTGCAAAATATGGACCATATCCCACCAGTCTCCTCTGTCCATGGGATTCTCTAGGCAAGAATACTGAAGTGGGTTACCCTGCCCTCCTCCAGGGGATCTTCCTGACCAAGGATCGAACCTGAATCTCATTTCTCCTGCATTGACAGTTGGGTTCTTTACCACTATCTCCACCTGAGATGCCTGTATACTTACATACATATATACATATGTATATATTTTCCTATTTTTGCCTTAATTCCCAACTAGAAAGATCTTGAAAAGGGGGATGCATAAATCTCACAAGGAGTTAAGAGTGGCAATTTTCATGAAAGTTGACAAGCAAATATATCATTGATAGCTGACTTTGACAGTGCTAAGAGAAAAACCAGTAGGCAGCTCGGATGTTCTCTGAGTGGCCTAAAGAACTTAAGATAGGTTGAGGTTCTTTTGACACTAGGTACTCCCCATAGTTGCTTCAGGATCTAAAAGAAGAGGAATATTTAAAGGATACAGATAGACTTCTAGAATATTCCCCACCAGGGAAAATACAACCTTAAGAAAATCAGGCACAGCTGAGGTAGGCATCTCACATGGTAAATAAAAGGACTAAAATAAAATGTATTAACTGAGTGGTGCTCATTCTGTCAGCCCTATCATTCTCCTGCCATTCACCTCGCATTCTGACTCCCAAGTTTTCTCCCTCCTTTAAGAATAATGTTAGATTTCTCTAATAAGGAAACTAACAAAAACAATGAAAAACATCTACATGATGACATGTGATTCTTCTCAAGGAAAAACAAAGTAACATCACCCTTAAAGATCCTTATAATAAGCCTCGCCGTGCAAGTAAAAGAGTACTGCTGTGGTCTCATATAGTGTCTTACTCATTGAATTTGCAGTTATATAATAAGATCACCAGAAGTTAGAAATACATATTCTATAAAAGAAAATAAAATTAAGCAAAGTGAAAAAATGCAGCAAATACTTAAAAAAAAAAAAAAGGAAATATGGTGTAAGGCCAATATCTTCATAAAGACAAAAGAAGATGGAACACTCACACATCTAGAAGGATATGCCACAGGGAAAACACACACACAATTGATTTAGGTTAAAATTATGCTTGAATTATTTCAGAAGCAGGTATTTGAAATGGTCTTTTTCCCCAAACACAAACACTATTGGTACCCTTCATAACTCAACCCAACTCATTAAAGTTATAAGTAGAAATAAGGTACACAGTACAGCTAAAACTTTTAAACAAACTACATTATAGAAAAGTAATTCATTTACTATTTTTTTGTCATATCACTCAATACATATTTGAAATTAGGTTCTTAAAACCATGCATTTTGATCTTATTAAAAGCCTATAATAGAGCTAGAAGTCTGTAAACTCAAAAATGAAAAGCATCAAGGAATTAAATAACAATCACAACATTACTACTGGATTTTCAAAAGTAATAAAAGATAAAGCTGAGGGTATGTATTAGGAATTTGAATACATTTGTTTGACTGAAATTATGTGTAAAATTATATAAATGCATCATCAGTTGCAAATAGTGTGATATTTTGCCAAAGAAAATAATAGAAGTTTTGATTTGGTTAATTTAAATTCTGCACTAAAATCACTGTGAAAGCATAGAAAATAAATCTACTCTGAACAAACATCTAAGCTCATATATCTTTACATAATACATTGATACATTTTAATTTGGTGAGGAATGTTAGCTATGTTAATAAAAAACAACGTCATACTACATTTATGAAAGCAACTCTTCTCTTTCCAATAGCAGCTTATAATTGTCTTTTTGGAAAACACTGACCATTTAATCATTTTTGGACAAAGTTAGAAGGATTATTTAGTAGAGAATATAAATCAGCAATTTTGTTAGAGCATGAAATTAAGTACCTCACAGATAAGATGGAAGTCCTAAGAGTTTAAAGATGATGCTATTGACATATCAGTTCATTCTGATATAAATGGTTAGTTCAGTTCAGTTCAGTTGCTCAGTCATGTCCAGCTCTTTGCAACCCCATGGACTGCAGCACACCAGGCCTCCCTGTCCAGTCACAAACTCCTGGAGTTTACCCAAACTCATGTCTATTGAGTCAGTGATGACATCCAACTAACTCATCCTCTGTCGTCCCCTTCTCCTCCTGCCCTCAATCTTTCCCAGCATCAGGGTCTTTTCAAATGAGTCAGCTCTTCACATCAGCTGGCCAAAGTATTGGAGTTTCAGCTTCAACATCAGTTTCTTGGAAGATAAACACATGTTTTACAGTCAGTCCTACAGGAGATCAACCATGAATATTCATTGGAAGGACTGATGCTAAAAATGAAGCTCAAATGCTTTGGACACCTGATGCAAAGAGCTGACTCACAGGAAAAGACATTGATTCTTGGAAAGATTGAAGGCAAAAGGAGAATGGGGTCGCAGAGGACAAGATGTTTAGATAGCATCATCGACTCAATGGACATGAATCTGAGCTGACTCTGGGAGACAATGAAGGACAGGGGAACCTGGCATGCTGTAGTCTATGGGGTTGCAAAGAGTCTAATATGATTTAGTGACTGAACAACAATGATAGTGTATAAAAGAGCCTACTAATAAGAACTTACTGTAAGCAATAGGGAACTCTACTAAATATGCTGTGATGATCTAAGTGGAAAGAATATGCAACAAATGGGATATATATGTACATATAGGTGATTCATTTTATTGTATAGCATAAACTAACATACTATTGTAAAGCAACTATACTCCACTAAAAATAAAACAATTTTGTAAGAAAAAAACAAAAACAAAAACTACTGTCTAAACTTGTTGAGAGCATTAAGTACTAATCTAACTCTTTGTAAGGCACACAAAGAGAGAAAGAACTATATGAATTTTAGAACCAGGCTTCTATTGTCAAATCTCATGTTACAGAGAAAAATGCAAAATTGGTTGCTTATTTCCTAAATTTGATAGAGAAATTGTAACATTTTACATTATGTAATGTTATATAATTTACTATTTTATATTACATGTTATGTAATTTACAAATGTTACATGCTATACTAATTGTAACATTTAAAATGTCAAATCTATTTGCAAAATTTAAAATCAATTTTTGTGTTACTGGAAATATCTTTCTCAGATGTTTAAAAAAATTTACTGGGTTAACCAAGCATTATACCAGATGGGCAACCTGTTTTTCTATTTGTAGACATTTTTATGAATATATTCTTTCAAAATTTAGGCCTATTTCAAGTCTGTTTAATTTGTTTGCTTAATTGTGATTTATAGATTTCAGACATTAAGGTAACATCAAAACATGGGTCCTAATGGACATCAGAGATAGTAGAATCACCAGTGATACTAGTGAACACACTTGATGAATCCCAGCTAAAATCAGTCTAAGGAACTGAAAGTGCTTTAGATATCAGTATTTCCCCATTTTAATTGTCTCAACTTTTTGAATATCTACTATTGTCAAGCAATTCACATTCTCAAAATATAACATGGTGAATGTTAATTAGTGTATCTGCACTTTCATCTAAATACTGTGGAATGATTTTTTTGGATTTTATATACTCACTTTTGATGAATATTAAAGCAAAATAAAAATCTAACCATTTATATTAGGTTTCCATCTGGAGTTTGGGAGTTCTTTTCATTTTTCTATGGAGCAGCATATACAATCAATCATTCCTCAGTATCCACAGAGGATTGGTTCCAGGATCCATTGTGCATACCCAAACTGAGGAAGCTCAAGTCCCATATTTAGCATTCCATATCTGTGGTTTCTGCGTTCGTGGATGGGGGAGGAGGGTTAAATTTATTGCTTGTTTAAAAGCCATGACGATTCTGTGTCAGATTCATATGTATCATTGTTATGATACTGGAATTACTTCATCTTCTTTCTTTCCATTTATTTGACAGTTTGGCTCCTCTTCTTTTCCTTGCCTTTTTAACTTCTACCATTTTTTTTTTTTAGATGATTTCTTCTGCAGTTATGAAAACTTCCTCCCAGCTAATAATGCCAAGTCCTAGAAGTGTGTGTGTGTGTGTGTGTGTGTGTGTGTGTGTGCGCATGTGCCCATGCCTGTGCACAAGTATAGGAGGGAAGTATGGCCACTTGTAATTGCAGCTGCAATAACAGGTAACTGGCTCAAGTATGAAGATAACCATTGCCCGTAATCTATTTTCGCTGTTGTGCTCAGTTGTGTCCAACTCTTTGCAACCCCATGGCCTGCAGGCTGCCAGTTTCCTCTGTTCGTGGGATTTTCCAGGCAAGAATACTGGGCTGTCATTCCGTCCTCCAAGATATCTTCCTGACCCAGAACTCGAACCCACATTTCCTGAGTCTCCTGTATTGGCAGACAGATTGTTTAACTTTGAGCCACTTGGGAAGCCCTGTCCATACTCTGGGTCACTACAAATATCTCCTTTTGAAACTCCAAGTCTTCTAATGGAGCCAGTCTTTGGAGATTTCTTTTGGACTCTCCTTTAACTACAATCTCATAGGCTACAGTCCATGGGGTCGCAAAGAGTCAGACACAACTGAGCAACTTCACTTCACTTGCTTAACTACTATAGTGAAGTGACTATAGTGCAGACTACTAGTCCTATTGCTATATTTTTAAGATTCAAAAAATCTAACCATTATGATTTTTCAAATAAATAAAAGTCTATCCTCACTGCCCACACCAGGTTCCTATGCCAAGATCCCTAGTCTCATCCCCTAAAATTCCTTTTCACCATTCATTGGTCTGATAAGTACTGATATAATCCCTAATATGCAATACTAGTATTCCATAATTCATCAACTTTTCAAATGATCTATTGATATCTCATGCTGAAAGATAAAGAGATGGCTTCACATATTCTATTTGCCTGGAAATATTACTATATTCTTCCATGGGGCTAGTTCACTGGCACTCTTAAGATCTCTGGTAAGAGGCTGACTCTGCTATCATAGAAGGAATGACTTCCCCATATTCACTGGTCCCCTGCCTGCCTCTACACCACATAGCATCCAACACAGTGGTCATAGTAGTATAATTGCATTCTCTCAGTACATGACTCCTGCTCCAATTAAAATAAGCTTTCTTGAAAATAAACATTCTGCTTCCCTTTCTCACTATTATCTCTAGCACCCAGCAACAATCAACTAATATTTATTAATAAGTTAATTACAAGTTTTCAAAATTTTTGCAAAGAAATTACATTACTTTTATTTTTACTGTGGTATAAGTGTTTGCCAGTGCTGGACACAGAGCAGGTGGCCAGCAGTAACTTGTCACACCCACTGCACTCCACCTGGAGACACACCTGTATATCCTGTGCCCGTGTTCAGTCGTGGCCAACTCTTTGTGAGTAGCTAGTCTCCTCTGCCCGTGGGACTTGCCTGGCAAGAATTCTGGAGTGTTTGCCATTTTCTTCTCCAGGGGATTTTCACAACCCAGGGTTCAAACCTGTGTCTCCTGCATCTCCTGAACTGGCAGGAAGATTCTTTACCTTTGAGTGATCAGGGAAGTATATAAATAAATTTACAATTTGAAATTATAGATAAATGTTGGAGCAAATATGACTTTACTGAAGAAATAAAATAACTCTTCAGTTCAGTTCATTCACTCATTCGTGTCTGACTCTGTGACCCCATGGACTGCAGCACGCCAGGCTTCCCTGTCCATCACCAACTAGTGGATGCTCAAACTCATGTCCATCGAGTCGGTGATGCCAGCCAGCCATCTCATCCTCTGTCGTCCCCTTCTCTTCCTGCCTTCACTCTCTCCCAGCATCAGGGTCTTTTCCAATGAGTCAGTTCTTGGCATGAGGTGGCCAGTGTATTTCAGCTTCAGCTTCAGTCTTTCCAATAAATATTCAGGACTGATTTTCTTTAGGGTTTACTGGTTTGATTTCCTTGTTGTCCAAGAGACTCTCAAGAGTCTTCTGCAACAACATACTTCAAAAGCATCAATAATAATTAAGCATCAAAATAATTCTAGGACCTCTTAAATCTACTGCCTATTCCTTCCAAACCGTATCATCCTCCTTTTCTCTCAGATGTGTTCAACTTCTACTCTATACGCTGTGAATTACTCTCTGATTTTCTTTGTAGTTTTTCTTGCTTGTTTGCTTAGGGTTTTTTTTTTCTTTTCTTTTTTTTTAGGGTTTTTTTTTTTATTTCTTATTTGGGGGGCTCTTTATGGATGAAACATACTGTGTACATTCTACAAAGACTTGATTTTTTCCTCTTGGCTTTTCTTCATCTAACATATGTATCTGTACCTTGCATTCTTTATTATTGGGTAAGAATCTATCCTATAAGTATATTTACATTCATTACCTTCTATCATTGATAAATATTGAGGTTTTATTATTTTTTCAAAATTACAAAACCTATTGATTTGAACATCATGTTGCCTTATGCTTATGAACGTTATCTGGGCTTTATACCTGGGAGCTGAAATTCTATGAATGTTCTGTGTATTTTCACATTTACAGTATATGTGAACTACATAAAACAAACAAAAAAAAATAACTTGAATTTTTATTACTTAAAATAAGAAAAGTACAAATATATCAGAAAATGCAACATAAATAACATCTTCAGGCTTTTCTATGTATAGTATCATGTCATCTGCAAACAGTAACAGTTTTACTTCTCCAATTTGTCAACCCAAAGAGTGGCAGAAAATATTTACCAATGATGCATCTGGCAAGGGATTAGTCTCCAAAATTTACAAACAGTTCATGCAGCTCAAAATTAAAACAAACAAACAAACAGCTCAATCAAAAAAATGGGTCAAAGACCTAAAGAGACATTTTCCCCAAAAATGCATACAGATGGTCAAGAGGCACTTGGAAAAAATACTCCAACTCTTCCAGGTTGCAGGCAAATTCTTCACCGTCTGAGCCACCTGGGAAGCCCTTATTAAGTATTAGAGAAATTCAAGTAATGACTACAATGAGATATAACTGCACTCCAGTCAAAAGGACCATCATCAGAAAATCTGCAAACAATGAATGCTGGAAGGCTGTGGAGAAAAGGGAGCCTTTCTACACTGTTGGTAGGAATGTAAACTGGTACAGTTACTGTGTCTGTAAATATGTATATGTGCTCAGTTGCTGAGTCATGTCCAACTGTTTGCCACCCCACAGACTGTAGCCTGCCAGACTCCTCTGTCCATGGGATTTTCCAGGCAAGAATATTGGACTGGGTTGCCATTTCCCACTCTGAAGCTCTTCCTGGGCCAGGGATTGAAACTGTAACTTTTGGGTCTCCTGCACCGGCAGGCAGAGAAGGCAACGGCACCCCACGCCAGTTCTCTTGCGTGGAAAATCCCATGGATGGAGGAGCCGGGTAGGCTGCAGTCCATGGGGTCGCTAAGTCAGACACGACTGAGCAACTTCACTCTCACTTTTCACTTTCATGCACTGGGGAAGGAAATGGCAACCCACTCCAGTGTTCTTGCCTGGAGAATCCCAGGGATGGGCAAGCCTGGTGGGCTCCCATCTATGGGGTCGTGCAGAGTCGGACACTACTGAAGCGACTCAGCAGCAGCATTGGCAGGCAGATTCGTTACCACTACCATCACAGTTCCTTTGGAGAAGTGAAAGGACTTTCATTAAAAAACTTAAAGTAGAGCTACCATATGGCCCAGCAAGTTTGGGGGCATTTATCCAGAGAAAAACATGGTCCTAAAGGATACATGTAATGTTCATTGCAGTACTGTTTACAACAGCCAAGATATGGAAACAACTTAAATTTCCATCAATAGATGAATGGATAAATGTGTGGTACATATATACAATGGAATATTACTCAAGCATTAAAAAGAATGAAACAAGGCCATTTGCAGCAATATGAATCAACCTGAAGATCATACTAATTGACATATGTCAGACAGAGAAAGTCAAATATCATATGATATTGCTTATATGCAGAACCTTAAAAAAAATGGTGTACATGAACTTATTTGCAAAACAGAAACCGACTTGCAGAGTTACAGAACAAATTTATGGTTATCAGGGGGGTATTGGGAGTGGGGAGAGGAATAGATTGCAAGTCTTAGATTGACCTGTTCACACCATTGTATTTAAAATAAAATGCCTTTCCATGAAAGAAAAGAGAAAACATAAATAACATTATTCCCTATTCGAAAAATAAAAATACTAAGTTTGCTTTTTTTTTTGTTTGGAAGTCATTGATGAAATACATTAAGACACTAAAAACTCTATAACAAATACATAACAAGTTAGATATAAAAAGGAAAAAGTAACATTGAAAAATGCTGAGTTCTAGTCTTTCATGTCCTTAACATGCACATGTATAAGATTTGACAGTATTTTTCCACCTTTACTGCTCACTCAGATAAAGAAGAAATAAATAGCTTGCATACTTTCCTTGCCTGTTGATCTCTGGTAGTGCATATATGGTAAATTTGTAGATACCCACCCACGTCCTGATATCACACTTCCTTTGTTTTCAAATGTCTCTTTCGGTCCAAAGAATGGATTTGCAGGATAATTAGATCAGTGGTTTAAATGTTCATTAAATATTTAGACAGTAGTGAGGACCTGAGGTCTTGCACAGAGAAAATACAAACTCAAGTCTTAATAATGAAAAATCAGCTTCCTTTCTAGATTTGGAGTGTCCTATGTAAGCAAATTTTTATTAAGTAGCTGGAAAATCTCCCTGAATAATGGTATCATATCTAAGGCATTATTAATCTTTGTTCCTTAGAGCTTTGGTATTCAGTAGCAGCATTAACTAGATTGGCTGGAGTGAGTTGAAGGTTCTGCAAGTATCTATTCCATATATGCCCCTTGGGCATACTATGTTGTAGCCAGCGGCTAATGACAACATGCAAAGTCATTGTTTCCATGTGATTGTTTAGTGATTGACTCTTCTATGGTGGATGTGCACTGTTAGAATTGAAATGTTATACAAGATCTTTATAACATTTTCTGATTCACATAGATCCATTCATAGTTCTAGACACCTGGCAACCAAAAATTTTCATCCTGGTTTTTGACCAACCGTCTAAGTATTTTCTCACTATTCATTGGTCTATTTATTACCTTGGGCCACTTATGTTTCTGCACAAATTAGATGATTTAATAAGCTTCCTGAATCTCTGGTTTTGGGGGGGGGGATTTCTCAGATGTTAGACTATGAAACAAGGATGTCAGAAATTTGTTGGCGAGTTCTCTTTATTTAAACTCATGAGCTGAACTGGAAGATTGGAAAGGTTGAACTAAAATACAGTTATAAAGAAGATTCATAATACTACAGAAATCATTGGAATTGGGATGTGACTTCAAAATTTTTCTCATTGTGGAAGTGACCCTGGAATTCTTAATACTAAATGGGTCTCTCTACGGATGCAAACTCACACCATGAGGGCGTATAATGTTTCCCAGACTGCATTTCCACGTGAGCTGTCAATGCCAAACATTCTCATTGCCTAGGGACAGAGTCTGTCTATGCTGGAGGAAAAATATGAGATATATCGTACAGCATCTGCATGAAATTGTATTTTGGTAAAGAGGGATTATATGAAAGACAAAATACAGATAGGAATAGTTTGGAGATCGCTGAGTTTCTGAAGTATTCTTTTTGTAATTAAATGTAGGAATGATGGAAAAGCACTTTGGATACCATGGGCAACACACCAATAAAAGTGACATTATTATTAACACAAAACCTTCAAGGCAGTGTCTGTCTTTGACTGATGCACTATTGAAGAAAGCCAGTGTCAACAGCATGTGAGTCAATTGGATAATTTAAAGGTTTGTGATAATGACAGACAAAAATATAAGAAAGAGAAAGTGTCGTCTTTGCCTGCTTAAAATGTATCAACTCTCCTTTCAGATTCTGAGTAAACTAGATACAGGAAAACTTTTCAGGTTTATCACAAAACTTTGCAGTGAAGAAGAACTTTTCCTCAAATTTGTAGGATATCTTATATTAGTAATATGCATTGTTAGATTAACAAATATTAATGTATTGTTATTAACTGACATTCCCAATTCATTCAGATTTATTTAGTTATTGTTCAATACCACTTTTTTCTGTTCTAGATCCCACTAAAGATGCCACAGTATATTGGATTGGATTGTTACTTAAGCTTGTCTTGGCTGTGACAGTTTCTCATCTTGTTTTTGATGATCATGAAAGTTTTGGAGAGTATTGGAGAGCTATTTTGCAGAATGTCCCTCAACTTGGAATTTTCTGATGTCCTGCTTGTGATTAGCCAGGGGTTATGTGTTTTCAAGAGGAAGATGAAAGAGGCAAAATGCCATTTTTCATGGCATCATTTCAAGGGTATATGTTATCAAAATGATATATCACTGGTTATATTGCCCTCGACCACCTGACTGAGGTACTGTAGGTCAGGTTTCTCCACTGGACAACTCCTCTTCTCCACCATTACATTCCACAGAGTATTCTTTGGAAAGTGGTCACTGTGTATAACCCACATTTTAGGGATGGGAGTTTTGCTTCCCCTCATTAAGGACAGGATAGCTTATTAAGAATTCTTCCTCACCCGACATTTGTCTGTTCTCTCCCAATTGTTTATTTCTTATTTAATCATCCATTTCTTATCTGCATGGAGTCATCCATATTCCTGTTTGGTGTTCTCTGAATTTCATGGATCTCTTAGTTGTTGTATATGGTTAATTTTTGAGTTTTCTGAATCATTACTTCATTTTTTTTTCCTGCTCCATTCTCTCCTTTGTCTTCTGATCAATTATTTATACATTACATTTTTAGGATTATCTCACAGTTCTCAAATGCTTTGTTCTGTTTTTCTTTTTATTATTTTCCTCTGAATTTAAATTTGGGAAGTTTCTGCTAACATATCTTTAGTGTGTCTTTCCTTGGAAATTTCAAAGGAATTCCTTATTTCTAACAGACTGTTTTTGATTTCCAATGTTTATTTTTTATTCTCTGCTAGAGTTTCTGTCTCTCTTTTTACATTACCTATTGTTTACATTAACTATCATTCTTTTCTTTTGCATAATTTTTCCTTTACAGCCTTAATACACACACAGAGAGAGACACACATGCACATACATACACAAATTTTAAAAAAATGTCCCTCTCATATAACTCCAACATCAGTGTCATAGTCAAGTCCTGATGCTTGCAGTATATTTTTAAGCAGTACTTTTCTTGCTTTTTAGCATGCCTTGTAAGATTTTTGAGTCAGGCTTGTTGTATCACATAATATGAAGTGAAATAAATAAGCTTCTTATTATTGTAAGGAGGTGAGCAATGACTTCAAGTTTTTACTTAATGGAGCTGAAGCCAAAAATCTTAGATACTGAGCACAGAGCAGTGAACAGAATAGAAAAGAATTCCTAGTCTTCAGGTATGAGAGGGTAAAATATGCTATGGACTTTTTCACGTTATTCGGTTTAACAGACCTACAAAGAAAAGCAAAATGTAAACATGAAATAACATTCTATTTTGTTGTCAGTTAATAAAGTAAGTTAGCATATATTTGTAATATGCCTAACTCAATTATTCTTGAAAAGTAAACTTGCCCAGGTTTCTCTGTATTTGAGTGCAAATGTATATTCTGACACTTATTTGTATATTCTCAAAAAACAGCATTACTTTGTCATTACAATATAATATGTTTGATGACAATATAATGCTGATAATTTTCTATTCAATGTGTATTTTCTCTATCCTCTAATATTTCTGAATCCGATTATTTCATAGACATCACCAGAAGTACTACCATCTCAGCTGTAAGAAATAAAGGGCAGATCAGGAGTGACTACAAGTAACTTCTTAGGTTCAATGAAGGAGGACAATATTTCTATGGGCAGGGTGGTGCAGTATGTCTTTGAGAAATCAACTATCAGAATGATAGAGTTATTAGAGATTTCCCATTAGAATTTGGAATTTGTAGAGATTTCAATTTATTCATTAATTCCACAATGATTTATTGAGCATCAACTCTATACCAGCCCCTTTATTGGCACTTAGGGTAATATGTATTAGTAAAAATCTATCAAGATGATGGATAACAATTGATAATTGTTTTTGGTAAGCTACAGTACGTGGGATTGCAGAGAGTCACACACGACTGAGCAACTTTACATCAAGATGATTTCATTCTGGCATCACAAGATAAGTTAACCATTGGTTTTCTGTACCCTGTGATTCAAGTAAAATAATGTATAGAATAAAAAGGTATTAATTATGAATAAAATACATATTCTATTCTTGGAATATAAGTTGAAAATAGTACATGACACACATATCTATACTAATATCTTGTAAATCATGTCATATATAATAATAGAATGTGAATATATTTTCTAAACTTCAAAACACTGCTTACATTCAAACCATATGACCTTGTTTGTTAGCCTATCATTAAACCTTAAACAGCATTTGTTATTCATTAATGAAATGGGAATATAGGTGCCTGCTTCAAAAGTTTCATCACATAATCAACATAGGTATTGTATTTATGATCATTTGGTTACCGATAAGCTTATAACCAACGTCACACGAACATTCACCAATATACATTCATTGAGTATTTTAGAGATGAGATGCATCATTTCATTAGCTTTGAGAAATTGTGCAAATAAAACAAGTATGATGTCTAATCTCACAATTACATGTTTATAGGAAAGACAAAGCATGCACATAAATAACTTTCATATAAAGAAAGAAAGGAAAAAACAATTTTTGAAATCATAAATCAGGGTCTATATTAGGAAGGATATACACAGAACCTTATTTAATCCATCCAAAAACCCTGTGAGAAAAAAAAAGTGTTTTCGCTTCTGAGGAAAAATATATCAAAAATAATAACACAATTTAATGTGCTTCTCCAATTTCAATTTGACATTGAAAATAATTTTTTATTAGATGATCACCATCAGGTAAACTTTCTATTTATTTTCTAGAGAACATAAAGTTGGAGGAAAGATGTCTGAAAAGCAAAATGTTTTCAAAGTTCATGAAAGGGAGAATGCTGACAAAAGATAACAAGACCTTCTCTTAGGAAGTACCTTACATGATAATTTCATTTCTTAAAATACTCAGATGAAAAGGAATTATTTTATCCTGTTTTTTG
Source organism: Cervus elaphus (assembly GCF_910594005.1). Lineage (NCBI taxonomy): Eukaryota > Metazoa > Chordata > Mammalia > Artiodactyla > Cervidae > Cervus > Cervus elaphus. Next base: position 16,052,169 of record NC_057845.1, on the reverse strand, counting down.
CCTGCAAAGACTGGTAGGGCCAAGTTTTTCCAGTATGTAGCCAAGCAAAAAAAAACGAATTAAAATGATAGAATCTATTGTTTTGTAATGTGCTTTGGTACTTATTTTCCTAGTAACTTACCAAACTTTAAAATCTAATTACCTTAGCACTGTAGTTCATGCACTGGTAGTAATATAGATGTTTCATTTTTCTTACAAGTTTGAATCCCTGACTGATATTAGAGTATATTTTTTTTCCAAATTTATCTATTTTTTAAAATTTATTTATTTTTTAATGGAAGGATAATTGCTTTACATAATTTTGTTTTTTTTCTGTCAAACCTCAACATAAATCAGCTATAGGTATTCATGTATCCCCTCTCTTTTGGACCTCCCTCCCATTTCCCTCCCCATCCCATTCCTCTAGGTTGATACAGAATCCCTGTTTGAGTTTCTTGAGCCACACAGGAAATTCCCATTGGCTATCTATTTTACATATGGTAATATAAGCTTCCATGTTACTCTTGCCTTACATCTCACCCTCTCCTGCCCATCCCCATGTTCATATGTCTATTCTCTATGTCTGTTTCTCCATTGCTGCTCTGTAAATAGATTCTGCAGTACCATTTTTCTACATTTCATATTTATGTGTTAGAATATGATATATATCTTTCTCTTTCTGATTTACTTTCTGATTACTCTGTATAATAGATTCAAGGTTCATCCACCACATTAGAACTGACTCAAACGCATTCCTTCATATGGCTGAGTGGGATGACAGAGGATGAGATGGTTGGTTGGCATCACCGACTCAATGGACATGAGTTTGGGTAAACTCTGGGAGTTGGTGATGGACAGGGAGGCCTGGCGTGCTGTGGTTCCTGGGGTTGCAAAGAGTCGGACACGACTGAGCAACTGAACTGAACTGAATATTCTATTGTGTATATGTACCACAACTTCTTTATCCATTCATCTGACGATGGGCATCTAAGTTGCTTCCATGTTCTAGTTATTGTAAATAATGCTGCAATGAACAATGAGGTACATGTGTCTCTTTCAATATTGGTTTCCCCAGGGTATATGCCTAGAAGTGGGATTGCTGGATCATATGGTGGTTTTATTCCTAGTTTTTTAAGCAATCTTCATACTGCCTTCCATAGTGGCTGTATCAATTTACATTCCCACCAACAGTGCAAGAACATTCCCTTTTCTCCACACCATCTCCAGCATTTATTGTTTGCAGATTTTTTGATGATGGCCATCCTGACTGGAGTGAGGAGATATCTCATTGTAGTTTTGATTTGCATTTCTCTAATGAGTGATGTTGAGCATATTTTCATGTGTTTGTTAGCCATCTGTATGTCTTCTTTGGAGAAATGTCTGTTAAGGTCTTTTCCCCACTTTTTGATTGGGTTATTTGTTTTTCTGGTATTGAATTATATGAGCTGCTTGTATATTTTGGAAATTTATCCTTTGGCAGTTGTTTCATTTGCTATTATTTTCTCCCATTCTGAGGGTTGTCTTTTCACCTTAATTATAGTTTCCTTTGCTGTGCAAAAGCTTCTAAGCTTAATCAGGTCCCACTTGCTTACTTTTGTTTTTATTTCTGTTACTCTAGGAGGTGGGTCATAGAGGATCTTGCTTTGATTTATGTCTTTGAGTGTTCTGCCTATGTTATCCTCTAAGAATTTTTAGTTTCCAGTCTTACATTTAGGTCTTTAATACATTTTGAATTTATCTTTGTGTATGGTGTTAGAAAGTGTTCTAATTTCATTCTTTTACATGTAGCTCTCCAGCATCATTTATTGAAGAGGCTGTCTTTGCCCCATTGAATATCTTGTCTCCTTTGTCAAAAATAAGGTACCCATAGGTTCATGGATTTATCTCTGGGCTTTCTATTCTGTTCCATTGGTCTATATTTCTGTTTTTGTGCCAGTACCATACTGTCTTGATGACTGTAGCTTTGTAGTATAATCTGAAGTAAGGAAGGTTGATTCCTCCAGCTCCATTCTTCTTTCTCAAGACTGCTTTGGCTATTTGGGGTTTTTGTGTTCCATATGAATTGTGATTTTTTTGTTGTTGTTGTTCCAGTTCTGTGAAAAATGCCATTGGTAATTTGATAGGGATAACGTTGAATCTGTAGGTTGCATTTGGTAGTAAAGTCATTTTCACAATATTGATTCTTCCTACCCAGGAACATGGACTATCTCTCCATCTGTTTATGTCATCTTTGATTTCTTTCATTAGTGTCTTGCAATTTTCTGTGTATAGTTATTTTGTCTCCTTAGGTAAGTTTACTCCTAGATATTAAATTATTTTTGTTGCAGTGGTGAATGAGATTGATTCCTTAATTGCTCTTTCTGATGTCTCATTGTTAGTATATAGAAATTAAAGTTATTTCTGTGTATTGACTTTGTATCATGACACTTTGCTAAATTCACTGATTAGTTCCAGTAATTTTCTGATGCTATCTTTAGGGTTTTCTGTGTACAGTATCATGTCATATGCAAACAGTGAGAAGTTACTTCTTTTCTGAACTGAACTCCTTTTATTTATTTTTCTTCTCTGATTGCTGTAGCTAGGACTTCCAGAGCTATGTTGAAAACAGTGGGAAAGTGGACACCCGTGTCTTGTTCCTGATCTCAGGGGGAATGCTTTCAGTTTTTCACCATTGAGAATGTTTGCTGTAGGCCTTTCATATATGGCCTTTACTATGTTGAGATGGGTTCCTTCTATGCCCATTTGTTGAAGAGTTTTAATCATAGATAAGTGCTGAATTCTGTCAAAGGCTTTTTCTGCATTTATTGAGATTATCATATGTTTTTTATCTTTCAATTTGTTAATATGGTGTATCACATTGTTTGATTTGCATATATTGAAGAATTCTTGCATTCTTGGAATAAACTCAACTTGATAATGGAGTATGAGCTCTTTGATGTGTTGCTGAATTCTGTTTGCTGAAATTTTGTTGAGGCTTTTTGCAGCTATGTTCATCAGTGATATTGGCCCATAGTTTTCTTTTTTTGTGTGTTGCCTTTGTCTGGTTTTTGGATCAGTGTGATGGTGGTCTCGTAGAATGAGTTTGGAAGTGTTCCCTCCTCTGCAATTGTTTGAAAGAGTTTTAGAAGGATAGGCATTAGCTCTTCTCTAAATGTTTGATAGAATTCTGTGAAGCCATCTGGTCTTGGCCTTTTGTATTTTGGGAGATTTTTGATCATAGCTTCTATTTTAGTGCTTGTAATTGGGTTGTTCATAATTTCTATTTCTTCCTTGTTTCGTCTTGGAAGATTGAACTTTTCTAAGAATCTGTTAATTTCTTCCAGGTTATCCATTTTACTGCCATATAGTTGTTCACAACAGTCTCTTATAATCCTTTGCATTTTGACATTGTCTGTGGTAACCCCTCCTTTTTCATTTCTAATTTTGTTGACTTGATTTTTCTCTCTTTTTTTCTTGATGAGTCTGGCTAAAGATTTGTCAATTTTGTTTATCTTCTCAAAGAACCAACTTTTAGTTTTATTAATCTTTACTATTGTTTCTTTCTTTTTTTTCATTTATTTCTGCTCTGATTTTTTTTAATTAATCTAATCTGATTATTTATTTTAAATTGTAGTATAATTGCTTTATAATGTTGTGTTACTTTCTGTTGTACAACAGAGTGAATCAACTATATGAATACATATATCCACACTAAACCTCCACCCCATACCCCATTCTACACCTCTAGGTCATCACAGAGCACTAACCTGGGGATATTTTAAATATAAATAAATAAATGAATACATTGAGACAAAAGAACAGGATGACAATAAATCACAAGTGATTTAAATCTATCACATTCAAGCCCAGGATTCTTCAAGAAAATGATTAGAAATCTTTGTGCTTCCAGGTAACATAATACTTTGAATATAAGTTAATTAGTAAAAATTTATTTTTTAAATGTGTTGATTTATACTTTCCATTATGCCTGAAAATGGACACACTTCAATGAAAAATTTTGCCATATTTTTTCATTATATGTGAGTTTCTACCTTTTCATAGGTGAACTGTCTCTTTGACCTGGAACAAATAACCTCTTATGTAGACATTTTGAATTTACCAAGAAAGCCCAGTCTAAGTGATATGGCACACAATATCTCAAATTCTGATGAAATCTGAACACATCATCTTGTTACCCTCTCCCTGATTCTCTAGTTCAACTAGTCTATGTGCTGAAGCACAGGATGAGGGCAAGATGATAGGGAAAAAAAATAAAAAATCAGTTTAGTAAAGTGGATTTTTTCACATATATAGTATTCTACTTTGTTCCTTGTAATTTTATAAATGCACAACATGAATTATCTCTGAGGGATTTATCGATAAGCAATTTATTTTGGAGGAAAAGATAATGCTTACAATTCTGCATCCATTATACTGAGATACTAAGCTTAAAGACAGAGTAATAATGAATACACTATTGGCTATTAAAATTGAATGGGAGAGCTAAAAGTCAAAGAAATGTAGCATAATGATAAGGAAACATATTTTAGGCATTATTTGGCAAAGATCTGAAATGATTATTGAATATAACTTCCAGTACAATAGACGACAGAACAAGCACGTCTATTTCATAGATAGCGTATGTCTGGGGCCTTCTTGTTTTTGTTTCCCGTTTTGTGGACTAAAGGCTTATTTCCAGCTCTCTGCCTCCCTACTTCCTATAGTCTCAACCTTCTGAACCATGATAGTTTCTCCTTCACACAACAAATCTGCTGGTTCAACTTGGGTTCCGTTTCCTAAGTTAGTATCCTGGAAAAATGCTTCTAAACAGAAATATATGGAAATTATAGATAGAGCTTATAGGGGCTTCCCTGGTGTCTCATCAGTTGAAGAATCTGTCTGAAATTCAGAAGACCTGGGATCAATCCTTGGGTTGGGAAGGTTCCCGGGAGGAGGGAATGACAACTCACTTCAGTATTCTTGCCTGGAAAAGCCATGGACAGATGAGCCTGACAGGCTACAGTCCATGGGATCACAAAGAGTTGGACACGACTCAGTGACTAACACACCCATATATCATATATTGCCCTTTTCTTAGAAACTGCAGTCCTTTGAAGTCTGTTGTCATCTAAAAATAGTTATTTTATATATGCTTCCCAATTTTAGTTTTTTTCTTTCTTTCTTTTCTTTAAATAGGAGATTGTGATTCAAAGTACATGTCCTTAAACCATTCTATTTCAATATCAGGTGATGCTCTAAGACTCCACAATGCAAGCAGAACCCCAAAATAGACACAAGAGCCATAAAAAATTAAGCATGACAGAACTAATTCTCCTCAACACAACTTACATATGAAAACATTTATTTAAAACTAAGAAGCTAATGTAAAGACTAAATATTAATAAGTCACTGAAACACAGCCATGCTTATGATAGTGGTTGAGGAAATAACTGGCATCATCACTTGTGTGACAGAAGAGGGCATAACATTGATTCTTTTTTCTTAGGCCATATTAAATTTTGCCAATGTATTGATATCTTACATGTATTTCTTTGACTCCCTTTAAGTGTACACTGGCTGCTGAAGCTATTTCCTCAATTCTACCTATTTGTTCAATAGATCTGAAACACACAATTGCCAGTCTTATTCCAATCCATTAAGTTTTATGTATCTTAAAAATTATACTAACTACCTTACAAGAATATTTATAGTGAGTCTTCATTTTTATGTGAAAGAAAACTCCTAGGGAGGAAGACAAAGCTCTTAATGAGGGCACCCACTCACAGATAATGATTATATAGCTTTGGGAAAAAATCACTAAAAAATGAGAAGAAATGAAAATTACCTGTGTGCCACCCAGAAGAGAAAATAGAGGATTTCTATCACATGTTGAATGAAATGGTCTCTATTAAACAAGCACACCTGTCTTACGCACCAAGTCCAGGAAAACTCCCTCTACCCAATTTCTAATAAAAACCTCCCCCCAGCCAAACTTCTGGAAAACCTTAATTCTATCTCCTAGCTGTGTTTAACCTGACAGGAGTAAGAGGGCTTAACCACAAAAAAAAAAAAAAAAAAAAAAAAAAATTATTTAAGTTGACTGAACTTCAAAATTGGGACAAAGGTCACTCTCCAGTTCATCACCATCTCATTGTAGTAATATCTGCCTGCCAGGGCCATATTGGTTCAGTTTGCTTTTGACCCAGACATCAGAAGGTCTCTACAAGGGCAGAAATGAGGCATGAACTGCATGAAAAATAACCACCCATTTCCAAGAGTCAGGATGGCAAAAGACCACCATCCCCTATAAACCCCTCTACTTTTCTGTAAGAAGTCTGTCCCTGCTTGTAATCAGGGACATGGTGCTTTTAGTAATTAGCTCCTCTTTCTAGTTTCTGTACACTGAATAAAAGTCTATCTTGCTTGAGCCAAACTCAGTTTCCTTAATGAAAGCACAACCGGAGCAAGCAAGCAAGAAAGAACTTTCAGACAGAGGAGAGGGGAGATTGGAGGTGGTTCAGTTCAGCTGAGGCCCCAAGAAGAGACCTAGCATTTAATCCAGTAACAAGTGGTCTTTCGAGAGAATGACAGCAGGCAGCATTTGGAGGATTTTTGAAACTTCAGGGCAGATTGGCACAGGGAGATTTCACATTCTGTGATTTGCCTTCGTGTCTTAAGTAACTGGGATGCAGTTCATCTATGGAAAATCCACTGTTTTTGACCAGAGAAACTGGAGGAAAAAGCTTGATGTAACAAATGATGCTCAGATATGAGGGGGTTAACCTAGAAAGGAGAGAGTCTTAAAAGGGAGATCTCAAATTCTGTGAATTACAAATACCCTGCTCCCTGGGTGACCTCTGAACCACACACACACACATATGCATGGTCAGCTAAAAGCTGTCCAGATGGAGTGCTGAGATGTCACCCACCACAGACAAGGCAGAGTACTTTTAATCTAAGTGAATTAATTATCTGCTAGAACAAATATATCCACTTTCTTCAGAGAATATAAAAACCTAGTTGCTATAACATAATATTCACAATGTGCAGAATGCAATAAAGAGATATTCAACTTATTCAAAATATCAAGAGGATCAAAATCATCAGGTATTATGGAAATTCAAATTGAAAAGCACAGTAGGATATCAATATATATCCTTCAGAAGAGCTATAATTTATAAAATTAATCTTGTGATGATAAAAGTTTGTTATCTAAATTACTACTGGCCCTAGGATACAGAATATTTCTCTTTAGGAAACTATTTTGAAAATTATTTTTTAAAGTTATATTCTATACAATGTTGTCTTTCTATTCCTAGACATTTAAACAAGAAAAATGAAAAAATATTTACATACAAAAACTTGCATGCAGTCTTCATAGAATTTTTATGCATGATTAACCAAAAACTGGAACCCACCATATATCCATGAACTTGTATGGAAAGAAATGCATGTGCTATATTCATATAGTGTACTACTGCTCAGCCATACAAAGAAATAAAATACTGGCAAATACACAATATGGATGAATCTAAAAGTTGTTCTGATGAGTGAACATAGACACAAAACACTATATAGCATAGGGCATAATTTCTATATTTAATAAAGTGCAAACAAATCACTAGTAGCTACCTAAGATCAAAGTTAGGGGTAGGATCAGCTACCAAGAAAAAAAGCAAAGCAAGCAAAAACATATTTTGGGAAGGGTATGTATGTATACATATGTAAATGTCATTGATTGTACATTTTTGAATAAAGTCATCATCACTGAAAAGGAAAGGTAAGTATCAAGTAAATACATCAAAGCTGGGAAGAGGACCTTTGACCTGGACAGGGATTTTTTAAGACATGTAGTGGTGGGGTGGCAGGGAGCAGATGGAAACAACTTGCAAAATCAGCCTTGGAGATTACTACTCAAGGGATATTGGACAAATAAACTACTTTCTTTCGTCTTTTGTGTCATTGATTTCTTAAATGTGGATATTGCCAACTTGAAATCTTGTGGTGAGTACTAAAGATAACATATGCAAAACTGAGTTGATAAACTATAATTTTCACCATTCAGTTTGCTACGAATGAGGAGGAAAAGATTCCATCCTTCTTCACCCTTTGGTTCTCCTTTGGCTGTGGTCTTAATTAGAGGATCACTGCAGCTGTGCCCCAAGGCTGGTAAAGATCAATGATGAACACGACATCTTTGTATTTTTTTCGAGCAACAAGCCAAAAGTATGAGAGAAAATCATCCACAAAACACACTGTCTGACTAGACTATCCCTTTTCATTCTAATATGTTTCATGTTTCTGTTCCTGTTTATAAATCTTAATAGTATCATATAATAGCACAATTACCTTGTTGAGCATATCCACTTTAGCACTATGAAGTCTTTACATTGTTATCAAAGTAGGCATATTTATAGGAAAAAAACAAAACAAAATGCTACTACATAATGAGATGACAATTGAATTTTACAAATATTGGTTGGCCAAAAAGTTCATTTGAGTTTTCCCATAACATTCTAAAAAAATCCAAATGAACTTTTTGGCTAACCCAATACTATACAATAAGTTACAGAATTGTAATTCTGCAAATTATAGAAGAAAATATTCCACAACTCAAATTCATAACAAATGTTGATTTTCATTGATTTAATTTGATCTCAAAAATATAATTTGCTTAAATTTATTTGAAAATTCAGAGAAATAGTGGCAGTTTCTAGAAACTCAAATTATTATTGACTATTCAAAGAAATGATCTGTTTTAGATTTAGACAAGGGAATAAGGATGAACATGGTTTTAACAATGAGGAGGTAATCAACAGCATTTTTTAAGTTGGAAGCATTCATTAAATCTACAATTTTGGATTAACTTAAATATATTTGCATGGTTACTAATTAAGCATATGATATTTGATATTTTTGGCATAGGAATACTTTAGAATAATAAAACAAAGCAGAGTTCTTAGAAACAGCATTGAAAATTATCCATATGGTATATAAAAACAGATTCTGTATGTCCAGTTGATTAAACCTAAGGCAACATGCATTAGTGTCTCATGGCAAACATTTCAGAGTGCTTTTATCAAGAGGTCCGAATATCACAGTGGGTCATAATGTCAAATCACTGGAATAATTCATGGATTAACTCATCCTCTAATTGTTTTCACTTCCCAAACAATAGGCTGTAAACCTCTGTAAGCCTACATTCAACACTAGAGATTTGCAAAGGTAAAAACTTTGTTGTTCTTAAAAGAGCATGCTTTTGAATTCATGAAAGGATAAATTTTTATCATTTGTGTTCTTAGTTTTAAAGTTGTTGTTCAGTTGCTCGGTCGTGTCAGACTCTGCCACTTCATGGACGGCAGCACCCCAGGCTTCCCTGTCCTTCACCAGCTCCTGGAGTTTGCTCACACTCATGTTCATTGAGTCGGTGATGCCATGACACCATCTTATCTTCTGTCTTCCCCATCTCCTCTTGCCTTCAATTTTTGCCAGCATCAGGGTCTTTTCTAATGAGTCAGTTCTTTGCATCAGGTGGGCAAAGTATTGGAGCTTCAGCTTCAGTATCAGTCCTTCCAATGAATATTCAGAATTGATTTCCTCTAGGATTGTATGGTTTAATCTCGTTGCTGTCCAAGGAGGCTTCTCTCTCAAGAGGCTTCTCCAACACCATAGTTCAAAGGCATCAGTTCTTCAGCATTCAGTTTTCCTTATGGTCCAACTCTCTCATCCATACATGAATACTGGAAATACCATAGTTTGACTAGATGGAACTTTGTTGACAAAGAAATATCTCTGCTTTATTTGTCATAGCTTTTCTTCGAAGGAGCAAGCATCTTTTAATTTTGTGACTACAGTCACCATTTGCAGTGATTTTGGGGCCCAAGAAGATAAAGTCTGTCACAATTTCCATTGTTTCCCCATCTACTTGCCAGGAAATAATGTGACCAGTTGCCATGATCTTCTTTTTGAATGCTGAGTTTTAAACCAGCTTTTTCACTCTCCTCTTTCACATTCATCAAAAGTCTCTTTAGGTTCTCTTTGCCTTCTGCCATAAGAGTGGCAGAAGATCTGCATATCTGAGGCTATTGAAGTTTTGAAGAATGACTTAAAACAAGGATCTCCCCCACCCCATCTCTTCTCAATCTCCCAATGCAGGCTTACCCGAGAGACATTGTTGATTCAGTTCTAGATCACTGGAATAGAGTGAATGCTTTAATAAAAAGTAAGTCATACAATTTCTTCTATTTCCCACTGAATATAAAAGCTATGCTTAGAGTATTAACTGTGCAAGCACATTATATCTAAAAAGCAATGTACGTACCTATTTTTAAAAATGGACACTGAAAGATGAACTCCCCAGGTCGGTAGGTGTCCAATATGTTACTGGAGATTAGTGGAGAAATAACTCCAGAAAGAATGAAGAGACAGAGCCAAAGCAAAAACAAGTTGTGGATGCAACTGGTGATAGAAGCAAGGTCCGAGGCTGTAAAGAGCAATATTGGAATGACAGGTCCATGAATCAAGGCAAATTGGAAGTGGTTAAACAGGAGATAGCAAGAGTGAACATTGACATTTTAGGAATCAACAAACTAAAATGGGCTGGAATGTGTGAATTTAACTCAGATGACTATTATATATACTACTGTGGGCAGGAATCCCTTAGCATAAATGGAGTACCCATCATAGCCAACAAAAGAGTCTAAAATGCAGTATTTGGATGCAATCTCAAAAAATATAGAATGATCTTTGTTCACTTCCAAGGTAAACCATTCAATATCACAGTAATCCAAGTCATTGTCCCGACCGACTGAAGAAGCTGAAGTTGAATGGTACTATGAAGACCTACAAGACCTTCTAGAACTAATACCCCCAAAATATGTCATTTTCATTATAGGAGATTGGAATGCAAAAGTAGGAAGTCAAGAAATGCCTGAAGTAACAGGCAAATTTGACCTTGGAGTACAGAATGAGTCAGGGCAAAGGCTAACAGAGTTTTGCCAAGAGAATTCACTGGTCATAGAAAACACCCTCTTAGAGCAACACAAGAGAAGACTCTACACATGGACATCACCAGATTGTCAATAGCGAAATCAGATTGATTATATTCTTTACAGCCAAAGATGGAGAAGCTCTGTACAGTCAGCAGAAACAAGATCAGGAGCTGACTGTGGCTCAGATCATGAACCCCTTATTATCAAATTCAGGCATAAATTCAGGCAAACCACTAGACCATTGAGTTATGACCAAATCAAATCCCTTAAGATTATAAAGTGGAAGTGAGAAATAGATTCAAGGGATTAGATCTGATAGACAGAATGCCTGAACTATGGATGGAGGATTGTAACATTATACAGGAGGCAGGGGTCAAGACCATCCCCAAGAAAAAGAAGTGCAAAAAGACAAAATGGTTGTCTGAGGAGGCCTTACAAATAGCTGTGAATAGAAGAGAACTGAAAGGCAAGGGAGAAAAAGAAAGATATTCCCATTTGAATGCAGAGTTCCAAAGAATAGCCAGGAGAGATAAGAAAGCCTTCCTCAGTGATCAGTGCAAAGAAATAGAGGACAACACTAGAATGGGAAAGACTAGAGATCTTTTCAAGAAACTTAGAGATACCAAGGGGATATTTCACACAAAAATGAGAACAATAAAGGACAGAAATGGTGTGGACCTAAGAGAAACAGAAGATATTAAAGCTAGCAAGAATACACAGAAGAACTATACAAAAAAGATCTTCACCACCCAGATAATCACAATGGTGTGATCATTCACCTAGAGCCAGACATCCTGGAGTGAGAAGTCAAGTGGGCCTGAAGAAGAATCACTATGAATAAAGCTAGTGGAGGTGATGGAATTCCAGTTGAGCTCTTTCATATCTTAAAAGATAATGCTGTGAAATGATGCACTCAATATGCCAGCAAACTTGGAAAACTCAGCAGTGGTCATAGGACTGGAAAAGGTTAGTTTTCATTCTAATCCCTAAGAAAGGATAACAAAGAATGCTCAAACTACCACGCAATTGTACCCACCTCACACGCTACCAAAGTAATTCTCAAAATTCTCCAACACAGGCTTCAACAGTATGTGACCCATGAAATTCCAGATGTTCAAGCAGGTTTTAGAAAAGACAGGGGAACAGAGGTCAAATTGCCAACACCCTTTGGATCATCAGAAAAGCAAGAGTTCCAGAAAAATATCTACTTCTGCTTTATTGACTATGCCAAATCCTTTGACTGTGTGGATCACAACAAACTGTGGAAAATTCTGAAAGAGATGGGAATACCAGATCATCAGACCTGCCTCTTGAGAAATCTGCATGCAGATCAGGAAGTAACAGTTAGAACTGGACATGGAACAACTGATTGGTTCCAAATTGGGAAGGGAATATGTCAAGCCTGTTTATTGTCACCCTGCTTATTTAACTTCTATGCAGTGTATATCATTCGAAATGCTGGGCTGAATGAAGCACAAGCTGGAATGAAGATTGGGAGAAATATCAATAATCTCAGATATGCATATGACACCACACTTATGGCAGAAAGTGAAGAGGAGCTAAAGAGCCTCTTGATAAAAGTGAAAGAGGAGAGTGAAAAAGTTGGCTTAAAACTTAAGTCAGAAAACTAAAATCATGGCATCTGGCCCCATTACTTCATGACAAAATAATGGGGAGGCAGTGGAAGAAACAGTGACGGACTTTATTTTATTTATTTTATTTTTTAGACACTCGCTCCTTGGAAGAAAAGTTATGACCAACCTAGACAGCATATTAAAAATCAGAGACATTACTTTTGCCAACAAAGGTCCATCTATTCATAGCTATGGTTTTTCCAGTAATCATGTATGGATGTGAGAGTTGTACAATAAAGAAAGCTGAGCACTGAAGAATTGATGATTTTCAACTGTGTTGTTGATAGAGACTCTTGAGAGTCTTTTGGACTGCAAGGAGGTCCACCCAGTCCATCCTAAAGGCAATTAGTCCTGAATATTCATTGAAAGGACTGATGCTGAAGCTGAAGTTTCAATACTTTGGCCACTTGATGTTAAGAACTTACTCATTTGAAAAGACCCTGATGCTAGGAAAGATTGAAGTTGGGAAGAGAAGGGGATGACCGAGGATGCGATGATTGGATAGCTTCGCGAACTCAACGGACATGAGTTTGAGTAAACTCCGGGAGTTGGTGATGGACAGGGAGGCCTGGTGTGCTGAAGTCCACGTGGTTGCAAAAAGCCATCAGAAGTGAGAGACTGAACTGAAATTTAAAAACATGTAATTGCTCAAAAAGACTGTTATCTGGCAACTCTTTATTGCCACAAACCTTCAACTTGTAAAAAGTACAGTAACTTGAAATGCACTAAAACAAAATGCAATAAAATGATGTATACCTGTATAAATATATGGAGATTTCTTCCCCTTTTTCTTTGCTTAGTGTATCAAACTAAACTTATATATACATAAATTTGCAAATCAAAACCATATAATGTATTTTACAATTTGCTGCCATAGTGCCTCTTAAATTCACTTGTTATGACAATGAAACACAACAAATTCGTGTTTGTATGGATCATTATCAAATATGACGTAGAGTCACAGATTTCATACAAAGTTTTTCAGTAGGTTGGATTACTTGTAGTAAATATTTCAAGTGATTAATAAGATAGTAAAAGACAGGCAACCAATGAAATATATTACTACTAACAGCAAGCAACCCCAGTGCACTTAAAATTTCTCATACAATGCAGTTGCTCAGTTGCTTCACTTATCTCATATATTTTAGGAAATATATGACCTGATTTTGTCCCAAAACTTCAAAGCAATTAAGAGAATCATTGGTTTTTGATGAGAGAAAAATACATTTCATAATTATCTGATGTTTATTTGCAGAAAATAAAAATGAAAAATTATATGATAAATCAGAACAGATAGGGTCAGATCCACTGCAAAGAAAGCGTTTCATTACTTAAACAGCTAATTGCTAATAGACTACAGCAGCTTGTATTTACTCTTTTGATATTAAGAAAAAGTATTTCCAAAGATAGGTAAGTATCAGAATAGCAAATATCGAAGCATAAAATGCATTTGTTTTATAGTTTTACTTATAATAAAGATTAATTTATTCATTGATTTCTATTCATTTTCTTTTATGGGATAATGAGCATAACTCTCAAGAAATGAGGAGCATGATCCCCTTAATTCAAAATAATATTTGGGGCAGACACATACCTCTTGCTCAGAGGTCGCTATACTAAAATGCATTTATTTTAGGTCAGAAAAGGGCTGGTCTCCGATCATATAAATCTTGAAAGATGTGATGTCTGATGTTCCTTTGGAAATTCTTAGGGATTTACTCATTAGAAAATTCAAGGATAATTTGGTTGCTAGAACTGCAACATTTATGACTTAGTTCAACTATACTTTCTTGATCAATTATTCATGTGAAATCTTGAAGTACCAGGGATGAAGACAACACATAAAATAATTTAAGACCCTGTCACATTCTTTAGGAAACACACATTAAAGGGCACAAACTTGCGACTAGGAGATGAATAAATCTTGGAGATATAATGCACAGTTTAGTGAGTATAGTCAACAATACCATATAAAATACTTCAAAATTGCTAAGAAACTTAAATGTCTTCACAACAGTGGTGTGACAGAGGTGTAGCTAAAGCTATGTGTGTAATCACCCTGCAATACATAAGGGTATCAAAAAACAACTCATTGTACACCTTGAGCTTGCTTGCACCATGTTACATCTCCACTGGCGGAAAAAAGAAGAAGGAAAAAAAAAAAAAAAGACAGGCATGTTACTAGGAAGTGGGACTTGGGGAAGAATTTGAAGAAAGCTTAGGAATTAAGAAGGAGACAGTGGGAGTGGGAGTAATTAAGGATAATGTTGAAGCTCGAAAGTCATAGTAAGGGACCGTGAACATCACTGTCTGGTTAGAAGGGAAGGTTTTTATAGGAATGAATAAGAAGCTAGAATGGGAGGAGGTTGTGCAGATCTTGGAAACAATAACATTTGCCAACAGAACGGTAACATCTGCAAAGAGGGAAATTATTCTATCTAACTTGTATATTACCGTTAATATTACAGGCAGACTTCTCTCCAGATTCAGAGATGAAGGAGCAGAGACTCAGGTGCTACTTCTGTGTAGCATTGCCTCTAAGAGTGGAATGAAGTCAATTGCCCCATGTATTTTGACTATTTGGGGGTTCTAAATCAATACTGATATTTGTTCAGACTTCATTATACAGATTTATTTACTTCATTTGAATCTCTCCAGACATATGAAGCATAGTCTCTTATTCTTATGAGACTGGACAAATTTCCTATATATCTATTTATTATATCCATTATTTATAATAATGCTTTTAGCAATACTACTAGAAAAATCCTAAAGGGTAATTAACATCTCCCTCAGAGGGGGGAAATGTATAGTTTCACTTCTTAAAATTATTTGAGATTACTGATACTATGAGTGATCATCATTGTAAATTCATATTATAATATCTAAAATGGGAATTAAAAATAATCCAATGACTTTCTAAGAGCATATTTAATGTATGAAATTAAAATATCTATCATACACATGTCAGGATGAAAGCTCTGCCTTAAAAAAATAGTGCATGATAATAAAAGTTCTTATTTTTATTATCCTAAAATTATGATAAAAAAATATTATTTTATCTGTGATTTATCCTTTCCAGTTACATAGGACAAAAAAAAATGTAATGCATTTAGAACATTCAAATAAAATAAACAGAAATCCCTTGACTATTTTTTTGGAGCACGGGAAGAATGCTATTATCAGGTTGATTAGTTACAGACTTTTTATATGAATTACAGTTGTATAAATATATAATAAACTATAATGTAGCTGCCCTAAGGGAAGACATTTCCATCTATTGTATTCACTGTGGCATTCCTAATTCCTAGAAGCATGGGAGGCAGGAGATATGTCCAGTGAATAAGTGAGCATATAGTAATGAGTGCAGAGAGGGCCCAGAGGTGATCAGATACACTCACAAAAATCTTTATGGATACAGAACATTCTTCCATGTGTGGGAAATGCTTAAAAGTTTGTAATCTCATGAGTCAGTTTATACATTTTTTAAATAAATTGGCTTGAAAATGTGAGGGCAAGAGACAATGATATTGGGAGGAATAGCTTCTCAGCAAAAAGATATACAATCAGACACAGAAGGCATCTTTGGTCCACATGATTCTGAAGAGAAAGAGGGAAGCAGGTGGTGGAAATTCAGGGACATAAAGCACAAGATAATCCCCCAAACACTATCAATTAATGACACTGCAAGGTAAACTAGCAAAATAAATATTTTTTATAATCAAAATAGAAATACAAAAAAATAAATACAATTATTATTACATTGTATTAATGGAATCAACTATTAATGTAATTTATGTATTAATGAAATTAATACATTGTATTAATACAATTATTACAATATAATTAACAAGCAAGTATTACAATTTATAATAGTATTTACAAGTAAAAACAAGTAATATAACTTATAATAGTATAATGGAAAAATGATAACTATGTACACATAGTTTTCAACATGGTAATAGAACCAACACAAAAACTAAATTGAGTCTAGTAAATTTTGGACACCATATTCTGACTATTTTCTTAGTAGGATATAATTGAAGAGAAAAGAACTGCAAAGAGTTTGTAAATTTTAATTAGCAGAATTGTTTATGATACTGTTTGGAACTGAGCTTCCATAAAACAGGAGTTTCATAAGTTTTCATCTAATATATATAATGTACACATATTATGCATGCATACAAATACCTGTATATAAATGTATATGTGTATAAAATATGATTATAAAACTACTTTATTTAAAATTGTTAAGTATTAGAAAACAATATGAGAAAATTAAAAAGCTGGGATGAGGCTCAAAAGTTATTATGTCCAAACACTTATTTTCCCATAAAACTGAGACCTGGGGATTTTAAGTGACTGGACTCCAGTCATGCAGCTAGTTAGTGAGTTGTGGTCTCATTTCTTGTTGTTTAATATTTCTGGCTACTTCATACTCATGCCTTAAAATTTTAACTGAAGACATAGACTTTTTTTTTTTAACTTTAAGGTTAAAACCCACAATACATTATTTACAGAATTAAAAATTATATGTAATCATCTCTGAGGTTATGCTGTTGTAAAATTGCTCATAAATTCTACCCATACATACTGATGGAAATTTTCTTCAGTTTAAGGTACAGGAATAGGATAGTCAATCTCTAATAAAACACAGTTAAAGTCATTCCTAAGAAGAGGGAAAAAAAAAGTTGATCATAGAAGGGAAATATCACTTTTCTATACAAAATATTCTGGTTTGAAACAAGTGTTTTAATGAGATGTTTTCAAGAGCAAGCTGCATTATTCTCTTTTAAGAAATGTCTATTCATGGTCTCATGTACGAACTTATTTCTTTCTGAATCGTTAATTTGCCATTGTGATGAGACAAGCTGTGAGATTTGACACATTTAAAATTAAACGACAAAAATGAGGATGACTGTGCAGTATATTTCTGAGGAGTTGAAAAAAATGTAGCAAAGTTTTCAGGGCACATTGCACTTAGTTGTACAACCTACAGAAACTCACTTTTGCTCTGATTTCTAAAAGGTTGTTAAATTTAAGTCTGAACTTAAGTTTGTAGTCATTATTATGTTTTAAAGCACATAGAATTAAGATAAAATAGATACATTGTCACAAATTATATTATGAATGGGGTCTATTTAACCAAATATAATACTGTAAACATGAATATCAGGGAAAATTTACACTCAAATCTACTTTTGATACCTTTCATTCTCAAACCTGACAGAATTTTAATATCTTAATAGTGATAAAAGAGGAAAAAGGCAAAGTTGTCTTCCAAAAGAGATGGAGACACTTGATAATTCAGAATGGAAAGAGGAAACAAAATTTGTTCAGATGAGAGAGCAAAGAGTGCTTAAATGAGTATTGGAGAATGTCTAATATTTTCATTTATTAGTCTATGCCTGGGTACTAGTTTAGTTGAACTTGAAGGCTTCCCTATGCCCTCTGTTATCTCTATTAGTACAATTACATAAAGATTAGCTCATTACTTAATAAATGATTAATATTTAATTCCAGTTGGTGGTTATTGAATGTTATGCTGGAAGAATGAATGCAATTAAGAAGTTTTTACAGATCATGACAGCACAGAAAGTGACCAGAAAAGATTGTTGAATGTTTTCTAAATAAAATTGCATAGCCAAGTGCAGCAGCTATAGCATGTTAAAAAATGTACATGTCATTTACATAAAGTGAGTGAAAAGAGCATTGAAGAATTGATGCTTTCAAGCTATGGTGCTGGAGAAGAGGCCTGAGTGTCTCTTGGACTTCAAGGAGACAAAACCAGTCAATCCTAAAGGAAACCAGCCCTGAATATTCATTGAGAGGGCTGATGCTGAAGCTGAAGCTCCAGTACTTTGGTCGCCTGATGCAAAGGGCTGACTCATTGGAAAAGTCTAAGGGCAGAAGAAAAGGGCAACAGAGGATGAGATGGCTGGATGACATCATTGACTCAAGGGACATGAGTTTGATCAAACTCCAGGAAATAGTGAATGACCAAGAAGACTGTCGTGCTGTATAGTCCACGAGATTTCAAAGAGTTGGACACAACTGAGTGACTTGAACAACAACAAGAAGCAATGTTCCTGAATGTGGCTAAAGCCTTGATGTGGGATGAGAGAAAATTCAACTGAATGCTAGGAATGACACTACACTGTATCCTTTTTTGTACCATTTCCCTTTATAAAATTTCATTGATATCATATCACTTCAGAGCAGTAGTTCAGTCGTATCTGACTCTTTGTGACCCCATGAACTGCAGCACACCAGGCCTTGCTGTCCATCATCAACTCCCAGAGCCTACTCAAATTCAGGCCCATTGAGAGGGTGATGCCATCCAACCATCTCATCCTTGTGGTCCCCTTCTCCTCCTGCCCTCAATCTTTCCAAGCATCAGGGTCTTTTCAAATGAGTCAGCTCTTTTCATCAGGTGGCCAAAATATTGGAGTTTCAACTTCAGCATCAGTCCTTCCAATGAACACTCAGGACTGATCTCCTTTAGGATGGACTGATTGCATCTCCATGCAGTCCAAGGGACTCTCAAGAGTCTTCTCCAACACCACAGTTCAAAATCATCAATTCTTCAGCTCTCAGCTTTCTTTATAGTCCAACTGTCATATCCATACATGTCTACTGAAAAAAACATAGCCTTGACTAGATGAACCTTGGCTGGCAAAGTAATGACTCTGGTTTTTAATATGCTCTCTGATTGGTCATAATTTTCCTTCCAACGAGTAAGCGTCTTTTAATTTCATGGCTGCAGTCATCATATGCAGTGATTTTGGAGCCCCCCAAAATAAAGTCAGACAATTTTTCCACTGTTTCCCCATCTATTTGCCATGAAGTGATGGGACTGGACGTCATGATATTAGTTTTCTGAATGTTGAGCTTTAAGCCAACTTTTTCACTCTCCTCTTTCACCTTCATCAAGACACTCTTTAGCTCTTCTTCACTTTCTGCCATAAGGGTGGTGTCATCTGCATATCTGAGGTTGTTGATATTTCTCCCAGCAATATTGACTCTAGCTTGTGCTTCCTCCAGCCCAGCATTTCTCATGATGTACTCTGCATATAAGTTAAATAAGCCGGGTGACAATATACAGCCTTGACATACTCCTTTTCCTATTTGGAAACAGTTTGTTGTTCCATCTCCTGCATACAGGTTCTAACTGTTGCTTCCTGATCTGCATACAGGTTTCTCAACAGGCAGGTCACGTGGTCTGGTATTCCCATCACTTTCAGAATTTTCCACAGTTTATTGTGATCCACACAGTCAAAAGCTTTGACATAGTCAATAAAGCAGAAATAGATGTTTTTCTGGAACTCTCTTGCTTTTTCAATGATCCAATGGATGTTGGAAATTTGATCTCTGGTTCCTCTACCTTTTCTAAAACCAGATTGAACATCTGGAATTTCACAGTTCACTTTGAACCATGTTGAAACCTCACTTGGAGAATTTTGAGCATTACTTTACTAACATGTGAGGTGAGTGTAATTGTGCAGTAGTTTGAGCATTTTTTGGCATTTCCTTTCTTTGGGTTTGGAATGAAAACTGATCTTTTCTAGTCCTGTGGCCACCGCTGAATTTTCCAAATTTGTTGACATATTGAGCACAGCACTTTCACAGCATCATCAGAATGTGAAATAGGTCAACTGGAATTCCATCACCACCACTAGCTTTATTTGTAGTGATGCTTCCTAAGGCCCACTTGACTTCACATTCCAGGATGTCTGGCTCTACATGAGTGATCACACCATCATAACTATCTGGGCCCTGAAGATCATTTTTGTACAGTTCTGTGTATTCTTGCTACCTCTTCTTAATATTTTCTGCTTCTGCCAGGTCCGTACAATTTCTGTCCTTTATTGAACCCATCTTTGTATGAAATGTTCCCTTGGTATCTCTAAGTTTCTTGAAGAGATCTCTAGTCTTTCCCATTCTATTGTTTTCCTCTATTTTTTCTCTATGCTTTTCTTTGCATTGATCGCTGAAAAAGGCTTTCTTATTTTTCCTTGCCATTCTCTGGAATTCTGCATTTAAATGGATATATCTTTCCTTTCCTCCTTTTCTTTTTGCTTCTCTTCTTTTCACAGATATTATAAGGCCTCCTCAGACAGTCATTTTGCTTTTTGGCATTTCTTTTTCTTGGGGATGGTCTTGTTCCCTGTCTCCTGTACAATGCCATGAACCTCTGTCCATAGTTCATCAGGCACTCTGTCCATCAGATCTAATCCCTTGAATCTTTTTGTCACTTCCACTGTATAATCACAAGGGATTTGATTTAGGTCATACCTGAATAGTCTAGTGGTTTTCCCTACTTTCTTCAGTTTAAGTCTCATTTTGGCAATAAGGAGTTCATGATCTGAGCCACAGTTCGCTCTCAGTCTTGTTTTTGCTGAGTTTATAGAGTTTCTCCATCTTTGGCTGCAAAGAATATAATCAACCTGATTTCAGTGTTGGTCATCTAGTAGTGTCCATGTGAGTCTTCTGTTTCGTTGTTGGAAGAGGGTGTTTGCTATGACCAGTGTGTTCTCATGGCAAAACTCTATTAGCCTTTGCCCTGCTTCATTCTGTACTCCAAGGCCAAAGTTGCCTGTTACTCTAGGTGTTTCTTGACTTCCTACTTTTGCATTCCAGTCCCCTATAATGAAAAGTACATCTTTTTTGGGTGTTAGTTCTAAAAGGTCTTGTAGGTCTTCATAGAACCATTCAACTTCAGCTTCTTCATCATTATTTGTTGGGGTGTAGGCTTGGATTGCCGTGATATTGAATGGTTTGCCTTGGAAACAAACAGAGATCATTCTGTCATTTGTGAGACTGCATCCAAGTACTGCATTTTGGACTCTTTCTGTTGACCATGATGGCTGCTCCATTTCTTCTAAGGGATTCCTGCCCACAGTAGTAGATATAATGGTCATCTGATTTAAATTCACCCATTCCAGTCCATCTTATTTCGCTGATTCCTAGAATGTCAACATTCACTCTTGCCACCTCCTGTTTCACCATTTCCAATTTGCCTTGACTCATGGACCTAACATTCCAGGTTCCTATGTAATATTGCTCTTTACAGCATTGGACTTTGCTTCTATCACCAGTCACATCCACAATTGGGTGTTGTTTTTGCTTTGGCTCCATCCCTTCATTCTTTGTGAAGTTATTTCTCTACTGATCTCCAGTAGCATATTGGGTACCTACTGACCTGAGGAGTTCATTTTTCAGTGTCCCATCTTTTCGCCTTTTCATACTGTTCATTGGGTTCTCACGGCAAGAATACTGAAGTGGTTTGCCATTCCCTTCCCTTCTCCAGTGGACCACATTCTGTCAGACCTCTCCACCATGACCCGTCCACCTTGGGTGGCCCCACACGGCATGGCCTAGTTTCACTGAGTTAGACAAGGCTGTACTCCATGGGATCAGATTGCCTAGTTTTCTATGTATATGATTTAAAATATACTTTTAGAAAATTTTCTCTGAACTATCTGGCCAGTGATATTCTCATGTTAATATTCCCTTGTATAATTTACATCTGAATATTGGAATGTTTTGAAATTTATGAGTTTTACCTTCATTTCCTTTAGTAGTTAATAGATTCCCATTCCTTTAAATTGTAAGCACTTATTACGCACATATTTACATAAGGGCATCTCACACCATCTGAAATTTAGCACTGTTAAACTTAGGCCTTAATCAACCTCCAAACCAGTCCTGCCTGGGGCTCTAATAATGACATCATGTTCCTCCTATTGCAGTATCAAATAACATTTTTACATATATATCTTGATTTCACTCCTGGGACCCTCAGATATGTTTTGCTATCTACAGATATCCTTAAGAATTTAACCAAGTCATTTGCATTCCTCTGAATAAAATCTTGTGAAAGCTTTCCATTAACTTCAAATAAAATCTAACCTTATTACTATGATCTAGAAGCTCTGTTTGAGCTAGACTCTCCATGTCTTTCCAAGCACACCTCTTCCACTTCCCCTTAGTCTCACCACATTATTGCCCAATAATTTCATTTCATATTCTAAAACACACTAATGTATGCATGCATACTCAGTTGTGTCAGAATCTTTGCAACCCGCTTACTCCTTGGAAGGAAAGTTATGACCAAACTAGATAGCATATTAAAAAGCAGAAACATTACTTTGCCAACAAATGTCTGTTTGGTCAAGGCTATGGCTTTTCCAGTGGTCATATATGGATGTGAGAGTTGGACTGTAAAGAAAGCTGAGCACCGAAAAATTGATGCTTTTGAACTGTGGTGTTGGAGAAGACTCTTGAGAGTCCCGTGGACTGCAAGGAGATCCAACCAGTCCATCATAAAGGAGATCAGTCCTGGGTGTTCATTGGAAGGACTGATGCTGAAGCTGAAACTCCAATACTTTGGCCACCTCATACGAAGACTTGACTCATTGGAAAAGACCCAGATGCTGGGAGGGATTGGGGTCAGGATGAGAAGGGATCAACAGAAGATGAGACGGCTGGATGGCATCACCATCTCGATGGACATGAGTTTCAGTAAACTCCGGGAGTTGGTGATGGACAGGGAGGCCCTGCGTGCTGCGATTCACGGGGTCACAAAGAGTCAGACACAGCTGAGAGACTGAACTGAACTGAACTGATGGACCTTAGCTCACCAAGCTCCTCTGTCCATGGGATTTCCTAGTGAGTTGCCATTCCTTTCTCCAAGAGATCTTCCCAACCCAGGGTGCAAACATACATCTCTATGTCTCCTGCAGTGCAAGTAGATTCTCTACCACTACACCATCTGGGAAGGTTTGTTGTTGTTGTTGTTGTTGTTTTTCCTTTGCCTGAAGCATTTGACACAAGTCTTGCTAATTCCAATTTCTTATCTTCCACAGTAACATATTGTGCTGTCAGAGAATTTTTCCTTTAAACTGGGACCATTCAAGAACTATCATTACTATCTACCTCAGCATTGTATTCATGTTTTCATGGACTTCATTGCAGTTTCTCACGTGCCTTCTTGACTCTAAGCTCCATGAAGTTAGGGACTAGAACTGGGGACTACATGATACAATTGCAGTGCTTAGCATGATATCTCACACATTGGAAGAAATTATGTGAATTTGTTGCTTTTGGTTATACATTATCTATTATACCATCTTTAATAATATTTTTTAAAGAAAACATTGCTATTCTTTAGATACAATATTGTGGGATGGTTGATTCAGTTCAGTTGTTCAGTCGTATCTGAATCTTTGTGACACCATGGACTGCAACAGGCCAGGCTTCCCAGTCCATCACCAACTCCCAGAGTTGCTCAAACTAATGTCCATCAAATCGGTGATGCCATCAAAGCATCTCATCCTCTGTCATTTTCTTCTCCTCCTGCTTTTGATCTTGCCAAGCATCAGTGTCTTTTCCAATGAGTAAGTTCGCCACATCAGGTGGCCAAAATATTGTAGTTTCAGCCTCAGCATCAGTCCTTCCAATGAAGGACTGATTTCAAGACTGATTTCCTTTAGGATTGACTGTGTGGATCTCCTTGCAGTCCCAGGGACTCTCAAAAGTCTTCTCCAACACCACAGTTCAAAAACATCAATACTTCGGCCCTCAGCCTTCTTTAAGGTTCAACTCTCACATCCATACATGACTACTGGAAAAACCATTGCTTTGACTAGACGGACCTTTGTTGGCATAGTAATATCTCTACTTTTTAATATGCTGTCTAGGTTGGTCACAGGCTTCCCTTGTGGCTCAGCTGGTTAAGAATCCTCCTGCAATGTGGGAGACCTGGGTTCCATCCCTGGGTTAGGAAGATCCCCTGGAGAAGGTAAAGACTACCCAATCCAGTATCCTGGCCTGGAGAATTCCTTGGATGGTATAGTCTATGGGGTCGCAAAGAGTTGGACACGACTGAGCAAATTTCACTTTCACTTTCACTAGGTTGGTCATGCTTTACTTAAAAGGAGCAAGTGTCTTATAATTTCACGGCTGCAGTCACCATCTGCAGTGATTTTGCAACCCCCCAAAATAAAGTCTGTCACTGTTTCCATTGTTTCCCCGTTTATTTGCCATGATGTGATGGAGCCAGATGCCATTATCTTAGTTTGCTGAACGTTGAGTTTTAAGCAAACTTTTTCACTCTCCTCTTTCACTTTCATAAAGAAGCTCTTTAGCTTTTCTTTGCTTTCTGCCATATGGGTGGTGCAATCTGCACATCTGAGGTTATTGATATGTTTTCAGGCAATCTCGATTACAACTTGTGCTTCATCCAGCCCTGTGTTTCTCATGATGTACTCTGCATATAAGTTAGATAAGCAGAGTGACAATATACAGCCTTGATGTACTCCTTTCCCAGTTTGAAATCTGTCTGTTCCATGTCCAGTTCTAACTGTTGCTCCTTGACCTACATGCAGATTTCTCAGGAGCCAGGTAAAGTGGTCTAGTATTCCCATGTCTTGAAGAATTTTCTACAGTTTGTGATGATCCACAGAGTCAAACACTCTGGTGTAGTCAATGGAGCAGAAATAGATGTTTTTTGTTTTTTGTTTTTTTTTTTCTGGAACTCTTGCTTTTTTGATGATCTAATGGATGTTGGCAATTTGATGTGTGGTTCTTCTGCCTTTTCTAAATCCAGTTTGTATATCTGGAAGTTCATGGCTCATCTACTACTGAAGCCCTTCTTGGAGACTTTTGAGCATTACTTTGCTAGTGGATGAGATGAGTGCAATTGTGCGGTAGTTTGAGCATTCTTTGGGATTGCCTTTCTTTGGGATTTGAATGAAAACTGACCTTTTCCAGTCCTGTGGCCACTCCTGAGTTTTCCAAATTTGCTGGCATATTGAGTGCAGCACTTTCACAGCATCATCTTTTAGGATTTGAAATAGTTCAACTGGAATTCCATCACTTTCACTAGCTTTGTTCATAGTGAGGCTTCTCAAAGCTCACTTGTTTTCACATTCAGGATGTCTGGCTCTAGGTAGGTGATCACACGATTGTGGTTAACTGAATCATGCAGATCTTGTTCGTCTAGTTCTTCTGTGTATCCTTGCCACCTCTTCCTAATATCTTCTGCTTCCGTTAGGTCCATACAGTTTCTGCCCTTTATTGTGCTCATCTTTGCATGAAATATTCTCTTGGCATCTCTGATTTTCTTGAAGAGATCTCTAGTGTTTCCCATTCTATTGTTTTCCTCTATTTCTTTGCATTGATCCCTTTGAAGGCTTTCTTATCTCTCCTTGCCATTCTTTGGAACTCCATATCCAAATGGGTATATCTTTCCTTTTCTCCTTTGCTTTGACTTATCTTCTTTTCTCAGCTATTTGTAAGGCCTCCTCAGACAAACATTTTGCCTCTTTTCATTTCTTTTTCTTGAGTAAGTTCTTGATCCCTTCCTCCTGTACAATGTCATGAACCTCTGTCCATAGTTCTTAAGGGACTCTGAATATCAGATCTAATCCTTTAAATCTATTTGTCACTTCCACTGTATAATGGTAAGGAATTTGATTTAGGTTATACCTGAATGGTCTAGTGGTTTTCTCTGCTTTCTTCAACTTAAGTTTGAATTTTGCAATAAGTTAGTTCATGATCTGAGCCACAGTAAGCTCCCAGTATTGTTTTTGCTGACAGTATAGAGCTTCTCCATCTTTGGTTGCAAAGAATGTAATCAATGTGATTTCAGTATTGACCATCTGGTGATGTCCGTGTGTAGAGTCTTCTTTTGTGTTGTTGGAAGTGGGTGTTTGCTATGCCTGGTGCATTTTCTTGGAAAATTTTTGTTAGCCTTTGCCCTGCTTCATTTTGTGCTCCAAGGCCAAATTTACCTGTTACTTCAGGTATGTCTTGACTTTGTACTTTTGTATTCCAGTCCCCTATAATGAAATGAACATCTTTTTTGTGTGTTAATTCTAGAAGGTCTTGTAGGTTTTCATAGAACTGTTCAACTTTAGCTTCTTCAGCATTAATGGTTGGGACATAAACTTGGATTACCATGCTATTGAATGATTTGCCTTGGAAACCAACAGAGATCATTCTGTCACTTTGAGATTACAAGCAAGAAGTGCATTTCAGACTCTTTTGTTGACTATGAAGGCTACTCCATTTCTTCTAAGGGATTCTTGCTTGCAGTAGTAGATATAATGGTCATATGAGTTAAATTCATCCCTCCAGTCCATTTTAGTTCACTGATTCCTAAAACATCAGTGTTCATTCTTGCCATCTTCTGTTTGAGCACTTCAAATTTGCCTAGTTTCATGGATTTAACATTCCAGGTTCCTGTGCAATATTGTTTTTACTGCATTAGACTTTACTTCTATCACCAGTCACATCCACAACTGTTTTTTGTTTGTTTGTTTTTGCTTTGGCTCCATCTCTTCATTCTTTCTGTAGTTATTTCTCCACTCTTCTCCGGTAGACTTTGGGCACCTATCGATCTGGGGAGTTCATCTTTTAGTGTCATATCTTTTTGCCTTTTCATTCTGTTCATGGGATTCTCAAGGCAAGAATATTGAAGTGGTTTGCCATTCCCTTCTCCAGTGGACCACATTTTTTCAGAACCCTCTACCATGACCCAATCCATCTTGGGTGGTCTTACATGGCATGGCTCATAGTTTCATTGTAATCTGCTTGATTAGTTTTCTGTGATTGTGGTTTTCATTCTTGCTACTCCCTGAATGATAAGGATAAGAGGTGTATGGAAGCTTTCTGATGGGAGAGGCAGACTGAGGGGTAAACTCATTCTTGTTCTGATGGGTAGTGCCAAGCTCATTAAATCTTTAATCCAATGTTTTATTGATGGGTGGGGCTGTTTTCCCTCCCTGTTGTTTGGCCTGAGAACAAACTATGGCAATGGTAATGAAGAAAATGGCAACCTCCTTCAGAAGGTCCCATGACCACTCACTCAAGTGGTCCCAACCATGTAGCAAGCCTCCACAGACCCACTCCTCTGCTGGAAATTCCTGGACACTCACAGGCAAGTCTGGGTTAGTCTCTTGTAGGATCACTGTTCCTTTTTCCTGGGTTAGATGATTTTTAATTCTGTAATCAAAAGGTGAGTATACAGTAGAAACTAGGCCATCAAGTCTTTCCTCTCTGAAATCTTTATTATTAGCAAAATGACAGGTAGAAAACAAATGTACTCCTCTTCATTGATAGCAACATTACAAAATTGTTTACTGTTTCCTCTTTCTTAGATATTGTGGTTGCTCTGGTTTCTATTCACATTCTAGCATTTTGTTTGTTTGTTTGAATTCTGTGATCATTTTGGTATCCTACATTTACCTTCCTTTTCCTGTTTTAGTAACCAGAGTGAGTTGAGATGATTTTGTTTACAATAGAAAATACAACTGAAAAAGCTTTCTGAGAAAGAAACATTTATTTCCTCACTTCAAATCAGATTCTGTGATAATAAGTTCCACATCTGTTTAGTTTAATACTGAGTGCTACCATCAAAGACCAAAGTATATTCCATATTTCTTTTTTGCCATTATCATTATGTTATTTAGTTTTCATCAATGTTACAAGCAATGTTTCAGCAAGAGCAAGAAATATATCTTCACACACAAAGTTCTAAAATCAAAACCAACAATAGCAATAGCCTTTTTAAAGGCAAGAAAAGTTAATTTCCCCAAATCACATAATATCAGACTTTGCCTCACATCTCACTGCCCAGCGTTGGATGTCATATTCTTTTCTAAGAGAGCCACTTCATGAGAATTTACATGGCTGGTTGACATAAAATTATCAAGTTTCTATGGTGGAATTAGCTATTTATTTGGCTTAAAGAATGTGAATAGATTAAAAAATGAACCTCTTGAAAAGACATCTCTTCATATTTTTCAAAACACAGCTTCTTAAAAATCTATTTTATATAAAAATCAAGACAAACTATGCCACTCAGTTTACTATTTTGGGAGCATTGCTTTGTTTTGCGTGATACTGAAACATAATGGATAAACCAGGTGACACTGTAAATATTTTTTTGTAGTCTTCTATAAATCTATAGGTCAATCCCTGTTCTGCCCTGAACTATAAGGTCCATCCGTGATTTCTGTATTCACCCTCTTATGTTTTCTCACTTGACTTCCAACATTAGATTAAACTAAAATTTGAAAATCCTTTTGTTCATTCAGAGACATAAATCACATGGTGACTTATTTCAACTCATTCTTTCCATAGATGAAGAAATTGTATAGAGAGAAATGATAAATTACTTGATCAACATACAGGTAATTCAAAATTAGTGTTTATAAATAAGGAAATCTAAAAACCACTGACTTGATACACCTAGAGAAAATTCTTTTATGTTTAAGGCAAAATGTGCTGCTCTTATTAACCAAATGGTTTTTAAAACCTTGAGAGATGAATCAGCTGAAAAAAGAAATCATATTGCTTATTTACAAGGATACAGCTCAATGCATTTACTCCCTGGAAACTTTCTCTAATTATTCAAACAAAATTTGTTCTCTGACTGCATCTTATGCCTAATTAAAAGTCTTAATACATATCCTTAAAATTGAAGACTGAAGTTTATCCTTCTTTTAATTAACACAATTGTGTCAAATATTTTTAATGTTTCACCATTCCTTTGGTTACAATATGAATAGATATTAAGTAATGTAGTTCAGATTGGCACTTTATAAAATTATTTTTGCTTGTCTTTTGGGCAAAGTCTTTTTGTGATGGGAGGTTAAACTTGCAATCAATAGAAATGTCATCAGTATTTTGATAAGCTATATTAAAATGCATAAAAACAAGTAACCATACTTTCACAAATTTCAAATCAACCAGGAAGGAAATTGAAAATATGATGAGAAAAACATCAGCTAATTAAGCAGCCAACTTTCTTGGCAAAACCAGAAGGAATATAGAAGAGATCCCAAAGAAGATTTTTCAGGATGTCTATCATGGTTAGAGATAGATCTATGCAAGTAGATCATCTATAAATGCAATTATATATTTAATAAAAAAAAGAAGAGTTGAAAGATGAATTTATGAAAGTCAATGATCTATTGACATCATCAGCATTATTTTACTTTAAACTCACAACAACTTTATGAGTTTATGTTACTCAAAGGAAAAAGAGAGTTTGTCCAGTTAACACATGATAGAACAGAAATTTGTATTCAATTCACCTGATTCTAATGTCTATGCAATCTGTAAGTGGTCCAATAATCTGTTGTAAAGTAGCATTAAGAAGGCAAAGGAGCATACCTCTGGAAATTGAAAGTCATTTCTGAAGTATTTTTTCTAGTTCTGCACAGCCAGCTCTCTTAGGTTTCCAAGTCACCACTTAACTTTAAGTAGTCACAGTTATCAGGAAAAGATTCACACTATCAAATTATTTGGGGAATTCATGATTTGAGGTTGTTCTCCCAGGACGGAAACCAGGTTAAATGCAGTGTCTTAAAAGTCAAAGAATGGATTTACAAAAATGATGAAATTAAGAGGTGAAATAATTAAGATTGGACAGAGTGCTTACGGAAAAAAATTGCTGAGTAATTTCAATATCATTGGTTACTTTTAACATAAATTTTTGAGAACATACTAGTTGAAATCAAAATATATATTCATGAAATAATTGAAGTGAAACACCAAGAAGAGCAAAATAAAGCAAAATATCATTTGAATAAAAGTACTTTTATGAATGAAATCTTCAAATTAATATTTTTTTGTCAGTTGAAAAAGATGAAATGAAAATGGAATGACTCAGGATGCATGAGAATTGAAATGGGGCTAAGGAGAAGATGGAAATAGAGCACAGGTAGGGGGAGGTCCTTAAAGAGGAGAGATAATCACACTTTAAACGTGGAAAAAAATAGAAAACAATTGGTGAGAATTGAGGGGGGAAGAAAAAGAAGAGAATTTGAAAGTTTGGTCTGATGACACTCTTTTATTAATAAGTGCACAGTGTGGTCATTAGCGAAGTGAGAACAAAAGAGAGTATTTTGAGTAAATTAGAGAAAGTCTGAAAGACTTATTGTAGAATAGCCAAGAATGAATCAATTAAAGGTGAAAAGAGCATTTCTCACCACTTTTAACAACCTACTTGGTATATGAACTTGTCAAGTTCCAAAAAAAGCAACACTAAGATTTTTCTTGAGTTCATTAGAAACTGTTGAAAGTCAATTCTATAAGACTGTGGAAAGAGGATACACCATATAATTCAACCTCAGATGGGCAATGCTCTATGGACAACTTAATGCAAAGATTTTTCCAGATAATGATAAAATCCTCTGTTCCATATCTCCTACAGAGTGAAAAATGTGTGATTTAATGTTGTATCCCAGTAGTCATGTATATATGTGAGAGCTGGACCTTAAAAAAGGCTGAACACTGAAGAATTGATGCTTTTGAACTATGATGTTGGAGAAGACTCTTGAGAGTCCCTTGGGCTGCAAGGAAATCAAACTAGTCAATTCTAAAGGAAATCAGTCCTGTATATTGTTTGGAAGGACTGAGGCTGAAGTTGAAATTCCAATATTTTGACCACCTGATGTGAAGAACCAACTCATTTGAAAAGACCCTAAGGCTGGGAAAGATTGAAGGCGGGAGGAGAAGGGGACAACAGAGGATGAGATGGTTGGATGGCATCACCAACTCAATGGACATGAGTTTGAGTAAACTGTGGGAGTTCGTGATGAACAGTGAGGCCTGGTATGTTGCAGTCCATGGGGTCACAGAGAGTTGGACACAACTGAGCAACTGAACTGAACTGAACTGAAGTACATTTCATTTATTCTTGCATTCCATTAAATGTAGTCAGAAATATTTTAATTGGTGATCAAAGCAGGAAACCAACTATTGCTACCAGGAAAACAGCATAATCCAGTACTTATTTCTACCTATCCAAGTAAGACTATGAAATAAAATACTTTCCCATTACCATCAAAATAGGTTTATTTATGGCAAAATTTAAAAAAAAATGTTTAAGAGTACTTTTAGACTTTGTCATCTATTACTGTATTTCCAGGGAAAATACAAATTCATATTTAGAACCAAAGCATATGATATTCTACTTGACACTTTGATTCTAATGTATATTTGTGTTTACTTAGGTTTTGTACTTCAGAAAAATAAAGACACATTATTTCCTGATGAAGATCAGCATTAGCACCATTATTTTTTTCAGCCAAAGAAAATGATAGAAAATGTTTAACACTGCTGTTAAGGCTTCATGACTTTTTTCTCTTTTCAAGATGTGAAGACTTCAATTCACCTTTGGTAATCTTTCTCTTTGTAAAGTCACTAGATGTGTCTTTTTATCTATGCAGATATAAAGCAAATGCTCTTGTTTGAAACAGAGTTATTGTATAAAGCATAGGTCTGTAGAAGTAAAAAATACTTTCATGAGTTTGAAGATAATTTTGCATGCTGAGATGTGAGATACTTCTCTTGATATCATGAATTATTGTGTATCTGTGTATCATATGCGTACATGAGGAATGGCAATCACTCCTCATGTAATATAGAAGAGTTACTGGCACAAACCTATGGGCAAAAGCTATACAGGTTGAAATTCAAGATAAGAAGAGATTCAGTAAATTCTGCATAGAAAGGAGAAATGTCTTGATATTTAAATAATTAAACCCTTGGGAGATTATTCTTCTAGTGTGGACATTTGCCCTTATTGGCTTTGAATATGTGATTTCTCAGTCATTTAAACTTTAAGGAACTTAAAGCTGAAAGGAAATATATGGTGATATAACATGAGGTATAGCATATATACAAATACAGAGCATCTCTATAAAATTATTCTGAAAATAGTGAATTTGTGAATAAGCTAGTTTCTAACAGGGATTCAAGAAGAATCTTAAATGCATCAGTGTGAATATTGTATTTTTTATATATAAGGAGTAAAAAGATTTTGAAATATTTTGATAAGGGCAAATATAGACTAACTTGCATATGAAAATTTTGAAATTCTAGACCTGTTTCTTAGGGTTATCACAATATAGTAATTTCAATTTAGTTATTCTTGATATGCATAAAACCAAACAGTTCAAAACCGCTTTTGGCAGGGGAAACATTTTTTTAAATCTAATTTTTACTTAGATGCAGTTATGAATACTGAGGAAAGGATGGCTTTCCCACTCCTCAGCCCAGGCTAAATTTGCAAAAGTGAAGATTGATTTTTATCTTAAAACTAATTAGAAGTAATCTCATCAAAATCATCCTTAGATTTTTTGTTTGTTTGTTTTTTAATCTCTGAGCTGGTAATTACTCTTTAATCAAGTTGACAATGCTAGATGCTATAATAAAGATCAAAGTGACAAATTTTTATTTTAAGATTACTTTGTTCCTCTTAATTTTACACTTAGAGAAGGCTTACTGCTAAAAGTAAAATTTTACTTTGTATTTAAGGAGCTAATTAAGACTGTAGAGAGAACTGTTATTATCATGATTAACAAACATTTTTAGTTTACATAAAAAGAAAACAATATTTACATTGATATAAAATTATATTTAATATAAAAGTTATCTATACATACATGCATGTTCAATAACACAAATAGAAAATAAAAGTTATGGGAAACCTTATTTACAGAAAACTAACCAAACTGATCACTTGGATCACAGCCTTGTCTAATTCAATGAAACTATGAGCCATGCCATGTAGGGTCACCCCAAATGGGTGGTTCATGGTGGAGAGTTCTGACAAAATGCGGTCCACTGGAGAAGGGAATGGCAAACCACTTCAGTACTCTTGCTTGAAAACCCCATGAACAGTATATAAAGGCAAAAATAATAAGACACTGAAAGATGAACTCCCTAGGTCAGTAGGTGTCCAATAATTTCCTGGAGAAGAGTGGAGAGATAGCTCCAGAAAGAATGAAGAGGCTGAGCCAAAGTATAAACAACATTCAGTTGTGGATGTGACCAGTGATAGAAGTAAAGTCCGATGTAACAGCAAAAAAAAAAAAAAAAAAAGGAAACAGTAATATTGCTTAGGAAGCTAGAATGTTCAGTCTACGAATCAAGGTAAGTTGGAAGTGGTCAAAGAGGAGATGGCAAGAGTAAACATTGACACTTTAGGAATCAGTGAATTAAGATGGACCGGAATGAGCAAATTTAATTCAGATGATCATTATATCTATAACTGTGGGCAAGAATCCCTTAGAAGAAATAGAGTAGCTCTCTTAGTCAACAAAAGAGTCTGAAATGCAGTACTTGGATGCAATCTCAAAAACAGCAGAATGATCTCTGTTCGTTTCCAAGGCAAACCATTCAATATTACAGTAATCCAAGTCTATGCCATGACCATTAATGCTGAAGAGCTGAAGTTAAATGTTTCTATGAAGACCTACAAGCCTTCGAGGACTAATACCCCCAAAAGATGTCCTTTTCATTATAAGGGACTGGAATGCAAAAGTAGGAAATCAAGAGATACCTGGAGTAACCTATGGAGTACAAAATTAAGCAGGGCAAAGGCTAGTAGAGTTTTGTTAAGAGAACACACTGGTCATAGCAAACACCTTCTTCCAACAATGCAAGAGAAGACTCTACACATGGACATCACCAGATGGTCAATGCTAAAATTGGATGGATTGTATTCTTTCCAGCCAAAGATGGAAAAACTCTATACAGTCAGCAAAAACAAGACCAGGAGTTGACTGTGGCTCAGGTCATGAACTCCTTATTGCTAAATTCAGACTTAAATTGAAGAAAGTAGGCAAACCACTAGACCATTCAGGTATGACTTAAACCAAATCCCTTATGATTATAAAGTGGAAGTGAGAAATAGATTCAAGGGATTAGATCTGATAGAGTGCCTGAAGAACTATGGGAGGAGGTTTGTGACATAGTACAAGAGGGATCAAGACCATCTCCAAGAAAAGGAAGTGCAAAAAGGCAAAATGGTTATCTGAGAAGGCCTTACAAATAGCTGTGAATAGAAAAGAACTGAGAGGGAAGGGAAAAAAGGAAAGATATACCCATTTGAATGCAGAGTTCCAAGGAATATCAAGGAGAGATAAGAAAGCCTTCCTCAGTGATCAGTGCAAAAAATAAAGGAAAACCATAAAATGGGAAAAACTAGAGATTTCTTGAAGAAACTCAGAGATACCAAGGGGATATTTCACACAAAGATGGGCACAATAAAGGACAGAAATGGTGTGGACCTAAGAGTAGCAGAAGATATTAAGAAGAGGTGACAAGAATACACAGAAGAACTATATAAAAAAGATCTTCACTACCCAGATAATCATGATATTATGATCACTCACCTAGAGCCAGACATCCTGGAGTGTGAAGTTGAGTGGGTCTTAGGAAGAATCACTACGAATAAAGCTAGTGGAGGTGATGGAATTCCATTTGAGCTATTTTCACATCCTAAAAGATGAAGCTGTGAAAGTGATGCACTCAATATGCCAGCAAATTTGGAAAACTCAGCAGTGGCCACAGGACTGGAAAAGATCAGTTTTCATTCCAATCCCAAAGAAAGGCAATGCCAAAGAATGCTCAAACTACCATACAATTGCACTCACCTTACATGCTAGCAAAATAATGCTCAAAATTCTCCAACACAGGCTCAACAGTACTTGACCTATGAAATTCCAGATGTTTAAGCTGGATTTAGAAAAGGCAGAGGAACCGGAGGTCAAATTGCCAACATCCATTGGATCACTGAAAAAGCAAGAGAGTTCCAGAAAAAATATCTATTTCTGCTTTATTTACTATGCCAAATACTTTGGCTGTGGATCAAAACAAACTGTGGGAAATTCTGAGAGATGAGAATACCAGACGACCTTACCTGCCTTCTGAGAAACCTATCTGCAGTTTAGGAAGAAACAGTTAGAACCAGACATGGAACAACGGATTGTTTCCAAATTGGGAAAGGAGTATGTCAAGGCTGTATATTCTCAACCTGCTTATTTAACTTCTATGCAGAGTACATCATGTGAAATCACATTCTGGATGAAGCTGAACTGGAATCAAGATTGCTGGTTGAAATATCAATACCTTCAGATATGCAGATGACACTACCCTTTGGCAACAAGTGAAGAGGAACTAAAGAGACTCTTCACGAGGGTGATAAAGGAGACTTAAAAAGTTGTCTTAAAACTCAAGATTCAAGAAACGAAGATCTTGATATTTAGTTCCATCACTTCATGGTAAATAGATGGGAAACAATGGCAACAGTGACAGACTTTATTTTCTTAGTCTCCAAAATCATTGCAGATGTTGACTGCAGCCATGAAATTAAAAGACGCTTGCTCCTTGTAAGAAAAGTTATGGCAAACCTAGACAGCATATTAAAAAGCAGAGACATTACTTTTCCAACAAAGTTCCATCTTGTCAGTTCAGTTCAGTTCAGTGTTTCAGTTGTGCTGACTCTTTGCGACCCCATGAACTGCAGCACCCCAGGCCTCCCTGTCCATTACCAACTCCCGGAGTTTACCCAAACTCATGTCCATTGAGTTGGTGATGCCATCTAACCATCTCATTCTCTGTTGTCCCCTTCTCCTCCTGCCCTCAATCTTTCCCAGCATCAGGGTCTTTTCAAATGATCAGCTCTTCACATCAGGTGGCCAAAGTATTGGAGTTTCAGCTTCAACATCAGTCCTTCCAATGAACACCCAGGACTGATATTTAGGATGGACTGGTTAGATCTCCTTGCAGTCCAAGGGACTCTCAACAGTCTTCTCCAACACCATAGTTGAAAAGCATCAATTCTTTGGCACTTTGCTTTCTTTATAGTCCAACTCTCACATATAAACCATCTACTCAAAGCTATAGTTTTTCCAGTAGGCAAGGATGGATGTGAGAGTTGGACTATAAAGTAAGCTGAATGCCAAAGAAATGATGTTTTTGAATTGTGGTGTTTGGTGAAGACTCTTAAAGAGACCCTTGGACTTAAGGAGATCAAAGCAGTCAATCCTAAAGGAAATAAGTCCTGAACTTTTGTTGAAAGAAGTGATGCCGAAAATGACATTCCAATACTCTGGCCACTTGATACTAAGGACTGACTCATTGGAAAAGACCTTGATGCTGGGAAAATTGAAGGTGGGAGGAGAAGGGGGTGACAGAGGATGAGATGGCTGGCTGGCATCACTGACTCAATGGACAGGAGTTTGATCAAGCTCTGGGAGTTGGTGTTGGACAGGGAAGCCTGGCCTGGTGTACTCCATGGGGTCACAAAGAATCGGGCACTATTGAGCAACTGGACTGAATTGAGTGCTACCTGGGTAGCCCACTCTTATAATGCTTCTCAGTATTTTGATTAAGAACAATTTAAACTTGTATTTATGTATTAGAATCTTGTAGAAAAAAAGGATCGCTTGGGAAATATATATAAATATAAAGAGAGTTATATTAAGAAAAAGCTCATGCAGTTAGGAAGGCTGAGAAATTTTACCATCTGCTGTCTGAAAGCTGGAATCCTAGGAATGTCAGTGGTGTAATTCAGTTCAAGTCTTAAGGACCAAGAACTAGAGATATTGATATATAAATTCCAGCCTGGATCTGAATATGTAAGGGAAAAAGAGGATTTTTTTTTTTTTTTTCCCACTGCAGGGAACTGGGGAGAAAGGAAATTTTTCCTTTCTCAACTTTTGTTTGTTTTCTTGTTTTTGTTTGTTTTCTTGTTGTTCAGGCCCTTGGTTTCGATTGGGTGATGCTCTCCCACTTTCAGATGGCAAAATGGTTTATGAATCTGCTGATTCAAATAATAATTTAATTCATAAACACACTTAAAATACATCCACGAGTGATGTTTAATCACATATATGTGTATCTTATCATCCTGTTAAGTTGACATGAAATTAACTGTCACAGTGTGTGACATACATTTAGAAAAGGGTACGCATTATTAGTGAGTTTTTTTTCACAAATTAAACACTCCTTTCCAGTATACAAATCAAGAAACAACCAAGGTTTACCAGGGTTGATAAACCTTTCTTCTGTTCTCTTCCACAATTTACCTGCTTCTCACTTCCCAGCTAAGGCTAAACTTTATTTTGACTTTTAACAACATACAACAGTTTTGCCTGGTTTTGACCTTTGTATGCAACAGAAACTATATTTTGTCTAATCTTCCATGTACTGTTTATTTACCCAACTTTATGTTCAAGACAAAGAGAATGTGATCATTGAGTTGAAAAAAATCAAGTAAACTTTTTAAAGTTTATGAAAACTGTTTAAATTTTCCCTTTTTCTTTCATTTATATTTTAAAATGTGCATATTTATATTCTCAAAACCCTAAACCCGATAACTAGCATAAACATTAATTCACTAGTTAAAACTATTATAAAAACTCAAAGAAATAAATATACAAATGCAAAACAGGTAATTCCAATATATTGTTGTGATAACAATGATTTCTTTTTTTTAACATTTGTGAGCAAGTCTTATACATTTTTAAAATTTATTTTTAATTGGAAGATAACTGATTTACAATATTGTGTTGGTTTCTGCCATACATCAACATGAATCATACATAAGTATACACATGTCCCTTAATTATTAAAACTTTCTCCCACCTCCCACCCCATCCCACCGCTCCATGTTGTCACAGAACTCTGGATTTGAGCTCCCTGTGTCATACAGAAAGTTCCCATTGGCTATCTATTTTATATGGGAGTGTACCATTAATTTCTTTATCTTAAATTTACACCAAAGTTTAAGTCAAGGATTAAACTCAAATTTAAGGTTTCTGAGAAGATTGAGTTACTTCCAGCATCAATTATCACTTATAACAAGTCTATGTCTATCTTTATATTTAGCATATGAGAAACCATTTGGAATTCCATTTTTCTCTCTTTATCCTTTTTAGAAAATTTTGGATGGAACTAACATATCATCCTAACATTTAAAAATATAAATGGTTATTATTATACATAAAGTTAATTATGACCATAACATTTATTTTTAAGCACATAAATGCCTAGTTCTTAACATTTCTTATTTTATTCAAATAGTTCAAAGACCTGAAATCATGTGTTCTATTCTGGTTATACAGAATAAACTGTAGCCTTGTTACTCATGAAACAATAATTTCAATCAGAGCCTCTTCCTGTTACACACCTAATTAGCCTAATTGACTATATATGAGGCATCTCAAAATGAGGGGGAAACAGAGCTTTTTATTTATAAGAATATAGATCTATAGTGAAGAGTATAAACATTGAAAATCATAAATAATGAACATATATGCATGTATCATATATATAATATTTTCCTATTAAATCTTTTTTCAAATAATTAGCTACTAAAATAAAAATAAAACAATGAAAATATATGTATACATAGATAAAACATAAGATAATAGCTTCATCAGGAATAAAGGGGAAAAATGAAGTATTTATGTTATATGGGAGGCCATATAATACCAATTAAAGGTGCATTGTGACAAGGTAAATGTATACTGCAAACCCTTAAACAATCACTGAAATAACAAAATAAAGAGTTACACCTAATAAGGCAAGAGAGGAGAAAAAGCAGATTTATTAAAAAATATGTATATTCTTTTATTCTATTTATTCAAAGAAAAATTTAAAAAAATGATAGAGAGAAAGGGCATAAAGATCATAAAGGGCATAAAGGACTAATATAAAAATAAAAATATAATAGACTTAAACCTAAATATATTAGTAACTGAATTAATTATAAATAGTATAAATAACCCATTTAAGTCTCATATTAAGAAAAAACTGCAATACCAAACTGCATTATAAGAAAAACACTTTTAATATTAATATATATAAATGCATAAAAAAGTAAAAACAAATATACATTGTAACACAAATTATGTATAATTAAACATAAAACAATTATGTAAATTTTTAATTTGATGTTCAAATCTAATTATTGGCACCATGTTTCTTTTTTTTTTTTTTTTCATTTATTTTTATTAGTTGGAGGCTAATTGTTTTACAATATTGTAGTGGTTTTTGCTGTACATTGACGTGAATCAGCCATGGATTTACACGTATTCCCCATCCCGATCCCCCCTCCCACCTCCCTTCCCATCCCATCCCTCTGGTCTTCCCAGTGCACCAGGCCCGAGCACTTGTCTCATGCATCCAACCTGGGCTGGTGATCTGTTTCACCCTTGATAGTATACTTGCTTCAGTGCTATTCTCTCAGAACATCCCACCCTCGCCTTTTCCCACAGAGTCCAAAAGTCTGTTCTGTACATCTGTGTCTCTTTTTCTGTTTTGCATATAGGGCTATCATTACCATCTTTTTAAATTCCATATATATGCGTTAGTATACTGTATTGGTCTTTATCTTTCTGGCTTACTTCACTCTTTATAGTGGGCTCTAGTTTCATCCATCTCATTAGAACTGATTCAAATGAATTCTTTTTAATGGCTGAGTAATATTCCATGGTGTATATGTACCACAGCTTCCTTATCCATTCATCTGCTGATGGGCATCTAGGTTGCTTCCATGTCCTGGCTATTATAAACAGTGCTGCGATGAACATTGGGGTGCACGTGTCTCTTTCAGATCTGGTTTCCTCGGTATGTATGCCCAGGAGTGGGATTGCTGGGTCATATGGCAGTTCTATTTCCAGTTTTTTAAGGAATCTCCACACTGTTCTCCATAGTGGCTGTACTAGTTTGCATTCCCACCAACAGTGGAAGAAGGATCCCATTTCTCGACACCCTCTCCACACCCTCTTTCTTTTCCTTTTTTTTTTTTTTAATGAATCTAGGAATAATAACTTTAAGATCTAGAATTTTTATAAGGGCAAAGAGAAAAACAAATGGAATCCTAATGTGTAATTTCAAAATACTCACAAGGTATAGTTTATCCTTTATTTTACTGAAATCCCTAATCTTTATTTGATATAGGACTTCAGGAGGAAAAATGTAAGCCAAAAGAGTATCTTTTAACTTACCTTTCAGGTTATTTACAGTCAAAGGTAGTATCCTAATAAAAACATCAATGTATATAAGCAAAACTGTTTGTGACCCCATGAACTGTAGCCTGCTGGGTTCCTCTGTCCATGGGATCTTCCCAACCCAGACATTGAACCCAGGCCTCCCACATTGCAGGCATATTCTTTACTATCTGAGCCACCAGGGAAGCCCAAGAATACTGAAGTGGGTAACCTATCCCTTCTACAGAGGGTCCTCCTGACCTGGAATCAAAATGGGGTCTTCTGCATTGCAGGATTCTTTATCAGCTGAACTACCCAGAAAGCCCAAGTCATTAGAAAAGACCATGATGTTGGCAAAGATTGAGGGCATGAGGAGAGGGGGATGGCAGGGGATGAGATGTTCGGGTGACATCAGTCACTCTGAACACGAGTTTGAGCAAGCTCGGGGAGATGGTGAAGGACAGGCAAGCCTGGCGTGCTGCTGTTCATGGGGTTGCAGACTTGGACATGACTGAGCAACTGAACAACAATAAAATATGTAAGTCCCCTTTTAATTTTCAGTAACTCTGTCATTCTGAATAAGCTATGACCTGTCAATGTACAAAGTAAGACCTGGAAATCTATTAAGAAGTACTCTTTAAACACAGATCTTGTTATCAAATTATTAGCAGATTAGTAAGGGATGCTTGAAAGGAAAGCTATGACCAACCTAGACAGCATATTAAAAAGCAGAGACATTACTTTGCCAACAAAGGTCCGTCTCCTCAAGGCTATGGTTTTTTCAGTAGTCATGTATGGATGTGAGAGTTGGACTGTGAAGAAAGCTGAGTGCGAAAGAATTGATGCTTTTGAACTGTGGTGTTGGAGACGACTCTTGAGAGTCCCTTGGACTGCAAGGAGATCCAACCAGTCCATCCTAAAGGAGATCAGTCCTGGGTGTTCATTGGAAGGACTGATGCTGAGGCTGAAACTCCAATACTTTGGCCACCTGATGCGAAGAGTTGACTCATTAGAAAAGATCCTGATGCTGGGAGGGATTGGAGGCAGGAGGAGAAGGGGATGACAGAGGATGAGATGGCTGGATGGCATCACCAACTCAATGGGCATGAGTTTGAGTCAACTCCAGGAGTTGGTGATGGACAGGGAGGCCTGGCGTGCTGTGATTCATGGGGTCGCAAAGAGTCAGACATGACTGAGCGACTGAACTGAACTGAACTGAGGGATGCAGTCAAGTTGGCAAGATTGCCAATCATGTGACTTTTTTGCTTGACAGCAAAATCAAGATATATTTCAGCTGCCATAAGAAGACAGGAGAAGGACAATGATCCCACACTGAGAAAGGTGGTAAAACAATTTCCAAAGACATGCAACATAAGTTTTAAAGAATAGGAGTAATATAGAAAAGTTTAAAAGAGGAAAAGGGCCTCCCTTGTGGCTCAGATGGTAAAGAATCTGCCTGCAATTTTGGTTGGAGACCTGCCTTTGATCCTTGGATCAGGAAGATGCACTGGAGAAAGAAAAGGCTACCCACTCCAGTATTCTTGCCTGGTGAATTCCATGGACAGAGGAGCCTGGTGGGCTACAGTCCAGGCATCATGATGAGTCAGACATGCCTGAGTGATTAACACACACACACCAAAGGGGAAAAGTACCTATCAGAGAACAGAAAGAGCTTCTGCCAAAAATTGGATAAAAGAAAGAGCAGAATCTATGGGTCTAGAGAGTAGGAAACTTTTTAGGGCAAGTGGAATAAAGTATTGTATGTAAGATCAATGTATTCAGTAAACAAATCATGAGGCCTTCCATGTGCCATACATATTTTTTATATCATTTCTATCTTTTGCATTTTGCATTTTATTTATTTATTTTTTCAGACACCTCACATTATTGCTACAGGTGTCAATGGAGAAAAATATATGATTTAGAATATTTTGTTTCAGCTTACCTAATTGCTCACATGGAAATCTTGGCAAGGTCCCTTAGCTTATTTGAGGTTCTGAAACTTCATCTGCTAAATGAGCATAATTATGTATGTAGATCTGCCAATAATACAGAAAAATCATTAATTGCAGTGTGAGAAAGTACTCTAGAGAAATCAACATGCTGCATAGGCTTAAAGAAGCATTATTAATCGTTGCTAACATTTTCAGTACATAATTATATATTTTTGACAAACCAGAAATATTATCAATTGAAATTAATGAGACAAAGAGCAAAGAAAAAGTTTTTAAACCATGTGCAATATAGATAGGGGCAATTTGCTATATATTCAGGAAATGCAAACCTGGTGCTCTGTGACAATGTTGAAGGGTGGGATGGGGTGGGAGGTGGGAGGGAGGTTCAAGAAGGAGGGGACATATGTATACCTATGGCTGATTCACGCTGATTCATGGCAGAAACCAGTATTTAAAGCAATTACCTCCAATTAAAAATAGTTAAAAAAAATAGTATCTTAAATAGTATTCGTATTTCCCAAATAATTACTCTTTTATAAAGTTAAAGAGCATCTTAGGATTGCTGATAAGTTATTTTAAATTACCTATTGTCAGGGTAACCTGTAAGTTGGGATTTGTGGTAGAAGGGATTTTTCCTAATCACAGTCAGAGTCTCCATGGGTGTTAGTCAGATAAACACCTGCTACATTGTAGATTTGTTTCTTGATTCTGTTCTCTAAAGAAAGAGGTATTGTTTAAACAGTATATAAAATATGTCCAAACTATGAGACAGCTTTTTAAATGACATTATTTTATGAATAGAAACACAAATGCATTTAGGTTGATATGATAAAAATGTGTATATGATTATAAGCTAAATATCTTTGAACAAAAATTTTGCCTTTGCTGTAGAACAAATGTGACACAAACTAAAGAAAGACAAACTGTCATGAAAGTTGTCGTAAACTACACACAACTACATCAGTATGATTATAAATTCAGATAATCCAAAAGAGAACAGTCAGGGGCCTATAGACATCAAAATTGATTTTATAGTAATTGATCCAAACTGGGTATTTTTCATC
The DNA here is from genome assembly GCF_910594005.1 of Cervus elaphus. Lineage (NCBI taxonomy): Eukaryota > Metazoa > Chordata > Mammalia > Artiodactyla > Cervidae > Cervus > Cervus elaphus. The sequence continues at coordinate 16,008,767 of NC_057845.1, read as the reverse complement.
TTTTAGAAGGTAAAAAAAGTATCATTAATTATAGTTAAATCAAACCATATCATGTCACAAAAGCACAATATATCAATAATTGGCAAACGAAAATTATAGGGGAAATGATTCCAATTCAGGCCTAGATATGGATTCAGCTACTATGACAATTTAAAAAGATTCATAACAGATTGAACAGTTTTTTTTTTTCCTGTTTGATAAGAAATAAATTTTGCAAGAAATTTCCTCTGATGGTTGTGGAGTAAGCTGGTTTAAGCAATGCTTTTACAGAAATGGTTCCTCATTGTTCGATGCATCCTATGAACCTTTGAACAAGTTATTCTCTGCCAATTTATACCCTCTTTGTGAAATGGATAAAGCTCGTTGTGGACACTTGAAAAGAGAACATAATTTTGAGGTCAAACTAAAATCACATTGGCAGAATAACATGAGCATGCACAGTCAGAAGGCAAAGAATCAACTTCCATGTCAATGAAGTAAAGAGGAAATTAAATTTTATGCTAATTTATGTCTTGGTCATTTCTATTTCATACTGAAGCAAAATGGAAGGCTTGTTAATTATAACTTGGAAAATATACAACTGTTAGTATTTCCTATTTAAATATACTAGTGAGTGTAGAGTTTCAGTTCTGATTTTAATAAATTCCCTTGGACATAATATTTAGTAAGTTTATAATCAATTTGTTGTAATTCATAGTTTCATTGATATCTTAAGGGATTCACATGATAAACATCTTTGACCTTTCACCTTAAAAAATAGGACTTCCCTGGTGACTCATTTGGGGAAGAATCTGCCTGCCAATGCAGGAGAAAGAGGTTCAATCTCTGATTTGAGAGGACTCTGTACTAAGGAGCAAGTAAGCCCCAAGGCCCTGGGCCAAAGCTACTGAGCCTGTGCTCTAGATCCCAGGAACCATAGCCCGTGAGCAGGTGCCCTAGAGCCTGTGCTCTGCAATAAGAGAAATCACCACAGTGGGAACTCTTCACACCGCAACTAGAGAGTAAACCCCACTTGCCACAACTAGAGAAAAGCCTGTGCAGCAACAAAGACCCAACACGGTCAAAAACAAATACTTTAATAAGTGTTTTAAAAAATTGGATCTATTCATTTAAGTGTTAGCTTTGTATCTCTACTGATTAAATAATGGGATTAATATAAATTATCTTGTACCTTCCAGAATTAAATATATATATATACATATGTTTAAGGATGACTTCTCATTTGATCTTCTTTAATCAGAAATATTTCCAGGAAAATATTCAATTCAACTACTCTTTTGATACTTGCAGGGCAGTAATATATTTTCTTCCTTTTGGATAGTGTACATTTTCATATTATAATTTACATGATGCAATTGTGATATTTTATATTAGGAAAACATCTAAAATAAAAGTGATGAAGATCCAGTTTTAAGGAAATAAGGCTGTGCAAATAAATTTTCCAGTCAGAATATCCAGCCTTTTGAAGCACATGAATTTGCATCAGTGGTTATCAGCATTTTCTCTATTTTAACTGAAAACTGATGTTCTTATCAGGGCTACAGATTGGCTACAGCATCTGCTTTGCTGTGCAGATTAAAAAAAGATATATATTAGATTTTACTTAGAAGAAGATGCTAGAATAAGAGTAGTTGTTGATTCTGAGTCTTATTTTCTAGACATCTTAAATCAGTAGTTCAATTTCAAAGAAAAAATACATTATTTTTAAAACTCACTCAATATATGCAATATTATTCATAATGGGTATAATATATACTACACCCCTTAAAAGGTTGGTATTCATGTGCTCTTTCAGATACCCAAAAGCAAAATAAATAAGTACATATTCAATATATAGCATTATCCCCAGGGAAGTAAAAAATAGAACAAAATATAAATAAAAATAATTCAGGAGAGTGAGGAAATATTTCAGTGTCCTATGGATTTGATACAGATATCATTGTTCAGTTTATAATTTTTATACTCACTCAATAAAAGAATCTGAAATAAAAACGGTGTCCATGCATCCACGTAACTAAACTCTAATCATTTAAGTATAAATCCTATCTCCAAAATCTTCTTTACTTTGAATGTGTATCTTTACCAAATTTCACATAAAATTAATGGACTTGGCAAGCATTTACAAGCTTATTATTTCAACATAATTACTTTTCAAGAAAAGATATTTTTATACCAAAGTTTCCCAATTTTCATTCATGAGAACGAAGGAAATGAAATATAACATACTTAACAATTAAGAACAGCGATTTAGAGTTGTCTTAATGTAGAGTAGCTTAAGAAGATTCTCTAACACAGGATACACTTTGGCCTGGGCTTGCCACTAGCCAGTTCCTTATTTGTCTGACAAGTCAGAAAAGCTGACTCTGTTGGTTGCCAACTCTCCTGGGATCATGGAGAAAGAAAGGGAATTCCAGAAAAAAATCTACATCTGCTTCACTGACCACACTAAAGCCTTTGATTGTATAGATCACAACAAACTGGAAAAATTTTAAAACGATGGGAATACCAGGCCATGTTAACCTGTCTACTGAGAAACCTGTATGCAGGTCCAGAAGCAACAGTTAGAACAAGACATGGAACAACTGATCCAAACTGGGAAAGGAGTACAAGCCTGCATTTTGGCATCCTGCTTACTTAACTCATATATTTTGCAGAGAACATGATACTAATGTCTGGCTAGATGAGCCACAAACTGGAATTAAGATTGTCAGGAGAAGTGTCAACAACCTCAGATATGCAAACATTACCACTCTAAAGGCAGAAAGTGAAGAGGAGCTAAAGAGCCTCTGAATGAGGATAAAAGGAGAGTGAAAAAGCTGGCTTGAAGCTCAATATTACAAAAAACTAACATTATGGAATCTGGTCCCATCACCTCTTGGCAAATAGAAAAAGGGAAAATTGAAAGCAGTGACACATTTTCTTTTATTGGACTCCAAAGTCACTGTGGATAGTAACTGCAGTCATGAAATTAAAAGTTGCTGGCTCTTTGGAAGAAAACCTGTGACAAACCTAGGCAGAGTGTTAAAAAGCAGAGACATCATTTTGTCGACAAAGGTCCATATAGTCAAAGCTATGGTTTTTCCAGAAGTCATGTACAGATGTGAGAGTTGGACCATAAAGAAGACTGAGCGCTGAAGAACTGATACTTTCAAATTGTGTTGCTGGAGAAGACTCTTGAGAATTCTTTGGACAGCAAGGAAATCAAACGAGTCAATCCTAAAGGAAATCAACCCTGAATATTCTTTGGAAGGACTGATGCTGAAGCTGAAACTCCAATAGTCTGGCCACCTGATGTGAAGAGCCAACTCATTGGAAAGACCCTGATGATGGGAAAGATAGAAGGCAAGAGGAGAAGGGGGCAGTGGCAGAGCATGAGGTGGTTAGACACCATCACCATCTCAATAGACATGAATTTGAGCAAACACTGGGAGACAGTGGAGGACAGAGAAGCCTGGTGTGCTGCAGTCCATGGAGTCTCACAGAGTTGGACACAACTTAGCTACTGAACAACAACAATAGATATTCTATAGGAATTAAAAAAAAAAAAAAAGGTACCTACATCAATAGATTAGGGAAAGGCTACCATTGAAAGAGAAGCCTGTTCCCAAGATTCAGAGGCCTGCCATGTCACACAGGACCACACAGGGAAGTTGGTGGTAGAGCTGAGGGAAAGTATATGTTAGAACGTTTCAGTGGTTTCCACAGAAAGGAATAGGCAAGAAAGGGTAAGCAAGTTTAGGATTTGCTTTGCTGTTTAGCCACTAAATTGTGTCCGACTCTTTGTGACTGCATGGACTATAGCCCACCAGACTCCTCTGTCCATGGGATTTCCCAGGCAAGAATAATGGAGAAGGTTTCCATTTCCTTCTCCAGAGGATCATCCTGACCCAGGGATGGAAGCCCCATCTCCTGCACTGGCAGGCTGATTCTTTACAACTGAGCCACCTGTTGCTGCCCTGGGGGTTCCTTCATCTGGCCCTGAGGAGATCAGGACCGGTAAATAAAGGTATACCTCAGAGATACTGCATGTTTGGTTCCAGACTATTGCAATAAAACAAATATTCCAGACTATTGCAATAAAACAAATGTAGCAATAATACAAATTACATGAATTTTTAGTTCCCATATATAAACATATAGTCTATTAAGGGTGCAATATCATACATCTTCAAAAAATACATATATTAATTAAAAAGTTAAGCTGCTGGAAAACACTTCCAATAAACTTGCTCAAATCTATAAACTTTTCAAAATATATTTTAAAAAAAGTTATATAAGAAAGTATTATAATCAGTTTAATTTAGATTTATGTCTCTCCCTTATATCACTGTTTGTAGCCCCCCAGTCTCCACTGTCCATGGAATTCTCCAGGCAAGAATACTGGAGTGGATTGCCATGCCCTCTTCCAGGGGATCTTCTGGACCCAGGGATCAAACCTTCATCTCCTGCATTAGCAGGAGTGTTCTTTACCACTAGTGCCACCTGGGAAACCCATAGGACTGCTAAATTTTTCTTAATATTTCACTCTCCCACTCCATCATAAGCTTCCGCCCTTATTAATTCAGCAATTAATACCTGAAATAAATTTTAAAATGTAAGTAATAGGAATGATTTAAACTTTACTAAAGAAAATAAGAAAAAAGTGGATGTGAAGACAGAATATGTAAACTTGTACAAAAAGCTTCATTATTTCTGCATAATATTATGGTCAAATGCATTAACATTAGGTAAAATAGGTAAAATTTTGACACTATGAGGGGTGAGTTTTCCATGCTCTAAAACGAAACTTGTATAAAATGTGTTTGTGTGTGTGTGTAGATAGCATTACCAACAAAGCTAATGAGACATTTCAGAGATTAGAGAAAAAGGCTACAGACTAAAATCTGAAGAGGAAGAAGAAACAATAGCAAAGGGTTCATATACCCTGAGGTCCTGTGCCAATATTTAAGTCAATGAATTTTAAACCACCAGCAAACAATGAGGATTATTTTCTGAACTAAGTCAAAGAACAAGGAAGGGACCCAGGATGGCCCTGGATCTAGAATTTTTCCCTGGCCCTGCTAAAAGAAATCACAAATCTTTGCAAGAAATAGCATTGATTTATGTTCCCAGACTTTTCATAGGCTAAGATAAGTAGAACATGAGCTATTAAAACAAGCAAGCCAAAAATCAAGCAAACAACAAAGCCAATAAGCAGTAGAACCAAGACAGAAACTCTGGCAGACCGGTTCCAGAAAATGCTCTTAATCTGGAAATGGCTAATTGTATTGGTCAGCTAGAGTTGGTAAAATAAATAAAGTGGACTAGGTGGCTTAAAGCATGTGGTTTAAGCAACATAAATTTGTTTTTCACAGTTCTGGAGGCTGGGAAGTCCAAGATTGGGGTATACGAATGATCAGCTTCTGGTGAGAACCCTCTTTTTGGCTGTCAAATGACTGCCTTCTTGCCATATACATATACAGGGGAAGAGGGAAGGTAAGATAGAATCCCTCTTATGTTTCTTCTCATAAAAAATATAATCCCTTTCATTAGGGCTTTACCCTCCAGACCTAAGTTCCCCACAGAGACTTCACCTCCAGGATAGATTCTGAAATGTAATGTTTTAATAATGAATATACTGTGGTTTTGGTGTCAATATCTTCTTGCATGATAGAGTGCCTAAAATGGTACAGATGGCTGATTTTTCAGTTTAATAGCTCTTTATTTTTAATTTGTCCAAGGTCACCCAGCTAGGATATAGTAGTGCTTCAGGAAAGGGGACTCCTTCCAGGGCCAAGAGTGGGCTCTTGTCTAACATTTGGGAAATGAATTGTCTGAGAAGACACATGTCAACAAGGCAAGAGACTTTATTGGGAAGGGGAGCAGGAGTCTAAGGAAACTCAGGAGAACTGCTCTGCCATATGGCTTGCCATCTCAGATTTTGTGGTAATGGGGTTAGTTTCCAGGTTGTCTCTGGCCAGTCACCTTTCTTGACCCAAAGTCTGACTCAGGGTCCTTTCTGGTGGTGCACACATCTCTCAGCCAAGATGAATTCTGGAGCAAAGGATTCTGGGAGGTTAGTAGGACATATGGACTGGAGTCTCCTGTTTCCTTTTGATCTTTCCCAAATAACAAGTGGTAGCTTGTTCTGTGTCCTTACCAGGACCTCTTATTGTTAGATAATTCATGCAAGTGGTTATTACTGGGGCTAACCAGGGTAGGCAGTTTCATTCAGTGGGTCTTCTAACAGTAGAATTAGTATTTTAATCTAGAGTTGAATTCCAGAAACCATGTGCTTGACTATCAGACCATATTGCTTGTGGGCATCATTTAAATGTGCTTGACTGAACTTACTAGGGTTTCATTATATCTAAAATATGATGATATAAAGAAAAAAAAGTCACTATCTCTCTCTTGTTATGAAATATCATACTAAACAAAAAGTATCAGTTGTTATCCCCTTTTTTCTTTATTTTAAATATTCTTCATAGACATATTACTAGTGTTATTTTTCTATATTCCACAATATTCTCATTGTACAAAAAATTTTAGTGCCATTTAGAAGTAGTTTTTTTGAAATTCACTAAAATCTAGCTTGCCAAAAGAAAAATGAGACTTTATTGCTCCTTTAATGAGTAGAACTAACTTATAATTGACCTATCCCTATAGGAATTCTAAACAAAAACAAGAAAATGGGGTTCTCTGTGGGAGCTCATTAAAGTACCATAGACACAAAAAGACTCATCAATCGTTTTCCAGACACTCTGGAAATTCACCTAGTGCTTTGCTAACCATAGCCTGGATTTGCCCAGTTTGAAAGATGAGAAGACTCCTACCCCTACCAGTTAAAACTTGAGGAAGTTGAAGTCACAGTTGCTTATTCTGACAGCTCCACCTTTCAGAGCTCCCTTGGAGAAAAAGAGGATCCAGGGTGGGGAGAGAGGGTAGTGGGTGTATTAGAGATACATTCTTATCAGCACAGACAAAGAAGAGTTGGCATGGGGTAAGAAATAGACATCACAGGACTTTTGTTCTTTTTCTTCTTGTTGTTGCTCAAAATCCCAGTTGAAAGAAATACTCTACTAAGACATTCTTCATATCCCAGTTGTTAACGTTCTGGTTGACACCTATCTAAGAAGTTTTGTGTGTGTAGTACAAAATGTTCTGTCTGTGACATTGTTTCATAGGGTAAGACTGAGGTAGTTTTTAGACCCTCTACTTGTCCTGTGTTTTGCTCTTGTCCTAAGTTTAATAGATGTGGTTCTTTCTCCGATTTTTTTTTCTCCTGAAGTATATTTTATGAAAAGAATGTTTAACTGACAAAAAACCAAAAATTTCATCTTTGTTTTAATGCCAGAATCTTTAGCTCCTTGAAAATAAGAATAAAAAAAAAATAACATAGAGCATCACATCATATTACAAGCTGCACATTAAATTCAAAGGAAGCAATAAAGTTGCAGCTGCTATGCTTTTAAAAAAGAACATTCTAAGCCATCATTGTTCATATTTAGAAAAATGGTTATTAGCTGAGGAATCATGTAATTTTCTCTACTTCTCCACCTCTTCTGTTGAATTCCAAAATACATTACTGGGTGAGGTGGGATCTATTCTTATTAGCTGTTCCCTTGATTATTAATGAAAATAATTTTCAGTGGTTCATACTGAAAATATATTTTAAAAATGCAATTATTACCTTAAAATGCAATTGATGAGCATTTCTTATCTTAAAAATCAGTAAATAACCACAACTGACATTTTTTCAGATATTTCTTAAAGGAAAAGACATGATTTAAATATTTAAAGCAGTGAACAAACCAAAAAAGAGTAGACCATTTTAAAATCATGGTATAGAAAATAACAGAAATAATGTCTTCTTTCTTAATAGGGTTTCTTTTATTTTTTCTTGTAAAAGGTATTTTTATAAGGTTTGTTTTTATATGGTTTTATAAAGGATTTTTTTATAAGGGTTGTTTTTATTCTTTTATTTTTACCGGGCTTCCCTGGTGGCTCAGCAGTATAAAATCCACCCACCAATGCAGCAGCCACAGGAGACATGGGATCAATCTGTGGGTTGGAAGATCCCCTGGAGGAGGAAATGGAAACCCACTCCAGTATTCTTGTCTGGGAAATCCCATGGACAGAGGAGCCTGGTGGACTACAGTCCATGGGGTCCCAAAGAGTCCGAGATGACTGAAGCAGCTGAGCACCTAGCACCTTTTATTTTTACAAGAACAAGAGGAGCAAACATAATGGAAAAGTGCAAGGAGTTTGACATAACTTAAGACTTCATTAAATTTAAGACTGAGTATGCAAATTTCCTATAATATAGAAAACACAAGTAGTAGTAGATACCACATAAACTTTAAAGATTTTTGAAATATTTTTTTAATTTTAACTTTATATTACAGTATAAGTGATTAAAAATGTGTTAGCTTCATGTATACAGCAAACTGATTCACTTATACATTTATCTACTATTTTTCAAATTATTTTCCCATGTAGGTTATTATAGAATAATGAACAGAGTTCCCCCTGCTATACAGTAGGTTCTTGTTGGTTGCCTACTTTAAAAATAGCAGTGATTAAGTGTCAATTTCATACTAAAAATATAAAATAACATAGAAAGGGAATATCAAAATATGTTTAATAGTCATGTTATCTTTGGGATGCACTTAAGTTCTGTGAGCTGACTTCCTTGCTTTAAAAAAAATGAGAACGTTAGTGAAATAGTCATGTCTATTAAATTGTTATTTATAAAACAAATATTATATGTTCCGGCAAAAAGTAGGTGTTATACACATTCTCATTTTACTGTCACTTATAGAATGTTTAGTTAATGTTAAATAGTTAACCTAAAAAAAAAAAAAATCACTGTTCTATAAAAATGTTTGTGGTCATGCTTAAAATAGTGAGGGTTTGATTTCTGACCATTTGGTGATTAACTAACAAGTAGCTGGGGTTGCAAGTACTTCCCAATTTATTTTCCTTGATATATCATACAGTTCTTATTCAGTTAGGATGAAAATTATTTGTAGCAAAGGCCAAAGTAGGGTAAACAATGTGTTGGCACCCCAATTGTCCCCTCAAAGCGGAAATGACTACAAGTTTCCCAGGAAATTAGATTAATGCAGCAGAAAATAAAAGGAAATACTGGAGAAAAACTGATAGACTTGGTCCAGGTTCACAATTCTGTGCCTACTGTTTCTTAAAGCAGAGACATCACTTTGTCGACAAAGGTCCATATAGTCAAAGCTATGGTTGGTTTTTCCAGTAGTCAAATATAGATGTGACAGTTGGACCATAAGGAAGGCTGAACACTGAAGAACTGATGGTTTTTAACAACGATGCTGGAGAAGACTCCTGAGAGTCCCTTTCACAACAAGAAGATCAAACCAGTTAATCCTAAAGGAAATCAACCCTTAATATTCATTGGAAGGACTGATGCTGAAGCTGAAGCTCTATTTCTTTGACCACAAGATACAGAAGAGCTGACTCATTGGGAAAGACCCTGATTCCAGGAAAGATTGAGGGTAGGAGGAAAAGCGGGCAACAGAGAATGAGATATTATATAGCATCACCAACTAAATGGACATGAGTTGGAGAATCCTGGCATGCTGCAGTTAATGGAGTTGCAAAGAGTTGGACACAACTGAGTGACTGAACAACAGTTTCAATAAGCAAATAGACTTTGGTATAATTTGATAACAATGAAATGATCACAAGTCATTAATTTAATTTCACATGAATTGTCACAGATTTTATGGCAAAAATATGAATATGTTTTGTATGGTCCACTATTCAAGAGACCAATGGACATTTCAGGAAAAAGCATGGATGACTTTACATCCTCAACGTCTGACAAATTCACATTTGCCTCCAATATTCTAAGATGAGGAATGCAAATCAATATTTACTTAAGAATTATTATTTTAAATGATAAATATTTGAGTTACCACTTAGAGCAATGTTATTTTTCCCATCACAAGAAAAAAATGGCAGCTTGTGAGCATTTATAAGAATTTAGAGAAAATTCCATTTCTGTCACACTGAATAGATGTTTCTTATTTTATTTTGGTAAGAATACTTATCAGATCTAATTTTTATGAAAATTTTAATTGTGCAATGCAATATTGTTGGCTATAGATATGCTATTTTACAATCAATCTCTAGCATTTATTCATCTTGCTTAACTGAAACTTTTTGATTAGATTTTGATTAGCCTATTGATTCAACTGTTAGATTCTGAGAATTTGACTATTAGGTGCCTCGTATAAGTGAAATTATGCAGTATCTGTCTTTCTGTGACTAGCTTATTTCATTTAGCATATTGTCCTCAAAGTTAATTCATGGTGTTTCATATGACATAATTTCCTTCTTTTTAGGGGTAAATATTATTCCAATATATGACACTTTTATATACCACATTTTCTTTATCCATTCATGTGTCAATGGACATTGTTTCTACATATTAGCTACCATGACTAGTGGTACAATTAATATAGGAATGCTAATATCTCTCTGAGATCCTAATTTCAATTCTTCTGAATAAAACCTGAAAGAGGTACTGCTGGATCATATGGAAGCTCTACCATTAAATTTTTTAGTCACCTCCACACTGTTTTCCATTGCAGTTGGATAATTATGTATTCTCCTCAACAGTATGTAAGTGTTCCAATCTTGCCAAAACTTGCCTTTTGTTTTTCTAATAATAACCTATTTGCAGGACAGGAATAGAGACTTGGATATAGAGAATGAATTTGATACAGCTGGGGAAGGAGAGAGCGGGATAAATTGAGTGGGTAGCACCAATATATACACACTACCAGAGTGAAATGGCTAGCTAGTGGGAAGTTGCTGTATAGCAAGAGGGAGCTCAACTAGATGGTGTGTGATGACCGAGAGGGGCAGGATGAGAGGGTGGGAGGGAGGCTCAAGAGGGAAGTGATGTATGTTTACTTATAGCTGATTCATGCTGTTTTACAGCAGAATCCAATGCAGCATTTTAAAACAATTATCCTCCAATTAAAAATATATTTAAAAATAATAGTCATTCTGATTGGTGAGAGGTGATATCATATTGTGGTTTTGATTTATATTTCCCTAACGATTAGTGAAATAGAAATTTTATGGATGTAACCAAAATCTCAGGCAACAGAAGCAAAAATACACATGGGGCTACATCAAACTAAAAAGTTTCTGCACAACAGAGGATACAGTCAACATAGTGAATGGGAAATCTACAAAAGAAGAGAAAATATTTGCAAACAATATATATGATAAGAGATTAATCTTCAAAATATATAAAAAGAAACTCCTAAATTTAAAAAAAAATCCCCTCATAATCTGATTTTTTAAAAGAGCTAAGGACTTAAATAGACAATTCTCCGAAGAAAGTATACATAGTTGACCAACAGATATATATTAAAAAAGAATGAGTAGGTGCTTTTGAAACTGTTCTATTTTGACATGAAAATGTTCTTTATGCCCCTCAATTAAGTTAATATACATTTTAAAAATATAAATCAAAATTTTCTTATAAAATTTATTTTTAGAACTTTGTGGATATCTATTTCTCCCTTTTCAACATTTCTCATTATCTTTAAAGTCTATATGAAATGATTGAGAAAAAGAAAAATCATCTCAATCAAAAAGAAAACTGTATTTTAGGAAAAGTAGAAAAACCAAATAGACTGAGTCAGGTCCCTTAATATCATAGGAATGTCCTATCATCCCAAGATGTTTTATGATCAAAATATTACATGAGGAAACAATAAACTTCCATTTAATTTCAGCCATATATAATTTTCCCTGTCATAGTAGTCAAATCAGTTTCCCAAGTATTAAAAATGCTTACTAAATTTGCTATTTTTCAATTTTAAAACTTCAATTATATACCATTGATTTCACTCTGCTTTTAGACAAACATGGCACACTGTTATAAAATTTGCAATGATGCCCATCTTAGGAACTTTTAGAAATATGTAAACTAATATTTTATACTCAAAATAAAACTCTCATTAATATTTCATGTACCTTAATTCTGCCTTGAGTTCTTGATCCAACAGAGTGAGAAAGATAAGACTTTTTCTTTCTATTTTTCCTGGTGTTTCAAATAAGCTTCATTTTCATATATCATGTATACTTACTCAAGAGTTAGGAGCTGTAGCTTTATTCACTTTTGAACTATTCATTATTATAAACGTGTCCTATTTGCTATAGTTCATGCCTTGTTATTTGGATTCTGCTTATGTTAATATTATTAATAACATCTATACTTTATATTTACTTCTTTTTGAGGCATCTTTTAACTGTTGTTTTTCAGTGGCTAAGTTGTATCTGACTCTTGGTGACCCCAAGGACTGCATGGACGCCACAGGCTTCCCTGTTCTTCACTATTTCCCTGAGTTTGCTAAAACTCATGTCCATTGAGTCAGTGATGCTATTTAACCATCTCATCCTCTGCCACCTCCTTCTCCTTTTGACTTCAATCTTTCTCAGCATCAGAGTCTTTCCAATGAGTTAGTCATCGCATCAGGTGGCCAAAATATTGGAGACCAGCATCAGTCTTTCCAACGAATATTCAGAGTTGATTTCCTTTAGGATTGAATGGTCTGATCTCCTTGCAGTCCAAATGTCTCTCAAGAGGCTTCTGCAGTACCACAACTCAAAAGCATCAATTGTTTGGTGCTCAGTCTACTTAATGGTCCAACTCTCACATATGTACATGACTACTGGAAAAATCATAGCTTTGACTATGTACTTTGTCATATGGAACTTCAACAATGTGAGGTATCTGCTTTTTAATATGCTGTCCAGGTTTGTCATAGGTTTTCTTCCAAGGAGAAAGCATCTTTAAATTTCATGACTGCAGTTATCATACACAGTGACTTTGCAGTCCAAGGAAATAAAACCTGTCACTGTTTTCACATCTTACCCTTTTGTTTGTCATGAAGTGATGGGACCAGATGCCATGATCTTCATTTTCTGAAAATTTAGTTTTAAGCCAACTTTTTCACTCTCCTCTTTCACTTTTATCAAGAGGCTCTTTATTTCCTCTTTGCTTTCTGCCATAAGGGTGGTGTCATCAGCATATTTGAGATTGTTGATATTTCTCCTGACAATCTTGATTCCAGCTTGTGATCCATCCTGCCCAACATTTCCCATGATGTACTCTGAATATAAGTTAAATAAGCAGGGTGACAATACACAGCCTTGCTGTACTCCTTTCTCAATTTTGAACAGTCCATTGTTCCATGTCAGGTTGTAACTTTTGCTTCTTGGCTCACTTACAGGTTTCTCAGGAGACAGGTAAGGTGGTCTGGTATTCCCATCTGTTTAAGAATGTTTCACAGTTTGTTGTGATCCACGCAGTCAAAGGCTTCAGCGTGGTCAATGAAACAGAAGTTGATGTTTTTCTGGAATTCCCTTACTTTCGGTAAGATCCGGAAATTTTGGCAATTTGATCTCTGGTTCCTCTGCCTTTTCTAAACCCAGTCTGTATATCTGGAAGTCTTTGGTTCACAAACTGTTGAAGCTAGCTTGAAGGATTTTGAGCATAACCTTGCTAGCATGTGAGATGAGCACAACTGTACTGTAGTTTGAGCATTCTTAGGCATTGCCCTCCTTTGTGATTGGAAAGAAAACTGAACTTTTCCAGTCCTATGGCCATTGCTGAGTTGTCCAAATTTACTGACGTATTGAGTGCAGCACTTTAACAGTATCATATTTTAGGATTTTAATTAGCTCAAGGAACTCAATCACCTCCACTAGCTTTCTCTGTATTAATAGTAATGCTTCCTAAGTCCCACTTGACTTCACAGTCAAGAAATGTTTGGCTCTAGGTGAGAGACACAGCATCATGGTTATCCTCAATATTAAGTCCTTTCCTGTGTACTTAGTTTGTGTATTCTTGCCACCTCTTCTTAACATCTTCTTCTTTTGGGTCCATAATGTTTCTGTCCTTTATCATGTCCATCCTTAAACAAAATGGTCCCTTGATATCTCCAACTTTCTTGAAGCAATCTCTAGTCTTTCTCTTTCTAGTATTTTCCTCTATATCTTAGCAATGTTCACTTAAGAGGGCTTTCTTATCTCTCCTTGCTGTTTTCTGAAACTCTGCCTTAAGTTGGGTATATTTTTCCCTTTGACCTTTTCCTTTCATTTTTCTTATTTTCTCAGCTATTTGTAAGGCCTCTTCAAAAACCACTTTGTTTTATTGCACTTCTCTTTATTTGGGATGGTTTTTGTCACTGCCTCCTGTACAATTTTACAAGCCTCGGTCCCTCTGTCTACCAGATCTAATCCCTTGGATCTATTTGCCACCTCTACTATATAATCGTGAGGAATTTGAATTAGGTTATATCTGAATGGCCTAGTGGTCTTCCCTACTTTCTTCAATATAAGCCTGTTTTTGCACTGAGGAGTTGATGATCTGAACAATAGTCAGCTCCAGGTCTTGTTTTTGCTGTACTGTATAGAAGCTCTCCATCTTCAGCTGCAAAGAATATCAGTCTGATTATGTATTAACCATCTGGTCATGTTCATGTGTAGAATAGTCTCTTGTGTTGTGAAAGAGGGTGTTTGCTATGACTAGTGTATTCTATTAACAAAACTCTGTTAGCCTGTGTCCTGCTTCACTTTGTACTCCAAGTCCAAGCTTGCCTGCTATTCTTTGTATCACTTGACTTCCTCTCTTTACATTCCAATCCCCTATGATGGAAAGGACATCACTGCTCGGTATTAGTTCTAGGAGGTCTTGTAAGTCTTCACAGAATCATTTGACTTCAACTTCTTCAGCATTAGTGGTTGGGTTACACTGGTGTTGGATTACTCTGGTGTTGAATCATTTGCCTTGGAAATAAGCTGAAATCATTCTCTGTTTTTTGAGATTACACACAGGTAGTGAATTTCAGATTGTATTTTTTGACTATGAGGGCTACTCTATTTCTTCTAAGGCATTCGTGACCACAGTATCAAATAATATCATCATCTGAATTAAATTCTCCCTTTCCGGTCCATTTTAGTGCACTGATTCCTAAAATGTTGATGTTCACTCTTGCCTTCTCTTCCTTGACCACAATAAATTCTCCATGACTCATGGACCTAGCATTCCAGATTCTATGTAATATTGTTCTTTTCCTACATTGGACTTTACTTTCACCCCCAGACACATCCACAGCTGAGAGCCATTTCTGTTTTGGCCCAATTCAATCTTTCTGGAGCTCTTAGTAATTGCCCTCTGCTCTTCCCCAGTAGCTTATTGGACACCTACCAACCTGGGGTGCTCATCTCCCAGTGTCATTTATTTTTGCCTTTTCATATTGTTCATACAGTTCTTGTGGCAAGAACACTGGCATAGTTTGCAATTCCCTCCTCCGGTCGACCACATTTTGTCAGAACTCTCCATTATGATCTGTTCATCTTGGGTGGAGCTGCATGGCATAGCTCATAGCTTCACTGAGTTACAGAAACCCTTTCACCAGCACAAGGCTGTGATCCATGAAGGGGAAGCATCTTTTGATAGTCCTTTTTTTTTCTTCACATTGGTGAGTTGCTTTATGTAAAGAAACATGCATTTTCTCTTCTAATAACTGTTTAAAATACCATGGTGTTAAACTTTCAATATGTGATGGTTGGATGTCTTCTCTGAAGTTGCTAAATATCTGACATGATTTGTTTAACTTTTTATCATAACTTAAAAATTTTTCTTTAGGTTTCTATTGTGAAACGAATTTGTTATAACTTTTTTCTTTTTTTTTTAATAGTGTTTTACAAATTCATTGTCCTAGTTAGAAATCTCCTTTTATTTACATTCAGTTTAAAAACATTGCTAAATTACTGTGTTTTGAAATGCCAGGCAGTCTCTGATGCACTGTCATCTCTGTTAATTTCTACACCAGTTTAAAAAAAAAAAAGAGAGAGAGAGAAAGAGAAAGGAAGAAATCCAATAGATTTCTTCTCTCTTCCAAAACTTTTTCTGAGAATGAACAAATATAATATGTAGTTTTAACCCAGATTACAAGCTGAAAATTATAGTTTTACATCATATATTTTGTTCTTCAAGTATATATTACAATCTTTGCTTATATTTCAGTTTTATAACACATATTTCAAGTTAATTCTATAGTTCAATCTTGCTATAATTGACTAGTAACTTACTAGCAGGAAGGCATGCCCAAGTGGGCCAGGATGGTAGCTCTCAGTTTCCTATGATCCATTTAGCTGAAAAGATTTTATCCGAAGACAGAATTTTTCAGGGTCTTTAGGGTATAAGAAGCTGAGACCCATTAAAGATATGGTTCCAGTCTGTTTATCCCATCAGGAAAGTCACCATCTAGTGACTCTGTAGTGATTTCAGCAGAAGGGTTAGGTGCATGGAAAGGAAATCTAAACTTTTGGAAAATAAGAAGGGTGATGTATACCTGATATAGACTCAGGACCAAATGAAGCAGCAGAGATTACAATTGATCACACAAATTTTCCTTTCATTGCTTTTCACAGAAACTGTCAAAAATTGTTATTGACAAACGAATTAATATGGGTTTTATAAAAGAGGGAATGTAAGAATGTCTTCCATCCTACCCAGAGCACCTTCACGGAGCTGCTGCACCTATTTCCTGCCCACTTTCACTGCTGAATGCTAATTTCTGTCCGTTGTCTCAGAGTTTGGTCCTCAGGCAAAGAGAGGTGACTCACTCACAAAATTATGCCACCACTCTTCCCAAGATAGCCATCCATCTAATTATCTGGCTGGCACAGTAGTATAAAATGCCAGTGATATGCCTGTGTCAGTTCATTTCAGTTCAGTTCAGTTCAGTTGCTCAATCGTGTCTGACTATTTGTGACCCCATAGACTGCAGCATGCCAGACCTCCCTGTCCATCAGCAACTCCTGGAATTTACTCAAACCCATGTCCATCGAGTTGGTGATGCCATCCAACCATCTCATCCTTTGTCATCCCCTTCTCCTCTCACCTTCAGTCTTTCCCAGTGTCAAGGTCTTTTCAAATGAGTCAGTTCTTCGCATCAGATGGCCAAAGTATTGGAGTTTCAGCTTCAGCATCAGTCCTTCCAATGACCACTCAGGACTATTTCCTTTAGGATGGACTGGTTGGATCTCCTTGTAGTGCAAGGGACTCTCAAGAGTCTTCTCCAATACCACAGTTCAAAAGCATCAATTGTTTGGCACTCAGCTTTCTGTATAATCCAACTTTCACATCCCTACATGACTACTGGAAAAACCATGGCCTTGACTAGACAGACCTTTGTTGTCAAAGTAATATCTCTGCTTTTTAATATGCTGTCTAGATCAGTCATAACTTTCTTTCCAAGGAATTCCTGTGTAGGCAGTTATTATTTCAGGAAAAAAAAATAATCCATGAAATGGAGAGAAATTTCTAAGAGTTACAGAGAATATCAACAAAGCAATTGCTAAAAGTAGGTCAAGAGCAATTAAACTGACTTCTTTACTTGTCTACTCATAATTCAATTATTCTTTCAAGTTAAATTTTTTAAAAAAGTTCCTTTGACAACATTGTTCTTTTGTTTCTTAAGCTTTTAAAGACATATTCACACACATTTCTTACTGCCTGTCAACCATTTTTTTTCATTATAAAAGTCAGTTTGTTAGGGCCTTGATTTAATTAACAGACTGCATTCATTAGGGCAACTGGCCAACTGAAGAATCCCTGTTGCTTGTTCAATAGAAGCAGCTCCTGGAGCTTTGTGTTTAATTCATTTCATTTTCCCTGTTTCGTAAACCATGAAAACTGTGATTTCATTCAGTATTTTTCTTTGCTCTCTGGCTGAATCAGTTTTCAAGGAATGAGACACATGAATAAATATCTCCCCTATCAATATTTTCCTTGCAAGAACTTATTTTTAATTGTCAATAAGTGGATTTTCTAGGCTAAGTATTTATGTATGCCTATTGTGCAAATATTTCATTCTGAATGGTCTTAAACCTTCATGTTTCTTATTATCAAAGTCTATGAGAAAAAGAATATTAGCAAAACTCTTAAAATATGAATAGTTTTAAGGCTAACTGAAATGTAGCAAATCTTAAATAGTTATATAAAATGAAAGTAGTATCAGAGTGCCTATAATTTGTCAATAATTAAAATGGTATATATAGTCATATATAAAGAATCCACCGGCAATGCAGGAGACCTGGGTTTGATTTCTGGGTCAGGAAAATCCCCTGGAGAAGGAAACGGTTACTCACTCTGATATTCTTGCTTGGAGAATTCCATCTAGAGAGGAGACTGGTGGGATACAGTCCAGTGGGTAGCAAAGAGTTGGACATGACTAAATGACTAACACTTTCACTTTACTGCTTTTCATATATTTATGAAGACTCATTGTTCCTTCAGATAACTTTGAAACATATGTACAGTTATGAATATTTTAATCATTTTATTACTTATATCTACATTATCCTATAGTGTAATATTTATATATGTGCTTATATTAATTCATACTTATAATATTTATTACTGTTATGATTTATTATCATAACAGTTTGACTATTTATAATAATTATTTTAATATTGCTATATCTCATATTATTCATCCTGCCGCTAGAATTATTTTATGAATCAACCTGCATGCATATATAAAAGCATTTTTAGTAATTTTAACATTTTGATTAGTATGTTTCAATATAATTGGGTTGTTTGTAATCCTAAGTATTTTATTTTATAAAATTATAAATTATAGTGAGCACACAGGCACCAAAATGGGTGTTTATCAAACTTAAAACCTTTTGTTCACCAGAGATACAATCAACAAAGTGAAAAGGCAACCTATGAAATAGGATGAAATGGTTGAAAATCACGTATCTGATAAAGGTTTAATATTCAGAATATATAAATAACACCTACAGTTCAACAGAAAAAAGTTAAGTAATCAGACAAAAAAATGGGCCAAGGACTTGAGTAGAAAATTTTCTAAAGATGATATCCAAATGGATGGGAAGTATATGACAAATGTTCAGTATTATTATCATTGCAAAGTGCAAATAAATACTACAATGAGATGTCACCTCACACCCATTAGGGTGGTTGCTATTAAGAAAACAAGTAACAATTGTGAGCTGGGATATAGAAAAGGTAAAACCTTTGTGCATTTGAGAAAGGACTATAAAATAGTGCAACTGCTTGGGAAACAGTATGGCAATTCCTCAAAAAATTAAAAATAGAACCACTATACGATTCAGCAATTCCACTTCTGGGCATATATTCAAAAGAGTTGAAATCAGAACATCAAAGAGATATCTGCACACCCATATTCATAGCATCACTTTCCACAATAGCCAAGAAGTAAAAGCAACACAAATATCCACTAATGGGTGAATGGACAAATAAATGTGGTCTACATATATACTCTGGAAAACTATGATGCCTTATAAAGGAAGGAGATATTTTTATAGGCTACTACATGGATGAACCTTGAGGACATTATGCTAATTGAAATAAGACAGTCACAAAAGGACTAATACAGTATGATTCAACTTACATGAGATATAAAACATAGTAAAATTCATAGAGAGAAAGAAAATTAATGATTACTAGGACTGGGGGAGGGGGAAAGGAGAAGTCATTGTTTAATAGGTATACATTTTCATTTCTACATGAAAAGTTTCTGAAAGTCTGTTTTATAACCATGTAAATATACTTAACTCCACAGAACTGTACACTTAAAAATGGTTAAGGTGTTAGATATTACATGCATATCTTTTCACACACATATATGTATATATATGTAAGAAGAAAATAGTATGAGGGCTTCGTCAGACTACCAAGCTTCTTTGATTTGAAAATAGCTACACACCCATATACTAGAGCAATATTGAATGTATCTTACTTGTCCTTTCATAAGATTCTTTCACTTATTAATCTCCTCAGATGAGTCATTATATAACCTATAATTTAAAATAGTATATATGAGCACTCCAAACATTTGAAAGAATACTGACATAATAAATGATGGTCCTTGCCAAAAAATAAGCTAGGTTGAGTCAAGAGTACCCCATATACATATCTGAAAATATTTGAAATCCTTCATAAAGAAATCCCTTTTCACAAATAATGTACCCAGCACTCCTACAATTTCCTTATATTTTCCAGAATTAAGTAAGATTTAAAAATTTATAATAATCAGCACTTCATGCAGAAAAAGATATGCTTTATAGACAATTTATGCCAGATACAAGATTGAATGACATGGTTATTTGATTAGAATGGGGCTTTTACATCTGAACATTTAAATAAAACAATACTTACCATATATCTGTACCATGTAAGACCTTTTATTTAGTTATCCTTCCATGTTTCTGAAAAAGATTCAAATTGAAAAGATCTCAGATACAAGTAATAACTTGCAATAGAGCCTGAATTGATACTAATTATTTCCAGGTCCCTATAGTACTGTTAAAATTTTAATGAAGATTGAAATTGGAAGTCTTCTGAATGTGAGTTCAGTTCAGTTCAGTTGCTCAGTCTTGTCCACCTCTTTGAGACCCCATGTACTGCAGCACGCCAGGTCTCCCTGTCCATCAACAACTCCAGGAGTTTATTCAAACGCATGTCTATTGAGTCAGTGATGCCATGTAACCATCTTGCTCTCTGTCGTGACCTTCTCCTCTCACCTTCAATTGCTCCCAGCATCAGGGTCTTTTCAAATGAGTCAGCTCTTCGCATGAGGCGGCCAAAGTATTGGAGTTTCAGCTTCAAAATCAGTCCTTGCAATGAAAATTCAGGACTGATTTCCTTTACGATGGATTGGTTGGATCTCCTTGCAGTCCAAGGGACTCTTAGAGTCTTTTCCAACACCACAGTTCAAACATCAATTCTTCTGTGCTCAGCTTTCTTTATAGTCCAACTCTCACATCCATACATGACTACTGGAAAAACCATAGCCTTGACTGGACGGACCTTTGCTGGCAAGGTTATGGCTCTGCTTTTCAATATGGTATCTAGGTTGGTCAAAACTGTTCTTCCAAGAGCAAGGATCTTTTAAATCATGGCTGCAGTCACCTTCTGAAGTGATTTTGGAGCCCGAAAAAATAAAGTCTACCACTGTTTCCACTGCTTCTCCATCTATATGCCATGAAGTGATGGGACTGAATACCATGATCTTGGTTTTCTGAATGTTGAGTTTTAAGCCAACTTTTTCACTCTCCTGTTTCACTTTCATCTAGAGGCTCTTTAGTTCTCTTTTGCTTTCTGGCATAAGGGTAGTGTCATCTACATACGTGAAGTTATTGATATTTCTCCCGACAGTCTTGATTCCAGCTTGTGCTTCATCCAGCCCAGCGTTTCTCATGATGTACCCTGCATGTAAGTTTAATAAGCAGGGTGACAATATACAGCACTGATGTACTCCTTTGCCTATTTGGAACCTGTCTGTTATTCCATGTCCAGTTCTAACTGTTGCTTCCTGACCTGCATACAGATTTCTCAAGAGGCAGGTCAGGTGGTCTGGTATTCCCATCTCTTTCAGAATTTTCCAGTTTATTGTGATCCATACAGTCAAAGACTTTGGCATAGTCAATAAAGCAGAAATAGAAGTTTTTCTGGCACTCTCTTGCTTTTTCAATGATCCAGCAGATGTTGGCAACTTGATTTCTGGTTCCTCTGACTTTTCTAAAATGAACTTGAATATCTGGAATTCCACGGTTCACCTACAACTGAAGCCTGGCTTGGAGAATTTTGAGCATTACGTTGCTAACATGTGAGATGAATGCAGTTGTGTGGTAGTTTAAGATTGATTATATTCTTTGCAGCCAAAGTAGGAAAAGCTCTATACAGTAAGCAAAAACAAGACTGGGAGCTGACTGTGGCTCAGATCATGAACTCCTTATTGCCAAATTCAGACTTAAATTGAAGAAAGAGGAGAAAACCTCTAGACCATTCAGGTATCAGTCAGTTCAGTTGCTCAGTCGTGTCCTACTTTTTGTGACCCCATGAATTGCAGCATGCCAGGCTTCCCTGTCCATCAGAAACTCCCAGAGTTTACTCAAACTCATGCCCATCGAGTCGGTGATGCCATCCAGCCATCTTATCCTCTGTCGTCCCCTTCTCCTCCTGCCTCCAATCCCTCCCAGCATCAGGGTCTTTTCCAATGAGTCAATTCTTCACATGAGGTGGCCAAAGTACTGGAATTTCAGCTTCAGCATCAGTCCTTCCAAGGAACACTCAGGACTGATCTCCTTTAAGATGGACTGGTTGGATCTCCTTGCAGTGCAAGGGATTCTCAAGAGTCTTCTCCAACACCATAGTTCATATGCATCAATTTTTTGGCACTCAGCTTTCTTCACAGTCCAACTCTCACATCCATACATGACCACTGGAAAAACCATAGCCTTGACTAGATGGACCTTTGTTGGCAAAGTCATGTCTCTGCTTTTTAATATGCTATCTAGGTTGGTCATAACTTTCCTTCCAAGAAGTAAGCGTCTTTTAATTTCATGGCTGCAGTCACCATCTGCAGTGATCTTGGAGCCCAAAAAAATAAAGTCAGGCTCTGTTTCTACTGTCTCCCCATCTATTTCCCATGAGGTGATGGGACCAGACTCCATGATCTTAGTTTTCTGGATGTTGAGTTTTAACTCAACATTTTCACTCTCCTCTTTCACTTTCATCAAGAGGCTTTTTAGTTCCTCTTCAATTTCTGCCATAGGGGTAGTGTCATCTGCATATCTGAGGTTATTGATATTTCTCCCGGCAATCTTGATTCCAGCTTGTGCTTCATCCAGTCCAGCATTTCTCATGATGTACTCTGAATATAAGTTTAATAAGCAGGGTGACAAAATACAGCCTTAACGTACTCCTTTTCCTATTTGGAACCAGTCTGTTGGTCCATGTGCAGTTCTAACTGTTGTTTCCTGACCTGCATACAAGTTTCTCAAGAGGCAGGTCAGGTGGTCTGGTATTCCCATCTCTTTAAGAATTTTCCACTGTTTATTGTGATCCACACAGTCGAAGGCTTTGGTGAAGTCAATAAAGCAGAAATAGGTGTTTTTCTAGAACTCTCTTGCTTTTTCAATGATCCAGCGGATGATGGCAATTTGATCTGGTTCCTTTGCCTTTTCTAAAACGAGCTTGAACATCTGGAAGTTCTCGGTTAACATATTGTTGAAACCTGGCTGGAGAATTTTGAGCATTACTTTACTAGAGTGTGAGATGAGTGCAATTGTGCGTTAGTGCAAAAATGCAGTAGAGCATTCTTTGGGATTGCCTTTCTTTGGGATTGGAATGAAAACTGACCTTTTCCAGTCCTGTGGCCACTGCTGAGTTTGCCAAATTTGTTGGCATATTGAGTGCAGCACATTCACTGCATCATCTTTCAGGATGTGAAATAGCTCAACTGGAATTCCATCTCCTCCACTAGCTTTGTTTGTAATGATGCTTTCTAAGGCCCACTTGACTTCACATTCCAGGATGTCTGGCTCTAGGTGAGTGATCACACCATTGTGATTATCTGGGTCATGAAGATATTTTTTGTACAGTTTCTCTGTGTATTCTTGCCACCTCTTCTTAATATCTTCTGCTCTCTTAGGTCCATGCCATTTCTGTCCTTTATTGAGCCCATTTTTGCATGAAATGTTCCCTTGGTAACTCTAATTTTCTTGAAGAGATCTCTAGTCTTTCCCATTCTGTTGTTTTCCTCTATTTCTTTGCATTGATTGCTGAGGAAGGCTTTCTTATCTCTCCTGGGTATTCTTTGGAACTCTGCATTCAAATGGGAATATCTTTCTTTTTCTCCTTTGTTTTTTGCTTCTCTTCATTTCACAGCAATTTGTAAGGCCTCCTCAGACAACCATTTTGCCTTTTTGCATTTCTTCTCCATGGGGATGGTCTTGATTCCTGTCCCCTGTACAATGTCACGAACCTCTGTCCATAGTTCAAGAAAAAGAAATGGAAAAAAAAAAAAAAGGCTCTCTGAGGAAGCCTTACAAATAGCTGTGTAAAGAAGAGAAGCAAAAAGCAAAGGAGAAAAGGAAAGACATACCCATTTGAATGCAGAGTTTCAAAGAAGAGCAAGAAGAGACAAGAAAGCCTTCCTCAGTGATCAAAGCAAAGAAATAGAGGAAAACAACAGAATGGGAAAGACTAGATAGCTCTTCAAGAAAATTATAGATATCAAGGGAACATTTCATGCAAAAATGGGCTCAATAAAGGACAGAAATGGTATGGACCTAACAGAAGCAGAAGATATTAAGAAGAGGTGGCAAAGATCTTCACGACCCAGATAATCACGATGGTGTGGTCACTCACCCTCACCTAGAGCCAGGCATCCTGGAATGTGAAGTCAAGTGCGCCTTAGGAAGCATCACTATGAACAAAGCTAGTGGAGGTGATGGAATTCCAGTTGAGCTATTTCACATCCTGAAAGATGATGCCTGGAAAGTGCTGCACTCGATATGTCACCAAATTTGGAAAACTCAGCTGTGGCCAAAGGACTGGAAAAGGTCAGTTCATTCCAATCCAAAAGAAAGGCAATGCCAAAGAATGCTCAAACTACTGCACAATTGCACTCATGTCACACTCTAATAAAGTAATGCTCAAAATTCTCCAAGTCAGGCTTCAGCAAAATATGAACCATGAACTTCCAGGTGTTAAAGCTGATTTTAGAAAAGGCAGAGGAACCAGAGATCAAATTGCCAACATCCACTGGATCATCAAAAAAGCAAGAAAATTCCAGAAAAACATCTATTTCTGCTTTATTGACTATGCTGAATCCTTTACCTGTGTGGATCACAATAAACTGTGGATAATTCTGAAAGAGGTGGGAACACCAGACCACCTGACCTGCCTCTTGAGAAATCTGTATGCAGGTCAGGAAGCAACAGTTAGAACTGGACATGGAACAACAGACTGGTTCCAAATAGGAAAAGGAGCATGTCAAGGCTGTATATTGTCACCCTGCTTATTTAACTTATATTCAGAGTACATCATGAGAAATACTGGCCTGGATGAAGCACAAGCTGGAATCAAGATTGCCGGGAGAAATATCAATAACCTCAGATATGCAGATGACACCACCCTTATGGCAGAAAGTAAAGAAGAACCAAAGAGCCTCTTGATGAAAGAGAAAGAGGAAAGTGAAAATGTTGGCTTAAAGCTCAACATTCAGAAAACTAAGATCATGGCATCCAGTTCCATCACTTCATGGAGATGGGGAAACAGTGGAAACACTGGGTGGCTTTATTTTTTTGGGCTCCAAGATCACTGTAGATGGTGATTGCAGCCATGAAATTAAAAGACACTTACTTTTTGAAAGGAAAGTTTTTGACCAACCTAGGTAACACTTTATAAAGCAGACATTAGTTTGCCAAGAAAGGCCCATCTAGTCAATGCTATGGTTTTTCCAGTTGTCATGTATGAATATTAGAATTGGACTATAAAGGAAGCTGAGCGCCAAAGAATTGATGTTTTTGAAATGTGGTGCTGGAGAAGACTCTTGAGAGTCCCTTGGGCTGCAGGGAAATCCAACCAGTCCATCCTAAAGGAGAACAGTCCTGGATGTTTCTTGGAAGGACTGATGTTGAAGCTGAAACTCCAATACTTTGGCCACCTCATGCAAAGAGCTGACTCACTGGAAAAGACCCTAATGCTGGGAATGATTGAGCACAGGCGGAGAAGGGGATGACAGAGGATGACATGTATGGATGGCATCACTGACTCAATGGACATGACTTTAAGTATGCTCCAATATTGGTGATGGACAGGGAAGCCTTTCATGCTGTAGTCCATGGGGTCGCAAAGAGTCAGACTCTATTGAGCGATTGAACTGAACTGAACTCACAATGTCATGTTATTTAGAAATTGAATTTTTATAAATGTAATGAGTTTAAGGATCAGAATGAGATAACATTGAATTATAGCAGGCTCTAATTTCAACATCTGTGGTCCTTCCACAAAGAGGAGAAAACACAGAGGAAGAAGAGTCAGACAGAGATAGGCAGTGACCTTGATATAAGAAGCCTCCATGAAGAGTGAATCAGGGGTGGGAATTACATAGCTAAAAACTAAGGACTACCTCAGACCATGAGAAGCTGGGAGAGATGGTGAGAGAGTCTTCACAATAAGATTTCAGAGGGTGTGGTCCATTGTTAACATCTTGATTTTAAACTTTTAGCCTTCAGAACAGGGAGAGAATGACTATTTTTTAAAGCTACCCAATTTGTGGTAATTTATAACAACAATTCTAGGAAACTAAATATTCATGCATTCCTAGGTGACTAACTTGTTACCAAGTGTCTGGATGTTTTCCTCAAGGGGTGACATCATACAAACCCATAGTGTAATATTTTCTGCTGAAGGTCAAGTTAGGCTTTGAAAGTAGTGGAAGCTAGATGTTTTGCCAATGTGCTTTTTTGCTCACTGTACACATCCTTTTTCCATCATTTTACTTTCAATGGAATATTTAGGCATGGAATTACTGGATCACATGAAATCATTATGCTTAGCATTTGGGGAAACTGCCAAATTATTTTGCTAAGTGACTGTGCCATTTGACATTCCCAGCAACAATATATTGGGACTCCAATTCTACCATGTCCTTGCCAACACTTGCTATTGCCTATCATTTTACTATAGTCATTCTGTTAGGGGGAAAGTGGTATATGGTTTTTGGAAAGGTTTTCATTAATATATGCTGAGATTAGGCAACTTTTCGTGTGCTTATTGGTCATTCTTAACTGATCGTGATGATGACTCTTTAGAGGCCATCCTGTATCTACAAGGCCTACTGAGCAGTCAATGATTATTCAAAAGTTGGGCTCCAACAGTCTGAATTGGTTAAGCTTTTTGTCTTTTGCTAACAATCCATGTTCAGGTTGTAGAGCAGTTTTCAATTTCATGTTCTTTTCAAGTCTACCTCGGCTTTTCCTTTTCACAGGAGTGCATCATGTTCTCTCTGCATGTGGATGGTCACATGGATACATAGTGATGAGCCCAATGTACTGATAACCGTGTCCTTTCTAGGATTTGCTGTACCTACATGAAGCTGTTTCAGTCAGCCGGAGGTATCTTTTAAGCTTAGCAAATTTTTTTTCTTCTTGTCATATTTTCTGGAACTTTCTAGAAAATAATAGGTTAGTTGACTACTGTGTGCTCCAACTAGGATCCAATTATAGGCTCCCCACATCTCTCATTGTTCTCATTATTTGCAACTGTGGCAAACAATGGGCTTCCCAAGTGGATCAATGGTAAAGAATCTGGGTGCTAATACAGGGCACATGAATTCAATCCCTGGGTTGGGAAGATTTCCTAGAGAAAGAAATGGCAACCCATTCCAGGATTCTGGCATGGAAAATTCCATGGACAGAGGGGCCTTGTGGACTAGAGTCCATGGGGTCACAGAGTTGGACAGAACTTAGTAATGAAATAACTATCATTATTACTGATAATTCCTCTGGTTGTAGTGTGCTTTACAATCTGTTGTAAGTGGCAGGCCAAAGTTTAATGAAGATGTAGATCTTTCCAGT
Organism: Cervus elaphus; assembly: GCF_910594005.1. Lineage (NCBI taxonomy): Eukaryota > Metazoa > Chordata > Mammalia > Artiodactyla > Cervidae > Cervus > Cervus elaphus. Next base: position 15,981,296 of record NC_057845.1, on the reverse strand, counting down.
CAGCTTACTCTGGTTAAACCACTAGGGTAGGAACTAAGATGACAGATTCCAGTTGTTCTTACTCAAAACTCAGCAGTTTTCTTAAATAACTACTTCCCAATAACGTTAAATGCCTTTTCTTTATTTTCAAAGTCCTAAAATAGTTATTTCAGACATTTTGTCCAGGGTTGTGTTTATTATGTGTAAATTGTGTGTAAAATATATAACAATTTTGCTTTTCAGTATCTGTTTCAATATTTATTATTCCTTTTTTTAAAATTTATTTTAAATTAACAACATTTTAAAAGAAAAATTTATTGGACTTAGATGGTGAGTATAAGTAAGAATCCTGGAATCTGGAGGATTAATTATTCAAAATAAGATATATTACCTTAACCACAGATGTGCACATGAATGGTGCTGTTGTCAGTATCATTGTTGCCAAAACTGTTTTAAACACTTCATATGGTAAGATTTACTGTTTACTCCAGTGACACAATATGTTCTCTTATCGAAGAATTTGAAAAAAGAGGGTATTAATACCTGATTTCTTCCACAGGTGTGTCACTTCTCAATAGTTGACCTCTCTATAGAGACATGGATATTATAGTATAGAGGTCAACTAACCCGGAAATCTCAGAAAACAACGGTAAAAGCCTTTTATCCAGTCAAGCTCAAGGTTATTTGCTAGTGCCTTGTGCTAGGGAAAGAAATGAGCCCAGTAGAGAAAAATGCCAATCTGTTTTCAAAAACACGGAGTGTGAGTTATTTTAGTGATGCTTATTGTGCGAAAATGCTTAGTATCATGAATACTTGGTTCTTCATTCTCTCAAATGTATTGTGCTATTAAATGTAACAGATTAGAATCATAATTTCCACATATGATTAAAAAGCAGCTGTTGTATTTTTCTTCTACACCAAAGTTCTCTCACAAATGCACAACACTTATTTGAAAATCTGGCACACCCATTCAGGAAAAATTCACCCCAACATAAATTTTTGCACTATGACCTGCATTTTATCCTACTGGTCAGTCATTCTTATCATAGTTAATGCAAAGCTCTAAAAAGTCATTTGTCAAAACTACTTGGCAGAATTCATGTCCAAACAATGCCCCAAGATTATGAGAAATGTATTGGTGCCTAAATTTAAACAACAATAGATCCTCTTTTATTATTTCCCACTGACTTCTAAAAAACAATAAGTATATAATATTAGAAGAAAAATATGTCTGGCATAGAGTTACAACACAAGATTTATTTTTAAAATGAAGACAAAGGTAAAAAGCTGCCAGACAGCAGATTGTATACTTTCCTGAAGGAATCATCTCTAGAAGTTAAACAGTGATCAAGTATAGCTTCTATAAACAGTGGCCACAAATGGAAAACATAACTCATTACAATAACATGACAAGAGGCATTCATGGTCATGGCAATATTAAATGATTGAAACAATAGTATTTTAACCTACAGCCCAGAGTTTGAATCTGAAATGAGTGTGATCAAACTGCATTAGATGTAAAATAAGTCTGATAAATAGACATAAAATCACTGAGATGGAGACAATGCCAAAAATATGCAAACAGCCAGACCACATAAAGATGTATAAACCATGGTATGTTTGAAAGCTATTTGGAAAATAGATAACAGTCTGCTCTGTTTTCCAATTTTGGGGGCCTGCATCTGTCAACTTGGTGGGCTTTGGTGGGAAAGTAGTTAAACTTAGAATTTGGAAGAGCAGTTAGAAGTTCATTCCCATAGGCAATTTTGTTTAGTATTAGACTACATTGATAGTATCAGAAATGTTAAAAATGTTTTGGAGTGCAGATATGATTTTTGAAGTTTGAGCAGAAAGACCTTCTGGTGGACTGAATACTGAAATATAGATCTTTTAAAAGATAATCGATTGACCTTCATTCAAGAAAGCATGTTTATAAGGATACGATTATATTTTTGCTACTATAACAAGGGGGAACTTTAATACATAAATTAGTTTTTATTAATACAAAAACTTACATTTCAAGTAAGAGAGAAAATACTGCATATAGGAGATAATTTTAGAGTTTTCTTGAAGTATGCAGCCTGCTTTTTCTCTTCTTTCAAATAATCTTTTTTTAATCAAAAGTCTTAAACAAATAGTCATTACACCAGCCTCCCCTCAAGATTCTCCTCACTCTATATCGTGCTACAGATGCTAGAGCATGCTCATGGTCTCATGCTATGGGGCTTCCCTGGTGGCTCAGCTGGTAAAGAAAACATCTGCCAATGTAGGAGATGAGGCTTCAATCCCAGGATTGGGAAGATCCCCTGGAGTAGAAAATGGCAACCCACTCCAATATTCTTGCCTGGATAATTCCATGAACAGAGGAGCTTGGTGGGCTACATGTAGTCCATGAGGTCACAAAGAGTGAGACATGACTGAGCATGCACACACATACACTGATTCCTACCCTAGCTCTATCTGGCTTTTTATCTATTTCTTTATTTCTATAACACCTCTCTGACTCTTCATGACTTCCTTTTTCGCCAGATAATTTGATGTTCTATGCCTGTGACATAAAATTAAACCCAGCTATGAACAGAGGTGAATGAAGGTCACATTAAAGACAAATTGTTTGAGTTAAGACTTGAAGGTTGAATAAAATTGTAACTTGTAAATATGTTAGTATATAAATGACTTCATCATGTCTCATGACAACAATTTGAATTTGCAGTGTTTTTTTTTTTTTTTTTTAACTCTAGCAGAAGATTAGAAAATCATTTAAATCAGACGGCCATATCCTAGTTTAGATACCCAGGTGAAAATAAACCCTCTCTTCTCAATGGAGTAAATCAGACTTAAAATGTCAGGATGCATTTTTCTCCTAATCAAGTATTTTAATCATCCTGCTCATCACATCCACCACTATGCAAATGAACTACTCATTTCTCTGCTTGCATAGCTGCTTATATAAAAACTGTTTTTGTTCATTTTATTCTTTTTTTTTTTAATACTATCATGTCTTTTCTTCTGCCTGTAATTATTTGCACCATAACTCATGGTAATACAGCTCTTATTTCAGCAGATATTGGATATGGATATTTCTCTTTCAGATACTCTACTCTGATGCTTCCACTGCGGGTTCTGCTTCTCTACCTTCTCGAACTTTCAGTGTTAGTGGTTATGATATTGATTGTGTTCTTGTCTTCCAGTGCCACCTCCAGATCATTGGTACAAGTTGCTTGTCACTTAAAAACATCTCAACTCCAGACCTTGTATCTCTCACCATTTTCAATTATTATGAATTCTTATTCTCTTGTACAACACTGTAAAATTTTTTTTTACATATGAAGTTGTAGACTCTTTCCCTTTACATAGGTCCTTGCAATAATCTATAATCATTAACATCTATATTGAGAATCCTTCTGTGTCTTTGATTTTAAGACTTCTCAAACGCTTTAAGATAACTCCTTTAACTTCCTTTCAGATTGGCACTAACTTAATTATTGAAATGCATGGAATCTGTTTCATTCCTCTTTTCCTATCCTAGTATTGATACTTCTCATTGCTCTTTTCCAACTCCCACTCATGCGTTCAGCTTACACTTGTTCTTAAAATGGTTTACTTGTTAATCAATGCTTTCATTTACTAAACTGAATTATCATTAAAACATAAATGCTAAAAAAAGAGTACAAAAGAGGAAAAAAAAAAAAAAAACGCAGTGGAAGAGTTGTCAGAATACCCACAATCTTACACATTTCAAATGCAAGGAGCCCTCCCCAAATAAGGACCTGAGACTTCTTTTAGCTCATTCATTCTTCTTGTAGTAAGAACACATCAAAGAAGCTGAGGGAAGAATTCCTTAAGGAATGAATCTAAAGAAAGATCATTATAGAGTTGGAAGATATTCTATCCTCCCTATGTGGTACACCCAAAGTACAAAGGTGTTCTAGGGATGAACTGAGCTTCTTGAACATAGTGTATGATCATCTAAAATGTGCAAAGTCAAATGCCAAGGGAATACTTGGTTTTATGTGTGTGACAGATAATTTTATGTGAGCTTAATTTATTTCAAACTGCATATGATCACACATATCTATGTCTATACTACTATAGAGACATGGAAGTTCCTGCAAAAATTAGTTTTTTCTATTCTCACAAAATCCTTCATTTTAATGACTTCATTAAATGGTGACACCACTATTTCAGTGAAAAAGGTTCAGTTTTCCAATTAAGACTCCTACTATTTTGTTTACTCATTTTGTATTAATTTATCATGAAAATCTTCAATGAACTTCAAAACTTTTGGAGTAAAGTTGAAAATTTTAAATTAGTGCAAATAGTGAACAATGACCTGACATATTCCTAACTCTCCAATTGTATGATTTCTTCTCAATGTATTACCTGTTCCAAGGAAATCAATCAGTTTGATTTTATCTGAATGTGAATGGTCATTTATATTTATACATGACTTACTCTTTATTATAACCTTTCTTCTGCCTTCCATCTTAGTCTATCATAGGCATCTCATTCTTCAAAGGGACTTCATTCTTTATCTTTTTATTCCATCAAGTCTGGTTTAGAGAGAACTGCTCTTTCCTTCTCAACATGTGTACCTGTCCCAGGTCTTATAACAATATTCTTGCTGTTGCTGAAACATGTATGTGAGCAACTCAACAATAATTACTCAGAACAAATCTGAGTTGGAATACAACCCATTCCAAATGAAATCAGTTTCTGATTCAAACTATTAAAAAATGTAGACAGAATAAAAGATACATGTATCATGAAAACATGTTTGAATGGATACATATAAAGAAATGCAAATTAAATAAAATATATTCAGTTAATACAGCTACTATGACAAATTATGACCAAGTAGTTGGAAGTAGCTTAAAACAATGCAGATTTTTTTTTTTTAAACCAAAACAAAAGTCAGAAATACTAAAATCAAAGGGAAGGTAGGGCTGTATCCCTTCTACAGATTCTAGTAGTGAATCTGTTTCTCTGCCTTTTCTGGCTTCTAATGGTTGTCTGTAATCCTCTGGTAATGACACCATCTTCCAATTTCAAAGCTAGAGGATAGAACTTTCAAACCTCTCTACTGGTTTCCTCTTACAGAGATCCTTGTGATTACACTGAGCCCATCTGGATAATCCAAGTACTTACTTCACCTTAGTGTCCTTAACTTGCTTGGATCCTCTGTCCCTTTACCATGTAAAGTAATATATTCACTAGGTCTGGGAATTAAGACGTGGGCATCTTTGGGAGGGGGAATGATTTAGCTTGCCACAGTTAGTAACGGTTGAAATAAATGAATACATGTACTAGATGATGTATAGAGGTGAATATAGTAGTATGTGGGTCCTGATCTCTAAGATCTTTTAATTTAGCAGTGAAGATCTAATGTACACGTGAACATTTATAACAAAACACAAATATAGAGAAAAGTAAATATAAAGAGAAAAACAAACATAAAGAATATGTGAGAATAGTAAACATGAAGTGATATAGGAATTCTGAGAATAGAGTATTTACAATGAGGCAAAAATGATGACTTCATAAACTTGTACTATAACTGAAAAAGAAGTGAAATTTGAACTTACAGAAATGGAACAATTGATAAGTCAGACAAAGAATGCATAAATATATTAACACTTTCCACTATTGGTAAGATCTTCAAAGATTATATTTCTGGTCATTTGGGAACTTACTCCATTTGATCTAGAAAATTATAAGTAAATTTCAAAGTTGTTGCTTGTGCATCCTTGTCCTATAAATAATGCTGTATGTGATTTGTGGTACTATTCAATCTTCAATACCATGCATGTTTTGAATCAAAATTTTGATAAAATTAAATGAAATATTTCCTTTGGTTTTCATCTATAGTTTTTTTTTTTTTTTTTTAAGGTTTGTTATTCTCTTTTGTTAGAGAGAAGGAAATGAATAGCAACAGATCTTTTCTCTTTGTATTTGAATTTCTCCATTTTGATTTTCTAGGAAGGAAAAGCATCCAACAAAAGTGGTTCTGCTTCTAGAAAGTTCTCAGGTGGAAGGAATAAGCCAAAAGGAGTGAGCCCCTTTTTATGTGGCCACCTTGAGAGAAGGGGATTAGCGAAGATTAGGCTCTCTCCCTGATGCCAGAGTAATGGGGACTCATTATAGGAGAACAAGAACTGGTCTCTGGCTGGACACACACTTGGCTCCTTTTGGAGGATGCTTTAAAAATCAATTCAACTCCCTGGCTTCTGGATTGGAGCTCAGCAGTAGACAAGCTGCAGTCCAGGAGGCAGAATCGATATGGTGTCCACTGTGAGCCAGTCTCAGCTCTTAGAGGGACACCTGGACAGTGAACGCATCTTGGGCCTCCAGGTGGCTGTTAAGGGAATGAATGATTGGCACCTCTACTTCAATCATATTCAACCTCTACTCAAAATATGGGCCTCTGCTTTATAAATCTAAGTGCTAAAAGGAATAGCTAATTTTATTCACTCTCCTGACAGGTAGGGAATTACTCTTCAGTCATTAAGTTGTGTCTGACTGCAACTCCATGGACTGCACCATGCCAAGATTCCCTGTTCTTCACAATCTCCTGGAGTTTGCTCAAACGCATGTCCATCGAATTTGTGATGCCATCCAACCATCTCATCCCCGTCACTCCAATCTCCTCCTGCCCTCAATCCTTCCCAGCATCAGTGTCCTTTCCAATGAGTCAACTATTTGCATCAGGTGGCCAGAGTGTTGAAGCTTCAGCTTCAGCATCTGTCCTTCCAATGGATATTCAGGATTGATTTCCTTTAAGATTGATTGGTTTGATCTCTTTGCTGTCCAAAGGACTCTCAAGAGTCTTCTCCAGTACCATAGTTTGAAAGCATCAATTCTTTGGTGCTCAGTCTTCCTTATGGTCCAACTCTCACATCCATACATGATTACAGGAAAAACCATAACTCTGACTATATGGACCTTCATCAGCAAAGTAATGTCTCTCCTTTTAAATACACTGTTTAGGTTTGTCATAGCTTTTCTTCCAAGAAGCAAGCATCTTTTAATTTTATGGCTGTAGTCACCATTCACAGCAACTTTGGAACCTAAGAAAATAAAGTCTGTCACTGTACATTTTTTATTCATTTATTTACCATGAAGTGATGGGACCAGTTGCCATGATCTTAGCTATTTGAATGTTGAATTTTAAGCCAGCTTTTTCATTCTTCTCTTTCACCTTCATCAAGAGGCTCTGTAGTTCTTCTTTGCTTTCTGCCATTAGGTTGGTGCTATCTATGTATCTGAGGTTGTAGCTTTAATAACAACTACAACTTAACCTTTAATTGTATTATCTTCAAATAGAGGGCTATTTATTTTAATTATTTAATATATTGATTATTAAGCACTGAATTAGCTGATTTTTTCAATGTTAATTGATATTAATGTACCAAAATCAATATCTACATCTTTTGCTGATTGTTTCCTCATTTTAGAGGACAAATCTATCATCAATAAAATGCATATATATACAAAAATATTATTTTAAAAATTGAAACACAACATAAACAATAAACATTTATAGTAGGATTCTTTTGCTATATCATAAGCCATTTCAGTTTACGATGTCAAAGGAAAAATCATAATCATATCATAGGAAAATTTAAGTTGTATGAATTCAGCATATGTTTATCATTATTTAATAATAATTCATTCTATAAACAATATTTATATTAGAATGTAGCTTTAACATTTAGTTAGACAAATATCTATAATTACTAGGTCAATTGAGTAAGTAGCATATTTGATCATGTAAGCTGTTGACTGAAAAAACTTGTGTTGCATCAAAAACTGATCAATATTTTGGGGAAAAAAGTTGGCTATTTTTTCAAAAAATTTTAAAATAATAGTAGAGATAACAAAATCAGTTCCTGACCTTGTTTTTCCAAAAACCATGAAATATATAGCATTGCTGATTTCAGTTTCTTATTTGTGGCATATGCAGTTTATTAATTTATTTTTATAATCTCTATGCTTTTAATTTCTCTGTTTCACAGTTTTCATGATAGTGATCTATCTGCAGGGCAGCAGTGGAGTCACAGACATGGAGAGCAGATTTGTGGACCCAGCAGGGGAGGAGATGCTGGGAAGAACTGAGAGAGTAGCTCTGAGACATATGTATCACCATGTGTAAAATTATTAGGGCAATGAAAATGTAATTTCAGTTTTGCGTTGTTGAACTTTTCCATTTGATATTGGAACACATTCTTAAATGTGGTTATTTTACTTAAAGTGAACTGAATATGTGTTATACATAAATATTACTTAATATAACTATTCCATATAAATTTATAGTTTATAATATAAATGGTCTTATAAATAAAATATTTTCCACTTTCACATAATAGAGAAATGCTTAGAATACTTTTCACTAAAGTCAAAGATAATGTTTTGGGAGATCTACTGTTACTCCGTACTAAATTCATATTTCGTACACTTGTCCTAGAGTGAGTGAACAATTAATCTTGAAGCACATAGTTAATGAAGCTTTTTCCAGAGTGAACACATATGAGTGAATGCACACAACACTAATTAATGATTCCCTAAAGTCGGGCGAACATGGGCCAAATTATGCCTGCCACCTGTTTTTATAACTAACATTTTACTGGAACACAATCACACCCATTTGCTTACCTATTGTCTAAGATATCTTTCTTTCTAGAGTGAGAGAGTTGACTCCATACTGCCTGAAAGCCCTGAAGAGAGAAAAATTGCCAACACCTCCTTTCGGAACAATAAAAAATTAAAATATATAAAAGAACAACATTGAACAACAAAAAGCAAAACATTAGAGTGTGAAAAACAAATGAAACATAAAATATATATTTTGTACAAAGGAATTTTGTGAATTGAGTAAATTGTATAAATTTCAATTTTGGAGTCTCAAGCTGTGTGTGCGCTGAGTCACTCAGTCATGTCTGACTCTTTGCAAACCCATGGACTATACCACCCAGGCTCCTCTCTCTATGGGATTATCCAGGCAAGAATACCTGAGTGGATTGCCATTTCCTACTCCAGGGGATCTTCCTGACCCAGGGATCGCATCCACATCTCCTGCATTACAGGTGAATTCTTTGCAACTGAGCCACCAGGGAAGCCTCTGAGTCTGACATAGTATCTCTGAAATCAGTAAGTTGTTTGACTGAGTGAAAGTTACTCAGTCATGTCACTCCTTGCGACCCCATGAAACGTAGCCCACCAGTTTCCTCTGTCGATGGAATTCTCCAGGCAAGAATGCTGGAGTGGGTAGGCAGTCCCTTCTCCACGGATCTTCCCAACATTGTTTAATAGACAATAACTGCCAAGGACTATAAAACTCTAAATGTCAAGAGAAGTTCATAGTGACAGTCATTGGTTCTGGAGGACTTCTCATCACTTTACATAGGGTAGCCCAAACTCAAAAAGTAAGGCCTTTGTTAACCAGTATTTTGTGCTTTAATAAGTTTAACTGATGGGTTGTACAAGGTCATACACATGAGGGCCTGGCATCCACACTACAGTCTTTATTTTGTAATTAAGTGTAAGAAATTTGAAGCTGATGCAAGCCAATGAAACTTAACTGTGAATCCATTCTTTGGTCCGTTGGTTCTATTTTAATGTCATATTTGCTTCTATATTAAGACCTTAATAATGAATGATATCCTAAATATGCATAGCATAAGGTCATGTTGGTTTAGTTTTACAAAACTTTTAAGTGTGACTAATACACCACTTCTATTTGTGAAGTTGCAGCTATAATCAAAGAGATGAAAACCCAGTTAGGTAAAAGAGAATGGGTTTTATTTCCTTCCACAATCCAATAGATATTGCGACCCAGTGGGCACTGTTAAAAGTTTAGTGATTCTACTACATGTGACAACATTGTTTATATCATGACTTTTGAAATATTCTAGAGCCTTGACCATCTGTGCTATCCAAAGAGAGAGAAAATCATAAGGAAAGGAAAAAGGTTAAGAGGTGGAGATGGAAAACTATTTGCTTTTCAGTGAAACTGACATATTATTTTTATGCAAATTTGTCTTCCCTCTTCCTATTCTGTGAGCTATTTCTTGCACAAAAAGATTTTTAGACTAATTGTTGTATCTGCCACTTGCTAAATCTGTTTTCTAAATTACAAATTCAGCCTTCACTGCAGGTGTACTGCCAGCCAGTTCTTTCACAAAAGATCTTTGTACTAATTGTTTTATCTGCTGCTTGCTAAATCTGTTTGCTAAATTATACCTTTCATTGAAATAATACTAAAACCTACTCAGGAAGCAATTAGTAGGTATTGACTTTTTTTTTTTTTTTAAAGCAGAGTATATATGCTTTAGATACTACGAGATGACCTGAAGGATAGATTTATAAATAACATATCCATCAAGGGAATATAGGACTTTAAGGGGGTCTTGATGTTACTTCACAAATGCATTTTCTAAGATAGTTGTCAAAAGAAGGATTCTTGATGCTCAGTATGCCTAAAAACATGTAAGTATCACATGAGATTTTATGTACTGTTATGAAAAGAAATATTATAGATATCTGATCTGAACTTAAAATAGTGAAGTTGTTATGCAGATTTTAAGTTTTCTTATATTTGCTTCTCCAAATCTCAATTAAGATTTGCTGAATATATTATAGGGCTTCCCTCATAGCTCAGTTGGTAAAGAATCTGCCTGCAATGCAGGAGACCTCGGTTCCACTCCTGAGTTGGGAAGATCACCTGGAGAGGGGATAAGCTACCCACTCCAGTATTCTGGCCTGGAGAATTCCATGGACAATATAGTCCAAGGAGTCACAAAGAGTCGGACACGACTGAGTCGCTTTCACTTTCACTTTCAACTATATTATAGTTTTGCTACAAGAACAGAAAATCTAAGTATTATTCTTACAGTGGTTAAAAAAGCATAACAAAATGAACAGAATGAATAAAAAAGTAAACTTATATTATCATTATAAATCACTGCCACACTAAATTTTATCCTTCATGAATTAATATTCATTTGTCACTGTTAACAATAATACTTATGAAATTATTTTATATGAAACACACTTTAAATCTGTATGTTTTAAAGTCTCAAGAAATGACACCAATAAAGAAAAAAAGAGCAAAAAAATTAAGGAAATTGGTGAATAGATGCCAAATGATTTCTAAAACAGAGTGAAAATGAAGTATTTATTGGTGCCATAGTGCAGAGTTGAGAGTCTGCATTAATTTTATGACTTATTCCACTTTGATACTTCTCCAGTGTTTTCCATGATAAAGTATATGAATTATGTGAATTTTCTCAGTGCAATTGCACTTTATTAGTAGCAGAAAAAATTTCGGGAGGAGAGGGTGAGATGTATGGAAAGAGTAACATAGAAACTTACATTACCTAATATAAAATAGATGGCCAATGGGAATTTGCTCTATGGCTCAGGAAACTCAAGCAGGAGCTTTGTATCAGTCTAGAGGGGTGGGATGAGGAGGGAGATGGGGGGTGTGAGCTTTAAAAGGGAAGGGATGTATGCATACCTATTGCTGATTCATGTTGAGGTTTGACAGAAAACAGCAAAATTCTGTAAAGCAATTATCCTTCAATTAAAAATAAATTAATTTAAAAAATCAATGTTTATGCTTTAAGGAGTCACAATACTCATATCAGATAAAATAGACTTTCAAATAAAAGCTGTGAAAAGAGACAAAGAAGGACACTACATAATGATCAAAGGATCAATCCAAGAAGAAGATATAACAATTATAAATATATATGCACCCAACATAGGAGCACCGCAATATGTACGGCAAACACTAACGAGTATGAAAGAGGAAATTAATAGTAACACAATAATAGTGGGAGACTTTAATACCCCACTCACAACTATGGATAGATCAACTAAACAGAAAATTAACAAGGAAACACAAACTTTAAATGACACAATGGACCAGCTAGACCTAATTGATATCTATAGGACATTTCACCCCAAAACAATCAACTTCACCTTTTTCTCAAGTGCACACGGAACCTTCTCCAGAATAGATCACATCCTGGGCCATAAATCTGGTCTTGGAAAATTCAAAAAAATTGAAATCATTCCAGTCATCTTTTCTGACCACAGTGCAGTAAGATTAGATCTCAATTACAGGAAAAAAATTGTTAAAAATTCAAACACCTGGAGGCTAAATAACACGCTTCTGAATAACCAACAAATCATAGAAGAAATCAAAAAAGAAATCAAAATATGTATAGAAATGAATGAAAATGAAAACACAACAACCCAAAACCTATGGGACACTGTAAAAGCAGTGCTAAGGGGAAGGTTCACAGCATTACAGGCTTACATCAAGAAACAAGAAAAAAGCCAAATAAATAACCTAACTCTACACCTAAAGCAATTAGAGAAGGAAGAAATGAAGAACCCCAGGGTTAGCAGAAGGAAAGAAATCTTAAAAATTAAGGCAGAAATAAATGCAATAGAAACTAAAGAGACCATAGCAAAAATCAACAAAGCTAAAAGCTGGTTTTTTGAAAAAATAAACAAAATTGACAAACCATTAGCAAGACTCATTAAGAAACAAAGAGAGAAGAACCAAATTAACAAAATTAGAAATGAAAATGGAGAGATCACAACAGACAACACTGAAATACAAAGGATCATAAGAGACTACTACCAGCAGCTCTATGCCAATAAAATGGACAACTTGGATGAAATGGACAAATTCTTAGAAAAGTATAACTTTCCAAAACTGAACCAGGAAGAAATAGAAGATCTTAACAGACCCATCACAGGCAAGGAAATCGAAACTGTAATCAAAAATCTTCCAGCAAACAAAAGCCCAGGACCAGATGGCTTCACAGCTGAATTCTACCAAAAATTTAGAGAAGAGCTAACACCTACCTTACTCAAACTCTTCCAGAAAATTGCAGAAGAAGGTAAACTTCCAAACTCATTCTATGAGGCCACCATCACCCTAATTCCAAAACCTGACAAAGATGCCACAAAAAAAGAAAACTACAGGCCAATATCACTGATGAACATAGATGCAAAAATCCTTAACAAAATTCTAGCAAACAGAATCCAACAACATATTAAAAAAATCATACACCACGACCAAGTGGGCTTTATCCCAGGAATGCAAGGATTCTTCAATATCTGCAAATCAATCAATGTAATACACCACATTAACAAACTGAAAGATAAAAACCATATGATTATCTCAATAGATGCAGAGAAAGCCTTTGACAAAATTCAACACTCATTTATGATTAAAACTCTCCAAAAAGCAGGAATAGAAGGAACATACCTCAACATAATAAAAGCTATATATGACAAACCCACAGCAAGCATCACCCTCAATGGTGAAAAATTGAAAGCATTTCCCCTGAAATCAGGAACAAGACAAGGGTGCCCACTCTCACCACTACTGTTCAACATAGTGTTGGAAGTTTTGGCCACAGCAATCAGAGCAGAAAAAGAAGTAAAAGGAATCCAGATAGGAAAAGAAGAAGTGAAACTCTCACTGTTTGCAGATGACATGATCCTCTATATAGAAAACCCTAAAGACTCTACCAGAAAATTACTAGAACTAATCAATGAATATAGTAAAGTTGCAGGATATAAAATTAACACACAGAAATCCCTTGCATTCCTATATACTAACAATGAAAAAACAGAAAGAGAAATTAAGGAAACAATACCATTCACCATTGCAACAAAAAGAATAAAATACTTAGGAGTATATCTACCTAAAGAAACAAAAGACCTATACATAGAAAACTATAAAACACTGATGAAAGAAATCAAAGAGGACACAAACAGATGGAGAAACATACCATGTTCATGGATTGGAAGAATCAATATTGTCAAAATGGCTATTCTACCCAAAGCAATCTATAGATTCAATGCAATCCCTATCAAGCTACCAACGGTATTTTTCACAGAACTAGACCAAAGAATTTCACAATTTGTATGGAAATACAAAAAACCTCGAATAGCCAAAGTAATCTTGAAAAAGAAGAATGGAACTGGAGGAATCAACCTGCCTGACTTCAGACTCTACTACAAAGCCACAGTCATCAAGACAGTGTGGTACTGGCACAAAGACAGAAATATAGACCAATGGAACAGAATAGAAAGCCCAGAGATAAATCCACGAACCTATGGACACCTTATCTTTGACAAAGGAGGCAAGGATATACAATGGAAAAAAGACAACCTCTTTAACAAGTGGTGCTGGGAAAACTGGTCAACCACTTGCAAAAGAATGAAACTAGAACACTTTCTAACACCATACACAAAAATTAACTCAAAATGGATTAAAGATCTAAATGTAAGACTAGAAACTATAAAACTCCTAGAAGAGAACATAGGCAAAACACTCTCCGACATAAATCACAGCAAGATCCTCTATGACCCACCTCCCAGAATATTGGAAATAAAAGCAAAACTAAACAAATGGGATCTAATGAAACTTAAAAGCTTTTGCACTACAAAAGAAACTATAAGTAAGGTGAAAAGACAGCCGTCAGATTGGGAGAAAATAATAGCAAATGAAGAAACAGACAAAGGATTAATCTCAAAAATATACAAGCAACTCCTGAAGCTCAATTCCAGAAAAATAAATGACCCAATCAAAAAATGGGCCAGAGAACTAAACAGACATTTCTCCAAAGAAGACATACAGATGGCTAACAAACACATGAAAAGGTGCTCAACATCACTCATTATTAGAGAAATGCAAATCAAAACCACAATGAGGTACCATTACACGCCAGTCAGGATGGCTGCTATCCAAAAGTCTACAAGCAATAAATGCTGGAGAGGCTGTGGAGAAAAGGGAACCCTCTTACACTGTTGGTGGGAATGCAAACTAGTACAGCCACTATGGAAAACAGTGTGGAGATTCCTTAAAAAACTGGAAATAGAACTGCCATATGACCCAGCAATCCCACTTCTGGGCATACACACTGAGGAAACCAGATCTGAAAGAGACACATGCACCCCAATGTTCATCACAGCACTGTTTATAATAGCCAGGACATGGAAGCAACCTAGATGCCCATCAGCAGATGAATGGATAAGGAAGCTGTGGTACATATACACCATGGAATTTTACTCAGCCATCAAAAAGAATTCATTTGAACCAGTCCTAATGAGATGGATGAAACTGGAGCCCCTTATACAGAGTGAAGTAAGCCAGAAAGATAAAGAACATTACAGCATACTAACACATATATATGGAATTTAGAAAGATGGTAACGATAACCCTATATGCAAAACAGAAAAAGAGACACAGAAATACAGAACAGACTTTTGAACTCTGTGGGAGAAGGTGAGGGTGGGATGTTTCAAAAGAACAGCATGTATACTATCTATGGTGAAACAGATCACCAGCCCAGGTGGGATGCATGGGACAGGTGCTCCGGCCTGTTGCACTGGGAAGACCCAGAGGAATCGGGTGGAGAGGGAGATGGGAGGGGGGATCGGGATGGGGAATAAGTGTAAATCTATGGCTGATTCATATCAATGTATGACAAAACCCACTGAAATGTTGTGAAGTAATTAGCCTCCAACTAATAAAAAAATTAAAAAAAAAAAATCAATGTTTATGCTTTAAATTTCCTTTCCCAATGGAAATTTGTTTAAAATTAATGTTATAATGGATCCAACATCTGTTGGATCATAGAAAAAGCAAGGGAATTCCAGAAAAGTATCTACTTCTGCTTCATTGACTACACTAAAGCCTTCAAATGTATGGATCACAGCAAACTGTGGAAAATTCTTCAAGAGATGTGAATACCAGACCACCTTATCTGCCTCCTGAGAAATCTGCACACAGGGCAAGAAGATACGGTTAGAACCAGATATAGGACAATGAAACAGTTCCTAACTGGGCAATGAGTACATCAAGGCTGTATATTGTCACCCTGCTTATTTAACTTGCATGCAGATTATATCATACGAAATGCTGGACTGGCTGAAGCTCAAGCTGGAATCAAGATCACTGGAAGAAATATCTCAGATATGCAGACAATGCCACGCTAATGGCAGAAAGTGAAAAGGAAGTAAAGAACCTCTTGATGAAAAGTGAAAGAAGAGATCAAGAAGTTAGGTTAAAACTTAGCATTCAAAAAACTAAGATCATGGCATTCAGTCCTATCACTTCATGGAAAATTGATGGGAACAAAATGGAAACAGTGATAGACTTGATTTTCATGGGCTCCAAAATCACCTCTGATGTTGACTATAAACATGAAATTAAAGGCCCCTTCTCCTTGGAAGACAACCTATGACCAACCTAGACAGCATATTAAAAAAAAAAAAAAATAGAGCCATCAATTTCCTGTAAAGATCCATATAGTCAAAGCTACAGTTTTTCAAGCAGTCATGAACAGATGTGAGCTTTGGATCATAAAGCTGAGTGCTGAAGAACTCACTCTTTCGAACTGTGGTGTGGGAGAAGACTCTTGAGGATCCCTTGGAGATCCTCAAGGAGATCCCAAGGAGATCAAACCAGTCAATCCTAAAGGAAACCAACACATTGATTGAACTGATGCTGAAGCTGAAGCTCAAATACTTTGGCCACCTGAAGCGAAGAACTGACTCATTGGAAAAGACCCTGATGCTGACAAAGAAAGAAGGCAGGACAAGCAGCGAATGACAGAGTATAAGATGGTTGGATGGCATCACTGACTCAAGGGACATGAATTTGAGGAAATTTCAGGAGATAGTGAAGGAAAAGGAAGCCTGGCATGCTGCTGTCTATGGGGTCGCAGAGTCGGACATGACTAAGCGATTGCATAGCAAGTGTTACATAGTTCCAACTCACATAGGCAATGATCTTAAACTTGGAATTTTAAGCAATATAATTTTGAAGCTGAAACTCCAGTACTTTGGCCACCTGATTCGAAGAGCTGACTCATTGGAAAAGACTCTGATGCTGGGAAAGATTGAAGGCAGGAGGAGAAGGGGACGATAGAGGATGAGATGGTTGGATGGCATCATCGACTGGATGGACATGGGTTTGGGTGGACTCCAGGAGTTGGTGATGGACAGGGAGGCCTGGCGTGCTGCGGTTCATGGGGTTGCAAAGAGTTGGACACGACTGAGCGACTGAACTGAACTGAACTGAATTTTGTCATAGATTCTCAACATAAGTTAAAAATCTATTAGGCGCAAAATATTATATATCTAAATGTGCTCTGCTTGTGTTTAGTCGCTCGGTCTTGTCCAGCTCTTTGTGACCACACAGACTGTAAAACCTGCCAGGCTCCTCTGTCCTTGGCAATTCTCCAGACAAGAATACAGGAGTGTGTCACCATGCCCTTCTCCAGGGGACCTTCCCAACCCAGGGATCAAACCCAGATCTCCTGCACCGTGGGCGGATTCTTTACTGACTGAACAACCAGGGAAGCCCAAGAATACTGGAGTCAGAAGCCTATCTTTTTTCCAGGGGATCTTTCCGAGCCAGGAATCAAAACTGGGTCTCCTGCATTGCAGATGGATAATTACCAGCTGAGCTAATGGAAACCAACAAAAACAAAACAAAAATTTTCCTATTAGAGTATGTCTACTTGGAGAATGTTTAACAGCATAAATGAGAGATTTATCAGTTAATTAGTGAACACTAATTTGAAAGTATTTCTTATGACTCATTTTCTGTCAGTTTTATAAGAAGGAAGAAATAAATGTGCTATTTAGAAAAATGTATATCGTTATTACTAGTGGACAGATTAACAATCAATCTGGTCTTGAATGATACTGGGAATGTGCACAATTTATCGATGCTCAAAAAGAAACAAAAATAGTAAATTAAAAATATTTTAATGTTACTTTTGATAACATATCTGAAAATAATAATAATTGAGAGAAATCAGGGTAAAGATAGTGCTTTTAATTTTTATTGTGACTTAGAAGCAGAGTAACCATATTTATATACAAATATATATGTGTATATATGTATGCAAGTCCCCACTTATTTTGCCAATGTTTTTAATAAAATGTAAATAATAATTTTGAAGATGACATTTGCCACAAAAATTCTGATTAAAAATGGAATTTGGTGGTCACACTGAATTATAACAAACATGCAAATCAAAATTTAAACAGCTAAATATTATTAGTAAAGTGTTATATTTCCTATTTTTTACTGGATGTAAAATAATGCAGCCAAGTTTACTTAGCATTATATTATTCTTTTGATATTTTTCTTATTTTTATTCATATAGCTTAGTAAGACACTTATTTTTTACATAATTTGATAATACAGGAATTTCAGAAATTAATTTGTTGGTTTTTTATACATTGTAAAAGTTTATCCCTGATATATGCTCCTTATGTTTATTGATATAAAATTTTAAATTTATCCTATAAAATTGAGGCAAATTCAATTACAAAAGTTATATAATTATGCAAATATTTCAATAATTTTCTTAGATGTTTTTATGACCTATTAAACTATTCAAAAATAACTTCCTTAAAAATCCATTTATCTCAAATTTTTACTATAGAAATTGTTCTAACTTTGGCTTTATCAAAATCATTTTACTAAAACTACTGTCTAGAATACAGAGTTCCAAAGAATAACAAGGAGAGATAAGAAAGCCTTCCTCAGTGATCAATGCAAAGAATTAGAGGAAAACAACAGAATGGGAAAAACTAGAGGTATCTTCAAGAAAATTAGAGATACTAAGGGAACACTTCATGCAAAGATGCTCACAATAAAGGACAGAAATGGTATAGACCTAACAAAACCAGGAGATATTAAGAAGAGGTTGCAAGAATACACAGAACTATACAACAAAAGATCTTAATTAGCCAGATAGCTCTGATGGTGTGATCGCTCACTTGAGTCAGACATCCTGGAATGTGAAGTCAAGTGGACCTTAGAAAGCATCTCTACAAACAAAGCTAGTGGAGGTGATGGAATACCAGTTGATCTATTTCAAATCCTAAAAGATGATGTTATTAAAATGCTGCACTCAATAAGTCAGCAAATTTGCAAAACTCAGCAGTGGCCACAGGACTAGAAAAGATCAGTTTTCATCCAATCCCAAAGAAAGACAATGCCAAAAAAATGTTCAAATTATCGCACAATTGCACTCATCTCACACGCTAGCAAAGTAATACCCAAAATTCTCTAAGTGAGGCCTCAACAGTACATGAACTGAGAAATTCTGGATGTTCAAGGTGGATTGAGAAAAAGCAGAGGAACCAGATATCAAATTGCTAACATTTGTTGGATCATTGAAAAAGCAAGAGAGTTCCAGAAAAGCATCTACTTCTGATTTACTGACTATGTCAAAGCATTTGACTGTGTGGATCACAACAAAATGTGTGCTCCTTATGCTGAAAATTGTGGAAAATTCTTAAAGAAATGGAAATACCAGACCACCTGACCTGCCTCCTTAGATACCTGTATGCAGATTAAGAAACAGTAGTCAGAACCAGACATGGAACAATGGACTGCTTCCAAACTGGGAAAGGAGTATGTCAAGATTGTATATTGTCACTCTGCTTATTTAACTTATATGCAGAGTACATCAAATGTGAAATGCCAAGCTGGATGAAGCACAAGCTGGAATCAAGATTGCCAGGAGAAATATTAATATCTTCAGTTACACAGATGACACTACCCTTATGGCAAAAAGCATCTTGAAGAAGAGCATCTTGATGAACATGAAAGAGGAGAGTGAAAAAGCTGGGCTTAGAACTCAACGTTCAGAAAACTAAGATCATGGCATCCGGGTCCATCACTTCATGGCAAATAGATAGGGAAACAATGGAAACAATAACAGACTTTATTTTCTTGGGCCCCAAAATCACTGTAGATGGTGACTGCAGCTATGAAATTTAAAAAGATGTTTGCTCCTTCAAAGAAAAGCTATGACCAACTTAGACAGCATATTAAAAAGCAGAGACATTACTTTGCCTACAAAGGCCCATCTTACCCAATGCCAGGTTTTGTCATGCACTGATGTGAGATGTATGGGTGGATACATCCATAGTCATGTTAGGATGTGAGTACTGGACCATAAAGAAGGCTGAGCACAGAAGAATTGATGCTTTTGAACTGTGGTGCTGGAGAAGACTTGATAGTACTTTGAACTGCAAGGAGATCAAACCAGTCCAACCTAAAGGAAATCAGTCCTGAATATTCATTGGAAGGACTGATGCTGAAGCTGAAACTCCAGTACTTTGCCCACCTGAGGCGAAGAACTGACTCATTGGAAGTGACCCTGATGCTGGGAATGATTGAAGGCAGAGGGACAAGAGGACAACAGACTATGGGATGGTTGGATGGCATCACCAATTCAATAGACATGAGTTTGAGTAAGCCCTGGGAGTTGGTGATGGACCAGGAAGTCTGGTGTGATGCAGTCCATGGGGTTGCAAAGAGTTGGACACAACTGAGCAACTAAACTGAACTGAATTAAACAGATTTACATATCATTATTTATCTGATTCTTATGATTTCAATACTTCATTATTTTCTTCAATATTATAATTTGTATAGTTATAATTATTCTTTATATATTTTAAAGTATTGCTGCTGGTTCCAAATTGTTGAGAAATGCATTTGATTTTAATAAGCATATGTCAAATTTATTGTGGGTTACACATTAAGTGCTATGGGATTAATGTTTATTTTAGTTAATTTTTTATGAGGGTGTTATAAAATTCTGGGAATATAGGTGGAATCTGGTAGCAATTTACATATATCTATTAATCTGTTTCCCCCAGAATCAAATAGAAAAACAATCACTCTGAGCTCCATAAAGTTTGTAGTTCCAATTAAATCAACTCCTTGTCTATTGCAATGAATAACTATGACTGGAAATGTGACAACTGGAAAAACCTAGTTGGAGGAGAAGACTCTTTCTGCTGATCTCATCATAGCTTTTTTTTTTTTTTTTATAACTGAAGTATAGTTGATTTTCAATGCTGTGTTAATTTCTGCTGTCTGGCAGAGTGACTGAGTTATACATATACTATCTTTACAACAATCTATATCACCTTGACTGATCTCCAGGTATGATCTTCTTAATATCAATGTAGCATGATACAAGATTTTCAGGAAGTAAGATTATTTATGTGATTATAAACTAATAACTTAAACTAGAGGCATTATTACAGAGGTCAATAGTAAATACAGTTTCAAAATCAAAAGATCAAGTGTTAATGAGAGGTAATGCATAATAATCCCAGAAAAGAACTACAGCAATTGTCAACATAAAGTGAAAACAAAAGCAGTTTCTGTGCAGTTTTTTTTTTTTTTTTGGGGGGGGGCGGGGGGTTGTAGAAACATAACTAAAAGACTTCAGGAGAGAATCTGAGAAAAGTTATGAAGTAGGCACAGGTTTTGGTTTTGGTTTTTAACCTGATAATGCTAAAGAAAGAAATTGAGTGGTAGCTTGTGTGGGGTGTTGGGGTGTTTTGGTGTGGTTCGTTGGATATTTTGTTTGGGAAATCTAGAGCATGTTCATATCCTAATAGGAAATATCCAGTGAAACCAGACCATCAGTGTTGCAAGTAAATGAGGGGTATAGATGCTGGCATGAAGTTCTTGCAAAGATTATAGGGTAATGTGGACTACAGAAATGTCTGATGAAGTGGTTGTCTTTACATAGGAACAGGAAGACCATCATGGGCTTTCCAGGTGGTGCTGGTGGTAAAGAACCCACCTGCCAGTGCAGGAGACAGAAGAGTTTTGGGCTAGATCTCTGGGTTGGGAAGATCCCCTGGAGGAGGGCAAGGCAACCCACCCCAGTACTCTTGCCTGGAGAATCCACATGGACAGAGGAGCCTGGCGGGCTACAGTTATCAGATCATGAAGAGTCAGACACAACTGAAGTGACTGAGTACAACAGAGGAAGACCATAATAGTTGAGGTACTTTATCATTTGTAAACTTAGGAAAGAAAGACATTATCGTCACAAACACATGAAGTGAGTATTCACGACTTGGTGTGCTCTGATGAACATGATAAACAGCTTCTATTTTCTCCATGAATTAAGTGGCACTGGGAGTAAGAGATGTGTAGGAGTATTAGCATATTCAAAATATGATTGTTAAATAAAAACATTATTTTTTATGCACTAGTTCTTTATATATAATCAAATCATAACTTTAAAGAAGGTAAATATTTAGCTAAGTATTATTAATTTTCACCCTCTGAAATAATTTCCTATAAACTCTAAAACATATAATTATGTATTAATACAAAAGAGTCTTTGATCTCATAAAAATATGAATAAGATGATTTCTAGGGCTTTCATGTATTCCTTATTTTTCCTTAATATTATAAAGATATGTATAGCAATTTTCCGAGTCCTTCTACTATAGAATAGTTGCACACCCTCCACTGTAAAAATAGAAAATTGACACTTTTAGCATACACTTGAACACAGATTCATTGCTTCTAGGCATGAGCTATCCTGAATATATGCATAAAATCTAAAACAGTAAACATGCTATATCGGAAGTAAAGAAACAGAGAAAACATAGGCAACAAAACTGTCAGTTAAAATATCATGTAACATGATGGGTTTTGAGTAATTATCTGAGACTGACACTAGGAAGTATTCTCCTAATCAAAGAATTTTGATTAATCTAATCACCCCTTCACACTGCCTATGCAAATAGTGTCTCCATCAGTGTTTTAATTTGAAACAACAGGTTTATTTTGTTAATGAATAATAGGAAGCTTGCAGTGCTAATGATAGCATTATGGCTAATGTTAAAATCTAAAATATATATTTGATGGAAGTAATAAAGTGTATTCCTCAGTGAGAAAAATAGAAGTTCACTGAAAATATTTACTCTGGTAAAATTATAGTCATTACTAGCCAGGGTCATATAGGTAATGAAGAAAGACATTCTTCATAAATACACTATTCTGGTTTTAAATCTTTAGAGTATTAATTATTTTCATCATTTTTTTTGGTAAAAAAATTGCATGTGAGTACATAAACAAGTAAAATAGTTTAAAATCATTATTAAAAATACACCACTATTATTGAATACTTTGTCAGATTTGTAACCCTCTGAACCATAGCTGGAATTCATCTTATTCCCATGTATACTATTAAATATAAAGCTGATGAGAAAAAAAATTTAAAAATAGAATGGCAACTGTATGATTCCCATTTTAAATCTAGAGTGTATATATTTACATATATGCATGTGTATATATATATATGCACTCTAGACAGCTGCATAGTTTATATACACTAAGAATTTCAAGTGGGATCTTGAAAAGTACAGGAAAATTCAAAGAGCACCAAATTTAAAGTTGCTGAGATATTCTATGCCATTTAAGAGCTTTGGGTGTTCCATCTCTTGGCCATTAGTGAGTACTAGTGTGGAGAAAATAATAAATACATCAAAGTAAAGATGTAGAAATCATTCATTTGAATTAGGAGAGAGGGACAGGAATCAGGAGGCAATAAAGGAGAATTTGCCTCCCAGCATCACTAGATTGGCATCATCCTCACCACAACAGTTAGAACCAGACATAGAACAAATGACTGTTTCAAAATTGGGAAAGAAGTAAGACAAGACTTTATAGTTTCATCATGCTTATTTAACTTATATGCAGAGTACATGATGCAAAATGCCAGGTTGGATGAATGACAAGATGGAATCAAGATTGCCTGGAGAAATGGCAACCACAGATATGCAGATGACAGCACACTAAAGTGAAGAGGAACTAAAGAGCCTCTTCTTGAAGGTGAAAGAGGAGAGTGACAAAGCTGATTTAAAACTCAACATTCAAAAAGCTAAGATCATGACATCCAGTCCCATTACTTCAATGCACATAGATGGGGAGAAAGTGGAAACAGTAACAGATTTTATGTTCTTGTCCTCCAAAATCACTGTGGACCGTGACTGTAGCCATGAAATTAAAAGATGCTTGTTCCTTGGAAGAAAAGCTATAACTATAACAAACCTAGACAGCATATTAAGAACCAGAGACATCACTTTGTTGATAAAGGCCCATATAGTCAAAGCTATGGTTTTTCCAGTAGTCATGTATGGATGTGAGAGTTAGACCATAAGTGCTGAAGAATTAATGCTTTCAAATTGTGTTGCTGGAGAAGACTCTTGAGAGTCCCTTGGAGAACAAGAAGATCAAACAAGTCAACCTTAAAAGAAATCAACCCTGAATATTCATTGAAAGAACTGAAGCTGAAGCTCCAATATTTTGGTCATATGATACAAAGATGCAATAGATGGGGAAAGATGCAATAGATGAGGAAACAGTGACAGACTAATCTTTTGGTGCTCCAAAATCACTACAGGTGGTGACTGCAGCCATGAAATTAAAAGACACTTGCTCCTTGGAAGAAAAGTTATGACCAAACTAGACAGCATATTAAAATGCAGAGACATTACTTTGCCAACAAAGGTCCATCTAGTCAAGCTTATGGTTTTTCCAGTAGTCATGTATGGATGTGAGAGCTGGACTATAAAGAAACTCAGTGACAAAGAATTGATGCTTTGAAGTGTGGTGTTGGAGAAGACTCTTGAGAGTCCCTTGGACTGCAAGGAGATCCAACCAGTCCATCATAAAGGAAATCAGTCCTGAATATTCATTGGAAGGACTCATGTTGAAGTGGAAACTCTAGTACTTTGGCCACCTGATGCAAAGAACTGACTCATATGAAAAGACCCTGATGCTGGGAAAGAGTGAAGGCAGGGGAGAAGGGTTTGACAGAGGATGAGCTGTTTGGATGGCATCACTGACTCGATGAACTTGAGTTTGAGCAAGCTCTGGGAGTTGGTGATGGACAGGGAGGCCTGACGTGCTGCAGATCCATGGGGTTGCAAAGAGTTGGACACGACTGTGTCACTAAACTGAACTGACCTGAACTAATGCAAAGAGCTGACTCATTGGCAAAGAACCTGATTCTGGGAAAGTCTGAAAACAGGAGGAGAATGGGGTGACAGAGGATGAGATGGTTAGATGTCATCACCATCTCGATGGAGATAAGTTTGAGTAAATTATGGGAGATAGAGAAGGACAGGGAAGCATGGCCTGCTGCAGTTCATGTGGTCGCCAAGAGTCAGACATAGCTTAGTGATTGAACAACAATAACACATAATTAATTTTGTCCCAGTCTATCTAGCATAGTGAAAGTTCTTTGCCTGTCAAGGTATAGTACACAGAAGTGGTTTTCCCTACCTTAAACATGAGTGCTCAGGTTCTCTGGGAATTAATTTTAATACAAATACTCACGTGGGTTCATTTCATGCAGTTTAGTTTTTCCAGACCATAACATCAACAAATTTCTTGCTGCTATAAGGACCTCTAATCTAAGTCCTTCCAGTCAGCTCTCATGCCAGAAAACAGAGGAGTTTTTATTGCTTTCACCTTCTCTCATTAAATTTGTAAGCAGTTACAGAATCAAGAGGCAAATTAATCTTCACATAATTTCTACATTTCTAGACTTTAGCTCCCTCTTTGCCTAAATGTGAAGTAAAAAGAAAAAAAAAAAGAAAAAGAAAAAAACAAAGGAAAACCTCTATATTGCTGAACATCCAAAAGAATATAAACCCACTCTCTCCCCAACACCATGTCATTGACTTTACTGTCATGCTGACAATCCACTGGCTCCTATTTACAGATTTAACTACCTTGAAGGTGGATGGGAACGGTTTCTCTGAACTCTTCAGAATTTAGTCAAGAAATTCCATTCCTTCTTTATCAAGAAAATGTGAAATTAAAGTCTCTCAGTCGTGTCTGACTCTTTGCAACCCCAGGGACTGTAGCCTGCCAGGCTCCTCCACCCATGGGATTTTCCAGGCAAGAATACTGGAGTGGGTTGCCATTTCCTTCTCTAGGGCATCTTCCCAACCCAGTGATTGACCCCTGGTCTCCAACATTGCAGGAAGATTCTTTACTGTCTGAGTCACTACGGAAACCCTTTCAAGAAAATACATGCCTCTATTGCATGCTAATTCCTCCTATGAACTTGCTACTGCTTCAGAGGTTCGATGAACATTTTCTACATAGAAATCTCCTACTATGAAAAGTGAGATCAGGAAAACTTATATTTTGGCTGACTTCATGTTACCCTTATTTCTGGAAGCATCTTTGCCTTTCTGTTATTCTTCAACAAGAAACAGAAGTTCACCAACAGGATTACAAAAAGCATCAAAGTTAGGATAGTCTTACTAAACTTTTGTTCCCAATTAATCACGAGAAGTAACATGTTTATTTAGCAGAGTTCTGAGAGTTTGTCCCCTTGTCCTTCTGCCTTCAATCTTTCCCAGCATCAGGGTGTTTTCTAATGAGTCAGTTCTTATATTATATTGCACAATCACAAGGGAAAACCAGTTGGCAAAAGGCCAATAAGGGACTGAATAGGCTGTAGACAAGGCTGACTAAGATAACAAACCACCCACTTTAACTAAAATGGTAAAGGGAATAGGGATGGTCCTGAAAAGTTGCCTCTAGAGGAGTGCTAGTGAGAATTTATTATAGTTGAATGTACAGAGAGAGCGAACTATTATTATTTAAAATATTTTGCAAATCTGTATATCTGTACCTGGTAATATCTGCAATACTACATAATAGTTTCTCTCAAGTTTCCTGCTCGTGTCCATGAACTTCATTCATATAGTGACATAAATGCTTATTTTGCTTGTTTCCACTAGTTAAGACCATTCCATGCAGAATATTGTGTAATAGGTTAGACAGAAACTCAGCATCCTCCTGGCATCTGTTAGTTGAGCTCAGATTCAAGTATTCGAGGAACACAAGCTCAGATATTGCTATCCAGTTCTTTATCACTGTTCCTGAAAGAAATGTTATCACTTCTTCTGATGATCTAATTGCCACTCTACATATAGACATGTCCAGAGATCAACATATAATATAATATACAAAAATAATTTTTCCTTCACAATAACTATATTATTAACCAAAAATCATATGAAAAATTTCTTTAGTTCTTATGTTTCTTTTAATGCAATTCCCATATTTGTTTCACTGATTATTACTGTTGCTTCTACCATAGGGTAAGATTTCTTGAACTATCTAAAAATGTATTTAATGAGGTGTTTAAAAATGAAAACATTCAGAGTTATTACAAATAACAGTATCCAATAATGTTTATATAGTTTTAAGCAAATGTTAATATTAGATCATATATTCTTCTTTTGAGAATATAGTCACTATACTGTATTTATTAGGTATCCACTTCATCTATATTATTATAGTTTGTATAGGTTTTTCCCATTTATATCATTTTATAGTCTATAAGAAACAGTTTTGCTGTACATATCATTTTACAACTTGCTATTTTTTGCCTATGGTAATTTTTTATGATTCACCTATCTTCATTCATCTAAAATTACTTCTGCCCTCTTTCTCAATTCAGCATAATACCATGAGGGGGGTATATTCATAAAATATTAAAATGGCATAAATATACTACAATCTATCCATTCCTTTCCCAGCATACCTTTAGAGTGCATGTTTTCTGTTTTTCTTTCTTTTTTTTTTTTTTTTATGGTTTCCAAACTTACAATAGTACTGAAAATGCATATCTCTATCTGGGCATGTGGTAAGAAATAATAATTGAAAGTTATAAAGTATGCCAAGATGTTTTCCTAAGTTGCTGTAATAATTCACTATCTCACAGTTCATGAGAATTCACAATTGCAACATGTATACTATAAAAAGGAACTATCAAATCAGTGTGAAATGGTATTTTTGTTGTATTTTGCATTTTCCTCATTTGCAATTAGGTGCACATTTTTATATAATTGGAAACTTTTCTTTCATTGAGTGATTTTATGAGCTTAACATATTTATAAAATTAATAGTTTGTGAAACATTTTGTGGAGGTTGATTTTAGAAGTCTTCAGTGTGCCTACAAAATTGATTTGCAATTATGCTCCAAAATTTATTTAAATATTTTCACATATCAAGAACTTTTATTATATGATTTTTTTGCTTTAATAATAAATCAATATTCTGATGCTAAAAACACTTTAGATTTTCTTATCCCAATATTTTTCTTTTCCTCATTTTAGTCTTTAATATACTTTGAACTCATGTGACTTTTTTAACAATTTATTAATACATAAATTTTGCAGTTGTCCTAGTGGTATGTATTCTATTGTTCATATGGTACTATGAAAAGTGAAAGTGAAGTCGCTCAATCGTGTCCAACTCTTCAGCAACCCCATGGACTGTAGCCTACCAGGCTCCTCTTTTCATTGGATTTTCCAGGCAAGAGTACTGGAGTGGGTTGCCTTTCCCTTCTCCAGGGTATCTTCCCAACCCAGGGAGTATAATCTCTGTCATATGTGAAGGTTCTTCATTTATATGCTTGTATCAACGTTTTCTATTGTCTAATTGATCTTTTTGCTATGAAATTTTCATCACTATATCTGTATGCCATGGGATAAGTAGTTATTACTTATAAAATCGTTTAATATTAGAGACTGTATTAGACAAATACACATTATTATATATATATATTTTTGAAATATGTACATTATTCTATACACATATTTACATAGTATAAATATCAGTTCAGTTCAGTTCAGCTGCTCAGTCGTGTGCGACTCTTTGTGACCCCATGAACCGCAGCACCCCAGGCCTCCCTGTCCATCACAAACTCCTGGAGTTTACTCAAACTCATGTCCATCGAGTCGGTGATGCCATCCAGCCATCTCATCCTCTGTCGTCCCCTTCCCCTGCCCCCAATCCCTCCCAGCATCAGGGTCTTTTCCAATGAGTCAACTCTTCACATGAGGTGGACAAAGTATTGGAGTTTCAGCTTCAGCATCAGTCCTTCCAATGAACACCCAGGACTGATCTCCTTCTGGATGGACTGGTTGGATCTCCTTGCAATCCAAGGGGCTCTCAAGAGTCTTCTCCAACACCACAGTTCAAAAGCATCAATTCTTCGGCACTCAGCTTTCTTGATAGTCCAACTCTCACATCCATACATGACCACTGGAAAAACCATAGCCTTGACTAGACGGACCATTGTTGGCAAAGTAATGTCTCTGCTTTTTAATATGCTATCTAGGTTGATCATAACTTTCCTTCCAAGGAGTAAGCATATTTTAAATTCATGGCTGCAATCACCATCCAAAGTGATTTTGGAGCCCAAAACAGTAAAGTCTCACACTGCTTCCACTGTCTCCTCATCTATTTCCCATGAAGTGATGGGAACAGATACCGTGATCTTAGTTTTCTGAATGTTGAGCTTTAAGCCAACTTTTTCACTCTCCTCGTTCACTTTCACCAAGAGGCTTTTTAGTTCCTCTTCACTTTCTGCCATAAGGGTGGTGTCATCTGCATATGTGAGGTTATTGATATTTCTCCTGGCAATCTTGATTCCAGCTTGTGCTTCCTCCAGACCAGCGTTTCTCATGATGTACTCTGCATGTAAGTTAAATAAGTAGGGTGACAATATACAGCATTGATGGACTCCTTTTCCTATTTGGAAGCAGTCTGTTGTTTCATGTCCAGTTCTAACTGTTACTTCCTGACCTGCATATAAGTTTCACAAGAGGCAGGTCAGGTGGTCTGGTATTGCCATCTCTTTCAGAATTTTCCACAGTTTATTATGATACACACAGTCAAAGGCTTTGGCATAGTCAATAAAGCAGAAATAGATGTTTATCTGGAACTTTCTTGCTTTTTCAGTGATCCAGCAGATGTTGGCAATTTTATCTCTGGTTCCTCTGCTTTTTCTTTTTCCATTTTATTAGTTGGATGCTAATTACTTTACAATATTGTAGTGGTTTTTGAAATACATTGACATGAATCAGTCATGGATTTACATATGTTCCCCATCCTGAACCGCCCCCCCCCCACCTCCCTCCCCATCCCATCCCTCTGGGTCATCCCAGTGCACCAATCCCGAGCACTTTTCTCATGCATCCAACTTGGACTGGCGATCTGTTTCACATTTGATAATATACATGTTTCAATGCTATTCTCGGATTATCCCACCCTTGCCTTCTCCCATAGAGTCCAAAAGTCTGTTCTAAAACTAGTTTGAACATCTGGAAATTCATGGACCATGTATTGCTGAAGCCTGGCTTGGAGAATTTTGAGCATTACTTTACTAGCGTGTGAGATGAGTATGATTGTGCTGTAGTTTGAGCATTCTTTGGGATTTCCTTTCTTTGGGATTGGAATGAAAACTGACCTTTTTAGTCCTGTGGCCACTGCTGAGTTCTCCAAATTTGCTGGCATATTGAGTACAGCACTTTCACAACATCATCTTTCAGGATTTGAAATAGCTCAACTGGAATTCCATCACCTCCACTAGCTTTGTTCATAGTGATGCTTTCTAAGGCCCACTTGACTTCACATTCCAGGATGTCTGGCTTTAGGTGAGTCATCACACCATCGTGATAATCTGGGTCATGAAGATCTTTTTTTGTATAGTTCTTCTGTGTATTCTTGCCACCTCTTCTTAATATCTTCTGCTTCTGTTAGGTCCATACCATTTCTATCCTTTATTGAACCCATCTTTGCATGAAATATTCTCTTGGTATCTCTAATTTTCCTGAAGAGATCTCTAGTCTTTCCCATTCTGTTGTTTTCCTCTATTTCTTTGCATTGATCACTGAGGAAGGCTATCTTATCTCTCCTTGCTATTCTTTGGAACTCTGCATTCAAATGGGTATATCTTTCCTTTTCTCCTTTGCTTTTCATTTCTCTTCTTTTCACAGCTATTTGTAAGGCCTCCTCAGACAACCATTTTGCCTTTTTGCATTTATTTTCCATGGGGATAGTCTTGATCCCTGTCTCCTGTACAATGTCATGAACCTCTGTCCATAATTCATCAGGCACTCTATCAGATCTAATCCCTTAAATCTATTTCTCACTTCCACTGTATAGACATAAGGGATTTGATTTAGGTCATACTTGAATGGTCTAGTAGTTTTCCCTACTTTCTTCATTTTAAGTCTGAATTTGGCAATAAGGAGTGCATGATCTGAGCCACAGTCACCTCCTGGTCTTGTTTTTGTTGACCGTATAGAGCTTCTCCATCTTTGGCTGCAAAGAATATAATCAGTCTGATTTTGGTGTTAACCATCTGATGATGTCCATGTGCAGAGTCTTCTCTTGTGTTGTTGGAAGAGGGTGTTTGCTATGGCCAGTGTGTTCTCTTGGCAAAACTCTGTAAGCCTTTGCCCTGCTTCATTCTGTACTCCCAGGCCAAATTTTCTTGTTACTCTAGGTGTTTCTTGACTTCCTACTTTTGCATTCCAGTCCCCTATAATGAAAAGGACATCTTTTTTGTGTGTTAGTTCTGAAAGGTCTTGTAGGTCTTCATAGACCAGTTTAACTTCAGCTTCTTCAGTGTTACTGTTTGGGGCATAGGCTTGGATTACCGTGATATTGAATGATTTGCCTTTGAAATGAACAGAGATCATTCTGTCATTTTTGAATATACATGTATCTAAAAATATACTCAAGTATAAGCTTTATGTATTCATAAACACATGTAGGCATAAATATACTTATAGGCACTCAATGTAATTTATTTCAGATTTATATTCATATATTTTATACATGTGAAATATGCATATACATATTTCCATTAGCTTAACTATGTTCTCTCTATGTTTTTCAAGTAATTTTAATTATAATTTTATTTCAATTTTAACATTATTCTTCCTAAGTTTTCCGCAGTAGTCACTGATGACTTTTTTAACATTTATACTTTAAATTTCTATTATATTTTTTTTAATCTTCATGGTTTTGTCCTTTTTTTCTTAGGTAAATTTACCAAGGTTTAGGTATTTTGTGACTCAAAACATGGAACAAACTTTTGATATTGTTGGCCTTCTGTGTTTTTCTTTAATTTATAGCTTATTCATTTCTGCTGTTTAGTATTTTCTTAGTCTTTACTTGGTTTTGTCAACTTAACTGAGTATTTCCAAACATTTGCTTTTTTGGTACAAAATTCGTTGTATTTACTCCTTTGCTTCACCCCACAAGAGCTACTGTGTTTATATTTTTTCAGTTACAAACTGTTTATGATTTTCATTTTACTTTCATCTTTGTTCTGTATTTATTTATGAGTATATTTTAGTATTTTATAGTTTATCAGATAATCTGAAATCATAATCAAGTTTTCTTCCATGTGAAAATATGAGGATTATAATCTAGTTCCTTTGGATTACCATTAAGCTTTTATTTTCAGCTTAGTATGTGGGCAACAATAGAGGACAGCATAGGATTATTTAATAACATGTATATTTCTGTTATTATATGATCTTTTTTGCTTTAATAATAAATCAATATTCTGATGCTAAAAACACATTAGATTTTCTTAGCCCAATATTTTTCTTTTTCTCATTTTAGTTTTTATTCTACTTTGAACTCATGTAACTTTTTATATTGATTTATATTTGTCCATTGTTAATATTTTACAAATTATCCATATTTTTTATACTTTGTATTTATTTCATCTACTGCTTTCTAAGGGATCTTGGCTAACCTAGCGCACCAGAGGCAGAACATATATATCTGCCTTCAAAGTTTTGTTATTTTTAAAAATTTATTTTTGGGTCACATTGTTTAATGGGTGCTACATCAGGACACCTACACAATCTTTATAAATTGCTCATCTTAGCATTAATTCGTGATGCATTAGCTCTTTTAATGTTTTTATTTTATTAAAGTTTTCTTCTGATATCAATAACATTATGTTAGCATTTGCTTTAAGTTGCACTTTCTAGTCCTTGTAATTCAACAATCTTTTGCAATTATATTTCATATATGGTTTTAAAGATAGTCTAAATAGCACATGGGGCAAAAATTTAAATAAAGGGAATCAGAATGTTTTATGAACTAGAAATGGGCTTCCCTGGTACCTCAGATGGTAAAGATTTTGTCTGTAATGGGGGAGACAAGGGTTCAACAACTGGATTGGGAAGATGCCCTGGAGAAGAGAATGAGTACCCATTCCAGTATTTTTGCCTGGAGAATTCCACAGACAGAGAAGCCTGGCAGTGGATTATAATCCATGGGGTTGCAAAGAATCAGACACAACTGAGTGACTAACACACATACAAACACACACACTCACTCTTGAAATAAATTAAAACACAACACACCAATATTTGGGGCTGCAGCTAAATTAATGCTTAGAGAAGAATATATAGGCTTATATATTTCTTTTAAGTATAGTTAAAATTTGCAATAATCTCAGCTTAAGAACATATGCATTGAAAATATTAAATATAAAATATGAGAGAAAAATAAATATGAGAGTAGGAACCAATAAGATAGAGAACAGACGGGCAACATGGAAAATTAATTAAATAAATGTCTGATTATTTAAATAGAAGAATAAACTCTAGTTTGAAGCTCTCCTGGAGAAGTGAATGGCTACCCACCCCAATATTCTGCCTAGACAATGCCATGGGCAGAAGAGCTTGGTAAGCCACAGTCCTTGGGGTCTCAAAGAGACAGACAGAACTGAGTATGGAGGCAAACATTCAGTTCAGTTCAGTTCAGTCACTCAGTCTTGTCTGACTCTTTGCAACCCCAGGGACTGCAGCATGCCAGGCCTCGCTGTCCATCACCAACTCCCAGAGTTTAATCTAACTCATGTTCATTGAGTTGGTGATGCCATCCAACCATTGCATCCTCTGCCATCCCCTACTCCTCCTGCCTTCAATCTTCCCCAGCATCAGGGTCTTTTCAAATGAGTCAACTCTTAGCATCAGGAGGCCAAAGTATCGGAGTTTCAGCTTCAGCATCAGTCCTTCCAATGAACGTTCAGGATTGATCTCCTTTAGGATGGACTGTTTGGATCTCCTTGCAGTCCAAAGCACTCTCAAGGATCTTCTCCATAACAACAGTTCAAAAGCATCAGTTCTTCGGAGCTCAGCTTTCTTTGTAGTCCAACTCTCACATCCATACATGACTATTGGAAAAACCACAGCCTTGACTAGATGGACCTTTGTTGGCAAAGTAAAGTCTCTGCTTTTTAATATGCTAAGTTGGTCATAACTTATCTTCCAAGGAGTAAGCATCTTTCAATTTCATGGCTGCAGTCATGATCTGCAGGGAATTTGAAGCACAAAAAAATAAAGTTTGCCACTGTATCCATTGTTTCTCCATCTATTTGCCACAAAGTGAAGGTACCAGATGCCATGATCTTAGTTTTCTGAATGTTGAACTTTAAGCCAACTTTTTCACTCTCCTCATTCACTTTCATTAAGAGGATCTTTAGTTCCTCTTCACTTTCTGCCATAAGGGTGGTATCATCTGCATATCTGAGGTTATTGATATTTCTCCTGGCAACCTTGATTCCAGCCTGTGCTTCATCCAGCCCAGGATTTCTCATGAAGTACTCCTCATATAAGTTAAATAAGCAGGGTGACAATATACAGCATTAATGGGCTCCTTTTCCTATTTGGAACCAGTCTGTTGTTCCATGTCTAGTTCTAACCATTGCTTCCTGATCTGCATACAGATTTCTCAAGAGACAGGTCAGGCGGTCTGGTATTCCCATCTCTTTCATAATTTTCCACATTTTATTGTGATCCACACAGTCAAAGGCTTTGGCATAGTCAATAAAGCAGAAATAGATGTTTCTCTGGCACTCTCTTGCTTTTGTGCTGATCCAGTGGATGTTAGGAATTTGATCTCTAGTTCCTCTGCCTTTTGTAAGCCAGCTTGAACATCTCGAAGCTAACAGTTTATGTACTGTTGAAGCCTGGCTTGGAGAATTTTGAGCATTACTTTGCTAGCGTGTTAGGTGAGTGCAGTTTTGCATAAGTTTGAGCATTCTTTGGCATTGCCTTTCTTTGGGATTGGAATGAACACTGACCTTTTCCAATCCTATGGCCACTGCTGAGTTTTCCAAATTTGCTTGCATATTGAGTGCATTACTTTCACAGCATCATCTTTTAGGATGTGAAATAGCTCAAATGGAATTCCATCACCTCCACTAGATTTGTTTGTAGTCATGCTTCCTAAGGCCCAGTTGACTTCACATTCCAGGATGTTTGGCTCTAGGTGAGTGATCACAGAGTCGTGATTATCTGGGTCGTGAAGATCTTTTTTGTATAGTTCTGTGTATTCTTGCCACCTCTTCTTAATATCTTCTGCTTCTGTTTGG
Organism: Cervus elaphus; assembly: GCF_910594005.1. Classification (NCBI taxonomy): domain Eukaryota; kingdom Metazoa; phylum Chordata; class Mammalia; order Artiodactyla; family Cervidae; genus Cervus; species Cervus elaphus. The sequence continues at coordinate 15,946,212 of NC_057845.1, read as the reverse complement.
TCTATACCATTTCTCTCCATTATTGAGCCCATCTTTCCATGAAATGTTCCCTTGGCATCTCTAAGTTTCTTGAAAAAATCTCTAGTATTTCCCAATCTTTTCTTTTCCCCTATTTCTTTGCAGTGATCGCTGAGGAAGGCTTTCTTATCTCTCCTTGCTATTCTTTGGAACTCTGCATTCAAATGGATATATCATTCTTTTCTCCTTTGCTTTTGGCTTCTCTTCTTTTCACAGCTATTTGTAAGGCCTCTTCAGCCCTTTTGCTTTTTTTGCATTTCTTTTTCTTGGGGATGATCTTGCTCCCTGTCTCCTGTACAATGTCACAAACCTCCATCCATAGTTCAGTAGGCACTCTGTCTATCAGATCTAGTCCTTTAAATCTATTTGTCACTTCCACTGTATAATTTTCAGGCATTTGTTTTAGGTCATACCAGAATGGTCTATTGATTTTCTCTTGTTTTCTTCAATTTAAGTCTGTATTTGGCAATAAGGTGTTCATGATCTGAGCCACAGCCAGCTCCCAATCTTGGTTTTGCTGACTATATAGAGCTTCTCCATCTTTGGCTGCAAAGAATATGATCAATATGGTTTCGGTGTTGACCATCTGATGATGTCCATGTGTAGAGACTTCTCTTGTGTTGTTGGAAGAGGGTGTTTGCTATGACCAGTATGTTCTCCTCACAGAACTCTATTAGCCTTTGCCCTGCTTCATTCCATACTCCAAAGCCAAATTTTCCTGTTACTCCAGATGTTTCTTGACTTCCTACTTTTGCCTTCCAGTCCCCTGTAATGAAAAGGACATTTTTTGTGTATTAATTCTAGATGGTCTTGCAGGTCTTCATAGAACCATTCAACTTCAGCTTCTTCAGCATTACTGGTCAGGGCCTAGACTTGGATTACCGTGATAATGAATTTGCCTTGGAGATGGTTTGCCTTGGAGATGAAGAGCAAACATTCTGTCGTTTTTGATATTGCATCCAAGTACTGCATTTATGACTCTTTTGTGAACTATGATGGCTACTCCATTTCTTCTAAGGTATTCTTGCCCACTGTAGTAGACATAATGGTCATCTGAGTTAAATTCACCCATTCTAGTCCATTTTAGTTAGCTGATTTCTAAAATGTCAACGTTCACTCTTGCCATCTCCTGTTTGATCACTTCCAATTTGCCTTGATTCATGTACCTAATATTCCGGGTTCCCCTGCAATATTGCTCTTTACAACATTGGACCTTGCTTCCATCACCAGTCATATCCACAACTGGCTATTGTTTTTGCTTTGGTTCCATCTCTTCATTCTTTTTTTTTCCCATTTATTTTTATTAGTTGGAGGCTAATTACAATATTGTAGTGGTTTTTGTCATACATTGACATGAATCATTCTTTCTGGAGTTGTTTCTCCACTGATCTCCAGTAGCATATTGGGCACCTATTGACCTGGAGAGTTCATCTTTCTGTGTCCCTTCTTTTTGCCTTTTCATACTGTTCATGGGGTTCTCAAGGCAGGAATACCGAAGTGGTTTGCCACTGTGGGCTTCTCTGGTGGCTCAGATGATAAAACATCTGCCCACAATGCAGGAGACCCAGTTTCGATCCCTGGATTGGGAAGATCCCCTGGAGAAGGAAATGGCAACCCACTCCAGTATTCTTGCCTGGGAAATCCCATGGAGAGAGGACCCTGATAGTCCATGGATTCGCAAAGAGTCGGACATGACTGAGCAGCTTCACTTTCTCTAGTGGAGCACATTTTGTCAGAACTCTCCACCATGACCCGTCCATCTTGGGTGGCCCTACATGGCCTGGCTCATAGTTTCATTGAGTTAGACAAGGCTGTGGTCCATGTAATTAGATTGGTTAGTTTTCTGTGATGGTGGTTTTCAGTCTATGTGCCCTCTGATGGTGAAAGATAAGAGGTTTATGAAAGCTTCCTGATGGGATCAACTGACTGAGGGGGATACTGGGTCTTGTTCTGATGGGGAGGGCATTGCTCAGTAAATCTTTAATCCAATTTTCTGTTGATGGGTAGAGCTGTGTCCCCTTCTTGATGTTTACCTGGGGCCAAACTATGGTGGAGGGAATGAGGATAATGGTGACCTCCCTCAAAAGATCCCAGGCATGTACTCCTACAAGCCCATGCCCCCATCCCTGCAGCAGGATTTAGAAAATGAAAGGAAGCTATTGGGCATTAATGTGGTGAGACCAGGGAAAAGGGGAGCAATTGTATTTGGAAAGGAATGGAAAGCCCAGATCAAACACAGCTACTGGATCATAGTAATGAGGCTAGATTTTATTTGAAGTTAATGGAAAGCTTTCACATAACCTTATTCAGAGGAATGACAATGGCTCAGTTAAGTTTTTAAGGATATTTGTAGATGGCAGAAAAGGTCTGAGGGTCCCAGGAGTGAAATCAAGAATATTTGTGAAGATGCATTTTGATACACTAATAGGAGGAACAGACATGACTGAGTGACTAACACTTCACTCTCTAACCCATGGATTGAACCAAGTCTCCTGCATTAACTTTTAGAGAGATTTGGTAATTTTATAGACTTTGTCTCTTTAATAAATGTTGTCTACTGTTCGTTTTTCACATAGATGCTTAGATGTTTAAATCAGCCTGATTTGTGCATTCTCCTTTCTCCCTGTGCTTAGTTATTAAGTCATGCCCAACCCTTTATGACCCCTTGGACTGTAGCCCACCAGTCTCCTCTGTCCATGGGATTCTCCAAGAAAGAGTACTAGAGTGGATTGCCATTACTTTCTCCAAGGGATCTTCCCAACCCAGGTATAGAACCTGCATCTCCTACATTGGCAGGAGAATTCTTTACCACTGAGCCACATGGGAAGTCCACTTTTCACATAGGATTGTATTTAGTATATCTACTAAAGAGACTGAATCTATAAACATATATATTTTCCATAGAGACCTCCAGATTTTAAATGATTGCACTGCTGAAATTTACTAAACAGTTAAGGAAGAAATAATACAAATATTACATAAGATCTATCAGAAAGTGAGAGAAAGAATATGTCCTAGAACTTCAAAAAAAAATTTTTATTTTGAAATATTTTGTTGTACAAAATTTGCTACAGTACCACATAGATGTCCCATAAATTCTTCATCCAGTTCCCTTTTAAGTAATCAAATCTTCCTGGAGAAGGAAATTGCAACTCACACCAGTATTCTTGCCTAGGATATCCCATGGACAGAGGAGTTTGGTGGGCTACAGTCCATGGGCTTGCAAGAGTCAAACACAACAGCGACTAAACAACCAACCACCACTCAAATCTTACATAATCATAGTACATTGTCAAAAAAAAAAAAAAAAAGTTGACACTGGTATACAATTTACCTAAAAGCAATGTTTAAATTCTTGTATTTCTCCAGTTTTTACAAGCACTTCTTTTTTGAGAATATTTTTATAAAGTTTTATCCAATCCCTAAGAAAGGCAAGGCCAAATAAAGCTCAAACTACTGCACAATTGTACTCATCTCACACACTAGTAAAGTAATGCTCAAAATTCTCCAAGATAGGCTTCTACAATACGTGAATGGTGAACTTTCAGGTGTTCAGGCTAGTTTTAGAAAAGGCAGAGGAACCAGAGACCAAACTGCCAACATTCGCTGGATCATCAAAAAAAGCAAAAGGGTTCCAGAAAGATATTTATTTCTGCTTCATTGACTATGACAAAGCCTTTGACTGTGTGGATCACAATAAAATGTGGAAAATTATGAAAGAGATGGGAATAGCAGACAACCTGACCTACCTCTTGAGAAATCTGTATGAAGGTCAGGAAGCAACAGTTAGAACTGGGCATGGAAAAACAGAATGGTTCCAGATAGGAAAAAGAGTATGTCAGGGCTGTATATTGTCACCCTGCTTGTTTAAATTATGCAGAGTATATCATGAGAAATGCTGTACTGGATGAAGCACAAGCTGGAATCAAGATTGCCGGAAGAAATATCAATAACCTCAGATATGTAGATGACAGCACCCTTATGGGAGAAAATGAAGAAGAACTAAAGAGCCTCTTGATGCAAGTGAAAGAGAAGAGTAAAAAAGCTGGCTTAAAGCTCAGAAAACAAAGATCATGGCATCCAGTCCCATCACTTCATGGCAAATAGATGGAAAAACAGTGGAAATAGTGGCAGACTTCATTTTGGGGGGGGGGGGGGGGGGCTCCAAAATCACTGCAGATGGTGACTGCAGCCATGCAATTAAAAAGGACTTACTCCTTGGAAGAGAAGTTATGACCAACTTAGACAGCATATTAAAAAGCAGAGATATTATTTTGCCAACATAGTTCTGTTTTGTTAAGGCTATGGTTTTTCCAGTGGTCATGTATGGATGGGAGAGTTGGACTATAAAGAAAGCTGAGTGCAGGAGAATTGATGCTTTTGAACTGTGGTGTTGGAGAAGACTCTTGAGAGTCCCTTGGACTGCAAGGAGATCCAACCAGTCCTTCCTAAAGGAGATCGGTCCTGAGTGTTCATTGGAAGGACTGATGTTGAAGCTGAAACTCCAATACTTTGGCCATCTGATGTGATGAAATGACTCATTTGAAAAGACCCTGATGCTGGGAAAGATTGAGGGCGGGGGAGAAGGGGACAGGAGAGCATGAGGTGGCTGGATAGCATCACCAACTCCATGGACATGAGTTAGATTAAACCAGGGAGTTGGCAATGAACAAGGAGCCCTGGCATGCTGCAGTCCATGGGGTTGCAAACAGTTGGACACAACTGAGCGACTGAACTGAACAGACTGACTGCAAGTATAACTCCATGTAACTATCATCATAATCACACTACAAAACTGTTCCATCAGAATTATTCCACTAGAAATAATATATAATCCAGCAATTCCACTCCTGTGTATTTATAAGTATAAAATAGACACACTAATTCAAAAAGATATATGAACCTATATTCACTGCAGCACTGTTTACAACAGCCAAGATATGGAAGCAACATAAGTAAGGGTCCATCAACAGGGGAGTGGATAAAGAGGACGTGGCATATGTATGAAAGTAAAGTCGTTCAGTTGTGTCCGACTCTTTGTGACCCCATGGACTTAGTCTGCCAGGCTCTTCTGTCCATTGGCTTTTCCAGGCAAGAATACTGGAGTGGGTTGCCATTTCCTTCTCCAACCCAGGGATTGAAGACAGGTCTCCCACATTGCAGGCAACCTCCTTGCCATTTGAGCCACCAGGAAAGTCATATGTATATATGTAATATAAAAGCCATAAAATAAAATCTTGTCACTTGTGGCAATATGGTTGGACCTGAAAGGTATTATGCTAGGTGACAAAGTCTGACAGGGAAAACTAAATACACTGTGATTTCACTAATATGTGGAATCTAAAATTACCAAACAAATGAATACACAAAAGTAAACAGAAATAGACTCTTAGATACTGGTGACTGACCAAGTGGAAGCAGGTAGTGGAATGGATAAAATAGATGAAGGGGATGAAGAGATAAAAACTTTCACCTATAAAATAAGTAAGTCACAGAGATATTATAAACACATAGGTAATAGTGTAAGTAATATTTAACAATTGTACAGTGAGTGATAATAAAACTGGTCTTAACAATGTGATAGTTTTATAATATATAAAACATTAAATTACTATGTTGTACACTTTAATATATACTGTAGATTAAATATTTAAATCCTCCAAAGAGAAGATGGTGATTTATGTTAAAATTATTGACGAAACTGCTACAATTCAACATTTCTATTTAGCGGCCATAGGTTTCAAATATGTGCTTCAGTGTTAGTGATTAATTCATTGAGCAGCAATTTATTGAAGTGTTCTTTCTCTCTATGCTAGGAACTATTTAAATATTACCGAAAACAGAAATAAATGTGGCTTGGCCTTACAGAGCTTTTAGTCAGTTGGAAAAAATGTGGACTACATGAAAAATATATAAATAATTATGTTTATGAATAATAGGGGACTGATTTTAAGGTAGTAGTTCCCAAATTTAGGCTAGATACTAGGTCAGAAGTCCTGATTCCTGGTTCATTTTTTAATTTAATCATAGAAATCTTATTTAATTTTGAGAGTTTAAATATCAAATATAAAAAAAAAAATGAAACACTAGAAGCCTTTTGCAGGTAGACATCATCTTCATCATTGTCATCATCATGACAATGATGCTTGAAATCCTTTGTAGTAAAGTACACTGCAGTTTAGGGCAAAACGACCAAAAGTCTTGTAAGTCTAAACTTATGTTGGAAAAAATTACCTGATTAGAAGTGCTTTCAGAAGAAAAATAAATAAAATATATGAATTTTCTTAAGATCCTTCCATCACTGTCTGAATGCCATCTGTCTGATCTAAAAATAAAACATTTGCATTTCCCCTTTTGAAAAAAAAAAAGATCCAAGAGCCAGTTTCCTTTGACAAGGAAAAAGAAGGCAGTACTTACTGCTGCATTTTTTTAAGCACACAAACATAAGACAGCTAGAGACAACTTACAACTGCTGGAAATTTTCATTTTTAAGAAAAGTTTTGGTTTGTCTTCTAAAGAGAATATTGAAGCTCCTATGTCAATCCAAACAATAAAAAATAAACAGCATAAAAAGAACCCAGATGTGAGAAGGAATGCAAATCACCATAATAAGAAGCTGAGAAAACTACTCAGCAGGATCCAAAAATAATTAGGAACTGAGTGAGCATATTGGTAAAATATTAAAAGTACTTTGAAAAATTTTAAGTGACAATACAGTTAGTAGATTTTTTTTTTCTTGGACAGTATGATGAACTTTTTTTGAAAATAGACTACCTGCCAGTGAGTGTTGACAGTTGTTGCTATATTTATTTTTCAAGTAAACACTGCAGATGGTGATTGCAACCATGAAATTAAAAGACGCTTACTCCTTGGAAGGAAATTTATGACCAACCTAGATGGCATATTAAAAAGCAGAGACATTACTTTGTCAACAAGGGTCTGTCTAGTAAGGCTATGGTTTTTCCAGTGATCATTTATGGATGTGAGAGTTGGACTATAAAGAAAGCTGAGTGCCAAAGAATTGATGCTTTTGAACTGTGGTGTTTGAGAAGACTCTTGAGAGTCCCTTGGAATGCAAGGAGATCCAGCCAGTCCATCCTAAAGGAGATCAGTCCTGGGCGTTCATTGGAAGGACTGATGTTGAAGCTGAAACTCCAACACTTTGGCCACCTGACGTGAAGAGGTGACTCATTGGAAAAGACCCTGATGCTGGGAAAGATTGAGGGCAGGAGGAAAAGGGGACGACAGAGGGTGAGATGGTTGGATGGCATCACCGACTCGATGGACAAGGGTTTCATTGGACTCCGGGAGTTGGTGACAGACAGGGAGGCCTGGCGTGCTGTGGTTCATGGGGTCGCAAAGAGTCGGACACAACTTGAGCGACTGAACTGAACTGAAGTAAAACAGAACCGAAAGAAAGTGAAGTCGCTCAGTCGTGTCCAACTCTTTGTGAGCCCATAGACTGTAAGCTACCACGCTCCTCCATCCATGGGATTTTCCAGGCAAGAGTACTCAAGTGGGTTGCCATGTCCCTCTCCAGAGGATCTTCCCAACCCAGGGATCAAACCCGGGTCTCCCGCATTGTAGGCAGACGCTTTACCATCTGAGCCACCTGGGAAGTGTTATTTATGTGAGATGAAGTCCTAATAACTAGAAATGCTGCAATATGTTTGAGTACCACCTACACTAGAATTAGGGGACAAGGAATACCTGAAATTTTATACACAAATATGCTTGTTTTATCTAGATTTCCAGGCTGAAAAATTCTCACATGTGCACACAGACACAAACAAAATGCAAGAAAGGGAAAAGCAAAACAAAACCCCTCAAAATATGAGTTCTTCTTAGTAGAGTTCTAAAAATGTGCTGCTGTCTTCATTTTAATAGAATCATGGCTCTTCTAAAAGCCCTTTTATTTGATGGATTATAAAAACAAACAACATATCTTATCCAGGTATATTAACAGCACAAAGTGTCATCTGTAATAAAGCTTTCCAGTTATAATGGAAGACTAAATTTTCAATTGTGTTGGTGGGTTAAAGTTCGAAATGATTTAGAACTTGAGCTAATATTATAAAAGCATGTGTCAATATGTATTTTTCATTAATGAAGATTTCAAGCCACAAGTCAATTATTTTGTCTCAGTTTTGAAGAGATAGAGCAGGGGAAAAACTATCATGTAATCAGAGAATAAAAGTGAATTTTATAGGGTAGAACTATGTATTTTAAGTAATGATAACTAATAAATCATATGCAGGTAAAATAGTTTTACAGATGGATGCTGAAGAGCCTGAGATGGCCCATGGATGAATCCAACAGACAACACAGATGAAACAGCAGCAGCAAATGGAATGAATTTGCTAAATAGAAACTTTATTGCTTTTTGAATGCTGAAGTTGAGTAATTCAAATATATATACTATGTTTCTCTGACCTCCCTCCCACATTCTATCATGGTTTCTGTAATTATTTCTAAATTACTAAATTGGACAGTAACTTGACATAATGTATGGTGTCAATTTTTCTCTATTTCTTCTCTGAATGGCTTTGTCGATCTTGTCAGGAAAGACATAGATATGGGCCTTATAAATGTTGTGACTTCTTGCATCCTACTGACTACTTCCCAAACAACATTTTGGCAGTGATATTTCAAATTAAACCACGCTGATAAGGTGTGGAGAATCTTTTTCCAGTATATTCATTCAAAAGTGGATATGTATTCAACATCTGTCTAGTTAAATAAATAAGTGATGTCCTGAAATTTCAAATATCTCTGGGTGATTTTTTTTTTCTATTTCTGTTTGTGTTTATTATCTAAGATGGATAGGTAGCATGCTGGGTGGTTAGTGGACCAATTCTTCAAACTCCCTCTGGCCACGAAATTTCTTTCACCTGGTGTGAGCACACTTTGGCAGGTGGATTCCTTCCTGCCAATAAATCTCTTCTTAGCTCTCCTCATCCATCCATATACCATGGTGTCTGGTAATTAACTGACTGACACAAAACTAGTGTTGTGCTTTGAACTTTGATTACATTGGGTTGATCATCACTGACACTGTCTAATAGTCATGTGTATTTAAAATCTAAGCTAAATAGAGTTTTAAAACATCTCTTCCTTTCTTTGTTGTTACACATATAAAACTGATAATAATGCCAGAACTGCAATCATTAGGCACCACAATTCAACTTCATTCAATGACTAGAAAAACCTAAAAAGTAATAATCAGTTTTTTGACTTATGTGATCCCAAATATATAATAGAGTAAAATAGCATTTCAGCACAAGTCAATACGAATATTTTGAGGCTTTTATACATTAAAAAAAAAAACAAACTAAATTAACTGTTCACTTTTGTGTAAGTATGAGTGTTTATGTATTTTTTGCTACATCTTATATGCAATATTCTTTACAGCAGTCGTAATATCATCAATTTTCTGAGTGTAGAGTCCAGGAAATCTTGTCATAAGATTTTAGGAATAATAGTTAAAAAGCCTGAATTACTACTAGTATTGGTTTTAATATACCCTACCAATAAGTTGATGTTAGCTTGGTGCAAATTTCAGCAAACTATGGGCTGTGGACCAAATCCAGCAAATCATAGGCTGTAGATTTATTTCTCCAACATACACAAGACTAGAGGGAATAGAATAATGGATCCCATCATTTGGCTTCAGTAACTGTCAGCATGTTGGAATCCAACATGGAATCTGTCCATGCTCATTTAAAAGCAAATTCAATATTAATATTTCACTTGTAAATTATTTAGTGAGTAACCCTAAAAGATAGAATTATTATAAACATAAAATATGTAAAAAAATAATACCTAAGTACCTAATTCTTGGCCATGTACTAATTAGGTACCTAAGTACCTAATTCTTGGCCATGCTCAAATTTTTCTAATTATCCCATTAACATGTTTCTATGTTTGGGTTTTGAATCAGAATCCAGACTGATTCAGATATTGCATTTGGTTGTTATGTGTTTTAAATCTCTTCCGTTTCATAGGAATCCTCATTTCTTTAAATTTTTGTCAATTTGGGGGAAGAATCTAGTAATATGTTCTGTTGACTATCTCATATTCTTGATTCGGAAATTTACATCACCCTGAGCATGCATTCTAAGTCGTTTCAGTTGTGTCCAACTCTTTGCAACACCATGGACTGTAGCCTGCCAGGCTCCTCCGTCCATAGGATTCTCCAGGTAAGAATACTGGAGTAGGTTGCCATGACCTCCTCCAGGGGATCTTCCTGACCTAGGGTCTGAACCCTTGTCTCTTTTGTCTCTTGCATTGGCCAGCGGGTTCTTTACCACTAGTACCATTGGGGAGCCCCTTGCATCACCACGGTGCTCTCCATATTTTTAATCCCCATAATTCTGTAATATTGCATTAGACCTACAGGCTAGATGACAGGTCCATTTCGCTGGGAAAAATAAGCCTGTAGACCATTTGTAAACTCCTTGTTGCATCATTCGGGAGACATACACTCTCTGGTCATTATGATTTTATTGCTGTTAATGTGGATCAGTGAGTTTCAGGGTTGTCAGCTTTATTTATTGACAATTTCCCTGTTAATCTTTCACCAACTAACAGTGATTAATGATAGTTGCTTCGATCCATTATTTCATTAACATTTGCAAAAGATAACTCTCCGATTCAATCATTCTCTCTGAATTTATTACTTAGAATCCTTCAATAAAGAATTTTCTGTCATGAGCTATTTGGATTATCTTAAAATTAGATTGTATAAGGAAGAAGATATAAATGCTAGATTATTTATTATTATTTATAATTTTATTGCTTTTATTATTAATTACTGATGATTCATAAATATCCCAAATTCACTGAAGTCATAAAAATCTCTAAAGATGATAAATTAGTTTGTTAGAGTATAATTAAGCTCTCTTTTGTTTTTATATATCTATTTGATATATGTCAACCTATTATAGCCATTAGTTTTTGCTATTTAAATTCTGGCAGGCAGATTTTTTAAAATAGCTCAGAGATTCTTACACCTTAGTGCACATGCCCTGTATAAACTCCTCTTGAGTGTGCTTAAGACATGTAAACATGATGAGCTATCAAACACTATACGATAAATAGGATTCTGCAATTTTAATTAGGTCAATAATTAGTAAGGGCTTCCCAGATGGCACTAGTGGTAAAGAATACTATGGCCAATGTAGGAAACATAAGAGATGCTGGCTCCATCTCTGGATCAGGAAAATTCCCTGGAGGAGGGCGTGGCAACTTACTCCAATCTTCTTGCTTAAAGAATCTCATGAACAGTGGAGCCCAGGTGGGTTACAGTCCATTGAGTTGCAAATAGTTGGACACGACTGAAGAGACTTAGCATGCACGCATGCACAGTTGGCAGACTGAGTTAAAAAAATGGAAGTCACCTCTAGTGGGCAGCTCTTAAAGGAGATAAAGCAGTAGCAGACACCACGCTGCGGGGCTGGAGGGAAGCAAGCAACCACGTTAGGATTTGTTTGTGAAGAGGACATACGTCAAGGAGCTACTGGAAGCTTTTTTTCTTTCTTTTTTTTTTTCATTTATTTTTATTAGTTGGAGGCTAATTACTTTACAATATTGTGGTGGTTTTTGTCTACATTGATGTGAATCAGCCATGGATTTACATGTGTTCCCCATCCCGATCCCCCCTCCCACCTCCCTTTCCACCTGATTCCTCTGGGTCTTCCCAGTGCACCAGGCCCAAGCACTTGTCTCATGCATCTAGCCTGGGCTGGTGATCTGTTTCACCCTATAATATACATGTTTCAAGGATGTTCTCTCTAAGCATCCCACCCTCACCTTCTCCCACAGAGTCCAAAATTCTATTCTGTACATCTGTGTCTCTTTTTCTGTTTTGCATATAGGGTTATCGTTACCATCTTTCTTAATTCCATATATATGCATTAGTATACTGTATTGGTCTTTATCTTTCTGGCTTACTTCACTCTGTATAATGGGCTCCAGTTTCATCCATCTCATTAGAACTGATTCAAATGAATTCTTTTTAATGGCTGAGTAATATTCCATGGTGTATATGTACCATAGCTTCCTTATCCATTCGTCTGCTGATGGGCGTCTAGGTTACTGGAAGCTTTTAAAACATGAGAGCATTTCCTCAGAAACAACCAGCAATACAACAGAAACAGAGAGATCCATGCTATAAGAACAACCAGTGAACTGGGGAGAAACCCCAGCCTTCCTGAGGTTTCAGATCCAATCAGCACATAAATTTCCACCTGTGAGAACTCTGATTAGGGGAAACGGGTCCCTAGAAACTGAGTTTTTTTGTTTGTTTGTTTGTTTTTTAACACTGTTTTGATCACTAAATGTATGTCGTTTGACAAAATTGTATACCTTTACATGATAAAAATACCCAACAGATTAGGAACACAAGGAAACTACCCCCAGCATAATATGACTTCCCAGGTGGCACAGTGAGAAAGAATCTGACTGCCAGTGCAAGAGATGGAATAGACAAAGGTTCCGTGCCTGGGTTTGGTCCAGATCCCCTGGAGAAGGAAATAGCAATTCACTCCAGTATTCTTGCCTGGGGAATTCCATGGAGAGAGGAGCCTGTCCTAGCCCTGTAGTGGGCTATAGCCCATGGGGTCACACCTGCGAGACAGACTCACACACACACACACACACACACAACTCAACATAGTAGAAGTCATAGAGAAAAAAACAGAAAGCAGCATATTCAGTTGCGGGTTTTTCCCTCAAGATGAGAAACAAGGCAAAAATGCCTTCCTATAGCACTTCAACACAAATCTTAAAGGAAGACTCTGTCATAAACAGCCTAGATGAAACTGGGAGACATTTTGATAATTGAAAAACACAGTCACAAAAAGGCCACTTCTATATAATTCCACCAATATGAGCTACTTAGAACAGTTAAAATCGTATTAATAATAGAAAGTAGAATGGTGGTCGTCAGGGGCTTGGAGGGGCCTGCAGAAATGGAGGAGTATTTGCTTAATAGAGTTTCAGTTCTGGAAGATGAAAATAGTTCTGGAAATGGATGATAGTGATGGTTGCACAACAACATGAATGTACTTTATATAAGTAAATTGTATATTTAAAAATGGTTATGAAGATGAATTTTACATTGAGTGTATTTTTCCATGAAAAGAAAACTGAAAAAAAAAAAAAAATAAAAGAAAGGCTTTACAATGTTATTACCTACCAATATTTTCCATTACCATGTTATTACAAAATCAATCTATTTTGTTCCGGAATGTATTTTCAAACCATGGTAAATAATATAGATGGACAGTGATTCAAAATTAAAAAAAGAGGCACAAAAAATTCATGGAGAATAGTACCATGAAGAAGTCAAAGAAAGACCTGTCTTTTTCTTTTTACTAGGACTTGGATCCTTAAAGAAATTAAAAAAAAAAAAAAAAAAAAAAGCTACAGTTAACACAAATGCTTCCTGTTAAAACTTGTAAAATACTTTCAGGCATTCATTTGAAATAATGCCACAAGATAATGCAAGAAAAAGAGAGAGAGGGAAAGCATCTCAGTACTCGCTGAAGAAAGTTATTTTAATTTTCTTTTGGCTTTAAAATTACTATAAATCTAAGTGACAAAAACAGTTTCTGAAAATGTCATCTGAGCATGTTTTAGAGACCATGATATATATTATATTATGAAGCATGAAAACATTTATTTGTAAGCAAATACATGCAAGCATTATATGTGTGACATTTAAATTAACTACCTCCATGCATGATAATCAAGAACAATTATTTCATCATAACATTCAATAACCACAATGAAAGAATAAAGGTCATATATGGTTAACCAGGCACTAAATTTAGTAATATCCTTTTTCAAAAATTACAAACATTGCTAAGCTAACAAAACGTAAACAATAAAAAGTTTCCCTCCGGTTTTCCCAGTGAAAATATGCTGTCTGGATTTCTACAACTAAACCTAAAATCCGTATGTGGCTTCAGGTTTTGCACTGTGAGGTTTTTGCTATATTATTCCCGCAATTGTGCAATCATCATAGCTATGATTTGTTTTTTGTTTTTTTTTCCATTTATTTTTATTAGTTGGAGGCTAATTACTTTACAAGATTGTAGTGGTTTTTGCCATACGTTGACATGAATCAGCCATGGATTTACATGTGTTCCCCATCCCAATCCCCTCTCCCACCTCCCTCCCCATCCCATCCCTCTGGGTCATCCCAGTGCACCAGCCCTGAGCACTTGTCTCATGCATCCAACCTGGGCTGGTGATCTGTTTCACCCTAGATAATATACATGTTTTGATGCTGTTCTCTCACAACATCCCACCCTCGCCTTTTCCCATAGAATCCAAAAGTCTGTTCTGTACATCTGTGTCTCTTTTTCTGTTTTGCATATAGGGTTATTGTTACCATCTTTCTAAATTCCATATGTATGCATTAGTATACTGTATTGGTCTTTATCTTTCTGGCTTACTTCACTCTGTATAATGGGCTCCAGTTTCATCCATCTCATTAGAAATGATTCAAATGAATTCTTTTTAATGGCTAAGTAATATTCCATGGTGCATATGTACCAGAGCTTCCTTATCCAATCGTCTGCTGATGGACATCTAGGTTGCTTCCTTGTCCTAGCTATTATAAACAGTGCTGCAATGAACATTGGGGTGCACATGTCTCTTTCAGACCTGGTTTCCTCGGTGTGTATGCCCAGGAGTGGGATTGCTGGGTCATATGGCAGTTCTAATTCCAGTTTTTTAAAGAAATCTCCAGACTGTTCTCCATAGCGGCTGTACTAGTGTGCATTCCCACCATAGTTTTGGAAGTTTTGGCCACAGCAATCAGAGCAGAAAAAGAAGTAAAAGGAATCCAGATAGGAAAAGAAGAAATGAAACTCTCACTGTTTGCAGATGACATGATCCTCTACATAGAAAAACCCCAAAGACTCTACCAGAAAATTACTAGAGCTACTCAATGAATATAGTAAAGTTGCAGGATATAAAATTAACATACAGAAATCCCTTTCATTCCTATACACTAACAATGAGAAAACAGAAAGAGGAATTAAGGAAATAATGCCATTCACCATTGCAACAAAAAGAATAAAATACTTAGGAGTATATCTACCTAAAGAAACAAAAGACCTATACATAGAAAACTATAAAACACTGATGAAAGAAATCAAAGGGGACACAAACAGATGGAGAAATATACCATGTTCTTGGACTGAAAGAATCAATATTGTCAAAATGACTATACTAACCAAAGCAATCCATAGATTCAATGTGATTTGTTTTTTTAAAGCCTCATGTATGATTCTTAATTTTGTGTTTTATTAGCTGCATATAGTTGCTAAATATTTTTCCTAAACAGTGAGTTTTATGATCAAATGAAGTTGAATTACAATATAAACATAACACATAGTAGAGATGGGCTTAACTCAATATTTTAGCTTTACTGGGTATTTGTCCTTAAAAAGGCCAACATTAACAGTGATAGCATGATACAGATATGAGTAGGAAAAGATAAATGATATGAACTACTAAAGTTGTAGTGTATTCCAATGTCCTATATTAAGTAGTCTACTACATTTTTGCTATCAAATTTGATGGCTGTTTCTCAATAGCCTTTGATAAACTTGATCATTCCATTCTCTTTCACTTTCTTCATTTAGCTTTCAAAATCATAGTCTATTTCTTATCCATAACTTTCAATGTTTACTCTTTTCTTACCTCTGTCTCTTTTGTGGGATCCTCCTCATCTCTGTGAACTCTGATATTAAAGTTTCTCATTAGTATTTCCACATGCAGTGACTTCCTAATTAGTATCATGTTGTCTTATAACTTTATGAAGCATATATATGCTGATTTTTAAAAGATATTTCTTCATGAATATTTTTACCATTTTTCAGATGTAACTTTCTATGTAAAAAGTACTGGCAAACTTGGTTTAAATATAACAGGATAACAAATATGCCATGTGTGGTAGGCAGAATATGGCTTCCAGAGATATTCATTTTCTAATCCCCATAATTTGTGAATATGTAATCCTACAAGGCAAGTGGGAATTCAAGACATAATTGAGGTTACTAATCAGATGATCTGTAAATACAGAGACTGTCCCATATTATTTAGCTGGGTTTAATTTAATCCTGAAAGTGAAAATCACTCAGTCATGTCTGATTTTTGTGACCCCATAGCCTATAAAGTCCATGGAATTCTCTAGCCCAGAATACTGGAGTGGGTAGCCTTTCCCTTCTCCTGTGGATCTTTCTGACCTAGGAATTGAACCAGGGTCTCCTGAGTTGCAGGCAGATTCTTTATCAACTGAGTTATCAGAGAAACCCAAATGAAGCCTGAGCATTCTTAAATATACGAAAAGAAGAGAGAAAGAGATCAAGGCCAGATAATGCAAAAGCAAAAGACTGGATCAGCCACTGTTATTACTTTGAAGATAAAAGGGAGATATGAGCCAAGAGATGTAGGGAGACTCTAAGAGCTAGAAAAGGAAATGGATTCTTTTCTAGAATCTTCATAAAGAAAAGTAATCCTGCTTACACCTTATTTTAGCCCAGTGAAACCAGCATTATATTTTGACCTATAGAACTATAAGATATTTATATTATTCTGAGAAACTAAATGAATGGCAATTTTTTTACAGGAGAAAGATAAAACTAATGCACCTTTGAATCTACAGATAATAAATGGTTCCAGACAGATTTAGAGAATATTCTCCTCTAGATCTATTGTATTACATTCTATGTTCAAGAAGCTAGAGATTTTCCCCCTCCTCTCCTGGGAAAGATCTGTTTACAGAGCAAAATATTCAAATCTAGTTCTCTCTTTTTAGGGAAGGAGGGTTATGTAAATTCAAAGTGCTATAATTTTGGAGCTCCTCCTAAAAGATGATGCTGTGAAAGTGCCGCACTCAATATGTCAGCAAATTTGGAAAACTCAGCAGTGGCCACTGAACTGGAAAAGGTCAGTTTTAATTCCAATCCCAAAGAAAGGAAATGCCAAAGAATGCTCAAACTACCACATAATGGCACTCATCTCACACACTAGTAAAGAAATGCTCAAAGTTCCCCAAGCCAGGCTTCAGCAATACATGAACCATGGACTTCCAGATGTTTGAGCTGGTTTTAGAAAAGGCAGAGGAATCAGATATCAAATTGCCAACATCTGCTGGATCATTGAAAAAGCAAGAGAGTTCCAGAAAAATATCTATTCCTGCTTTATTGATCATAACAAAGCCTTTGACTGTGTGGATCACAATAAACTGTGGGAAATTCTGAAAGAGATGGGACTACCAGACCACCTAAACTGCCTCTTGAAAAACCTGTATCCAGGTCAGGAAGCAACAGTTACAACTGGACACGAAACAACAGACTGCTTCCAAATAGGAAAAGGAGTACATCAAGGCTGTATATTGTCACCCTGATTATTTAACTTATATACAGAGTATATCATGAGAAACGCTGTACTGGAGGAAGCACAAGCTGGAATCAAGATTGCTGGGAGAAGTATCAATAACCTCAGATATGCAGATGATACCACCCTTATGGCAGAAAGTGAAGAGGAACTAAAGAACCTCGTGATGAAAGTGAAAGAGGAGACTGAAAAATTGGCTTAAAGCTCAACATTCAGAAAACTAAGATCATGGCATCTGATCCCATCACTTCATGGCAAATAGATGGGGAAACAGTGGAAACAGTGGCTGACTTTATTTTTCTGGGCTCCAAAATCCCTACAGATGGTGACTGCAGCCATGAAATTAAAAGGCACTTACTCCTTGGAAGGAAAGTTATGACCAACCTACATAGCATATTAAAAAGCAGAGACATCACTTTGTCAACAAAGGTCCGTCTAGTCAAGGCTATGGTTTATCCAGTGGTCATGTATGGATGTGAGAGTTGGACTATAAAGAAAGCTGAGCGCAGAAGAATTGATGCTTTTGAACTGTGGTATTGGAGAAGACTCTTGAGCGTCCCTTGGACTGCAAGGAGATCCAACCAGTCCATCCTAAAAGAGCTAAGTCCTAGATGTTCACTGGAAGGACTGATGTTGAAGCTGAAACTCCAATAGTTTTGCCACCTGATGCAAAGAGCTGACTCATTTGAAAAGACCCTGATGCTGGGAAAGACTGAGGGCAGGAGGAGAAGGGGACGATGGAGGATGAGATGGTTGGTTAGCATCACCAACTCAATGGACTTGAGTTTGGGTGGGCTCAGGGGATTGGTGTTGGACAAGGAGGCCTGGCGTGATGCGGTTCATGGGGTCACAAAGAGTCGGACACAACTGAGTGACTGAACTGAACAGAACTGAACTTTTTGTGTGACCTTGCTATATGTAGAAGGTGATACTGTGCTTTTATTACATCACAATGTGGGGACTGGGTCTGAAGGAATCCACACTGAAATGCTCTATGATAATAAATGTTCCATTTTGTGATCCAGAAGCCTCATCTTTACATCCAGACGGTGAAAGTCAGGTAGGGGAGAGGATCAAATCATGACCTCTATCTACTGAGGACCCCAGTGTTATTATTATTCTTTAAAATGTTTTCCTATTTTTTTTATTGTAGTATAGTTAATTTGCAAAGCTGTGTTATTTTCAGGTGTACAATCAAGTGATTTATTTATATGTATGTGTATATATATATTTTTTCAGTTTTATATATGTATATGTTCAGTTATATGAACATATATATTCTTTCCTGGATACTTTTCTATTATAGATTATTACAAGATATTTAATATAGTTTCCTATGTTATACAGTAAGACTCTATTGTTTATATACATTATATATAGCAGTTTTTATCTGTTAATCTCATACCCTTAATATATCCCTCTCCCCTGCTTCCATTCCCCTTTGGTATCTATAAGCTTGTTTTCTATATTGGTGAGCCTGTTACTATTTTGCAAATAAGTTTAATTGTACTTTTTTAGAATCCAAATAGAAGTGATATTATGTAATATTTGGCTTTTTCTGTTTGACTTACTTCCCTTAGTATGATAATCTCTAGGTCAATTCCTGTTGCTTCAAATGTACATGTTTTACTTTTTATGACCAGTAGAGTAATTTTTATCACATAATCAGAAAGTTGGATGCTGATGCCTCATACTTGTACAGTAACATTTTGATGATCTAAAGCTTCTAGGTTTCACCTATTTTCTACTCATAATCCTTACCCTGTGGATTTTTTCCCAGTGTTCACAAGCTGGGTGCCCAAATTCCATTATAAGAAACTAAGAGAGAAGTTGGAGAAGGAAATGGTAACCCACTCCACTATTCTTGCCTGGAGAATTCCATGGACGGAGGAGCCTGGTAGGCTGCAGTCCACGGGGTCGCAAAGAGTCGGACACGACCGAGCGTGTATGAAAAGAATTATTTTAGACAGATGATTTTTGGCTTTTTAATCAAGAATATAATAGTTTTTTGTTTTCTTTTTTTTTTTCCCTGAAATCTCCATCTAGGACACATCTCATTATCCTGGGCTAGCATTGTGTTACGCAGTTATTGCCACTTGGAGGGACCCAAGGAATTTTTTTTTTTTTTTTTTTTTGATTTTTCAATTTGGAAAATGTATGCTCAAAATAAACTCTTGATTATTTTAGAATAAAATGGAAAGGAGGTAGAAAAAAAGGAGTATATGCAATATTTAATATGCTAATTTAAATCTTTTTTTTTCTTTATTCACCCTCATTAATCACATACTCCCTTTGCTAATTCTCTTTAGAATACCAAGCAAGCCAGTGCCTCACTGGAACATCTTTTGTGATATAGACTCAATTTCTTATTGATGGATAAAAAAATGAGCTTTGCTTATTGATATAAAAAAATTCAAGCAAGTACTTCAAACTCAAAGGGGAGGGAGTTCGCAACATTCCCATTCTTCTTGCTATTCTCTTGCCACTTTAAGTGGCAACTTTATTTCAAATGTGTATGTGACTCTGGGCTTATCTCACCATTGTCTTCTCAAATATTGAAACAAGAAACTTTGGGAAGAAACTTTACCCTATTTTTTTTTAAACTTCTACCTAGCAATCAGAACAGATTTATCAGCTTGACAAATGAATCATCTGTTGATTACAGGCATACCTCAGAGACATTGAAGGTTCATTTCCAGACTGCTTCAGTTCAGTTCAGTTCAGTGGCTCCGTTGTGTCCAACTCTCTGAGACCCCATGAATTGCAGTGCGCCAGGCTTCTCTGTCCATCACCAACTCCCGGAGTTTACTCAAACTCGTGTCCATCGAGTTGTTGATGCCATCCAGCCATCTCATCTTCTGTCGTCCCCTTCTCCTCATGACCCCAATCCCAGGGTCTTTTCCAATGAGTCAACTCTTTGCATGAAGTGGCCAAAGAATTGGAGTTTCAGCTTCAACATCAGTCCTTCCAATGAACACCCAGGACTGATCTCCTTCAGGATGGACTGATTGGATCTCTTTGCAGTCCAAGAGTCTCAAGAGTCTTCTCCAACACCACAGTTCAAAAGCATTAATTCTTCAATGCTCAGTTGCTACAAGAAAGCAAATATCACAGTAAATAAAGTCACATGAATGTTGTTTCCCAGAGCATATACAAATTATGTTTACACTATTCTGTAGCCTACTGAGTGGCTAAAAATAATATATAAGCCTCAATTTAAAATATTTTATTGCTAAGAAATGCTAACATCTGAAACTTCAGCAAGCTATAATCCTTTTACTGATAAATGGTGTAAGACATCAGAGAATTACCAAAATGTGCCAAAAAGACACAAAGTGAGCAAACAGCCTTGGAAAAATGGTGCTGATAAACTTGCTTGATGCCAGGTTGCCACAAACTTTCAATGTGTAAAATACATGTCTGCAAAGAGCAATAAAACAACATATAGGTTTGCCTATAATTATTTCTATTCCAGTCTGTTAATGGTCTTATGATCTTACAGTGGGATGAAAGCAACCAATATCTTTCTCATTCACTGCCCTGATTTTATATTGCATTGGCCAATAAAATTTCTTTTGGGTTTTCCCCTAGATTATAAAGGAAAAAACATGAACAAACATTTTAGCAAACCCATTTTATGTATGTGTCTAAGTCTTTATTAATTTTGCTTTGAAAGTTAATTTTTCTAGCCGATTTCATGTCCCTCATGTCAAGTATGACAGGGCCTCTTATGGTTGGTGTTTATAACGTCACAGATCTTTAGTTTACAGAATAAGACTGAACACGTTTTAGCTGCAGCTTGTTTTCAGTCTCATCTATTTCCATCCTCTCCCAGGGACAACCATATTGCACACAATTTACTTTGCACTCCAACTTTACACTTGTTGCTCTTCCTAGAACTAAAACATGTTCTAGTTTTCTGGGCCTCCATTTCCCTACCCATGTGCTTTTCTTAGCTAGTATTTCTTTCATAAAGGTCATCTTTTTTTAGGCCATCTATGAATTCCCCTTCAGATGTAATAGCCTTCTTTTTCAGCACTCTTAACACCACTTTCTAATCAGTCCTATCTGCTTTTCTATAGCTGTCTGTCTCTCTCATAAAGCTAGTCATTTCTTTATCAAGGCAAATCAAATTCACATTTCCTTTATCTTTATACCAAAGGGTCCAGGTATATGGCCTGGCCAAAAAAAAAAAAAAAGATGCTCTATCATATATGGATTCATAAAAGGTGATAACAGAAGTACAGAGTTATCACAGTTCAGAGGACATGCTTTTCCAGTCAAGTGACCAAGAATGTGGCATTAGTTTTTTTAGTTGTTGTTGCCTCTCTGATATTATATGTATTTCAATAGATAAAAACACAATCCAAATGATTAAACAAGTTAATTAAAAGCAAAGGAATTTGAAACTATCGTATAAGTCTAGAGGATAAAAAAAAAAAATAACACAACTGGATAAAAGCTAAAATGAATGCAAAGTATTCATGTAAACTGCGCTTCCCTGGTGGCTCAGTGGTAAAGAATACAGCTGCAGTGTTGGAAATGTAGGTTTGATCCCTGGGTTGGGAAGATCCCCTGGAAAGGAAATAGCAACCCAGTCCAGTTTGCCTAGAGCACAAATACTTTGACACACAGATACCTTCACAGCCACACGCAGACACATGTTATCGATTATTTAATTTAGATATAGCAGCTATTTTAAGGTTTTCATACAGAGAATAATGTGATCAGGAACGTTTTAAGAAGGCTAAAATCTTGAAAGAAAAAAGTAAACATTATCATATGAAATTTTGAATTGAAAAGAAAGGTATATTATTTGATTTTTATTTCTTTTATATTAAAAATTACTTTTTGAAATATTGATATATATATATATATTTGATTAAGGAGACAGCATAATTTTTATTTTGTAAATTACATTATTACCTTACTTGAATTATTTACCATAAACTACTTTTCTTATACTATACCCCTTATATTATCAGGAGTATTATGTATTTTAAAGGTCATGTCTGAGAAAACGTGCAGATTAAAAAGAATGTTGGGTAGAGGCAACCAAGGTCATGTGTGTGACCTCACCCTTTTTATTTTAGTTTTCTGTACCACAGTGATTAATAGCTATAAAAATGAATAGTATTAGTACTTTTGATAATGAAATCAGACAGTTTGATAAGAATATGGAAATACATGACATTTTGTGACACACATTTGATCTAGGAGCCTTTATTCTTTCCTCTTTCAATGAGTGTATTACATTATTTGCATATTTAGTATAAGATACTAGGTTTCCTCTATGGCCAAACTCTTTGGGTAATTTATCCATAATTGAATTGGGCTCTTAGTTGGTATCTTGTGTGTGTGAGTTTATGTAGTTTAGCATCCTTGTATTATATTGCATGGGTTACTGCTTTAAAAAATTATGCACCAAGGAGATAAATGTCAGGCTCAAGAAGTTCAGATTCATAATTAAACCACCTGCATTTCGTTTCATACATGACACATAACAAATAGCCCTTTCAGTTTTAACTAACACAGGATTATTCTATTAAATTTGACTAGCTTTTTTCTTAGTGCTGATATTACTTAACTGATTAGTAGTCCTTAGCCTCATTTTGGAGGGTGTGATGGTTTTCAGGTTACTGGGGGTATTGTATATTAACAATGATTGGACCCTTCAATCTGATGCTAAATTTTCCTCTAGGAAAGATTTGGGAAGGGGAAAATAATTACAAGTTGACATAAAACCAACAATTTAGGCAAGCTACCAGAAGCTACTTCATGTGTTCTATGTAAATATTAAGGTACCTCTCCAGCTTTCAAACAAACTGAGTGAATGAATGAAATAATATTACTCATATATTTTAATTGCATTGTATATCTCAGAATTATTTCCAATGAACTAGTAAGTTAAATCTTTTAGAGAATGCATAATGAGTTATTTTTTTTAAAAGCAGCAAAGCCTCATGAAACCCAGGGATAACCTGACTCTATTTAGTGAATTAACATTAATCTGTCAATTTATCAATGTTATCCAAGATAAGAAATTGGGGAATAAGCAAATGAAGTATATGTTGTCCATGTTTAGCTTCTCTGTATCCTTTGAGGAACTGCTGTTCCATTTCTTGATTTGGATAAAGCTATCAATCTTATGATCCTGCCTTTCATGGCATAAAGATGCATGTGAGACCCAAGCTGGCCTGTGTACATTCCATCTCCTTGGATACAGTGATTGTACCAGAGGTGGTTAAATAACTCAAGCAGAGCCAGAACTCTATTTCTGATGCTAAAGATGCCATATGTCTGCAATGAGAAAGGACACTTTCACAAACAATGTGGAACAAATTGCCTGAGTGACTACTACAGAAAAATAGTAGTGATGATAGAAAGGTTTAAGGGTGTGGCTTTGTGAGAATATGCATGTAGTAATGTGTGCCTGTGTGTATAAACATATATAAAAGTTGGGCTGAAAGGCAAACATTTGATGATGCTGTTTGACTTGCCTCTCATTTTGAATAGTCCCTTTGACTTTCCTTCATAAGCTAAATTTGTTTTATTTTATTTTGTTTAAAAATTGTTTAGAAGTTGGTTTGAGTTACTATTACTAGCAACTGGAACTAATTGGGCATCACAGTGCTGATTCAATAGAATGTTTTAAAGAGTATCTGGAAATTAAAAGGCTATACTAAAAGTATTTTTATATAAAAAGTGAAGCTATACCACAAAAATACTTATTTAGTTTGTCTCCTAGATGTCATTGGAAGAAAGAATATTTCCACTCCAAAATATTCACACATAGTTTCCTTTTAGTGTCACTTTAGAATTACCAACTTTATGATAGTTTTATTACATATGCATATATAATACAAACATATATACACATATATGTATAATATAAAATATAAGTATATACAATATATATAGTATGTTAGATATAAATATATGTATGATATAAATATAAAATATGCAAAATTTAAATACAAACATATATATATACACATGTATGTTATATAAAACAAATAAACAATTTGTTCCACATTGTGAAAATGTCCTTTCTTATTGCAGACATATGGCATCTTTAGGATCAGAAATAGAGCTCTGACTCTGCTTGAGTTACTTAGCCACCTCTGGTACAATCATTTTTCTCTACATATCAATTAAATACATCTAATACATCTATATGATTGTATTTTGCCTTCCATATATATCTTCAATTTCTCCAACCATGGGTTGAACTAACAATGAATATTTTTGTTGTTTTTTCTCTGTGGTCTATTATCTTCTATTTAGTTTTGTTGTTCAAATATTTTTAGACAACAAAGAATTTTTGCAAATAATGAAACATATTTTATATTTGAAAGCCAAACAACCAAATCAAATAAAAAGAAATGGGGTACAGGGATGCCAGAAGATAACATTAGAATATAGCACAGCAATTTTTTAATCTCCAATAGCACAATCATATGTTTTCTTCTACATGATCATTTTTAACCTAAAACACTGAGGGTACAGAAATAATAGAGAAAAAATCCTTGAAAAGCAAGCTATTTTGAAATGTAAAAGCTTTTCATTGTATTCTCAACTTTGAGATTAAAAAAATAAAATACCCAAGGTATTTCACTCATTCACAAATGCATACCATACTATACATGATGAAAGTCTAGCTGTTTGCTTGCTTCTTTAAGGATTTTTTTTTTTTTCCCAAACAAGTACTGTATTGTAGACCAACTGCCATATTGCAGAACCTTTACATAAAGAATAATGTCTGAGTTAATAATTATGGGTTGAAAATATTCAAAAAGAAAAATGTCAAAAAACAAAGCTTGAGTTGGTGTGTGCTGGTAACTATTTACAAAGCATTTATACTATATCAGGCATTACAGGGACATTAGAGATGATTTAAAGTATACAGGAAGACATGCATAGGTTATATGTAAATGCTATGCCACTTTATACAAGGGGATTGAGCATATGCAGGTTTTGGTATCCTTGGAGATTCCTGGAACAAACCCTAGATTAGTACTAAGGGGTAACTGATTGAAGGCAGAAAATCAGACAACAGAAGATGAGATGGGTGGATGGCATCACCAACTTGATGGGCATGAGTTTGAGCAAGCTCTGGGAGCTGGTGATGAATGGGGAAGCCTGGCATGCTGCAGTGCATGGGGTCGAAAAGAGTTGGACACAACTGAGCAACTGAACTGAACTGTGCCTGTACATGTGATATGTTCTGAGGCACATTATCTATACGTGTATATATACACACATGTATATGAGTGAGTGATAATCATTCAGTCCTGTCTGATTCTTTGCAACGCCATGGACTGTAGCCCACTTGGCTCCTTTGTCCATTGAATTCTCTAGACAAGAATACTAGAGTGGGTTGCCATTTCCTTCTCTAATATATGTGCATATATATATACACACACATATACATCAATACATAGATAGATATAGGTATAGATGGACTTCCCTGATAGCTCAGCTGGTCAAGAATTCACCTACAATGCAGGAGACCCAGGCTCAATTCCAGGGTTGGGAATATATCCTGGAGAAGGGATAGGCTACCTACTCTGGTATTCATGGGCTTCCCTGGTGGTTCAGATGGCAAAGAACCCACCTGCAACGTGGGAGACTGGGGTTCAATCCTTGGGTTGGGAAGATCCCCTGGAGGAGACCATGGCAATCCACTCCAGTATTCTTGCCTTGGAGAATCCCCATGGGCAGAGGAGCCTGGCAGGCTACAATCCATGGGGTTGCAACGAGTCGGACATGACTCTTTGAGTGACTAAGCGCAGTACAGAACATAGGTATAGATACAGATTCTCTAATTGACCAAAACCTAGTCTGTGTCTTCTGAATTCTCTTCCCAACCAGATAGGCCTCAACTTTTGGGTTTCCATGTTCATTTTCATATTGTCCAATTTTATCATGAATCCTGCTATGTCATTCTATCCAGAATTTTCCATTCTCAGTATCTGATCACCCTTCATAGCTTATCATGTTCTTATCTCTATCATCCTCCAGGTCATGTCTGGTCGCTCTGACCTGACTTCAGCAAGAAACCTGATAGTTCAGCTAGACTGGAATCCTCCTTTAATATTTCCTCTGAATAATTTTTTATACACTGATCTCACTGTACCCCATCTTGCTCCTTGGCTATAAAAGTCCCACTTTCTCTTGTGTTTGGAGTGGAGCCCAATCTCTTTCCCTTGCTTACTGCAGAACTCCATTGCAGCTGTCCCTATTTGCTGTTGTTTAATCAGTGAGTCATGTCTGGCTCTGTGGGCCCCCATGGACTACAGCCCACCAGGCTCCTCGGTCCTTATACATTCCTAGGCAGGAATACTGGAGCACATTGCCATTTCTTTTTCCAGGGTTTTTTCCTGACTCAGGGATCCAACATGTGTCTCCTGCTTGGTAAGTATATTCTTTACCACTGAGCCACTTGGGAAGTCCCAGTGGTCCCTATTTCTGTTGCAAAGACCTCACGAATACAGCCTTCCTCACCATTTCTTAACAAACGTCAGAATTGATATTTTATTTTCTTTAATAATACACTCACACATGCATAAAATCAATAAGCATACTATTAAGAATATATTATGTGACAATGTACTGGAAACAAAAAATTAAGGATGAGGTCCAAGCAAACTCATAAGCAAGAAAGACATAAATATATACACTTTAAAGTACAATACTCTATGTGTTATCCTATTATTTCAGAAGGAAAAGGGATACCACAGTATGTTCCAAGTGTATTTCATTGCTCATTTGTGCCTGACTCTTGTGATCCCATGGACTATAGCCCCCCAGGCTCCTCTGTCCATGGAATTTTTTAGGCAAGAATATTGGAATGGGTTGCCATTTCTTCCTCCAGGGTTTCTTCCTGAACCAGGGATTGAAACCTGGCTCGGGGTTCATCTTCTGTGCCTCCTGCATTGCAGGCAGATTCTTTACCCACCGAGTCATCAGGAAAGCCTTTATCCTCCCAAATATAACGATTAATCTGAAGGTAAAAGCATAACTTCAGGTTCATGTGGTCCATGCAATTGCAGAGAGCCTTCCAAGCATGAAAGGCAATAATTGCAAATATAGAGGTGTATGGCATAAAACAAGGACTTGGGAAAATAGAATTTAGAAATGGATCAAAGGGTGAGATTTATAAAATGAAAAGTCTGAATTATGTAGTGTTTTGTATGCTACATTGAAAATATTTTGAAGTCCTTGGGGAATGCAGAAATATTTTTAACAAATATGCTGTGATAAAGTTGGTGATGTAGGAGCAGCATATTGGTGATAATATTGAGAATTATGAACCTTGGTTAAGATGAGAAGTCAGTTAATCACTTGTAAATTGGTAGTGATGATACAGATGAGAAAATCGCTTTTGAAGATATTTCAGAAGATAAATTAATAGAACATGGCATCCACTTTAGGAAAATAATCAGTCACTTTAAATCTAAATTCAGCCATTACTCAGATGGCAGCATCATTCATTAAAACAAAAAGTATTGAATAAGAAGGTTGGTGAGGCAGGAGGCAAAGACTTTAGGTTTCAATATGTTAATCAGAGACATTACTTTGCCAACAAAGGTACATCTAGTCAAGGCTATGGTTTTTCCAGTAGTCATGTATGGATATGAGAGTTGGACAATAATGAAAGCTGAGTGCTGAAGAAATGATGCTTTTGAACTGTGGTGTTGGAGAAGACTCTTGAGAGTCCCTTGGACTGCAAGGAGATCCAACCAGTCCATCGTAAAGGAGATCAGTCCTTGGTGTTCATTAGAAGGACTCATGCTGAAGCTGAGACTCCAATACTTTGGCCACCTGATGTGAGGAACTGACTCATTGGAAAAGACCCTGATGCTGGGAAAGATTGAAGGCGAGAGGAGAAGGGGACAACAGAGGATGAGATGGTTGGATGGCATCACCGACATGATGGGCATAAGTTTGAGTAAGCTCCGGGAATTGGTGATAAGGAAGCCTGGGGTGCTGCAGTCCATGGGGTCGCAAAGCGCTGGACAGGACTGAGCGACTGAACTGAACTGACGTTAATCAGCATATTTGAAAGTCAGCAGGACACTCGTGATGGCTGGAACAATAGGAATGGAGGTTTTTAACAGAAAGTGTGTAATCTACAGACTTAGTTTTTAAGGAATTGCAAAGAGAACCTCAAAGAGAAACTCTCAGCCAACCTGGAGAACAGGAAATGCAGAGGACTGCAGTCTCAGGTAGTTATAAAAAGAAAGCAATTATCACAAGGGGTTCATGACATGCTACCTCCACCCTCCAGCATTTGAATATTTTCAGTTGAAGGAGTTTGGATAAAAATAACAACAACAACAACAAAAATACTGGAGAAGCAGGAAGGTCAGTTTGACACAGTTCTCTGTATCTCCTAAAACAGGTCATCAAATCTTCATGCAAGAGAGGTCATCCTTATACTTGAAGGGAAGGAGTGTTCTTATTTCTGAAGGCAAAGGAATGCTGAAAATAACCTTAATAAACAGGCCTTGCTAAACCTCCCCCAGATGAATGCTGTATTCATCTCCTATGCTTTACCTTGCCACATTCTTCTACAGCTGTGCAATCTTCCTCAAACCTAGCATCAGAATATTCTGGTTTTACTGTTTCTTGGAGTATTCATTTCCCTATGAAGGTTCCTGTTCCACTTAAAACTTATATCAAGCATAACTGTATGCTTTCTCCTGTTAATCTATCTTTGTCAATTTATTTTACAAACCCAGGCAAGCACCCTAAGAGGGTGGAGTAAAACATTTTTCTCCACTACAATCAGCATTGTTAAATACTGAGAATAAGCCATAAATTGTTTTGTCCATGAGGACAGTAACCAATGAGGTAATGAGTCATCTTAGTAAAACTGTATTTTGAAAACTTGTAAAGAAGCAGCCATTTTGTAGTGATATGACAGGAAAAATAGGAATAGTTCCATATAGTAAATTTTCAACTTAAAGATATATCAAGAAATTTGCCAATGGGGATAATATGCACCTGTCTGTGCAGGCTGAAGAGAGAAGGAATATATCCTTCCTGGGCATCTGTGGAGAAGTGAGGGGAATGGTACCAAAAAAAAAAAAAAAAATGTGAGAAGGATTTAACCAGATTAAAATTCTCAATGAGAATGAAAAGATGCCTTTGTTTAAAGATGCTATAAGAATACCCTGATAAGCACATGTATGAGCAGATTAAGGAAGAAGTACTTTCTATGAAAGAGTCGTGACAACTTTTGTTCTGACAATTTTTACATATAAGCATATGATATAAAGCTATTAAATTAAAAAATAAAAGTGAAGTCACTCAGTCATGACCAACTCTTTGCGACCCCATGGACTGTAGCCCACCAGGCTTCTCCATCCATGGAATTTTCTAGGCAAGAGTACTGGAGTGGGTTGCCATTTCCTTCTCCAGGGGATCTTCCCAACCCAGGGATCGAACCCGGGTCTCCCGCACTGCAGGAAGATGCTTTACCATCTGAGCCACCGGGGAATCCCAAATATAAAAAAGGGTTTGCTCAAAAACTAGCTTCACTTATTTCTAGAAAAATCTATTTTGGTAGACATCATCACTGAATTTTACACTGATGGGAAAAATGTATAGTTGTTAGCACTCTTATTTTTTCCATCTTAGAGTAGAGTCATTGTGAACAGAGACAAACCAAAGTTCCAAGATCTAAGTGATTAGTCATGTCATTTGAGTTTGGGTTAGGACTACAAGAAAGGCAGGTCAATGACATATTTTTTTTCTCCGTAAGGTTCAAACAGATAAATAAAAACTTTTGCAAAATACCTTTTGAATGCCAAGATATATTTTCCCCTAGAACAATGAGAGAAATGAAGCAGTATCTCCTTACATGTCAAACTACATTTATTAAATATAAAGATACAGTAGTAAAGAACCAGTAAGAAGTATTATAAGGATCTTCTTGTCACAAACTTTGTTTTCCTCCCTGCCTCCACTAAGCAGGAAAAGATGACATTGTTTTTAAATTAAAAAAAAAATTAATATTAGGAGGAAGGACGTTATTGTATTATTAGAGCCCCAAATCTATTTGTGGCTCATAGAGGTGTTTTAACACCTAATTTATACCTGTGTATTCTTTAATATGGAAATTAATGTTTGGGTGTCTAATAAAGATATTCTTCTCTTCTATAGGCACTAATGCCCTCAGTTTTGCATATATATATATATATATATATATACACATATATATCTACACACACACACACACACACAGGTGTGTATATATATATGTATATATATATATATATATATATGCCAAATCCCTGTCCTCATTGAAGGTATTCTTTCATAATAATACAATAAGCAATTTTGTAATGTTAGAATACATATAATAGAAATATCACAATAGTGATATTCCTTATTCATCTCTTTTGTTTAATTTTAGTAAATATTTTTCTATGTTCTACTAACAAATATTTATATTATTTTTAAAGAGTAGTTCTGTAGCCTGGTTTAAGGTTGAAGATTTATATGATAAATATGGACACATTTCGAAAATTTAATCTTTAGATAAATATACTGTTCACTGCTATTTAGATTTCTTTTTAAAAAAACTCAACTGAACTTGCATAAAACTTTCTTATTCAACTTAGTTGAGTGCATTTTAAGATCAGGTGTAAGACCAGGTGTTTGCTTGGCCTCCCATTTAATTGTCTACTTGTTTTTTCCACCTGAAAGATTTTTCTTCAAATGCTTTGCCAAGACACAATGTATTTTCTACATTTATAGTCAGGTCTTGATTATCTCCTGGGATTACTACATGATAGATTACCTGTAGCAAATCTTGCTTTTCAGAACTTATTGACATTGCTATCTTCTCTGTTTTCAATTAAGCCATTCCTGACATGCAGTCTGTTTTTCTAGCTAGTAAGGTATGTTTTAAAAGTCAAACCATTATCTGACTGCACTTAACATTTTAAATAACAGCCAGACATCATATTTTAATAAGTTTTTCCAACATAAAATATATTGGGTGACATATTAATCTATCCAAGAAGAAAGATAACACATTGGAATGTTTAATTGCCATATTCAATTCTATGTCATTATAAACCAGAATAATGACAATCACTGAAAGATACTAGATCACAAAAGAAAAGTATGCAAATAGTCTTCTTCACCTTAGTCTGTGAAAAGGGCATGAGGGGATCACAAAGATATATGTATAGCCATTTTGATTGTTTGTTCAAAGCATCTTTTACACCAACTACCTAACATTTTAAATTAATTTTAAAAGAAATAAAACATTTCATTTCATACTTACATATAGCACTTTAAAACAAATATCTGATATCAAGGAATGTTCATCTCCAATATCAGGCAAAATTCTAAGCCTCTTAAGATAGCATTCTTGTGAGGAAAATAAGACACATCCTACTCTACCTTTTACCCCACTTTCCCTGGTCTCAATAAGTCTGTGGACACAAATGAGTTCACACTTTTGTAGCCATAGCTGCTAGCTTAAGAGTAATCTTGTCTTTGTCAGGGTGGACACGATATTCTTATAACACCACCCAGAGCCTTAAGTCCTATTTCTATGCATTTCTAGAGTGGCCCACATTTGGTATTGGCTCATGAATAAATTATATAATGTTCTTTCAAAATGAATCCCCTCAACATTAAAACAAATATTTCAAAAATAACACTCCCAAGTTATTTAGTTTGTTACTCTCTATTGCTTTGGAATATCACAGTAGTTATAACATCCACTCCACTCTTATAGATAAGTATCTAGCTTTTCATGACTTTGCTTTTCATTTGATGCTTTTTGAACTATTTTTAGACAGTGGCTATTTAAACATTTATGTACAGTGTTTTGAGTGATGTCTTAAATCTATATGGTCAATCAGCAAGCAACCAAAATAGAAGAAAACTGTATGATCCATCCATATGATTCAAATATGATATAATTAACATGATTATAATGTTTTAATAAATGTTTAAAAAGGATACGGTGATCAAGCCTGGCAGAGACATGTTTTTCTTTAGATAGAAGAGATCTTTTTTCTCATGAATGTTTGGGAGAAGACACTCCATTATGGAGGAAGAAAAAATGAGAGAGTCAGGATAATGTTAGTATGATTGTATTACACAAGTAAATATGACTGAAAAGATAATACAGAAGGGACAGAATGCAATGAATGAGGGACATGGTAAGAAGGAAGCTGAGGAAAAATGTAGTGACTTAATCAAGAAGGACCAGCTCAATTATGGCAAGGATTTTATTGATTTATCACTGCACCAGGTCTTCCTTGCTACATGGGAGCTTTCTCTAATTGCAGCAAGCGGGGCTACTCTCTAGTTGTGCTGCAGAGGTTTCTCATTGCAGTGGCTTCTCTTGTTGCAGAGCATGGGCTCTAGAGCTCTTAGGCTAAGTAGTTGTGACACTTGGACTTAGTTGCCCCGAAACAAGGGGAATCTTCCCAGATCAGAGACTGAACCAATGTTCCATGCATGGGCAGGTGGGTTGTTAACCACTGAATTACCAGGGAAGTCCTGGCAAGGATTTTAAATTTCAGTAAATAAGTGAAGATGCAGCAATACTGAGAGAGAGTGACAAGAACTGATTTATATTGTAAAAAGATAAATAACTGTTATGTTATGCTATGTGGAGAATGTTGAGAAGGAGGAATGGAAACACAAAGACCAGTTGAAGACTGCCTAGGTGGAATACATTGGCTTGAATTAGTTTACTGATCAATAAGAAAAAATATATAAACATTTCCCCCAAATGAGTCACATTAATTGTGAGAGCTAAGCTATACATTGAAAAAATGGAAACAGGATGCATTATTCAGAATTAATCATCTTCTTTTATTTGAAGAAACACAGACTAAACAACACTGGGCAGAGTATCTTAAAATGAATAGCTATGGATGAAGGATTCAAGAAATACAGACATCTTTCAAAACCCCACAATGAAAGATCTGTTATGTTGACAGTTGACACATTGGATTTAACAATTCACACTTTCCTAAATCTACACATGGAACATGTACTCTTAAAGGCACACTACACCGGGTAGTCTACAACTACTATGGCCCCCGTGTTCAGTCAAGTGTTTCACTTTGAAATGTTATTAAGCAAGATATAATAGAGACAATTGCTCTCGTCTCACTCGCTAGTAAAGTAATGCTTAAAATACTCCAAGCCAGGCTTCAGCAATAGGTGAACCATGAACTTCCAGATGTTCAAGCTGGTTTTAGAAAAGGCAGAGGAACCAGAGATCAAATTGGAAATCATCAAAAAAGCAAGAGAATTCCAGAAAAAGAAAACATCTATTTCTGCTTTATTGACTATGCCAAAGCCTTTGACTGCATTGATCACAATAAACTGTGGAAAATTCTGAAAGAGATGGCAATACCAGACCACCTGACCTGCCTCTTGAGAAACCTGTATGCAGGCCAGGAAGCAACAGTTAGAACTGGACATGGAACAACAGACTGGTTCCAAATAGGAAAAGGAGTACGTCAAGGCTGTATATGGTCACCCTGCTTATTTAACTTATATGCAGAGTACATCATGAGAAACGCTGGGCTGGAAGAAGCACAAGCTGGAATCAAGACTGCCGGGAGAAATATCAATAACCTCAGATGTGCAGATGACACCACCCTTATGGCAGAAAGTGAAGAGGAACTAAAGAGCCTCTTGATGAAAGTGAAAGAGGAGAGTGAAAAAGTCGGCTTAAAGCTCAACATTCAGAAAACTAAGATCATGGCATCCGGTCCCATCACCTCATGGCAAATAGATGGGGAAACAGTGGAAAAGTGGCTGAGTTTATTTTTCTCGGCTCCAAAATCACTGCAGATGGTGATTGATTACAGCCATGAAATTAAAAGGCACTTACTCCTTGGAAGGAAAGTTATGACCAACCTAGACAGCATATTAAAAAGCAGAGACATTACTTTGCCAACAAAGGTCTGTCTAGTCAAGGCTATGGTTTTTCCAGTGGTCATGTATAGATGTGAGAGTTGGACTATAACGAAAGCCGAGCACAGAAGTATTGATGCTTTTGAACTGTGGTATTGGAGAAGACTCTTGAGAGTCCCTTGGACTGAAAGGAGATCCAATCAGTCCATCCTAAAGGAGTTGAGTCCTGGGTGTTCCTTGGAAGGACTGATGTTGAAGCTGAAACTTCAATACTTTGGCTACCTGATGCAAAGAGCTGACTCATTTGAAAAGACCCTGATGCTGGGAAAGATTGAGGGAAGGAGAAGGGATGACAGAGGATCAGATGGTTGAATGGCATCACCGACTCAATGGACATGGGCTTGGGTGGACTCTAGGAGTTGGTGATGGACAGGGAGCCCTGGCATGCTGCAGTTCATGGCTTCGCAAAGAGTCAGACATGACTGAGCGACTGAACTGAACTGAATAGAGACAAGGAAAACCTTTGAATATTTCCACTTCTGCTCTTGCCCTTTGCTATAAACATAAGGACATACCCCGTCTAGTCCCAGGTGATGTATGAGAAGAATATGAACAAGAATCATACAGAACAAACTCAGAAGAACCTCCTTTACAATATAAACATTTTAAATTCCTGAGCTGAGTAAACATTTGTTTCTCTATGTCTCTAAAGCTGCATGACTTTGTTATATAGCGTTATTGTGACAATATATAATTGATACAGATGATATAAGGAAACAGCTATGCCAGTTTATACTATAATTTTAGGTAGAGAAGTTCTCTGAAAGTACACTAATCCACTTTGAGGCTTAGAATATTAGCATTTGGAAGCCTTAGGTATTAAAAAATCTTTCAATTCATATAGAGTTATGAATTCAAATAGAAAAGTAGATTAATTCCCTACTTCTCCCTAGGAACCATGAAGGAAGTCATCCTTACAAAATGGAAAACTCTAGGAAATAGAGAGGATTCAAGACCAAGTAGGACAAAGAGCCTCTGAATTGATATTTTTTAGCTTTAGATTATGATTTTATTATGTACTTTCACCAGAATACCATAACAATGATACTGCATCTTATGTTCTTTAATCTCCTGACAACCATCTGTCCCATTACATCAGATGTTCACTTGTTCAGATGCATTCTGCACACTTCCTCCAGAATGAAGTTCATATATTTTATGTTTAGTAAGTATTTGGTGTGATTCGCTGAGAAATGTGCATAAACCACCAAGTAAATCTAGAATATCATATTTCTTCTTAGTTTCCCTTTGCTTGTAGTTTGTCTTGAAAAATGAACATTGTCTCCTTTGTTCACTAAAGATGTTGGTTTCAAGTGGAGGTTGTAATTGATCAAGCATTGCTCTTGTAAATTTCCATTACACTCCACATGCATGTAACAGACATACTCTTCTTTGTCACTTTGTATTAAAAAATATTTTATAAGAATCGTATTAGTAATGTATGCTCATGAACAAAGGAGCTTGGTGGACTACAGTCAATGGAATCACAAAGAATCGGATATGACTTATTGACAAAACAACAACTATGCCAATGGAAAATACATTGGGTACTTCTTCAGTAGATGCCTTAAGAATAAAGAATGAAGTCCAAAGATACAGTGCAGAGTAAATGCTTCTGAACCAGGATACAATCTTGGATAACTTAATCACTTGGAAATTCTGGAAGATTAAGTATTTAGCTAAAAGAGAGACTGAGTAAATCTATGTTACTGAGTCAAACCAGTAATACACAGTAACACTAATACCTTTTTCTTCTGCAATCTTGGGCACACGTCTGACAAAAAATTTCAGCGAATGCCTTATGCTTTAATAAGTATACCTCTTCCCATAAATGTTTTTGTAAATAAATGCAAAGGTATACAATATGTGTGAATTAGCAGATATATTGGAATGGTAAATTTTTTCCCCCAATAAACAGTTTAAGAGTGCTTATTTTAAGAAAATGTATCATAACTTTTCTGAGAATCAAAAAATATGCCTTAGAATGCATAAGGTTACAGAAAGCACTGTCTTCTTATGCATGAGTTATTGAAGTTTTCATAGACACAGTAATCATTCCATCTTTAAGTCCTCATATGTATATATCTTATTTTATCTATTTCCTAAACCTCTTGGCTTAAAAAAAAAAAAAAAAAAACATGGAAATAAATGTCTTATTTCATGCCATTCCCTGAGTTACATTAAAATAATATGCACAGAAGAAAGCAGTTTGCTTACCAAGCCATGAAAACTGCTTCTCAGCTAGAAATACAAATGTTCTCCTTGATTGAGTTTTAATGAAGATAGATATATACACCTGCAAATGCATAGAGAGAAAGGGAAAAGAGGAGAAGGCAGAAAATAGAATCCAAGTGAATGCATTTATGAGCAAGTAGAACCTGTGGGCTTTCTTTCATAGGATTGTTTCCGGCAAGTTTGAATATGGGTGTATTGTAGAGCTAGTATTGTAGGGCCACTCTTCTCTGCCACTTCAATTTCCTATCTTGTCTTCTTTTCAGCCTAGGATAAAGCTCTTCAAATCAAACCTCTCTTTTTCTGATTTTCTGATCTAATTATAACAGCATTTTCTCAGCAATCAACATCAGTGTTACATCCCACGAAATTGCCTTGTATTTTGAAGATTGGTATTTGCCACCCATGTTCACTTTCTTTATTTCTTTTTTTTTTTTTTTCCACTTAGTCAAATACAGCTGCTATTTGCAGTTCTTACAAACCATTTACTTCTCTTTGACCATGACAGGAAAGTTTCCACCACATAGCAATTGTGCCTTCTCTTCTGTACACTTAAAATTTATGGCACAAGCTTGACAAACAAATAGAAAATATACTCTATCCTATAAAGTGCTACTTCTTTACACACATGCACTTGTGCACACACACACACATACACAAACATGTCATATATAATTAACCAACTTGAATTATGACAGAAGTATTCTTGTTTAGTTCAAAATTTGTCACCAAATATGACCACCAAAATAATAGTCCTTAACCTTAGTGGGAATAAAGTAAGATAATTTAATTCTTACAGATATCAACTTCAATGTTTAGCATTGTGTGTGTGTGTGTTTCCCTGGCAGTATAATTTCTTCCTCACAGTTCACTGTGACTGTAATCTATAAGTGGAGTGGAAGGGCAGGGTAATCAAAATGTGGAATATTGAAAAGGTTGAAGTAGTAAAGCACCCTTCCCAGAATATATGACATTAAGATTTTGATATTATTAGTACAGAGATTACAATGAGAAAGTAAAATGGCACAACAAAAAATAATTATTTTACATGACTATTTCATGAAGATTCTGCAATAGAAAATTGATCTTTTTTCATAGTAAAATATTAACATTGTTGTAATAATTTCAAGTTAAATTTATTTAGGTTCATCTAAATTTTATATACATACATTAAGACACTAAAGTTTGGTAATATCTATATTAGGGTTCTATATACTTATTGTGTTATGTATCTCAAACTTGAATATAATCCAAAATGGCATGTACTATAATATACATATAGTAGATGTTGCTTATATCAGAATAAATCTTTTAATATCTTTCAGGGCTACAATCTGTACTAGAATCCTAGCTAGTTTTACTATTAAGAGTTCAAAAATCTTTTTAGCTGAGTGACATTCCTTCCTACGTATTTGCATTGAAGTTTTACATCACTAATTTTTTTTCCTTCAGTCTTTTCTTCTTACCCTAAAATTCAGGTCATTATAAGAGTAATTCCCTCCAGAATTCTTAGCTTGAAACGTTCTGATGAATGTGGCAGTCTGAACGCAGGGACTTGTCTAATTTATTATTTCTCAATATGGCAGGTAATGCTATTTCAGGACAAACTTTCATGGCACAAGTTGCCACTCAGGTATGCATTCATTCTTTCAAAAGCATTTTTTAACATTTCCTCTCTGCCAGGGTATTGTTCCAGTAATTCTCAGCATGGATTCTGCTATAATTCAAATGTCAAGGAGGTGAACATTTTTCATAATAATATTAAGATGATATCTGCCTTTTTTATTTTTCAGTCTCTCAGGAGAGTACAACAAAGTCTAGCAGGAGTTATGCAATGGGTGATATCACAAAAGACTGGATACAGAAAAAGATATGAGAATCCATCTGTCTTATGCTGCTAGACACTAAAGAGATGGGGAATATAGAAAATAAAGTCACTTTGCTCATTAAACATTTTTACTCTGGAAAAATGTGTTTTTAAATGTTATTTTTTGTTGTCATGTTTATCATGGTTATTTAAAGTGAATTAATAACTAAGAATAAGTAAGCTTAAACATTTCTAAATTTGAATTTCTAATATCCTACAATTTTACAGATATTAATATAACATACTCACACACACAAAAGATGTTTGAGGTCCTTAATAATACTTAAGAATATATAAGGATATATTCAGGGGCTTCTCTGGTGTCTCAGTGGTAGAGAATCTGCCTGCCAACACAGGAGATGCAAGAGATGCAGGTTTGATGTCCTGGGTTGGGAAGATCTCATGGAGGAGGAAATGGCAACCCACTCCAGTATTCTTGCCTGGGAAATCCCATGGACAGAGGAGCCTATTGAGCCACAGTCCACGAGGTCACAAAAGAATCGGGAACGACTCAGTGCCTAAACAACAATGAGGATATATTTTGGACATATGTCCAGAAGGTTTGTGAGCTGATGTTCTAGACTCTGGAGTGCTAAACATTCTTCCCCATCCTATTTCCAAGAATTAATATGGCAGTAACAAAGTCTACGATTTGATGAACTATAGATAACTTACTGCTATTTCTAAGTTTCTGATGAAGTCCCATCCAATCCTCGAGCAGCTTATGCCATTTCCTTTGATAAAGAGAGAACCTGGGAGAAATGTCTGATAATTATTATTATGTCATATACATAAACATAATTATTATAGGTATAATATATAATAATATATATTATAAATTATTATAATTATTGTTACCCTGGTTCTCTCACTTCCATTTTTTCTTAATGATGCAAAGGAAGTCCCGATATTTCCAATATTTCTTTCCTCTTTTTTTCATTCTCTTCTGCTTAGCTGCTATGTGGTCTTACTTGTGTAAAAACTTAGCTTCAGATAGAGCAATTTGCATCAAACTTTGTATGATTAATTTTGTAAACTTTCCTCATCTAGCTTGCTCACCTGTGCAATTAAGGATAACTCAATGTGCCCATCTAAGACTCTTGAAACAAATCTAATTATGTGTATTCTCACTTCTTTTACAGATTTTTGTTTAGTAACTACTGCCCCACAAGACAGATCATATCCAAAATGTACTAAGGTAAATTACATCATTCTATATCTCTTATTCTTTTTTTAAACTGTGTTTTCTGGCTCTAAAACTACAAGTTCTACACAGGTTTTAGAGATTTTCTCATCTAGCATCAAGGATAATTCTTTATGATACACCTTAAATACAGACTATGTTGGTTAGAAACCCACCTCTGCTATGCATTATTTATATTACATTGGAAAAATTATTGATAGCACTAGATTTCTACTTGTTCATCAAAAAAATGGGAAACAATAGTAACCATCTTATAAGGTTATTATTAGAAATATATGGGTTAAAACATGAAATGTTTTTATAAACAAGCTGGCACAAAGAAAATTTTGAATAAATGTTATGATTTTCTTATTTTATTGCTAAACTCCAACCCTTGATGATCTTTATTTCTTCTCCTACTTAGCTTCATTGAATTTTAGCGATCTTTCAGTCTAATACATGTATTAGTCTTCTCTCTGTAAATATTTCCAAGTTTACTTTAAGGCATAATTTTAATTATTATATTAACTGAACTTAGAGTACTCAAATAAATGAAGGCAATGCATATATTCTGATTTATATGAACACAAATCTGTTTCAGAGCTCCACAGTATTTAAATTATTTATTATAAAATACAAAGAGATTATGGAAATTACAAGTCTCATTTTTAGGGTATTTGAAAAAATCAACAATTGTCTCATTTGTTCTTTAAAACAATTTTGAATAAAAATTAGCATTTTCTATTTAACTAAAAATGAGTGCCTGTGATTATGCAATAATAAAATCACTGATGAGCACAGGTAACAAACACAGGTCAGGAAGCAACAGTTAGAACTGGACATGGTACAACTGACTGGTTCCAAATAGGAAAAGGAGTACGTGAAGGCTGTATATTGTCACCCTGCTTATTTAACTTATGTGCAGAGTACATCGTGAGAAACGCTGGGCTGGAGGAAGCACAAGCCAGAATCAAGATTACCAGGAGAAATATCAATAACCTCAGATATGCAGATAACACCACCCTTACGGCAGAAAGTGAAGAGGAACTAAAAAACCTCTTGATGAAAGTGAAAGAGGAGAGTGAAAAAGTTGGCTTAAAGTGCAACATTCAGAAAACTAAGATCATGGCATTTGGTCCCATCACTTCATGGCAGATAGATGGGAAAACAGTGGCCACAGTGGCTGACTTTATGTTTCTGGGCTCCAAAATCACTGCAGATGGTGACTGAAGCCATGAAATTAAAAGACGCTTACTCCTTGGAAGAAAAGTAACCTTTATGAACTTTATGACCAACCTAGACAGCATATTAAAATGCAGAGACAAAAAAATAAAAAATAAAAAGCAGAGACATTACTTTGTCAACAAAGGTCCATTTAGGCTATGGTTTTTCCAGTGGTCATGTATGGATGTGAGAGTTGGACTGTGAAGAAAGCTGAGCGCTGAAGAATTGATGCTTTTGAACTGTGGTGTTGGAGAAGACTCCTGAGAGTCCCTTGGACTGAAAGGAGATCCAACCAGTCCATCTTAAAGGAGATCAGTCCTGGGTGCTTATTAGAAGGACTGATGTTGAAGCTGAAACTCCAATACTTTGGCCACCTGATGCTAAGAGCTGACCCATTGGAAAAGACCCTGTTGCTGGGAAAGATTGAGGGCAGGAAGAGAAGGGGACGACAGAGGATGAGATGGTTGGATGGCATTATCATCTTGATGGACATGGGTTTGGGTGCACTCTGGGCATTGGTGATGGACAGGGAGGTCTGGTGTGCTGTGGTTCATGGGGTCACAAAGAGCTGGACACGACTGAGCAACTGAACTGAACTGAACTGAACAAACGTTAATACGCTTTTATGTTTGTGGATGCTGTGTTCATACAACCTGACTTAATTCATAAGCTTAATGAAATATCTGAATATAACTTTGAGTGAATAAGGGGGAGGTGGATATAATTATTTCTATAAGTAGTCACTCTCCAAAAGAGCTGAAACCTATGGTATGATACAAGTCTTATGTTGCAAATAATCAAGAGAAATAACATAAACATTAAAATATCTAGAGAAGAGAAATCAAGCAATAGTTACAAATAGGAGATCTGTGACAAAATTATCACTTGTTTCAATATGGTGGTTTACTTTCCTGTGTAATAATGGAAGATTTACCTAGGACCAGTTAAATGTAGCTAAACACTACATTTCCCAGACTTCTTTGTAGTTTAGTGATTACATGCTGGCCAATGGGACTGGCAAGCACATTGTGTGCAATTGAGGAATCATCATCATCTTTAAGGAGAAAGGATGAACCTTCCCTTTTCACTTTCCTTCTTCCTACTCTCTGGAAAAAGTCATGGTGGAAGTAGCTAGTAGTCATGGTGGAAAACTCTGGTCTAATAAACCTTAATGGTTAATCTCTTTTTCTCTCAGAAGACAAGAAAAATAAAATCTCATTCTTTTGTGTTTGCTGTCTTTGTCCAATTCCTTATTATAGTATCCTGTATCATAAACTAATTGATATAACTTTCAATAAAAAGTGGTAAGGATAATCCTAATTATGAGAAATCATTTTTCTTCTATGTGGGCAACTCACTGAAACATAAGAAGCAGCAGGATATTATTTTCATATGTGCCCTTCATATGTGTCCACATGAAACATATCGTGACTTCAGACAGGGGGTTTGTTAAGGAATGCTCTGATAACGGTGCTCTCAGAGAATGTGGAAGTAGCTCTGGACAGAATGAGAAGTTAAATTGGATGCAACTGCAAAAGAGGCTTTAGTGAATCTCACAGGGAACTCTGGTTCTTTCCTAAACTGAGGTGAAGGAACCAAATAATCATGTTAAAACATAAACCACTTAATGAACATAGGATGCCTTAAATGAGCAACTTCCAAAGAGGGACCCAACCTTACGATGTCACTAACTAACTCTCCTGGCAGCTAAGGAAATAAGGACCTCCTATCTGGAGGGCATATCTGGATGATGCAGAATCCAAAGGGTCTACTATGTACACCAGTAAGATCCACCACTTTCAAATAGTAAATACTTCCTATCTAAAAACAATTCTTCCAAGATCGGCATTCCTTACTTTTCCAGAAGATTCTAAAAAGAGAAAGGTGAATTGCAGCCCCATTTACTGTTGCCTGTCTTGAAATCACAACTGATATTCATCATTCCTTGCATAATCCCATTAGCAAATATAGCTCAGGGTCTAGGAGGGACATTTGGTGGAGTGAGCCAGACTTTTCTCCAAGAGTTTTCTGAGCCGTTATTCAACATGCCCTTTTCGAGTGGTGGCTCTTGTGTTTCTCAATCTACCGTCAAAATAAAGGAGTCTGAAGAGAGAGACTCCAGTGAGTTAATTCAGTGAAAACATATTCTTCCCTTTACCAGCTTTATAACAGCGATTCTACTTCCTCATAATTTATTGTGATAGATTAATTAGCATCAATTATCCCTGCCAGGAAGATGACTCCTTTCCTTGCCTGTTAGTCTATTCAAACAAAGAGTCTGTTTAAAGAAACCGTTACTCTGTTCCCAGACGGCAGTTTTCTGGCTTTACAAACCAAAGTTCTAAACTCTCAGAATGAAAATTGCAAGCAAGGAAAACAGAGACTCCCCAAGTGGGTAGCTAAGAGAGAGATGGTTAAGTGGGATCATGTCTACTAATATTCTTTCATCTCCAAATTCATAAAACTTAACTTTTGGGTATGTAGAGCAGCATCAAGGGAAGTCAACATGGGTACTAAATTTATGGTTAAATCACTGCACAATTGGTGCTATCAGGAGATTGTACTTTTTATCCCCAGAGAGATGAATAATGGGAAACAGCAGATTTGAAGATTAGAAACTGTTAACTGGTAAATTTAACATGACTATAAATTTACCTACATTCACTTAAAGATTGATAATAAGATATATGTGCCCAAATCTCAGGAGACGCCTGTATGTGTTATATGTATGTGTGTATCTGTATTTGTGTTTCTATTTATGAGCATATCTGTGTGCTTAAAACTATGTCAATACTAAGTTCCAGGATTTTTTCATATTGTTCTCTACTTTTCAATATTTTATATTATTATTCAGCACTATAATTATTTTAAACATACTTTTCAACCAATATACCTCATTTTAAATATTTCCTATGAATTCCTACTTTGTCTTCATTTATTTTAACCACTTTTTGTGGATGACTTTTAAAGTAATCATCTATAATTTTAAATGTTACATTTCTACTTATTTATATTCTAAGAGTTACCCTGAAAATGGTAAACGATAATAATATCCAAATAACATTTTCCTATTACACTGTTTACATGTGTGCTAAGTCGCTTCAGTAGTGTCTGACTCTTTGTGATCCTATGGACTGTAGCCCATGAGGCTCCTCTGTCCATGAGATTCTCCAGGCAAGAATACTGGAATGGATTGCCATACCCTCCTCCAGGGGATCTTCCTGACCAAGTGATTGAACCAGGGTCTCTTATGTCTCCTGCATTGGCAGGTAGGTTCTTTACCATTAGAACCACCTGGAAAGCAATAATACACTCTTTAGGATACTTTATTTTAGTGAACCATGTAACTCTCCTTCAAGTTCCTCAAATTTTTTTTCTCACAGTTGTGTTCCACAAACTTTCTACCACTGACTTCCTATCTAATTACCTAACATTGTATCCAGTTAAACTGAAGTCTTAATTGTAAATGCTTATTACTTATTTTCTGTATTTATAGCAATGCTTTCTTTTTCATTACACATTTAATATTTTTAAATTCCTAAAGAACTTGTGCTTAAAGTATTTCTTTAATCTTGAAGTATTTAAATATTAAAATTGATTTATAATAATAGCTGTATCTACTGGATTTAAAACTTTTATATTCAAACAAAAA
Organism: Cervus elaphus; assembly: GCF_910594005.1. NCBI lineage: Eukaryota > Metazoa > Chordata > Mammalia > Artiodactyla > Cervidae > Cervus > Cervus elaphus. The sequence continues at coordinate 15,901,650 of NC_057845.1, read as the reverse complement.
GTTTTTTAATGCTATTATTCTGGAACAAATCTCACATGCTAGCAAGGTATTACTAAAAATCCTTCAAGCTAGGCTTCAATACTATGTGAACCAAGAACTTCCAGATGTCCAAACTGGATTTAAGAAAGGCAGAGGAACCAGAGATCAAATTGCCAACATCTCTTGAATCATAGAAACAGCAAAGGAATTTCAAAAAGATGTCTACTTCTACTTCATTGACTACACGAAAGCCTTCCATGGTGTGGATCATAACAAACTGTGGAAAATTCTTCAAGAGATGGGAATACCAGACTATCCCACCTGCCTCCTGAAAAACCTGTATGCAGGTCAAGAAGCATGAGTTAGAACTGAAAATGGAACAGAGGACTGGTTCCAAATTGGAAAAGAAGTATGTCAAGGCTGTATATTGTCACCCTACTTATTTAACTTCTATGCAAAGTGCATCATGTGAAATGCTGGGCTGGATGAAGCACAAGCTGGAATAAAGATTGCTGGGAGAAATATCAACAACCTCAGATGTGCAGATGACAGCACCCTTATGGCAGAAAGTGAAGAGGAACTAAAGAGCCTCTTGATGAGGGTGAAAGAGGAGAGTGAAAAAGCTGGCTTAAAGCTAAACATTCAAAAATCTAATATCATGGCATACGGTCACATCACTTCACCTAAAATAGATGGGGAAAAGTGGAAACAGTGACAGGCTTTATTTTCTTGGACTCCAAAATGACTGTGGATGGTGACTAGAGCCATGAAATTAAAAGACACTTACTTGTTGGGGAAAAAAAAAAAAAAAAAAAGCTATGATAAACCCAGACAGTATATTAAAAAGCAGAGGCATCAGTTTGTACACAAAGTTTCAAATAGTCAAAGCTATGGTTTTTCCAGTATTCATGTACGGATGTGACAATTGGACCATAAAGAAGGCTGAGCACCAAAGAATTTTTTTGAATTATTTGAACAAAGACGTTTTTGAACTGTGTTGCTAGAGAAGACTCATGAGAGTCCCTTGGACAACAAGGAGATCAAACCAGTCAATCCCAAAGGAAATCAGTCCTGAATATTCATTGGAAGGACTGATGCTAAAGCTCCAGTATTTTGGCCACCTGATGTGAAGAGTCAACTCATTGGAAATGACCCTGATACCGGGGAAGATTGAGGGCAGGAGAAGAAGGGGGTGATAGAGGATGAGATGGTTGGATGAAATCACTGACTCAATGGATGTGAGTTTGAGCAAACACTGGGAGATTGTAATGGATAGGGAAGCCTGAAGTGCTATAGTCCATGGGGTGGCAAAAAGTCAGACCCAGCTGAGTAAGTGAGCAACAAAGGTATATATTCAAAAACAAGTATATTTTGACTATCTACTCTGCCAAAAACAATTCCAGGCCCTGAGAACAGTGCACATATAAGGACCAAAACGTTGCTTCTTTGCTGGAGTTCATATTTTAAAGGGAGAATAGAGAAGAATACATAATTCCAAGGAGGCAGTAAATGAAAGGAGATCAGGTATGGGAAATAAGATTGAGTATTACTTTAAATAAGGTGTCTCTAGCAGTGACTTGGGAGAAGGCAATGGCACCCCACTCCAGTACTCTTGCCTGGAAACTCCCATGGATGGAGGAGCCTGGTAGGCTGAGGTCCATGGGGTCGCTAAGAGTCAGACACGACTGAACGACTTCACTTTCACTTTTCACTTTCACACATTGGAGAAGGAAATGGCAACCCTCTCCAGTGTTCTTGCCTGGAGAATCCCAGGGACGGGGGAGCCTAGTAGGCTGCCGTCTATGGGATCACACAGAGTCGGACACGACTGAAGTGACTTAGCAGCAGCAGCAGCAGTGACTTGAGAAGGTCTATTTATAGAGTGAGATCTGAACAAAGCAAAAGCAAGTTGTTTGATTAGATTGGAAAAGTATTTCAGGAAGAAAAAATATATACAGGAACCTTGGGGAAAGAGAATGTCTGGGGTTCTTAAGTATCTTAATTCTTAAGAATCAGCTCGTAAAACAGTGTGGCTGGATTAGAAAACAATTAAGAGAGAAGATACTAAGATAATTGGGCTTCCCTGGTGGCTCAGATGGTAAAGAATCTGCCTGCAATGTGGGAGACCTGGGTTTGATCCCTGTGTTGGGGAGACACTCTGGAGGAGGGCATGGCAACCCATTCCAGTATTCTTGCCTGGAGAATCTCCGTCTACCAAGGAGCCAGTCTATGGGGTCGTAAAGAGTCCAATAGGACTGAGCAAGCATAGCGCAGCACAACTGAAATAAGATTAGAGATGTAGTGGATGGGCAAGATAAACTTTTATTGAATATTGGCTTAACTCTGAGTCCAGAGAACCCTGGGTGAGAGGAGAGGAGAAACAGGCACTGATATTCATTTCAAAAATATATTCTGGTAACAAAGGAGTCTGTGGGCTAGTCAAGAGTCTGACATGACTTAGCGACTAAACAGCAACAAATAGGTATAAAACAGACTGCAGCAGATAACCAGTGAGAGCAGGGAAACCTGTAAGGAGGCACTGTCCTAACTGAGGTAAACCACGATGATCATTGGACCAAGGAACTGAGAGTGGAGACTGCAGGAAAAGCTTGAACTCTGGATTTGTTTCAAGGTAGACCTGAGAGGCTTTCCTGATAAGCTCAATTCCCAGTGAAGCAGAAAGGGCAAGTACAAGAATGATGAAAAAGTTTGCCCCAGGTGGTAAGAGCAAGGGAGTTCCTATCAAGTGAGATAAGACAACTATGCAGGGGATAATGTGAGGGGAGGGGACAGCAAATATCCAGTTTTGAAAATGAGAAGCATGAGAAAAAGCCTATGAAACATTCAAGTAGAAATTTTAATTCTGCCAGTGGACTGAAAGGTCAAGGGTTCAGGGAAGAAATTATGATGAGTGACGAATATTTTTCTTAGTGCATAAATAGCAAATTTAAATATTCACATACAATCATATATATATATGTATGTAATATGATAAGCACCATGACAGCTATTATTTATTAAAATTGCATTACCATCTACATGTTAAATTTATACATAAATTCAGAACTGGAAAGAAATTTTAGCAATCATATTTTGTTGGTTAATTAAAGAAATTAAGAAAAACATATGTTAGCCTACTTTTAGCCTACTTTTACTTTTCTTGCTCAACTGCATGAACGAGAAATCATTTAAAATATTAAGGATGAATATATGTGTATATATATAATTGAATCACTTTGCTCCACACCTGAAACTAATGCAACATGGCAAATTAACTATACACCGATATAAAATAAGAATAAAATTTAAAAATTAAAATAAAGATCTAGTTGAAAATAAATACCTTTGTAAGAGCCTCTTCAGACTTTACAGAAATAAAAATACTAGTAAAAATATTAAAAAATAATTAAGAATGAAAATTCTCTGATACTCTTAATTTAAGCTCTGATAGACTCTTCTTTCCAGATAGTTGCCAAAATTTAATTTCTCCTTTTAAGAATTTTATTATAATTTATTTTCTCTGGATTGATCTTTTCTTTAAATTTCTCTGCATTGCTTTAATAGATAATGAATAAACCTGTGAACATGTAATGTATCCAATCCAGCATATCATTGCATACAAGGCACCCACAAAAATTCAAGTGTGCTGATGACTTCTAGAAATGTTATCTACTGTATTCATGTCAATACTTAATTTTAAAATTTAGATTAGACTTAGTAACTCATTTTTATTTTACAAAACATCAGTATTTTAATTACATGACTATATAATTTTGGATAGTTATAAATTGTGCCATCTTAAGTTACTTCCTGATATTCTATAAATATAAGCTTATGCATATATATATATATATATATATATATATATATATATGCTTGTGTGTATCATATATACAAAGCATATGTACACATACACATGTTCAGAAGCTTGTCTAAACAGAAAATAAACAAAGAATAATTAAACTTTAGGAATATTATACATTTAAATACAGAACTTCTAGAAATAAACTTTCCATAATATTCAGTCTTGTGGGCACTGATACATTGAGATGGATGAAAAAGCTGTGAGGAGTTGTAACTTATACTAAATTTCTTACTTCTGTCTAGATAGAAAATGTGACTATTTCCTTGAACTGTACACACTTTTTCAGTATAAAATTTATTGCTATAAATACCAATTTAACAAATGAGGCCAACAGTTTTGGCAAGGACACAGACATGTAACTTTGAGAACAGATTAAGAAAGCCATCCTTAGACTCAAAGACTTCCCTGGTGGCTGAGATGGTAAAGAATCTGCCTGCAAGTCCCTGATGACATATGATGTTGAAAATTTTATAATATGTTTGCTTACCATCTGTACATGTTCTTTGATAAAGGTGTCTGTTCAGGACTTTTAGTTCATTTTTAATTTAGTTTTTTTTTTTTTTTCTTATTGTTAAGTTGAAAGTTCTTTGGATAATGATCATATATCAGATGTGTCTTGCAGTATATTATTTAATATAAAATAAAGTCTTGTTAAAAATGAATCAAAGCACAGGGTTTGAAATTTTATTTTGTTAATCATCTATTTTCATCTCAGTTCAGTACAGTTCAGTCGTTCAGTCGTGTCTGACTCTTTGTGACCCCATGGACTGCAGCACACCAGGCTTCCCTGTCCATCACCAACTCCCAGAGCTTACCCAAACTCATGTCCATCCCGTCGATGATGCCACCAACCATCTCATCCATCTCATCATCTGTCGTCCCTTTTTCTTCCCACCTTCAATCTTTCCCCGCATCAGGGTCTTTTCCGATGAATCAGTTCTTCACATCAGGTGGCCAAAGTATTGGACTTTCAGCTTCAGCATCAGTCCTTCCAGTGAATATTCACGACTGATTTCCTTTAGGATAGACTGGTTAGATCTCCAAGGGACTCTCAAGAGTCTTCTCCAACACCACAGTTCAAAAGCATCAATTCTTTGACGCTCAGTCATCTTTATGGTTCAACTCTCACCTCCATACATGACTACTGGAAAAACCATAACTTTAATTAGATAGACCTTTGTTGGCCAAGTAATGTCTCTGTTTTTTAATATGTTGTCTAGGTTGGTTATAGATTTTCTTCCAAGGAGCAAGCATCTTTTAATTTCATGGCTGGAGTCAACATGTACAGTGATTTTGGAGTCCCCCCAAAATAAAGTCTCTCAATGTTTCCATTGTTTCCCCATCTATTTGCCATGAAGTGATGGGACCAGATGCTATGATCTTAATTTTCTGAATGTTGAGCTTTAAGCCAACTTTTTCACTCTCCTTTTTCAGTTTCATCAAGAGGATCTTTAGTTCTTTGCTTTCTCCCATAAGTGTTGTGTCATCTGCAAATCTGAGGTTATTGATATTTCTCCCAACAAGCTTGATTCCAGCTTGCACTTTATCCAGCCCAGCATTTTGCATGATATACTGTCAGGGTCTTCGTAGACTGGGACCTGGGGACTGGAGTCAACAAGAAGAAGGACACAGGGGACCCAAATCTTGAGTGAAACAAGGGTACTTTATTTGCAGAATGCATGTTTATGTATCTTCAATAAAATGATTACTCAGCCATTAAAAATAATGAAATTCCACCAGTTGCAACAAAATGATAGTCCTTTAAATAAAAGGTCACTGAAGAGAGTCACTGAAGTGAATCCAAGCAGGTGCTCTTTCCCATGATCTCAGTCCTGAGAATTGCGTGCAGCTCTGCTCGTTCCTGTTTTCCAGGAACTGATAAGGAACAGAGAATCCTTGAGAAATGGCACACAAAGGAAGAAAACATATTGGATCCCTTAAAGTTGAATGTCCCCTGACAATGTACTCTGCATATAAGTTAAATAAGCAGGATGACAATGAACAGCCTTGACGTACTCCTTTCCCTATTTGGAACCAGTCTGTTGTTCCATGTTCAGTTCTACCTGCTGCTTCTTGACCTGCATACAGATTTCTCAGGAGGCTGGTCAGGAGTCATCTCTTTAAGAATTTTCCAGGTTTTTTTTTTTTTTTTTTGGTGATCTGCACAGTTACAGGTATTAGCTAAGTCAATAAGGAATAAGTAGATGTTTTTCTGAAACTCCCTTGATTTTTTGATGATCCAACAGATGTTGACAATTTGATCTATGGTTTCTCTGCCTTTTCTAAATCCTTGAACATCTGGAAGTTCACAGTTCACCTATCACTGAAGCCTGGTTTAGAAAATTTTGAGCATTACTTTGCTAGTGCATGAGATGAGTGCAATTGCATAGTAGTTTGAACATTCTTTGGCATACCTTTCTTTGGAATTGGAATGAAAACTGATTTTTTCAAGTCCTGTGGCCACTGCTGAGTTTTCCAAATTTGCTAGCATATGAGTGCAACACTTTTATAGCATCATCTTTTAGGATTTGAAATAGCTCAACTGGAATTCCATTACCTCCACTAGCTTTGTTCATAGTGATGCTTCCTAAGGCCCACTTGACTTCGTGTTCCAGGATGTCTGGCTTTAGGTGAGTGATCACACCATCATAGTTATCTGGATCATGAAGATCTTTTTTGTACAATTCTTTTGTGTAATCTTGCCACTTCTTCTTAATATTTCCTGCTTCTGTTAGGTCCATACCATTTCTGTCCTTTATTGTGCCCATCTTTGAATGAGTGTTCCCTTGGTATTTGTAATTTTCTTGAAGCGATCTCTAGTCTTTCCCATTTTGTTGTGTTCCTCTATTTCTTTGCATTTATCACTAATGTAGTCTTTCCGATCTCTCCTTGCTATTCTTTGGAACTCTGCATTGAAATGGGCCTATCTTTCCTTTTCTCTTTTGCCTTTAGCTTCTCTTCTTTTCTCAGATATTTGTAAAGCCTCCTCAGACAACAGTTTTGCCTCCCCGCCCCCTGCTTGGGGATGGTCTTGATCCGTACAATGATGATCCTTCTGTACAATGTCATGAACCTCCATCCATAGACCTATGGCACTCTATCAGTTCTAATCCCTTGAATCTATTTGTCATTTCCACTGTATAGTTGGAAGGCATTTGATATAGGTCATACCTGAATGGTCTAGTGGTTTTCCCTACTTTCTTCAATTTAGGTCTGAATTCAGCAATAAGGAGTTCGTGATTTGAGTCACAGTCTGCTCCTATTCTTGTTTTAGCTGACTGTATAGAGTTTCTCCATTTTTGGCTGCAAAGATTATAATCAACATTATTTCAGCATTAACCATCTGATGATGTCCATGTGGAGAGAGTTTTCTTATGTTGTTGGAAGAGGATGTTTTATATGACCAGAGCATTCTCTTGGAAAAACTCTGTTAGCCTTTGCCCTGCTTCATTCTTTACTCCAAGGTCAAATTTGCTTGTTAGTCCAGGTATCTCTTGACTTCCTACTTTTGCATTCCAGTCCCCTATAATGAAATGGACATCTTTTTTGAGTAATAGTTCTAGAAGCTCTTGAAGGTTTTCATAGAACTGTTCAACTTCAGATTCTTGAACATTCCTAGTTGGGACATAGACTTGGATTACTGTGTATTGAATGGTTTGCCTTGGAAACAAACAGAGATCATTCTGTCATTTTTGAGATGGCATCCAAGTAGTACATTTTGGACTCTTTTGTTGACTTTGAGGACTACTCCATTTCTTCCAAGGGATTCTTGCCCGCAGTAGTAGATATAATGTTTACCTGAGTTAAATTCACCCAATCCAGTACTTTTTAGTTTGCAGACTCTTAAAATGTCAATGTTCATCTAATTGAACATGTTTGAAAATGCTTTATGGCTTAGCTCTAATGAGCCTTCTATACGCACTACGAGAGCAGTGGAGCTAGGGAGCCACATAGCAGGTTTCCCAATAGCCCTCTTTGCTTCATGGTGAATGGAGCTCACCCTAGATACTTTTAAAAATGATATAAGCATAAGATAAGTGTAAGGATTGTGTACTCAGCAAAGTATAAAGCTCTTTGGAATCGCTCACTTTGCTAAGTATATTTCAGTATCTTTTAGAAAGGGTTAATATTTTTCTTTGTGAAGAAATATAGTTGAAATTTCTTTGAAATTCATTATTTCTAAGGATAGCAAGAAATTCTGAGCACAGTAGCTCATTTGAAGGCATTTGAATTAGAAATCTGAAGACCATTCTAGATCATTTCCGTTGCTTGGTTGCATAAACCAAATGGAGTTTCCCTGACGGCTCAGTTCATAAAGAATCGGCCTGCAATGCAGGAGAACCGGGTTCAATCCCTGGGTTGGCATGATCTACTGGAAAAGGAAATGGCAACCCACTCCACTTATATTTCTTGGAAAATCCCATGGACAGAGGAACTTCATGGGCTACAATCCATGGGGTTGCAAGAGTTGGAGAAGACTTAGCAACTAAACCACCACCACCATAAACCAAGTCATTTTTTCTTGGCTACATAAGTATAATTTGACTTGCTAAAGGACAATTTTAAACCATTATTTTGTACAAATGACAGCACTGAGTACAATTAATTTTACTGAATAACTCACTGTATATATTAAAACATTCAATATATTTTAATTTTTTGAATCATTGTATTTTGGAAATATTAACCAAATGCCTAAGTCAATTGATGCTGAGTACATTGCTTTTAAAATTCTGGTGTGACAGTAGTTATTATCACTGGCCCAAACATTTGTGTTTCATTCCTTTATCTGTAGGTATGGGTTCATGTTTATTTACTCCATCAATTTAGGAGTGATGATGAAAGATATTTGATCATGAATATTTCACTTTATATGCTAACTTTCACTTTTGATATTTAGATTGATTCTACAATTGCTTTCCTTGTCTTTGGCTCTCATCTCTTCAATCTATCCTTTTTCCTATTCTGTTAATCTGTAAAATTCAGATTGCTTTCTGTTGGGGAAATATAATTAAAAGCAAAACCTCCCAACCCAGTAAACCTTTCCACAAAGGTAGTATATATTTGTAACATTGAATAAACATTAACCCATAATATTCATTTCAGGAAATTCAATAAAAGATTATAAAGACAGAGAGGAATTTTATCCATTTATGCAGTCAAGAAATTACAACCCATTATATGTGTGCATGCCAAGTAGTTTCAGTCACATTCTACTCTTGGCGACCCTATGGACCATAGCCTGCTAGGTTGCTCTGTCCATGGGATCCTACAGGAAAGAATACTGGAGTGGGTTGCTATTTCCTCCTCCAGGGGATCATCCTGACCCAGGGAAGGAAACTTCATCTCTTACCTTTCTTGCACTGTCAGGTGGGTTTTTACCACTAGTGCCACCTGGGAAGCCCAACCCATTTCATACATGGATTCAAATTAACTCTTTCTCAAGTAAGGTCTTTATAGCCCCATTTGCTCATCCCAAATATCCGATGCATGGAAATCGAGATGGCCATCTGTGTTAGCTAACTGCCTTTATACAAAACAAACAAAAAAAAAAAAGATAAATTTATCATATCTTTATTACAAGAGGTAGTTTTGCAATTTAGGAAGTTTCCAGATAAAGTTAGGCTCCTACCCTTGCAAAGAAATGGAGAAATTGGTTTGCTTTTTTCCTAGATGATTAAATTTCAAGGAGGTTGTTCCAGGTTCATGAAAAAGACATTTTGGGGCACTGAGCTGGCAAGAGATTTATTTAGCTTTTAAAAAGATTTACATACATTTCAAAGAGATGCAAAAAGAAATTTTCTAAAGTAAAAGCTCTGGGAAACAGAAGTAGGGAAAAGTTTCTTTCCTTTTTTTTCTCACCAGAGAGGATTAAGCCTCTTATTTTCAATTTGTACTTGCTTTTACACTACTTGACCCTACGAGAGGATTCAAGATGCTTCTGTGGACCACAAACAAGTACTTGGTCTTGAACACTGCATTCTTCTTAAACATAGAAATGCCATTTTTTCATAGTCATCTGTTAATTTATAAAAATGTAATTATAGAAGATAATCTTGAGGGAAAATGTCAAAATATGTATTATTTACATACTTAAATATAACTAGAGATGATCACTTAGAAAGTGATAAAATATTCATAGATATAGATCACTTTGTTTTCTAAAATAATAGTATGAAGTCATTCAAGAAGATAAAGAATATAAACACCTAGAAACCTTTCTTGTATTTCCTTTAGGGATGGATAAGGCCACTTGAAATTAGAAGTAAACATATTCAAAGCTATAATGATAAAAGTAGAATATATTTGAAAGTTTTGGAGGTAAATTATTATTTAAAACAGTGATTATAGTTATAAATGTCAGTGTTCATGATGGTGAGGCCGTGAAAAATATGTGAAAACTATATCAAACTAAATATATATGTGGTGTGTGCTCAGTCGTGTCTGACTCTTTGTGACCCTGTGGACTATAACCCACCAGGCTCCTCTCTGTCCATGTGATTTTCCAGGCAAGAATACTGGATTGGGTGCCATTTCCTTCTCCAGACTGAGGTATTGAACCTGTGTCCCTTCTGTCTCCTGCCTGGACATGCAGATTATTTACCACTGGGCCACTTGGCCCTGTTGTAAAATGATGCTGTCATTCACTTATTGAGTTGGTATCAGATGGCTGGCATATATCCTTACTGTAAGTCTTACTTACAGAGAAGAAAAAAATGTACTTCAAAATGAAAATAATTAATTTTGATATGTAGTGTGTTAGACAAGAGCAGTTATTACTGTTGTACTAAAAAGTAAATCTAGAAAGAAACCATAAGGAAAATGAGAAACATTTAAAAATCAATATTTTTCAATATGTAACCTAAGAACTTGCAATTTAGAAGAAATAAATTCAGCCACAAAAGTATAAAAACTGATTTATAGAAATGTAAAACTTCCAAATTTCAAATACTATAAAGTGATAAACTAAGAAAATAGTAGCAGCAAATACAATAGAATCAGGTTAAACTGTTAAAGGTGGTATTATGGCTGAATTGAAGGCATTTGAGTGTTCCCCACTCCCTTTATTTTTAGTTGTTTCTGTCTGTAGTCTCATTGTGATCTCTGTTGCTGCATTAATATCTGCCCTATTAATGACCCAATATATTCAGGGTCCTGTGAAGGCACCTTACTGAAAGCACAAACCTGCCCGGATTTGGTGAGGTATTCCTCATCTGATGAAACACCAGTGTTGGGAAAAACAGCGAGTCACAACTATGCTGCTCTCCTCTCCAAGGGTCTGCCTGAGAATGGAGAAAATGTAATGACTACCAGTTGCAGGGAATTGACTGCACTTACTGTGTGCCAGTCACTGTGTTCAACACTTTGTCAGGATCTCCTAAAAGCCATCCTGGGTCACAGGTTCTATCATCAATTTATCATCAATGTATAGATGAAGATAATTGGGGCTTATCCAAGATCATACTGATAACAAACGGTGCATCCAGGATATGGGTGCAATGGATACTAGACTAAGCCTGTGCCTTGCGCTGCTTTCTCGGCTGCTATGCTAAGACCAGGACGTGACTAAAGGGACTTAACACACACACATGCATGCATACTTGCCAAGTGGCACAGTGGTAAAGAATCTGCCTGCTAATGCAGGAGACACAAGAGACACATGTCTGATCCCTGTGTCAGGAAGATCCCCTGGAGTAGGGAGTGGCTACCCACTCTAGTATTCTTGCCTGGAAAATTCCATGACAGAGAAGCCTGGCAGGCTACAGTCTATGGGGTCATAAAGAGTCAAACGCGACTGAACACACACACATACTTGACAAATCTCTCTGCCACTATATGTATATGTATATTGATTATAGATAAAGCCACCACTGCCAGTGCTGAGACTTCACTTCAGCTGTGGTCTCGTTTGAGCCACTATCCTTCCCAGTTGTGTAAGTTCCAGTACATTAAACTTTAACACTCTCCTCATCCAATAGCTCTTAACATATGCCATTAAGGTAACATCTCCTTGGGTTGAACTTTTATTTGTAGTATTTATCGTTAGAACTTGGACAAAATTAAGGAGACTAAGCTAACAACAAACGTAACAGACAGCTACTACATTTTTTTTCAACCTTCTCTTTCTCTATTTTCTTCTTCCAAGAAAATCTGTGAGTCCTCCATGAAAAGAGATGGGGAAACCATTATCACCAGATATGTCTGGATTCTAAGGTAAACTCAGGATAATTAGGCTAGCTTACCAAAACTGCTATAATACACCTATAAATACTTTTTTCTATAATGTTAATATAGCATCTGTACTATATTAAGGGTTATAGCTCAATATGATATTAATTAATTTAATAAGAATTAATTAGTATAATTTAAGTACTATGCAGACAAGTTTATGTATAAATTCATACTTATTTAGGAATTTTGACTAATTGCCTAATTCTTTTGATCTTTATTTGTTTTTTTTTAGTTTTTAGCTACAGAATTTTTCTAATTCTCAATTTTATGACCAATATTTGACAAAAAAGAGGATTTTTTTTCCAAAATATGTTTTTAATAAATATCTTTCTAAAACTTATCTCCATGATTAAGTATTTTAGATAAAAAATATTAAGGATATACTACACAGAATTATTGTTAAAATCATGAGTAAAATAAAGGACTAGAAATACAAATACTTTAAGACGCAAACTGTTCTGTTGGATAAACTTTCAATAGAAGTCTGCCTCTGTATCTGATGTACTTTAGAAGTCCGTTTACTATATTTCTCAAAGTTGATATGAAATATGCTATCCTTATAAATTATATTTGATTTCTTGGAGTGTTGTTCCTGGTATGCTGATGTTTTGATGAAGAATAACAAAAATAGAATAAGTTCTTTAGTAATGGAAGAAAGATTTATATAAAGGATATATATATACACACACACACACACACATACACACACACACATATATATATGTATATATATATATATATATATTTTTTTTTTTTCTCCTTTGAATAAAGAGGACTAATCTGTGTATTCTCACCTGAAGATGTTTTAAATGCTAAGCTGGGCAAACTTTAGAAAATGCTTTGCTTGATTCCCTTTTATTCAGTCATGGAAACAGACTATATTCCTCTGGGTAAAGTGGATTATTTTGCCCCCAAAGAAATAAATCTTCCAATGGACATTCATATGTACAACAGGAAAATTTAAGACCTAAAAACCTATTTTGTGAGAGAGACCACAGATTGGAGAAAAAGAAAAAAACAAACAAAAACTCCTTCCTCTTCTAAGGTGGAAGTTAGTTTGGCCAACATGTTAGAGGTGGCCAGAAAGACCTGAGATACTTGCATGATTTGTCATGAAGAATAAAGGGTGAGTTCTTCATTAAAAGGGAGAGAGATAGCAACCTAGATGCCCATCAGCAGATGAATGGATAAGGAAGCTGTGGTACATATACACCATGGAATTTTACTCAGCCGTCAAAAAGAATTCATTTGAACCAGTCCTAATGAGATGGATGAAACTGGAGCCCCTTATACAGAGTGAAGTAAGCCAGAAAGATAAAGAACATTACAGCATACTAACACATATATATGGAATTTAGAAAGATGGTAACGATAACCCTATATGCAAAACAGAAAAAGAGACACAGAAATACAGAACAGACTTTTGAACTCTGTGGGAGAAGGTGAGGGTGGGATGTTTCAAAAGAACAGCATGTATACTATCTATGGTGAAACAGATCACCAGCCCAGGTGGGATGCATGAGACAAGTGCTCCGGCCTGGTGCACTGGGAAGACCCAGAGGAATCGGGTGGAGAGGGAGATGGGAGGGGGGATCGGGATGGGGAATAAGTGTAAATCTATGGCTGATTCATATCAATGTATGACAAAACCCACTGAAATGTTGTGAAGTAATTAGCCTCCAACTAATAAAAAAATTAAAAAAAAAATTTAAAAAAAAAGCTTTTAAGTTTCAAAAAAAAAAAAATAAAATGCCTTTATTGAATTTAAAAAAAAAAAAAAAAAAAGGGAGAGAGATATAAAAATCCCTATGTTGGACTTGAAGACTATGCAGTACTTGTAAGTTATTTTTCATTGTAATTCCTTTCTGTTATGTGCAAACATTTAATATCAGTTCTTTAAATGAGTTAACTTCATTCTGATTTTTTCTGAACGAAATTAGGGATATTATTATGCCTAAATCCTGAGTTAAATATGTGTACAAAGAGTCCTATGTTTTCTATGGGCTTCCCTGGTGACTCAGATGGTAAAGAAATGCCTGCAATGCAGGAGACCTGGGTTTGATCCCTGCATCAGGAAGATCCTCTGGAGGAGGGCTTGGCAATCTACTTCAGTATCCTTGCCCAGAGAATCTCAGGACAGAGAGGCCTGGTGGGCTACAGTCCATAGGGTTGCACAGTGTTGGACGTGACTGAAGCCTCTTCACAGGGCGGCACAGCCCATGGCCTCTATATCCCTGATACCACTCTTTGGGCATGACAACACGTCAGTATCACAAAACCCAGAGACAAGACAGCTATGGGAGCAAGAACAGGAGATGGGAACAAAAGAACCTACAGGACATGCTTTGAGTATGCATAAATCAGGATACCTGCAAATTAATAACTAGCTGACAAGTAAAACTGAGGGGGCCCAGTTTCCCCAGATGAAGATAGGATAGGTTCAGGAGATCCATGACTTCATCATTGGAGCACACACATCTAAATTTTACTCTAGCAAAGAGGCTCAGATGAAAATTATATGCAATTGCTTTCTATAGTAAATTTCCTCTATAATCACTGTTCTGAAAGGAAGCTAAAGTGATGAAGTAGCTGAATAGAGGCAGCATGAAGAGATTCTAAAGAATGGGATTGTAATAAAATAGCATTACCTATATGTAAAGTGAATTAGAAACAAAGTTATCTGGGGAAAAATAACATCAGACCACTAAATGAGAAGAAAGATACATATACAAAAATGTCATTTCTGATAATCAGAAATGCTGGGATTATGTAGTAGAAGTTTTGAAGGGAAGAGTTCACTATCATTTGTGGACTTTTTCCATGGTCTATAAACAGATCAAGATATAAAAGATGAAAAAGAAAAAGAAAAAAAAAGAACAAGGTTATAAAGGTCTGAAGAGTGAAAAATGAAAATAATATCAAGTATGAAGAAAATTCAACATCTATTTAAATGGTTGACCACAAAACTCAGATTTTAGGAATAAAACAAATCTGGAATATGGCCCTAGTGAATGCACTGCCATGATGTTCTTTTGTCTCGTAGAATTACTCCTTTAAAAACTGTCTCCACTCCTATTCCACTCATTTGTTTCAATCAATTAGAACATTGTGCCTTTTTCTCCAACCTAAAAGCTTACACAGAAGAGGCATGTCTGCCACAGTTTCCATATTTTCCAAGCTCACTGAGGGGATATGTTTTATCTGTGTACAGGAATTCTGATTAAGCCTACATGACAATTTCAGTGTTTATTTATAAGTAATTCAATGAAAGTGCTTCAAAAAGGGTTTTGATGAACTCTGACATTTTCTGAGTTATTGGGGCTCACCAGGTGGTGCTAGTAATAAATAATCTGCTTGACAATGCAGGAGATTTAAAAGACCTGAGTTCGATCCCCGGGTTGGGAAGATCCCCTGAAGGAGGAAATGGCAATCCACCTCAATGTTCTTACCTGGAGAATACCATGGACAGAAGAGTCTGGTGGGCTACAGTCCATTGGGTTGCAAAGAGTTGGGCACGACTGAGCATCTGAGCACAAATATATGTAGATATGTATATGTTTTTTCTAATATTTATTAATCTTTTTATTTGGTTTTGTGAAAACTATTCAGTTCATTTCAGTTTAATCGCTCAGTTGTGTCCGACTCTTCGCAACCCCATGGACTTCAGCACACCAGGCTTCCCTGTCCATCACTAACTCCCAGAGCTTTCTCAAACTCATGTTCATCAAGTTGGTGATGCCATCCAATCATCTCATCCTCTATCATCCCCTTCTCCTCCCACCTTCAATCTTTCCCAGCATCAGGGTCTTTTCAAATGAGTCAATTCTTCACATCAGGTGGCAAAGTATTGGAGTTTCACCTTCAGCATCAGTCCTTCCAATGAATATTCAGGACTGATTTCCTTTAGGATTGACTGACTGGATCTCTTTGCAGTCCAAAGGACTCTCAAATGAAAACTATTACATCCTCTAATACCTGTTACTGTTTTATGTTGCTAGAATTTTCCAAAGACTAGTTACCATAGTGTTTAAAATCAATATTATGTAGAAGACATAATACAAATGTTATTAAAAAAAATAAAAATAAAACTCATAAAGACGACCAGAAAGTGGATCAAGTTGGCAGAATAATATCCTCCAAGAAACATCAGACATGCATCTGCAAATGGAAACATTCTCACATAATAACTATTGAATGCTGGCAGTCTCATACAACCAAAGCTGAAGAATGAGCATCAGAAAACTAAGTAGAACAAAATAAAAAAAAAAAAATAGGAGGGTGGGGATTGGGGGTGGGGCATTGGGGCAGGATCTGCAGTGTTTTGGGGGCTTCCCTGGTGACTCAGATGGTAATGAACCCTCCTGCTAATGTAGGAGAAACAGGTTCAATCCATGGATTGGGAAGATCACCTGGAGAAGGAAATGGTAATCCACTCTAGTATTCTTGCCTAGAAAATCCCAGGGACAGAGGAGTCTGGTGGGCTACAGTCCATGGTAGGACCCCATGAATCAGATGTGACTTAGTGACTAAGCAACAACAAGAACTGTTCCCCTAGGGAGGTGCTGTGAAAGAGGAAGTTTTCCCTCATCTTAGGAACCTTCTTCACCATCTGGGAGGCTCAGAGGAGAGTATACCAGCTGACTTGCTGATGGCAGGGCAGAAGGATACCAGTGAAGATGGCCCTAGCCACTTCACTGCTCTTCCCAGCCCAAGACACATGCCTGCAGGTTTGCACAGTCTGTGCACTAAGATATATAATGACTAAACATATTGTGGTATTCTGGATGGGGCACTGGGCAAAAAAGGGGCATTAGGTTAAAAAAAAATGGAAATCCAAACAAAGCATGAATTTTAGTTATAATTTGTCTATACAGTTTCATGGCTCAGCTGGTAAAGAATCCGCCTGCAATGTGGGAGACCTGGGTAGGGAAGATCCCCTGGAGAAGGGAAAGGCTACCCACTCCAGTATTCTGGCCTGGAGGATTCCATGGCTGTATAGTCCATGGGGTAGCAGAGAGTCGGACACAACTAAGTGACTTTCACTCACTCACTCACTCACAGTTTCACTTATTATAAAGAACATATCATATCAGTATAAAGTTTTAATAATAGTGAAAACTGGATTGGAGTATACTAGAACTGCCTGAACTAACTTTGCAATTGTTCTATAAGTATAAAAGTATTCTAAAGCAAAAGTTAATTAAAGTAAATTAATTAGTTTGGAAAATTATTTGGACCTATCTTCACTTTTTCATTGAGTAAAAATAGGCTATCAAGGAAATTCAAATTATTAACAATAAATTATTTTTTCCTCATTGTGGTAAAACGTACACAGCAAACATGACAGTGAAAGTCACTCAGGTGTGTCTGACTCTTTGCAACCCCACGGACTATACAGTCTATAGAATATTCCAGGCCACAATATTGGAATGGATAGCCTTTCCCTTCTCCAGGGGATCTTCCCAACCCAGGGATCAAACTCAGGTTTCCCTCATTACAGGTGGATTCTTTACCAGTTGAGCCACAAGAGAAGCCCAAGAATACTAGAGTGGGTAGCCTATCACTTCTCCAGCAGATCTTTCTGCTCTAAGAATTGAACCGGGGTCTCCTGCAGGAAGATTCATTACCAACTGAGCTATCAGGGAAGCCCCACCTAGAAAAACATTTACTATTTAAACAAATTGAAGTGTACAGTAATGCAGTATCAAGTACATTCCCATTGATGTGCAACAATCACTACCATTCATATCTAAAATTTTTATATTCCATTCTTCTATCCCTCGGGCCCCTGAAACCATTACAATTTCTGCCTCTCATACAAATAGAACCCTATAATATTTGTGCCTGGCTTATTTATCTTAGCATAATGTGTTCAAGGTTCATCCATATATCAAAATTGTTCCTTTTTAAGACAGAATAGCATTTCAATGTATGTATACACCATACTTTTTTATCCATTGATCTTTTAGTGGGCATTTGTGTTATGTCTATGTTCAGGCTATTGTGAATAATGTTCCTGTGAACATTGGTGTGTAAATATATCTCAACTCCTTGCTTTCAATTCTAGCGAGTATAGAAGTGGTAATGTTCAGAAGTATGGTAATTATGTGTTTAAGTTTTCAAGGATTTGAAACAGTGATGTATAAATATCTCTCAAATCCTTGCTTTAAATTCTTTTAAGTGTAAACTCAAGAGTGGAAATGCTGAATTATATGGTAATTATGTGTTTATGTTTTCAAGGACTTACCATAGTATAAGTTATTAAAAAAAAAAAAAATTAACCTACTTGATAAACATTGACACCTAGAACAGGAAAAGAGGCTCAGAGAAAAAGACTGGAAAAAAATATTCTCCAGAAAAATGCTGTGCTATAGCATAGGACTCTTGTGACTAAATACTACAGAATAATTTTAAAAGAAAAAGAAATCACTTTAATGAAGGAATATTATAGAGTAGACATGAAGAAACACAGAGAGGAAAAGGGATAGCAAAGGTGGAAATAAGATATGAGTTTGCAGACCTGACTTCATTAATTAACACAGAATATCTTATGTTAAGAATTATTGACTCTTAGTTGTAAAAACTAAACAGACTCTTGATGAAGGTGAAAGAGGAGACTGAAAAAGTTGGTTTAAAACTTAACATTCAAAAAACTAAGATTATAGCGTCTGGTCCCATCATTTCATGGCAAATAAATGCGGAAACAATGGAAACAATGACAGACTAGTTTCTTGGGCTCCAAAATCATTGTAGACTGTGACTGCAGCCACAAAATTAAACAGATGCTTGTTCCTCGAAAGAAAATCTTTTACAAACCTAGACAACATATTTATAAAGCAGAGACATCACTTAACCAAAAAAATGTCCGTATATATAGTCAAAGCTCTGGTTTTTCCAGTAGTCATGTACGGATGTGAGAGTTGGACCCTAAAGAAGGCTGACCACCCAAGAATTGATGCTTTCAAACTGTGGTGTTAGATAAGACTGTTGAGAGTTCCTTGGGCAGCAAAGAGATCAAACCAGTCAATCCTTAAGGGAATCAACTCTGAATATTCATTGGAAGGGCTGATGCTGAAGCTCGAATACTTTGGCCACCTGATGCACAGAACCGACTCATTAGAAAAGTCCCTGAATGCTGGGAAAGACTGAGGGCAGGAGAAGAAGTAGGTGACAGAGGATGAGATGTTTGGATGGCATCATTGACCCAATGGACATGAATTTGAGCAAACTCTGGGAGATGGTGAAGGATAGTGAAGTCTGGCGTATCACAGTCCATGGGGTTGCAGAGAGTTGAATATTACTCAGCAACTGAACAAGTTGTAAAAACAGAAACTGTATTACTTTTCATGGAATATTGAAAATAAAGAGAAAAATTATTTGTGCCTTTTCCTATGTTACAAAAGGTAAATTATATGTATAATAATCACACATCAAAGCTACATAGTTCATACATGTTGTCCAGATTAAATTTATGTCCCTTTTACTCTCAAGATTTCTTTCTTTGAATAATAAATTAGATGTACATACAAGTCAAAAAAGGAAATATCAGCTTGGGCTTAATTTTTTTCCAGAATCATTCATAGTACCAGTGGATGGAAAGATCTTAAAAGATTTCATATGGCCTCTTGCAAATGATGGAATTGAAATTAGTATTTTTATCTTTGATATTTTTATGAATAAGCTGCCAAAATCTAGTCTAAAGAGGGTATATAAGTTGACATAGTTTCTTCCTGAATCAATATACAGACAAGATTGCCTCAAACAGAAAAAAAAAGAAGAAGAAGAAGAAGCTAAATAATTCATTTATATCTTTGCATATGCTTTAAATTTATTTTAATGGTAATAAAACATCTGCATAACTTAAGTGCTCCAGATATAACTTAAGTGAAAGTCACTCAGTCATGTCCAACTCTTTGTGTTCCCATGGACTATACAGCCCATGGAATTCTCTAGGCCAGAATACTGGAGTTGGTAGCTTTTCCCTTCTCCAGGGGCTCTTCCCAGGTCAGGGATCAAACCCAGGTCTCCCATACTACAGGCAGATTCTTACAGCTGAACCACAAAGGGGAGCCTAAACATCCTCATGGCAATTGGAAATAAAGAATGTGTATGTGTGTGTATTTAATTCTCTTATTACTCATATTATTATGAGTAATATTACTCATATTACTCTTTCTTTTCCCCAATTTTGCTCTGTATTGTAGTTGCTCTTTCTCTGTTTGTTAAATATGTATTACATATCTAAGAAACACGGGAATTGTCTCATCTCTGTCATATCTATCAGTATATAGTATATGTCATTAATAGTTGATATGAAGTAGTACTAAATATATTAACTCTAGTCAAAATAATATGAAAGAAAAACTGTACATCTTCCATCCACCTATTATACTTGATATTTGACTGTAAGTTTACTGAGGATATTAGGCCAACCAAAACTTGAATGTCTTACATTGCCTACAAAGTATATCATTAGTCTTTATAGTTTTTGTAACAAATTAAAAACAGCAAGTATAATGATCATTTTAATCAGAGATATGACATTCAGTTGACTCTGAACCCAGATCCCAAAATAATTATGAGGATATTGCTAGTACTGTCTTCAAAACTTGGTTCTTATAGTGTAGGTCAATATATACATGGTATTGAATTTACATGAAAAAATACTCCTTTGGCATTAACTATCATTACTATATTACTGCCATTCAATGACAAATTATTGAAGTTCCTCTGTGATTGTCAAAATTTTCAACATTATATATCAGTGAACAAAATAAAAATTCTTCCTATTGTGAAGTTTTTCTAATGGGGTGTGTTGGAGAAAGAGAATACAATAAAATATTAAAGAACTACATCAAATTTCTCATTGTATAAGTGCTAAGAAAAACTAAATTAAGATTGAACAAGTTAGGGGGGCTTCCCTGATAGCTCAGTTGGTAAAGAATCTGCCTGCAATTCAGGAGACCCCGGTTTGATTCCTGGGTCAGGAAGATCCTCTGGAGAAGGGATAGGCTAACTTCCCCAGTATTCTTGGGCTTCCCTGGTGGCTCAGCTGGTAAAAAAAATCTGCTTGTAATGCAGGAGACCTGAGTTTGATCTCTGGGTTTGGAAGATCCCCTGGATAAGGGAAAGGTTACTCACTCCAGTATTTTGGACTGTAGAATTCCATGGACTGTACAGTCCATGGGGTTGCAAAGAGTTGGACACAACTGAGTGACTTCACTTAAATTTATCTGGATCTCTTTATGCTATTTTTTGTAATTTTTCTGGAGACAGCAATTATTCAAAAATAAAAAGTTGAAAATAATAAAACATGTATAAAAAGGTATATAGGGTTGGAAGAACAGGGTTGGGAATGATTGCACTTTTAATTAAAGTAATCAGAATAACAGTCACTGAGTAAATATCTTAACTTGGACACAATAGAACAATACAAAACTGATGAACTAATGAACTAGAGAGACTATTTTTATTCTAAAAACATTCAAATTTATTCATTCATTTATTTATTTTGACAGTACACAGCCAAACAAAACATCTGCAGGCTGTGTTCTATTTATTAGCCATTGTATTTGACCTCTTCTTTAAATAGGAAATAACTCACAACGACTTTTTAAAAAATTTAGTATACTAGCCTTCAACACATTTGTCAGTGAATAAATGGTTATATGTAAAAAGAGCACATAAGGCTAATGTTTACCTCAAATCTGCTCTTCATTCAACCTAATCATCTACATGCAAGATGTTTTCTAGTATAAATGTGGTTGAAATACACGTTACCCCTTCCTTAAGCTATTAAATGCTCCTCTTAACTAATTCCTTTGCCTCCAGGCTCTTTCTCATCCCATCTATCTACAGGATAAACCTTTTAGACTGAAAGCATGATTGGTTTACTCACTTGATTACAAACCTTGAGTAGTTTTTCTGCATTCTACTGAGTCAAATCCAATGCCTTTATCCCCACCATTTGGTCTCTCTTCTTCTAGTTTTGCCCCAGTTGCACTTTTAAATGACATATTATTTCTTGCACATCATGTGTACATGTAGGTATTATTCACCCATGTCTTCTTTCTGTTCTTTACTCTAGAACATTAATCAATTCTATCTTTCTTTGACAATAATATCCTATATTTCAGCATTGTATATGCATTCTGGTGTGATTTTCCCCTATCAAAACAATCAATTCTAATGAAGTCTTATATTTCCTTGTTAGCACTCTTACGACAATACACGGACTTGTAATTTCTCTTATTGATTTATATTCCTTGTGAGTTTGAAAAATGCTTGCAAATGGAAAAAGCATAGTTTTTTTTTGTTGTTGTTGTTTGTTTACCACTGATAACCAATCTCAATGGGATTCCCCAGACAAGCATACTGGAGTGAGTTTCCATTTCCTTCTCCAGGGGATCTTCCGGACCCAGAGATTAAACTCAGGTTTCCTGAATTGCAGGCAGATTCTTTAACATCTGAGCCACCAGGGAAGCCCCATATGAAATTTAAACCCCTTCTAAATGTCTTACATGTAGTATTGCTCACCCTGAGAATCATGAGATAAAAGTTTTAAATGTGCAGAAGCTTCATGTGAAGGATTATCATCGGCAAATCTAAAAGCATCAGCTGAGGCGGGCGGGGCGGGCAGGGAAAGGTGGAAATGCTCCCTGATACAGAGGCATTGGCAGACACCAGCGTCGTGTTCCGCACCTAACCTGCTGGCTCAGTGGGTGACTGGAAGCTGCATGCTCCCACTTTGCTGAAACTGAAGAGCTCCACTGGGTGCATCATCCCATCAACTTCAGGCTGGGACAGCAGCTGTGAATGGGCTCAAATTTCTCCAGCTCCCTAGCTAAAATCTCAGGGTGTGGTTAGCTCACTCTCCCTAGCTGGGACTCCAGAGCATAAGCAGTCCTAAAGCCAGTCCCGTAGGAGACAAGGCACTCTCAGGCCGCACTGCTGAATCTGCTGGAATGCACACTACAATTATATGCCCGCTACATTTCTGAGTTGGGGGACAAACGTGTGCCCCATGCACTCTCCAGCTACGCAGGTCAAGCCAGGGGCATGTACAATCCACATCTGAAACATCTTTTGATTCCCTGGCCCTGAGGGCAAGTGGATTAGCATTCCAGAGCTCCATGGGACTGTAACAATTAAAAAGACAGTTCTTGGCAGCCCACGCCATCAGGGCAAGACAGACAGCAGACTGAAACACAATCCTAGTCTTTCTGTGAATAAAACCTATTTACTTAGCATAAAGCTCACTATGAAAGACAGGATTCAGGTTTCTCACACATCTAGCAGTTAAGGAGATACTCCAAGGGAAAGTAAGCCGAGAGCCACCACCCTTGCTCTCTCCCTTGGCTTCTCTAATGTTGGACAAGACTTCTCAGAAACAAGTTATACAACTATAAGGAAATTACTTTTTGTTATTGTCACCTGGGGACAACTCCAGATCTCCTGGTCTGGAGTCTAGCAGGAATTATGACTGTAGAAACATGGTTTCTGTCTGGTATTGTATTTTAAAAGCTGCTGCCTGAAGGTGTGGCATCTTATCAGCCAGAGCAGATCAGTTCAGTTCATTTCAGTCACTCAGTAGTGTCTGACTCTTTGTAACCCCATGAATTGCAGCACACCAGGCCTCCCTGTCCATCACCAACTCCAGGAGTTTACTCAAACTCAAGTCCATCGAGTCGGTGATGCCATCCAGCCATCTCATCCTCTGTCGTCCCCTTCTCCTCCTGCCCCCAATCCCTCCCAGGATCAGGGTCTTTTCCAATGAGTCAACTCTTCGCATGAAGTGGCCAAAGTATTGGAGTTTTAGCTTCAGCATCAGTCCTTCCAGTGAACACCCAGGACTGATCTCCTTTAGGATGGACTGGTTGGGTCTCCTTGCAGTCCAAGGGACTCTCAAGAGTCTTCTCCAACACCACAGTTCAAAAGCATCCATTTTTCAGTGCTCAGCTTTCTTCACAGTCCAACTCTCACATTCATACATGACCACTGGAAAAACCATAGCCTTGACCAGACGGACCTTTGTTGGCAAAGTAATGTCTCTGCTTTTTAATATGCTGTCTAGGTTGGTCATAACTTTCCTTCCAAAGAGTAAGCCTCTTTTAATTTCATGGCTGCAATCACCATCTGCAGTGATGGTGCAATCATCTGCAATATAAAGTTTGGTGGTGCATCTGCAATATAAAGTTTGACATTGTTTCCACTGTTTCCCCATCTATTTTCCATGAGGTGATGGGACCAGATGCCATGATCTTAGTTTTCTGAATGTTGAGCTTTAAGCCAACTTTTTCACTCTCTTCTTTCACTTTCATCAAGAGACTTTTTAGTTCCTCTTCACTGTCTCCCATAAGGGTGGCATCATCTGCATATCTGAGGTTACTGATATTTCTCCCAGTAATCTTGATTCTAGTTTGTGATTCTTCCAGCCCAGCATTTCTCATGATGTACTCTGCATATAAGTTAAATAAGCAGTGTGACAATATACAGCCTTGACGTACTCCTTTTTCTATTAGGAACCAGTCTATTGTTCCATGTCCAGTTCTAACTGATGCTTCCTGACCTGACAGAATGTGGTCCACTGGAGAAGGGAATGGCAAACCACTTCAGTATTCTTGCCTTGAGAACCCCATGAACAGTATGAAAAGGCAAACTGATAGGATACTGAAAGAGGAACTCCCTAGGTCGATAGGTGCCCAATATACTACTGGAGGTCAGTGGAGAAAAAACTCCAGAAAGAATGAATAGATGGAGCCAAAGCAAAAACAATACTAACATGTGGATGTGACTGGTGATAGAAGCAAGGTTCAATGCTGTAAAGAGCAATATTGCATAGGAACCTGGAATGTTAGGCCCATGAATCAAGGCAAATTGGAAGTGGTCAAACAGGAGATGGCAAGAGTGAATGTCGACATTCTAGGAATCAGCAAACTAAAATGGACTGGAATTGAACTCAGATGACCTTTATATCTACTACTGTGGGCAGGAATCCCTTAGAAGAAATGGAGTAGCCATCATTGTCAACAAAAGAGTCCAAAATGCAGTAGTTGGATGCAGTCTGAAAAACAACAGAATGATCTCTGTTCATTATGAGGCAAATCATTCAATATCATGGTAATCCAAGACTACGCCCCAACCAGTAACTCTGAAGAAGCTGAAGTTGAACAGTTCTATGAAGACCTACAAGAACTTTTAGAACTAACACCCAAAAAAGATGCCCTTATCATTATAGAGGACTGGAATGCAAAAGTAAGAAGTCAAAAAACACCTTGAGTAACAGGCAAATTTGGCCTTGGAGTATGGAATGAAGCATGGCAAAGGCTAATAGAGTTCTGTGAAGAGGACATACTGGTCATAGCAAACACCCTCTTCCAACAACTCAAGAGAAAACTCTACACATGGACATAACCAGATGGTCAACACTGAAATCAGATTGATTATATTCTTTTCAGCCAAAGATGGAGAAGCTCTATATAGTCAGCAAAAAACAAGACCAGAGCTGACTGTGGCTCAGACCATGAACTCCTTATTGTCAAATTTAGACATAAATTGAAGAAAGTAGGGAAAATCACTAGACCATTGAGTTATGACCTAAATCAAATCCCTTAAGATTATAAAGTGGAAGTGAGAAATAGATTCAAGGGATTAGATCTGATAGACAGAATGCCTGAACTATGGATGGAGGATTGTAACATTATACAGGAGGCAGGGATCAAGACCATCCCCAAGAAAAAGAAGTGCAAAAAGACAAAATGGTTGTCTGAGGAGGCCTTACAAATAGCTGTGAATAGAAGAGAACTGAAAGGCAAGGGAGAAAAGGAAAGATATGCCCATTTGAATGCAGAGTTCCAAAGAATAGCCAGGAGAGATAAGAAAGCCTTCCTCAGTGATCAGTGCAAAGAAATAGAGGACAACACTAGAATGGGAAAGACTAGAGATCACTTCAAGAAAATTAGAAATACCAAGGGAACATTTCATGCAAAGATGGGTTCGATAAAGGACAGAATTTGTATGGACCTAACAGAAGCAGAAGATATTAAGAAGAGGTGGCAAGAATACACAGAAAAACTGTACAAAAAAGATCTTCACAACCCAGATAATCACGACTCTGTGATCACTCACCTAGAGCTAAATATCCTGGAATGTGAAGTCAAGTGGGCCTTATAAAGCATCACTACAAACAAAGCTAGTGAAGGTGATGGAATTCCAGCTGAGCTACTTCAAATCCTGAAAGATGATGCTGTGAAAGTGCTGCACTCAACATGCCAGCAAATTTGGAAAACTTAGCAGTGGCCACAGGACTGGAAAAGGTCAGTTTTCATCCCAATCCCAAAGAAAGGCAATCCGAAAGAATGCTCAAACTATCGTACAATTGCACTAATTTCACATGCTAGTAAAGTAATGCTCAAAATTCTCCATGCCAGGCTTCAGCAATACGTGAACCATGAACTTCCAGATGTTCAAGGTGGTTTTAGAAAAGGCATAGGAACCAGAGATCAAATTGCCAACATCCACTGGGTCATCAAAAAAGCAAGAAAGTTCCACAAAAACATCTATTTCTGCCTTATTGACTATGCCAAAGCCTTTGACTGTGGATCACAATGAACTATGGAAAATTCTGAATGAGATAGGACTGTCAGCCAGATAGGACGTATTAAATAAGACTCCTCCCTTGAAATACTGAGTGAAGACACCAGGCTTTCCTGACCTTTACTATCTCCCAGAGTTTTCTCAAATTCATGTCCATTGAATCAGCAATGCCATCCCATCTCATCCTCTGTCTCCCCCTTTTCCTCTTGCCCTCAAACTCTGCCAGGATCAGGGTCTTTTCCAATAAATTGGCTCTTACATCAGGTGTCCAAAGTACTGGCGTGTCAGCTTCAGCATCAAGACCTTCTAATGAATTTCAGGGTTGATTTCTTGTAGGATTGACTGGTTTGATCTCGCAGTTCAAGGGACTCTCTAGAATATTCTCCAGCACCACAGTTTGAAAGTATCGATTATTTGGCACTCCGCCTTCTTTATGGTCCAAGTCTCACGTTTGTGTTTGATTACTGCAAAAGCCCTTGCTTTTGCTATACAGAGCTTTGTTGGCAAAGTGATATCTCCACTTTTTAGTACAGTGTCTAGGTCTGTCATAGTTTTTCTTCCAAGGAAGTGAAAGATCTTTATTCTGAAGACTATAAGACATTGATGAAACAAAATGAAAACAATGCAAATAAATGGAAAGATATACTGTTCTCAAGGACTGGAAGAGTTGATATTGTTAAAATGTTCATGTTTTGCAAAGCAATCTATAGATACAAAACAATCCCTATCACAATACCAAGTCATGTCATTTTTTTATGGTCTAGAACAAATAATCCTAAAATTTGCAGGGGACTGCTAAAGACCCTAATATAGCCAAAGCAATTCTGAGAATAAAGGGTAAAGCTGGAAGTGTCATGCACCTTTATTTCTAACTATACTGTCAAGCTCTAAAAATTCAAATAGTATGGTAATGGCACAAAAATATACATGTAGATCAGTGAAGAAGTAGAGTGTCCAGAACTTGCATTTCTATGGTTAATATATCTATGACAATGGAGGCAAGGATGTAAAATGGAGAAAAGATGGTCTCTTTGATAAGTGATGTTGGGAAAACAGAACGTCAACACTTGAAATATTTAAACTAGACCACTTTCTTATACCACATACAAAAATAAACTCAGAATATATTAAAGACTTAAATGTAACAACTGAAACCAAAAAGTTCCTAGAGGAAAACATAAACAATGTACTCCCTGACATCGGTCTTAACATTGTTTTTTTGGATATGCCTCTGTGACATACAGAGTTTTTTTTTCCTGTATCCCATATCCATTACCAATTTTACATAAATAAGACTAAAATATAATCTCATACCCATTGCAGAATAATTTATATCATATAATTTATATCAAGGATTCAGATTATATAAAACTTTAGATCCTATATTTCAAGTGCTTAATTATTTATATAAAAAGTTAGCTCATATTTCAAGTTGTTAATTCTCATTTTCCATAATAGTAAATTTCAAAGTCATGTCTAGTCAATAATTGATATTAGGCATTTAAAAATAAGATATAACATTCTCGATTTCATAGAAATTTTCATTCATTCACTTTTTTTATTCCCACATTCATTTTTGAGAAGATTTTATTTTATCCTACTAAGCAGTGGGGTAACCAATCAATTCAAGAAACTCTCAAAAGCACCATGGAATGAAGAAAAATAAGTGAACCTAGAAACTTAATAATAAAACTGCAGTAAATCAGACAGAGACATTACTTAAAAAAAAAAAAAAAGTCAAAGGTAGGATAGAGAGAAAGGCGTATTAGCTTCAGTGAGGTATAATTCTTCCAGTGACTGAGTTCCCAACGAAATCAGTGAAAGAAGTCAATCTATCTGTTATTTCTATATACTGAATGAAAATAACCCTCTATTTAGCTGTGAAAAGAGGCTTTCAAGAATAACAGCAAATAAAATCATTTTTAGACAAACAAATGAAATACAGTAATAACTAATAATATTGGAGTGGGTTGTCATGCCCTCCTTCAGGGAATCTTCCTGGCCCAGGAATCAAACCCCCTCTCTGAAGTCTCCTGCATTGGCAGGCTGGTTCTTTACCACTAGCACCACCTGTTGTGCTATTAACAAATACTGCACAGGTTTTTCCTAGATTGCCATTTTAAATAGGTGGATGTCTCAAGCAAATGAATATGCGGAATCAAGGATGAAAGCTGATATCCATGATCTTTGAGGGGTTAGACTCAAGAATCTGGCTCAATTCCACTGGTATCTCTTTAAAATAGAAGAGATATTCATTTTGAAAAATTTCTCCTAGTAGATTTTGCTGGTGTATCATTGTTAGAAGTAATTACATTGTTACAGGATGCCTATAATTCCTTTATAAGAAAAGCAAACAAATAGGAAAATCTCAAAAGTAAACAGAAGCTGGTTTCCAATAAGTCTTTTCTACTATGTTATGGAAACACCTGACACAGTTAAAGAGGACAAAATAAATATCAAGCCCTCAGAAATCTTGTTTATGTTACAAATAATTTATTTTTTATAAGAACTACATGTCTATAGAATAGACAAACTGCAGCTAAAACCTTCACAAGCAAAGCACACTGCAATTGAGAGCAGTATTCTTTTGGAGAAATATTCCCTCTCAGAAAGGAGTCACACTTTTGTGAATTAGGTTATATTGTTAAAGATAAAGAAGTACAGTGCCTTGACTAATGTCTGTTTGATCGTAACATATGATGCAAAAATCTCCGAAAGCATCTACTAAAAATAGAGTCCTTTATATACTTCAGTCTCATCAAAAATAGAAATAAAAACTAAAATAATATTGAGATTGAGTAAGAGAGCCAGATTGACTCCTATTTATCAGACTTACGAATCATGCTTTACATTAATTCCTGAGTCAGTGTTCCTTCCTCTAGATAACACTTCTTCAATTGCTTATCTTTTCAATGATTACTACAATAACATAAAAACTACTTTGTTAATTATAATATTGTACAATCCCTAAAATTCCACTAAATAATACAATTTTTGAACAAAAATATATAAATGCAATATTCCATGTATAAAATATTACATTGTTATTTGTAAAGTCATTGATTCCCTGTACAAAAATATTTAAACAATGTAAATTATTATTAATACTTGGAATTAATAGGTTTTGAAATACAAACTAAACTATAAAATAGGGTCAAACTGAGAATCTTATTTCAAATTCATTTGTTATTTTACAAAGATATAGCACCAGTCTTAGTGTGGTTGTAATAGCAAATTAATACATTTCAGTGCTCTTATGTAGCATTAGAGGAACCCTGATTGTGATTATCAGTAAGTCACTGTAATCTCTGATGATTTAAGGCAAACACACAAACACACACTTGTATATAAACACGTATATCTTTACATGCATAAATATATAGCACATTAGCATTACGTAGTTGGTATTACATAGCTCGTGTGTGTGTGTGTGTGTGTGTGTGTGCACTCAGTTGTGTCTTACTATTTGCAGCCCCATAGACTGCAGCCCATCAGGCTGCTCTGTCCATGGGATTTCTTAGGCAACAATAATGGAATATGTTGCTTTCTTTCTCCAGGGAATCTTCCCAACCCAGGAATCAAACCCAAATCTCTTGCATCTCCTGAATTGGCAGGCAGATTCTTTACTAGTAAAGCCACTTTGGAAGCCCTATATAGCACATATATAATATAAGGACTTCCACTGGTGTTCCAGTTGTTAAGAATCTGCCCTTTCAGGCAGGGGGCGTGGGTTTGATCCCTGGTCAGGGAACGAAGATCCCACATACTCAGGCAATGCAGCCACAAATAAATAAATAAATAAAATGGAGAAATAGCCTCATCTTAAAAAGTGTAGTAATCAATATTCTATATAACATATAATCCATAACTAACATATATGCAGCATAATTGTTTTCATTAGAAAAATGTATTTGATCAGCAATATATGATCTATGAAAATGTCATAATAGTTCAAACACATCATTATTTAGAATTCAAAACTCAATTAAGGAGTAATTTAAAAGGGGAACAAATGAGATACTTTTAAGGAAAAGAAAAGGACTTCTTCTTTGGCATTATGGGAATTTATACATTCTAAAAGAACATTTCTCTTAAAATCTTTAGCATGTTGTACAAAATGCAAAAATAACCTGTTAAATAAATAGCTAGGCTAAGTTTAAAGAAATAAATTTATAAGGCCAAAAACAATGAAAGGCATGTGATGAGCTAAAAAAAATGGTGAAAACCTAAAGGGATTTAACAATACTGGAGTTTTGAAAGCCCAGAAAATAAGAAAAAAACATATGTCCCCATAGTCATGAAAATAAAACAAGGCACATTATGAAGGAGGAGTGGGGAAACTTAAATTCTTTTACACAAGGTAAAAGGATAGATTTTTAAAAATCCACTCAATTTATTGATACAGATATAGAGAACAGACTTATGGAGATGGGGAGGGGGCAGAGGGAGAGGGTGCATGTATGGAAATAGTAACGTAGAAACTTACATTACCATATGTAAAATAGAGAGCCAAAGGGAATTTGCCGTATGACTCAGGGAACTCAAACTAGAGCTCTGTAACAACCTAGAGGATTGAGATGGGGAGGGGGATGGGGGGGAGGTTCAAGAGGGAGGGGACACATGTATACCTATCGCTGATTCATGTTGATGTTAGGCAGAAACCAACGAAGTTCTGTAAAGCAATCATCCTTTAATTAAAAAAAAATAATTAAAAAAAAATCCCCCCCTTAAAGATTGTAATCAAAGAAAGATATCTTTCTTGTTCTTATCCTAAAGGTTGAAAAATATCTCTCATGAGAATCTGTAACAATAGCTGTACGTTTATACATATTTTGGGTTTGGATTTATGCTATCTATGGATTCTGGACAATCCCAATTCAAGTACTTAGGTTAAAGTGATTTTCAGTAAGAAACACTCACCAGAAGAAAAGTACAAATTAAGGTCAACCAAGAGCTTACCAAGCGACACTAGTGGTAAAGAATCCGCCTGTCAAAGTAGGAGACTCAAGAGACGCGGGTTTGATCCCTGGGTTGGGAAGAGCCCCTGGAGTAGGAAATGGCGCCCCACTCCAGTATTCTTGCTTAGAAAGTTCCTTAGGCAAAGAAGCCTGGTGGGTTACAGTCCATGGTGCTGCAAAGAGTTGGACACAATTGAGTGACTAAGCATTAAATGTAAGTTCAAAATTAAAATAGACAAAAGGTCCAGAATAGTCATATTTCATGGCAGAAACAGAGATCATCATTCTCTATCTCTTCTTATAAGGGCACCAATATCATCATGAGGACTGTACCCTCATCTTAATCACCTCCACAAAGCCCCATTTCCTAATATCATCAGATTGGAGATTAGGGTTTCCTCAAATAAATTTTGGAGCGACAGAAATATTCAGTCCATAGCACCAGTGTATGACAATCATAAGCATATTCCTAAGGCCCTCATAATGAAAAAGGAAAAACAATAAATCATTAATAAACAGGAAGAAACAAAGTATATCTTATATATAATTTTGGAATAAACATATCTTAACCAATAATGAAGGATGATAAGTATAGATTTAGCAAATATATCATCAAGTAATGTAGTAAACTATGTGTATTGAAAAATAAATGTAGTCCCAGAAAGATATCTGGAAATTTACAAGTCATAGCAAGAATACTAGCCATATACTATATAAAACAAGTATTTTTAAAGATCTAAGAAAATTAAGCAAAAAAAGAAAATGGCAAAATTAGTGTATTTAAAAGACTCAAAGTATTCTAAAGTGTCCAGTAGTAGAATAGTGATTAGCAATTTATGTTTAACCATACCAGAGATATTATGTGACTTCTAAATGATAGAGTGATATGTTCATTCGTTGACAACAAATATTTTCAATGACACATTAAAAAAAAAAGTGTACACGTGGTTTTGTGGTTATATGAGAAACAGATCCAAACATCCATATATACCATTTGCCTTTAAGAGAAAACACCAAAGGATAAACCCCAAAAGATAATAGCTACATCATAGATGGGCAGGGTATGTAGGTGAGGAAAACTGACAGATATATTTAGAATTTATTGAGGAAAAAACATCTTTGATTCAGAAAACAAACAACAAGGAGATCAAACCAGTCAATCCTAAAGGAAATCAACCCTGAATATTCATTGGTAAACTGGTGTTGAAGCTCAGATATTTTGGCCACCTGATGTGAAGAGCCCACCCATTGGAAAATACGCTGATGTTGGGTAAGATTGAGGGAAGAAGGAATAGGAGGCAACGGAGGATGAGATGGTTGGATGGCATCATTGACTCAATGGACATGAGTCTGAGCAAACTCCAGGAGATAGTGAAGGACGGGGAAGCCTGGTGTGATGCAATCCATGGGGTCACAGAGAGTCAGACACGATTGAGTGACTAAACAACAATAACAACAACAAAGCATATAGCATTTTCTGGCGATATAATCATTTATTTAAATTCTTACCCTTTTTAAAATGTCAATATAGCAATGCTACAAGTTGAGTAGTACTGCATATGGAAAATAAAGGGTGGAGGTGGAGGGGGTGACAGATACTGTATAGCTTGCTCCAAAATACAATGCAGAGTAACCTATAAAGAAGCTGGGTATTAAAGCATGTTCTGTTGCTGTAGTCGTTTTAAAGCATATCTATTGATATTAACCATTATTCTCCACAACAGCAAGAATAAAAACAACCATATATAACAGATCTGCAATATAAATTATTAATATCACATAATTCCTAAAATAAGACAGAGATATTTTAGTGTTTTAATATAGCAGCATTAGCTTATGAATGAAACAGAGAGAAATAAGACAAAACACAAAAAAAGAAAAGCAAGACCAAATTTGCTCAGCATTATGATTACTAACTTTTACAAATTCTGTTTATCAGCTATTCACCATATTTGTGATGCAAATTTTTCTGTATGCCATGTGTGTATTGGCCAGAAGAATAGTGATTAAGATCTAGAAAAGAATTCAACAATATTTATGCTAACCACTCAGCAATATAATTAGAAAAGTCTTGATTAATTATTACAACTTAGGAAAGTAAAACATCCATCTGTGCCATCACATTTGCAGTTTTTGAAGTAAATTGCACAATTTTCAACTATAACCACAAAGAGGCAGAAGGGTCAGGACATATAAAGCAAAGCAATTTTTAAAATAAAATGTAAAGACAGACAAGCAAAATTGTTATTTCACACAATACACTTAACCTTTGAAAGATATAAATCCATAATTACACAAATAAAATAGAATATGCTGTGTAAAATCAGATTATGTCTCCTGTGAAAATTATTGCTGTCATTAACATTATAGTAGCTTATCTCATCAATAGTCTAACAAGAATGATAAATTCATTGAATATTATCTGATGTGTTAAATCTAAAGAGTACTTAAATTATTTAGTGATTACTTATAATTAAAAATTGATTTACAGCAAAAAAACATTATGTGAAGCTCTCAGGATAAACTTGTAGTAGTAGAAATGTGATTTTATTTAATAAGTTCATAATAAATTATGTGTATGTCAAATTCCATATATATATATATATATACATGCCAGGAGGGAATGTACATTGTAAATGAGTCTGATTTACTTTCCTAAGTGAAAATTGTTTCATCATGCATGAACATCATAATGTGTATCTCTTTGATTAATTATGTTTCATTATTTTAGATTTCTCAATCTCCTGAACACAGGAACATTATTCTTTGAATAAATATTGCCTTATTAAACATAATTGCCTGATGTTAAACACACAACAGAAATAACACTGAATATTTTCCAAAGCATCAACAGAAAATGTGCTACATATATACAATGGAATATTACTCAGCCATGAAAATGAATACATTTGAGTCAGTCCTAATGAGGTGGATGAACCTAGGACCTATTATACTGAGTGAAGTAAGTCAGAAAGAGGAACGTAATTATTGTATACTAACACATATATATGGAATCTAGGAAGATGGTACTGATGGTATTTACAGAGCAGCATTGGAGACATACTCACTCTTGCCATCTCCTGTTTGATCACTTCCAATTTGCCTTGATTCAGGGACCTAACATTCCAGGCAAGAGTGAATGTGGACATTCTAGGAATCAGCGAACTAAAATGGACTGGAATGGGTGAATTTAACTCGGATGACCTTTATATCTACTACTGTGGGCAGGAATCCCTTAGAAGAAATGGAGTAGCCATCATGGTCAAAAAAAGAGTCTGAAATGCAGTACTTGGATGCAATCTAAAAATGACAGAATGATCTCTGTTCGATTCCAAGGCAAACCATTCAATATCACGGTAATACAAGCCTATGCTCCAACCAGTAATGCTGAAGAAGCTGACGTTGAACGGTTCTATGAAGACCTACAAGACCTTTTAGAACTAACATCCAAAAAAGATGTCATTTTCATTTTAGGGGACAGGAATGCAAAAGTAGGAAGTGAAGAAATACCTGGAGTAACAGGCAAATTTGGCCTTGGAGAACAGAATGAAGTAGGGCAAAGGCTAATAGAGTTTTGCCAAGAGAATACACTGGTCATCGCACCCTCTTCCAACAACACAAGAGAAGACTCTACACATGGACATCACCAACTGGTCAACACCGAAATCAGATTGATTATATTCTTTGCAGCCAAAGATGGAGAAGCTCTATAGAGTCGGCAAAAACAAGGCTGGGAGCTGACTGTGGCTCAGATCATGAACTCCTTATTGCCAAATTCAGACTTAAATTGAAGAAAGTAGGGAAAACCACTAGACCATTCAGGTATGACCTAAATCAAATCCCTTATGACTATACAGTGGAAGTGAGAAATAAATTTAAGGGACTAGATCTGGTAGACAGAGTGCCTGATGAACTATGGATGGAGTTTCATGCCATTGTACAGGAGACAGGGACAAGGCCATCCCCATAGAAAAGAAATGCAAAAAAGGAAAAATGGTTGTCTATGGAGGCCTTACAAATAGCTGAGAAAAGAAGATAAGTGAAAAGCAAAGGAGAAAAAGAAAGATATTCCCATTTGAATGCAGAGTTCCAAAGAATAGCAAGCAGAGATAAGAAAGCCTTCCTCAGCGATCAATGCAAAGAAATAGAGGAAAACAACAGAATGGGCAAGACTAGAGATTTCTTCAAGAAAATTAGAAATACCAAGGGAATATTTCATGCAAAGATGGGTTCAATAAAGGACAGAAATGGTATGGACCTAACAGAAGCAGAAGATATTAAGAAGAGGTGGCAAGAATACACACAAGAACTGTTCAAAAAAGATCTTCACAACTCAGATAATCACGATGGTGTGATGACTCACCTAAAGCCAGACATCCTGGAATGTGAACTCAAGTGGGCCTTGGAAAGCATCACTACGAACAAAGCTAGTGAAGGTGATGGAATTCCAGTTGAGCTATTTCAAATCCTGAAAGATGATGCTGTGAAAGTGCTGCACTCAACATGCCAGCAAATTTGGAAAACTCAGCAGTGGCCACAGGCCTGGAAAAGCTCAGTTTTCATTCCAATCCCAAAGAAAGGCAATCCCAAAGAATGCTCAAACTACCGTACAATTGCACTCTTCTCACACGCTAGTAAAGTAATGCCCAAAATTCTCCAAGTCAGGCTTCAGCAATATGTGAACCGTGAACTTCCAGATGTTCAAACTGATTTTAGAAAAGGCAGAGGAACCAGAGACCAAATTGCCAACATCTGCTGGATCATCAAAAAAGCAAGAGAGTTCCATAAAAACGTCTATTTCTGCTTTATTGACTATGCCAAAGCCTTTGGATGTGTGGATCACAATAAACAGGAAAATTCTGAAAGAGATGGGAATACCAAACCACCTGACCTGCCTCTTGAGAAACCTGTATGCAGGTTGGGAAGGAACAGTTAGAACTGGACATTGACCACAGACTGGTTCCAAATAGGAAAAGTAGTATGTCAAGGCTGTATATTGTCATCCTGCTTATTTAACTTCTATGCAGAGTACATCATGAGAAATGCTGGGTTGGAAGAAACACAAGCTGGAGATTGCCAGGATAAATATCAATAACCTCAGATATGCAGATGACATCACCTTTGGCAGAAAGTGAAGAGGAACTAAAAAACCTCTTAATGAAAGTGAAAGAGGAGAGCGAAAAAGTTGACTTAAAGCTCAGCATTCAGAAAGCTAAGATCATGGCATCTAGTCCCATCACTTCATGGGAAATAGATGGGGAGACAGTGGAAACAGTGTCAGACTTTATTTTTCTGGGCTCCAAAATCACTGCAGATGGTGACTGCAGCCATGAAATTAAAAGACACTTACTCCTTGGAAGGAAATTTATGACCAACCTATATAGCATACTAAAAAGCAGAGACATCACTTTGCCTACAAAGGTCCATCTAGTCAAGGCTATGATTGTTCCAGTGGTCATGTATGGGTGTGACAGTTGGACTGTGAAGAAAGCTGAGCGCCAAAAAATTGATGCTTTTGTACTGTGGTGTTGGAGAAGACTCTTGAGAGTCCCTTGGACTGCAAGGAGATCAAACGCATCCATCCTAAAGGAGATCAGTCCTGGGTGTTCATTGGAAGGACTGATGGTGAAGCTGAAACTAGGATACTTTGGCCACCTGATGGGAAGAGCTGACTCATTTGAAAAGACCCTGATGCTGGGAAAGATTGAGGGCAGGAGGAGAAGGGGTCGACAGAGGATAAGATGGTTGGGTGGCATCACTAACTCAATGGACATGGGTTTGGGTGGACTCTGGGTGTTGGTGATGGACAGGGAGGCTGGCGTGCTGCAGTTCACGGGGTTGCAAAGAGTCAGACACGACTGAGCGACTGAACTGAACTGAACTGAGTGCGTCCGTGGTAGCTCAGACAGTAAAGAATCTGCCTGCCATGTTGAAGACCTGGGTTCAATCCCTGGGTTGGGAAGATCCTCTGGAGAAAGAAATGGAAAACCACTCCAGTACTCTTGCCTGGAGAATTCGATGGACAGAGGAGCCTTGCCAGCTACTGTCCATGGGGTCACACAGAGTTTGACATGACTGAGCAACTAACACAGCTTTTCAGAATCAAAATTTTAGATGTTGAAAATTATCACCCTGGAATGATATTTAAACTATACCCAGTAAAACAGATTTTTGTTGTTTTCCAAGAAAATCTAATTAATTGTATTTAAATGTGAAAATTCTTCCTAGTTAAGTTAGTATTTATAAAAACATTGGCTTACCCAGAGTTGCCCTTTCAATATCATAATGAAATGCAAACACAAAGGAAAAATGCAGACTTTTAGCAAAAATAGAATGATAATTAAAGGCTCCAGGGGTTTAAACTATAATGCACCTGAATCAGAAAATGGATTTTGACTTTCTGCTCAGTACTGGCTTGGAAATCTGTCTATTAAAATATTATCAGGAGATTACTCTGTCAGAGCTGGAGAAAAATAAAAGATGTGAGCACACAAAATTACAGCTTTGCTATTTCAGGATAATTTAAATCTGATATATTTCTTTCAAAATTTTTGGTTTCAGAAATGTTTTTTCATGCTGACAATTATTTTAAATGACATGGTTTCTTTTAGTAATGACCCCAAGGCCTTGAAATTATATTACCCAAATAAGTTATGTTCATTATTTAAAGTATATAACATGTTCAACAATAAGTTTATTATTTTTTTTCTTTTCAACAAAAAGTTTAAATCAGACTTTCCCAAGTGAAGATATCTGGTTTTGCAACAGTTTAAAATATTAGATTACAATTAGTATAATACATAGTTTCCATCTTCAATTTATGCTTTATCAATTTCTGCATCTCATAGACACTATTAGATAATGCGTACTGAACAGCAACAACTGTAAAATATTCAAGAAGATGAATTGCTTCATATAAATTAGAGATGGTAAAGCTTGATTAGTTCACTTTAGGTTAATGTATCTTGAGAGTCCCTCTGTAATTCTATGAGAAGTAATATCTGTGGTTATATATTAGAAGTAAATCACCCTAGAAAATGAATAGCATAGAAAATAGTGTGTCACTGGTTCATTTCTATTAAATAAGGTATCACTTGTAACTTGCCAATATGGATTTTATAAGGTAATTTAAGACCATATAAAGTCTAAATTTTCAACC
Source organism: Cervus elaphus (assembly GCF_910594005.1). Taxonomy (NCBI): domain Eukaryota; kingdom Metazoa; phylum Chordata; class Mammalia; order Artiodactyla; family Cervidae; genus Cervus; species Cervus elaphus. The sequence goes on along the minus strand of NC_057845.1, from coordinate 15,862,862 downwards.
TAAATATTTAGACTAAATTTAGACCCTTAATTTAGAGTGAACCTTCCATTCAAAAAGACATCAAATATGACAATTCATATAAAAGGAGTTAAAAATATAAACTGAAGTATTAATATTTACATATCATTATTTTATGATCAGTTAGTGTTATAAAAAGAGTGCAAGTGTTAAGCAAATTGTATGCACTATTCTCTAGCTTTTGAATCAATGTTTTTTATCTTGTGTCTTATCAGAGAATAAACTATTCTATTTCATTAGTACAAGTTTTTATTTTTCTTATTTTTATTTATATAACTTGGTAACATCCATTAACTATTTCTTTAATTTCAGGTTATCTGGCGCCATTAACTGTAGTCTAGGCATTGTATCTGACTTTCTTTCATCTTGTTATGTAAAATATTATTATTATTTTTCAAGAAACTGCTGTTGTTGTACAGTTGCTAAGTCAGGTCTGACTCTTTTGTGACCCCATGGACTATAGCCAGGCAGTCTTCTCTGCCCATGGGACTTTAGATAAAGCTGAACTATTTCAACTACACATCTCAAAAGCCAATTCTAGTATCTAGAATATTTTGCTGGTCAGAAATGTCCATGTCTTTTGTCATTATTGTTATTTTAAAAGTAAGGAAAAGATTATTAAGAGTAGTCCATAATGAGAAAATATGTAGCACTGAAAAAATACAATCCAACAACTTGATATAGTGCTTGCAGATATCAAAGTGTATCTTTGAATCTTCTACTAAATAAATTGAAATATCTTACGATGTAGAACAAGCAATCTTATGTCCCTGGAATTCAAGTTTTATTTAGGTTCTGCTCTTCACATCACACACTAAATAAAGATGCTCCTGTATGAATCAATAATTGGTTTTGTTTTGCTTTGTTTTAAAAATATTCCAAGCAATCTTTGACATTCAGCTGACCACTGAATCTGAAGTCTACATGGGTGACATGGTTTGGAAAGAGAATTTCAATAATGATTTTCTGGAAAATAGCAATATGAGGATGAAAAAATAGTGAAGTCACAAGAAGGTGCTTGAAAAGTCTTTCCTTTTGTGTGTGTGTGTGTGTGTTTATTCTCTAAGTCTAAAAATTTTCTGAATCAAGAAATCAGAACATGTGGAAGATATATGCTATACTAGAAATCAATGCACAAATCTGCATGATGGAATCAGGATCAGGCAAAATGACTCATTTCCAATATTCACGGGTAATATAGATGGAATATTGTCTACTTCCTGTTGATGACTGACTATCTAGCTAGTGGCCCAGGACAGAAACCCTCAATTATCTCAATCCCTGGTGTATAGTGTAAGGATAATGAGTGAGAAAAATTAACTCTTGAACAGCATGCATTAATAAATTTTTAAAAGCTCATGTTAAAAATGGCATAAATAAATGGCATAAATAAAATTCAGGAATCAAAGCATTAAATCAAAGCAAGTCAAGTGAGGTTTGGATCAAGAAGTTGAAACTTCAGGTCCAGATTCCCCACCACTGGACACAGACAGACTGCAGAGAGATACCTCCACACAAGGACACCTCCTCAAGGCTGGGATAGGTAACTGTTTAACCTAATTTTATAGAGACAAATAGTTAAACAAAATGAGAAATCAAAGAAATATATTCCAGACAAAAGAAGCAGAGAAAACATGGAAAAAACCCTAATGAAACAGAAAAATAAAAATTACCAGATCAGCAATTCAAAGCAAGAGGAATAAGAATGCAAACTAAGTTTGGGGAAAGAATAAATTAGAAGAAAATTTTCACAGAGAACTAAAAAGTACAAAGGAGTGGTGCTGAAGCTGAAGCTTCAATACTTTGGCCAACTGATGTGAAGAACTGACTCCTTAGAAAAGACCCTGATGCTGGGAAAGACTGAAGGCGGGAGGAGAAGGGGACGGCAGAGGATGAGATGGTTGAATGGCATCACCTACTTGATGGACATAAGTTTGAGCAAGCTCTGGGTGTTGGTGATGGAGAGGGAAGCCTGACATGCTGTAGTCCATGTAGTCACAAAAAAGTAGGACACGACTGAGTGACTGAACTAACTGAGTCTTCAATATAATATTATTAATCTACTATTCCTTTAACTTAAAATAAAGTGTTGAGGGGGAAAAATTGAGACAATTAAAGAAGGCAGATTTATAAAGAATCACTATTTTTTTTAACATAAAATATAAGCCAAATATTGGTTCTTAATAGCTTGTTGTTTGACCTATTAAAATAAGAAGAGTTCATACTAGAGAAATGTTGAGCTAATTTAATAAAAGTTTCCTATTTTCAAATGTTAGGCAGAGTCAATGTCACAGTGAAATATAACTGAATGAAGTGGTTACATTTACCAACTGCAGCTAATATTTTTTTAAATCTGAAAATATAAAAATTTGAAAATGTTAATAAATAAATATCCCAAAGCAGACAAAAGATAAGAGTTTCTCTTGAAAAACCACAGCAGAAATAGCCTGTCTGTGGTTTCCTTGATTTAGGATACTTCCAGTCCACAGTGACGAGTTGGAAATTAAAAAACAAAAAATAAAAAACTATTTTTATATATAAAAACTATTTATATATATATATATTTATATAAAAATATTTATATATAAAAACTAGTTTTTATGTATAAAAAATATTTATATATAAAAACTAGTTTTTATGTATAAAAACTATTTTTTATAAAAAAACCTGACTGGCTACAGTTTCCAGAGAACATAGTTCAACAATGTAAAAAGATATAAACATCTTAACAATGAGACACCTTCAAAAGCCATGATATCCACAATGAGAATCTAAACTTTGCCTAGATACATATGTGTCCATTAAAGGATGCATGCGTAGAGCACTTGCCAAAAGCTCAGGCCAAAAAACAGGAAAGGACCAAACAAGAAATTGCCACTGACAGGCACAGTAGTACCAGGTAATATTTGTAAGACTCTCTTTTGATTTGTATCTGAATAGATACCCCTGGTGATTCCAGCCATAAAATTAGAAGACAGTTGCTTCTTGGAAGGAAAGTTATGAGAAACCTAGACAGTGTATTAAAAAGTAAAGATACAAGTTTTCTGATAAAGATCTGTATAGTCAAGGCTATAGTCTTCTTGGTGGTCATGTACAGATATGAGAGTTGGACCATAAAGAAGGCAGTGCACCAAAGAATTGATGCTTTCAAATTGTGATGCTGGTGAAGACTCTTGACAGTCCCTTGGACAGCAAGGAGATCAAACTAGTCAATTCTAAAGGAAGTCAACCCTTAATACTCATTGGAAGGACTGATGCTGAATCTGAAGCTCCAATACTTTGGCCACCTGGTGTAAAGAGCTGACTTATTGGAAAAGACCCTGATATTGGGGAAGATTTAAGACAGAAGGAGAAGAGGGTGACAGAGGAAGACAGTTGAATGGCATCAGTGATTCAATGGACATGAACTTGGGCAATCTCTTGGAGATGCTGAAAGACAGGGAGGCCTGGAGCACTGCAGTCCATGGGGCTGCAGAGTCAGACACAACTTGGCAACTGAACAACAACAACAGCAAGAGCAACACATTCCCCAATCAGTGTTCAGCTCAGGTGACCAAAAGCAGAGGCCTGGCTCAATTGGTGTGCCAGAAGACAGATTCTGATAATGGGAAAGCATCTGAGAATTCTTGGTGCACTCTCCAAAAGTAAGGGAATTACTAAGAAAGTAGTGAGGAATTTGCTGAAAACACACTTTTCCCAAATCCTTTACTGATAGCCAAACTAAACACATATAGAGAGAATAAAGGATGCAGTCTAAAAAGGTACATTGCCTCTGGAAGTTGTAAGAACATATATGTAAACCAGACCTTCAGCAATATATTAATCACAAAGGCCAATTTTCAACGAAATATTACTAGACAAGCAAGGAAACATGAACTGTGATGTTGGAAAAAAACTCTTAAGATTTGCTTGGACTGCAAGGAGATCAAACCAGTCAATCCTAAAGGAAATCAGTCCTAAATATTCACTGGAAGGACTGATGCTGAAGATGAAACTCCAACACTTTGGCCACCTGATGTGAAGAATCAACTAATTGGAAAAGACCCTGATGCTAGGAAAAATTGAAGGCAGGAGGAGAAGGGGATAACGGAGGATGAGATGGTTGGATGGCATCACTGACTTGATGGACATGAGTTTGAGTAAGCTCCGGGAGTTGGTGAAGCCTCCAGGGAAGCCTGGAGTGCTGCAGTCCATGGGGTCTCAAAGAGCTGGACATGACTGAGTGACTGAACTGAACTGGTTCAGGGGAGAAAAAAAAATGTTACCAGTGGAAACTGCATCTGAGCAGAACCAGATGTTTGATTTCACAGATAAAACACCAAAGCAGTTATTAAACATTTTCACAAAATGGAGGGATATGTATTAAAAGAATGGGAGGAAAATAGTCTTAATGAGTTACAAATAAACAATGTGAACAAAGAAATATAAAACATAAATAATGGAATCACTGTAGTTAAAATATATACTAAAACAATTGAGAAAAAAAAAAATCACTAGATTATCTCAACAGCAGTTTGGAGATGGCAGAGAAAAAAGTAACAAGAGAGGCCAGAAAAGCAAGCTGAACCAAGTAATCTGTACCCAGTGAAACTATCCATAAGAGACAAAGAAAACATTTTGGAATTTTCAGGTAAACCAAAGTTGAAAGACTCTGAAGCATACATTTCTGGCCTATAAGAAATGATAAAAATTATTCAGACTTAAGGGAAATGACACTGGTTGGCACCACAAATCTATAAGAATGAAAGACTGAAGAGCAAATGTAGCAGTAAATAAGTGGGTAATATAAGAGTATGCATACATGCAAAAAAGTATCTGCTTTTCAAAAATTCTTTAAAAGTTATATAACTCTAGAGCAAAAATTATGACACCTTGTTGTGGGGCTTATAACACTTGTGGAATAAGTATACATAAAGACACAGGTGGTTTATAATTGGAATTATTAATGATCAAATTTCTCATTTTAAACAGGAAGTAATAGTATAGTAAATACATCATTAAATATTATACTAAATATTTCTCCACATTAAGATTAAATCTATAACTTTAGAATGACTAAACAATGAGTTAAAATAAAGCCAAGGGATAACTCAAACTACAATATTAATAAAATACTCAAGTAATAAAATGTAATAAAGGGGACAGTAGAAATAAGCAGATGAGCCTTCAAAAAATAAATAAAATGAAAGCAAATAGTCAAATGATAAAAATATCACATGATTCATTTCAATAAATGTAAATGGTATAGGGTTTCCCAGGTTGCTCAAGTGGTAAAGAATCTCCCAGACAATGCAGGAGACGTGGGTTTGATCCCTGGGTCGGGAAGATCTCCTGGAGGAGGACATGGCAACCCACTCCTTGCCTGGAAAATCCCATGGACAGAGGAGCCTGGCAGGCTAGTCCATGAAATTGCAAAAAGCCACGCATGACTTAGAGACTGAGCAGAGACACATAAACAGTGTAGACGTTACATTAAAGGCAGAGAGTGCTGTGCTGTGCTAAGTCCAACTCTTTGACCCCTTGGACTGTTCTTGTCCAGTGCAAAAAAGGCAAAACTGCTAGAAAGGTTTAAGCAAAACTGCTTTTATCTCCAAGGAATACTATTGCTTATATAAAATCCTAAAAAATCTTATATAAAATCTTATAAAAATCTTATAAAAAATCTTATATAAAATCTTATAAAAATCTTATTAAAAATCTTATATAAAATCCTAAAAATTCTAATTAGATCTACCAGAACTAATGACTGAATTAAGCAAGTGACTGAATACACACTTGTATATACAAACTAATTGTATTTATATATAGTAGCAATAAGCAATTTAAAAACAAAATCAATAATTCAACTACATTTGAAATAGAATCTCCAAAAGCATGAACTATCTTCAGATGAATTTAGTAAAATAGATGTAAGACCTATACACTGAAAATTGCAAAGCATTGCTCAAAGAAATTATAGAATAGCAAATATGTAGGGGTATGCCTGGCTTAATAAGAGTTGGGCATGACTGAAACAACTTAGCTTTAAGATTAGAAGACTCATATCCTTTGTCATATGTTTCCAAATAGACCGAAATATTTAATGCATCTCAATTAAAATTCCAGTAGAAGTTCTGGAACTTGGCAAGGTGGTTGCTAAAAATATGTGGTGGTTTAGTATCTAAGTCATGTCCAACTCTTGCAACCCCATGGACTGTAACCTGCGAGGCTCCTCAGTCCATGGGCTTTCCCAGGCTTGAATACTGGAGTGGGTTGCCATTTTCTTCGCAGGGGATCTTCCCAAACTAAGGATTATACCCAGGTCTCCTTCCCTGCTGGTGGTCTCCTGCATTGTAGGCAGATTCTTTACTGACTGAGCCACAAGGAAACCCAAATGACTAGATTAGCAACATTTTTAAAAAGAAATTCTTATTTTACTACAAACAAGTCTGCCACTTTAAATAGCAATTTCATGATAATTAATTCTAAAATCTTAGTTCTTAAATGATATTAATGTTAATTGACAGTTTGTTTTTAGATTTCTTGACAAAATAACTTCTATAAACCTGCACTCTTATATAATACATTATATTAAATGGATGTGTATATATATATATATATAAATTTAGGGTATATTAATACATATGTTCTTATTTAAAATAATTTAGAAAATAAAGATTATGGTAAGAGAATTCTGAAATTTTCTTAATTTTTGTTTATTAGTAAAGTGAAAAATGATTTCTTAAAGTAAAAAATGTCTTCATTGTTCTAGACTATGAAAGAAGACATTAAAAGATATATTGGAAAGTACGGTATTAATGTATAGTATATGAATGGAAGTGTCTAACTTGCTTAGTTTTGTTATGCTTACAAATGCTGAGTTTGTGAGGAACAACTAAAGGAGTGAGTTAAATTTGAAATAATTAATTATTATGAGTAAGAAAAAAAGCTTTATAATCATTACAAATTGCTAACATGGATGATAATGAAAATGTCTAAAACTAGGGATTTTTTTCTGTTAAAAATGAACAAGTCATACTGTACACAGAGAGATGCTATACTTTTAATTGCCAAAAAAACACTTTCTGCTTTTTAAATATTTTAAAATAATTGCATTTAAAAGTTCCTTTTTTAAAGTTTCATTTTCTAATAATCATTGTCCTTCACTGCTGTATTTTAAAAATATAACATTGCCTTAAGCACATCTGTCTCCTCTGACCATAATTTGTCTTTTTTATCTTCATTTTGTCTTTGTCCAAATTGAAGCCCTGAATGCACAATTATATAATAAAAGTGTCAGCAGATTTTTCACACCTAAAAATCTTTGGGTTTCCTGAATAGATATTAGGCAAAACAAAGTTTGTTACTTCAATTCATAAAAGGAATTGCATTAAGAATGGTTAAATATGCTGAGCTTTCTCCAAATTTTAATTATCTCAAAAACTCCAAGTATTTTGAGGGTTTCTCTGTTTATTGAATTATGATAAATAGAGAGGAAGAAACCTGGACACACTGAAATAAATTCTAAATTAATTATATTATATATATATAAGATATATTAAAATAACTATGTTGAAATGATTATGTCCTTCAGTTAAAATGCATCCTTTGGCTAAATGAAATGTAAGTGAAATTTTATATGCAAAGATAGATTCAATACTATCTAAAAACTGCTTGCTATTGAACATGCTTACACTTTGGGAAAATTCAGTCTAGTTTATTTCACAGATTAAATATCCACCAATTTAATCTTATAAATTGCCTGATAATTCAATAGAGGATTCTAATCTCCATTCTGACAAAACTATAAAACACCTAAAACTGCTTACCACTTATCAATAGAAATGGATTACCTTCCCTCATAAGCCTAATCAACTCATTTATGATATTAGGCTTGGCTATTAGATAATTTGCAAATAGCTTTAAAGACAAAATTAACCTGAAATTCAGTGGAGAGAAACTTATCAGGTTATGCTAATGCTTGAATAGTAAAACTCTAAGGAACTGATCCTTGAATATATATCTCTATATTAAGATAATATCCATTCTCCAAATAAAATTGGAAAAATTATGAATACTGTACCCTCTATTAGGGCCCAATATTCCTAGGTCTTCAGGGGGGAAAAGTGCAAGAGGTAGACTGCTTTACCAAAGGTCACTGTGAAAGATTCCTCTGATGGTATCATTCTCTTTTTCTTTTTTTGACCTCTACATTTCCCCTGATTAAGCGTCAATGTTCTGCAGTGTTATTAATAGTTGACACCCTTGTCCTCTATTGATAGGACTTCCAAAATCTTCATACATAGCTGATATTCAGTAGACTGGGATTTTATAGACATATGAGCCATTTTTCAAACTTAAATAATGATCCTTGCTTTAGTCACAAGCAAATGCTATCAAACCAGATGATTCAAAATATGATCCTCTAACACAAATAAAAATAAGTTCAGGTGCTGATAAATATCAAAACAACAGCTATTAGTAACACAAAACATGATCAAGAGCTTTGAACTATAGCATAGATCTGGATTTTTTACTTGTTCAAAATATAATGATTCATGAGCTTTATCCCTGCGGCCCAGCTAGTAAAGAATCTGCCTGCAATGTGGGAGACCTGGGTTCGATCCCTGGGTTGGGAAGATGCCCTGGAGAAGGGAAAGGCTAGCTTAAGTTAAAGTATTATGAAAGACAACAGCAGGAAAAGGTAATAAGTGGATCTACTGGCAACAGGACTGCTTCAAGGCAACTGAAGATTGAATGAAAAGAAACACAGTTTGCACACTGTGACTCTCAAAACAGATAAACCATAACAAACAAATTCATGATGTCTATTATGTGCTAAAACTGAACTCTTAAAACCAGATCTTGTAACAACCTATAATGGAATATCATTTGCAAAAATACTGAATCACTAAGGTGGACACTCGAAGCTAACACAATATTTTAAAGCCAACTATACATCCATAACTTTCAGGTGGCTCGGGGTAAAGAATTTGCCTGTCCTTGTGAGAGGGTAACAGGCAGGAAGGCCAGGGGTCTCCAAATGGAGGAAAGAGGCTGTAAGTGCCAGACGTTTTTATCTCTCTTAAGCGGCAGGAAGAAACAAACCAGCGATCTGTTTTTCCTTCTCTATACAAATTTAAAAGGAGGTTTCTCTTAACATTCTGTGTTGCCATGACACCTGGTCTCACCTAAAGCTAACTACTCTCAAACTTTGAGTTAACCAATACATTTCTTTTTCGTATGGAAATGTTGTGTTAAGCTATGTTAATGAACCCCAGACTCTATCTTCAAGTTGGTTCCGCCAAACGGCCTAACTTACTTACTCAGGTATTGTTCCACTAATCTATGTAAACGGAACTATTTGTTGGTATTCTGCCCTTCTACAAGATTCAAGTCAATCATTTTATGGCCTGGGATCTGGTGCCATTCTAAATTTTATGACATTCCTTTCATTTCACTAACAGACTGTGAGTGACTATATAACATACAGCTAAAGACTAGGAGGGGGGTACTCTTTTGCCCCCTTCTGATGCCTATGTCAGAAGCTTTCTCTATACTTTAATAAAACTTTATTACACAAAAGCTCTGAGCGATCCAGCCTCGTCTCTGGCCCCGGATTGAATTCGTCTCCTCCGGAGGCCAAGAATCCCACGTCTTATCGTTCAGCAACAACCTTTCACTTGGAAGAGATGCAGTTTCTATCCCTGGGTCAGGAAGATCCCCTAGAAAAGAAAATTGAAACTTACTCCAGTATTCTTGCCTGGGAAATCCCATGAAGAGAGACGTCTGGAAGGCTACAGTCTATGGGGTCGCAAAGAGTCAAGATATGACTGAGCATGCACACATGCATGCATACTTCAATAAAAACAATAAAAAGCAAAATACAAAGAATTAAGAACCCCTCCCCCATCAGCTCTTTCACATCCATGTACTTCAAATAAAACCACTATCAATATGGCCTTACAGCAAACTTCTCTAGTTTAAAGATAATCACTCTATTCCCAGGAAACCCTTTAGGGTTGCCCAGAGTTCTTCCACAGAACAGTCTCTTGCACCAACCAAGCTCAATAATCTAATCACTTTTCATTACAAGTGTATTTCTGATGGTCTTTGGCTTTTTTTATGATAATCAAGTAAACCCAAAAGTTTAACTCACGGTCAACTGGGATGATATTGACATATGGAATCAATATTTCATAGTTACATTTTTATTAAAAGGAAGCCACACCAATCAAATGTGACTCTCATATTATTTAGATTTCACTCAGTGGTGTGTTATGAGGTAACAAAAATATCTTTAAGATTAGTCTTAAGGCTTTCAGAAAGATAATAATTTCTTCACTCTTTCCCCTAGAGTAAAAACCATTTTCACTGTCATAATACTGACAGATAATTGTTTTACTGCTGAAAAACCCTACTCAGAGAAAATGTCACAGGTAAGATTTTTTTGGGTTTTTTTTTTTGGGTGACTGTTGAAGTTTAAGCTTTTAGATATTGCTGATACATAACCTGTCCTCCTAGGGAAAAAATAGAATTACATCTTTTCCCCAAAAGCATTTTTTTAAATATAATTATTTTCTGAATTTATAAAATTTCATAATAGTTTTGGACACGAAACTCTAAACCCATCCTTTAAGACACAAAATAATCACACATTTTATTTTTAAATTTGAAAAATAGATGCACTTATTATTTTCCAGTGAATTGGGACACTAAAACTATAAGTTTGTTTTTATTTGCTTTTGGTTTAAATTTTGGTATAATTGCACCAATAATCACAAACTACTCAGAAGTTCCATTTAATAAATACCTTCATTGGATTATTTTAATGCAAAAATATTAAAATTAGCTTGAAATGTTGCTATATTTATGGATCTCTGATTCTGAATATCCATTTTAGGTATTGAGATTATAGAATCCCTACATTCTATGAGGTTATGTAGCTGTTATAACCTTTTGCTGCTTATGACAATTATCATTTCCATTCTTACACAACTAGTAAATGAGTATAACATTAACATGTACTTATTTTGTTTCAAAGTCATGCAACATACATTCATAAAATTAATTTTCTGTGTGTCAAGATCACTGTGTTTAACTGACTTCTCCTCTGAGACAATACATGACTTGATAAAATGATTAAAATAATCATCTTGCCCTCAGTTGGGTTGTTTTTAAAGCTATTTTGATTCAAATAACATGCCTGAATGGTTTATTTTGGTAACTGAAGCATTCATTTTGAAATTGCTATCCAATCAATTAAAACATGCTTTGACAACTAATGTTTCAAAAGGACTTAAAACAAGTTATATGAAGATAAATCAAACATTCCCTACACTATTAACACAAATTCCAGTTCCCAAAAAGCAGAAAGTTCCATTCCTAAGTATTTTTTAGGAGCATTATAGAAAAAAAGTACTATATCTTCCTTAGAAAGGGGATCTTGGAAATAATAATTTGACCAACACATAATCTGTTTCATAGTTGGAAATATTCCTTACTGTGCTTTTTACCATATTCTCTTATTGAATGAAACTTTACCTCTTGAAGAAACACGGGTATGTATGTTAAAGGATAAAAAACAACAACAACAACAAAAACAAAACAAAAAAAAAAAAAACCAATGTGAACTCAAACTTAGGGCAATGCCCATAAACTACATATATTTAACGCTGCTTAACCTTGCATTTCTCATGGTCATTATGCCCCAGAACCTTTTTAGTTTCTGTTAAAGCATTAGTTAATATTCTATGTAGTAGTCAAAGCTATGTTTTTTTCAGTAGTCAAGTGTGAATGTGAAAGTTGGACTATAAAGAAAGCTGAGCATCAAATAATTGATGCTTTTGAACTGTGGTATTGGAGAAGACTCTTGAGAGTCCCTTGGACTGCAAGGAGATCCAGCCAATCCTTCCCAAAGGAAATCAGTCCTGAATATTCATTGGAAGGACTGATGCTTAAGCTGAAGCTCCAATACTTCAGCCACCTGATGTGAGGAATTGGCTCATTGGAAAAGACCTGATGCTGGGAAAGATTGAAGGCAGGAGGAGAAGGGGACGACAGAGGATGAGATGGTTGTATGACGTCACTGACCTGATGGACTTGAGTTTGAGTAATCTCTGGTAGTTGGTGATGGACAGGAAAGTCTGGTGTGCTGGTCTGTGGGGTTGCAGAGTCAGATATGACTGAGCAACTGACTAAATGCTAGGCTGTTATAGACTGTATTGTGAAATATATAAATAAGTGAAAATTTTCAATACATAATAATTTTACAGATTTTAATAAGTCCTTTTTACATGTGTGAGCTCATTTTACTTTTCCCAATAGCCATGTGATGGATATCCTAATTAACTCCATTTTGCACATGAGGAATCTGAGAGCAAATGTGATTAAGTAGTGTTAACCTAAAAGTTAATTCAGGGAGGGTACACTACAGAGATGGAATTAAAACCAGTCTAACTTCTGGGCCCATGGTCCTAACTACACCATACAATTTCCAACTTGTGGGTTGGTTAAGTAAGTGGTGCACTAACATTTGAACCTTCTCATGGTAGATTTTTTGGATGCTTGTTTGACCTTTTTAATATATATTATTTGACCCTGTTAGAGTTTGTATTTCCCAGTTACATAGTTATACAGTTCTATAATCCTAACATTTGCTTTCAGATACTCTTTTCATTAAAAACCACAAAAGTCTTACCCCCCACTTGAAAGATGAATGGAGAAAAACTATAGAAGTCAGTCGACTTTTGTTTAGAATCATGTTATATATTTATTTTTGTGTATACATGGGCTTCTCCAGTGTTTCAGCCATAAAAAATCCACCTGCAATGCAGGAGATGAGTGTTCCATCCCTGGGTCAGGAAGATTCCCTGGAGGAGGGATGGCATCTCACTCCAGTATTCTTGCCTGGAGAATTCCATGGACAGGGGAGCCTGGCAGGCTACAGTCCATTGGGTTGCAAAGAGTCAGGCACTACTGGAAGAACTGAACATGCATGCACATGTGTGTGCAAAAATCTATGAATTTTATATATAAATGTTTTCATATTTGTGTTTACATTTATATTGATATATAATTTCTGCTTCACTTTCAGGGGCAAGTTGAATGATTAACTATTTTTTTTTTTGCTTTATTCCTTCTTTAATAGGCAAATAACTGCTAAAATATCAAGCTCATGTTGTTTTTGTGAGGGCAAATGTGATAAGAAATCTCCAGCTCTATTATTTACCACAATAACATAAAACTTTATAGAAACAGTGAAGTCTTATAAACTATCAAATTGCTGTCTAGTTTCATTTTTCATCTTTCTATGTTAAGTTTCATACTCTTGATCATTAACTCATGATTTTAGTATGTCTATAGCATCTACATGTTTCTGAAAGAGTAAAGAAGAACAAGAGAAAATGACCTATATAAGGAAGGCAAATGCTGTCTCAGAGACCATGCAGCACTCCTTGATCATATCTCTGCATATAGTAAATGCACCATTACCTACAATGGAGCCAGACATGTGAATAATTTTAATGCGTCTAAAACAAATTAGAAGAAGAGGAAGGAGAGAATGGATATTTGGAAGGCAGTGGGTAATGTCTCACAACTATTTTATTTAATGCCAGGGACACAGTAACTTATAAATTAATGATAACTGTTATTACATGGATAGAGATCTAGTGATGGAGTCTTTCACAAAGGAATTTATTTCAAATTTATTGGGTTAGCCAAAAAAGTTCATTGGGGTTTCCTATAACATCATACAGAAAAACCTAAATGAAATTTTGGCCAACCAAATAAAATCAGCAGTCAAAAAATTTTCACAAAAATCACTGGGAATGGTTAGATCTGTTTTCCTTGTAATTGTTTAATTTAAATTGGAAATTATGAAAAGCAAATCTTCACATACGGCCTAAATAAATTGTACTCTGTAGTATAATTTGAGAAGTTTCATAAAACCCATGGCCAGGAGAAATATCAATAACCTCAGATATGCAGATGACACCACCCTTATGGCAGAAAGTGAGTAGGAACTAAAGAGGCTCTTGATGAAAGTGAAGGAGGAGAGTGAAAAACTTGGCTTAAAGCTCAACATTCAGAAAACTAAGATCATGGCATCTGGTCCCATCACTTCATGGCAAATAGATGGGGAAACAGTGGAAACAATGAGAGACTTAATTTTTTGGGGGGGCTCCAAAATCACTGCAGATGGTGATTGCAGCCATGAAATTAAAAGATGCTTGCTCCTCGGAAGGAAAATTATGACCAAGCTACACAGCATATTAAAACACAGAGACATTACTTTGTCAACAAAGATCCGTCTAGTCAAGGTTATGGTTTTTCCAGTAGTCATGTATCGATGTGAGTGTTGGATTATAAAGAAAGCTGAGCACCGAAGAACTGATGCTTTTGAACTGTGGTATTGGAGAAGAGTCTTGAGAGTCCCTTGGACTGCAAGGAGATCCAACCAATCAGTTCTAAAGGAAATCAGTCCTGAATATTCATTGGAAAGACTGATGCTGAAGATGAAACTCCAATACTTTGGCCATCTGATGCGAAGAGCTGACTCATTTGAAAAGACCCTGATGCTGGGAAAGATTGAGAGCAAGAGGAGAAAGGGACGATAGAGGATGAGATGGTTGGATGGCATCACCGACTCAATGGACACTGTTTGGGTAGGCTCCGGGAGTTGTTTATGGACAGGGAGGCCTTGTGTGCTGCAGTCCATGAGGTCGCAAAGAGTCAGACATGACTGAGCGACTGAACTGAACTGCCTCTCTACAATTATCACTATCAGTGATAACATCTTTGTGTTAGAACATCACGAGTGTCAGATGTTCTATAGTGAATGAACAAGTGAGTTGGGGCAATTATTTTACAAGTTAAATTTTCTACAAATGAAACACTTGTATTTGCATGTGAAATAAAACATAGTACTAGATAAACTCACTACAGATAAGAAAAGCAGGAAATATTTCAAACTGATGCACTATTAGCATATGCATGTTTCTAGCTTGAAAATTTCTGGTTGTTTAACTTAGTAGGCCAATGTCCTATATATACAGCCATCACACAGAGTAAAGGGGCAACACAGACTGATTCAGAAAGTCATAAACAGAATCAATCCTGTCAATTATACACTAGAAAACCGTGGATCTTATCTAAGCAGGATAGCCTTCGCTAGGATCATAGGTCCTTGTCTATAAAATGGAAATAAATTAAGAGAGCATAGGATTGGTCTAGGATTTATTTCCACTTGGACTTTTTAAGTGACTAGGAACATGAAATATTCAGGTTAACTAAATATAGGTCATTTAAAGCATATTTCTACAGAGAAGATGGAGATACACTTGTTACACAGCCAAATTAATAAGATATATCTCATTTTCTACTCTATAGAGTAGAAAGGAAGGTAAGCTGACTCCCGTGGCTTTGCTGCTGTAAAGAAAACATGGAGTAACAAATCACACCATGGATGCATCTACTGATTAACTTTCAGAATGGTGCTGAGACATCTGCAAGTTAATTAGTCTATTTTGGAATTTGCTTATTATTCTTATTGCTCAACTTGGCTTTATGTGAATGTGTGTCTATGTAAGAGTGAGTATGTGGGTGGGAGGGTACTACAGTGATGAGGGTGAATAGCTCTCATATTATCATGGTTAATTAAAAATGACATAAGTAAAAATAATTATCTCTCCTTCTATACTATTTTTCTGTTAATTTGCTTTACAAAGTTATTTGCCAACCATAAAATAATGCTTGGCAGTTGCTTGAATGTACTTGTCTTCCATAAACTAAATATACATATTTACTTAGGCTAGTTTATTTTAAATATTCTAACATGCTTAAGATAATCGTAAGCTGTCTCATAAAAAATATAAGAAATGTAATGCTAAGAAAGTAGAATTAATTTTAGTGCCCTGAAGAATATATTTTTCTGTCATCTTAGAATTGATTAATTATAAAAGAAGTAATACATTATCAATCATGAATCCTTTCATATCTAGAAAGAAAAAAATAAGAACATTAACAACAGTCATGCTATTTTAATGGATTTTGTTGGAAAAACCATTATAAGTGTCTTAGTTTTCAATGGCATATTTTATCTATCATGTGACTAAATGCAAATACCTTAAAGGTATTTAAAGTAATTAAATTTTAGATGTTAAAATACATACTGAAAATCTACTTCAACCATCTGATTTTTTAGATGAACAAAGAAATACAGGAATTCTAAACGCAAAGTTAAATATAGAATACATGCCTTTTGGGCTCTTCAATATATATTGACTTAGTAACATTTTTTCAATAGCATATAATCTTTTAAATTTCTTTAAAGTATTTTATCATTTTAAGTTGATATTATAAAAAGAAATGTTTTAAGATAACTATACACTACAGAAGTATATCTTTAAAAAAATTATTACAAATGTATTTATATGTATGTATTAAGTCACTTCAGTTTTGTCTGACTCTTTGTGACCCCATGGACTGTATCCACCAGGCTTCTCTGTCCATGGGATTCTCCAGGCAAGAATACTGGAGGGGGGTGCTGTGCCCTCCTCCAGGGGACCTTCCCAACCCAGGGATCAAATATGCTTCTCTTATGTCCTCTGCATTGGTAGGCGGGTTCTTTACCACTGGGACCACCTGGGAAGCCCAATGATGCTCAGGACATATTATGAAGACATGTTTACTTTTCCCAATTTTTTTTTTCACAATAAAACTTGTTTTCATTTATAATTTTGCTTTCTGCAGTCAAAAATAAAACAATATTTAATTTACTACTAAGATAATAAAATACTTAAATTATTAACAAATAAGAAAAGTTTTATATCTTCTCTCCTCCAAACTTGATCATTTCCTCTCTTGTACCCATGCTGAAAGTGAAAGTGAAAGTCGCTCAGCTGTGTCTGACTCTTTGGGACTGCATGGACTAAACAGTCCATGGAATTCTCTAGGCCAGAATATTGGAGTGGGAAGTCTTTCCCTCCTCCAGGGGATCTTCCCAACAGGCATCAAACTCAGGTCTCCCACATTGCAGGCAGATTCTTTACTAGCTGAACCACAAGGTTAGCCCAAATGTATTGCCTTGAAATAATGTTAATTTAATTTGCAATTTTGTGGTTTGGCAATTTAGGCTACTTATTGGACTCATTCATGAAATGGCAAGTTGCTGGTCAATTAAAGAACTTAATCTCTAGCTTTTGACCAATATGAAAAGAGTTACCAGAACAATGGATGTTCCTCATCCAGCATATTATCCTAGTTATCATCACATGGTGCTTATAGGACTGTTTTAAGAATATCAGGGGATAGGACAAAGCCACAACACATAAGCAATTCTCAAATCTCTGCTTACACAGTGTTTACTATTGTCTCATTGTTCAGATCAGTTGGCAAAGTCCATATTTAACATGTAAAGGCACAACTCACACAAGAGATTCAGGAAGATATGGATAAACAGGAGCTATTACTGTGACAATCTAGTATAGTCTGTCTCTAGCACCAAGGATTCACCTGCCTTATACACACTTTCTCACAGGAACACTTTCATTCTCACTTAATCAAAGCATTATAATGAAAATAAGTTATTTAAGGCTACATAACAAACTACCCCAAAATTAGTGACTTAAAAGAACCACCATTGATTCTCATCATGATTCTCTAGTTTGGCCATTTGAGCTGCGTTCAACTGGTTAGGTCTTCTCTTGAATTAATGAATTTATGTTTTTAGTCTGTAGCCAGTTATGAAATAGGTAGCTAGTTACGCTTCCAGTCATCATTAGCTGTCAGCTGGGGTGCATCAGGGAACTGAGTTACAGTTCTGGAATACTTTTTTCAGAATTCTGCTTATGGAAATAGTTCTGTGCTATGCTTAGCAACTTAGTTGTGTAAGACACTGTGACCCCAACCAGACACTGGACTGCAGCCAGCCAGGCTCCTCTGTCCATGGGGATTCTCTAGGCAAGAATACTGGAGTGGGCTGCTATTTCCTTCTCCAGGGGATCTTCCCAACCCAGGGATCGAACCCAGGTCTCCAGCATTGCAGGCAGATTCTTTAGTGTTTGAGCCACCAGGAAATAATGCTAGAGGTCCCTAAAACAACAAGAGGAAGATCAACTCCAATGTCCTAGCACTTTTCTCTGGTTTCTAATGGTGCCATGTTTGCTACTGTACCAACGGACTAGGTAAGTGTATTCCAGCCTGGTCAGTGTGGGTATAACTAACTAAGAATGTGGATACATGGGATATTAGCAGTTTGAGGCATACCACTGCAACATCCTATCAAAATCCTACTCAACTGATGTAACTAATTTCTATTCCTCAGAGGAAATAATAGTATAAAAGAGTCCACATTTAGCCAAAATCAAATTGACACAATCCCAAGCATTATATTTTATCATTTAACAAATAAATAATAGAAAACTTTAAAACATTGTATCACTATATCTATGACTCCAGAATATAGTCCATTGTGTTTTTTGTTGAAATATAGTAATGGCTCCACTGATATTTACCTGGCTTCAGCTATTGGACAAGATATTGAATATCAACTGTAAGACACTAAAAAAAAAAAATAATAAGACAATACAAACAGATGGAAAGATATATTGGGTTCTTGGGTTTGAAGTATCCATATTGCTAATATAGCAAAACTACCCAAGGAGATCTACAGATTCAATGCAATGCCTATTAATATACCAATGATAGTTTTCACAGAACTAGAACAAATAACTTTAAAATTTGTGGGGAGACACAAATGCCCCCCCAAACCAAACAATCTTGAGAAAGAAAAAGAGGAATCAAACTCTTTAACTTCAGACCACACTATCAATACAAAGCAGCTGTAATCAAAATAGTGTGGTACTGCCCTGAAAGAAACACATGGGTCAGTGGAACAGAGTAGAGAGCCCAGAAGTAAACCCATCACTTTATGGTCAATCTAAGACAAGTGAGGCAAGAATATAAAATGGAAAAAGGACAGTCTCTTCAATAAGTTGTGCTGGGAAAACTAGACTGCTACAAGTAAAATAATGAAATTAGAACATTCTCTAATACCATCTGTAAAAGTTAACTCAAAAGGATTAAAGACCTAAAATGTAAGACCAGATACCATAAAAATCCCAGAAGAAAGTGTAGGCAAAGTGCTCTTTGACATACACTGGAGCTATGTTTTCTGGACCTGCCACCTAAAACAAAGTAAATACAAGCAAAAATGAACAAATGTAACCCTAATTAAACAAAGACTTTTGCACAGCAAAGGAAACCATTGACAAAATAAAAACACAATCTACTGAATGGGATAAAATATTTTAAAATGGTATGGATGGAATATATATAAACAGCTCACACAACTCAACATCAAAAATCCCAAACCAAACAGTTCATATTAAAAAAATGGACACAAGAACTGAATAAACATATTTCCAAAGAGGAAATGCAGATATACAACAGGCATGAAAAGGTGCTCAGCATTGTTAATAATCAGAAAAATGCTAATCAAACCACAGTGAGATACCACTTCATACCTGACAGAATGGCTATCATCAAAACAAACACACACAGACAAAATAACAAATGCTGGTAAGGTTGTGAGGAAAAGAAAACCTGCCTTCACCATTGGGAATGTACACTGCTACAGCCATTGTGGAAAACAGTATGAGCATTACTCAAAAAACTAAAAATAGAAATATCATGTGTCCTGGAAATTCCTGAATTTACATTTAAAATAAAGAAAAATACTAATTTGAAAAGATATATCCACCTCAATGTTCATGGTAGCATTATTTATAATTGCCACTATGGAATTAACCAAATTATCCATCAACAGATGAACGGATTTAAAAGATATGCTGTGCATATATATGTATATGCACACACATATATACACAGGCACACAATGAAATATTACTCAGCCATACAAATAATGAAATTTTGCCATTTGCAGCAACACACATGTATGGAAAGGCATTATGCTAACTGAAGTATGTTAGACATTGAAAGACAAATACTGTATGGTATCTTTTATAGGTGGAATGAAGAAAATACAACAAACTAGAAAATACATCAAGAAAGAAGTAGACACAGATATAGAGAGCAAAGTTGTGGTTACCAGTGGGGAGAGGGAGGAGGAAGGGGCAATGAAGAAGTATGGGATTAAGATGTATATACTGTTAGGTATAAAATGAACTACAAGATATGTTGTACAAAACAGGAAATATAGCAAATATTTTATAATAACTATAAAGGGAGAATAACTTAAAAATTGTGAATCACTATATTTTACATTTGTAACTTATATAGTACATCAAGTATAATACAAATTAAACATTTCTTAAAAAATAAAAATTAATTGTGGCATAGACACAATATGGGATATTTTGAAACCATTATAAGCTATGTCATGGATATATAGGTACTGAAACAGAAAATATTTATTTCTATCTTTGTAGATTCCTGGCAGGTGAAAAAGTAGTATGTTCAATGTGATTCAAGTTTTTAAAATTAACTTTATTGATGTATAACTTATATACTAAGTAACACACATATTTTACATGTAAAAACTCTATTGGAAAATGATATGCACCTATAGTTGAAGTTTTAGGTACACTGAGCATTCTCTATTCAGTTCCCATTAAATTTGCAGTGACTTTCTTCTTCAGTATTTATCACTTAATACACTATGTCTACTGATTTAAACCATAATCAATATTCACTATTAAGTGTTTCATAATTGTTTCATTAAGGGTAAGCATAATTATGGGAGATACTTAATCTTATGGCAATTGGAGCAATATAGATATCTACTTTGTTACTGCTTTAAAACCAAGGGATTCCTTCTGTGTTTAGTTCATCAGTGGGAATTGCTAATATCTGTTTTAATTTTAAATGACTGTGATGTTAAGGACACATCTCTGGTTGAGATGATGTCATTATCTTATGGATGTAATTTTTTCTTTACCTATGACTATTATAATGAGTGTAGTCTTAGGAAGTAAGTAGAGATACCATACAAGGGGGAAAAAAATTTAACTGTTTCAGTCTATGAAGTGCTATCTCTCTAATGCTTTAAATGAATTAATATTTGTGTATACTGTAGTTAGTAGGAATTAATATTTTCCATAATTTTTTCCTATCTTCTTAGAAATCTTCTAACTCCATGAAGGGGAGTAATAATCAAAGGACATAACTCCATGAGCTCAAATGTTTTGTAATAGCTCTCTATTCAAGTTTATTTTGAAAGTATATATTTCAACACCAGCAGAGCTTGTTTCTAAAGGTTTAGATAAAAATATATAGTGTTATACAAAATAATGTTGCTTCCATTTGAAACATTTGTTGGACTTAACTGAATAATACTCTCCCTGCAGTATTGAGATAATTACAGTTGATCCTTGAACAACACAGGGGTTAAGGACACTGGCTCTGCCTGCCCTCATCCCATCAAAATTCCTAGTATAACTTTGTAGTTAGCCTGATGGCTCGCTCTATGGGTCCACGTTCAAGGACTCAGCCAACCATAGATCATGTAGTACTGTAATAACATTTATTGCAAAAGATCCACACATAAGTGTATTGTTAAGTTCAAACCCATGTTGTTTAAAGGTCAACTGTATATACCTTTGTTATTTTTTTTTTCATGGCCAGGACAGCTTTCCAGCAGGGATTATTTATGCTTTCGATTTGTGATCATCTAAGAAGTATAATTGGGACTGGAAGTTTTATACAAATATGATATGAACAAGGAACCACAGCATGAAAGTTAGCTATACCATGGAGGAAGTGATTAAACTTTCTCCTGTCAGCTATCTTAATAGCTGGCAGAAATGTCCAGTGACCACATTTCCAGGAGGCATTAATTACAACAGCAACATATTAATATCCATAGTTAATTAGAATAATTTGGACATCTCTCATAGTAATATGTGAAATATTATTCACTTCCAGTTTCAACGCTAATACGTTAAATAAATTGCCTACAAAAATTGGTGTCATTCTTAAGGTTACATATTGTATTCTCACATTTTTTAAGAAGACAGAAAAGAACAAGAAACTACTACTACTGCTACAAAAAAGGACTTTATCACATTAATCTTTTATACTAAGGAGATCCTTGATTACAAAAAAAGTCACAAAGATAAAAGAAGAATGAATTACCCTCAGTCTAAAGAATTATCTACCTCATGTCTCTACTACAAAGTAGTCCTTTAGATTTTCTAATTTCAACTGAAACCAGTACAAAGGCTAAACAGGAAAATATATTTTAACTTAATAAATAGATAAATACTCCAGCCAATTAAATAACACTGGATATAAATAATTGCTGACGTTTCAGTTCAGATCAGTTCAGACGCTCAGTCATGTCAGACTCTTTGCGACCCCATGAACTGCAGCATGCTAGGCCTCCCTGTCCATCACCAACTCCCAGAGTCCACCCAAACCCATGTCCATTGAGTCCGTGATGCCATCCAACCATCTCATCCTCTGGTGTCCCCTTCTCCTCCTTCCCTCAATCCCTCCCAGCATCGGGGTCTTTTCCAATGAGTCCGTTCTCCGCATCAGGTGGCCAAAGTATTGGAGTTTCAGCTTCAACATCAGTCCTTCCAAGGAACACCCAGGAGTGATCTCCTTTAGGATGGATGGGTTGGATCTCCTTGCAGTCCAAGGGACTCTCAAGAGTCTCCTCCAACACCACTGTTCAAAAGCATGAATTCTTTGGCGCTTAGCTTTTTTTAATAGTCCTACTCTCACATCCATACATGACCACTGGAAAAGCCATAGCCTTGACTAGACAGACCTTTGTTGGCAAAGTAATGTCTCTGCTTTTTAACATGCTATCTAGGTGGTCATAACATTCCTTCCAAGGAGTAAGCGTCTTTTAATTTCATGGCTGCAATCACCATCCGCAGTGATTTTGGAGCCGAGAAAAATAAACTCAGCCACTTTTCAACTGTTTCCCCATCTATTTGCCATGAAGTGATGGGACCAGATGCCATGATCTTAGTTTTCTGAATGTTGAGCTTTAAGCCAACTTTTTCACTCTCCTCTTTCACTTTCATCAACAGGCTCTCTAGTTCATTTCACTTTCTGCCATAAGGGTGGTGTCATCTGCATATCTGTGGTTACTGATATTTCTCCTGGCAATCTTGATTCCAGCTTGTGCTTCCTCCAGCCCAGTGTTTCTCATGATGTACTCTGCATATAAGTTAAATAAGCAGGGTGACAATATACAGCCTTGACGTACTCCTTTTCCTATTTGGAACCAGTCTGTTCCATGTCCAGTTCTAACTGCTGCTTCCTGACCTGCATACAGATTTCTCAAGAGGCAGGTCAAGTGGTCTGGTATTCCCGTCTCTTTCAGAATTTTCCACGGTTTATTGTGATGCACACAGTCAAAGGCTTTGGCTTACGTTTAGTCAATCATTATACAATGATGATCTCCTTGTTCCTTGATATTTTTATGCCAATATGGTTCTATCATTTTGATTTTTGTAACTGATGGAATCTTTAAAAGGACTGGTTAATTTATTAAATTGATTGACTGTCTGAACTCATTGATTGGTTCAGAAAATATTCTATAAATCTATAAATACTACATGGTACCCAAATGTTGTTACTTTGGCCTTTTTATTTTTTCCTCAGAGACCAGAGACCAA
The DNA here is from genome assembly GCF_910594005.1 of Cervus elaphus. Classification (NCBI taxonomy): domain Eukaryota; kingdom Metazoa; phylum Chordata; class Mammalia; order Artiodactyla; family Cervidae; genus Cervus; species Cervus elaphus. Next base: position 15,839,208 of record NC_057845.1, on the reverse strand, counting down.
TGCATGTCATTGATTTCTGGCAGTGGAAGAAGATGTTTATTTTTCTTTCTTTTTTCTTTTCCTATCTTTCCCTTTCCTGATTCTGCTTTTCCTTTACTTAAATTTACTTACTTTATCAGCCATTTTTCTACTGCTAATTTTCTTTTCCAATTTTGTGTTTGAACTTTCTCATATTTTTTTTTACCATATAATAATGTGGGATACATCAGATCTCATAAATGAAAGGAAACTGGAATTTGTCCTTACATTTGAACATGTTTTCACAACCATCATGGAAGTGAACTTCTTAGGAAAATTAGTGAAGGGGGTGAACGTAAAAATTTAATTTAATCAAAATTAACCACATGTCCTCATAGAAACCAAGGAGGCAAAAGGAAGCATCAGTAGGTAATGTATGATTTCAAACTTTGTGAGGGAGATCCTTAACCATCATAAGTATTTAGACATTAAGAGCTCAGCTGATATTCAAGTTATACTAAGTATATCAACCACATAATGTTGTTATTATTAAGTTTGTTATTACATGTGATGAGCAATTAATACCCCAGACCTTTATTCCAAGATCACACTGGACACTGGGATGTGATTCCAGTATATATCATACCAGGGCTTCCCTAGTGGCTCAGTTGGTAATGTGAGAGGCCTAAGTTTGATCCCTGGGTGGGGAAGATCCCCTGGAGAAGGAAATGGCAACCTACTCCAGTATTCTTGCTTGGAGAATTCCATGGACAGAGAAGCCTGGTGGGTGATAGTCCATGGGGTCACAAAGAATCAGACACAATTGATATCTTTTTTTAAATGTCCCCCCAAAATCTGTACTTCACTGTATCATGGGGCTCATCAACAATATCAAAATTATATGCTTCACATATACCTATTCCTTTTGCATTTATTATTCCTGATGCAAAGACAAAGTTCAAAACAAATTAAAATTGCTAAAAAAAGAAGAAAAAAAAGCACTTCTCTACCAGATGCCTTTCATTACATGTTACTATCTGAAAAATGGGACTATTATTTCATATATCTCTAAGTACTTATTGAAATGTTATAAGTGGGTTCTCTTTGATGTAATGGAATTAATTTAGTCCAAATATATGTAGGAAAAAATCACTAAGCTAGGATAGAATTTAAAACAATACATCATATGAAAAAATGGGCACTTCTCTGAAGTTTCTGCTGACAAATCTTTATCTTACTAGGTGCAATGTTTTGACAGCTTTTGCCCTAGTATTTTTCTGTCTAATCACAGCAATGCAATTGGGCATTATGCCAATGATACACACTAAGTATGCATTTATAAATATAGATAAACTGAATAAAGTCATTGAATTTTGTGATTTCCTCAAGAACCATAGTATGATTCCCTTTACTAATTAAATAAATAAACAAATAATAAAATTGTTGAGTTATAGAGGCAACAAAATAATGGAGGAAGACTTGTCCTTTATTTCTGCTTTTATAGTATTTTTTATTAAAGTTTAAGGCTTAGTTGCCCAGGTGAGGAAAAAATTTCACCATCTAATTTGAATATTTGACTTCTTAACTGAGGAAGAGAGAGAGCATGTGTATATTGGGGATTATTTGTTCATTTAACAAATGTTTGTGTCTATCATTTTCAGGTGCTCTGTAAGCCCCACAAGCTGAGCATATACAGACATCACTAAAGCATTCAAGATCTCTGCCATCCTAGTTCTTAAAGACAGATGGGAATAAAAGCAGTGGAAGGAAGTACAGGATTGCCCCAGAAATGGTTTCTAATCTACATATTATCAAATAGTCACAAGTATATTTTATAACTTGTTATGCTATTATCATTTAATGTAAATAAAAGCTATCTTGACTTGAAAAACATGAAGCTAAAAAAATTAACATTTTCAAAATCAACATTTTTAGATATAAAATCTGGACATGTGAATGTCATGATTTTAAGACAAATAAGTGACTTCTATGTGCATTTCAGTAATTTAAAATTTAAGAGCCAACCGATTTCTAAAAAGGTTATCCAAATAGCTATGCTAAAATCTTATTATATGAAAAACATCACCTCATAAACACATGATAAGAAATGAGCTAATTGGTTATATTAAAAATTTCAATCCTACTCTATTTTATTATTCAGTCTCTAGGCAGTTTGATTATATTCAACAAAGTTGCACTAGAAATACTCTAAGAAACTAATTAATATTCTCAGACAAAGCCTGTATTAATTCTGAACATATTGACTTCTGGATTTCAGAAAAGTGAATATTTAAACCAACAAAATAGCATTTAACACTAGGGGTCTACTTTTTGAGAAAATCTGTGACTGTAAAAGTGGCTATTGTTCTTTATGTCATCAAATGTTTCATTTTTTAATATGCTTTGATTTTTAAAGCTCAAAACACTAACTTGCCAAATGGTTGCATTATTTAATATATGTTAAGAATTTAAGATATATTGTTAAAATAAATTTTTAAAATCTGAAAATTGTACTGTTAGATATTGAATTAAGCCAATTTTTTTCTGATATGTATTCAATCTAATGATATGTCATGGCAGTTCATATCTAATACATAAATAATTATTTTTTTAGTAATAAAGATGATATCTTTTTGGATTGAATTTCTATGGATTAAATTTATTATCTATGAAGAACCATTTTGCATTTTTACCTTTTAAAGAGTATCTAACACTAAACTTGAGATTATTTTCAAAATACATCTAAAAATTTAGATTTTTTAAGCTTAATAGAGAATAATTTATTTTTAGGAGCCATGATTAATATAGAGATATTAAAGTAATATAATTGTGAGTACTAATACATTTACTTTTAAAAATATTAATTGCCAATTGCATGACATAATATTCTAATGAATGCACTGAATATTCATTAATTAATGTTCATATATTAGCCACTCAAATTACATGTCTTATTCATCTTTGTCATAAAAAAGAAGTAATGTGAAGCCCTGGACCCAATCAGTAGCACAATCATAGTTTACACACAAACTTGAATATATATTTTGGTTTGCTATCCAGCCTTTTCTCTGATGATAATTGCTAAAACCTGAAAAGTAATACTTCAGGTTTCTGCCACTCTATAGATGGCCACATGAAAACAATACAGTATAACTGCATTACAGAGCAGAGATCATTGTATGCTTTTTGTCTCAAAAATAGAGAATTAAAGTAAAATAATGAGAGTTAATAAAACAAAGCTAAAATTAAAGCTTTAAAAAATAAAAAATGGTGCACTGGGAAGACCCAGAGGAATCGGGTGGAGAGGGAGGTGGGAGGGGGAATCAGGATGGGGAATACATGTAAGTCCATGGCTGATTTATGTCAATGTATGACAAAAACCACTACAATATTGTTAAAGTAATTAGCCTCCAACTAATAAAAATAAATGAAAAAAAAATCAATAAAATGGCAAAACTCTGGCAGCATCATGTCAGAAAACAGCATTCTCTGAACTGAGGAAATCTTGCATACTTTGAGTTAATTTAAAAAACAAACTGAAAAGATTGAATATAGTAAATATTTACACACTTAACAATAAGTCTCCAAAATCCAAAATTATTGCAGATGGTGACTGCAGCCATGAAATAAAAAGACGCTTACTCCTTGGAAGAAAAGTTATGACCAACCTAGACAGCATATTAAAAAGCAGAGAGGTTACTTTGCCAAAAAAGGCCCATCTAGTCAGGGCTATGCTTTTTCCAGTGGTTATGTATGGATGTGAGAGTTGGACTATAAAGAAAGCTGAACGCTGAAGAATTGATGCTTTTGAACTGTGGTGTTGGAAAAGATTCTTGAGAGTCCCTTGGACTGCAAGGAGATCCAACCAGTTCATCCTAAAGGAAATCAGTCCTGAATGTTCATTGGAAGGACTGATGCTGAAGCTGAAGCTGCAGTAGTTTGGCCACCTGATGGGAAGAGCTGACTCATTTGAAAAGTCCCTGTTGCTGGGAAATATTGAGGGCAGGAGGAGAAGGGCACGACAGAGGATGAGATGGTTGGATGGCATTACCAACTCAATGGACACGAGTCTGAGTGAACTCTGGGAGTTGGTGATGGACAGGGAGGCCTGGCGTGCTGTGGTTCATGGGGTCACAAAGAGTCGGAAACGACTGAGTGAATAAACTAAACTGAATGATAAGTCATCTAGCTGCTTTCCCATACTTAATGTCTATACCTGGTAACAGTTATATAAATTCTATATACAAATAATTAGAAGAAAATACTCTTGGGAATCTGTCAAGTTACAGGAAATGACTGAAGATATTAACATCTGGTATCCCCCAGGGAAATGTCACAGAGGATGAATTACAGTAAATAACTGAGCATGCCAAAATCACGGGTTCAGAGCATTCTATTAACTTTTTCAGAAAACCATTTTGAATACTAGCAGAAAACAAGAATCAGCAGATATAGTTGGAAGACTGCAATCATGAAAGATAGAGGTCAAACAAGTGAGTGGATAAAAGCAACTTGAAAAGATGTAGTAGTAGAAGAGGACTCTTGAAACTATTCATCGTCTGTGTTCTAAGAAGAAAAAAGTAAAAAAAAAAAAAAAAAGTATAATAAGTGAAAAAAACAGGCTGGAAAATGGATACATTAAGAAAACAAAGCAAATTCTTTGATATCATAAATATGATAGTCCACCAATGCTGGGCATTTATTTCAGACAAATACAAACTTATGTTGGAGCAAAAATGAATGTACAATTGTTCATAGTGACACTGTACATTATAGCTAACCTCTGGAACAGACTGAGTCTTTCAGATGGTGAGAAGTAAAACAACTAGCTAAGTATCCAAGCGTTGGCATACTACTCAGCCACAAAAAAAGGAGCAATCTACTAATGCACATAACAATTTAGATAGTTCAGTCAATTCAGTCGCTTGGTCGTGTCCGACTCTTTGCTACCCCATGGACTGCATCACACCAGGCCTCCCTGTCCATCACCAGCTCCTGGGGTTTACTCAAGCTCATGTCCATGGAGTCGGTGATGCCATGCAACCACTTCATACTCGGTCATCCCCTTCTCTTCTTGCCTTCAATCATTCCCAGCATCAGGGTCTTTTCAAATGAGTCAGTTCTTCGCATCAGGTAGACAAAGTATTGGAGTTTCAGCTTCAGCATCAGTCCTTCCAATGAATATTTAGGACTGATTTCCTTTAGGAAGGATTGGCTGGATATCCATGCTGTCCAAGGGACTGTCAAGAGTCTTCTCCAACACTACAGCTAAAAAGCATCAATTTTTCGACACTTAGTTTTCCTTATAGTCCAACTCTCAAATACATTCATGATGATGTAAAAAAGCATATCTTTGACTAGACAGACTTTTGTTGGCCTAGTTATGTCTATGCTTTTTAATAAGCTGTCTAGGTTATTCATAGCTTTTCATACTGCATTCATTATCTGCACTGATTTTGAAGCCCCCCCAAAATAGTCTGTCACTGTTTCCATTATTTCCCCATGTATTTGCCATGAAGTGTTGGAATTAGATGCCGTAATCTTAGTTTTCTGAATGTTGAATTTTAAGCCAACTTTTTCACTCTCCTCTTTCACTTAGATCAAGGGGCTTTTTAGTTCTTTGCTTTCTGCCTAATGGTGGTGTAATTTACATATCTGAGTTTATTGATATTTCTGCTGGCAATCTTGAGTCCAGCTTGTGCTTGATCCAGTCAGGCATTTCTCTTGAGGTACTCTGCATATAAGTTAAGTAAGCAGGGTCACAATATGTAGCCTGATGTACTCCTCTCCTGATTTGGAACTAGTCTGCTGTTCCATGTCCAGTTTTTTTTTTTTTTTTTTTTTAATTAATTAATTAATTTATTTATTTTTTCAGTGGGTTTTGTCATACATTGACATGAATCAGCAATAGATTTACACGTATTCCCCATCCCGATCCCCCCTCCCACCTCCCTCTCCACCCGATTCCTCTGGGTCTTCCCAGTGCACCAGGCCCAAGCACTTGTCTCATGCATCTCACCTGGGCTGGTGACCTGTTTCACCATAGATAATATACATGCTGTTGCTTCTTGACCTGCATACAGATTTCTCAGGAGGCAGGTCAGATGGTCTGGTATTCCCATCTCTTTCAAATTTTCCAACGTTTGTTGTGATGCACACAGTTAAAGGCTTTGGCATAGTCAATAAAGCAGAAGTAAATGTTTTTCTGAAACTTGCTTTTTCGATGACACAGCAGATGTTGGCAATTTGGTCTCTGGTTTTTCCTACTTTTCTAAATCCAGCTTGAATATCTGGAAATTCCTGGTTCATGTACTATTGAAGCCTGTGTGGGAGAATTTTCAGCATTACTTTGCTAGCATGTGAGATGAGTGCAGTGGTTTGAACATTCTTTGGCATTGCCTTTCTTTGTGGTTGGGATGAAAACTGACCTTTTCCAGTCCTGTGGCCACTGCTGAGTTTTCCAAATTTGCTGGCATATTGAGTGCAGCACTTTCACAGCATCATCTCTCAGGATTTGAAATAGCTCAACTGGAATTCCATCACCTCCAATAGCTTTGTTTGTAGTGATGCTTCCTAAGGCCCACTCTACTTTGCATTCCAGGATGCCGGCACTAGGTGAGTGATCACATCATCATGATTATCTGGGTCATGAAGATATTTTTTGCATAGTTCTTCTGTGTATTTTTGCCACCTCTTCTTAATATCTTCTGCTTCTGTTAGGTCCATACCATTTCTGTCCATTATTGTGCCCATCTTTGCATGAAATGTTTCCATGGTATCTCTAATTATCTTGAAGAGATATCTAGTCTTTCCCATTCTATTGTTTTCCTCTGTTCTTTGCATTGACCACTGAGGACAGCTTTCTTATCTCTCCTTGATATTCTCTGGAACTCTGCATTCACATGGGTATATCTTTCCTTTTCTCCTTTGCCTTTTGCCTTTCTTCTTTTCATGGCTGTCTGTAAGACCTCCTCAAACAACCATTTTGCCTTTTTACATTTATTTTTCTTAGTGATGGTCTTAATCCCTGCCTCCTGAACAATGTCACAAACCTCTATCCATAATTCATTAGGCATTATGTCTATCAGAAATATTCCCTTAAGTCTATTTCTCACTTCCGCTGTATAATAATAAGGGATCTGATTTAGATCATACCTGAATGGTCTAGTGGTTTTTCCCACTTTCTTCAGATTCAGTCTGAATTAAGCAATAAGGAGTTCATGATCTGAGCCACAGTCACCTCCTAGTCTTGGTTTTGCTGATATTATAGAACTTCATCTTTAGCTGCAAAGAATATAATCAATCTGATTTTGGTGTTGACCAGCTGGTGATGTCTATGTGTAGAGTCTTCTCTTGTATTCTTGGAAGAGGGTGTTTGCTATGACCAGTGAGTTCTCTTGGCAAAACTCTATGAGCCTTTGACCTGCTTCATTTTGTACTCCAAGTCCAAATGCGCCTGTTACTCCAGGTATTTCTTGACTTTCTACTTTTGCATTCCAGTCCCCTATAATGAAAAGGACATCTTTTTTTGGGTGTTAGTTCAAGAAGGTCTTGTAGGTCTTCATAGAATCATTCAACTTCAGCATTATTGGGCAGGGCATACACTTTGGTTACTGTGATATTGAATGGTTTGCCTTGGAAACGAACAGAGATCATTCTGTCATTTTTGAGACTGTACACAAGTACTGCATTTTGGACTCTTTTGTTGACTATGATGGCTATTCCATTTCTTCTAAGGGATTCTTGCCCACAGTAGTAGATATAATGGTCATCTGAATTAAATTCACCCATTCCAGTCCATTTTAGTTTGCTGATTTCTAGAATGTTGGCATTCACTCTTGCCATCTCAGTTGACCATGTCCAATTTGCCTTGATTCATGAAGCTAACATTCCAGGTTCCTATGCAATATTGTCCTTTATAGCATTGGACTTCACTTCCATCACTAGTTATATCCACTACTGGATGTTGTTTTTGCTTTGATTCCGTCTCTTCATTCTTTCTGGAGTTATTTCTCCCCTGATCTCCAGTAGTATATTGGGCACCTACTGATCTGGGAAGTTCATCTTTCAGTGTCCTGTCTTTTTTTCCTTTTCATACTGTTCATGGGGTTCTCAAGGCAAGAATACTGAAGTGGTTTGCATTCCCTTCTCCAGTGGACCACATTTTGTCAGAACTCTCCACCATGACCTGTCCGTCTTGAGTTTCCCTACACAGCATCTCTCATAGTTTCATTGAGTTAAAGAAGGCTGTGGTCCATGTGATCAGATTGGTTAGTTTTCTGTGATTATGATTTTCAGTCTTTCTGCCCTCTGATGGAGAAGGACTAGAAGTTTATGGAAGCTTCATGATGGGAGAGACTGACTGAGGGGAAAACTGGGTCATGTTCTGTTGGGCAGGGCCATGCTCAGTAAATCTTTAACCCAATTTAAAAAAAAAAGGACAGGCCTGTGTTCCCTCTCTGTTATTTGGCCTGATGCCAAACTATGGTGGCGGTAAAGAAGATAATGGTAACCTCCTTCAAAACGTCCTAGGAATGCATTGCTACACTCAGTGCCCCCAATCCTGCAGCAGTCCACTGCAGGCCCCATTATCACATCTCTGACAACTTGGATACTATCAAACTAATTATGGTGAGTGAAAAAAAATGAATCAAAAGTTTACATATAATGTAAATCCTTTTACACAGCATTTATAAAGTAATATTACACAATGGAGATTTGTTAGTGGCTGACAGGGGTTGATGATGGGATGGTGGTGCTGACTGTGGTTATAAAATGGTAGCAGAAACCTACAGTGATGGACCAGTTCTGCATCTTGAATATGATAGTGGTTACACAAAGACACACAGTCTATAAAAGTACATAGGAGTATAGAGTTGCATAGAACTATAAGCACACACACAGGTCTTGTAAAACTGTTGAAATCTGAATAAATTCTGTGTATTGCACATAGACAGTTTACTGGTTTTGATTGTCTACAATGTTAAGCAAGATGTTACCTTTGGGAGGAGCTAAGTCAAAATTTTATGAAACATCTCTATACCTTTTATTTTTAATTGCACATTAATCTGTAATTATTTCAAAACAATTTTTAAGTACAGTAAACAACCAACATAAGCTTTTGGAAAATGTAGTTAAGTATGTTTCCCATAAATTTCCACAAGACCGATCCAAGAGATTTGATAATTGACTAAAATAATATAATTGGATAATAAAGTAAAAGGAGAGGAAAATAATTCAGAAGCACAGACTGTATTTATGACACTTAGCATTTTCTGATATGCAAAATTTCTTCCCTTCAGAATGGATTCTGAGCTTAATGCAGAGTGGGTAACCATAAATGACTCACTCTCACCAAACAAATGAATCTAGTGCTAAGTCACTTCAGTCATGTTTGACTCTATGTGACCCTATGGACTGCAGCCTGCCTGGCTCCTTTGTTCACTCCAGGATTTTAATCCAGCAAGAATATCAGAGTGGGTTGTCGTGCCCTACTCTGAAGAATCTTCTCAACTCAGGGATGGAACCCACATCTCTTATGTCACCTGCATGGCAGATGGGTTCTTTACCTCTAGCATCTCCTGGGCAGTCCCTCATCTAAGTGGGGTTCAGCAACTCATGGCCTTATGGCCAAGTCTGACCCAATACTTCTTTTTGTACAACCTGAAAAATTAAGAATGCTTTTAAAAATAATTTTAAAATTAATTGTAAATGATCATATACGTTCCTAGATAATATTTTAAACTTTTTCTCTTGTCCAGCAAGTCTAAAATATTTACTATCTGGCTCTTTAAGAAAATATTTGCCAACTTCTCATCTAGAGAAATCAATAAAATACATTTTCTTGGATGATACCAGAGCAATCTGCCTATCAAAATTGAGATTTATGTCAACTGAGAAGCGCATTCCCCAGTATATAGATAGACAACTGATGTGACAATAACAAACAAGTAAATAAGTTGAGAAACATTTTGGAAACTCACTGTGATTTTAAAATTAAATGCATAGTAGTTGTTGAGTTTAAAATATTTGGAAGAGTGAAAAATTGGGATGTTGGTTGTTAATTTCTTGGAACGGAAAGCATAGCATATAATAGTCTGAAGAACTCATTTCCCCCAAATCTCTATAAACTTAGTCAGTGTCTACATTAATTTGTTTCATAAATTTCACAGAGATTTAATGTGATCCAAAAAATGCAATGGGTTCCTTAAAAGCTCCTTTTTGAGCATGTTTTACCACCAAAAACAACCAAAGGGTAATGCTGAATATTAGTTTATTTTATATGAGAAAATATCTAAATGTACTAAGTTAAATTAAAATTCATAGCATAAATAATATGGGCAAATAGACTCTTGAGAGTCCCTTGGACAGCAAGGAGATCAAACCAGTCAATCCTAAAGGAAATCAACCCTGAGTATTTATTGGAAGGACTGACACTGATGCTGAATTTCCAATACTTTGACTACCTGATACAAAGATCTGACTTACTGGAAAAGACCCTAATGCTGGAAAAGATTGGGGGCAAAAGGAGAATGGGGTGACAGAGGGTGAGATGTTTGGATGGCATCACTGATTCAATGAACATAATTTTGAGCATACTCTGGGAGATTGTGAAGGACAGGGAAGCTGAGCATGCTGCAGTTCATAGGGTCACAAAGAGTTGGACACACTTAGCAACTGAACAACAAATAGAATTACAAACAGCAACTAACCACACTGATACTTAGGCAGATGGTATTTGAACTTGTGATAAACTCTAAAAATGTTCTACTTGCAGATAGAAAATGCCAAAAAAATCTAGTTTTGATAGGATAGTCTTATACATTATTCTCTAAACGTAGATGGTTAAAACAGATTTTAGGGTATGAAACATTCATTGTGGATCAACAGCTTTGAAAGGGAAAAAGTGGAAATTTCACTGGGCAACAGGAGAAGTTTACCTGCAATGAAAGCCAGCATTTTACTGTTTAACTCTGTATCATGATTTCAAAGAAAATTTAGTAGAAAATTTACAGCAGTTTCTAGAAATATTTTTCCAGGTATGTCTTTAAGCTCACAGAGAGATATAACACTATACAGAAAAGAAATAACATCTTGATGTAAGAAAATTATTTTGTATATATACAAAATAATTAATATGATTTAAGATTCCATAAGCTAGTTAAGGGAATTTTTTTAGATGAAAAAAAATTAGAAAGTAAATAGTATACTTACTGATAAATGGAATATTACATGTCATATCAGTAAACAAAAGAGGTCAGAGTCATCAGCAATTGTAGCCCCCACTGGTGAGGGAACTCCGGAAGAATATCTGCCATCTAGCAGCCATCAGACTGCAACCACTTCCCATGGTGAGCCCTGAGGAAGTTCTGGATGTGAAAACACAGGATACTGGCCCCAAACAGCTGAGGTGCATAATAAAAGAATGATTTCAGTGAGCTCAGATTCTTGTATCTTCCCATACATAGAAAAGCTCTAAATTCCTTAACGAGATATCTGGTTTTCCTTTATCAATAATAACATTTTGACACTTGGATTACTTGCTGTTTGTTGCAAAACTTCTATATAACCTGGCTCCCTGCTACACCTCCTCTGAGCAGTTCTCTCAGGGTTTCTTGAGACGCTGCCTCCTGGGCTTGAAGTCCTAAAAATTTCTACCAAATAAAACATAACTCTCAACCTTTAAGTTGTGCATATTTTTTTTTAGGTTGCTAGTACTACGCATAAATCAAAATTTGAACAGCTAAACAAAACATACTGTTATTTCAGCCCATTCTTCTGATTATAAGACTTCTAGTAGTTCACTTTTCCAAATTCAAAGAAAAATGAGCTTGCCTATTTTACCCCAATGCCTAAAAATTATTATGCAAACATTGTCTGAACATATATTTTTGGCAATTTTTATGGAATTATAGTATAATGAACCTGACACCATTCAGTTCAGTTTTCTGTGTCAAGTTGACATAACGATCATGTATTAATATTTCATCTCAAAAATATGAAATACTGTACATGCAGTTAAGAAGGTTTTATTCAACACATAGAATTGAAGATAGGATCTCTCTATCTGTAATGTACTTAAATTTTAGATGCATTGTCAGTCCAACATTTTACTTAACCATCAGAACAATTTGCTTAAGTACTCCAGGTTTTTTGCAATATTAATATGCTTACTTTGCAATTATAAATTTAATTTATTCACCTAAAAAAGGACATACTAAAACTTTCTTATTTTAACACTTTATGCTGTTTTTTTATTTTATTTTTTCATAAATATATGTACATATTATTTGAAGAGCCAAATTCTTCAATAAGTTTGTTACAAAAACAATGGCTCCCTTTCCTTAATTCATCCATTTCTCCCTTCTCGGAGACAAAGGCTTTCAATTTACATACCAATAGCATCAACTTTTGTAAAGCTATTTTGTATTAAATAATTTTTTTTTTTTTTTTACCATGCTGCAGAGCATGCAGGAATCTTAGTTCCCCAGTCAGGGATCAAACCCATGCACCTGAAGGGGAAGCATAGTGTCTTAACCACTGAACTGCTAACAAAGCCCTTCTATCAATTTTTAGTACATGAACAAACAATTTTATCAACTCTAATCTGGAAATGTGGCTACCTAAGTCTTGTTAATTACTGTCATTTTGGTAATTTCATTCTTTTTGTAACCTCGCACCTGAATAGAGTGTTCTGTTTCCTTTTTCCTTTATCCCATGCCTTCCTTAACTGGTTGCTTTCATGTTAGTATTTTGAGAAAGACTATATGAGTGGTAATAACTTTTAGGTTGTGTTCACTTAACATCTTATATTTGATTGAATGGTTGGATATTCAATTTAAACCCAAATGTTCTTTCCTTTTAATATTTTAAATAGTATTAAAATTGCATTGCTATTAGTCTGAACTAGATTGTTTTAAATTATAACGTTGGTGGAAATAACTTATACCTACAGGTTTAGAAAGTCCCCAAATTGTACAGCATTCTATTGAAAAGATATTAATCTTTTTTTAACTGTAGTAACCAGATTAATGCATGTCCTGTTATCTTCTCTGAGACATCACAGGTCCTAAGAACCTGTGAGAATATTACTTCATAATGCAAAAGGGACTTTGCAGATGTAATTAAGGTTATGGGCATCATGAAGAAGAGAGAATCCTGGATTGTCTGGGTTGGCCTATTCCAATCGCTTGTGTCCCTAAAACTAAGACTCTTTTTCTGGGTGAGTAAGAAATTAAAGTAGAAGGGAAAAAAAAAAGAGAGAGAGAGATTTGAAGTATAAGAGAAACTGGCCTCAGTGTTGCTGGCTTTCATGATGGAGGATGGAGAAAGGAAGAAAAAAGCCAGGGAGTAGGTCATCTCTGGAAGCTGGAAACTGTCATCACCTGACAGCCATCAAGAACACAAGGGTTTAAGTTCTATGACCACAAGGAGCCAAATTCTGTCACAGACTTGAAAGGGCAAGGAAACCATTCTCACTCTAGAGCCTCCAGAAAGAAGCACAGTCCTGCAGACACCTTGATTTTAGCTCTGGATTGATACCTGTATCAGACTTCTGATCCACAGAAATGTGAAATTGGTGCTATTTGAAACGACTAAGTTTGTGGTAATTTGCTAAAACATCAATAAGAAAAGTATACAGGTATAATTGTATTTTCCTTATAAATGTATGAATGAATTAACTAATACAGTGGTAGGAAGACGGTAGTATCATTGCATTCTTCCTGAATAAGTGACATGTAGACTCATAATGTAAATGTGGATTGGGCTTCTCAGGTCAAGAAAGGTTGTAGATAATGTACTCTAGTAATAATTTGAGAGCCTTTAGGTAAGTAGGTGAACAATATATTAGAGTCCATTGGACAGCAAGGAGATCAAACCAGACAGTTCTAAGGGAAATCAACCCTAAGTATTCATTGCAAGGATTGATGCTGAAGCTGAAGCTCCAACACTTTGGCCACCTGGGGCGAAGAACTGACTCATTGGAAAATACTCTGATGCTGGGAAAGATTGAAGGCAGGAGGCGAAGGGGACGACAGAGGATGAGATGGTTAGATGGCATTATTGATTCAATAGACACGAGTTTGAGCAAACTCCCAGAGACAGCAAAGGAAAGGGAAGACTGGCCTGCTGAAGTCCATGGTGTAGCAAGGAGTCAGGCATGACTGAGTGGTTGAACAAAAACAAAGAACTAGAAAGCAATCACCACAGCTAGACCAATTGATTATATTTGATGAATTATGGACTGCTTAATATGTCCTCGAGTTCTAAAATTTTCTATATCTGCTATCATAGCTTCTTTCATGCACTTTCATCACTACCAATTTCCATGAAAATCAAAGCAAAAGGGTAAATGGGATAGAGACTATATTATTACAGCTAATTATGGTGCCTTTTAATAACTTAATTACCAGTGGAACACAGGAAGGAAGTGCTGAACAGAACCTGAGAAACAACTCAGAACAGTTTCTCTTCATGTGGATTAGAAAGCAGACTCAGAGAAAACAAAACTCAACTTGCCAAGATCATGTCATTAAAACTTAGAATCCTAATAAACTCCTTTTATGATTTAAATTTCAGTGATTTAAAAAAAAAAAAGAATTTAGCCAGCTGTCTCTCTACTGCATCTTCTTTTACTTCTTGTCAGTGCATATTTAGTTTTTTGATACACTTCTCCAGATTACTGTCTTTTTTTACTATTAAAAATTAAGCAAAAATTGCTTAACTTCATTTCTATAACACTGTTTCTTTGATGTCTTAGGATAACTTGCTCAATAAACATACAGATTTAGTCTGTCTTACCTATTAAGTGAATCATATGTGACTGTAATTATAGAACAGAAGCAAAATGCTGTTGTAAATAGTGACTTGGATAAAAATAACTAATTTCCGTAATTAAACTGAAATTTTTTCAAAGAGCTCTCTTGCTAAGACCAAGGCATCCCACTGCTCAAAAGTAAATTACTTTGGAGATGTTTTGGGGATCTGAAATCTTCTCTGATTCACTGGGACACAAAGAATTCTCCAGTACATGGCCCCAGGGAGAGCTTCACTTCTGAACAGATGCTAATGCTTCATGCAATTTAACCGCGGGTATGGTAATGAAACAATTTTATTTAACTTCAGTCTAGAAGGGAGACACAACCTGTGTGACTTGATAATGTTCACACTGAAACTGCCTTAAGGGGAGGGAAACTGACACCACTTAAAGTTGTTTAAAATGTACAAAGTACTTAAAATGTCTTTTTGTAAATTAAAATGTTCTCACTTTTTTCTGCATTTGAAGCTTTAATCATTCTAACCACATTATAATTGGTATGACAAAAACAAATCGATCTATTGGCCTTCTCACTGTCTATATCATTTTTTATTCATAGTAGTAATACTGAAAATGAGAATGCATATTTTTAATAATATAGCTTATCTAATGAGCTACAAAGTATCCCATCAAGCGACCTTTTCTATGCAACTATTCTTAAACTGGTTCAAAGAAAAATATATCTTGATGAACTTCCGGTTTTGAGTGACTGATGTTCACCTTTCTTGGAACAGAAAACAAAGAACATAGAGCATTCTACAAAATTGAATACTTTCACAGCACTGGCTAATTTAAAGTAGTCAGAAAATACTGGTTCAGTCTACCATAATTTTGAATTATCAAGATATCATGACTACAGGCCAACTGTGAGATCAGACTGACTTTAAATAGAACTTTATATTTTTCTTATTTGATATCAAATACTTACTAAACCACTCATATTAAAACCAATTCTCTATGTCATATCATTATGTTCTGTCCAATGTCCAACTTTCTATTGTGTCTGTTAATTGTGGGCATATCTAAAATTTTTCTATCATATAAATAAGAGGATCCTAACAGGATATGGATATTAGGAATTGATTCTGTTGTAATGCGGAAGTCTGGCAACAAATGGCCATTTTAATATCGTAAATGTCAAAACATCAACAACACTTCCAGATTGCTCTAATAGGCAATCATGAATTGTTTAACTAAATGGCCAGGTTTAGGGCAATCATGAAAGATGTACTATGCATAGGAAATAAGGGCAGGGGTAAAAGTTGGCTTAATCCAAACAAAGAACTGGAGCTTTGGAAAGGGAGACTCTGTAGAGAATTGAAATCACTGACTACTTTACCTATTCCTCCCATCTCCTGCCAGTGTCTCCCATTAGCCGAACCCAGTTGGTTCAGAGGTCATGAATCTGTGGGTTTTGTCCATAAATTCAGCCTTTTGAAATATGCATCAGGAGGGAGAAAGCTGCAGACTGGATCTTCTGGGGTGAATGAAAATATTCTCCATGGGAGGAATACTATTTAACCACTCTTAGCATTTCCTTCTATTTTCCTTCTCATTTGTCCCTTGCATGATGGAAAGAAATGCATAATTTGGAAATTTAGAATGAAATAAAATAACTAATGCTTTTACTTTGGGGGACTAGCCATGAAGTGATGGGACCAGATGCCATAATCACTCACCTAGGGCTAGACATCCTGGAATAAGATGTCAAGTGCAGCTTAGGAAGCATCACATCACTATGAACAAAGATAGTGGAAATGATGGAATTCCAGCTGAGCTATTTCAAATCCTAGAAGATGGTGCTGTAAAAGTGTTGCACTCAATATGCCAGCAAGTTTGGAAAACTCAGCAGTGATCACAGCGCTGGAAAAGGTCAATTTTCATTCCAATCCCAATGAAGGGCAATGCCAAAGAATGTTCAAACTACTGCACACCTGCACTCATTTCATATGCTAGCAAGGTAATGCTCAAAACTCTTCAAGCAAGGCTTAAAGAGTATGTGAATCAAGAACTTCCAGATGTACAAGCTATATTTATAAAATGCAGAAGGACCCAAGATCAAATAACTAACATTTGTTCTATCATAGAAACAGGAAAGGAATTCCATAAGAACATTGACTTCTGCTTCATTCACTATGCTAAAGCCTTTGACTGTGTGGATCACAATGAACTGTGGAAAATTCTGGTATTCTGGGAATACCAGACAGCCTGACCTGCCTCCTCAGAAATCTGTATACAGATCAAGAAGCAACAGTTAGAGCTGGACATAGAACAATGAATTGGTTCAAAATTGGGTAAGTAGGGTGTCAAGGCTATATATTGGCACCCTGCTTATTTAACTTATATACAGAGTGCATCATGCAGAATGCCAGGTTGGATGAAGTACAGTTGTAATAACAATTGCCAGGAAAAATGTCAATAACTGTATATATGGAGATGACACGGCCTTTATGGGAGCAAGCAAAGAGGAACTAAAGAGTCTCTTGATGAAAGTGAAAGAGAAGAGTGAAAATCTGGCTTAAAACTCAACTTTCAGTAAACTATGATCCTGACATCCATGATCTCTTCATGGCAATAGATGGGTAAAAAATGGAAACAGTGAGAGACTCAATTTTCTTGGGCTCCAAAATCACTGCAGATGGTGCCTGCAGCCATGAAATTAAAGAACACTTGCTCCTTGGAAAGAAAGTTATGACAAAACTAGAATGTGTTAAAAAGCAGAGACATCACTTTGTCAACAAAGTCCTTATAGTCAAAGCTATGGGGGAGTTGGCAATGGACAGGGAAACCTGGTGTGCTGCAGTCCATTGGGTCACAAAGAGTCAGACACGACTGAGCAACTGAACTGAACAGACGGTTTTTCAAGTAGTCATGTACCAATGTGAGAGTTGGATCATAAAGAAGTCTGAAGGCTAAGGCATTGATGCTTTTGCACTGTGGTGTTGGAGAAGACTCGAGAGTTGCTTCAGCTGCAAGATCAAACCAGTCAATCCTAAAGGAAATCAACACTAAATATTCATTTGGAAGGGCTGATGCTAAACCTGAAGCTCCAATACTTTGGCCAACTGATCTGAAGAACCAACTCATTGGAAAAGACCCAGATTCTTGGGTTGACTGAAGGCAGGAGGAGAAGGGGGTGACAGAGGATGAGATGGTTGGATGGCATCATCAACTCAATGGACATGAGTTTGAGCAAACTCTGGGAAATAGTAAAGGACAGGGAAGCCTGGTGTGCTGCAATCCATGGGTTTGCAAAGAATTGTA
The DNA here is from genome assembly GCF_910594005.1 of Cervus elaphus. Classification (NCBI taxonomy): domain Eukaryota; kingdom Metazoa; phylum Chordata; class Mammalia; order Artiodactyla; family Cervidae; genus Cervus; species Cervus elaphus. Next base: position 15,821,168 of record NC_057845.1, on the reverse strand, counting down.
CATGACTGAGCAACTGAAAAACTCAAATCATCATACCTGTGTCTATTCATAACAAGGGTAATATTTTGACCTTGATATTTGCTCATATTTGATCTCTGCTTGATCAGGATATGGGGAGAGAACAGAAATAGTCAGTACTGTGTGTATGTATGCTTAGTCATGTCCTATTTATTGTGACCCTATGGACTGTAACCCTTTAAACATCTCTGTCCATGGAATTTTCCAGGCAAAAATACTGGGGTGGGTTGCCATTTCCCACTCTAGGGGATCTTCCCCATCCAGGAATTGAACCCATGACTCTTAATCCTCCTGCATTGGCAGGCAGATTCTTTACCACTGCCTCATTTGGGAAACCTAATTCTGTTTTGGGGGAATAGTAGAAGTCTTTCCCTTCACTCAGAAGTTACTCTCTATTCGTAATTGACTTATTTCTTAGCTTTCTCAATAGAAGTTATAACCTGTTTTCTATTTTGTTAGGATTTGAAAATAAAATTGCCATGTACTTGAAATGGAGTAGTGCCAGGGATATGCAGTCATCTGCCTTCCCTCATAGGCAGAAAGGATGCATCCTGCAACATTAACTGAGAGACGATTACTGTGCTCTATATAGGGTGGTTATCTCAGAACTGTCGTCAATCGAAAGAAAAGAATGGTTTGGTGGCCAAGAAAATCAAGAGACAGAAAATAATGTGGGACAATTCCTAAAATATTTAACATACTTTTTGAAAATATATTGAAAAATACTTGGAAATGACTTATGGAACTGGTGATTTTTACTAATTAAATGAATGAAAGCTTTTGCATTCCTAATTTGTCTCACATATGATTTCTCTGTTGAATTAGTGGTTCTAATGGATTTTTCTTACCTACAATAGAGCAAAAAGATGTAAAAAAGTCTTATTTATTTGTCTTAACTTTAATATTAGGTATTAGTCCTTTTTTGTCATTTATGGAGGTTTATGATTATACAAAGTACAGTGCTTAAAGTGCACAAGTCAATGAATTTTGTCAAATGCATACACCCATATATAATCACCACTATGATCAGAATAAAGAATTTTCCATTATCCCCAATACACATGCACTCCTATTTGCAGTCTATATTTCTCCACTCTGGTGCCTGGTAACCAGTAAGCTTCTTTATGATTTATTTTACCTGTTTAATAATTTCATGTAAATGTTATGAAATTGTAGGAATTTTTGTCATCAGCAAAATGTTTTTGATATTCATTCAGACTACATCAGTAGTTTATATATTGTTGCTTTATAGAAATTCATTATAAATTATCTATTCTAATCTTGATGGATATTACATTATTTCTAGTTTTTTATTATTATGGGTCAAAATTTGAAGAATTTTCATGTACAATTGTTTTGTGGACACATTGCTCTTGAGAAATGCCTAGAAGTGGAATTGCAGTAATTGTGTAAAAAAGAGAGATTTAACTTTACAGAAACTGGAAAACAGTTTGTCAAAGTGGATCCTTCACTTCACAGTCCTACCAGCAGTGTACCAGAGTTCTGGTGTTTTCAAAAACATGTACTTGATACTGCCCACTGTAATAATGATAGCCAATTTAAATGGGAGGTTAGTGATATCTCATTGACTCTTCAGTTTTAGTAACATTCAGGAAACTATTCTTATATACATATGCAAAACATTTCTAAATTAATTTTTATTTTCTACCAATCAATTGATGCTACTGTGATCATTTATGCAAATGTATTTCTGTGTGTGTGATGTTTAATTTTAATTATGGTAATTATCAAAATTAAGTCTATCTCCTTATATTTCTTGATGATAAACAATCCTTATTCCTGCTAAATTAGAGTTACCACTTATTTAACACTTACTATATCTCAGACACTTTTTGAAGTGAATACATATTAACTCAATTATCAAAACAAACTGAACTACAGTAAAGTTAGGAAAGTTGGCTAAATTTATTCACCCAGAAGTTTTGGAGCTGAAATTTTCAGTCAGCCTGGTTTAAGAACTCATGCCTTTACATGTGTGCTATTCTTATTCTTAAATTTTTTAAAGTTCTCTTTTTGTGTGTGCCAAACTTGAAGTTATATAAGTGAGGACAAAGAGACAAAAAGTAAAAGTGGAAGAAAAAGGCAAAGAAAGATACCATGCAAATGAGGAAAAGTAAGATTTAAGCGAGAAACAGCTGATTTCCTTTTATAGTGCATATATTTGTAATATCTATAGGAATAAATCTTACATAATTTGTGCCTACTTTGAGTTAAAATTGAGTTCTTATTGGGGAACTATAAATGGCTCAATTGGCTATCTTAAATCCACCAAAGACATTCAAATAAGATTTTAATACAAAAGTAAGCATATGAATATTTATAGATAAGATCAAATTTATAATGTCTCTTCCTAGTGTCTCTCAAATCAAGAAAATTAATATTTAAACAAAAACTAGAGCTATGAGCAAAAATTGTAGGTATCTCTAGTCAATATATTTTAGTTTATTTACAACAGTTTTTGAAACAGGCAATTTACAGAACAACATAGATTTAAGGGGCATTTTGACATTTCAGAGTAATTGTGTAGGAGGAGAGAAAGAAAAAGCTATTTGAGGATAACTTCTTTACAGGGAAACATGAAGAGTGAAGAACATATGTTACCTTAACATTTATGATTTTATCATAACTATGAATAGTGCATGGCTTGTTATTTTCTTATAATCAGTAGGGTCATCTAGAGTTGAGGCAAAATAGAAAATGTGTTGACACTTTAAATAAAAAAAAAAAAAGGAGAGGGGGGGTGATGCTTTAGATTTCCATAGATACAGAATTAAAGGTCTTGGGGTTATAAACCTGAATTTTTCTCTGGAGATTTAAACAGATTTCACTTTATTTAACCTTTTGCCTCTGTATTCACATGGCATCAGAACATTGCCCCATGGGTAGTAAGAAAAGATAAAGTGACTGCTATTACCTCTTAGACATTGGCAGGTTGTGGAAGACAGTGGAGCATACAAGCTTTCAATACTTAATCCATTTCTACAATGGCTTCTGGCATTAAGCTTGGATAAGGAGACCTACTCTGATGTGCCACTGTCCTTTCCAAAATTTAGCCCTGTGGGTCTACCAAGAACAATCTGTCATAACTGACCAAACCTCTACAGTTAGGAGAGCTGCTATATATCATCAACTTCAGTGTCCCTGGTAATATTTTCTCATTATTCCAAACCTGTGGCAAATTCCTCTCCCTCAGTTTTGTTCCCTCAATTTCTGTGCTCTGACTTCTGGCATGCACACATGAAAGGGAAAGTAAAGTAAAAATCACTCAGTTGTGTCTGCCTCTTTGAGAATAAATCATGAAGATCACACAGGTGACCAGCAGCAGAGCTCAAATCCAAGTCTCTCTGACTTCAAAGCTTATCCATCACTAGACTCTACTCTCAGGGTAAAAGAAGATCTTAATTTTATGCTTCAACTGGGTTTATCTTTAAATGTAGATAATGATACATCTGATTATCCACTTTCTTGATATATGACAACAGTATGACAGTGTGAACAGCATTCTAGAATTTGTGTTAAAACGCATTTGTTTTACTGTTGTTTATGTGTGCTTTTATATATATATATATATATAAACATGAAAAAAAATAAAAAATTAATACTAAAAAATAATAAAATATCTATCAAATAAAAAGACAAACAAACAAACAAACAAAACGTGAACATCTATGTACCTCTACTTTGAATGCTCAATATCCTTTCTGAGCCAAAAGTGCAATTTTTCAAAAGTCCCCTCAAAAAGTACCCTCATCACTACACATCTCTACTCCCTGTGGTTCTGGAGGACTTGTATATCAGTCTACCTTCCTCTCCTCTTGTCACAGAGTACAGCAAGTTTCCCAGTCATGCTAATAGTAATCACATTGGTTGGCCAATCCAAGATCTTTCCCTGAACTTTATATACAGAGATGATATGTTCTGGGGACCACCATGACAAAAACAACAAAAAATGGAGGTGATATAAGTCTGGAACATTCTGCCTGACTTCCTTTTCCCTCTGATTAAGAAGGAAACCAAATTTCAGTATATGAGAATAAAGCTAGCATAGGGAGTAAAAAACTGTTTCTTTGTATTGGGATATATTAGTTTCCTAGGACTGTTGTCATGAAGTACTACAAAAGGGGAGCTTAAAACAAGAGAAATGTATTTTCTCACCCTTCTGGAATCTAGAAGTCTGAAATCAAGGTGTTTTTCAAGGCTATGCTTTCTGTGAAACCTCTAGGAGAATCCTTCCTTTCTTCTTCCCCGCTTCTAGTTTTCTAACAATTCTTCATTCCTTCCCTTGCAGCTGCATGACTCCAATCTCTGCCTTCATCACATGGTAACCTCAGTGTTCATGTGGTCACATGACCAACTTCTCATAAAGATATCAGTCATATAGGATGAATATGAACTCATTCTACTTCAGTACGACCTCTTCTTATTACATCTGAAATAGTCCTATTTCCAAATAATGTTGCATTCTGAGATTCTCTGTGTTGTGACTCCAATATATCCACTTTCTTTAGGGGATGGGCACACAATTTAATCCATAACATAGGACAAGAAGAGTAAGAGGTAGGAGGAAAAAAAAAAGGAGAAATATTTGAAACTCTAGATCCACTTCTGCCGCTAGTTGTAATCCTGAACATTCCAAATATAAGAGCTGATAACTTATTTTTGGTTAGCTCATTTATTACAAACAAAATAATTCTAATACACCTCCTTTACTTATCTAGTTACAGGTATTCCTATTGCTGGTAACAAAGAACACTGCTTTTCTGAAGAAATGATCATATTTTGCCAAAGGTGAGATCTGTGATTTAATGATATACTGTCCATTCTAGAGTGGGGTGTCTGATGAGTGCATGTGACCTTTCTCAATAAAACTAGGATCCATGCCCCCTCAAAGTTCTTTAGCCTTGGGAGTGAACAGAGTGTCAGGAGGCTTAAGTCTCTACCCCTATAATGATATCTGTGAATGGTCTTCTGGGGAAGTTTAATTCTGAGGGAATTTCCTTTGCCTATTTCAGGGCTTCTCACAGCATATTCCAAGTCATTTTGGCATCAAATAATCTGAGACCCTATATTCAACCTACAGAATAGGAATCTCTGAGCAAATTTATGGGATCCATTTATATGAGATTAGTGTCTCCAATGGTAACTACATATAGGCAACAGCATGGGTGAATCTAGAGACATAACCTATCCTAAGTAAAAGAACACTCAACTTTTAAAGCCACATATGGTATGATTTCATTTATTTGACATTCAGGAAAAAGCAAAATTATAGAGACTGAAAATTGATCAACAACTGCCAGGGACTGTGGTGATGGGGAAGGGTTGACTATAAAGGAGCCAATGAGGGTTTGGTGGGTGGGGATTTGGGGGTAGAAGTGATTGTTGGAACTGTCCTATATCTTGTTTGCCCTGGTGGTTACATGACTGTTTGCATTTATGAAAACTCATTGAATTATGAACATAAAAAAACAATTTCACACCATGTAAAATACATCTCAGTTTAAAAAATAAATCTAACCACCTGAATATTTTTATTTCCTTCTTATAATTTCTTAAATGTTGCTCCTATATACTATGACTCAGTTTACTGTATTTTAATTTGGATTAACTTTAGAAAATGCCTTTTATTTTTACATTTAATGATTTGTCTTCTCCTTGGATTCCCAAGTGGTCCCAGTGATAAAGAATCCACCTGCCAATGCAGGAGATACAAGAGACCTGGGTTCAATCCCTGTGTTGGGAAGAGCCCCTGGAGGAGGAAATGACAACACACTCCAGTATTGTTGCTCAGAAAATCCCATGGACAGAGGAGCCTGGTGGGCTACAGTCCACGGGATCACAAAGAGTCAGACATGACTGAACACATACATTATTACTTCATTTTATCATAACAAAATGATGATTCATATCCTAGTTTTGCTTGGACTTGCCTTATGTCACTTTGTCTATGATTTCATATACAGCTTCAGAGAATTATTTCCTTTATGTATGTCTTTTGTATTCATCACTGAGTTAGGAATATTAACATATTCAATACACAATTCTTATTCTTTTCATAGGTCCCTTTAATATCTTTCCCACACTGATGGTTTCAAGATGAAGAGTGTAGAACTGTATTTCTTCTATGTGGCATGTTTAAGCAAGAAATGTGAGAAAATAATGAATACAATACATTGGTGCTTTCTTCACTACTATAATATCCTGCAGTTTTTTCTAGTAGTTAAAAATACAGACAAAACTGTCTATGCTGCTGAAATTGCCTATACCCATTTGACTCTCTTCCTAAATACATTTGACAGCATTGATGATCTGTGAGAGATGTGGTTATAGCTTCAGCCTCACAGAGGTTCCTGAAAATAATACTCCGATAATAAGGAGAGGCTCATATTTGGTTATGTAGTCCCCAAACATGCATTTCATTTTGTGCATGTAAAAGGAGCCATATGCTTCACTGATTATAATGATGAATTATAAACCACCCATGAAAACAAGCACCACTGAGGAGGCAGGAGGAAAAGGGAAGTTAATAGAAATCAATGTGCAAGGTTGAAATAAATTGAACCAACTGTGCATTCATTTTTAACAGAGTTTATATTTAATTTTTCATGGAAGTATATATTTAAGGGTTCATTTTTATATGTGTATTCTATTTTTGGCTTGGTTTTTAGAAGTGCATGAATGGTTTATGCTACTATTAAGTATTCTAATTGATCTTGAATTGTGTTTTTCTGAAATTTATATGATACATTTCATACAACCTAAAAGCTATCAGTTTTAAAATGTGTGGTAAGTAGTTATTTTCATTATATTGTGAAATCTGCTCTGATATCAGGACACTAAGAAATTGAGTGGAACAATTCTTAGTTATTGAGATTGCTATAATGAATTAGCTAATACTGTTCTCTTTTAGTTATATTTATGCTATAGTAATCTTGCCAAGTCACTGTGCATATATATTGTTTTACAAATAGTTAATAAACAAGGTTTACAAGATATTTGCATGGATTCCAATCTAATTGTTTAATAGTAATAACATTCCCAAAGTTCAAAGACCACAGTAAGAAGAAATTAAGGATCAGAGTAAAGAAAAAAATGCACTGGGGACTTCCCTGGTGGTCCATGCTTTCAAGGGCAAGGGCATGGGTTCGATTCCTTATCAGAGAAATAAGATCCTACATGCTACATGGAGCACCATATATATACATATATATATACATATGTATTTATATAGTTTATTCCATTATATTTTACTATGTATGCTTTCTCTTCAGTACCTAGACTATAGGTCATAATATCTCTTGTAAATACTGTCTAGAATATATTTTATTAATAATTAAAGCAAATTGACAATAGAAAATTTCCATTTGAAAAAAAATCATGCTACTCTTGTGAGTACTCTGTATCACACTATTAAAATAATAAATCATAGTTGACTGTAAGTCTAATGAACTGTTCAAATGCTCTAAATGTTTCTATTCCAATTATGTCAAATATTTTGCTATCTTTGAACACAATCTGTTACAAAGATCCAGGACATTAATGGAAAAATACACTATTTCTAAAACACTATGATTTAGGAAGAAAGCAAAAATAAACAGTTTGAAGGTACTTGGTAATCTGTACAGTAAAGACAGAGGGAAACATTGCAAGTGCTGACATTTTACCTCATGTATCTTTCAGGAACTGTTCCTATTACAGTGTCTGACAATTGATAGTTGCTGAATTTAGTGTAGGGTTTCCTGGATAGTGACTGAAGGTTGCATATAAGAGAAATGGTCAACCACTTGTAAAAGAATGAAACTAGAACACTTTCTAACACCATACACAAAAATAAACTCAAAATGGATTAAAGATCTAAATGTAAGACCAGAAACTATAAAACTCCTAGAGGAAAACATAGGCAAAACACTCTCCGACATAAATCACAGCAAGATCCTCTATGACATACCTCCCAGAATATTGGAAATAAAAGCAAAACTAAACAAATGGGACCTAATGAAACTTAAAAGCTTTTGCACAACAAAGGAAACTATAAGTAAGGTGAAAAGACAGCCCTCAGATTGGGAGAAAATAACAGCAAATGAAGCAACAGACAAAGGATTAATCTCAAAAATATACAAGCCACTCCTGCAGCTCAATTCCAGAAAATAAATGACCCAATCAAAAAATGGGCCAAAGAACTAAACAGACATTTCTCCAAAGAAGACATACAGATGGCTAACAAACACATGACAAGATGCTCAACATCGCTCATTATCAGAGAAATGCAAATCAAAACCACAATGAGGTACCATTACACGCCAGTCAGGATGGCTGCTATCCAAAAGTCTACAAGCAATAAATGCTGGAGAGGGTGTGGAGAAAAGGGAACCCTCTTACATTGTTGGTGGGAATGCAAACTAGTACAGCCGCTATGGAGAACAGTGTGGAGATCCTTAAAAAACTGGAATTAGAACTGCCAGACCACCCAGCAATCCCACTTCTGGGCATACACACTGAGGAAACCAGATCTGAAAGAGACATGTGCACCCCAATGTTCATCGCAGCACTGTTTATAATAGCCAGGACATGGAAGCAACCTAGATGCCATCAGCAGACAAATGGATAAGGAAGCTGTGGTACATATACACCATGGAATATTACTCAGCCATTAAAAAGATTACATTTAAATCAGTTCTAATGAGATGGATGAAACTGGAGCCCATTATACAGAGTGAAGTAAGCCAGAAAGATAAAGACCAATACAGTATACTAACGCATATATGTGGAATTTAGAAAGATGGTAACGATAACCCTATATGCAAAACAGAAAAAGAGACACAGATGTACAGAACAGACTTTTGGACTCTGTGGGAGAAGGTGAGGGTGGGATGTTTCGAGAGAACAGCATCGAAACGTGTATATTATCAAGGGTGAAAGAGATCACCAGCCCAGGCTGGATGCATGAGACAAGTGCTCGGGCCTGGTACACTAGGAAGACCCAGAGGGATTGGGTAGAGAGGGAGGTGGGAGGGGGGATCAGGATGGGGAATACATGTAAATCCATGGCTGATTCATGTCAATGTATGGCAAAAACCACTACAATATTGTAAAGTAATTAGCCTCCAACTAATACAAATAAATGGAAAAAAAAAAAAAGAGAAATGACATAACATTAAAAAAACTATAAAGATAATATCCAGGGTTATATAAAATATGTTAAGCCATTGTTAAAGTGAAATGGAGAGCTAGTCAAAAGGCAGGGAAGCTAGTTTTGATTTTTTTTTTTTTTTTAATTTGGGTTGCTATAGTCAGAGGATAAGTTAAGTGTTATTGGGGATGTTTGAAATAATATCTATAGAAACTTTCAGAGAAAGTTCCAGTCCCTTGAATAAAGTCTGAGGTCATGTAGCTTACTCCCATGATATCAATGGATAAAATGAGTTTTCACAAAAGTCTAGTGAGTTTTCATGATCTGGAGTGATGTCACCTAGTCTCTGACCACATCACTATTATTATTATTATTTTTTTCTTTTTTTAAATTTTTTATTAGTTGGAGGCTAATTACTTCACAACATTTCAGTGGGTTTTGTCATACATTGATATGAATCAGCCATAGATATACACGTATTCCCCATCCCGATTCCCCCTCCCACCTCCCTCTCCACCCGATTCCTCTGGGTCTTCCCAGTGCACCAGGCCCGAGCACTTGTCTCATGCATCCCACCTGGGCTGGGGATCTGTTTCACCATAGATAGTATACATGCTGTTCTTTTGAAATATCCCACCCTCACATTCTCCCACAGAATTCAATAGTCTGTTCTGTATTTCTGTGTCTCTTTTTCTGTTTTGCATATAGGGTTATCGTTACCATCTTTCTAAATTCCATATATATGCGTTAGTATGCTGTAATGTTCTTTATCTTTCTGGCTTACTTCACTCTGTATAAGGGGCTCCAGTTTCATCCATCTCATTAGGACTGGTTCAAATGAATTCTTTTTAACGGCTGAGTAATATTCCATGGTGTATATGTACCACAGCTTCCTTATCCATTCATCTGCTGATGGACATCTAGGTTGCTTCCATGTCCTGGCTATTATAAACAGTGCTGCAATGAACATTGGGGTGCACGTGTCTCTTTCAGATCTGGTTTCCTCAGTGTGTATGCCCAGAAGTGGGATTGCTGGGTCATATGTCAGTTCTATTTCCAGTTTTTTAAGAAATCTCCACACTGTTTTCCATAGTGGCTGTACTAGCTTGCATTCCCACCAACAGTATTATTATTATTATTATTTTTTCACATCATTATTTTTAAATCCCAGGAGCATCTTGCCACCAGTAAGAGAGTCCTGGAAAGCAGTAGCAACAAGCATAGCAGCCGTCTGAGCACAGTCACAGACCTCTTATAAGAAGCATAGCTAATCAAAGGTCATGGTTTATCCCTTGAAAATCCATTGCCACGCCATTACTAAGACCACAACTCCCATAATGCAGTTCAGTGGAGATCCCAAAGCAGACCCACTCTAGGAGACTAAAGACTACTTTGTAAACAAAATTTGACTAGAGGAATTCCTATCTTTGAAGAATCTTTGATAGAAAGAAAGGTAATCTACAATTACTTTTTTTTTTCCCTCTCTCTCCTTTACTTGGGGTCAGAATTTCATTGTGTGATCTGAAGGCACTGTCCCTAGTCCCTATTCTCTTTCAAACATGTTCCTCTCCTAGTAAATTTCTTGACCATTCAATCCTTTCCTGGCATCTGCTTCTTTGAGGATCTAAGACAAATAGCCTAGGATAATGGTTTTTGTTTCTAAATGAAACACTGATGCAACTCAATAATAAGAAAATACTCTCCTGGAATTTCCATTCATGCAGTATCACACAATTGAGTTTATTTTCCCTTACAAATTGGTCTTTAGTGTTTTTTTTTTTTTGTTTTTTTGTTTTTCCTTTAACATGAAAGGAAATAAACTATTTTAGGAATATTAGTTATAATTTTGCCTGGAATTACTATCTTAAAATGCATTGGTATAAACACACATGTTCACACACACATATTTTACTGGTAAATCAGGTGAGAACTACTGATGGAATATTTCATGGTGGATAGATAATGTGAATTGGAACTTAATAGCTAAAATGATAGAAACCCCGGAGATATGCAGATTGACTTGTAATTTCACATCTGACAAAATGGAGAGCCAGGGAACTGAAGAGGTTTGCCTGAATCAAGCAGTTTGTTACTTGCAAAAGTAAAATATACACATTTAGCATCTATTTACATGAACTTTAGGACATTTAAACCTCAAAGCATCTCCATAAAGAAGACATTAATATAACTGACTGACTTAAATCTTAGGAGGTCTTCCCCAGTGACTAAGTGATAAAGAATCCACCTGCATGCAATAAAGGAGATGCAAGAGACACAGGTTCTATCTCTGGGTTGGGAAGATCCCATGGAAGAGGGCATGGCAACCCACTCCAGTATTCTTGCCTGGGAAATGCCATGAACAGAGGAGCCTGGTGGGTTGCAGTCCATAGAATCTCAGCGTCAGATGCGACTGAGCACATGCATGCAAACCCAAATCTTAGGAACATATTTCGCAAAGTGATTTAAGTACCATGCCATGGGTTGCCCATTAATAAATACCAAGTTCTGGTTAATTCATATTTTCAAGGTAATGTGAATGGAGTCTTGACTTGAATGAGTCTCTAAGAACCTTGAGTGAGTCTAAGAGACTTGAATAAATCAATTCTAAGAGACTTGAATGAGTCTCTAAGAACCTCTCTTGACATTATTTTAAATACTGTCTTTAAAAGCCCTCATATTAAGTGTATCGCCATTTTTCATCACCTTATTTCGCTGGTCATATCATTTTTATTTAAATATATGGGGAAATACATAAGATTTGACCATCAAATAGATGCTATCTCATTTCTATAGAACTTGACTATGATAGCCTTTTATCAACAACATGTTTATTAAGCATCAAACTACTTTGACACATACAAATGGAAGTGGTCTTAAAATGGTAATAAAATGATCTATTTATCTTTTATCCTTAGAAACTCACTAAATGCAGAGACAATATACTAGTTATTTCTGTGATCAGTTCAGTTCAGTTTCTCAGTCACATTCGACTCTTTGGAACCCCATGGACTGCAGCACACCAGGCTTCCCTGTCCATCACCAAATCTCAGAGCTTGGTCAAACTTATGTCTGTAGAGTTGGTGATGCCATCCATCCAACCATCTCATCCTCTGTCATCCCCTTCTCCTCCCACCTTCACTCTTTCCCAGCATCAGGGTCTTTGCCTCAGGTGGCCAAATTATTGGAGTTTCAGCTTTAACATCAGTCCTTCCAATGAATAGTCAGGACTGATTTCTTTGAGGTTTGCCTGGTTTTATCTCTTTGCAGTCCAAGAGACTCTCAAGAGTCTTAAACAATACCACCATTCAAAAACATCAATTGTTTTGTGCTAAGCTTTCTTTATAGTCCAACTCTCATATCCGTACATAATTACTGGAAAAAACAAAAACAAAAATATAGCTTTAACTAGATGTACCTTTGTTGGCAAAACAATGTCTCTGCTTTTTAATATACTCTTTAGGTTGGTTATAAGCTTTCTTACAAGGAGCAAGTGTCTTTTAATTTCATGGCTGCAATCACCATCTGCAGTGATTTTGTTGCCCAAGAAAATAAAGTCTGTCACTGTTCCCATCATTCCCCCATCTATTTGCCATGAAGTGATGGGACCTAACATTCCAGGTTCCCATGCAATATTGTCCTTTACAGCATTAGGCTTTAGTTCCATCACCAGTCACATCCACAACTGGGCATTGCTTTTGCTTTGGCTCCGTCTCTTCATCCTTTCTGGAGTTATTTTTCCACTCTTCTCCAGTAGCATTTTGGGCACCTACAAACCTGGGGAATTTACCTTTCAGTGTCATATTGTTTTGCCTTTTCATACTGTTCACGGGGTTCTCAAGGCAAGAATACTGAAGTGGTTTGCCATTCCCTTCTCTAGTGGACCACTTTTTGTCCGAACTCTCCACCATGATCTGTCTGTCTCAGGTGGCCCTACACAGCATGGCTCATAGTTTCATTGAATTAGGCAAGGCTGTGGTCCATGTGATCAGTTTGATTAATTTTCTGTGATGTGGTTTTCTTTCTGTCTGCCCTCTGACAGATAAGGATAAGAGGCTTATGGAAGCTTCCTATTGGGAGAAACTGACTTATTTGGGAAACTCGGTCTTGTTTTGAAGGGCAGGGCCATGCTCAGTAAATCTTTAATTTTCTGTTGATGGGCAAAGCTGTGTTCCCTCCCTGTTGTTTTGCCTGAGACCAAACTATGGTTGTGGTGAGAAGATAAGGGCGACCTCCTTCTAAAGGTTCTGTGAAGGCACTTCTGCCCTCAGTGCCCATGACCCTGCCACAGGCCACCGCCAACCACACCTCTGCCGGAGACTCTTGGACACTAGCAAGCAAGCCTGGGTCAGTCTCTGGTGGGGTCACTGCTCCTTTCTCCTGGGTCTTGGTACACACAAGGTCTTCCTTGCCCTCCAAGAGTGTTTCCCTAGTCTTGTGTAATTTCTGTAATCAATGTCCATTGGCCTCCAAAGTCAAATTCCCTGGGGGTTCTCAGTTCCTTTGCCAGATCCCCAGGTTGGGAAATCTATTGTGGTTCCCAGAACTTTCTTAACCATGGGAGGATTTATTTGGACTTTTTGTTATGAAGTATGTGGGTTGTATGCTCGGTGGTTCTATGGTGTGGTTAATGGAGACCTCCTCCAAGAGGGCTTATGCCACATGCTGTGTGACCCAGGTCTCCTGCACCCAGAGTCCCTGCCCCTGCAGCAGGCTACTGCTGACCCATGCCTCCACAGGAGACTCTCAAACACTCAAAGGCAGTCTGGTTCAGTCACCGTGGGGTCTCTTGGACCTGGTGCACAGAAGGTTCTGTTTGAGCCCCCCGAGTATCTCTGGTGCATGTAGTATTTGATTCTAAAGGCGATTTCATCCCTCCTATGGTCTTGCCGGGGCTTCATCTTTCCCCTTGGATATGGAATGTCTCTTTTTGGTTGGATCCAACATTCTCTTGTCTATGATTGTTCAGCAGTGAGTTATATTTTTAGAGTTCTCTCAGAAGAAGATGAGCACACGTCCTCCTACTCCACCTTCTTGTCCACCATCCATTATTTAGATAATGATAATTTTGTATAAGTGAATGTAAATTAGTATTATAAAATTTCCAATAAAAAATTAGTATGGTTCACAGGGCTACTAGATTTAATGAGACATCCTGTTTTAAAACTGTATAGACATACATGTCTCTACTTAGCTGTCACAACATGTTATGAATTTAACAGCTCGTCATTTTTGAATGCTCTACTTTTTAATCAAATCATTTTATTCATCTTGCTATATATGGTGTTACACAGACATGATATCACAGCTGTGACCAAAAAGGTCCTTAAATGACTACATGAGTTCTTAGTCCAGAATATCGTCTTTTCTTAATCCTAACGTCCAGTTTATTAGCTGACTTTTCACTAAACCATAGACATTAAAAAAAAAAAAAAAATCTTTAAAGTGCTGTTATCATAGGCAACCACTGAAGACCTGTTTATTCACACTATCTTTAATGGATCTGCAAGGTGACTGACATAATATGCTGCTATAGGTAAAGGCTACATAGAACTCTGTATAGTGGAAAATCCTCTTGAAGCATTTTTTTTTTTTTAATGGAAAAAGAGTTTCAAGAAAACTTATGTGTATGAGTTTATGTGTGTTGGCCGAAGTTCCCATAATAGATTTAGAATGTGGCTTGCCATTGTGTGAGGTCTCTGAAAAGGTGGTCAGTACCATTCCTACAATCTCATTGTGCCTTACTCTGCCTGATTCTATCTTATTGTCCATCAGTATTCATATTTCATAACCATTCAGACCAAGGAGTTTCATATTAGTTTATCTTTGCATCATATTTTAGAACCACTATATATAAATTGTTTGTTTTTTTTAACTTCAAGATATCCTCACAGGCATAGGTAAATCATTTTAAAACAATACCTCAAGGGAAAGTAACAAAATGAACAAAAAAGACATTCTGCTAAGTTCTTTATGGATATTGACATATTTATCCTTTATGATGGACATATATGGTAATTACATTAGTTCCATTTCACAGACTCAGAAACTGACTATTCTCAGCTAATTTCACTACGTACTCAGTCACTTAGTTGTGCAGGCAATAATATTCGAGTGAGTTGCCATTCCCTTTGTTCTTGTTCAATCATTCAGTCATGTCTGACTCTTTGTGACCCCATGGATGGCAGCACACCAGGCTTCCCTGTCCTTCACCATCTTCAGGAACTTGCTCAAATTGATGTCCATTGAGTTGGTGATGCCATCCAACCATCTCATCTTCTGTTGTCCCCTTCTCCACCTGCCTTTAATCTTTCCCAGCATCAGGGTCTTTTCTAATGAGTCAGCTCTTTCCATCAGGTGACCAAGGTATGGGAATTTCAGCTTCAGCATCAGTCCTTCCAATGAATACTCAGGACTGATTTCCTTGAGGATTGACTGGTTTGATCTACTTGCAGTCCAAAGGACTCTCAAGAGTCTTCTCTAACACCACAGTTCAAAACATCAATTTTTTGATGTTCATCCTTCTTTATGATTCAACTCTAACATTCATACATGATCACTGGAAAAGTCATAGATTTGACTATATGGAGCTTTGTCGGTAAAGTAGAATCCCTGCTTTTTAATATGCTGTCTAGGTTGATCACAGCTTTTCTTCCAAAAAGCAAGTGTCTATTAATTTCATGGTTGTAGTCACCATCAGCAGTGATTTTAGAGCCCAAGAATATAGTCTGCCACTGTTTCCATTGTTTTGCCATCTATTTGCATGAAGTGATGGGACCAGATGCTATGATATTAGTTTTTTGAATACTAATTTCACTATAGATATATCTTAGTGAATAGTGAGTCAAGAGATTACAGAAACTAAAATGTAATACAGGGGACATGTAAATTTCCTCTTTACATTAACGTGAAATTAATGACATTAGCAAAGATATTACTATAGTATGATAACCGTAAGAAACAGGTTTAGAATTTCAAAATTTTCTATGCAAGTTAGTCTATATCTGTCCTTATCAAAATATTTCAAAATCCCCTTACTCCTTCAAATAATGTGATATTCACATTGATACATTTAAGATTCTTCTTACATCCCTACTAGAAACTCCCTTATTCATAAATTCACTAATTTTAGAAGAATTTTATAGAGATGCTCTTGTATTTGTGAATATGTCACCCCTCATGTTATATAACCATATATTCCCTTTCTGCTTCAAGTTCCTTAAAGCAACAATGACTGAGAAATCACATATTCTAAGCCAGTAAGAGCCAATGTCCACAATAGAAGTGTAATCTCCCAATGGTTCCATTATTTAAAAATCAAAACATTTCTCCTTTCTATGAAGAACTTACTGAATCTCTTCTTATCTTGAACTTCAGCCTGCATGGCCTTTGCTCAGAGGTTTGTGCCAGTAACTCTTCCATATTACATGGGGAATGGTTGGCATTCCTCATGTATGTATATGATACCCAGATACACAATAATTCATGACACCAAGAGAAGTATCTCACTACTCAGCATGCAAAATTATCTTCAAACTCAAGAAACTACTTTTTACTTATACAGACCTCTGCTTTATACGTAACTCTGTTTCAAACAAGAGAATCTGCTTTATATCTGCATAGATAAAAAAGACACATTTAGTGACTTTACAAAGAGAAAGATGACCAAAGGTGAATTGAAGTCTTCACATCTTGAAAAGAGGAGAGAAAAAAAAAAAAAACAACCCAGGAGCCTTAATATCAGTGTTAAACATTTTCTGTCATTTTCTTTGGCTGAAAAAATAATGGTGCTAATGCTGATCTTCATCAGGAAATAATGTGTCTCTACTTCTCTGAACTACAAAAACTAAGTAAATACAAATGTACATTAGAATCAAAGTGTCAAGTAGAATATCATGTGCTTTGGTTCTAAATATGCATTTGTAATATAAGGAATATACCAATATTTTGTAATAATTGTAAATTAAGTGTAACCTTTAAATTTTATTTATAAAATAAAAAATAAAGGTATCAAATTTTGGACTCTTAGCAAACTGGTTGAGATGTAATGTCTGCTGAGTATCAGTGAGATATTTTGTGATTTAAAATTAGCTCTAAATAATCTTCCATCCTGGGTCTGTGTAATTATCATGAACCTTAATTTGCTGTTGTTTATGAATGTTCCAGATAAGGCCTTGGTACTCAACCTTCAAGGAAGTCATCAGAAACCAATAGCTATTTATACTCTTTCTCTTGATCTTGTGGCAAAAGTTCATTAACCTTGTCTTAGCACAAAAGCAGTTGCAGCTAAATTAATGCAATTCTCTGCCAACTTGGTTTTAATGTGTCCCTTAAATTTGATGGTCTCTCTCATTGTGCAATCTTTGTTGCTCACTGATTAGACACAGCATCCTTTTCAAGTAAAATTATCTCAAATGAAGTGGTAAATCTACTTGACACATTTCTACCCATTATTATAGCATTTTAGATACTGTTATCAAATTCATAACTATGTAGACTCTAAGGGATACCAATATACCAAAACTATTTATTGAAAATATTCTAAAAATCTGATTTTATCTTTTTTTATTGATGGGTACAATCTTATTACCAAAACAAAAATTTTAGGATGGTTGCACGATAATACATCTCACCCCATCCCTAAATAAGACCTTTTATCAGACTTGTAACTTACTTCACTCACAGGAGGTAGCCAAAATCTGGAGATAAGTACATATTTTTGCAGATAAATAAAGATTTTGGAATGCTTTGAAAACAAAGGAATTTCACCACTTCAGCACAAACTCCAACTAAAAAATATGAAACAGATGAAAAAAATCTATTAAGTATACCAGTATCTCTAAGGAGGTGACTATTATGAAAAAAAAAAAAAAAAAGGAAAAACAAAAACCAAAAACCAGTGATGTACTGTGTAAGGGTAGGGAAGTGGGAGGAAACATAGAAACTGTGGGAAATAACCCCTGCTGATTGTTATATTAAAGAAATAACTCTCACTAAAATTATGGCCCCTGTAGTATCCAAAACCTAGATATTTTGAGAATTTTAAAGAGACCATGGAAAACCATCAGTCAATTCCAGAATATGAAAAAACAATAGAACAATACCTGGAAGCAAATTATACAAGAATAACCTGTAACAATATCAAGACACTCGTGGGATGGCACCTGAGCATCTGAAATAAAAGCCTTTAACATTTAACAAGGTTAAATTGGCCAAGGTACTAAATCAACCCTAGTGACAAATTTACAATGTTGGTAAGGGTGTTTCTAGAACATTTCTTATACGTCGCCAGCATGATACTGGTAAAACCAGCAACACAAAATTTGGACAGGAAGTGAAACAAACATCATGGTCTTTCTAAAAACGTTCAAACATAGTTCATGCAACAACAGCATGCAAAGGTTCCGAAAATGGTTTGCTTAATGCACAGATAAGTAGAAAGTAAATGTAAAATAATGTGTCATGTAAACAATCCATTAAGGAGGTTTATTGTGTAAAATTTAATATCAGATAAAGTAAATTCCTGGGTCAAAGTTGACATCACAAAGGACACTAGAAAATATTTTGAGATAAATGACAAAAATTACAATATATCCTAAAGTGTGCTTATATAAGGACAAAGTGAGCTAACTTTTGTGAACTCACTTTCCACATTAACAAATTAGAAGAAGAAAAGTAAATAAAAGACAAGTATAAAACAATAAATAAAAATGAGTATCAATCAATGAAATTAACAAAGAGACAACAGAGAAAATTAAAGTTGAAATGTGTGCTTTGATATTTGATGAAACTCTAGCTGAAATGATGAAAGGGAAAAAGACAGAACATAAAGAGCCATTCTTGGGAATGGAAAAGAGGTAATCATATTTTCTAGAGGCATTAAAAATTAGCAATAAAACACTATGAACAAATGTATGCCAACAAGTTCAACACTTTGGATTAAATGGACAGATGTCTTCAAATATACCACTTTTCATAATTGGCCATAAAAAGAGAAAATGGATTGCACTATCAAAAACTTCTTCAAAAAATTTTCAAGTCCAGATGATATATTGAAAATTATGATATATTATATGGAAAATTATGGAAAAAAGATGAAAGCAAATGCTTATCTTACATAAACTGTTATAGAAACCCGAGGATAAGGCATTACAGCCCAAGTTTTTGTCCACATTTGGTGGCTAATATTACTATAATATTAAGAACTCATAAATATACTAAAAATGAGGAGGATGGTAAAAAGAGAGAAGAGACAGAGTGAGACAGAGTGAAAGAGAGGGATAGATAAATAAAACAGAAACTAATAATACATGCAAAATGGATAGTACATAAAATTCAGTCAGTTCAGTCACTCAGTCATGTCCAAATCTATGCGACTGCATGGACTGCAGCATACCAGGCTTTCCTGTCCATCATCAACTCCCGGAGCTTGCTCAAACTCATGTCTATCAAGTCGGTGATGCCATCCAATCATCTCAACCTCTGTCATCCCCTTCTCTTCCTGCCTTAAACCTTTCCCAGCATCAGGGTTTTTTCCAATGAGTCAGTTCTCCACATCAGGTGGCCAAAGTATAGGAGCTTCAGCTTCAGCATCACTCCTTCCAATAAATATTCAGTACTGATTTCTTTTAGGATGGACTGGTTTGATCTACTTGTTGTCCAGAGGACTCTCAAGAGTTTTCTCCAACACCACAGTTCAAAAGCATTAATTGTGTGTGGCACTCAGCTTTCTTTATAGTCCAGCTGCCACATCCACACATGACTACTGGAAAAGCCATAGTTTTAACTAGATGGATCTTTGTTGACAAAGTAATGTCTCTGCTTTTTAATATGCTGTTTTGGTTTGTCATAGGTTTTCTTTCAAGGAGCAAGCATCTTTTAATTTCATGGCTAGAGTCATGATCTGCAGTGATTTTGGAGATCAAGAAAATAAATTATGTCACTGTTTCCATTGTTTCCCCATGTATTTGCCATGAAGTGTTGGGACTGGATGCCATGATCTTAGTCTTCTGAATGTTGAGTTTTAAGCCAACTTTTTCACTCTCTCTTTTCACTTTCATCAAGAGGCTCTTTAGTTACTCTTCACTTTCTGCCATAAGGGTGGTGTCATTTGCATATCTGAGGTTATTGATATTACTCCCATCAATGTTGATTCCACCTTATGTGTCATCCAGCCGGGCATTTTGCATGATGTACTCTGTATATATGTTAAATAAGCAAGGTGACAATGTACAGCATTGCCATACTCCTTTCCCAATTTGAAACCAGTCTATTATTCCATCTCCAGTTCTAAATGTTGTTTCTTCACTTGCATACAGATTTCTTAGGAGGCAGATCAGGTTGTCTGGTATTCCCATCTCTTGAAGAATTTTCCACAGTTTTTTTTTTTTTTTTGTGATCCACACAGTAAAAGGCTTTGGTGTAGTAGGTGAAGAAGATGGTTTTTGGAACTCTTGCTTTTTTGATCATCTAACGGGTGTTGTTAATTTGATCTCTGGTTCCTCTGCCTTTTATAAACCCAGTTTGAACATCTGGACACTCTCAGTTCATGTACTGTTGAAGCCTGGCTTGGAGAATTCTGAGCATTACTTCACTAGTGTGTGAGAAGAGTGAAATTGTGTGATAGTTTGAGCATTCTTTGGCATTGCCTTTCTTTGGGATTGGAATGAAAACAGACCTTTTCCAGTCCTGTGGCCACTGCTGAGTTTTTCAAATTTGCTGGCATATTGAGTGCAGCACTTTCACAGAATCATCTTTTAGGATTTGAAACAGCTCAACTGGAATTCCATCACCTCCACTAGCTTTGTTTCTAATGATACTTCCTAAGACCCACTTGACGTCGCATTCCAGGACATCTGGCTCTAGCTGAATGATCACACCATCGTGATTATCTGGGTAATGAAGTTTTTTTTTTCATAGTTCTTCTGTGTATTCTTGCCACCTCTTCTTAAATGTTCTGCTTCTGTTAGGGCCATACTGTTTCTGTCTTTATTGTGCCCATCTTTGCATAAAATTTCAAGAAATGTTTATTCTATGAATGAAAAGTAAGTCTTATGTTTTGAAAAAAGCATTTTAATTTAAATATTAACAGGGAAAAAACATATGATCCTTTCAATATATGTAGGAGAAAATTGAAAACAATACAACACTCATTCATGATAAAAATGCTGAATAAACTAGAAACAGTAGAGAACTTCCTCAAAATGTGAAAATGGATCTATCAAAACCTTATACCTGTGGATAAGAATGACACACCCAATATTACACTTAATGGTGAAAAGTGAACTTTGTCTCTTTAGTTCAGTTCAGTTCAGTCGCTGAGTCATGTCCAACTCTTTGCGACCCCATGAATCACAGCACACCAGGCCTCCCTGTCCATCACCAATTCCCGGAGTTTACGCAAACTCATGTCTATCTACTCCGTGATGCCATCTAGCCATCTCATCCTCTGTGGTCCCCTTCTCCTGCCCCCAATCCCTTCCATCATCAGGGTCTTTCCAATGAGTCAACTCTTCGCATGAAGTGGCCAAAGTATAGGAGCTTCAGCTTCAGCATCAGTCCTTCCAATGAACACCCAGGACTGACCTCCTTTAGGATTGACTGGTTGGATTTCCTTGCTGTCCAAAGGACTCTAAAGCATCCTCTCCAACACCACAGTTCAAAAGCATCGATTTTTCAGTGTTCGGCTTTCTTCACAGTCCAACTCTCACATCCATACATGACCACTGGAAAAACCATAGCCTTGACTTGACAGACCTTTGTGGCAAAGCTTTTTAATATGCTATCTAGGTTGGTCATAACTTTCCTTCCAAGGAGTAAGTG
This sequence comes from Cervus elaphus, assembly GCF_910594005.1. Classification (NCBI taxonomy): domain Eukaryota; kingdom Metazoa; phylum Chordata; class Mammalia; order Artiodactyla; family Cervidae; genus Cervus; species Cervus elaphus. The sequence continues at coordinate 15,799,180 of NC_057845.1, read as the reverse complement.
TCTTTTAATTTATGGCTGCAGTCACCATCTACAGCGTTTGGAGCCCCCCAAAAATAAAGTCTGACACTGTTTTCACTGTCTCCCCATCTATTTTCCATGAAGTGATGGGACCAGATGCCATGATCTTAGTTTTCTGAATGTTGAGCTTTAAGCCAACTTTTTACTCTCCTCATTCACCTTCATCAAGAGGCTTTTTAGTTCTTCTTCACTTTCTGCCATAAGAGTGTTGTCATCTGCATGTCTGAGGTTATTGATATTTCTCCCTGCAATCTTGCCCTGTGCTTCTTCCAGCCCAGCGTTTCTCATGATATACTCTGCATATAAGTCAAATAATCAGGGTGACAATATACAGCCTTGACATACTCCTTTTCCTAATTGGAACCAGTCTGTTGTTCCATGTCCAGTTCTAACTGTTGCTTCTTGACCTGCATACAGGTTTCTCAAGAGGCAGGTCAGGTGGTCTGGTAATCCCATCACTTTAAGAATTTTCCACAGTTTATTGTGATCCACACAGTCAAAGGCTTTGGCATAGTCTATAAAGCAGAAATAGATGTTTTTCCGGAACTGTCTTGCTTTTTCGATGATCCAGCGGATGTTGGCAATTTGATCTCTGGTTACTCTGCTTTTTCTAAAACCGCCTTGAACATCTGGAAGTTCAAGGTTCACATATTGCTGAAGCCTGGCTTGAGGATTTTGAGCATTACTTTGCTAGTGTGTGAGATGAGTGCAATTGAGGGGTAGTTTGAGCCTTCTTTGGGATTGCCTTTCTTTGGGATTGGAATGAAAACTGACCTTTTCCAAACCTGTGGCCACTGCTGAATTTTCTAAATTTGCTGGCATACTGAGTGCAGCACTTTCACAGCATCATGTTTCAGCATTTGAAATAGCTCAACTGGAATTCCTTCACCTCCACTAGCTTTGTTCATAGTGATGCTTTCTAAGGCCCACTTGACTCCACATTCCAGGATGTCTGACTCTAGGTGAGTGATCACACCATCATGATTATCTGAGTATTGAAGATCTTTTTTGTACAGTTTTTCTATGTATTCTTGCCAACTCTTCTTTATATCTTCCATTTCTGTTAGGTTCATGCCATTTCTGTAAGGTAAGGAGCAGCGGCTGTGTTTTGCTTGAGCAGCCGTGAAGAGATATGCCACGTCCAAGGTAAGAGAAACCCAAGTAAGATGGTAGGTGTTGTGAGAGGGCATCAGAGGGCAGACACACTAAAACCATAATCACAGAAAACTAGCCAATCTTATCCCACAGACCACAGTTTTGTCTAACTCAATGAAACTAAGCCAAGCTGTGTTGGGCCACCCAAGATGGACGGGTCATGGTGGAAAGGTCTGACAGAATGGGGTCCACTGGAGAAGGGAAGGGCAAACCACTTCAGTATTCTTGCCTTGAGAACCCCAAGAACAGCATGAAAAGGCAAACTGATAGGATACTGAAAGAGGAACTCCCCAGGTCGATAGGTGCCCAATATCCTACTGGAGATCAGTGGAGAAATAACTCCAGAATGAATGAAGGGATGGAGCCAAAGCAAAAACAGTACCCAGTTGTGGATGTGACTGGTGATAGAAGCAAGGTCCGATGCTGTAAAGAGCAATATTGCATAGGAACCTGGAATGTTATGTTCATGAATCAAGTCAAATTGGAAGTGGTCAAACAGGAGATAGCAAGAGTGAATGTTGACATTCTAGGAATCAGCAAACTAAAATGGACTGGAATGGGTGAATTTAACTCAGATGACCATTATATCTACTACTGTGGGCAGGAATCCCTTAGAAGAAATGGAGTAGCCATCATGGCCAACAAAAGAGTCTGGAATGCAGTACTTGGATGCAATCTCAAAAACAACAGAAAGATCTCTGATCAGTTCCAAGGCAAACCATTCAATATCACGGTAATCCAAGCCTATGCCCCAACCAGTAAAGCTGAAGAAGCTGAAGTTGAATGAATCTATGAAGAACTACAAGGCCTTTTGGAACTAACACTCAAAAAAGATGTCCTTTTCATTATAGGGGACTGGAACGCAAAAGTAGGAAGTCAAGAAACACATGGAGTAACACGCAAATTTGGCCTTGGAGTACGGAATGAAGCAGAGCAAAGCCTAATAGAGTTTTGCCAAGAAAACACACTGGTCATTGCAAACACCCTCTTCCAACAACACAAGAGAAGGCTCTACACATGGATATCACAAGATGGTCAACACCGAAATCAGATTGATTATATTCTTCGCAGCCAAAGATGGAGAAGCTCTATACAGTCACCAAAAACAAGACTGAATGGGACCTGAATGTGGCTCAGATCATGAACTCCTTATTGCCAAATTCAGACTTAAATTGAAGAAAGTAGGAAAACCACTAGACCATTCAGGTATGAACTAAATCAAATCCCTTATGACCATACAGTGGAAGTGAGAAATAGATTTAAGGGACTAGATCTGATAGACAGAGTGCCTGATGAACTATGGATGGAGGTTCATGACATTGTACAGGAGACAGAGATCAAGACCATCCCCATGGAAAAGAAATGCAAAAAGGCAAAATGGTTGTCTGAGGAGGCCTTGCAAATAGCTATGAAAAGAAGAGAAGCAAAAAGCAAAGGAGAAAAGGAAAGATATTCCCATTTGAATGCAGAGTTCCAAAGAATAGCAAGGAGAGATAAGAAAGCCTTCCTCAGCGATCAATGCAAAGAAATAGAGGAAAACAACAGAATGAGAAAGACTAGAGATCTCTTCAAGAAAATTAGAGATACCAAGGGAACATTTCATGCAAAGATGGGTTCGATAAAGGACAGAAATGGTATGTCTCTTTAAGCGTTAAGAATAAGGCAAGGATGTCTACTTTCACCATGTCTATTCAGTATTTTACTGGAGGTCCCTCTATTGAACAAAGGTAACACAACAAATAAAAGGCCAAAAGAGAGGAAATAGCTATTTCCATAATTGTTAGTTATATGATATTTACATTAAAAAATCCTGTCTACAGAATATCTGCCAAAACTACCACAACTAAAAAATTATTTGAGTGAGGTTGTAAGATACATTTTAACATACAAAAATCAGTATTGGCCTTATACTCTGGTTGCAAAGTATTTGAAATTTTTTAAATTATTGTATTTAAATAGGAGAGATGACATAACTCTCTGGTGGTATATTTAACCAAAAGAAAGCAACTGGTCTATATGATGGTCTCATACTTTTACCTTATCTGTTTTACTTTTTCTATTTCATATTCAGTGCTCCTGTTTCATTTAGTCTATGTTTTCCAATTTCTCCATCTCTTTTACTCATTGTTTTTTCTCAAGCCCTTATCTAGTGTAGTAGAAAAGCTTTTGTGTGTGTGTGTGTGTGTGTGTATTCTGATACTCACATACACGTATATATGCATGCATGCTAAGTCGCTTCAGTCATGTCCGATCCTGTACGACTCCATTGATAGCAGCCCACCAGTCTCATCTGTCCACGGAATTCTCCATAATATATGTTTTTGAAAGCTTATAAACTTTTCTTTAGTTAAAAATTATGACATTTTTATTCCAGCTTCTCTTGCTCTCTTTCAGCGACGGATTCTCTTACAGTCCACCTCATATAGATTTGTCCCCCAAGCCTCGCAGTTGGGCTGTGGCACAATCCCTTTGACACGACTCTGGTCATACATAGTTAGATTGAGTTCTATAACTAATCCCTGAGCTTCATGTTTTAGTTACTATTTACAGTTGTTAGAAGGAAGTACAGTTATATTCAGTCACCAGCAACCCCTAAAGCCCTCATTCTTTCCCTCTTTATTTCTCTATCAAACATACCACCAAAGATAATGCAGTATCTTTAGATCCCATAGACATATTTGGTAACTTTAGACTTCTTAGGCAAGCATCCAAATTCATTAATGGATAAGCCCATAACTGCAGGGTGTGGGTACTTGTGTATGTTAAGTTGCTTAGTTGTGTCCAACTCTTTCCAACCCCATGATCTGTAGCCTGCCAGGCTCCTGTATCCATGGGATTCACCAGGCTCCTCAGTCCGTGGAATTCTTCAGGCAAGAATACTGGAGTAGGTTGTCTTGCCCTCCTCCATGGGCTCTTCCTATCTGAGGGATTGAACTCATGTCTCTTATGTTTCTTGCATTGATAGGCAGATTCTTTATCACCACCATCATATACAAATATGAGTTGAACCATAATGAAGGTTGAGCACTGAAGAATTGATGCTTTCGAACTGTGGTGCTGGAGAAGATTCTTGATAGTCCTCTGAACAGCAAGGGTGTCAAACCAGTCAATCCTAAAGGAAATCAACTCTGAATAGTCATTGGAAGGACTGATGCTGAAGCTGAAACTCCAATGCTTTGGCCACCTGATGTGAACAGTTAACTCATTGTAAAGGACCCTCATGCTGGGAAAGATTAAGGGCAGGAGAAGAGGGCAACAGAGGATGAGATGGTTGCTTGGAATCGTTGACTCAATGGATATGAGTTTGAGGAAACTCTGGGAGATAGTGAAGGGCAGGGAAGTCTGGCATACTGCAGTCTATGGGGTCACAAAGAGTTGAACATGACTGAGCAACTGAACTAGAAAAAGCACCACTTGGGACATCACAGTACACCTAGTTTTACTTCTCTGGGTCATCTCCCTGAAAGCCCTTTCAGAAAGTTAAAACTCAGCAGTCACCTTCATCTTTTGTTTCTTGAGACATCAACTGATTTGCCATTTGGATGAACTTTCAGAGTATGACAATATTTTTTTTTTCCAAAGAAATATCTTTAGAAACAAACAGTTAAAAAACTCTTCTTGATCTTTTTATAATCTTGATCTAAATCAAGTTTTCTAAGTGCTGGAAAATAAAATACTCAGCTGTTTCCTTGGAAATTTGCATTTTGGCCAGTATCCCAGTTCACTTTGGAATCTTATAACTATGTTATCTCAGACATTCACAGGAAATTCTCAAATTAACATTCTATGACAAATGTTTCAAAGTTATACCCTGGGCCAGAGTGGGGGTGGGAGGTTGCAGAGAGAAGGGAGAGAAAACGATTTTAGTGCAGTTTATTTAATAGAAAAGAAAAAAAAAAGTGATCACTTTTTTTCTGTAACCATTTCCATTAAATTTAGCAGAAGAAAACAGATTACTGACAGAAAAACACAGCCAATGTTAATCATTGTATTATAGAAAAATGGAAATAATTTATATGTATATTTCAAATAATTGTATAGTAATTATTACAGTAAGAAACAGAAAGCAAAATTGACTTTTTAATAGAAAAGAAACATGAAAGCAAAAGAAGCATTCTAAATGAATGATAGATGCCTATGATTTTGTTTCTTCTGCTTTCTGCTGGGTTATCACCTCAATTCTCACAAATACTGCAAAGCAAGAAATGGGTGAATGCATTTGTCATACAAAAAATTGGTGCAAAAATAAGTCTCTTTTGAAGTATGTTGACCAAATTTGAAGTTAGAAATGCATATTTTGGTATCACACTCTGTTCTCTTTGGTCCTATCACCAAAGTTTTAATGCCTTCAGAAGATAGCAAAGAAGTATTTTTTCCCCCTTTTAGCCTCATTTCATTCTCTGAAAGTCAAAATATGCCTAACTAACTACATTGGCTAAGGCTGGCATTTTAAAATGTCATCAAATCTTCACAGTGTAAAGGATCTTTCACAGTTTAAGAAAACTCAGACATAGGGTAGATTTGTTTATGTCCAATTAGTAAGCTTAGATATCTCACAAAACAGAGGATCCCTTCAAGGCAGCACTTATCTATTAAGATTTATTCACAGTGACAAGGAAATGGCTGACTTGATTTTCCTTTTCTGCATATATACATACATTTTTAAAATAAGATAGAGAAAAACATTTAAAAACATTTCTTTTTAAAAATAAAATGCTATCTTTTTTAGTAATCACTATGGTTTAAAACCACCTAAAATATTTAATAATTAAGCATCTGCTAATTTATCATCAGAAAATCTGTTTAGAAAGCAGTAGAAATTCAGTATAATTTAGATTATGCAACATTGAACAATCAGAATGAGAACAGATTGCAAACTTGTGACATTGGTGATCTGTGCGACAGATTAAAAACTTGTGACTTTTTTTTACAGATTAAAAAAACACTATAATTTATTTTTTAAAAATAATTTTCCCTCACAAAATAAGATCATGGATTGCTACTGAGCCTCTAACCAGACTTCTGAACTCATTCCAATGACAGGTCAGTTACTAAGATTTTTATTTTTTATTTTTTTTTAGTGTCACAAACCTCATCATTTATATTTCCTCCTTAAATCTATACATTTATACATGCACATACACCCCCCCCCCACACACACACACAATATCCATTGGATCATAGAAAAAGCAAAGGAAATCCAGAAAACATCTATTTCTGCCTCACTGACTACACTAAAGCCTTTGACTATGTGGTTCACAACTAACTCTGGAAAATTCTTAAAGAGTACCAGACTACCTTATCTGTGAAACCTGTATGTGACTCAAGAAGCAACAGTTAGAACCAGACATGGAAGAATAGATTGGTTCAAAACTGGGAAAGGAGTATGCCAAGACTGTTTATTGTCACTCCTCTTATTTAACTTACATGCAGAGTATATCCTGTGGAATGCTGGGCTGGATGAATGACAAGCTAGAATCAAGACTGCTGGGAGAAATATCAACAACCTCAGATAAGCAGATGATACCATTCTAATGACAGAAAGTAAAGAGGAACTAAAAAATCTCTTGATGAGGGTGAAAGAGGAGAGTGAAAAAGCTGGCTTAAAACTCAACATTCAAAAAACTAAGTTCATGACATCTGGCCCAATTACTCCATGACAAATAGATAGGGAAAAAGTGGAAACAGTGTCAGATTGAAAACTCTTGGTTTCCAAAATCATTGTGGACAGTGACTGCAGTCATGAAATTAAAAGATGCTTGTTCCTTGAAAGAAAAGCTATAATAAACTTAGACAGCATATTGACAAGCACAAACATCATTTTGCTGACAAAGATTTGTATAGTCAAAGCTATGGTTTTTCCAGAAGTCATGTATGGATGGGAGAACTGGATCAAAAAGAAGCTTGAGCACCAAAGAATAGATGCTTTTGGATTGTGGTGCTGGAGAAGATTCTTGAGAGTCCCTTGGACTGCAAGGAGATCAAATCAGTCAATCCTAAAGGAAATTCAGTCCTGAATATTCATTGGAAGGACTGATGCTGAAGCTAAAGTTCCAATACTTTGGCCACCTGATGTGATGAGCTAACTCTTTGGAAAAGACCCTGATGCTGAGAAGACCCCGCTGAGGAAAGGAGAAGGGGTGACAGAAGTTGAGATGGTTGGATGGTGTCACCAACTCAATGGACATGATTTTGAGCAAACTCTGGAAAATAGTGAAGGACAGGAAAGCCTGGCATGCTGCATGGGGTCACAAAGAATTGGACATGACTTAGCGACTGAACAATAACACCACATATACACGAATTTACTAGTTGTTTTGGTATTGCTCTGACCTTTATTCGATTGTAATTCTACTGATATTCAAATCTGTATCACACTCAGATTTCCCACACCATTTTGGATTGAATTTTTTTTTAAAGTTTCATTTGTGGTTTTGAATTCCATGTAAATCCATTTATTATCTGCTGAGTAGTATGTGGTGTGATTAGACAGAATTGATCTCATATATACTGACATTACACATGCAAGATTGATTTATTTGGTTGCCCACTTTGGAAATCAAGAGCAATATTTAGATTAGGTCTACAATTTACCATTAAGAATAATTAAATTTTGAGGGGCTAGAGATCAAGTTGTCCAAGGAAGAAAATATGAACCTCTCCTCTCCCTACAAGCAAAATGTGTATCTGCATATGAATCAGTTCTTATGGGATACTAACTGGAAACAGGCAGAACTCCATAATCAAAGCTATAAAAAAAGATCTCCATGTAACTGGGAAATATTGAAAAAGAGGCATCAGGTTAGGACCTGTATCTCTCAGAGGGATGTGTAAGGAAGAGGTCTATATGGGTGGACCCTTGCCCTGGGGAGCAAGTAGATTGAGCCACAGTCTGGGCATCCCCATCCCTAGAGCCCTGCTTGGGAGAGATGACCTCCTTTTCCTCCTGGGAAAGGCACTGGGATAGACAGAAGGTCTGGGGAACTAGACTCTACCTGTGACAAATGCACACATGCTGGCTTGCCAACAATCAGGACAGAGATGGTTTTGCACTGGTGGCCACCATCCCACTCCACTTTCCAATCTAAAGGGGCAAACACCCTGGCCTTGCTCTTTCCACACCGCCACCTGGCATGAAGTCTGGGCAGAGCCTTGTTCTAGCTGTATACAGACATATGGGGACATCTGGGATGTAAGACAAGTGGGAATATGGAGGGCACTATCAATCAGCATGCATAAAAGTAGTGCCACAGCAGCATGAGAGTCTAAGCTTTGAGTCTCAGACAGACTGACCTTCAGAGAGCACTCATCTAGCTACCCAGAGACAGCCTAGAATGTCTGGGGTAAAAATGCAGATAACTTTAACAAGGAAATAGAAACCATAAAAATAGAAAATTCAATTGCTGAGATAAAAAACAATCTAGAGGCAAATATTATGAGACTAAACTACACAGAAGAATGAGTATGTGATCAGGAAGATAGAATAACAGAAATCATACTACCAGAATAACAGACAAAACAACAACAACAACAACAACAAAAAAGCAAAATACAAGATCTATGGACAAGTTTCTAGAAGCTCACAGCCTACCAAAACCTAGTCAAGAAGAAACATAATTTGAACATATTGATCACTAGAAGTGAAACAAATAAATCTGAACAGACTAATCACTAGAAGTGAAATAAAATCTATAGTTAAAACAAAAAGAAAAACAAAAACTCCCTGCTGAATGGTTTCCTTGGGAAAACTAACAAATAAACAAAGAAGAACTTATGGAACTTACATCTATCCTTCTTAAATTATTCCAAACATTTGAAGAGAACACTCCTAAACTCATTCCAGAAGACCAGCATCACACTAATATCAAAACCAGACAAAGCCACTACAAAAAATAATAATAATTACAGGTCACTATATTTGATGAATACAGACACAAAAATCCTCAACTAAATATTAGCAAAACTGAATCTCAAGATACCAAAAAAGGATCATATATCATGATCAAGTTGAATTCATCCTAGGGTCCAAAGATGGTTCAACAAACACAAAACAAGCAATGTGATCCAAGACATTAACAAAAGAAAAGACAAAAATGATATGGTCATCTAAATAGAAGCAGAAAGAGCATTTGATAAAATTCAACATCCATTCATGATGAAAACTCTCATTAAACTGAGTATGCAGAAAACACATTATAACACAATAAAATATATTCATGACAAATCCGTGGGCAACATAGTTCAGTTCAGTTCAGTTCAGTTGCTCAGTTGTGTCCGACTCTTTGCAACCCCATAAACTGCAGCATGCCAGGCCTCCCTGTCCATCACCAACTCCTGCAGTTTACCCAAATTCATGTTCATTGAGTCAGTGATCCCATCTAACCATCTCATCCTCTGTCATTCCTCTCTCTTCCTGCCTCCAATCTTTCCCAACATCAGGGTCTTTTCAAATGAGCCAGCTCTTCACATCAGGTGGTCAAAATTTTGGAGTTTCAGCTTCAACATCAGTCCTTCCTCCAATGAACACACAGGATTGATTTCCTTTAGGATGGACTCGTTGGATCTCATTGTAGTCCAAAGGACTCTCAGGAATCTTCTACAATACCACTGTTGAAAGCCATCAATTCTTCTGTGCTCAACTTTCTTTACAGTACAACTCTCACATTCATACATGACTACTGGAAAGGCCATAGACTTGACTAGATGGACCTTTGTTGACAAAGTAATGTCTCTGCTTTTTAACATGCTGTCTAGGTTGGTCATAACTTTCCTTCCAAGGAGGCAACATAGAACTCAACAGTAAAATGTTGAAAGATTTCCCACAGAATTCAGAAACATGACAAAGATGCCTAATTTCACTGTTTCTATTCAACATAGTCCTAGCCACAGCAATAAGACAAGAAAAAACAAATAAAATACATCTGAATTGAAAGGAATGAGGTATAGCTGTAACTATTTGAAAAATGATATGATACTCTAAATACAAAACCCTAAAGTTTCCCAATAAATATCAAACTAAGAAATGAAATCAACAAGGTAATATGATATGAGATCAATATACAGATATGTGTTCCCTTTCTTTACACTAACACTGAAATATCACAAAGCAAAGTAAAAGACAATACTGTTTAAAAGCACATTAATAAAATAACACTAAATGAGATGAAATAAAATTTAAAGAAAATACCTAGTTATAACCCTAACCAAGAAGCAGAAAGACCTATCAGTGAAAACTGAAAAATGCTACTAAAGGAAAAGGAAGATGTTTCAAATAAATTGATAGAAATCCCATGCTTTTGGATAGGAAGAATTAATATTGTTAAAACGCCCATATGACAAAAAGCAATACAGATTAAATACAATCTTTATCAAAATACCCATGACATTTTTCAGAGAGCTAGACAAATAATCCTAAAATTTTATCAGTTCAGTTCAGTCGCTCAGTTGTCTCCAACATTTTGTGACCCTATGGACTACATCACACCAGGTTACTCTGTACATGGCCAGCTCCTGGGGCTTGCTCAAACTCATGTCCTTTGAGTTGGTGATGCCATCCAACCGTCTTATCCTCTGTCATCCCCTTCTCCTGCCTTCAATTTTTCCCAGCATTAGAGTCTTTTCCAATGAGTCACGTCTTAACATCAGGTGGCCAAGTATTGGAATTTCAGCTTCAGCATCAGTCCTTCCAAAGAATATTCAGAACTGATTTCCTTTAGGGTTGACTGGTTTGATCCCCTTGCAGTGCAAGGAAATCTCAAGAGGCTTCTCCAAGACCACACTTCAAAAGCGTCTGTTCCTCAGCACTCAGCTTTCCTTATGGTCCAGTTATCACATCCATACATGACAACTGGAAAAACCATAACTTTAATTAGTCAGAATTTGGTTGGCAAAGTAATGTATCTGCTTTTTAATACACTGTTTTGGTTTATCAGAGCTTTTCTTTCAAGGAGCAAGCGTCTTTTAATTTCATGGCTGCAGTCACCATCTGCATTGATTTTGGAGACCAAGAAAATAAAGTCGGTTACTGTTGCCATTGTTTCTCCATCTATTTGCAATGAAGTGACCGGACTGGAAGCCATGATCTTAGTTTTTGGAATGTTAAGTTTTAAGCCAGCTTTTTCACTCTCTACTTTTGGTTTCATCAAGAGGCTCTTTAGTTCTTCTTCACTTTTTGCATTAAGGGTTGTGTCATATGCATATCTGAGGCTACTGATATTTTTCTCGGAAAACTTGGTTCCAGCTTGTGCTTCATCCAGCCCAGCATTTCTCATGATGTACCCTGCATATAAATTAAATAAGCAGGGTGACAATATACAGCCTTGTCGTATTCCTTTCCCTATTTGGAACCAATCTATTGTTTCATGTCCAGTTCTAGTTGTTGCTTCTTGATCTGCATACAGCTTTCTCAGGAGGCAGTAGAGGTGGTATGGTATTCCCATCTCTTTCAGATTTTTCCACAGTTTGTTGTGATCCACACAGTCAAAGTCTTTGACATATTCAAGAAAGCAGAAAAAGATATTTTTTTGGAACTATCTTACTTTTCGAAGATCCAAATGATGCTGGCAATTTGATCTGTATTTCCTGTGCCTTTTCTAAATCTAGCTTGAACATCTGGAAGTTCATGATTCACATACTGTTGAAGCCTGACTTGGAGAATTTTGACCATTAACTGGCTGGTGTGTGAGATGAATACAACTGTGTGGTAGTTTGATCATTCTTTGGCATTGCCTTCCTTTGGGATTGGAATAAAAACTGATCTTTTCCAGTCCTGTGGCCACTGTTGAGTTTTCCAAATTTGCTGGCATATTGAGTGCAGCACCTTCACAGAATTATCTTTAGGAATTGAAATAGCTCAACTGGAATTCCATCACCTCCACTAGCTTTATTTGTAGTGATGCTTCCTAAGGCCCACTTGACTTCACACTCCAGGATGTCTGGCTCTAGGTGAGTGATCACACCACTGTGATTATCTGGGTCATGAAGATCTATTTTGTATAGTTCTTTTATGTATTCTTACCACCTGGTCTTAAGATTTTCTGCTTCTGTTAGGTCCATACCACTTCTGTCCTTTTTTTTTTTTTTTCCCCATCTTTGGATGAAATGTTCCCTTGCTATCTCCAATTTTATTGAAGAGATCTCTAGTCTTTACCATTCTATTATTTTCCTCTATTTCTTTGCATTGATCACTAAAAATGGTTTTGCTTTTTTTTTTTTTTTTCTCTGATTGCTATTCTTTGGAACTCTGCATTTAAATGGGTATATCTTTCCTTTTATCCTTTGCCTTTTGTGTTTCTTCTTTTCATAGCTATTTGTAAGTTCTCCTCAGACAACCATTTTGCCTTTTTACATTTCTTTTTGGGGGGGATGGTCTTGATCACTGCCTCCTGTACAATGTCATGAACCTCCATTCATAGTTCTTCAGGCATTCTGTGTATCATACCTAATCCCTTGAATCTATTTGTCACTTCAATTGCATAATCATAAAAGATTTGATTTAGGTCATAGCTGGATGGTCTAATGGTTTTCCCTAGTTCTTCAAGATAAGTCTGAATTTGGCAATAAGGAGTTCATGATCTGAGCTACAATCAGCTCCTGGTATTGTTTTTTCCAGACTCATAGAGCTTCTTCATCTTTCACTTCAAAGAATATAATCAGTTGGATTTTGATATAAACCATCTGGTGATGTCCATGTGCAGAGTCCTCTCTTGTGTTGTTGGAAGAGGGTGTTTGCTATGACCAGTGTGTTCTCTTGGCAAAACTCTGTTACCCTTTGACTTGCTTTGTTTTGTACTCCAAGACCACATTTGCCTGCTACTTCAGGTATCTCTTGACTTTCTACTTTTGTATTCCAGTCCCCTCTAATGAAAAGAATAACTTTGGGGGGTGTTAGTTTTAGAAAGTCTTGTAGGTCTTCACAGAACCATTCAACTTCAGCTTCTTCAGCATTACTGGTCGGGCATAGACTTGGATTACTGTGACATTGAATAGTTTGCCTTGGAAATGAACAGAGATCATCTGTGGATTTTGAGATTGCATCCAAGTACTGCATTTCGGATTCTTTTTTGGACTATGTTGTCTACTCCATTTCTTCTAAGGGATTCCTGCCCACAGTAGTAGATATAATGGTCATCTGAGTTAAATTCACCCATTCCAACTCATTTTAGTTTGCTAATTCCTAAAATGTCAATATTCACTCTTGCCATCTCCTGTTTGACCACTTCCAATCTCCCTTGATTCATTCCAGGTTCCTATGCATTATTGCTCTTTATAGCACTGCACTTTATTTCCATCAGCAGTCACATCCACATCTGGGCATTGCTTTTGCTTTGGCTCCATCTCTTCATTCTTTCTGGAGTTATTTCTCTACTGATCTCCAGTAGCATATCAGGCACCTACAAACCTGGGGAGTTCATCTTTCAGTGTCCTAACGTTTTGCTTTTTCCTACTTTTCATGGGGTTCTCAAGGCAAGAATAATGAAGTGGTTTGCCATTCCCTTCACCTGTGGACCACGTTTTGTCAGAACTCTCCACTATGACCCATCGGTCTTGGGTGGCCCTATATGGCATGGCTTATAGTTTCATTGAGTTAAACAAGGCTGTGATCCATGTAATCAGATTGGTTAGTTTTCTTTGACTGTGGTTTTCTTTCTGTCTGCCTTCTGATGGAGAAGGATAAGAGTCTCATGGAAGCTTCCTAGTGGGAGAGACTGACTGAGGTGGAAACTGGGTCTTTTTCTGGTGGGCGGGAACATGGTCAGTAAGTCTTTAATTTTCTGTTGATGGGCAGGGCTGTGTTCCCTCCCTGCTGTTTGACCTGAGGCCGAGCTATGGTGGAGGTGGTGAAGACAGTGGTGATCTCCTTCAGCAGGTCCCATGCAGGCACTGCGGGACTCAGTGCCCCCAGCCCTGCAGCAGGCCACTGCTGACCCACGCTTCCACTGGAGACTTCTGGATACTCATGCGCAGGTCTGGGTTAGCCTCTTCTGGGGTCACTGTCCCTTTCTCCCGAATCCTGTTGCACACAAGATTTTGTCTGTGCCCTCCAAGAGTCCTGTTCAAGTCATCTCAAGTCAGACACTTCCCCACACAGGCCTAAGAGGAGGAAGCAAAAGTTTAACACCCATGGCAGGGGCAGGCTGCCTACTGCAGGCCCAGGATCACAGTGCTGTCCACACAAACATCTTGTCAAGTAAGCGATACATAACCAAAAAAGCACTTCTTTGTTCCTTCTCCCAAACTTACCAGTTAAGTCAATCTCCCCACTTCTCATAAGGAGGGTAGGAGTACAAGTCCTCACCTTGAAACTTCAGGCTGAGGAAATGAAGTTTAACTGTCATCTCTGACTGGATTTAGATTATAGCTGAGATTATGCTCATACTTTTTGTATATACCAACTAATGATGCGAACTTCAATAGAAGTAATATAGATGTTAAAGAGAGATTTGTTGTATGTTTTAAATTTTGTCCTAAATAACCCACAATGTAGATAATTCATTTGTTGACTCAATTTGGTAAACCAGGTTTTCTCTGGAGGAAAGGAACATCCTTTTAAGGTCCCATCTCTTCAGCTTTGGCCTGGTTGATCCACCTAAAGATTTTTTTCTTCAAGGTACCTGTCCTGTGTTTAAAAAAAGGTTTATGCTTTATAAATTAAATATATAGACAAATACAAATAGGAGTTCAATATTAATGTCTTCTTGTCCATGCTTTTAAAACATATAATCTAGATAGAAACATACAAGAGGGTGGGGAGAAAAGAAAATTCTCATACACTGTTGGTGGCAATATAACTTGGAGGAGTCACTTTGGAAAAGAGTATGTGTGTGTACTAAGTCTTCTCAGTATGTCCCACTCATCGCGACCCTATGGACTGTAGTCCACAAGGCTTCTCTGACCATGGTATTCTTCAGGCAAGAATACTGGAGTGGGTTGCCATGCCCTCCTCCAGAGTATCTTCCTGACCCAGGGGTTGAACCTGTGTCTCTTACATCTCCTGCATTGGCAGGCAGGCTCTTTACCACTAGTATCACCTGGGAAGCCTTGGGAAAAAAGTATGGAAATTTCCCCATAAAAGTAAAAGTATATCTACCTCAAGATCCTGCAATCCCACATCTGAAAAAGCAAAACCTCTAATTTGAAAAGATACATGCACCTGGTGTTCACAGCAGTAAAATTCACATTAGCCAAGTCATGGGAATAACCTAAATGTCCACCGACATATACATATGTGTATATCCCTTCTTCAGGGAATCCTTCACTGCCCTTAAAAATCATACCCTCATGTACATCCCATAACATTTATCACAATGTATTTCTGATTTTTATTTGCATAATTGTATACTGTTCCAAATTGGTCCTCTCCTGACATAGAACTTGGCACATGGAAAGCATTGAGTAAACATGGGTTAAGTGAATGGATGAATATGAAGATAATTTCAGAACTGTGTTGACTTTATCATTTTTTATGACCTTGAGCATCTTTTATCAAATTAGTCCTTTTTATTACTTTTATGACCATTTCACAGCAGCTTATGTTTTAATTGTGGCTACTAAAACTGTGCAGTGCCTGAAGTTATTAAAAAAAATGTGAATTCTTCATATTGTGATTTTTAAGAGGATAACTTAATAATACATTTTTCTTCCTCATTACCTCTTTTAATAATTTAAAAGTAAAATATCAGAAAATCTAAATGACTGCAATTTATAGTGATGCTAAACTTGAAATAGAGAAGAATTTCAAATTGAGAATTTATTAAGTATACTGACAACCAGGACTACTTTAACAAAGAATATATCCATGGCTCAGTTAATTTGGAATCATGCAATAAAAGACAACTGAAAAACTTGACTAAAAATACCTTTTCCAGTGAAAATTTAGAAGGTGCATGTCAGAATGATGAAATTACCTCCACCAGTTTCTTTTCATCATGTTTCTTTTGGAAGATGAAGCTGAATAGATACTTTGAGCTATCTAAATTGCAGTTTAAATATTTTTATTGTATCATGACACTTGGCAAATACATTAGGGACATCAGAGTCTCACACTTTATGCATTAACTTCAAATTGGATAATTATTAGTCTGATCATATAAATTTAATCACTATGCCTGCTTCACTATTTCCTGAAATTCATGCCTTTGGGATTCAAAAAGTTAAAACTACAATTGATGAATAAGTCACTGCAAACATTTTAGAAAATATTTGTATCTTAGTGTTTCTCTCAGAGGAAAGTAGCAACAATATAATAATAACAACTTACTGGATATTGTTGACTTGTCAAAATACTTCTGATGTGATAGTAGTGGAAGGGTTGTAGAAAAAATGAACTAAAAATGACATTGTTGCAAAAAAAAAAAAAATTACCCATTAGTTTTGAGTATTCTGATGACGGTGGGGCAAGGAAGATAAGTTTGAGAAGAAAAAGATTGCAGAGTTATAAGTGTTTGAAAATGCATGTGATGGTTAATTTTTTGTGTCAAATTGACTGAATCATAGGATACCCAGATATTTGGCTAAACAGTATTTCCATGGGGATGTTTCTAGGCAAGAATTGCATTTGAATCACTATACTGAGTAAAGTCAACTTCCCAGTGGATGACTCAGCAGTGAAGAATCTGCCTGCAAGGGTGCAGGGGGCATGGGTTAGATCCCTGGGTGGGGAAGATCTCCTAGAGAAGGGCATGGCGACCCACCCCAGTATTCTTGCCTAGAGAATCCCTTGAACAGAGGAGCCTGGTAGGCTACAGTGCATAGGGTATGATATGGACACTACTGTGGCAGCTTAGCATGCAAGCACGCACTGAGTAAAACAGATTGTCCTCCCCATTGTGAATGAGCATCATCCAGTTCATCGTTAGTCTGAATAGAAGAAGATGGAGGAAAGGAGAATCTGTTCTCTCTCTGTCTGATCTGTATGAGCTAGGACACTGATCTCTGGTCCTTGGACTAGGACACCATTGGGGCTCTTGGTTCTTGGGCTCTTAAACTCACCGGGGACTTGACACTGTTAGCTCTCTGGTTCCGATGTCTTTCAACATGTTCTAGGACTCATAGGATTGGTTCTCTTGATTCTCATTTCTTTGGGCACAGACTGGAACTACACTACCAGTCTTTCTGGGTCTTTAGTTTGCAGGTGGCAGAGTGGAACTCTCAGTTAGTCTATCAATAACCTAGCTATAACTTCACTGCCTACCTCAAATTCTCTCACGAATCATGGTGATTTCTATTTGTACCAAACTCTAAATGAAATCTATTTGTACAAAACTGTGACCCAATTCCATATGGACTATATATACATATATATATATGCAAAATAAAAATATATGTGCTATGTATGTGTTAAATACACACACATATTATATATGAATCTATCCTACTAGTTCTGTTTCTCTGAAGAACCCTGAATAATATAATGTAATTTAAGACAAACAGAGCTGCTCACTAAAATAAAATTTCCCCTGCTAAAAAGCATGAAATGAATTCACTGAAATTGTATATTTTGCTTAATATAAATATTGTATTTAATTCAAGTATATAAAAGAGTTAAATGAAGAACAACTTATTTTTAATACAGTATGATAAGATGGTTGGAAGTTCAGATTTAAATGTGTGTAGCCCCTCTTTTCCAGGGAACCAGAATCAAAACAGGGGAAGGTCAGTAACAAAATGACTACTCAAATTAAAATGACTAAAGAGATGTACAAATACAATATCCAGAGAAGGTTAATTTTACAGAATAATACATTAAAGAAGCAGAAGTCTTGGAGATAATCATGATCCATGCAAAAGGGAGAATTGGAGGTAGGCAGTGAAGTTATACCTAGGTTCAGTTCAGTTACCCAGTCATCTCTGACTCTTTGCAACCCCATGGACTGCAGCATGCCAGGCCTCTCTGTCCATCACCAACTCCCAGAGTTTACTCAAATTCATGTCCATTGAGTCGGTGATGCCATCCAATCATCTCATCTTCTGTTGTCTCCTTCTCCTGCTTTCAATCTTTCCCAGCATCTTTTCTAATGAGTCGGCTCTTTTCATCAGGTGGCCAAAGTATTGGAGTTTCAGCTTCAGCATCAGTCCTTCCAATGAATATTCAGGACTGATTTCCTTTAGGATGGGCTAGTTGGATCTCTTTGCTATCCAAGGGACTACCAAGAGTCTTCTCCAACATCAAAGTTCAAAAGCATCAATTCTTCATTGCTTAGCTTTCTTTATAATCCAGTTCTCACACCCAGACATGACTACTGGAAAAACTATAGCCTTGACTAGACGGACCTTTGTTTGCAAAGTAATGTCTTTGCTTTATAATATGCTGTCTAGGTTGGTCATAAATTTTCTTCCAAGGGATAAGCTTCCTTTAATTTCATGGCTGCAGTCACCATCTGCAGTGATCTTGGAACCCCCAAAAATAAAGCCTGTCACTGTTTCCATTGTTTCCCCATCTATTTGCCATGAAGTGATGGGACCAGATGCCATGATCTTAGTTTTCTGAATGTTGAGTTTTAAGCCAGCTTTTTCAGTCTCCTTTTCCACTTTCATCAAGAGGCTCTTTTGTTCTTCTTGCTAATAGTTAGGTTACTGATAGAATAAGAAGCATGTAAGAATACACCAGGAAGCAAGAACAAGGTCAAGTTCAGATCAAGGAGATAGGCAAGGCATAAACATAAAATGGCAAGTGATCAGGTTTGATTATATATTTGATTTTACATAAGCTAAATAAAAGTATGAAATATATTTTAAAATTTTAAATAAAATTATAAAAATCTACCTGTATCAAGCTATGTCCTTAACAATCAGGATTTCCCAGGCAAGAATACTGGACTGGATTGCTGCTTTCTTCTCCAAGGGATCTTCCTGACCCAGGGATCAAATCCAGGTCTCCTGCACTGCAGGCGGATTCTTTACTGACTGGGCCACCAGGGAAGTTCCTCACTCCAAATTCATGCTGTTTATAAAGATCTATTTGTATCAAACCATGTTCTTAACAATCACTATAAGAGATAAAGTCTCTGTTCTTGTCTGGTAGGGGTGGGAGTAGAGCATGAGAGAATATAAAATGCAAAATATTTTCCCCCAAAAGGATACAAATGAACTCATTTGCAGACTAGAAATGGACTCACAGGCAGGACTCACAGGCAGGGGCAGGAGAGGAAGGAGGTAAATTAGAAATTTAGGATTAACATGTGCATCCTACTGTATTACAATAGAGAAACAGTAAGGACTTACTGTATAGCACAGGAGACTATATTGAATATAATGTAATAATTTACATTTGAAAGACTCTGAAAAGGACTTACACACACACACACATACACACACTCACACACAAATCTACATCCAATGTTATGTTAGTTTCAGGTATATAGAAAAGTGAGTTGGTGTATATATATATATATATATAATCATGATTATATTAAATTGAATATAATTGAATCACTTTTCTGTATATCTGAAATTAGCACAATACTGTAAATAGATAATAGGCACTGTTTTGACAGCTATTAGAGTTTTTATGTGTGCTAAGTCACTTCAGTTGTGTCTGACTATTTGCGACCCTGATGGACTATTGCCTGCCAGTCTTCTCTGTCCATGAGATTCTGCAGGCAAGAATAATGGAGTGAGTTGGCATTTTCTTCTCCGGGGAGATTATTTATGGATGGCTACCATTGTTTGGTTGTGCAATAAAGAGCAAACTGCTTATGTGAGGCATATAATTTATTGAATCTTAACTTTGTACCATAAACAGAGTTAGGTACTTTTATCTCTTCTCACCTTCTCTCCAAATAGTTATAAATTACTTGTATACAAGTAATTTGTAATGATTATACATATACCTGTTAAATATTTACTTTTGACCTGTATTTGTTGCACAGCTGGGGTAAGAATAGCTGCAGACCCATAAGGTAGCTGTGAAGAAAAAGTGAAATACATATGGATGCACTTTGAAACTAAACACTGACGCAATGGATGAAGCACAAGCTGGAATCAAGATAGCCAGGAGAAATATCAACAACCTCAGATATGCAGATGACACCACCCTTATGGCAGAAAGTGAAGAAGAACTAAAGAGCCTCTTGATGAAAGTGAAAAAGGAGAGTGAAAAATTTGGCTTTAAACTCAGCATTCAGAAAACCAAGATCATGGCATCTGGTCCCATTACTTCATGGCAAATAGATGGGGAAACAATGGAAACAGTGACAGACTTTATTTTTTGGGGCTCCAAAATCATTGCAGATGGTGACTGCAACCAGGAAATTTAAAGGCGCTTACTCCTTGGAAGGAAAGTTATAACTAACCCGGACAACATATTCAAAAGCAGAGACATTACTCAACCAACAAAGGTCCACCTAGTCAAAGATTTGTTTTTTCCAGTAGTCATGTGTGGTTGCGAGAGGTGGACTATAAAGAAAGCTGGGTGCTGGAGAATTGATGCTTTTGAACTGTGGTGTTGGAGAAGACTCTTGAGAATTGCTTGGACAGCAAGTAGAGCCAAACAGTCCATCCTAAAGGAAACCAGTCCTGAATATTCATTGGAAGGACTGATGTTGAAGCTGAAACTCCAATACTTTGACCACTTGATGAAAAGAGCCGACTCATTAGAAAAGATGCTGAGAAAGATTGAAGGAGGGAGGCGAGGGGATGGCAGAAGATGAGATGGTTGGACGGCATCACCAACTCAATGGACATGAGTTTGAGTAGGCTCTGGGAGTTGGTGGTGGACAGGGAAGCCTGGCATGCTTCAGTCCATGGGATCGCAGAGTCGGGCACAACTCAGTGACTGAACTGAACTGAACTGACTGACGTGAAGACATAAGATTAAATGCATCACCATCTTCATACGTCTAAGTCATGTAAAATTAGGATATCAGCATAAATTCTCAGTAATTTAAGCTAATATTATCGCTAGGCATAGTATTGCAAAGATAGCATTGATACCTAGGTGGAAAAGCATACACCTATACAGGAAATAAGTGAATTTGTGGAAAAATTCTTTCTGATGACATTTAGCATAGAAGTTAAATTTTCTCACATAATAACAGATGGACATTATAGCAATGAAGAAATAAAGTGATAGGCAAAACACTGAATATATGTGTGTGTGTGTGTATGTATCAACTAGATATAAATACATAAAACTGGTTTTAGTACAAATAGGTATATGAACAAAGTATCAAATTAAGTAACTTAGTACCTTTGTACCTTTGAATAGGCAGTTCATGTTTCCTTCTCAATGGGCAATTATGTAACCGAGACACTAACAAACACTGTCATCAAAGACAAGCTGAGAAACTAGAAACGTGACTACTTAAAACAAAGGCAGTATTTATCAGTTTCCTCTACAGATAGCAATGACCCTGTGCTGAACTAATGCCCAAAATAAGCAGAAGCATCTTGTGCAAGTTTGGACATTTTTCTTCAAAAGATAGTTAATGCACACACTTTGATCCTTTCATTCATCAAGCCTGCTGCCCAAGTCAATATCTGATAGCTGGCTGGAGCTTGAGTTACCAGTTTGGCTTCAGGGTTATCCTGTAGGTAATACGATGTAGAATAGTGTTGACAGGTACACCCTGGGCTGTTTACTTCAGGAAATTTACAAACAAAGAAACTATATTTACATAGTTTCTTTCAGTCTCTCATTCTGACATCTGCGTGTAAATAATGAAACACTTAGATGAGAAATAATTAGAGAACTATTAAGGAACCATTATGTAATTGCAAATGTCATATTCTGGGAAAGGCTTTTATGTATTTAAAAGAGCTTTGGGGGAAATAGTAAGCGATTTGGGTAGATTCAATGAATGATAACAAATAGGCTGGCAATTACCATTCCTACCACAGTATAAACTGAGAGGGAATGATTTGGGATGGGTATCCATTTCAATGCAAATAATTAAAAATATGGAACCATAAACTCAGGGCCAATTTGGGCAGGAACCTGGTGTCCTTTGACTAACAAAAATTTGTAGGATAAGTTCTATCTTTATTCTACCACACACACCCCAAGTAAAGTAACTGATGATGCTACGGGGACAAAGTACTTGAATTAATCAGGAAGAATATGCCTCAAAACACCCACACTATCTGCCTATGAAGTTCCACAGGCATGGAGAAGTGCATGAGAAATAGCCTGGGGCTTCTCTGGTGGCTCAGTGGTAAGGAATTCACCTGCTAATGCAGGAGACATGGATTTGATCCCTGATCTGGGAGGATGCCACAAAGCAAATAAGCCCATGAGCCACAGCTACTGAAGCACAGGGCAGGTCCAAGGGCCTATACTTCTCAACAAGAGAAGACGCCACAATGAGAAGTCTGGGCACCACCACTAGAACAAAGCCTGATAAGCGATGAAGACTCAGCACAGTCATAGATACATAAATAACATTTAAAAAAAAGAAATAGCCTATTTTTACAAATAAGGATGGGGAAGAGGAAGGCTATGTCATGTTTTAACTTTCTCATATTGCCCTGAAGAATAGAATTTTTTTTTTAAATTTATTTATTTATTTTTTTCAGTGGGTTTTGTCATACATTGACATGAATCAGCAATAGATTTACAAGAATAGAATTTTTATTTGCTTCTTTGTTTATCATTTAATGCCTTGGGAATGGAGAATTCTTCTTTTAGTTTGTCCCATTCATATCAGTGAAAATGTTAGTCATCAGTATACATCCTGGAAGCTACAGAGTTTTCTTTATTACTGATATTGTTAGACCATCTGGACACATAAAGTAATTATTCAAACTAATTAGTTGTAAAACATATTGTTATGTCCATTATCACAATGCCTCAATTTAATCTTTCCAAATTACTAAAATGTTAATTTCACTGGGTGAATATATATATATATATGTATATATATATATATTATAAATTCACATATAAAAACAATTGCAAAACATGAACTCATGTTTCAACTAATGCAGTTCATTTATACATGGCCTATTTCAATTGTTATCTGATCTATCACCTTGGAGAGAATTAAATTTTCCTAACACAAACAGATTTAAGTGACATGGGAAGGATAATTTCACATACAGGAGAGTAAATTGAGCAAACTAATTTGTCTGGCCTCTCTCCAGCTGGAAAGGACTTACTGTTCAGTTAGGAAAAAAAAAAAAAAAAGAAACACAATTTAGTATGTGAGGCTGCCAGAGTTAATACCATGACGGGCGGCCTGGACCTAAGTTTTAGCTTCCCCCAAAATGGTAAGATTCCCTACCCCCATCAGGTAACCTGGAGCCAGCCAATCAATATGCGCCCAGTAAGAACAAAGGGAGAGCTGAAAAGCCCGCGAAAGTCTGTACCGATAGAATTACTTTGCAAACATGTAACCAATCCGCTTAAGCCAACTACTAACCGCTTTTGCATATCTTATAAATTTGTGTACCAAGCTTGAGCTCGGCGCTTTCTGACCCTGCACCACTGTGATGTTTGTGGCAGAAAGCCCTGGCTCGAGACAGTAATAAACTTCCCTTTTTGCGAGTTGCATTGTCTTGGAAGCCTTCTCTCTTCCCGCTCGGGGATTCGGACATCGGGCATAACATTTGGGGGCTCGTCCGGGATCCCTTGACAGGGAGAAGAGAACGCTTACAGGACAAAGGGGAAGGATAAATAATAACACCGGTGCTCAGGAAGCAGGGGGAGCAAGCCGGCGTAAGGCCGGGGCCAGCGGACGCGCTGGGCAGCAGCCGACTCCGCGAGAAGGTTTTTTTATAAAGGGGGAGCAAGCCGGCGTAAGGCCGGGGCCAGCGGACGCGCTGAGGGGCAGCCGACTCCGCGGGAAGGAAAGTTCCTCTCCCGACCCCGAGCCTGGTGAACAGCGGACGTCATTCGGTAAGGTGAATCTGCTACCGGGAGGCAAGAAAATTCAGGGGGCCCGAAAACCCAGCGCTGTGTAGTCGGCTGACGTTTGTTTGTCCGTGTGTTTGTCTTTGGCTCTCCGTGTTTTTGTGTGTGTGTGTGCCGGCATTGTCTCTAGTCTCGTTTTCTTCTGGTGCATCGTTCTTTCTCACTTCTGACTTATTCTCTCTCTTCCTTACCGTTTATTCTTTGACCATGGGGCAGGGAGAATCTACCCCACTTTCTCTCATGACTGACCATTTTTCGGATGTCAGGGCCAGGGCCCATGACTTGTCTTTGCTAGTCAAAAAAGGTAAATTAATAACTCTTTGTTCTGCAGAGTGGCCCGCCTTTCAGGTTGGATGGCCTCCGGAAGGCACCTTTCAACCGTCCATCATACAGGCTGTGAAGGAGAAGATTATGGCTCCTGATCCCTGGGGCCATCCGAGTCAAGTCCCCTATGTCATGGTCTGGCAGGATCTAGTAGAAAATCCACCTAAATGGTTAAAACCTTTTGTTTACAAACTTCCTAGTTCCTCCAGTTCACAGGTCCTGGTGATGGAGACCCCCCCGGAGGAAACCAAAAAGAAAGAGGACCCAAAACCAGTCCTTCAGGAATCATCTTATCCAAACCTGATAGATCTAGAAACGGAGATAAGGCCTCCGCCATATGTGCCCTCCTTGCAATCCCCTCCGAGGAGAGAAGCTCCCACAGCTGAACCGAGAGGATTAAGAGGGCCAACGGGAACCGACCGTGAGGGGGGACCGGCATTGGGGACCCGGGGGAAAACTAAGGGAGATAGGGGTAAGCAAGACCCTGGGGACCCAGAGTTACCTTCATCCACTGTTCAAGCGCTCCCCGTCCGAGTGGGACCAACTAACCCGGACGGAGAGCGAACCTATCAGTACTGGCCCTTTTCCACGAGTGACCTGTACAATTGGAAGACCCAAAACCCTCCTTTCTCAGAGAAGCCCCAAGGCCTCATTGACCTCTTAGATTCCATTTTGTTTACTCATAATCCCACCTGGGATGATTGTCAGCAGCTGTTGCAGGTGCTCTTCACCACGGAAGAACGGGAGCGAATTCTGGCAGAGGCGCGGAAACGGGTACCAGGGGTCGACGGGAGGCCAACCGCCCAGCCTCATCTTGTGGACGAGGGGTTTCCTCTGTTGCGGCCTAACTGGGATTTTGAGCGGGTGGAAGGTAGGGAGCGTCTCCGAGTGTGCCGCCAGACTCTAATGGCTGGCCTGCGGGCTGCAGCAAGAAAGCCGACAAATCTGGCAAAGGTAAATTTAGTAAGGCAAGAGCCCACTGAAAGCCCGGCAGCCTTCCTAGAGAGGCTGATGGAAGCTTTCAGGCAATATACACCTATGGACCCCCAGGCTGAGGAGTCACGCACTGCAGTTTTGTTAGCGTTTGTGAATCAGGCAGCCCCAGATATTAGGAAGAAATTACAAAAGGTAGAGGGATTGGGAGAACAGACAATACAGGATTTACTGAAAGTAGCTGAAAAGGTATTTAATAATAGGGAGACCCCAGAAGAAAGGGAAGAGCGAATTCGGCGGGAGGAAAGGGAATTAGCGGAAAAGATCAGGAAAGAAGAGAGGGAACATAGGGCGAGGGAAAACCGGAAGAACCAGAAGGAGCTAGCCCAGATTCTTTTTGCGGGGTTAAAGGCCGGGACAGAATTGAGGGAACCTCGAGACCCCCGGACGGGAGAAAAAGAAAAACCAAAAAGGCAGGCCCTAAAGAAGGATCAGTGCGCCTACTGCAAAGAACAGGGGCACTGGAAAAACGAGTGCCCTAAGAGGGACTCAAGGAGAGGAATGACCCAGAGAGAGAAAATCCCCCCCGGAACTCGAGTTCTATATGCGGGGGAAGACAGTGACTAGGGGAGTCGAGACTCGGCACCCCTCCCCGAGTCCTGGGTAACCATACATGTGGAGGGGAAACCCGTTGGCTTCATGGTGGATACTGGCGCCCAACACTCTGTTTTAAATCAAAAACTGGGACCAATGTCTAAGAAAGCCAGCTTAGTGCAAGGAGCCACGGGGACAAAAAGATATTGTTGGACCACAGAACGGAAAGTAAATCTAGGGACCCACCAGGTGTCCCATTCGTTTTTGGTGATACCAGAATGCCCAGCCCCTCTACTTGGAAGAGACTTGTTGACTAAAGTTAATGCTCAGATCCATTTTGACCCAGGGGGAATGTCAGTCACGGATGGACTTGGACAACCGATACATGTCTTGTCCCTAGCCTTAAGGGATGAATACAGACTTTTTGTGCCTAAGCCCTCAGAGACCGTAGCACTAGATGTACAACCGTGGGTCCATAAATATCCATTGGCCTGGGCAGAAACAGCAGGAATGGGACTAGCTAAACAGAGACATCCGGTCGTCATCGAGCTAAAGGCCGAGGCAGTTCCTGTGAGGGTGAGACAGTACCCTATGAGCCAAGAAGCTCGGCGGGGGATCACTCCCCACATTCGACGGCTCATGGAGGCCGGAATTCTCAGGCGATGCCGATCCCCTTGGAACACCCCCTTACTGCCGGTGAAGAAGCTAGGGGGGACAGATTACAGACCTGTCCAAGACCTGCGAGAAGTCAACAAACGGGTGAGTGACATACACCCAACTGTCCCTAACCCGTATACTCTCCTGAGCAGTTTACTGCCTGAGTACACTTGGTACACTGTGCTGGACTTGAAGGATGCCTTTTTCAGCCTACCCCTGGCAGTCCAGAGCCAAGAGATATTTGCCTTTGAGTGGACTGAGGAGGAGGGCCAACCAGTAGTACAATTAACTTGGACCCGCCTCCCACAGGGGTTCAAGAACTCCCCTACCTTGTTTAATGAGGCTCTGAGTGAGGACCTCTACGAATATCGGGCTTGCCACCCAGAGGTCATTCTGCTACAATATGTAGATGACCTTATGTTGGCTGGAACCACAGAGGAAGCTTGCAGCCGTGCCACTGGGGACCTATTACAGACCCTAGGCATCTTGGGGTATCGCGCTAGCGCAAAGAAGGCACAAATAGCCCGGCAAGAGGTCACCTATTTGGGGTATAAGATCAGGCAGGGGCAAAGGTGGCTAACCCAGGCCATGAAAGAAACAATATTGCAGATACCAGAGCCCAAAAACCCCCGCCAGGTGAGAGAGTTTCTGGGGACTGTTGGATATTGCAGACTGTGGATTATGGGGTTTGCTGAGAAGGCCCGGCCCTTATATGAGGGAAGTAAAGAGACCCCAAAGTGGACTTGGACTGAGCCAATGAAACAGGCTTTCCAGACACTCAGACGGGCCCTACTAGAAGCCCCAGCCCTTGCCCTGCCTAACCCAAATAAGCCATTCCAGCTGTTTGTAGATGAAAAGCAAGGAATAGGAAAGGGGGTCTTGACTCAACAATGGGGACCATGGAAGCGGCCGGTAGCATACCTTTCGAAGCGATTAGACCCGGTGGCCGCTGGGTGGCCCCCTTGCCTTCGCATCATTGCAGCTACAGCCCTCCTCGTCCGCGACGCTGACAAGTTGACGTATGGACAGCAACTCTCGGTTTACACCCCCCACACCGTGGAAGGGGTTTTAAAGCAGCCGCCGGGTAAGTGGATCTCCAATGCCCGCTTGACACACTACCAGGCCTTGCTGCTCGATGCCCCACGGGTGCGTTTTCAGACCCCTTGCTTCCTAAATCCGGCCACGCTCCTACCCAACCCAGAGAAGGACAGCCCTCTCCATGATTGCAGTGAGATACTGGCTGAGGCCCTGGCGGCACGAAAAGACTTAACTGATGTACCCCTAAGCAACAGTGAGCTAGTATGGTTCACCGATGGGAGCAGTTATGTAAAAGATGGGCAAAGGAAGGCGGGAGCAGCCATAGTTGATGATTCAGGGCAGACGATATGGGCTGAGACACTACCCCCAAACACTTCTGCACAAAAAGCAGAATTGATTGCCCTAATACAGGCTCTGGAGCAAGCCAAAGGGAAGAGAGTCACCATTTTTACTGACAGCCGATATGCTTTCAGCACTGCCCATATTCAAGGTCCCATATACCAAGAAAGGGGATTTCGGACAGCTGAGGGAAAAGAGGTCAAAAATCTGCCTGAGATTCGCAGGCTCTTGGAAGCTGTCCAACTACCCCGGGCAGTAGCGATAGTACATGTCCCCCGTCACCAGAAGGGAGAAGACCCTAAGGCGCAAGGCAATCGTGCTGCTGATGCGGCAGCTCGAGAAGCGGCTAGCCGGGACTATGCCGCCCCCATATTAGCCGTGGGACTTCCACCCCCTGGTATGGGGACCTTGCCACCAGTTCCCGAATATTCCCTCCCCGATCTCGCCTGGATCAACAAGGATACCACCCTCCAGAAAGATGACCAAGATGGATGGTACCGAGACCAAAACAACAACCTGATCTTGCCTGCCTCCCTGGGTCGTCACCTGTGTGAACACCTGCACACAACTACACACTTGGGAGAAAAAAAGACCCTAACACTTCTCCAGATGGCCTGCCTGAGGTTCCCTCGACAAAATGTAACTGTACGAGAGATAATTCAAGCCTGCGAAGCGTGCCAGCTGATGAGGGCAGAGAAGAAGCAGCACTCGGGAACGAGGTACCGAGGGGAAAAGCCAGGGCAACATTGGGAGATAGATTTCACCGAGGTAAGGCCAGGCAAGTATGGGTACCGCTATCTGTTGGTACTGGTAGATACCTTCTCGGGGTGGGTGGAAGCTTTCCCCACTAAGGGAGAGACAGCAATAGTGGTTGCTAAAAAGATCTTAGAGGAGATAGTGCCTAGGTATGGGCTGCCAGTGACTATGGGCTCTGATAATGGACCTGCCTTTGTGAGCCAGATTGTACAAGGGCTGGCCCAAGCTCTGGGGACGAAATGGAAGTTACATTGTGAATATAATCCCCAGAGCTCAGGACAGGTTGAGAGAATGAATCGGACCCTAAAAGAAACTTTGACAAAGTTGGCAATAGAGACTGGCGGGGACTGGGTGACCCTCCTCCCCTTTGCACTCTTTCGGGCACGTAACACCCCTTATAAGCTGAATCTTACTCCTTTTGAGATTCTGTATGGAAGACCCCCTCCTGTGTATCCTATTTTCGAAGGAAAATATCTGCCACCCCCTACTTTGGGACAATTCCAGCAAACTCTGATAGCATTAAGTAAGGTGCATAACCATGTTTGGAAATTGATTCGAGAGATACATGAGGGCCAAAACAAGAGGGCCCTCCCCTCACATAATATTGGCCCAGGTGATTGGGTTTGGGTAAAACGACACCAATCTAAAGTATTAGAACCTAGATGGAAAGGCCCTTATGTTGTTCTTCTTACCACTCCTACCGCTGTCAAGGTCGACGGGATTGGACCCTGGGTTCATTGCAATCACGTGCGGCAAGCCACATCGGAAGAACAGGAAAAAGCGCGAGCAGAATGGAAGGCGAGTCCTCACCCGTCAAATCCTTTGAAACTGAAACTCGTCCGCTGGGAGACCTCCTAATTCTCCTGCTGATGGCAGCTCTCATCGACCCAGGAGCGACCAGTCATAACCCCCATCAACCTGCTAAGATCACATGGAAACTCAACGACGGGCAAACTCATGAGCTGCTCAATGAGACCTCAGGAATCCACCCTCCAAACACCTGGTGGCCGGACCTGAACTTCGACCTCTCAAGCCTCTTCGCAAAGCAGGACGGTCTCCATGATAAGTACTATAGGGATGGGATAAAAAACCATAGGTTGGGGTTTTGGGCTTGCCCGGGCTATGTAAAAAATAACTGGAAAACCTGTGGTGGCATAGAAAGCTATTATTGCAGGAGCTGGAGTTGTGTGACCTCTTGTGATGGACCCCAGAGGTGGGATGTCGGAAACAGAGATCTAGTTAGCTTCACCTTCAAGGACCGTAGACACCAGGGGCCTCAGGTACGAGTACGATTTAACCAGGAACGGGCGAAGAAAGAAAACCGCTGGACCTCAGGACTGACTTGGGGTTTTCAGCTCCACGTAAATTGGCCCGGCCCCTACCCAGGCGAGCTTTTAATCATTAAACAGGTTATTGAGCCGGTGCAGGTACATAGTTTAGGTCCCAATCTGGTCAAAGCATTACAGGGGCACAAGGCGACCCCCAAGCCAACCCCCTTCAGACCAAGCTTGCCAGGAACATTTAACATCTCTGAGCCTCAGAGGCAAACTGACAGAAACCCCTGGCCCTCTGGCTGTTACCATTAGCTCAGCAATTCAGGACCCCCTATGGGCCTTAGTGAATGCAGCCTTTACGGTCTTAAACCATACCAACCCTAATGCAACCCAGTCCTGTTGGCTTTGTTATAATCTTCACCCCCCCTTCTATGAGGCCATAGGCCTCAATGTCTCTTACCACTTATCTTCAGGCCAGAACCCACCCCCATGCCGATGGGAAGAACGCAAGGTTGGCCTCACAATGAATGAAGTTTGGGGACAGGGACTCTGTTTGGGCACAGTGCCACGTGATAAAACTTCCCTCTGTGCCCGGACTATTAGTAACCTACGCTTATATGGCAAAAATTGGATTGTGCCAGAGGTTGGGGGCTGGTGGATTTGTTCACATACTGGGCTAACCCCATGTTTAAATGTGAAGGTTTTTAACCAGAGTCAAGAATTCTGTGTTCTGGTTGCTGTAATGCCAAAAATCTTATACCACTCTGAAGAGGTTATGTACTCACATTGGGACCGAGAATTGCCAAGACAAAAGAGAGAGCCAATCAGTGCGATCACCATGGCAGTCTTGTTCAGTCTTGGGCTGGCAGGAGCAGGGACAGGAATAGCTTCACTATCTCTGCAGGGCCAAGGGTTTTCTTCCCTACGAGCCGCCATAGATGAAGATATAACTCGCATAGAAGAATCAATCAGCCGCTTAGAGAAGTCTCTGACTTCCTTGTCTGAGGTGGTCTTGCAGAATAGGAGAGGATTGGACTTGATTTTTCTCCAACAGGGTGGGGTCTGCGCGGCTCTGGGAGAAGAATGTTGTTTCTATGCAGACCATACAGGAGTGGTAAGAGAATCTATGGCAAAAGTAAGAGAAGGGCTGGCGCAACGAAAGAGGGAACGGGAGGCCCAGCAGGGATGGTTTGAGTCTTGGTTTCAACGCTCCCCCTGGCTGACCACCTTAGTTTCCACCCTCCTGGGCCCGCTTATAGTGCTATTATTAACTCTCACATTTGGCCCTTGTATTTTAAACCGGCTAATGTCATTTATTAAAGAACGTCTAAATACCATTCAGATTATGGTATTGAGGCAGCAATATCAGATGGTAGCCCAGGATGAAGAGAAGGATTCCTCTACAGGAACAAGAAGACAGGGGGGAATGTGAGGCTGCCAGAGTTAATACCATGACGGGCGGCCTGGACCTAAGTTTTAGCTTCCCCCGAAATGGTAAGATTCCCTACCCCCATCAGGTAACCTGGAGCCAGCCAATCAATATGCGCCCAGTAAGAACAAAGGGAGAGCTGAAAAGCCCGCGAAAGTCTGTACCGATAGAATTACTTTGCAAACATGTAACCAATCCGCTTAAGCCAGCTACTAACCGCTTTTGCATATCTTATAAATTTGTGTACCAAGCTTGAGCTCGGCGCTTTCTGACCCTGCACCACTGTGATGTTTGTGGCAGAAAGCCCTGGCTCGAGACAGTAATAAACTTCCCTTTTTGCGAGTTGCATTGTCTTGGAAGCCTTCTCTCTTCCCGCTCGGGGATTCGGACATCGGGCATAACAAGTATTAACTAGAAGAGGCAGAAAAGGAAGTTGAAGCAGAAACCTGAAGAAAATACGAAGAAGCTCTGGGTTTGCTGTGATTTATTAAGTCAGAGGAAAGGATTGATTTGTTTAAATTTAATTCCTGCATGCAAGGCCACCTCCTTAAGCATCTCAACTTGAAGGGTTTTAGCAAGGCCTATTAACTTATAAGCCCTGCACTTTTTCTGTTTCACAAGGATCTTTCAGTAAGAATTTACACTCAGATAAAAGACCTAGCAGGAAACTGTCCTATCTATGCAATTGAAAAAGAGAGAAAAAAAAAAAAATTGGCTTCAAATTCTTTTCAAGTATAAGGGAATGACTGAGGTTCATCAAATTCAAGAAGACAGACAACAGAATTGCATAAAATATTTAGGGTATACATGAAGAAAATGAAAGATATAGACCCAAACCATAAGATTCAACACAAAAGTTATAGGAGTTACAAAATTAAGAACAAAGCAAAGATATAATCAACAAAACAATGCACTAATTGCAATTCCTGTCATCATTAGTTTTGCAATATGTTCATAAGTTGGACTAGTTCTAACCATCTCTACCACAACCAGCATCTCTTGTCTGGATTATTACTTTAAGCTTCCAATTGTTTTTTCCTTATTGAAAATATTTCCTCTCTCCTTCAGCTGGTTTAAAAAAAATAGCCACTTGACCTGTTAATCACAGAAAACTCCAGACCTCCATCACTCCTCTGCTCAAAAATCACCCTGTTGCTCCTTAACTCAATCTGAGTAAAACCAAACTCCATCAATATCCTACAAGAATCTATGATTTGTGCCCTTGTTACTTCTTTTTGAAATCCATAATTCAAACAGAACTTTAGCATATAAATAATAATAGAATTACTGCATATATACTTTTGAACTAAGATTGCCAATTTAAAATTCTACTTTATCAAACTACTGAAACACAATATATTATTTAACCTATTATTACATTCAAATGTATTATGCTAGTATAATATATACTAGAAACCTATCCTGATTTGTAATGAAACACAATCTGATAAATCTAGTTTATTGACATAATTGTGTTACATGTTCATGAATTAATTACCATGGTTAAAAGCATTGAATGTTTTATATGAACAAATATGTATATGCCATACAAGAATTTACTAGAATGAGCTGTAACTCTTGAATTTTCACAATTTGAAAGTGTACATTTGCCCCTTCATCTTTTATTATACTTTTGATAACTTGTTTGATTTAAAAAATATAAACAGTCTAAATTTTGCTGACATATTGAAATTATTCTTAATGAAATGCATTGTTTTAAGGAAACAAAAGCTGCAACAGATGCTTTTATTTTAAATTTATTAAGTAAAAATAATAAAACTAAATAACTTACTATACAAACATATCTTCTTCTAATATAAATCAGGTTTAGGTAATCAGCCTCAGATCTGAGGCTGAAGTTCTTAATTATTTTAAAAGATGAATCAAACACTTGAAATATCATATAATAAACATAATTAACTTAATATAAAGTTCTTAACATTTGGTATCATCTAAACACTTGTAGTCATTCAATACATGTGCACAATATTTAATTTTCTATTGAAGTTTTATCAAGGGGGCTAAAATCAGATTTCCTAGTAGTTCTTATGTATTTCCCCAAATTTTAAATATTAATGGTATTCTTCTCAAAATGATTTTTCCTTTTTCACCCAAAATCTCTTCAATTTATGTTCATCTTCTCATTGTTTTTTCTGAAACTCTCTGCTTCATATCCCAATTCATAAATCCCACTACCCGACCCACCCTAGACTCACAGAAAACTGTAATATTCTTCTGTAACATACTCTTTTGTCCTTTTAAAATAAAATACAGTAAACTAATTTTTCCATATACTTTGAAAAAAGAGTAAGGTCAATTTTTTCATGAAAAAGCTTGAGGATTGACCCAAGGAAAAAAACATGATGTCAAGGAAAATAAATTAAACATGAGTCTTTCCCTCCTTCATTTACTTTCTCATCAAAAGTGGAATTTAGTAAGTTACATTTATTTAAAAGTACTCAAATCTAAATTTGAAAATTCATGATTGCACTTTTTAGTTAAAGAAACACATAAACACATCAAAGAGATTCTCAATTTCCAAATAAGATGAAATAACTTGTCAACAGTTAGAAAACTGAATTAAATTATCCAGCACCCCCCGATAGCTCAGTTGGTAAAGAATCTTCCTGCAATTCAGGAGACCCCAGTTCAATTTCTGGGTTGGGAAGATCCCCTGAAGAAGGGATAAGTTACCTACTCCAGTATTCTTGGGCTTCCCTTGTGGCTCAGCTGGTAAAGAATCCACCTGAAATGCAGGAGACCTGGGTTTGATCCCTGGGTTAGGAAGATACCCTGGAGGAGGAAAAGGCTACCCAGTCCAGTATCCTGGCCTGGAGAATTCCATGGACTGTATAGTTCATGGGGTCACAAAGAGTTGGACATGACTGAGAGACTTTCACTTTCACTTTGCATAAAAAGATAACTATTTTATGCAGTGATCAAGCAAAATTAAATAATAGGAATGCATATTCTAGGTAAGGTACCTAAAGTTTTAAAATTAAGTCAATTCCTCTCTATCTGCCTCAATCAATGACTCAATCTCTCTCTTTCCCTCTGTTTCTCTCCCTCTCTTCTAATGTTATCAGAAGTTTAATAAGAAAATACTTGACAATTAAGGAAATCAAACATTAAAGCCTCAGAAGCAATTTGCTTCAAGTGTATTTGTGTTCAGATTTTAGGTTGAAATGTGTCTTCTGCTGATGAATTGCCATCTCCTACATACTAGACATTACTAGCATTTATTCAACAGAAATTCTTACCCTGGAAGGAAACCCAAGTACACCAAGTGATAAGAGCTCTCATGTAGAAAGATTATCGGTACCTTCACGTATATACCAAAAACTGTGTCATTGTGTGTGGAGATTAAGTAGAGGTGGTTTAATCTGAAAAGCTATGTGAGTGTTCTGAAAGCCAAAATGTTCCTATTAGGTGTATCATAGATACTACTAAAGATATTTTAAAAATCATATTTAATTGATACATCATGTTCACAGGAAATTTGGTATATTTATGCTAAATATTGATTTTATATTTTCTCAATTAAGTAAAACCCATAAAAGATGATGGTGCATGTGATAGGAAACAAAACTACATATTGTTAAAAATGCAGAAAAAAAAATAATAAAATAACTACTCCTTATTCTTGTTGGAAATTCTTCTCAATAAATGACTGTGTAAGACTTCAACAATTATATCTACACTTACACACCAAATAAAGCCTTTATGTTCAGGATAAAATAGAGGGTGGTAGGAGAGATGTAAAGTGGAGAAGGACAGATAAATCCATAGGTTCAAATTCACTTTCACAAAATTCCCCAGAATTTTAAAAGTGAACATTTAAAAGAAAGCATGAGGTAATACAATAATCATAAGATTGCTAAAATATACATCTAACAATATAGATATAAATGTAGAAGTGAACATAGATATAATGATATATATTAGTAGACACATAACTTAGTATATACCTCTAAACACATCCAGTTGAGTGTTCTTGTTGTTTAGTTGCGAAGTTGTGTCTGACTCTTTTGCAATCCCATGGACTATAGGCCTTCAGGATCCTCTGTCCATGGGATTCCCAGGCATGAATACTGGAGGAGGTTGCCATCTTTTCTCCAGGGGATCTTCCTGACCCAGGGATCAAACTCAGGTGGATTCTTCACTACTGAGCCACTTGGGAAAACCCAGTGTTAGGGGATTATTTTAGGAACAAATAAAAACTAAACCTTATGAATAAACAAATTACTGTTACTTCATAGATTAAACATTTAAATAAAGGTGTTTATACAGGTCTCAAATTTGGCACTCAAATTAAAAAAAAAACTTCATATCATAATTACATGTAATTACAATTAAAAGCAATTATAAATATATTTAAATGTCCTAAAATAATTATATTAAATAATTTTATGTAACATTGCCAAGATAACAACTTAAGTTCTCATCTTATTTTGCCTGGTATTTTACAACAGTTTTTTTAACTTAGTCTTCTCTTCCTGTTTCAGCAGTCTTGAATAAAGTTTCCCCTGCCTGTTTAAATTATCTGGTTCAATTTTTTCCACGACATAAAATAAAAATTAACTAAAGAATTTATCATTGTTTATTTCCGTGTGTTTCTTTCCTTGTTATTATTTCTGGGGATATGTTCACCAAAGGTATTTGGAAGTAACTGACTGTGTATGCCAGGAAATACCAAAATTAAAACCATGCATGATTAGGTACTGTGAGTGGGAAAGCTCTACCAACATTTACTGTCAAAATATATGGTATACGAGATTGTTGTTGCTTAGTCACTGAGTCAGGTTCGACTTTTGACACTTTTGCGACCCCGCGGACTGTAGCCTTCGGGACTCTGTCCATGGGGATTTCCAGGCAAGAATATAGGAATGAGTTGACATTTCCTTCTCCAGGGGATCTTCCTGACTCAAGAATTGAACCCAAGTCTCTTGCATTTCAGGCAGATTCTTTACCAATGAGCCACCAGGGGAGTCCCTATATGAGATGGTTATCTGTATTTAGATCATGAAACAGAGCAATATATAAAGAGATATGGAATAGAATGGGAGTTGCTTTTCTAAGCTCTTTGTCCAGCATTATCTCCCAAGAGGAACCAAAAGCAATACTTTCATTAAAAAAGAAAAGAAACGCCCTGGATTGAAAACTCCTTGACATGTGGCACGTGTGATTCATGCACAACTCTAAAATGATTGTCCTCTTTTATTTTTAAAAATAAACGCTGGATGCCATTTATCTCATTCCTTTCCACTCTTCTGCAATTTTTCATAGGCAATGTAGTCCGACATAATTGTAAAATATTGATGAAGCCAAAGGCATGGTCTCACTCTTTGGGCAGGGAAGCTCAAATGGGACATAGCTTGTAATGGCTTAGTGTCTTCTCGTGCCACAACCTCA
This sequence comes from Cervus elaphus, assembly GCF_910594005.1. NCBI lineage: Eukaryota > Metazoa > Chordata > Mammalia > Artiodactyla > Cervidae > Cervus > Cervus elaphus. The sequence goes on along the minus strand of NC_057845.1, from coordinate 15,762,402 downwards.
TGTTCGTTGCTGATTCTCTCACATCTCTAGACGAGCAAAGAGGGCATGTCAATGGTTAAATCAATCTGTGGGTTTTGTTTTTTTTTTTAATTAAATAGGCTATGGAAATGTCAAGTGCATGAGACATGCCTATACTGATTTCTGCTTGATGACAACTGCTTAAATAGGCTGTGTAGTAAGCATGCAGAGTCAAGAGGCTTGCCCCTGACAAGAGAAGAACAATGTAAAAGTAGTAATGCTTTTTTCCTATTATCAAAGGAAGTTAATAAAGCCAATTGTCCTGAGCTTCCCATTCACAGTCAGCTGCAGAACATTCAATAGCTTTACTACCCTCTTTCTGAGAAATGCGTTACAATCCTAAGCCATTGAGTTACTCTTAATTTCTTCATCATGGAGAACTGTGACCTGTATTCCATGACTATTAGATGATTTTTAATGAGCAAATATTTCTTTTTTTAGAAAAATACAAGTTATTTTCAAGTTGCAATAGATAAGTGGGGTTTAAAGTACTCAGTCTGAAATTTCACTCAACATTTATTAGGGAAAATATACATCTAGTACTACTATATGCTAGCATCACTCATGGAAAAAGAAATAGTGATGATCATCAGTCAGTCCAGTTCAGTCGCTCAGTCATGTCTGTGACCCCATGGACTACAGCACTCCAGGCTTCCCTGTTCATCACCAACTCCTGGATTTTATTCAAACTCATGTCCATTGAATCAGTGATGCCATCCTACCAACTCATCCTCTGTCGTCCCTTTCTCCTCCTGCCCTCAATCTTTCCCAGCATCAAAGTCTTTTCAAATGAGTCAGCTCTTTGCATCAGATGGCCAAAATATTGGAGTTTCAGCTTCAACTTCAGTCTTTCCAATGAATATTCAGGACTGATTTCCTTTAAGATGGACAGGTTTAATCTCCTTGCAGTCCAAGGGACTCTCAAGAGTCTTCTCCAACACCACAGTTCAAAGTATCAATTCTTTGGCACTCAGGTTTCTTAATAGTCCAACTCTCACGTCCATACATGACTACTGGAAAAGCCATAGTCTTGACTAGATGGAACTTTGTTGGAAAAATAATCTCTCTGCTTTTGAATATGCTGTCCAGGTTGGTCATAACTTTTCTTCCAAGGATTAAGCATCTTTTTATTTCATGGCTGCAGTCACCATCTGCAGTGATTTTAGAGCCCCAAAAAATAAAGTCTGACACTGTTTCCACTGTTTCTCCATCTATTTGCCATGACGTGATGGGACTGAATGCCATGATCTTTGTTTTCTAATGTTGAGTTTTAAGCCAACTTTTTTCAGTCTCCTCTTTCACTTTCATCAAGAGGCTCTTTAGTTCTTCATTTTCTGCCATAAGGGTGGTGTCATCTGCATATCTGAGGTTATTGATATTTCTCCCAGCAATCTTGATTCCAGCTTGTGCTTCATCCAGCTTAGCATTTCTCATGATATACTCAGCATATAAGTTAAATAAGTAGGGTGACAATATACAACATTGACGTACTCCTTTTCCTATTTGGAACCAGTATGTTGTTCCATGTCTAGTTCTAACTGTGGTTTCCTGACTTGCATATAGATTTCTCAAGAGGCAGGTCAGGTGGTCTGGTATTCCCGTCTCTTTCAGAATTTTCTACAGTTTATTGTGATCCACAGTGTCAAAGGTTTTGGCATAGTCAAAAAAGCAGAAGTAGATGTTTTTCTGAAATTCTCTTGCTTTTTTGATGATCCAGCGGATGTTGGCAATTTGATCTCTGGTTCCTCCTCCTTTTCTAAAACCAGCTTGAACATTTGGAAGTTCACAGCTTATGTACTGATGAAGCCTAGCTTGGAGAATTTTGAGCATTACTTTGCTAGTGTGTGAGATGAGTGCAATTGAGCGGTAGTTTGAACATTCTTTGGCATTGCCTTTCTTAGGGATTGGAATGATAATTGGTCTTTTCCAGTTCTGTGGCCACTGCTGAGTTTTCCAAATTTGCTGACATATTGAGTGCAGCACTTTCACAGCATCATCTTTTAGGATTTGAAATAGGTCAACTGGAATTCCATCACCTCCACTAGCTTTGTTCATAGTGGTGTGTTGGTCCTTTATTGGACTGGAAACTGGTGGTCTGGAGTCGACGATGTGAGAGTAAAAGAAGGAAAGAGATTAATGTTCCCTGGGTTATGCAGCCAGCTTTCATGCTCCAGGGAATCAACCAGAAATAGAGAGAGAGAGAGAAAGAAAGGAAGGAAGGAAGGAAGGAAGAAATACATGGGGACCCAAGCTCTGACGGAGCAAAGGTGTTTTAATCAACATGGTGTGGGCGTATATACTGTCTTACAAGGTAGTTATTCTCAGCAAAGATGACGATTAAAATTCCAGACTTACAAAACATAAGGTGATTCATATTAAAGACAGAAAGTTGTAAACAATCACTTTTACCATATAGTTCATAAGAAGGAAGAGGGTACTTATCACCGTATTGAAAAACTAACAAAGGAAATGCCTGGATTACTCAGCCCTGGGAGAGGCTTGTCCCTCCTTTTAATTCCTGAATATTCAGGAATTGATAAGGAACAGAGGATTCCTGACAGATCCAAAACATCACACAGGAAGCCTCCTGTTAAGTGCTTCCTGACAGTGGTGCTTCCTAAGGCCCACTTGACTTCACATTCCAGGATGTCTGGCTCTAGGTGAGTGATCATACCATCGTGAGTATCTGGGTCGTGAAGATCTTTCTTGTACAGTTCTTCTGTGTATTCTTGCCACCTTTTCTTAATATCTCCTTCTTCTGTTAGGTCCATAGCATTTCTGTCCTTTATTAAGCCCATCTTTGCATGAAATATTTCCCTTGGTATCTCTAATTTTTTTGAAGAGATCTCTAGTCGTTTCCATTCTATTGTTTTCCTCTATTTCTTTGCATTGATCCCTGAGGAAGGCTTTCTTACCTCTCCTTGCTATTCTTTGGAACTCTGTATTCAAATGGGTATATCTTTCCTTTTCTCCTTTGCTTTTGGCTTCTCTTATTTTCACAACTATCTGTAAGGCCTCCTCTGACAGCCTTTTTGCATTTCCTTTTCTTGGGGACGGTCTTGCTCCCTGTCTCCTGTACAATGTCACAAACCTCTGTCCATAGTTCATCTGGCACTCTGTCTATCAGACCTAGTCCCTTAAATCTATTTCTCACTTCCACTGTAGAATCGTAAGGGGTTTGATTTAGTTCATAGCTGAATGGTCTAGTGGTTTTCACTACTTTCTTCAATTTAAGTCTGAGTTTGGCAATAAGGAGTTCATGATCTGAGCCACAGTCAGCTCCGGGTCTTGTTTTTGTGAAGATCATATGGCATATTAAAAGTGTGCTAGAGTTTACTAGGAATATGAAGATGTACAAGTTAATATATCATCCAACCTCAAGTACACAAAATGGATAAACTGAGGGTTTAAAAAAAACTTGAAGGATATGTAAATATTCTGTTCTGTGTGACTATCTTTAAAGGATTAAATTGTTGATATTTTTAATATTCTTTATTATATTTTCCAAAATTTGGTAAGAAGAATTTGTATTTAGAATGGTGAAATGATATAAATATTACATATTAAAAAACAGAGACATTACTTTGCCAGCAAAGGTCTGTCTAGACAAAGCTATGGTTTTCAAGTAGTCATGTACAGATGTGAGATTTGGACCATAAAGAAAGCTGAGCACCAAAGAAGTGATGCAACTGTGATGTTGGAGAAGACCCTTGAGAGTCCCTTGGACTGCAAAGAGATCAAACCAGTCCATCCTAAAGGAAATCAGTCCTGAATATTCATTGGAAGGACTGATGTTGAAACTAAAACTCCAATACTTTGGCCACCTGATGCGAAGTGCCTCATTTGAAAAGAGCCTGATGCTGGGAAAGATGGAAGGCAGGAAGAGAAGGGGACAACAGGGATTAGATGGTTGGATTGTATGATCGACTGGATGGACATGAGTTTGAGCAAATTCTGGGAGTTGCTGATGGACAGGGAAATCTGGCTTCCTGCAGTCCATGGGGTCACAGAGTTGGACGCGACTGACTGAACTAGTGAATATTGCGATAGTACTATGCTTTATGTTTTTATGAAAATGAAGAACTTGCTTATACTAAAAATCTTTTTTGTGTGTTGGGCTTCCCAGATGGCACAGTGGTAAACAATCCATCTGCCAATGCAGAAGATATAAGTTTGACCTCTGGGTTGGTAAGATTCCCTGAAGAAGGAAATGAGAATCCACTCCAATATTGCTTGGGAAATTTCATAGACAGAGGAGCCTGACAGTCTACAGTCCCTGTGGTCACAAAGAGTCAGACACAACTTAGCAACAAAGCACGTGATAAGTTGTTTAAAACTGGTAAAAATAATTCCATTTAAAAAAAAATCCTTGGAGAAATAAATGGGATTATTTTTCTGATAGGAAAACAGAAAACCTAATTTTTTTTTTCTAAATTTTTTAAATTATACTCCACCAGTACTAACCACTACTTTCTTAATAGCTTAGAAAAAGAGATTCAGGAATTTACTATCATTTTCAGAAAGTCTAAGAGAAATGTCACTGTGATAGAGAATCACCATATACTTTTTTAGCATAATGAATCCATTACATAGAATAAAAGAAACAGAGTCTATGATGATAAGCTAAGATAGAAAAATACATAAAATTAAAATACAAACTGGACTGAAGTTTCTCTTTCTCATGCTAATTTTTCTGTTGTTCTTGTCTTCAAGAGGTGGAGTCCGTTTCTCCTCCTTGTGGATTCAGGTTTGGTCTGTGAGTTGCATTGATCAATAAACCACAATAGGAATGCATTGTGGGATTTCAGATGCTAGGCCTGGATGGGCCTGGAACTTTCCACTCTCATCCCATTTACAAATTGCTGTGAAGCTGCAATATAAATACCCCCAATCCATCCTCCTTGAGGATTACATATCATAGGTAGCAGAACCACCTTAGCTGTATTCCTCTAGAACAACTATCTGATTACCATTTGACCGCCAGCAACAAATATGAAACAAGTAATCCGTCTTAGAATATACAGAAATATCAGATGATGACTACATTCCAATGAGTGACCTTAGGTAAGTCTTGTGTTAGAAATGCCTACCTAAGCCCATCCCAAATTGTTGACATACAAGATTAGGAGCAAATAAATTGGTTGTTTAAAGCCAGTAGTAATTTGTTATCCAGGCAAGGATGACTATTAAATCTCAGAGACATATAGTTTCTGAAATAAAATTAAAACTGTCCAGGAGACCCTGAAATAGTTCCTTTGAATAATAGCTAATAATGAAAATAATAACTATTATTTATTGGTAAGCAATGAGCTAAATATTTTACATTTATTGCCTCTAATAATCCTCAAAGTAATAAGCTTAGTACTTTTCTTATCTTTACTTTCTAGATATTCAAATGTTGAGAGAGATTTAGAATGTTGTTCAAGGTTTCACAACTAGAAGGATGTATTGTACAAATGAATTCAAATCCAGGTTTACTTTTAAGGTAATATTCTTAACTAGTTCAAATATTACATCCTGTTCCTCCCTATTTTCCCATAATTTCCAAATGCCTAAGACAGAGCAAAACATTGAAAGTTGAAATAACCTTAATGAGAAACCAGCCAAATATCAATGATATAAGAAAACTTTTGATAACTTTTTTCTCTCTGCTCCCACATATTGAAAGTGTCTTTCTGACAGATATTTCAGTAATCATGCCTGTAGACAAAGTATATTATTTTATACGGCTAACACAATGCCTGTGTGCTAAATCGCTTCAGTCATGTTGGATTCTTAGTGATTGTTTGGACTGTAGTCTGCCAGGCTCCTCTGTCCAGGGAACTCTGCAGGCAAGAATACTGGAGTGGGTTGCTATGCCCTCCTCCAGGGGTAACATAATGTGGTGGTGGAGGTTTGTTCGCTAAGTCTGTCTGACTCTTGCAACCCTGTGGACTGTAGCCCACCCGTCTCCACTGTCCATGGGATTTCCCAGGAAAGAATACTGGAGTGGGTTGCCATTTCTTTCTCCAGGGGACCTTTCCAAACCAGGGATAAAACCCAGGTCTCCTGCATTGCAGGCAGTCTCCTGAATTACAGGAGGATTCTTTTCCAACTGAGCCACCAGGGAAGCCTGTATTAATGTAGGTGAAATGAGCTGAAGATCTTATAGGCACTATTGACATTTTTCAGAAAAACATTACATTATAATATATTGAAAAATACAGAAAGCATGACATATCCCTTTTATTTTCAAATGATTATATAAGAACAAGCATGGGTTTTATGTATTTTTATAAGCGTGCATACCAGGAAAAACAAAATGTTGCTTCTCAGAAGGAGGATCTGTTCTGCTTGAGTATTTTTTTCCCAAAATTAAGTGACGGATTTATGAAAAACAATATCCAAAAGTTTACCAAGAAAGGTTTGTGATCTATGAATTTACAACTTTATTAAATGACATTTAAAATTCACCTTTACTTATCCTCTCTTAAAGCTCCAAAATAACATACAATTGTGGATACAATATGATCTCTCTCTCTCTCTTGAATGTGTACACATACATACACAAAGATGCATATATATTTTCCATGCAGTATGCATTTCAGTTCAGTTCAGTTGCTCAGTCTTATCCAACTCTTTGCAATCCCATGAACCGCAGCACCTCAGGCCTCCCTGTCCATCACCAACTCCCAGAGTTTACCCAAACTCACATCCATTGAATCAGTGATGCCATCTAACCATCTCATCCTCTGTCATCCCCTTAACTCTATCTATACATGTATTATTATTTATTTATACATTTCTACATACCATAGGCAAATACTAAGTACTTAGAAATAAAATAATAACAATATAGTAACAATGAAGTGAAGAGTGAAAGTGAAGTTGCTCAGTCGTGTCCGACTCTTGGCGACCCGACAGACTGCAGCCTACCAGGCTCCTCTGTCCATGGGATTTTCCAGACAAGAGTACTAGAGTGGGTTGCCATTGCCTTCTCCAATAGTAACAATACAAAATTATAAATAAAAACATACAAAAATTTAAATTAAAGATGACAAATAGGGTGATATGGATCAGAATATTTAATAATAGTAAGAAAAAGTTAGTTTTTTCCAAATATATATGAATATTAAACAAAATCCTAATAAAAGTTCCAGTAAGCCTTTGTAATATAAAAAAAGGACAAATTGTGTCTTCAATTTATATGAACATGCAATAAAAAGAATAGCTTAAACCATTTAAAAAAATAAAACAAAAAATAAGACAACAAAAGGACAAAATAAATCAAACAATAAAACAAGAAAGACTTGCATACTAAATATGAATGAGAAAGTAGCATGTCAAGAACTCATATATGGTTAATTGGAAAGTAAAATGTTACAAATACTTTGAAAGTGTTTCTTCAGTTAAGTGAAGTGCATGCCTAATGCCTAGCCTACCTATTTTTCTTTTCCCTTAGGGAGAAACTTAAGAGTGAAGGCTGATTACAGCTTTTTTCTTTCTAAAAACAAATGTGAGAGCAAATTCAACAGTGAAAGATATATTGCAAAAGATGTAAGGAAAAAATTGATTCAAATGGCCCCTGAAATATCAGATTTATCTTTCGATTCCATCAAAATATTAAATGACATGCTGGAAGATGATTTATAAGCTGTTGAAAATGTTTTTAGGTCAAGCTATCTTGTAAAAACTCATGAGTCCTTTTATAATACAATATTAAAGAGCATAATGGGAGATACTCTGAGTGCTACTTAAGGTTTCATTTTACTAGTTAGTCTACAGCAGTATGAAGAGGTTACTCAGAGCTATGCTTATTATTTTTTTTTCTCCTGTTGAAAGCAATTGTATTTTAACTTTAGGTCACTGACCCACTTATTGCATCTTTCATTTTTATTTCCACTGAATAACAGAATAAGAAACATTAACTTGCAATTTTCTCTAAAGTTATCATGCAGTATCATTTAAAGTAGAATATCGAAAGTTCTAGTAACATAAAAATGAATTATACATGAATAATTAATTTGTACTTTTTATAATTAAAACATATTATAAACTCAATTTTCTCATGGCCTAATATAGTCCAACTGGTAGAAATTTAATGTAAATATTCACTTACATACAATGCTTTAAATAAACCTGAATGTTTACAGCAGCAGGACTACAATAGGGACATAGTTTTCCTAAATACTTACCAGGAGGAAAAAATAGTCAAATAAATACTTGAATATTCATATAAAGAAATAATCAAACATGATGTGCTCTTAAAATAATGAAAACATAGATATACTAGTAATATAAATAATGTATACAATATTTACTAAAAACAGAGGCAAACTATGTGCAGAAAATATTTGTTCCCTTAACATCAGAATATGCCTGTAATTCAGGAGACACAAGGAGATGCTGGCTCTATCCCTGTGTTGGGAATATGTGTTGGCAATCCATTCCAGTATTCTTGCCTGGAGAATCCCACGGATAAAGGAGACTGGAGGGCTACAGTCCATGGAGTCCCAAAGAGTCAGACACAACTGAAGTGACTGAGGATGCAACATCAAAATAATATTTGCTTGGAAAATTTCATGGGCAGAAAGTCTGATGGGCTACAGTCCATGAGATCACAAAGAGTAGGACAAAGCTGAGTGACTAACACTTTCACTTTCACTATAAATAAATGAAGTGCATAAATAAATAAATTATAAAATATATATATATAGATAGATAGATTTAAGTCTGAAGCAGGTCTAGTTCTATGTCTTGTTTTCCTATTTGGTTATTAATATTCATTTAATTAATATCCAGAGTCACAAAATTTGTATTTCAGTTCATTCACAGATATAATTTATTACTGGAAAATTATACAGGGAAATATTAATGAAAACCAACACAGAAATTGTATTTTTGGTGGGAAGGAAGGATTTCTCTGTTTTATTTTGGTGTTCAATATATATTATCAGTTCTACTTTTAAACCAACAGCATTACTTTGACTGTTGGGTTAAAAGAAATTTTACTTTGTCTTTAGATCTTTCTGCTAAATATTTATATACATATATTTTAATTAATTTGTTTTATAATAAACTCAGTTATAAAGTGATAGAATCTAAAATGGATATTTCATATAAGCATGCCTGATATATTAAATTCCTATAGACTATAAAAGAATGGTCATAAAAAAGTAACCTATATAAAATTATCTAGCTGTCCAGATACGTTAATATACACACATAATTTATTTTTCTCAGTATTTATATTAATATCTCAGATATTACATGTATCTTCTATTTACCTTTGTTATATGTATGCCACACTTAAAATTTTATATGATGCTATGTACAAATGAATTTTGAAAAAATTTTCTAATGTAATTATTAGTTCAAAGTTCTGTGAATTATAACAGCTTATCATCTAGCACGTTCTCATTTTAGATTTAGTTTCCTTGGGAGATAACTATAAAGAGAGGGAATTAAGTATAAGGAGTAACAAAAAGCATGTACATGAAGCAAACGAAAGAAGAAAAAAAAAACTAAATTCAATTTGAGAAGAAATTTGAAAAATTACCTTGGAAAAGTACAATATTGTTTTTGATTGAGAATTGAGACTGAGATCTGTGTGAGGGGGGCTGATAGAGAAAGACTGAGGAAAGTGGAATAGAGTTACTCTTGTTGTGTAATCTATAAGCATTGTCAAGACAAATGCAGGTCAGACAGAAAACAAATTTCCCTTTTGTAGGTATAGTCTCATCTACCAGGTAAGTACATTAACCATTATCTCAAAGAAATTAAAGTGCAAATAAATCTCATATTTATAGAAAATAAAAGGCAGAGAAATCTCAAAAATTTTATGTATGAGAGAGTGAAAATCACTCAGTTGTGTCCAACTCTTTATGAACCCATGGACTGTACAGTCCATGGAATTCTCCAGACCAGAATACTGGAGTGGGTAGCCTTTCCCTTCTCCAGGGTATCTTCTCAACCCAGGAATCAAACCCAGGTATACCACATTGTAGGTGGATTCTTTACCAGCTGAGCCACAAGGGAAGCCCAAGAGAGAGTAGATAACTAAAATTCTGGCACATACAACTATATCCGAGGTGAATCAATAATTAAGCAAATGATAAAAATTTTATTTTTCAAGTGTTTTCTTTTTTAAAAGCAATACCTCTAGAATGTTATGGTAGAATACCAGAAGTTGTAAGTAACAAAAAATGTACTCAAAGGAGCATACATTTTCACGATTAGCTAACATTCAAGATGTCCAGAATTCATGTCAGTCCTAAGACTGTACTGGAATACCACAGAGAAACGTTTCAAAGGGTAGACTTGGAGACACAGTTCTACATCTCTGTCCTAAGTGTGTGCTAAATCTCTTCCCGGGATATCAAATGATAGTGTTGCTTTATATTTCACATACATACATGCATTTATATAATCTCTGTAAAGCATTTGAAACATAAATTCACATATGATCAGAACTCAAAATATTTTGACTATTACTATTTTGCTTTAATAGTAATAGAAGTAACAGCAATGTTGTAGTAAGAGCAATAATAGTAGTATTAACAGCAATAGTAGAAGCAGAGCAAGAGAAGGAGCAATACGGGCTCAATAATGTATAATTTTAAATTATTTCACTCTCCCATCTTATATGCAGTCTTCCTCCTCAGCCTGGTAGCAATAACCCTAGAGGATACCTGGTAACTGTAACAGGTATTATCTTGTTAAAGCCCTTGCTCAGAAAATCTGAAAAGTCATCCCTTTCCTAGGCTTGATTTTACAACAAATATGCTTTCTGACAGATGCAAGGCATGTCATTTTTCATCACTGATGAAATATTTCTCTTTTTATATTTTTCTTGGATCATTAGTCTGATGAAACATATTTATATTTGGGGAATTTATTTTTGAGGATTACACATTTCCGAACTAAGTGTTACTATGTGGTAAGCAGTTTCTAAATGACTCTGAGTGACTTGTTATTTCTTTTATAATGCTCACTGCTTACTACAAGTTGGACTTTATGTCTTGCTTTTTAATGAACAGAACACAGCAAGTGATGAGATGACAATTCTGAGATTAGGTTATAAAATGTTTGTAGTTCTTTCTCAGGCTTGAGACAAATGGGAGGAGGTTGCTGTGAGTAGGAATATGAAGAAGTTCACCTAGAAGAAACAGGTGATTAAAAAAAAAAAAAAAAAAAAAACACGCCAGTGGGGATCTGGTGTCTGCTAACAGCCATCTGAGTGAGCATAGAAAAGGATCAGTCCCTTAGCTGAGTTCTGGGATTGCTGGAGCCCTAGGCAGCAAATTGATTACAACCTTGTGCCTTTTGAGACACCCTGAGCTAGAGGAGCCAGCTAAGCTAGAGCTTAGATCCCAGCCTCTGTGAGATAAATCTTTGTTGTTTTAAACTGTTTAATGTCTGAGTAACTTGTTGTTCAGTCACTAAGTCATGTCTGCCTCTTCACCACCTCATGGACTGCAGCAAGCCAGGTTCCTCTGTCCTCTGCTATCTCCAAGAGTTTTCTCAAATTCTTGTCCATTGAGTCAGTGATGCTATCTAACCATCTCATCCTCTGCCTTCCCCTTCTCCTTTTTCCTTCAATCTTTCCCATTAGGGTCTTTTCCAATCAGTAGACTCTTCCCATCAGGTGGCCTGTCAGAGCTTTAGCTTCAGCATCAGTCCTTCCAATCAATATTCAGGGTTGATTTCCTTTAAATGGTTTGATCTCCTTGCAGTCCAAGGGTATCTCAAGAGTCTTCTCCATCACCACAATTCAAAAGTATCAGTTGAGTAACTTATTGCATAGCAATACCTAATATATTCAAAATTAGCATAAAACTTAGAAATATGTAAAGATTGACTTACACATACAAAATTTAGATATTTTTCTAAATTTTTCTATCAATATTTTACAGATACTGTGTTTGAAGAAAAATAACTCTAATTTCTTGGCATTGCAATTTTCATAGGAATTTATGTCATTACCACAGTTAACATAATTATTTCCAAACAGGCAATTTCAGTTACATTATTTACTTTCTTCCTTTGAAACAAGTTTTAATTAAGTCATGAATCTCATTAAATGGGAGGTATATTTTACAGAACATTTCCTTCTCCTAGCCAAAAATATCAATATATTAATCTGGGCATGCTCTGTCATTTCTGACTCTTGTGACCCTATGGTCTGTAGCTTGCCATACTCCTCTGCCCCTGGAATTTTCCAGGCACGAATACTAGAGTGTGTTGCTATTTTACTTCAGGGGATCTCCCCAAACCAGGGATAAAACCCACATCTCTTGAGTTTCCTGTATTGGCAACTGGATTGTTTAACACTGTGCCAGCTGGGAAGCTCTATGTTAATCTGTACCCAACTACATTTGACTGGAGCAGATGTGGGCACCTGGTAAAACAGGTATATACAAAATTCTGTCTTTAGGATTGTGATACCAGTTTTTGACACAGAGTTGATACAAAGACAGAACTCTCTTATCACCCCCAAAATTCTCTCCTCTTCGTACTTAAATAGCTCCCTTAAGTTTAGGCTCTTCCAATCTGTTCAATACTTTTAAATTCAATTTATTTAAATTAAAAAAAAAACCTCCAAAACAATTCATTCATTTCTATCCCCAACCCCTTCCTATCTCTGGAAACCACTAATCTGTTCTTTCTATCTATGAGCTTTTTTTTTTTTTTTTAATCTATGAGCTTTTTGAATAAAATATGCATGTATGCATTTGCATGTATAGATTTATATTAGATAGGCAGTGAAGGACAGAGAAGTTTGGTGTGCTGCAGTCCACGGGGTTGCAAAGAGTCAGACCTGACTGAGCGACTGAACAGTATTTAATTGATATGCAAATGTGTGTTAGTCACTTAGTTGTGTCAGACTCTGTGTGACCCCATGGACCGTGGCCCACCAGGCTCCTCTGTCCATGGGATTCTCTAGGCAAGAATACTGGAGTGGGTTGCCATTTCCTTCTCTAGGGGATCTTCCCAACCCAGGGATTGAACCCAGGTATCCTGCATTGCAGGCAGATTCTTTACCAACTGAGTCACAGGTAAGACCTGATATGCAAATAGTTATATGTATATATATATTATAAATCCTTCAGATTTTACATATAAGATCATGTTCTGAGTTGCATACACAAAGTTTTGTCATTGCAAGAAAAGTCATAAATAGAATTATACATATTTATCACTTTGCTTACCTTGTTTTAAACTTATGATAATGTGTTTAAGATTCTTTTATGTTATTTCCTCTTCTATGAGTTTGTTACTTATCCATTCCATAACTAAGGTACATTTCTGTTGTTTTTAGGTTTTAGCACTGACAAAATCACCATAAGTATCTGCACCCAGAGCTTATGTTAACATAGGGTTCATTTCCCTGGGACAACTTACTGACTTTATAAGAATATGACAAATAGTTTTGAGTGTGGTCAAGATATTTTGAATTCCTTTCATTTATGTGAATTTGTCCTTTTCCACACCCTTATGACTACTCAGTATTTTATGATTTCTTTTAATTTTTAAAATGTTATCCATTAAAATATTTATACAGTGATATCTCATTGTGGTATTTTTAGGCATTATAAATATTTATTGAGTAAATAAAGATGCTCTTATACAGCTCATTGGGGTTTTGATTTGCATTTCCTTAATGACTAATGATGTTGACTATCCTAACTTTTCATTTGCATATTTGTTATCCATGTTATTCTTGGGCAACTTGAATCTTCAAATCTTTATCCCACTTTTTAAACTGAGTTATTTGCTATTTTTAAATGTAATGTGTTCTTCTAATATTATGAACAGACTATGTGATTTGTAATTGATAATATTTTTCCTGTTTATTCTTCCTCTTTCATTCACTTAAGTCTCTTAAAGACCAGCCCTCCTTAATTTTGATAAAACTCACATTGTCATTTTTGTTTTTTTAATAGACTTTTCACATCATACCTAACAAAATTTTGCTTAACCTCAAGTGACAAAAATGTTCTTCTGTGTTTCTTCTAGAAGACTTATAGGTTTTACACTATGGTTATTGATTCATTTTGAATACTTACTTTGTGTATAGAATGTGAGAATGGGATTCATGTTCACTTATTTACAGTTAAAGGCATCTTCCACTAATATCTGAGTATTTTTTGTTTTTTGAATATAAACTGACAAAATATATGAGAAAGTATCTTCTGATTCACAATACCATTCTATCAATTCATATGTCCATCCTTTCTCCAATGACAACCTATTTGAATAATGTAGTTTTATTATAGCCTTGAAGATCAAGCAGTGAAAGTCCCTCAATATTGGTCTTTTACAAAATTATTTTCGGTATTATCAATTCTTTGCCTTTCTGTAAATATACTAGGTTAAGTTTACTTTATTTATATGCAGTGATATTACAGTGATGAGCTTGTGCTTCTAATGCCTCAAATTTGTAGATCATTATGAAGATAATTACTGTTAATCTTTTGGTCAAGGAATATGGTCTATATCTCCATTTGTCATTCTTCATTTATCAGTATTTTATTGATTTATATTTGTATTGCATTTATGAAGTAGAAGTTATACCTCATTAATTCATTGTTTGTGTTATTGTAGATGGTAGTGCTTAACTTTATGTCAGTTTCTAAAAATTTACTGCTACTGTGGAAAAATGGTGCTCAGTTTGATATTGATATGTCTTATTTTGTATTGACCCTATATGCTAGTAAGTTACTAGATTCATTTTTTAGTTTTAGTAACTTTTGTGACTTTAATGAATTTGTAAACAATTAGGATATTAGTAAACAAATGTTTTCAGACCTTTCTTTTGAATTTTTATGACTTTGACTTTCTGCATTTGACAGAATCTTGAATATAATATTAAATCAGCTATTCATTACTCACTTGTTCCTCATCTTACTGAGAAAGTCTGTTCACTATTTAATATGAAATTAGCTTAGAATTTTATTTGATTTAATAAGCTTAATGATATATTCTTCCATTCCTAGTTTACTGAAAAATCTTATAATGAATGGATGTTGAATTTGCACAAAATTTATTTCCTGAATTTTATGTAGTTGTTGGTTAGTCTGTCCATATGGTGAATTACATTACTTAATTTTAAATTTTATGAATGTCAAACAGTACTTGATTTTTTGACTGTCAAATTAGCCTTCACAGGAGAAAATACACTTGGCTGTATTGACTATTCACCTTAATTGAACTTTCAACTATTTCTTGTGAGAATTTCTGTGTCTGTTTTTATGAGAGATATTGATATGTAGCTGTCCTTTTCCATGCCTTTTTTTTTGTTTTTAATGAGGGGAATGCTGGCCTTTAGAATGATTTGCAGAATATTCCCCCCTCAATTTTCTGGAAGATTTTTATTTAGAGTTTGGTATTATGCTAACATTAAGGGGTAAAATTTGCCACTGAAGCCATCTCAGATTGAGGGGTATGCATGTGTGGATGTGTATGCATAAATACATTTGACTAAAACTTCAAATATTTATGAAAGATAAAGGGGCATTTTGGTATTTTTCAGAGATTTGTTGCTTAATGTCTTTCTAAGGAATTTGTCCTTTTCTGTATAGTCAACTTTATAACTTAATAAAATATTATTTATAATATTCTTTTATCTTTTAAAAATAAGTATAGCCTGTATTGATGCTACCATTTTTATTACTGACATTGACTATGTGCACATTCTGTTTACTTTTGCTTATCCATATGACTGGAAATCTAATAATTTTATTCATTTTTCTGAATAACTAAACAGTTTTCTTCTATTATATATCTTTATTTACTTTCATTGATTTTTCTGTTAAGCATAATAATATTTTCTGATTTCTAGTTCACTTGGATTTATTTTGCTCTCCTTTTTCTAGTTTAATAAGGCTATATTATATCATATATTTGAGGTCTTTGTTTTTAATATGAAATTTTAATGCAACAAAATTCCCTCTTAGTACAGGACTGGCTGCAACCCATAAATTTTGATAGTTTAGTTTTGGCTTTATTCAATTCAAAATCGTTTAAAATTTATCTTGTTATTTCTGGTATAATTCAGTAATAATGAAGAACATACTTTGTATACATTTAATTCTTTTAAATTTATGAAAATGTGTTTTATGGTCTGCAATATAATGTACCTTCTAAATGTGAATTAGAAAACGGTATGCCTTCTCAAGGTGCTATTGTAATGTTCTAAACTTTTCAACTTTGCCATATTGTTTCAGTGTTTGGTTGAGGTCTATTATTTATTTTCTGATATTCAATCTACTTGCTTTGTCGACTACTAAGAAATGAATGCTGAAGTTTCCAACTACAACTATTAATTTGGTTATTCTTCTTTCAGTTTTTATATTTTCCCAACTCTGTTATCAGGTGCATATGCTTTCTAAATTCTTATTTGTTCTGGAAAAGGACACTCTGATCTGCATTTTTCTTGGTTAGAGTCCATATTCTGAAGTCAACTTTTTAATAATATCAACATATATGTTGATTAGCATTTAATTTGCACATATTTTATAACAGTTGATGTTTAAACATATCTTTACCCTTATATTTTATTGTATCATCTCTATCTTTTAATTGATAGGGTTAGAATATATATTGCCAACATTTGTTGGATCATAGAGAAAGCAAAGGAATTCTAGAAAAAATCCACTTCTGCTTCACTGAGTATGTTAGAGCCTGTGACTGTGTGGATCACAACAAAGTGTGAGACATTCTTAAAGAGACGGAATACCAGATCGCCTTCCCTGTCTCCTGGGAAACCAATATGTGGGTCAAGAAGAAACACTTAAAATGACTGGTTCAAAATTGGGAAAGGAGTATGACAAAACTATATATTGTCACCCTGCTAAGTTAACTTATATGCAGAGTACATCGTATAAAATGCCAGAATGGATAAATCACAAGATAGAATCAAGATCACTGGGAGAAATAGCAAGAACCTCAGATATGTAGATGTCACCACTCTAATGGCAGAAATTGAGGAAGAAATAAAGAGCCTATTGATGAGAGTGAAAGAGGAGAGTGAAAAAGCTGACTTGAAACTCAATAGAAAGTAAAACTAAGATCATGGCATCCAGTCCCATCACTTCAGGACAAATATAAGGGGAAAAATTACAAGCAGAGACAGATTTATTTTCTAGGGCTCCAGAATCATTGCACGGTGACTGTAGCCATGGAGTTAAAAAAGGTGTGCTCCTTGGGAGGAAAGCTATGACAAACCTAGACAGTGTATTAAAAAGTAAAGACATCATTTTGCTGACAAATGTCCATGTAGTCAAAGCTATGGTTTTTTCAGTAATCATGTACGGATATGACAGTTGGACCCTAAAGAAGGCTGAGTGCCTTCTCCCACAGAGTCCAAAATTCTGTTCTGTACATCTGTGTCTCTTTTTCTGTTTCACATATAGGGTTATCATTACCATCTTTCTAAATTCCATATATATGCGTTGGTATACCACTACAATATAAAAAAAAAAAAAAAAAGAAGGCTGAGTGCCGAAGAATTGATGCTCTCAAATTGTGGTGCTGAAGAAGACTCTTGAGAGTCCCTTGGACTGCACGGAAATAATACCAGTCAATTCGAAAGGAAATCAAACCTGAATATTCATTGGAAGGACTGATGCTGAAGCTTTAGTACTCTGGCCACCTGCTGAGAAGTGCCGACTCATTGGAAAACACCCTAATGCTGGGAAAGATTTAAGGCAAAAAGAGAAGGTGGAGGCAGAGGATGAGATGCTTAGATAGCATCACGGACTCAATGGACCTGAATTTGAGAAAACTCTGGGAGATAGTGGAGGACAGAGAAGCCTGAATGCTGCAATCCATGAGGTAACAAAGGGTAGGACATGACTTAATAACTGAACAACAACTAAACAATTTATATTTATTAGTGTATCATTACAGTTGTATTAAATCTATCTTTTGGCTGTTTCCTATTTATTCCATTTCATCTTTCTTTAGTTTTCCTCTATTTCAATCTTCTTTACATTGAGTATTTTTAAAGATTTTTATTATCTCCATTGTTGGGTTATCATTTACATCACTTTTTAAAACTAATTATGCCATAGATTTTAAGATATCCATGTTTAACAATTAAATTTTATCTTTATAAAATATTAGTTTGTTTCAAAGCATATTCTCATTTATACTCTTGTAGTTTTCTGTAAACACATTTTAATTCAATATATGCTAAAAATTCACATAACATCACCTTTGTTTTAGACAGTTAATATCTTCATGAGAAAATCTCTCAAAATTATGTTCTTACCTTTCTGACTACATGTAGTAGATCATGTAGTAGATGATGATAATAAATGGTAACTTAAGACATGTTTCTTGGTCTCTTGTTTTTCTTGTTGTTGTTGTTGTTTTTTTTTTCCTGGTTTTACCTGTTTTTTTTTTTCCCCCTTTGAATATTCTTATACTTACATCTTGTTAAGAAATGCAACTAAAAAGAAGATTAACATATAAACAAAATACAACTTGTGCATAATACTGAAACTAAATTGTTTATTTGGCATTCATTCTGATTTATTATGAAATCAATTATATCATTTTCATGCTATCAGGCAGAAATGTGCTTCATTTATTAGCTGCATCCCACATTAGCCTAATGTTATTTTAAAGTTGCTTTAAAATGCGGTTCAGTTTCCTTAATTTTACTCTGTATGTGTGCTCAGTTGTGTCAGACTCTTTGCCACCCTTAGGACGATAGCCTCCCATGGAATTTTCCAGGCAAATGATATTGGACTGGGTGGTCATTTCCTTCTGCAGGGGATCTTCTCAACCCAGGGATTCAACCTGAGAATTCCCTGGAAGTTCAGTCAATAAAGAATCTGCCTGCAGTGCAGGAGATATGGGGTCAATCCCTGGGTCAGAAAGATCCCCATATCCATGGGGTTGCAAGATTCAGGCACAATTTAGCAACTAAACTATGATACAATGGAATAACATAGTGATATGTGGTTTTCTGTGATAATCTAAATATAGAGCTGGAGAAGCAGTCATTGCTATTATTAAATAATGACTGTATTGAAGACAAGAGTCCAAAAGGACAACTAGGAATCTATTGATTTTTTGGATACCCAGCATAGCAGTTTTACAAATATATTTCAGCATTTCTTACATACCTTCCTACTAATTCCTAGCTCACCTTTATATATCTTATCAGAATTATTTTATAATTAGGGTATCTAGGCATATAAAACTGAAATTTTCTTTAAAACCATGTAAATATACAACTTTATACTACTTATTGCTATTTGAAAACCAATGAATATCAGACAAATAGGGAACTTATACAGAAATCTTAGGTAGAATAATCTCATTTGTACAATTTAGTCTATAAAATGTGGTCCCAAATGCATTATCAGCAAATGCTGTTATCTAAAGTGGAGCTTGGCCCCTATGCACAGCTCTTTTTCATTGAATTTCCATTGGCAATGTTTCTCTGCATGATTCTTAGAGATGGATAGTTTAAATATGACTTTACAGAGTGTTCATTTTCTTCCACTTCCAACTAGGATGATTACATGTAGAGTTATTCTTTCCTCATTTAAAAAGTACTTTGATAAGTCAAAGGATTTAAAAAGCTTTTAGCTCTAGAGAGAAAGCAATCTATCTTCCAATATAAAAAAAATAGGGGATAAATAATTTCATCATTTGTGAACCAGTCCTGTTAATATTAATATTCTACCTTTAATTGGTTCCTCTGGACATTGAAATCAATTCATTTTACTGAAAACAAAATTGTGAATATACTCAAAAGTTTCAAAGAGTGAAACTGTTGAAAGTGCAGACAGGAAATTACTGTCATTAAATCTCATATAGCTTTAGCTACTTTTGAAAGTATTTTGACATTCTGTAAATATATTAAAAAAAAAAACATTGACATAAAAATTGTATGTTAAGTTAAACGGTATTATTTATTTATTTTTAGAAGAGCATTCATCTTTGACAGGGAATAGTTTCAAAGGAAACATGCTGATATGATTTAGCATACTTTTAAGTATGGGGAAGGCAATGGCACCCTCCTCCGGTACTCTTGCCCGGAAAATCCCGTGGATGGAGGAGCCTGGTAGGCTACAGTCCATGGGGTCGCGAAGAGTTGGACACAACTGAGCGACTTCACTTTCACTTTTCACTTTCCTGCATTGGAGAAAGAAATGGCAACCCACTCCAGTGTTCTTGCCTGGAGAATCCCAGGGATGGGGGAGCCTGGTGGGCTGCCCTCTATGGAGTCGCACAGGGTCAGACAGGACTGAAGCGACTTAGCAGCAGCAGCGGCAGTGCTGTGCTATTTTCCTGGAGTGTTAAGGAAAAATATTCTATTCGAAGTTATTTTTTTTTTTTAATTTTTAACTCTAGGAATCATACACCCTTAAAAATTCAGATAAAACTTATTGCCACCTCAAAGTTTGATCAAATCAATGCAATGAATAGAAATATAATGTTACTCGGATTCAGAGAGCAAAATTGTTTCCATTCAGAATAGCAATTTTGATGAAATATTCTCCATTAAAATAAATACCAGATTTACATGTGTTCCCCAACTACAATATTGTAATTAGCCTCCAATGAATTAAAAAAATGGAAAAAATAAAATAAAATAAAATAAACTTAAAAAAATAAATAAATAAATACCAGAAACTCCATTCATACAACACAACTATACTAGCATCAAATTGCACGAAAAATATCTATAATATTCCCTAATTCCACTGTATCAGTTCATCTTTTACAAGGCTTAGCTCCGTATTTTGCCCACTGAGATCACCTTACCAATGTAAACTGGGGTCTAGATTTGAGTATCTTTTCCACTGCTTCTATATTATGTTACACTGAGAATTACCAGTTATTTACAATGTGTCAATTTTTCATTTAATAATTTTCCAATTTAGAGTTTCTGATGAAGATACATTGCCAACTAACTAGAATGCATTTAAAAGTCAATTCAAACACTTTTTTTTATTTTGAGATCAGAGAAATTGAAATATTAATATAACCCAAAAGCTGTATACTATTAAGTTTCTAATTGGGAATCCATACATGATAGTGCAAAGAAATTTACCATGAAAAAATATCTGAAATAATTCAGGTTATTTTAAAAAACCCATCTAGACCACAGACTCAAATTTTAGTATAACATAGGAAATTGTGGGTGTTTTTCTAATAATCTTAGGACTAGCTTGGTTTTGTTTTCATAAATCATCACTTAATTGTATTTGAGAAAAGTGCCATAATAACCTGTTTTTGCTACTGTTATACCTAATATGATTTTTTTACATACTTTAATTCTTTTTAAAGTGGAATTTTGACTATACAACAGTCACATATATACAGTGTCAATACTTCAATTTGAAAGCCTTTTTCTTAAATATCCTCATTTGAAAGTGATAGAAGTCTGTTGTTTTCGAATCTACATAAAAATAATGTTTTGTCTACTTAATATTTTACTCTAACACAGTGTGTTATAGAAGTTCTGTACATAGGTTCAACAATATTACTACATTAACAAAAACTGAAACATTATGTAAATTTGGTTTGTCATTTTATATTTGCTTTGATACAAATTCCTGCATGTAGATTTTTTTCATGATTATTCAGAAAAATATTTGTAAGTCTTGATTTGTATTTACAAAGTTATTTCCAGAGATAATTTTTAAATCAACTTATTTTTAGCAGTATAATTTTAGCTGTATTCTTTAATTATTGCTTTTTAAAAAAAATTCATGTGATTTTATAAAATGTATTGCTGGGTTTACCTCTTTTGAAATGAGAATTTTTGTTACCATATAAACATGATTTTTAAGGTGTGCATATTGCATTATTTTTGTAATACTTGACTTTGAGATTTTCAGAATCAGCTCCATCTTATGTATTAGACATAATACAAATTAAGTATGACAATATTCACTTCCATGGAGGTTGTGTAGTCACAGCATGCTAGTACTTCACTGAAAGAATTTGAAGAAATGGGTACATTTTAAAATATACTGCAAAGATATTTGAGAGATATATACATTATCAATCAGAATCTACCTCCAAGGGACTGTCAATATCCAGTGGTTAAGACACCACCTTCCAATTCACAAGGTGTGGGTTAAATTCCTGGTCTGGGAATTAAGGTCTCATTCCATGGGATGTGGCAAAAATCTACCTTTGAGTAATCTTATATAAGGCATCAATTGAGAGAAAGAACTTTAAATCATATGCTCTTAATTCCTCTCTTTCACATTTTGTGGCATCTACATTTACATATTCCCTGGGTTTCCCTGGTGGCTCAGATGGTAAAGAATCTGCCTGCAGTGCCAGAGACCCAGGATCGATCCTGGAGAATGGATGGCTACCCACTCCAGTATTTTTGCCTGGAGAATTCCAGGACAGAGGAGCCCGGTGGGCTAAACTTCATAGATTGTAAAGAGTTGGAAACAACTGAGTGGGTAACATATTTATATATTATAACAGTGCATCATATTTATGTTTTATATCCACTTAACTTTTAGACTGCTAAATAATAATGTGTGAAGTTGCTTCAGTCATCTCTGACTCAGTGAAATCCCATGGACCATAGTCAGCCAGATTTCACTGTTCATGGGGTTCTCCAGGCAAGAATACTGGATTGGGTTGCCATTTCCTTTTTAAATAATAATAAATGTCACTAATATTTAAATTGAAATATTTCAATATTTAAGTGGCAGTGCAAATAGATTCAAGGAATTAGATCTGATACACAGAATGCCTAAAAATGTGTGGATGAAGATTTATAACATTGTACAGGAGGTGATGGTCAAAACCATCCCCAAGGTGGGGGGGGGTGGGAATCAAAAAGGCAAAATGGTTGTCTGAGGAGGTCTTGCAAATAGCTGAGAAAAGAGAATAAGTAAGTGAAAGGCAAAGGAGAAAAGGAAAGATATACCCATCTGAATGCAGAGTTCCAAAGAACAGCAAGAAGAGATAAGAAAGCTTTCCTCAGTGATCTATGCAAAGAAATAGAGGGAAAAAATAGAATGGGAAAGACTAGAGATCTCTTCAAGAAAATTAGAGAACCAAGGAAACATTTCACGCAAAGATGGGCACAAGAAAGGACAGAAATGGTATGGGCCTGACAGAAGCAGATGATATTAGGAAGAAGTGGCAAGAATACACAGAAGAACTATACAAAAAAGATCTTCATGACCCAGATAACCATGATGGGGTGATAACTCTCCTAGAGCCAGACATCAGGAGTGTGAAGTTAAGTGGGTCTTAGGAAGCATCACTAGGATCAAAGCTAGTGGAGGTGATGGAATTCCAGTTGAACTATTTCAAACCATAAAAGATAATGCTGTGAAAATGCTACACTCAATATGCCAGCAAATTTGGAAAACTCAGCAATGGCCACAGGACTAGAAAAGGTCAGTTTTCATTCCAATCCCAAAGAAATGCAATGCCAAAGAGTGCTCAAACTAGCGGACTTATACTCATGCCACACAATAGAAAAGCAATGCTAAAAATTCTCCAAGCTAAGCTTCAACAGTACATGGACAGTGAACATCCAGATGGTCAAACTGGATTTAGAAAAAGCAGAGGAAACAAAGATCAAATTGCCAACATCTTTTGGATCATCAGAAAAGCAAGAGAATTCCACAAAAAACATCTGCTTCATTGACTACGCCAAAGCCTTTGACTGTGTGGATCACAACAAACTGTGGACAATTCTTCAAGAGATGGGAATATCAGAACATCTGACCTGCCTCGTGAGAAACCTGTATGCAGCCCAAGAAGCAACATTCAGATCCAGACATGGAACAACAGACTGGTTCCAAATCAGGAAAGGAGAACGTCAAGGCTGTATATTGTCAACCTGCTTATTTAACTTATATGCAGAGTACATCATGAGAAATGCTGGGCTGGATGAAGCACAAGCTGGAATCAAGATTTCCTGGAGAAATATCAGTAATAGCCTTAGATATGCAAATGACACCACTCTTATGGCAGAAAGCAAAGAAGAAATAAAGTGCCTCATGATATAAGTGAATTAAGAGAGTGGAAAAGTTGGCTTAAAACTCAGCATTCAAAAAACTAAGATCATATGACAAAACCCACTGAAATGTTGTGAAGTAATTAGCCTCCAATTAATAAAAAAATAAAATAAAATAAAATAAATAAATAAAATTTTAAAAAAATGATAGAAAAAAAAAAGAGAAGAAAAAAAAAAAAAAAAAAAAAAACTAAGATCATGGCATCTGGTCCCATCACTTCATAGCAAATAGATGGGGAAACAACAGAAACAGTGACAGAATTTATTTTGGGGGGCTCCAAAATTGCTGCAGATGGTGACTGCTGCCATGAAATTGAAAGAAGCTTGCTCCTTGGCAGAAAACTTATGACAAACCAAAACAGCATATTAAAAAGCAGAGACATTACTTTGTCAACAAAGGCCCATCAAGTTAAAGCTATGGTTTTTTCGGTAGTCATGTATGGATAGGAGATTTGGATCATAAATAAAGCTGAGCGCCAAAGAACTGTTGGTTTTGAACTGTGGTGCTGGAGAA
This sequence comes from Cervus elaphus, assembly GCF_910594005.1. Classification (NCBI taxonomy): domain Eukaryota; kingdom Metazoa; phylum Chordata; class Mammalia; order Artiodactyla; family Cervidae; genus Cervus; species Cervus elaphus. The sequence goes on along the minus strand of NC_057845.1, from coordinate 15,737,860 downwards.
GACTCTTCAGAGTCTCTTGGACTGCAAGGAGATCCAACCAGTCAATCCTAAGAGAAATCAGTCTTAAATATTCATTGGAAGGACTGATGCTCAAGCTGAAACTCCAATACTTGGCCACCTGATGTGAAGAACTGACTCATTGGAAAAGACCCTGATAATGGGAAAGGCTGAAGGTGGGAGGAGAAGGGAACAACAGAGGATGAGATGATTGGATGGCATCACTGACTCAGTGGACATGAGTTTGAGTAAGTTCCAGAAGTTGGTGATCGACGGGGAAGCCTGGCATGATGCAGTTCATAGGCTCGCAAAGAGACACAGCTGAGCAACTGATCTGAACTGAACTTGCCATGTCCCACTCCACGGGATCTTGCTGATGCAGGGATCAATTCTCCTGCTTAGCAGGCAGATTATTCACCAGTGCGACACCTGAGAAGCCAACTTCTCAGACTACATTAGAATTAAATCAGTAAAATTAAAAGTACCTGGACATACCCAAATATTTGGAAATTAAATAACACATTTTTATGTATCTCACAAGTCAAGAAGAAATTTTAAAATATATTGAAAGATTTTATTTTACCAAAATGAAAATGTAACTTGCCTACTGCAGTATCTGTGCTTTGAGGTATGTTTATGTCATTAAATATTTATGGAAACACAAAAATAAACTCAAAATGGATTAAAGATCTAAATGTAAGACCAGAAACTATAAAACTTCTAGAGGAGAACATAGGCAAAACACTCTCTGACGTAAATCACAGCAGGATCCTCTATGACATACCTCCCAGAATATTGGAAATAAAAGCAAAAATAAACAAATGGGACCTAATGAAACTTAAAAGCTTTTGCACAACAAAGGAAACTATAAGCAAGGTGAAAAGACAGCCCTCAGATTGGGAGAAAATAATAGCAAACGAAGCAACAGACAATGGATTAATCTCAAAAATATACAAGCAACTCCTGCACCTCAATTCCAGAGAAATAAATGACCCAATCAAAAAATGGGCCAAAGAACTAAACAGACATTTCTCCAAAGAAGACATGCAGATGGCTCACAAACACATGAAAAGATGCTCAACATCACTCATTATCAGAGAAATGCAAATCAAAACCACAATGAGGTACCATTACACATCAGTCAGGATGGCTGCTATCCAAAAGTCTACAAGCAATAAATGCTGGAGAGGGTGTGGAGAAAAGGGAACCCTCTTACACTGTTGGTGGGAATGCAAACTAGTACAGCTGCTATGGAAAACAGTGTGGAGATTTCTTAAAAAACTGGAAATAGAACTGCCATATGACCCAGCAATCCCACTTCTGGGTAGACACACTGAGGAAACCAGATCTGAAAGAGACACATGCACCCCAATGTTCATCGCAGCACTGTTTATAATAGCCAGGACATGGAAGCAACCTAGATGCCCATCAGCAGATGAATGGATAAGGAAGCTGTGGTACATATACACCATGGAATATTACTCAGCCGTTAAAAAGAATTCATTTGAATCAGTTCTAATGAGATGGAAGAAACTGGAGCCCATTATGCAGAATGAAGTAAGCCAGAAAGATAAAGACCAATACAGTATACTAATGCATATATATAGAATTTAGAAAGATGGTAATGATAACCCTATATGCAAAACAGAAAAAGAGACACAGATGTACAAAACAGAATTTTGGAGTCTGTGGGAGAAGGCGAGGGTGGGATGTTTCGAGAGAACAGCATCAAAACATATATATTATCAAGGGTGAAACAGATCACCAGCCCAGGCTAGATGCATGAGACAAGTGCTCGGGCCTGGTGCACTGGGAAGACCCAGAGGAATCAGGTGGAGAGGGAGGTGGGAGGGGGGGTCGGGATGGAGAACACATGTAAATCCATGGCTGATTCATGTCAGTGTATGGCAAAACCACTACAATATTGTAAAGTAATTAGCCTCCAACTAATAAAAATAAATGAAAAAAAAAAAAAATAGAAAGCTAACTAAATTTTCAGGCTGAAGTTACAGAAGGCCAATTCCAGTCATTTTTACTACCTGTTGAGTGAGTTATTTAATTTCTGTTTTAGTTTTCATATTCAGTAAACTAAAATAACTGTGTATTCATTTCAGTATTCTTAGGGATAATAAACTGATAACATACATAAAAAAAATCTATGGAAAAAAAACTTTTTAAAACCAATAATCTAAACTTCTGTGACACTACGATTTCTATGTATTTATTTATGTACTTAATTTCTTTTTCACATTTCTGGCAAAATGTCCCTAAACCCCTTGGGGTTTCCTAGGTGATAAAGGTGATAAAAGGGGCTAGATGTTTATAACAAGCCCCTTTGAATAATATCTGAGTTTATACATCAGCTTTGGAAAGCATATTGGGATGGGATATGTCACCAGGACCAAGTGATAAGAGTTTTGACACTTTCAGTCTCACTCCCACCATCAGCTCCAGGGAGGTCAAAGGCCCTAGAGATTGAGTTTAACCATCAATTGTCAATAATTCAATTACTCATGCATATGTAATAAATCATCCATAAAACCCCAACATAACAGATTTTGGAAAGCTTCCAAAATGGTGAACACATGGAGGTACAAGGTGATTGACATGCTTGGAAACACCATAAAAACCCTGTCCTCCTTTCCCCTTATCTTAATCTTTGCATCTCTTCCATCTGGCTGTTACTGAGTTATGTTATACTAAACCTATATTCTAGTAAATAAAACGTTTCTCTCAGTTCTGTGATCCAGTTTAGCAAAATAAACTCAAGGAGGGATTTGTGTGAACTTCTGATCTACAGATGAACAATTTGAAGGATGAGTGACAAGCTGAACTTGCAGTTGATGTCTAAAGTTGGGGGAGGGGACAGTCATATAGATCTGAACCTTAAACTGTGGCCACATAGTATCAGAATTAAGTTGAATTGTAGGATATACAGCTAGTGTCAGAGAATTGCTTGATAGTATTTTTAAAAAATGCATACTGGTGGTTCCATCTTAGGAAACTAGGTGAAAAGGTGTAATTTAAGTCTAAATTAATCAAAAGGTAATAAGAAAAATGAGAACATGATTCATTGAATTTGAAATCTGGAAAATAGGACAGAAAATCAACACAGCCCAAAGTTTATTCTTAACAAAAAAAATCAATAAAATGATATACCTCTAGAAAAGCTAACATGAAAGAAAAAAGGGCAAAATCATCATAAATGAAAGAAGGGCTGTCCCTACTGACATCATGTAAATAAAAAGAATGCTAAAGAAGCTCTATGAACTATTTTATGCTTAAAAATGTGGTATCTTAAATGAATGGAGAAATTCATTATAAATAAAATACCAATATTCACACAATGAAAATCAGGTACCTTTAATAGATACATATATATGAAGGCAGTAGGATCAGTCATTAGTTATCTTTGAAAAAAGAAACCACTGGGATCATATTGTTTTCCCAGTGAATTCTACCAAAAGTTAAAGGAAAAATCTTTAAAACTCTTCACAATCTCTTCTCAAAAATATAAAAAGCAACATTTTTATGGTGGCTCAGATGGTAAAGAATCCACCTGTAAAACAGGAGACTCGGGTTCAACCCCTGGGTTGAGAAGATCCCCTGGAGAAAGGCATAGCTATACACCCCAATATTCTTGCCTTGGAGAATCCCATGGAGAGCGGAGAAATATAAGACTAGCATTACTCTAACATCAAAACTAGATAAAGATATTACTGAAAATAAAAACAGCAAACCGAAATCTCTCACTGAGTGCAGATGCTGGAAATTCTCAACAGAAAATTAGCAAATTGAATTCAACAATTATAAAAATAATCTTATCCCACCACCAAGTTTGCAAGTCTGGTTAAAGTTTCAGCTATTAATCCTTAATAGACAGACATTCATTCTCACTGCTGCTCTTCAACATCACACTAGAAATCTTATTTGATACAATAGCATGACAAGAGGAAATAAAACATATACAATTTAAAAAGGAAGACTTGTTTCTACTTGCAGATGATATAATTGTCTGATTAGAAAACCACATTAATTTACTAAAAAGCATAATTATAAATTGGCACAGCAAAGTTACATGATATGTGGTTAATATGAAAAAATCAACCACATTTACACATATTAGAAATGAATATTAGAATTTGAAATTAAAGGGGAAAACACTACCATTTGCAAAACTACAGTGCCAAAATGAAATAATTAGTTATATAAATCTACAAAATATACAGAACCCAATATTCATAAAACTATAAAACACTGAAACAAAGTTAAGGAAGATCTAAATAAATGAAAAGATACTCTATGTTCATGATTCTGAAGACAAACTATTGGTAGGATGTCAGTTTTTCCCAACTTGATCTGTATATTTAAATGTAACCCTAGTCAAAGTCCCAGTACACTGTTTTGTGGATATTAACAGATTCTAAATGTCTATGAAAGGCAAAGTGCTAGAATAGTCCGCACAATGCTAAAAAAGAAAAACAGGTAGAAGATTCACATTACCTCATGTCAAGATTTTAACACTTGGAATTTCATCAGTGGCCCAGTGGTTAAGAATCCACCTTCCAATGAAGGAAACACTGATTCAATCTCTGGTCCAGGAAGACCCCACAGGCCATGGAGCAGCAAAGCCCGTGTGCCACAGCTACTGAGGCCTGCATGTCCTAGAGTACATGATCTGCAACAGGAAAACCACTGCAGTGAGAAGCCCACACACTACAACTAAAGATTATCCCTGCTTGCCACAATTGTAGAAAACCCATGCACAACAATGAAGAATCAACATGCCCAGAAATAAATGTAAGTGAATAAATAATTAAAGTATGTTTATTCACCTTGCTTATAGTTTCCTGTGTTGGCAAAAGCTTTTAAGTTTCATTAGGCCCCATTTGTTTATTATTGCTTATATTTCCAGTATTCTGGGATGTGGGTCATAGAGCATCCTACTGTGATTTATGTCAGAGAGTGTTTTGCCTATGTTCTTCTCTAGGAGTTTTAGAGTTTCTGGTCTTACATTTAGATCTTTAATCCATTTTGAGTTTATTTTTGTGTATGGTGTTAGAAAGTGTTCTAGTTTCATTCTTTTACAAGTGATTGACCAGTTTTCCCAGCACCACTTGTTAAAGAGGTTGTCTTTTTTCCATTGTATATCCTTGCCTCCTTTGTCGAAGATAAGGTGTCCATAGGTTCGTGGATTTATCTCTGGGCTTTCTTTTCTGTTCCATTGATCTATATTTCTGTCTTTGTGCCAGTACCATACTGTCTTGATGACTGTGGCTTTGTAGTAGAGTCTGAAGTCAGGCAGGTTGATTCCTCCAGTTCCATTCTTCTTTCTCAAGATTACTTTGGCTATTCGAGGTTTTTTGTATTTCCATACAAATTGTGAAATTATTTGTTCTAATTCTGTGAAAAATACCATTGGTAGCCTGATAGGGATTGCACTGAATCTATAGATTGCTTTGGGTAGTATAGCCATTTTGACAATATTGATTCTTCCAATCGATGAACACGGTATATTTCTCCATCTGTTTGTGTCCTCTTTGATTTCTTTCATCAGTGTTTTATAGTTTTCTATGTATAGGTCTTTTGTTTCTTTAGGTAGATATACTCCTAAGTATTTTATTATTTTTGCTGCAATGGTGAATGGTATTGTTTCCTTAATTTCTCTGTTTTCTCATTGTTAGTGTGTAGGAATGCAAGGGATTTCTGTGTGTTAATTTTATATCCTGCAACTTTACTATATTTGTTGATTAGCTTTAGTAATTTTCTGGTAGAATCTTTAGGGTTTTCTATTTAGAGGATCATGTCATCTGCGAACAGCGAGAGTTTCACTTCTTCTTTTCCTATCTGGATTCCTTTTACTTCTTTTTCTGCTCTGATTGCTGTGGCCAAAACTTCCAAAACTATGTTGAATAGTAGTGGTGATAGTGGGCACCCTTGTCTTGTTCCTGATTTCAGGGGAAATGCTTTCAATTTTTCACCATTGAAGGTAATGCTTGCTGTGGGTTTGTCATATATAGCTTTTATTATGTTAAGGTATGTTCCTTCTATTCCTGCTTTCTGGAGAGTTTTAATCATAAATGGATGTTGAATTTTGTCAAAGGCTTTTTCTTCATCTATTGAGATAATCATATGATTTTTATCTTTCAATTTGTTAATGTGGTGTATTACATTGATTGATTTGCAGATATTAAAGAATCCTTGCATTCCTGGGATAAAGCCCACTTGGTCATGATGTATGATTTTTCTAATATGTTGTTGGATTCTGTTTGCTAGAATTTTGTTAAGGATTTTTGCATCTATGTTCATCAGCGATATTGGCCAGTAGTTTTCTTCTTTTTGTGGCATCTTTGTCTGGTTTTGGAATTAGGGTGATGGTGCACTCAGATTGGGAGAAAATAATAGCAAACGAAGCAACAGACAATGGATTAATCTCAAAAATATACAAGCAACTCCTGCACCTCAATTCCAGAGAAATAAATGACCCAATCAAAAAATGGGCCAAAGAACTAAACAGACATTTCTCCAAAGAAGACATGCAGATGGCTCACAAACACATGAAAAGATGCTCAACATCACTCATTATTAGAGAAATGCAAATCAAAACCACAATGAGGTACCATTACACATCAGTCAGGATGGCTGCTATCCAAAAGTCTACAAGCAATAAATGCTGGAGAGGGTGTGGAGAAAAGGGAACCCTCTTACACTGTTGGTGGGAATGCAAACTAGTACAGCCGCTATGGAGAACAGGGTGGAGATTCCTTAAAAAACTGGAAATAGAACTGCCATATGACCCAGCAATCCCACTTCTGGGTAGACACACTGAGGAAACCAGATCTGAAAGAGACACGTGCACCCCAATGTTCATCACAGCACTGTTTATAATAGCCGGGACTTGGAAGCAACCTAGATGCCCATCAGCAGATGAATGGATAAGGAAGCTGTGGTACATATACACCATGGAATATTACTCAGCCGTTAAAACGAATTCATTTGAATCAGTTCTAATGAGATGGAAGAAACTGGAGCCCATTATACAGAGTGAAGTAAGCCAGAAAGATAAAGACCAATACAGTATACTAACACATATATATGGAATTTAGAAAGATGGTAATGATAATCCTATATGCAAAACAGAAAAAGAGACACAGATGTACAAAACAGAATTTTGGAGTCTGTGGGAGAAGGCGAGGGTGGGATGTTTCGAGAGAACAGCATTGAAACATGTATATTATCAAGGGTGAAAGAGATCACCAGCCCAGGCTGGATGCATGAGACAAGTGCTCGGGCCTGGTGCACTGGGAAGACACAGAGGAATCGGGTGAAGAGGGAGGTGGGAGGGGGGATAGGGATGGGGAATACGTGTAAGTCCACGGCTGATTCATGTCAATGTATGACAAAAATCACTACAATATTGTAAAGTAATTAGCCTCCAACTAATAAAAGTAAATGAAAAAAAAAAAGTATGTTTATATTCAATACTACTATAGTTAATATTATATCAACAAAAGAATAGACACATAGGTCAGGTCAGTTCAATTCAGTTCAGTCATTCAGTCATGTCCAACTCTTTGCAACCCCATAGAATGAAGCATGGCTGGCCTCCCTGTCCTTCACTATCTCCTGAAGTTTGCTCAAATTCACATTCATTGAGTCAGTGATGTCATCCAACTATTTCCTCCTCTGTCTCCTCCTTTTCCTCAAGTCAACTGATCTTTCAAAAGAAATAAGTAAAAAAAAAAAAAAAATAGTCTTTTCAATCAATGGTTCTGAAATATATTTCATGAATCTGCATAAAAAGAAAAAAAAATCTAGACATAGGTCTTACAGTTTTCATAAAAAAATAACTCTAAACAGCTCTTAGATGTAAAATTATAAAATGTCTTGAATAAATTTAAGATGAATATGTATGACCTTTCGTTTGGTGATGCATTTTAAATATAACACAAATAGTGTCGGGAGCCACCGGGGTGTGCCCAGTCCGTGACAAGGTCACGGGACGAGAGATGAACCTGCAAAGCAGCTCTTCCTCACACGGGGCTGCCCTGGGGGCCCAATATGTCCCCTCAGGAGTCACCGGGACAAGAAAGGAATCTGCAAGGCAGCTCTTCACCTCGAGGTTGTCCCGGAGGCCTGGTATTTCCCTTTCTTCCTTCTGTCTTACTGTTGTTGGGCTTTCTATTAATTTTTGAAATATAATGTATAGTAATAAGGCCTCGCTGGAAAAGTCCAAGCCTTTTTGGAAATGCTCATGATTGCTCTGGCTCAGGACATGACCATAAACATCAAGTCAGAAAAGAAAAGGCCACAGGTATAGTTTGGATGTTTGCTTAAAAGATTATAATGTTCCAGAATAGAAAAGATTAGAGGCATTTAGATTTAGAAGTAGATATACTGCTTCAGTTTACTTGCTCCTTGGTTGAGAGGGTTTTCACTATTGCTAGTTCCTTGCTGCTATTTGTTCATTGTTTCTCTTTCTTTAAATGACATGGAAGATTATGGGTATTTTTGTAGAGTTAGGAAATGGGGTACATAGGATTTCAATAGAAGATTTATATTAACCAGCTTCACTGCATTATCTCAATATTAATAGAGGTGTTTTGCTGCTTTAGAGGTGTTTTTGCTGTTTAATAGTTAATCATTGTAAATTGAGATTTTGTGGTTTCAGGTAAAGAAAAATATCAGGGTTTTCTCATGGTACTATTCTCAGAAATGTCAAACATGTTACTGTGACCCTTCCCATGAATTGTTTTATTACCCAAAGAATTCATACTATATCTGAAATCTATGGAACATTGTTTTTGTTAGAATGAGAATGTTAGGCCATTGAGGCAAGAAGATTATGTATGAGACATTTAAGAATAAACCCTGTAATTGGGAACATTCTAGATGAATGCATAGGGGAAAAACATGAGTAAAAAATATTGACAGATGGACAAACCAATATCTGATGTAATATGTGGTGACTTAAGGGGGAAGTAACGTTCATTCTATAAAAACTGAGCTATCCTTAAAAAAAAAAAAAAAGCTACCTCTTCTATGCAACCTTCTGTGTGTGTCTGTCTTCTTCCTCGCCGACGCCACTCATCCCTTGGGTATTCCTGGTCCTGCTGGGGCTGGACTTCCGCAAAATAGCATGATCCATTAAAAAAAGATAATAATAAGCCAGTGGTTGACTTTATTAAAATTTGAAACTTCGCAGTAAAAGACAGTATTAAGAGAATGAAAAAAACAAAGCAAGGGCCAGCAGACTAAAAGAAAATATCTGCAAATGTATGAAAAGAAAAAGTGAAAGTGTCCGTCACTCAGTCATGTCCAACTCTTTGTGACTCTATGGGCTCTGGCCCCCCAGGCTCCTCTGTGTCCATGGAATTCTCCAGGTAAGAGTACCGGAGTGGGTTGCCACTTCCTCCTGCAGGGGATTTTCCCAACCCAGGGGTCGAACTCATATCTCCTATTCTTTACCATCTGAGCTAGGGATACATATCTGGAAAAAAAAAAAAGATCCTGTAGCCAAAATATAAACAGAAACAACATTAAAAATCCAAACAAATGAATTAAAAATGAACAGATATCAAAACAGACATCACCAGAAAATACACAGGTCACAAAGAGGCATATGAAAAGATGCTTACCATTAACTGTTATAAAAATATTCAAAATAAAGCCACAATGAGATACCATTTCATACCTATTAGAATGACTAGATCCAAAGGCTGACACTACTAAATTGTGACAATGGCACGGAGCACAGAAAGTTTTATTTATTACTGGAGGTAAGGCAAATGGCACAGCCACTCTGAAACGCATTTAAGCAGTTTCTTATAAAACTAAATATAGTTATACCAAATAATCCAGCATTAGAGGCTCAGAGGTATTTACTCGAGTTGAATACTCATATCCAACACAAAACCTGAGCAGAGATGTAAGTTATTCCTAATTACCAAAAACTGAAAGTAACCATGATACACACTAGCAGGTGAATAGATAACAAAACGTAGTCCATCTATATAGTGGATTATTATTCAATGAAAAAAAAAAGAAAATGTTACCAAACCATTAAAAGACATAGATAAAATGTAAATGCATATTGCTAAGGGAGAAATGCCAACCTGAAAAAGCTGCATAGTTATATGATTTCAATTATATGCATTTCTGGAAAAAAAAGAAAAGAAAAAAACTATGGGAAGAGTAAAGATACCAGTGCTTTCTTCAGATTCAGAGGGAATGAAGTGGATAGTTGAAGCATGGAATTTTTAAGGCAGAAAAATATTTGGTATAGCATTATAGAAAACTCAAAATGGTAAGCTTTTTACAAAACAAAAGAACTTCATAGTCCAAAGAGCAACCTTAATGGATGCAATTTTGAAAAATTCATTTAGAGTTTGGGTATTTCAAGATTAAATAAAGAATGTGACAAGATAATTTCAATATATTACAAATAAATGAAAAAAACAAAGCAAAACAAAACCCTGCATCTGAGTGGTAGGGAAATAAAGTAATAATTCAACCCACTTTGGAAATGTATGGACTCAATAAGGCTAAAAAGGAGGGGAAGGAATCAAATTGCATTTAAGCACTTAATTTGTTTCCCATCGGGTATGGGAGTCTACTATTCTGAATCTACTATATATATATATAGACTGGAATTGAACAAATTAGTAAGTTGATGGTGAGTGCCTTAAGTCAGATTTTCTCACTGTTGGAGTGAGAATTTACAGAAAACAGGAGAAAGATGTTAAAAGTATCTATGTGTTAATGGAGTCTGTGTTACCAGTGACATCTGCATGAATTCATTTTAGTTTGCTACGTGCTTAGTTGGTCAGTTGTGTCTGACTCTTTGTGACCCCACATGAACTGTAGCCCACCAGGCTCCTCTGTCCATGGGAATTTTCCAGGCAAGAATACTAGTGTGAGTTGCCATACCCTTCTCCAGGGAATCTTCCCAACCCAGGGATCGAACCCAGGTCTCCTGCATTGCAAGTGAATTCGTTACCATCTGAACCATCAGGGAGGCCCTAGTTTACTATAGACACAGATGGCTTTGTATAGAAACATTTTCAGAAATGTTTACGGCATACATGGCACTCTGTAGTCATAAACAAAGCTAACACCTGAGTCTTGGTTTCTAAATCATTCTCTCAAAAAAAAAAAAAAAAAAAGTAAGAGGGTTCCCTTTTCTCCACACCCTCTCCAGCATTTATTGCTTGTAGACTTTTGGATAGCAGCCACCCTGACTGGTCTGCAATGGTACCTCATTGTGGTTTTGATTTGCATTTCTCTGATAATGAGTGATGTTGAGCATCTTTTCATGTGTCTGTTAGCCATTTGTATGTCTTCTTTGGAGAAATGTCTGTTTAGATCTTTGGCCCATTTTTTGATTGGGTCATTTATTTTTCCGGAATTGAGCTGCAGGAGTTGCTTGTATATTTTTGAGATTAATCCTTTATCTGTTTCTTCATTTGCTATTATTTTCTCCCATTCTGAAGGCTGTCTTTTCACCTTGCTTATAGTTTCCTTTGTTGTGCAAAAGCTTTTAAGTTTCATTAGGTCTCATTTGTTTATTTTTGCTTTTATTTCCAATATTCTGGAGGTGGGTCATAGAGGATCTTGCTGTGATTTATGTCAGAGAGTGTTTTGCCTATGTTCTCCTCTAGGAGTTTTATAGTTTCTAGTCTTACATTTAGATGTTTAATCCATTTTGAGTTTATTTTTGTGTATGGTGTTAGAAAGTGTTCTAGTTTCATTCTTTTACAAGTGGTTGACCAGTTTTCCCAGCACCTCTTGCCATGAAAAAGAATACATTTGAATCAGTTCTAATGAGATGGATGAAACTGGAGCCCATTATACAGAGTGAAGTAAGCCTGAAAGATAAACACCAATACAGTATACTAACACATATATATGGAATTTAGAAAGATGGTAACAAAACACTATATGCAAGACAGAAAAAGAGACACAGATGTATAGAACAGACTTTTGGACTCTATGGGAGAAGGCAAGGGTGGGATGATCTGAGAGAATAGCATTGAAACATATATATTATCAAATGTGAAACAGATCGCAGGTCCAGGTTGGATGCATGAGACAAGTGCTCAGGGCTGGTGCACTGGGATGACCTGGAGGGATGGGATGGGGAGGGAGGTGGGAGGGGGGTTCAGGATGGGGAACACATGTAAATGTATGGCAAAAACCACTAAAATATTGTAAAGTAATTAGCCTTCAACTAATAAAAATAAATGGAAAAAAAAAAAAAAAACACACAAAAAGAACCAGAGATCCTTGATACAACTGCTGAATCCAGGTTTGGGGAAGAACCTACACAAGTGGTCTAGGAAGTGTCTTGTAGTGCCAGAAAGTAACAAAAAAGTTTTATACATTCTCACAGTAATAGGGTACATCAAAAGGTCCCAGGAACCAACTAAAAGCATTCCCAATGGCCTAATACTTAGCAAAAAATAATTTGAGGAACTCCCATTTGTGGCTCCACATGTAAGGAGTCTGGAAGTCATCACTCTATCCTAACAATAGGTTAAAAAAAATATATATATATATATATTGGATCCGTAAGAAAGGACACAGGACAAACTTCTTCTACGCTCAGGGTTGGAAAAAGAGGTAAATATAGGGAGTCATGGTTTACTGAAGCAGTGACCAGGACAGGGAAACTGTGAGGAAAACTAGACTGAAATTGATGAATTGCTAGAGATCCAGTGTGGACTGGACTGACAGCTACAAACTCCAACTTGACCTAGGCATCGGGGGCCCCACATTATTTAGATACTTTTCTCCAGGAGTTAGACCCATTTCCTACAATAAATATCAGAGAAAATTTCCCTCCTGCTTCTGCAAAGAGAGCAGAAAAGGGACAATTCTGAAATACCCCAGTGTACCCTATTCTTCCTAACAAGGCTTGCCCTCAACGGAAACTAGTCACCCAAAGCCAAACTCCTTAAGATGTCATCAGAGCCTAACTGATTTATGAGAAGGACAATACCCAACTCTAGCCTACTCAGCTAATCTTGTCCCACTTAAATGGGGAGAGAGAAATCTGAGAAACGTGTGAAGTTCACAGTATAGAGACAGGCTCAGAGACTGAGACCTAGCCTGGAATGATACAAACTTTCCCATCGTACACACATCATTATCAGGTCAGAGACTTTATTTTTTTTTGGACTCCAAAATCACTTCAGATGCTGACCACAGCTGTGAAATTAAAAGATGCTTGCTTTTTGGAAGAAAAGCTATGACCAACCTAGACAGCATATTAAAAAGCAGAGACGTTACGCCAACAAAGGTCCATCTAGTCTAAGCTATGGTTTTTCCAGTAGTCATGTATGGGTGTGAGAATTGGACTATAAAGAAAGCTGAGCGGCGAAGAATTGATGCTTTTGAACTGTGGAGAAGACTCTTGAGAGTTCCTTGGAGTGCAAGGAGATCAAACCACTCAATTCTGAAGGAAATCAATCCTGAATATTCATTGGAAGGACTGATGTTGAAGCTGAAACTCCATACTTTGGACACTTGATGCAAAGAACTGACTCATCGGAAAAGACTGATGTTGGGAAAGATTGAAGGCAGGAGGAGAAGGGGATGACAGAGGGTATGCTTGGATGGCATCACCGACTCAATGGACATGAGTTTGAGTAAACTCCGGGAGTTGGTGACGGACAGGTAAACCTGGCGTGCTGCAGTCCATGGGGTCACAAAGAGTCGGACATGACTGAGCGACTGAACTGAGCTGAAGGCCTTTTTACAACAGTGTATTTTATCTAGTACACCATGTCCAGCCATCAAGAAACAATTAAAAGGCATCCCACAAAACAAAACACAATTTGGAGAGAGAGAGCAAGCATCAGCATCAGGGATGGCAGAGATGCTGGAACAGTCAGACCAGAGATTCAAGATAATTTAACAGAAGCCCATACTATTACAAATAAGTCAAGGAAAAAAAATAAATGGAATAAATTAGACATTTCTTCTGTGCAAGCAAATTCCAAATGTGAATATAGATATTCTGTTCTTATAGAGGTGAAGCATAACTCCCTATTCCTTAAGTGAAGGCTGCACATCCTGACTTACTTGTAAAAAGTATTAATATTATATAGTAAGAGGACTGAGTAACTTGACAGTACAGAAATTTGACAAACACTACTTCGTCCAGGTGATCAAAATCAACATCAAAGGTAAATATGTTTATAGTATGTACTCAATATGATATAATAAGAATTACACTTTACTTCCCTGGCCTTCCTTCCAAAACCATCACTACAGTCTAATAATGAGACAAAAATCAGGCAAATCCCAATTGAGAGGCATTCTGCAAAATATTTGACCAATATTCTTCAAAACTTTCAATGTCATAAGATAGAATGAATGTCCTAGAAATTGTCAGAGCGAAGAGTAGTCTAAGGAGACCTGGTAACTAAATGTGATATGGTGTCCTGAATGAGATCTTGGAACAAAAATTAGAACTTTAGGGGAAAAAATTATAAACTTATGAAGGTAGTCTTTAATTTAAAACAGTACATCAATATTGGTTAATTAATTATGACAAATATAGTATGCTAATGTAAGATATTCATAATAAGAGAAACAGAATGGGGTATGCAGAATGTTTCTCCACTATATTCTCAATAATTTTGTAAATCCCCAACTGTTCTAAAATTAAGTTTATTATGAATATACAATTTGTCTAGTTTTATTAAGAATAAAATGATACGAATCAATACTGTATGTATACAAATGTGCTTTTTTCAGTAATTTAACTCTCATTTCAGCATTTAATGTCAAGTGAATTTGCTGGCCCTCACAATCTCCCTTCACCTTGAAATGCTGATGGTTTTTCTCTTTGTTTCTATTGCTTACTAAACAATCTTGACCTCTGCTGGCTAAATCTAATATATCCACAAAAATGCAATTATTCAGTTATTAATCATACCCATCAATTTCTGTAAGAGTTAGATAAAACACTAAGTGAAAACAGATTTAATAAGGATAGACAGTGACTCACAGAGTTCCAAAGATGCCTTTAAGATAAAAAATAATGCATGTCTCTTTGAATAGATGAAAGGAAATTACTAAAACATAAATAACAGACTATATTAGTTTTGGCTTTGGACCCAGTTTAAACCACAGTGTTTTACTTTCTCTTAAAGCTTCTTATTTATAATATTACTTTTAATCAATTATGTTGCACCTTCCTTCCAAGTGATTAATTGAATAATTGGCACTTCTGTATTAAAAATCATTAAACTTTAATACTGAAGGTGAGGCATCTTTTTAGATATGCATATATAATTTTAATAAATATATGCATAAATCCACAAGATGACTGAGATACTGTATATATTAAAAGAGATAAAAATTATTTATGGAACTTACTGTATTATAGATTCATAATGCAGAAGTCCTTACATAAATGTATTTTTGAATTGTTTTTCTGATATTTTATGCCTATTGCATGTAAGATCATGAGCTTTATAAATTATATTGATAATCATTTGAAGGAAATTATAAAATGAAAAGTAAACCTGAAAAATAAAAAATTTGAATAGATGGTAGCAAGTAGAAATATATGCGACAAATAAACAGCATTATAGGAGTTCCTGAGCAGCATGGTCCTACGTTGGAGAAAGAGCACAGAGAGTAGGTACTAGTGGACTGTGAGGCAAAGCACACACACATTTGCTTTCTTTATATTTAAATCACATTTTCTACTCACATTTTTCCTGTTGTGCTGATTTCTGTAAATGAGGGACATGTATTTGTCCTTTTTTCATTTGTTGACGTCCACATACCTTTACTGAACCAATGTTATTTACATGTCTGCCAAGTACCAGTCATCCTCGTAGACACAGATGACCCCTTCCCTCATGTAAATTTCTACTTATATACATTCCAGCTGCTTAGAAGAATTTTTTTTTTTCCTCTTCTGCAAGGATTTTGGGTGAAAACTTGATGTCATTTCTGAGCCTCTTTAGCTTTGGGGTAGAACAGAATTTACTTCCTAGTTTGAGTGGTAGCTAGAAATGGTCCCCAGTATTTTACATGATCTCTATTTGTCAGTTAACTGCTTTTTCACTGACCTTTTCTGCAGATGTAGCTGCAATTGCAATAAAACTTGGCTATTTTGCAATTCATATTAGCAGTCACTTGGAGATAAAGCTATATAGATCACAGTTTTCACTCTTTAAGCAAAAAATCATAAATCCATTAATCATGAAAAATAAAATGATAAATATTCATGCAAAATGTCTGGAATATTAACATTTTTATAATGAAGGATGAGAAGTTAAAGTATTATTAATGGACAAAGCTAAGAATTTTATGCTTTATTAACCAAATTGGACTGGATATTACATCCAGAGATTTGAACTAGGTTTTATATATATATATGTGTGTGTGTGTGTGTGTGTGTGTGTGTGTATACATACATATGTATTTGCTCAGTTGCTCAGTTGTGTCCAACTCTTGGTGACCCCATGGACTACAGCCCACCAGGCTCCTCTGTCCATGGGATTCTCTAGGCAAGAATACTGGAGTGGGTTGCCATTTGCTTCTCCAGGAGATCTCCCTGAACCAGGGATTGAACCTGGGTCTCCTGCACTACAGGCGGATTCTTTACTATCTGATCCACCAGAGAAGCCCATGTGTGTGTCTGCTAGTCATTCAGTCATGTCCGACTCTGTGACCCCAAGAACTGTAGCCAGCCAGGCTTCTCTGTCCATGGAACTCTACAGGCCAAGAATACTGGAGTGGATTGCCATTCCCTTGTTCAGAGGATCTTCCTGACACAGAGACTGAACCCTGGTCTCCTGTATTACAGGCAGATTCTTTATTGCTTGAGCCACAGTGAAGCACTGAGAAGCCAATATAAGTATACATGTGTGTGTGTGTGTGTGTGTGTGTGTGTGATTGTTGTTTCTGCTGTAGGAAGGTAAAGTAATGAGCTACTTATTTTTTTCTTCTTTGTTACCTAAAAAGGTGGCTATGCCTAGGTGTTTGGGTACAAGAATGTAGTTTTATGGGTTACTAATAGCTTTAGTGTTCAGTTCAGTTCAGTCACTGAGTTGTGTCCAGCTCTTTGCGATCCTATGGACTACAGAATGCCAGGTTTCCCTGTCCATCCCCATATTGGAAAAATTTCCCTACCACCTAGTATAGATTTTGAACCATTTGAATTCATTTGAGAAGACCTTTATGATGGACAGCTCTTAAACCTACCAAAGTTTTCAGTGTCTATTATTTGGAAGGAAACCGCCACAAAGGAAGTGCAAAATTGGCCATGATAAAGTCCCAGGAAATTCTCAAATTATCTAGCTGTTTCTTCCTTCTACCTTTCTAGGAAAGGACCCAAAATAACATGACTGAGATTGACTTTCTCATTATTAGGGGAATGATAATTATATTTTTATCAGGAAAAAAAAGATGAGTTATAATATCACTTGAATATGGATTCTATGAAGAAAATTTATATTGGATAGAGATCGATTTATCTTAGTTTGATAATTCTGAGTTTGGTAGCTTCTCACAGCTGGCTAAAATCTTCATCTGTGCATTCAATATCGAAGTCATAATAACAACATATGTAGCTCAAACACTGAATATGGCCTATTCACTTTGTGTCTCTGTTAGGTAGGAAGCTAGACGTGAGCAATCTAGGGTGGCCTAACTGAAAAATATTCAAGCTGAGTGGCCCAGGAGAGTTCACCAGTATGCTACAAAATAACCAGAGATTTTTTGCCAACTCAGATGCACATGCCCTAGAAGCACAGTGGATAGAAACTAACCACACAGACTTCTTCAACTCTGGCACATGTACCCTTGGTTCACAGCTGTTTTCTCAAGTGAGCTTAGGCAGCTGGGAGCCCATTACTTGTTCACAAATATGCTGTACATATGGACATCTGATTATAATAGACTAAATCATGGGAAAGCCATGTGCAAGAGAGCCTATTCTTATGTAACTTGCAACTGTCAATCAAAACTGTCAGTCCACGCCCATCTAGATGAATATGTAAAAGCCCTGTCTTGAAAACCCCCTGCACCTCATCATTCTGTTGCCAGGGGCTCTCTTGGCTTGGCCCACCTCTCCCTTGAGGTGTTATTTCTACTCTTTCTTAAGTAAACTTGTTTTTGCCATGGTTACAACCTCAGATTCTTCTATGTGTCCTTATCAAGAAACGAGGCCTTGAAGAAGGGTCCTCGTTGACGCTCTCTATCTGGTAACAGTCCCATCAAAATATTTAGGATATAACCATGTATAAAATAGATGGAATCACACTTGGATACTGCTGTCCAGTTAACAAAGATAGTCACTACATAAATCAAATAACTGGATAAGTAAGAACACACCAGTTATTGCAATTGCTGTGATAAGTGGAATCAACAGATAGATATAAAAGACTGCTATGTTGGAAGGTCAGGGAAGACCAACTGCAGAAAGTGATATTTAAGTGATTGTTAAAAGGAATTAGCTTTTAAAACAGAATAACTTACCAGGTAGGAGAAATAGGATGAAGGCCCTGAAGAGATAAAAATATTCAGTACAACCAAGGACCAGCAAGAAAGCCAATGTGGCAGATGGTTTATCAAGCTATGGTTTAGTGAGTTATGTATGGAGAGGAAGATCAGAGATGTTTTCAGAGATGAAATCTTGGACAAAGACATATTTCGTCTAACAGACTAAGTTGAAGAGTTTGGATTTTATTATGAATGCATTTTAATCCATTGCAATGGACAGTTTGATTTGGTTATATATATATGTATGTGTGTGTGTATATATATATATATATAAATATAAAATTTATGCTTTGAATGTTGATGTGGATAAGAAAATATGTGAATAACATGTGAATAACATGAAAGCCAGGAGAATGATAAGAAAGCTACTGCATGGCCTAGATGGTTTTCAATGATAATTTGTGCAAGGGTAAGTGTAAAGAGAGAGAAAATGTGAGCATGTTCAGGATATATTGTGATAGAAAGAGGTGTATGTATTGCTGATGTAGTAGATGAAGGGAGTAAGAGGGGAAAAAAAAGAGGAATAAATGCTAACTTATCCTTGTGGTTTAACAAGTGAGCAAATATGCCAAATTCTGAAATAAATACTCCAATAAAGATTAAAAATAGAAAGTAAAAAACAGCTTTTGGAGAACTTTTAATAAAATATTAAATTGATGAACTGTGGCTTAAATTTTTGCTAATTATGTGATTGAAATTGATAAAAATAAAAGTAGAGAAAGATAGCAGCTGTGATGGAGGGTAGTGACTATTTCATCGTTAAAAATATAAATACTATCTGAACCCAATAGGGAACTATGTACTTTCTGAAGTGTATTTGCTGGAAAATAATTACAATGTTTTCAAACTTCACTCCTGTCTTTATACAAGGTCAGAGCAATCCACATTTCTATAGGAATGTTCAGGTAGAAAATGTATGAATTACACTCCAGTGGGGAAGGGATCACTGCTCTCCTCTAGCATTATATCTGTATGGATTTACTCTTTTCTATTGAGAGGAGGACATGAGGGAATGGGACTTAACATTTCATCCATTTGCATTCTAGTCACTGAAATAATAATAGTTATATGGTTACAAGAGTAGAAATGGTGCTTTAAAATAAGGGCATTCTCTCAAATCTTAATAGTTTCCAGTATAAAAGCTGAGGACAGTCCTTCCCAGATTCACTGTTTCAGAGAACTGTTATTAGTTGAGTCAAAACTTTAAATGGCTTTTGTTGTAAAATAAACAATTGGTATATGGCATTCGATGAGAGGGATGGCCTGAGAATGGTTTATTGTGACAATGCAATCACTTTCAGGTATTACATTTCAGGATGAAAACTATAAATCACTCACCTTGCCAGAGTGAAGTTTGACTTATTCCTGTGGTCAACATAGGTATGGACACCAAAGGCAAATGAGTCAGAAGAAGTTGATGAAAAAAGCCCTTTAGTATTAATCACATATATTTCACCTCTTGCATGAACAAAATATGTTATATTTTCTCTACTATCAATTCTTTATGTGTTAGCCATGATTATCTTTTCTATGTGTTATATGTTATTTTGTTACGTAATTTGTATTCAGATTTGAATGTAGGCCAGTAACATATACCAAGATAATAATTGGTTATAAAAACTGTTTCATTTTTATTATTAAAATCATTTTAATTGCATATATAATTGATAAAGGTACAGATTATAATTGTGTCCCTAGTACCATGGGACTGATTTGCTTTTGTTTACTTGTTTAGGTACAACATATCATTTAACCCTCATATGTTATGAAAACAATAGTATAAATAACCACATAGTTAATTTTAGAGTGGAACTGCACATTTATTCAATGATAGGCCCCTCAAAGTCTATAGAAAGTATTTCTCAACTAATAATGTGCATATGACTCATATGGGATTCTGTTAAAAGGCAAATTCTGGTTCTGTTTATAAGAAGAAGTTGTTTGTTTGTTTGTTTTTTTCAACTCAATGATGTTTCCAGTGATTCTATTCTGCTGATCACAGTTTAAGTAGCAAATAATATAAGTATATGCTTTTATATATCAATAGATAAATGAAATATAAAGTAAAATATTTTTATTATAAGAGCAGTTATAGTCCAACATAATTGTTGCCTAAATGAAGCAGACAAGAAGCAATTACATTTTCTAATTCCCTTTTATCTATGCCGTTTTTCTTCCACATTCCTTATTTCCATTTTAAATAAATCTCAACTACAAATGCTTTCAGTAACGACTCATGTTGACTTCAAAATCAACAGTATGGCTCAAAAACAAGAGCATCTTTTACAATAATGTGTTTTTCCTGGGAAATGGTAATGATAGTGACTTTCCCCAATCAATAGAAGCCAGAGGAGAAACTTAAGCAAGGCTTTTTTGGTATTCCTGAGCTGGCTGCAGGAGGGAGTGAAAACAAGTAACAGGTTCCCTTGCTCACTCACGGAGGTGTGTGCGTGGGGAGGGAGTGTGGGGGTGTGAGCTTATTCCGTATATGGGGTGAGGGTAGGAGTGTGTCCAGGGATCTGGCTGGAGGGGTGGCTTAAATGGTTTGCACTCCTGGTTGTGGTGTTGAGAGCAGCGGGCATGTGAAGTATCCTGCTTTTGTCCCATCACCCAGTTTTTGCTCCAGCTCTTCAGAAACGCAGTTGGGTTTTTGTCTTATTTGTATCTTTTGGTCTAGAATTTGCTCCAACTGCACATGCACAGTTATTTTTAGCCCCATACACTTTCTTCCCTTATGGCTCAGTTGGTAAAGAATCCGCCTGCAATGCGGGAGACCCCAGTTCGATTCCTGGGTTGGGAGGATCCCCTGGAGAAGGGAAAGGCTACCCACTCCAGTATTCTGGCTTGGACTATACAGTCCATGGGGTAGCAAAGAGTCGGAGACAACTGAGCTTCGACTATAAGAAACTTATAGTTTCTTCGTATTTTGTAGCTAGAAGAGAGGTGTGTCCAAGTGCAAACTCTGCAACACTGCAGCAAAGGATCCCAGGTCCCAGGCCTTCTCAGTAACTTTTATTATCATTCTCGCAGACCTTCTCTCTCTTCTCCCGCTTCTCTCCAAGGATCTGACATTGCAAACTCAACTGTTTGAAAACAGGAGCAGTGGCAAAAGATAAGTACCCAAAACCAGAGGACTTAAATATCACATACCTCTTTACTCTTTCACTTATTTTTTGGAAAATATTAAAATATAATATTCACTGCCTTTCAAGACTTTCTTTCAATCATCTCAAGGCTCCTAAAAAGTTATTCAAAACCAACAACTGAACAACTGAAGGTACCCACTTGGGGGCTCTCTACAGACAATCCAGGAATTCTGATTATGCCTTGTTAGTTTGTTGCTATTCAAGGACGTTAAAAAAACAAATAAACTCCTTAAAAATTAGATATATACGTGTGTACATACACACGTATATACGTATATAACATACATCTTAAAAATATAGCTTAGATGTAAAATAAATGTTTTATATAATTATTATTTTCTCTGAATTAATGTTTGCACAACAACACTACAACTTGAAGATCTCAAGGGAATGGAATTCTAGGTTAGCAGCTGCAAAAACAACGGCAGCAGCCATAACCTGTTTTTCTGAGGAGCTGGAATAAACTTTCACAGGTACATTTAAATTTGGTGTAATTATTCTGTTTGTCCTAGCTAGAGTTCAACTTTTACAGAGCAATCACAAAGATAATAGCATAACAAAAAATATTTATTAAATTGATAGTGTCTCTTTTGCTTTATCATTGTCTTCAGATATATTATGTATGCTTTTAAAATTTTCTTTATTTTTAATTGGAAGATGATTGTTTTACAATGTGATGATTTCTGCCATGCATCAACATGAATCAGCCATAGGTTTACATTTATCCCCTCCCTTTTGAAACTTCCTCCCACTTCCCATCCCATCCCACCCTTCTAGCTTGTCACAGAGCACCAAGTTTTATAGGTTTGATTTCATTTATAAAAACAAGTGATGCTATTAGAATCATAAAAGTTTGAAATCTAGGAAAGTGCACACTTACAGTAATAAAACCTATTAAAAGAATAGTGATATATAATACTGTAATAGGTTGCCATGCCCTTCTCCAGGGGATCTTTCTAACTGGGGGATCAAACCTACATCTCCCTGAAGCTTCTGCAGCCGACAGATACTTTACCACTAAGCCACCAGGGAAGCCAGTTGTATATATGGAGGTATTTTAATTTGAAACTGGTTTGTAAATTGATTTAAGTGACAAAGTTAATAGTGCTGCATCCTTTGCTTTTGAAGCGGTAACTTAGGAGCTGAACATATGTGTTGGGGGGCTCACTTTTACTTTTATTTGACTTTCATATGTAGAAAATTTGTTTGCAGAATCCTTATATACAATCTGATGTTTTTTGCAATTATGTTAAGTGGACTTTTTAAAGCAATAAAAAATAGAGTTCAGAAGATATTGTTTTCATGAAAATTGGCAATAAAAATAAGAAAAACATATTATTCACTTAACCTACCATAATTAGTGAAAATAATTGAAAAACTTACAAATATGAGCAAATCACTTAACTCATAAGCTCTGCTGGTTTAATGCCACTTCTATCTCATTTTAAGACCAAGAACTATCAAAATTTTTTCTTCCTGTTTTTGATTTTAATAACTTAGTCATAAGTATGATTATTAGATAAAATGCACTGAAATAAATTTCCACATATTAAATTCTGTTGGACCTATAAACAATTAACTATAATGTATATTATTTTAGTTAACAGTTAACTGTAAGGCTAAGTGACCTAGAGCTCTTTGAAATGAACCAGTATATTTTCTCCATTATTTTCATTGGTTCACACACAAATTACATGTAATTTATACATATTTGTCACAACACTGAATGGATTATTAAATGAATGTCTATCAGTGGTGAAACTTGTTATATGATTATTTTGTTTAACAACCATTTCAGATCAACATTTATCATATAATTGGATATAATTTTCTATTAGCTCAGTTTCATGGGTAACTTTATTTAGTAGAGTCCAGAAAATGTTACAGAATTTCATCTTTCTTAGATGTAAATCTGATTTTTTAGGCTTAAATTTAAAGAATTCTAAATGATAGACTATATTTGATATTTTCAACAATTTTTGTTTTGTCATAACATTGGAGTATACATAATCATCTATGCGATTTTTTTTAAATGTAGTGTGAAAATCAGTTTATTTTTATATTCTTTATCAGTGAGAATTTTACTTTTAGTTTCTTTCAGGAGTCATTGCTTACTCATAGAAAAATGTCTGCCTTACACAGAGCAGTCTAGAAACTAAGATTGACTTCAACCATGACACTTAGGATTTTTATAACAAATCATCTAATTTGACAGTAATTAAAATTATGGTGGATTTTTCAATGGCCACAAGAGGTTAGGTTTTTTTCCTGAATATGAAGATGACACAGTGTAGTTTTCAAAGAGCAAAGAGTTTAAGTCAGTCATATCTGAAAAATTATCTGCCATTAACTAACTTTGTGACTCTGAATTATTTACATATCTCTTACTTCATTTCCTCATACATTTATTGTATGGCATTTAGCAGTTTACTGCTTCAGCACTTAAGATAAAACACTGGAACAAGACCAGAAGTGAGAAATTTGGTATATACAAGGAAGATTTAGAAACATATTATTCATTCATTCATTTATACCTACTTTTTTACAAAGTAAGGATTTACAAAGTTATAAGAATTATGAGTGATATTTTTATTTTTGTGGTAAAAATATTGGATTTTAAGTATTTGTTCTTTACATTAATAAATTTATAAAATTCATTTTTAAGTACAGAAAGACATTAAAATCAGAAAAACCTAAAATTTTGCTCAATTTCCCTAAGTGGGCAGTGTTTCTCTAAATAATTTCTTCCCTATGACCTAACATTTATTTTAAGCTACTGTACTCTTTTTAACTATTTGCCACATAGAGATCCTAATTTTCTGTATCCACAAAGTAATTAGCTTGTAGGTTCATCTCCTTCAAATTATATATCCTATAATGGAGAAAAAAGGGAAAATATTTGCCGATACTACCACAATTCTCCAAGGAAACATTCAAATAATAAATAATTATTATAAAGTGCTCACTTCATGAAAATGCAAATGTATGAGTGTGAAAGTAGTGATATGAGTACTTAAGTGTTTGCTAAATCTTTCCCTGGATTAATGTTAGTGCAACTGAAAAACAAGACAAGCAATCGCTAATTTTCATCCTGCAAAATAACATTTCACAGATATAACAGAAGTTTTATTTTTCTTAACTACATAGCCTGACATTATTTATATTTCAATACATTTTTACAGTTTTACAATTTCAATACATTTATGTTTCACAATTTATTTGTCATGATACTTGTTACACAAGAAACTGTAACTCTTTATGTGACAAACAAAACCAAAATGTATGTCAAAGTTAAAAAAAAAACAGCAGGCCTTGAATGTATTTTTATAAACCTTTACTCACATTTCAGAAAAAGGTACCTTTTTTTCTTTCTATGTGATTTGAATTTATAAAAATTGGTGCTACAGGATAATTGCATAGTTCCATGTTCTTAACCATACTAAACAGAAGCAAACATACAGGGCATGTAACACAGGTGTAAATTAAATCTATTTTTACATTTTGGAGCCTAGCAATTTACTTAATGCTATTGAACCATGGCATAACATGCAAAATGTGCTAATAAATTTGAGGGTGAAGGAATGTGCTTCAGGTGTTAGTCTAAATTTTATGCTCCCAATAGACATTATTTTCTGCATTATTGAGCAGCAATTATTTTGCTTCACATATCACCATGATATTTTAAAGTTTTACTTTCATCTGAACTGACTTCTGGTTATCATGAGAACTACAAGTATATTAAATTGCATAGCATATTGCATTTGTTAAAAAAAAAAAAAAGAACAAAACAGAAGCTGATCACTCCATTAATTTAGAATTAGGTGGATCTATACCAATAGCTTATGTATTAGGAATAAGAAGATACAGGCATATTTATATATTTATGTAACCATGTTTGAAAGCATGCATTATTTTTATTCATCATCTAAAGCTATGAATAATGACTGAAACTACATTTTGATTTGTCTGCATACTGTTAGTGCTTGCATGGAACATTATGATTTCAACTTAGTTTTAAATACATATCACATTTAATTACCTTCAAGTTAGACCTTACTGAAAATAAAATGTAATTAGGTAATGCTACTGAAACACTTCGGTGGTTTTACTGGAATATATCTTTATTACCTATAAACATTTATGTTTCCCTGCTTATCAATCAATCTATCATCTAAAGTTGACTGGATTCATTAAATATGAATGAAATAAATGGGGAAATCAAATATGACTTCCAGTTGTCTCCTTTGAGGAACTATGTAGATAATATATTTAGAGTAATGTGGCTCAGATGATAAAGAATTTGTCTTAATGCAGGAGACCTGGGCTTGATCCCTATGGTGGGAGGATCCCCAGAGAATGGAATGGCAACCCACTCCAACATTCTTGCCTAGAGAATTTGAGGGACAGAGGAGCCTGGCAGGCTACAGTACACTGGGTCACAAAGAGTCAGACACAACTGACCGACTAACACACACACACACACACACTGTAGTTTGGGACAAAGTCCATTCAAGGGAAGCCCAATGTGTTAAATTTTAGATATGTTGAAATATTGAGATATCAGTCTAATATTCAAGCATGGCAATCGATCAATAAGACTTATGACTCTAAAATATCTAGGCTTCAAGTGCAAGTCAGTAATCATCTTCACAGAGAGTATTTTTAAAGCCATAAAAATAGATGAGACAATTTAAATAGAATATAGAAATTAAAAGAAGTACATTATTGATGTTAAGGGCAAATTTTGAAAAGCAGAGGTAGAAGTAAGTAAAAACAAAAAGTAACCAAAGGAAGACCTGGGATGAGACGAGAGTGGGAGGATTGTGGCATAAAACCAGTTAAATAAAATAAAGTATGTCAAGAAAAAGACAACAACACAACATAAGTCAACTGTGAAGAATGTTGATGAAGAGTCACATGAGGTGAAGATTTTGCCATACAAGATCAGACACCTTGAGAGCTCACTGCACTCTCTAATAAATGAGAAGTGATATTCATTCTCTAATGAATGAGAAGTAACATTCATTCTCTAATGGATGGATATAGTATTTTTTTTAGAAAATTCTTCTTGGGGTTTGGCTACGGGTAGGTCAGGAAATGAAGTAGTAACTGGAGAAGAATGGTGAAAATGCTTCCACTTTTTAAACTATAATTGATACACAATGAACTATAGAATTAAGATGGACAATGATTTTTGATGATCATCAATATACATACAAGCAACCATTAAATTAAGTTATAGAACCATTAATCTAACCAACACCTAAAGTAAGTTATAGAAACCTCTTCTCATCTCTTTTTTAGTTCTATTCCTCAAAATCCCTACTCAGAAACTACTTGTTTCAATTTCTGATTTCTTTCAGAATAAATCAATGTTACAATTCCTGGAACTTCATAAAAAGAAAAATATATATATATTTTATACCGGGCTTTTCCCCTGCCCCGTATATACGGCTACTGAAATTTATGAATATCACTATGGTCTTCACTACAGTTTATTCTTTTCATTGCTGAGCACTATTGGATTGTAAGAAAGTACACATTTAGTAAATCATTTTCCTGTTGATATGTTTTCCTGTTCATGTACACATTTCTTTCCAGATTTGAGCTATTTTCAGTAGTTGAATGCAAGATGACTCATATAGCTCAAAAACAAGTTTCAAATAATCTTATACTATTTCACATATTATACTGTATCGTTGTTGTTCAGTTGTTCAGTCACGTCTGACTCTGTGATCCCCATGGACTGCAGCATGCCAGGCTTCCCAGTACATCACCAACTCCCAGAGCTTGCTCAAATTCACGTCCATTGAGTCAGTGATGCCATCCAACCATCTCATCCTCTGTTGTCCCCTTATCCTTCTGCCTTCAATCTTACCCAGCATCAGGGTATTCTCTAATGACATACAGTATATTAACTATCCTGGAGGAGGAAATGGCAACCATCCAGCGCTCTTGCCTGGAGAATCCCTTGGACAGAGGAGCCTGGTGGGCTATAGTCCATGGGGTTGCAGAGTAGGACAGGACTGAGCAACTGACACACAGACGCGTGCACACATAATAACTATCAAATGTTAAGCTGAATGTTGTGATTATGAATTTAGAGTGAAACTATCAACTTTAGAAGGGGATTTTAACCAGTTAATTTCATTTGTTTAGGAATATGTGGATAAATTAAAGACAATATCCTGGAGTTGAAGAGCTCAAGATTTTTTTTAGGGTACTGTGAATCAGTTGAGATTAAATATATGCTACAGTTATTGAGTAGCACTGAAACATATGCATTACCATGTGTAAAACTAGATAGCTATTTAATTAGTGATAGTTGCTCAGTCATGTCCGACTTTTTGCCACCACATGGACTGTAGCCTGCCAGGCTCTTGTGGCCATGGGAGTCTCCAGACAAGAATACTGAAGTGGGTTGCCATTCCCTTCTCCAGAGGATCTTCCCAACTCAGGGATTGAACCCGGGTCTCCTGCATTGTGGGCAGATTCTTTGCCATCTGAGCCACTAGGTGGAAATTTTTCTGCTGTTACCCTGCTTTCTTAATTTTTATGCTGAGCACATGATGAGAAATGCCAGGCTAGATGAATTACAAGCTGGAATTGAGATAGGTGGGAGAAACCACAACAACCTCAGATATGTGGATGATACCACTCTAATGGCAGAAAGCAAAGAGGAACTAAAGAGCCTCTTACATGAGAGTGAAGAAGGAGAGTGAAAGAGCTAGCTTAAAACTAAATATTAAAAAAAAAAACAAAAAACTAAGATTATGGCATCCAGTGCTACTATCGCATGGCAAATAGAAGGGGAAAAGGTGGAAGTAGTGACAGGTTTCCTCTTCTTAGACTCTAAAATCACTGTGGATGGTGACTGCAGCCATGAAATCCATAGACAATTGCTTCTTGGCAGCAAAGCTATGACAAACGTAGACAGTTTGTTGAAAAGCAGAGACACTACTCTGGCTACAAAGTCTGTGTAGTCAAGGGTATGGTCTTCCCAGTGGTCACATATGGTTGTGAGAGCTGGACCATAAAGAAGGCAGAAAGCAAAGAATTGATGCCTTTGAACTTTGGTGCTGGAGAAGATTACTGAAATTCCCTTGAACAGAAAGGAGACCAACCAGTCAATCTTAAGGGAGATCAACTCTGAAAACTCATTGGAAAGACTGATGCTGAAACTGAACCTCCAGTATTTTGGTCATCTGATGCAAACATCCAACTCATTGGAAAAGTCCCTGATGCTGGGAAGCATTGAGGGTAGAAGGAGAAGAGGGTGTCAGAGGATGAGATGGTTGGATGTCATCATTGATATAATGGACTTGAACTTGGGCAGACTTCAGGAGATGGTGAGGGACTGGGAGGCCTGGTGTGCTGCAGTCCATGGGGTCACAAAGAGTCTGACATGACTAGGTGACTCAACAACAGCAGCAGTTATTGAGGGTAATATATAACATGTGACATTAATCCTAATGGCTAATGTGAATTGTTAACAAAGAAATCACTATATTTCAGGAAGCAAAACAAACAAACAAAAACAGATATCAGATTTTTTTGTTTTCCTATAATAATAAGAATTTGGGAAAAATAATGGGAATTATTAAGACACCAAAGAATCATTACTATTCCCCTTTACTAGAAACCTGTTTCTTAAGTATTCTTGTGAAGATGAGGTTA
This sequence comes from Cervus elaphus, assembly GCF_910594005.1. Classification (NCBI taxonomy): domain Eukaryota; kingdom Metazoa; phylum Chordata; class Mammalia; order Artiodactyla; family Cervidae; genus Cervus; species Cervus elaphus. The sequence goes on along the minus strand of NC_057845.1, from coordinate 15,708,512 downwards.
AATTATTCATAGAATATATTTAACATAGGGCCCATAACAATGTAAGCTCTTGATTCATGTTAGTTATTTTAGTTACTGTTATCATTTGACTTCTTTTTGTTTTGTTTTTTTTTTAAGCAAAGTGTGCTACTGCCTTTGCTGATGCTGAAGGTGAAGTTGACGACGACGATGATGAAAAACCAGTAGGGGAAAGATCATGAACCCAAGAGTCAGACTTCTAGTTCAAAATATGAACCACCAACTACAATGCTTGGGAAAATAACTTTATCTGTTATTATTTTTTAGCCTCAACTCTTGAAAAATGAGGACAATAGTGACCAGTGCTTAAGGATTTTTCTAAGATGAAATCAGTTCGTAAAAATACAGTATTGAGAACACTGTTCAGTCCTTAGTAAAAGGATATACATGTTAACTAGCTGTATCAACAATTCAATATTGCTATCATGTATGGTTTCTGAGTTATCAGAGAACTATTTCTGAGGTTGTGGAGATTGTGCTGAGATACAAAAAGCAGAACTCAACTAGAAAAATTGGGTAGGGGATTGCTTAAAGACAGGAGCAATGAAGTTTGCAAACCATATCAGAAAAACTAAAGGAATTTCGGTGTGGATGAAACACAGAATGGACAGGATTTGGACAGTCTGGAGTGGAGATCAGATGGAGAATTATGCCAGATATTGCAAATTCAAATGTCTATATAAAACAGTGACAACCACAAATATGTAAGGTGTCAGGGAAAAGACTGTGGCATGTAGCAAGAACAGACAGACTAATTCACACACAAAGGGATACATCTAAAGTTGCCATTTTGTCATTTTCTACATTCCAATTTTAAGATAGTATATATCACTTCAAGGGGCTTCCCAGGTGGTGCTGGTGGTAAAGAACCCACATACCAATGCAGGAAATGTAAGAGACACAGGTTCCATCCCTGCACTGAGAAGATTACCCAGAGGAGGGCATGGCAACCCACTCCAGTGTTCTTGCCTGGAGAATCCCATGGATGGACAAGCCTGAGGGTCACAAAGAGTAGGAGATGACTGTAGTGACTTAGCACACATATCACTTTAAACAAATATTTAATAGGTTTATTTTTAAAGTCAATATTTCAAGGAAAACATTCATCCCTAAGTTTAAATAAAATCAAGATATATGTATGTGGGTGCTATATATGTGTACATGTATATAAGTGTATGTGTACATATATATTCTTACATAAAATGGAAAAAAATCTACTTGTATTATGGGGCTATTGATCATCCTTTATTACTTGAAATTGAGATAACTAGCAGACATGCAGATAAAGAATACTCTTTTCTTACATGGTCAGCAGACGACTATAGTTTGCAAGCCTTCATTTTGTGTCCTGGTTGGACATGACTTGAAAGCTAAGTATGTTTTATTATATTAGTGAAGGGTTATAAAATATAAAACAAAGCAAAAATGATGAAAACTATGTGGCAGAGACCATACGTTCCATGATCTTTAAATATTTATTCTTTGGCCTTTGGCACAAAAAGCTTGTCAACTCCTATCTTAGGTGATAATAAATATATTTTTTTCAGTTTTTTTAAATTAATGTATTTATTTTAATTGGAGGCTAAATACTTTACAACACTGTAGTGGGTTTTGTCATACATTGACATGAATCAAACTTAAAAATGAGAAAATATTTAAAAATTTAATCAACATGAAGTTTGATTTCATAGTAGGTATAGTTTTCGGATTTAGACAATGATGAAAGTAAGTCATCTAAAAATGGTGATCCTTAATCTGATAGTTTGCCACATCCATGTTTAAATATTAGTTGATAGTAAGCATATTTAATACATTAAGCATATATTAAATTTAAATATATGTTGTATATTAACATGATATTGCTGTTTTACAAAAATTTTAAAACACAAATATATGAAATAAAAATTTACTACAACAAATGTTAATGGAGATTTTTAAGGACAATAATTTATAGAAAGTGTTCAAATAAAATTAAAATAACTATCTTTGATAGATTATTTTATTAATGATCCTAAAAAAAATCATGCCTCTCTGTTTCCATACACTGATTTAGTTCCATACACTCATATATTGAGTTGAGTCTTGGACATGTAACTTATTTATACCAAAAGAATAATGTGATACGAGCAGAAAATTGGAGGGAGCTTTGTCCCTTGGCATTTTTGCCTTGAGACTATAAATTAGGACTAGAATAACTTACTAAGACAAGATGAAAAGTGCAGCCTATCAACCAAAACTGAGTTTGATAAATGTTTCTATAAATAAAGTTTTATTGGAAAATGCTCAATTTGGTCACATTTTGTGATAGCTGTTTTCATGCCACAATGGCAGAATTGAGATGCAGTGATATAGAGACCCTAGAGCCCACAAAACCTAAAATATTAACTACCTGGTCCTTCATAGAAAATGTTTGCTGAGTTATGTACTAAATAAAGATTATATGGAAGAGAATTGAAACTTGCCCCCCTTTCTCTACTCATATATAACAATTGATATTCTCCTGATCGAATATTTGTCCTTTCTAGACTCTCTATGGAAAAAAAAAAAAAAATCTCAAAATAAGAGCTGGCCTGAGTACAATAATTAAGGGTATAACTAAATTTCCTAGTTAAGATCAATTAAAGAATTATGGTGCTTCTTAGTATATCCTTCCAGCTAGATAAAAGGAATTATAGGAATCTTAAGTTTCTTGCCTCAAGTGGCCTCTCAATGGCCCAAAGTCAGTGGTAATTCAACCTCTAGTTTGAAGGATGGAATTTAGCATTACATGGTGTAATATTGCTAATTTGGCTCATAAAATTCTTTAACATTTGAAAATTGGTTCTTACCACTTATCACTTAAAAACAAAAAACTCATAGCATAAAAGTTGAGAGTCATGTTTTATTCAGTGGGAACTTTTAGGACTTTAAGTCTATGTGGCAACATCTCAAATAACCCTGGGAGAATTGCACTTAGGATTTGAGGTGGGAAGGTAGAATATACAGGAGTTTTGCAACAAAGGGAATGTAGTCATGAACCTCAAAAAATTATTGCTAAAGAAAACTTGAAATTCCAAGTTAAGGAATTTAGTACTTTTCTATGTATGAGAAGACACGAGTCTGGGCTCACTGAAATCACTCCTTGAATACACTCCTCAGCTATCTTGGGGTAGTAGCCTGTGTTTTCACAACTTGAGTTGCCTCAGGGCTCATTCTCATATTTGTCTCCTTAAAGGATCACAATTTCCCTTAATTTAAAGTGGAAGCAAAATATTATCATTTAAAACTTGGACTCTGAGGTATCATTAGGATGACAGAAATAGGTAGTACTTTCAATTGATGATCTAATAACCTTGGTTAAAAGTTAAATGAAATAAGAATAGACAATATGAGATAATTCATTAAAACAATAAAATAAAATGCTTTATAAAACACCATTTCAAGGCAAGGAGCTATATTAGAGTATTGAAATGAAAAGGGAAACCAATATTCATCATTATGGAATATACACTCTTGGGTGCATAAATGTGGAAATATGTTGCAGGCAATGGGAGGTTAAATGATTGTGAAAATTTATCTCATTTCATATCAGATTGCAGTTTTTATATTTCCAATAAGAGTATGATTGTATGGACAATGGTTTAACCAATTTTTATTCAATGACTGCCTAAAAGAGGTTGCATTCATTCCACTGAAACCTATATCTTTATAATAACTGATGACAAACATTGTTAACTCACTGTTTTCTGATGTATTTTAAACTAATTTTGAACTGTATAATTTTCCAAATTGAGAACATTTTCCACTGATAGGCCTTTATGATCAATTTATTGCTGGTAGGCATGGCAACTTAATCAAAATAGTATTGTCTCTTAGATTCAAATAGTAGTTATTAACTTGAGCATAAATAAAAGTATAGGGCCACATATACAATATATTTAATGAATGTTATAAGGCTATCCAAATTGCTATAAATGACATCTTTCAGCACAGCTATAGTTTCACAGAAAGGATTCAGTGATTTAGATGGCTGGCAATTTAAAATGTGTAGTGAATAATGTTAAATATCATAATCAATTTTAAGTATTCTGATTGCTGTTATTTTAAATTAGGAAAGGAGTATAGCTTGACCAGAAACAAATTAATTAAGCTTGTCGCCACAAAATGTTTCCTTGTTTGTGTTAAAATATGCCATTAAAACAAATAGACTTTACATGCCCACTGAGCTGATAAATCCCATTACCTACTCACTTTTCCCTGAAGCATATTTTTTATGCCTGCTATTCTGACACTGTTAATAACTTGCAGGATAATAATCAAATATTTTTTCTCCATGTCTCTATTGTGCTAAACTTTCTATTTTTTCCAAGAAATCTAACAAGGAAACACTAAAGAAAGAGTCTAATTTTAATAGTAACTTGAATCTCACTTTACAGAATTTGCTCTCTACAGAAATGGATAATGTTAGCATGGCTTTGAGGTTGAAACGCAGCTTCAAAGTTCTGAATACTATTATTCTAACCTCACAAACAAGTCTTGGGGGACACTATTGAAAATAGGCCTGCTTAGAATCATAATGTTTGTAACATAAAAATAAATGAAAGCATAGAACATGTTATTGAGATGCCCATCACAAAACCGTATACTTGTGAAAGTAAAAGCCCATGAAGGTGCTAAGATCAAATTTTTAAAGCATGATCCTGGCTCTTTATTTTATTATCTGGAATAGATACAAGCATATCTTAGAGATACTTTGAGCTTGGTTCTAGATCACAAGAAAGCAAATACTGAAGAATAAGGCAAGTCATATGAATACTTTTGTTTTCCCAGCGCATATGGAAGTTACGTTTACACGGTGCTGTGCTTAGTCATGCAGTCGTGTCTGACTCTGTTCCCCTATGGATTGTAGCTCACCAGTCTCCTCTGCCATGGGGATTCTCTAGGCAAGAACACTGGAGTGGGTTATCATGCCCTCCTCCAGGGGATCTTCCCAACCCAGGGATGTTTACACCAAATTGTAATCTATTAAGTATGCAATAGCATTATGCCTAAGAAATATATATATATATATACATATATATATATATATATATAGTGCCATAATTAAATATACTTTATTGCTAAAAAATGCTAACCATCATCTGAGCCTTTGGCAAGTCACAGTAGTAACATCAAAGATCACTGAACATAGATCATTATAGCAAATGCAATAATAATAATATAGTTTGAAATATTAGAACCATTACCAAAATGTGACACAGAGACAGAAAGTGAGCAAATGATGCTGGAAAAATGATGCTAGTAGATTTGCTTGACATAAGCTTTCCACAAACCTTCAATTAAAAAACACAATGTCTAGGAAGCACCAAGTGAAACACAATAAGGCAAGGTATGCCTGCATAAAAATTGAATGAACTGGCTAAATTAACTTAAAAAAATAGCCTACAACTCTGAGATTAGGAAAGTAAACTTTGACCAATCTCCAAATTTATTCAATGATAATACTGTCTCAGTGTATGCTTATATATTATCATTCTAGTGCTGGATAAAATGAAGTAAAACCTCACTTATGGTGTAGATTATACTAAACAATATATGAACATATGTAAATATAATCTTGATTACATTATGTGATACAGTTACTAGTTAACACTCATCTTACACATAAAGAAACTGAAGCTCAAATTATAAGTGATTTGCTAATGGCCCAAATTTTTTAAGTAGAAAAGCTGGGATTTGAAATTGTCTGCTGAAATATACTGCATTCTCTTCCTGTTTTATCTAAAATTAGCTTATCTGTTAACAATAATGATTTTGTATTTTTAATGAATCTATATTTATTTTATACATATTAAGTATGTTACTTTCTTAGGCCCTCAGGATACACCAAAAAACAAAAAATAAATCTTTGTCCTCATAGAAAATTTATATACGATTAGAAATAAGAACTTTTAAGCAAGAAAATAAATGTCGCCTTTTTAAGAAGCTTAAGAAAAGGGCTTATATACTTATACAAGTAATTAATACATGTATTAATACTTATAAATGTATTTTTATTCCAGATACATGTAAATAAAAACAGCAGAACTGTCACTTGAATACTGCCTTAGAAATATGTGTTTGTGTGTGTGTGTGTGTGTGTGTGTATTCATATGAACCCATCACTATGATGGTATGAGCAATAAGAAGACAATTGCAACTTAATTAGGACTTAAATTATATATTTAATTAAATATAGGACAATAATAGGATATTTGTGAAAATGAGTATGATGGAGATCTAAGTGCTTGAAAAGTACAATTAAGATGTAGATCTGTTAAATCTGGGTTATTTAAGGATGATTTAATTTCTATCAAAATTATATTGGTATTAGTACAAGAAGATAAAACAGTCTAAATCTGGGTAAGCCTTTTAACATGGCTTCAGAAATTTAAGGAAAAGTCTACCTGGAGACTCATGGAGATACAGACTCAACATCATCAGATTCATACTCATAGAACAGTTGTAAAAAGGGTGACATATACTAGTTATAAAAGCAAATATCAGCAAATCTCCTAAGACCAAAATCATACAGGATTTTTTTTTCCAAGGAGAAAAATTAATTAATTTGAGATCATTGGAAGAGGAAGTTCAATATGGCAGCATAGGAAGATCCTGAACACACCCCCTCCCATAGACACACAGAATCTACACCTATACCTGGGTCAATTCCCCTCTCAAAAAGACTTGAAAATTAGCTTAAAAATTCCTCCACAAGATAAAAGGGCCACCTGGAGATAGGTTGGACAGGCAGAGATGGAGATTTCAAACTATACGGCAAAACTACAGTAATCAAAACACTATGATACTGGCATTTAAAATAGACACATAGGTCAATGGAACAGAATAGGGATTCCAGAAATAAGCCCACATATACATTTCCAAATAATTTACAACCATGAAGACAGCAATATATGTATTGGGGAAATGATAGTTTCTTCAATAAATGGAGCTGGGAAAATTGTACAACCAAATGCAAAAGAAAATAGATTGCTATCTTATACCACTCATAAAGATTAACTCAAAATGGATTAAAATCTTGAATCTAAGACATGAAACCATCAAACCCCTAGAAGAAAACATAGACATTTCCTCCTTGAAATCAGTCTTGCTGAGTTTTTTTTTTTTTTTCCTGACTTCAGAATCAAAGGTAACAAAAGCAAAAAGAGATGAATGGAATTATATCAAAGGATATATCTGTATAGCAAAGGAAACTGGAAACCAAATGAAAAGGCCACCTACTGAGGGGGATACAATATTCATAAACCAGATATCTGACTAGGGGTTAATATCAGAAATGTACATAAATATCAAGTCTTAGAAAAGATATGCTGAAAAGGGGAACCTATTATATTGCTGGTGGGAATACAAACCAGTGTGGCCACTATGAAAAACAGTACAAGGGATCCTCAAATAATTAAAAGCTAAACTATTATATTATTCAGCACTTCTACACCAGGTATTTATATGAACAAAAGAAAAGCACTAATTCAGAAGGATGTAAACATCCCTGTGTTCACTACAGCACTATTTACAAGAGCCAAAATATTACAAAGCCAAGAGCTCATTGACGGATGAGTTGATAAAGATGTGGTATGCATATGCAATGGAATAGTATTAGCAACAAAAAGAAAAAAAAAAGAAATCTTGTAATTTGCTACAACATGGGAAAAGCTTTGAGAAAATTATGCTAAGTGAAATTAGTCCAAGAGAAAACAAAAAATGCTGTATGATTTTACCTATATGTGGAATTTATAACACAATTAAAAATAAAACACACAGATGAAGAAAACAGGATGGTGGTTGCTGGGGGTAGTATGAGGTAAGATGAGATGGGTGAAGAGAGTCAAGGGGTACACATTTCCAATTATAAATAAATAAGGCATGGAGATGCAATGTATAGCAAGGTGACTTGTTAGTAAATACTGTAGTGTATACACACTTGAAAGTTGCCGAGAGTATAAATACTTAAATTTATCACAACAAGAAAAATAATATTTTTTGTATGGTAACAGGTAACTATTGTAGTGATTATTTCACAGTGTATACAGATACTAAATTATTATATTTACACCTTTACCTAATAGAATGCTATATATCAATTATACATCAATTAAAAAATAGTTTGAAATTCATATACAACATACTGCAAGAAAATGACTATGGTTTAGTAAACTAGGAAAATAATTTCTAAAATAAACCATTATAGAAAAACTATAATTAAATTATAGTATATTTAAGAGATTTATAAGAAAAATAATATATATGAATACTTTATATTGCTATAAAAGACATTACATAATCTTAGAGGCAAATGTTAGTAAGAAAAAAGTTTTCCTTTCAAGAACTAATATCTATATTAAGAAGTTGGGAAAACTTTAGATGGGAGAAAATGAAAAGGTAAAAACATAAATTAATAAAATAAATTATACTAGAGAAGATAAATTCAAATGTTCATTCTATAGAGACTAAATATTACATGCCATGAAAAACAATAAAGGGTACAACTACCACCACTTTAACATAATATTTAATGCAGTTTCTAGGCAGTTCAGTAATGCAAGAAAAGGAAATGATGCTATCAAAATCAGAAAGAAATAAATAAAGCTCCCATTTTTCATGAAGATATGCAACATAAAGATATGGAACACACAACAGACTGAAAATAAGTTTAAGGATTTAAAATTGGGCTTTAAATTCTTACAGAATACAAAAAGAAAAAAATTTTTCTATTGAGTTTATATAAAAATTGCACACTTGGGAATGTAAATGCATGTAAATTCTAATTTTAATAATATATATAAAACACCCAGAAAGTATTCAACAAAATGTGCAAGGCACAAATAAAATTATATAAGACTAACTAGGGTAATAAAAAAGAAAACACCTAATTAATAGTAAAGATATATCATATATACTGTTTAGAAGACAGTATGAAAATGAAGCTCGTTGTCACAAAATTATTCTTATTTAAATCAATCTTAACAAAAAAATCTAACAAATAGACTCCAAAGCTTATTCGGGTAAAAATGGAACAAGGAGAGCCAAAATATTATTTTAAAATAGAAAACAAAATATAATTGCTTTTACAGACATCAGGAAAATTATAAATCTGAAGTAACTGAGATAGTGTAGATTGGGACACAGATAAATCTTTCAAAATGCTGAACTGAGTGGCAGACAGTATTTTTCAATAAGTAATACTGAGACCATTGAATATTTATATATATATATATATATATATATATATGAAATAAAATAATTGCTTTCTTCCTTCTACACAAAATTTTAAATAAATTATATGTCTAAGTTCAAACCTAAACTGTATATCATAATATGTGAAAATAACTTCTTGGCTTGTACATAGTATTTTTTTTTTCATTTATTTTTATTAGTTGGAGGCTAATTACTTTACAATATTGTAGTGGTTTTTGCCATACATAATATTTTAATCAATATATAAAAAATCATAACTGATTAAAAATTAAATATATTAATACTAAAAACATAACAAAAGTACCCCAAAAAAAGTAAGGATGAATACCATCTTTTGAAAATATATGCAGCTTATTTAACTAAAATATTACCAATAAATGATACAGGTCTATAATTAAATAAGGAAAATAATAAACTACAAAATCAAGAGAACTTATGGGTCATTTTTAAAAAGAAAATATTCCGAACTCTTAATCTGAAAAAGTTCTCAACATCATTACTAATCACTAAATTACTAAACTAATTTAAAAAATAAATTTTAAAAGTTGTGAACCTAGTCTGATGACTGAAATTCCAAAGGTTTATAATATAAAGAATTCATGAGAATATGGATTTATCAGTGAAAGCGTAAATTGGCCTAACTTCTTTGTAAAAATCTCTACTGAAGTTTAGAAGTATTTACTGAAATTGAACACAGGTATTCAGACATGCATCACTATTTGCACCAAGAAATAAGGACACTGTTCTGCAAAACTAAACTGTAGCAGTTAAATCCTAGAAACATGAATGTCAAGCAATACTATAACATACAAGTAAATTGAGATATATTCATAAAATAGAATTCTATTTAGTAATAAATATAACAAACTCCTTCAGTTCAATTCAGTCCCTCAGTCGTGGCTGACTCTTTTTGACCCCACTGACTACAGAATGTTAGGCTTCCCTGTCCATCACCAACTCCTCGAACTTGCTCAAACTCATGTCCATCCAGTCACTAATGCTGTCTGAACTCTTTTAATCTTTTTATAAAAATAAATTTTACAGATGTAATGCAATCAGTGAAGCCAGACACAAAGAAACAAACTTCATTCTCTCCTTGATGCACAATTTATCAACAAGTAGACCAAATTTGTAGGATCTTTTAAAGGAAATCAATTCTGAACATTCAGTTCCAGGACTGATGCTGAAGCTCCAATACTTTGACCAGCTGATGCAAAGAGCCCATTCATTGGAAAAGACCCCGATGACTGGAAAGACTGAAGGCAGAAGGAGAAGGTGACAACAGAGGATGAGATGGTTGGATGGCATCAGCGACTCAATGGACATGAGTTTGAGCAAACTTTGGGAGATGGTGAAGGACAGGGAAACCTAGTGTGCTGCAGTTCACGGGGTCACAAAGAGTCAGACACAACTAAGCAACCAAACAACAACAACAAAGGCAATGGCCACTCATTCCAGTAGTCTTCCTGGAGAATTCCATGGAGAGAGGAGCCTAGCAGTCTTCAGCCCATGGAGTCGCAAAGGGTCAGAGTCAGACATGACTAAATAACTAAGCATATAGTGAAATTATGGTTGAATGGAATTCTCAACTCAATGAACATGTTTGAGCAAACTCCAGGAGATAGTGAAGGCCAGGGAAACCTGGTGTGTTGTAGTCCATGGAGTCACAGAGTCAGACATGACATAGCAACTGAAAAACAAATACTGGAGAGAAAACCCTAAAGAAATGCAAATTAATTACATTGAAGAAGTGAGATTAGTAAGAGGTATCTGGAATGCTTTGGGTTCCTATAATGTTTTACTTCTTTTTCCATGTGGTAATTATATGTGCTTCATTGATAATAAATATAATAAGTTGTACTTTCTCTCCTCATAAAATGTGAAAATTCAATTGCACTTAAAACAGAGAGAGAAAATGGAAGTGAGAAATTTGAATTAGTGAGTGTAAACAAATATAATTTATTAAAGAAAGATAAATGGTTGGTGGTAGAGGTTATGCAGCTAAAGTTTTTTTGTTTCCCAAAATTATAAGAAGCATTACAATATGGATATATAATTTGCTAATATATATATATATATACATATATAGACTTTCTTATGCATTTATAAACACAGTGATTTGTTATAACTATGGGCAAGAACAGAAGAAAGTTTATCAATTTATTTCATAGACAGCTGAAGAAAAAATTAAATATTACTAATCAGTTCAGTTCAGCCATCAGCAGGGTCTTTTCCAATGAGTCAGTTCTTCATATCAGGTAGCCAAATACTAGAGATTCAGCTTCAGCATCAATCCTTCCAATGAATATTCCAGACTGGTTTCCTTTAGGATTGAACAGTTTTGCATGTCTAATATATTTTGACATACCATATTTAAAATATATATATATATTTACAGTGAGTACACTGAAGGAAAAATTTACATTTTGAGGAGAATAAGCATTCTGATAACACTTTATAGAAAAATACTGTTAAATATTACAGAAGAACATCTGACAAAAGTCATCTAAAACTAAAACATGCTTTTTTCAGACATAGAAATTCTAATTCTAGATATTTAAAACAGCAATAATTTCTTTCTCTACAAAAATCACATGTAGCATTTTATTGCAATATTGTTAACAACTGCTGAAATATAAAATAAACATCTATGGGAAATTAACCAAAGTATTATATTTATGAATACATGAAAAGTTATCTGACATAGATATTCTTAATTATAAAAGCCAGTTGTAAGAATACATTCTCAGTATTATTCTATTTTGAGGAGAGAGAGTACCTCATATACATTTTGTTACCTACCTGTCTTCCCACATATTATCATGAAGAATTAAAAATAATAATGATAATGAAATACATTCACTTACTGCTTAATTTGGGTCAAACACAGTTTGGAAATCTTAACATTTATGATCTGATTTAACCTTTACAAGTGCCCTATGATAAAGATATTATTTCAAAATCATCTGTGTCTTTTCAGATCCAAAAATGTATGACACAAAAGGTTAATTAACTTGCCCCAAACTATTCCTATGTGTTTGAATTTGAATTTGAATTCAGGCATTTGCTTCTGCACATATGCTGTTAAACACTACACTGAAGCTTCCTCACCACAAAGTATTCCATTAAAACAATCAGGAAACAAGCAATAATAGCAACAGTTTTATTTTTCCCACCCTGTTAGCTGTTAAATTTCATAGGTGCCTTTTCTCTAGAGAACTATCCTCTGCTGAATGGAGCTGCCTCACCAAGTAAGTTCCACTTCCAAAACAGACCTAAGTCAATGCCTGACTTGTGCTTATATAGGCTGCATCAGCCTATGATGCTGGGCTCCAAAATCACTGTGGACAGTGACTGTAGCCATGAACTTGAAAGATAATTGCTCCTTGGAAGAAAAGCTATGACAATCCTAGAGAAGTGTTTCAAAAAGCAGAGACTTCACTTTGCCTACAAAGGTCCCTATAGTCAAGGCTACAGTTTTTCCAGTAGTCATGTACAGATGTGAAAACTGGACCATAAAGAAGGCTGAGAACTAAAGAATTGATGCTTTAGAATTGTGCTGCTGGAGAAGACTCCTGAGAGTCCCTTGGACAGCAAGAAGATTAAAGCAGTCAATCCTAAAGAAAAACAATCCTGACTATTCATCAGAAGGACTGATGCTGAAGCTGAAGCTACAATACTCTGGTCACCTGATGAGAAGCGCCGACTCATTGGAAAAGACCCTGATGCTTGGTAAGAGTGAGGGCAGGAGGAGAAGGGGGCAACAGAGGACAAGATGGTTATATGGCATCATCGACTCAATGGATATGAGTTTGAGCAAACTCCAGGAGATAGTGAAGGACAGGGAAGCGTGGCATATTTCATTCCACAGAGTCGCAGTGTCGGACATGACTTAGTGACTGAACAACAATGACATTCAGGTTCCACTATTAAATTTATGCAAATAAACCATGAAATCTAAAGGATATTCTAAATTTATAGTCTTATCTGGTTAGGTTGGATTTTTATTTAATAATTATTGACTCTTCTAAGCATTTTATATCTACTCACTTAAAGGATCACCAGAAAATATGATTAATAATACTTGAAAGTGAAAAAGTGAAAGTGTTAGTCATTCAATTGTGTCCCAACTCTCTGAGATCATGGACTGTAGTCTGCCAGGCTTCTCTGTCCATGGACTTCTCCAGGCAAAATATGGAAGTGGGTTGCCAGTCCCTTCTCCAGGGGATCTTCTCTTAATACTACTTGTTAATTATTAAAATTATTATTATCATTTAGACAAGAGACTAAAATTAGATACAGTCACTAATTTATTCTCTGTGTGAAAATGGACAGCTTGTAGATCAGAATGCCAAAAGATTATGTTTTAAACACCAGACTATATTGCCTCTGACCAACCAAGTAGATTCTTCTTTTGTTCTACTTTGAAACGAAATAAAATCTATGAAAGAATCAATTAGAAAAGTTACCTAAATGATGATTAATTGCTCTAGGACAGATTACACACTCACGGGATTAATCAGTTCTTCATAGAACCATCTAATCGACTTTATTGCCAGTTAGATTGAACTGACCAATTGAAACAGTTGATTTGTCTTTGAGAAAGATAGATCTTTGAATAACAATCACAAAGACCAGATTTAAGGGGAGAGAGTTAAAGTATATTAGAGACATATTTGAAAATTGATTTAAATGCACAGAAGTACACACACACATGATTTCCATAGTGAGTTTTCTGTCTTGTTCTTTTATGCTTATAATTTTTCAACAAGAATTATTTTTAAAAATATTATTAATATGATAGTTTCATATTTTGAATGCCTACAACCTATTTTATTAAAATAACTGGTTGCTAATAAAAAGATTTATCAGAAATAGTTAGGCTTGGGCAAATAAGCTAGCAGAGAAAAGAGGAATTAGGGACAAGTAGTGAGTCTACATTAGAAAAGAAAAATGAAATATAAAGTCTGCTGAAAAATGTAAAATGATCTATTAAACATATAATTGCAGAAAAGGAAAAACCAGCAATGTATTAAAATAAAGAGAGAACAGTGGCTTCCAAGCATGGTCCATGAACTAGTAATGAACATGGATGAACATGGTCCATGAACATTACCTGGGAACTTGTTAGAAATATGAATACATAGACCATTCCAAATCTATGGAAATTCAATCTGAGGGTGAGGCCCAGAAATCTGTTTTAATGAGTCTTGCAAGTGACTCTAAACTACTAAAGAATTCAAAAATCACTAAAATGTAGAACAGAAATTGTGGGGCATAGAATGCAGCATGCCTTTCAGCAAATTTGGAAATTTCAGTTCAGTTCAGTTGCTCAGTCGTGTCCAACTCTTTGTGACCCCATGAACGGCATCATGCCAGGATTCCTTGTTCATCACCAACACCTGGAGATTGTCCAAATTAATTTCCGTCTAGTTGGTGATGCCATCTAACCATTGCATTCTCTGTCATCCCCTTCTCCTCCCACCTTCAATCTTTCCCACCATCAGGGTCTTTTCAAATGAGTCAGTTCTTTGAATCAGCTGATCAAAGTATTGCAGCTTCAGTTTCAGCATCATTCCTTCCAACGAATATTCAGGACTGATTTCCTTTAGGATGGACTGGTTGGATCTCCTTGCAGTCCAGGGGACTCTCAAGAGTCTTCTCCAACACAACAGTTCAAAAGCAACAATTCTTTGGTGCTCAACTTTCTTTAGAGTTCAGCGCTCACATTCATACATGACTATGGGAAAAACCATAATTTTAACTAGATGGACCTTTGTTGGCAAAGTGATGTCTCTGCTTTTTAATATGCTGTCTAGGTTGGTCATAGCTTTTCTTCCAAGGAACAAGGTCTTTTAATTTCATGGCTGCAGTCACCATCTGCAGTGATTTTGGAGCCAACTTTTCCACTCTCCTCTTTCACTTTCATCAAGAGGCTCTTTAGTTCTTCTTCGCTTTCTGTTATAAGGGTGGTGTAATCTATATATCTGAAGTTATTGATATTTCTCCTGGCAATCTTGATTCCAGCTTATGCTTCATCCAACCAGGCATTTGAAGGTTAGATTAACTCTTCAGTTTAGTTCAGTTGCTGAGTCGTGTCTGACTCTTTGTGACTCCATGGACTGCAGCATGCCAAGCTTTCCTCCTGTCCATCACCAACTCCCAGAGCTTACTCAAACTCATGTCCATCGAGTTGTAGATGCCATCCAACCATATTATCCTCTGTTGTCCCCTTCTCCTCCCACCTTTAATCTTTTCCAGCATCAGGGTATTCTCAAATGAGTCAGTTCTTTGCATCAGGTGGCCAGAGTATTGGAGTTTCCAATCCCAAAGAAAGGCAGTGCCAAAGAATTTTCAAACTACCGCATAATTGCACTCATCTCACAAGCTAGCAAAGTAATGCTCAAAATTCTTCAAGCCAGGCTTCAACAGTATGTGAACTGTGAACTTTAAGATTTTCAAGCTGGATTTTGAAAAGGCAGAGGAACCAGAGATCAAATTGCTAACATCCTTCGGATCATCAAAAAAGCAAGAGAGTTCCAGAGAAACATTTTCTTCTGCTTTAATGACTATGCCAAAGCCTTTGACTGTGTGTATCACAACAAACTGTGGAAAATTCTTAAATAGATGGGAATACCAGACCATCTGACCTGCTTCCTGAGAAATCTGTATGCAGGTCAAGAAGCAACAGTTAGAACTGGACATGGAAAAACAGACTGGTTCCAAATTGGGAAAGGAGTACATCAAGACTGTATATGGTCACCCTGCTTGTATAACTTATATGCAGAATACATTATGTGAAATGTTGGGTTGGATGACACACAAGCTGGGATCAAGATTGCTCAGTGAAATATTAATAACCTCAAGTATCAATAACCTCAGATGGGCTCTGCATGTGTGCTCAGTCGTGTCCGACTCTGCGATCCCATGGGCTGTACCCTGCCAGGCTCCTCTGTCCATGTTGTTCAGGCAAGATTACTAGAGTGGGTTGCCATTTCCTTCTCCAAGATGGACTCTTATTTGTTATTTATTTTTTGTTTATTTTAATTTAAATTATATCTTAACAGAGATCATCAGAATTAAGAATAATTGTCTCTGCTAAGCAATCTAAAAAAGAACTGATGTAAAAATAAAAAAGGAACTGTTGATTTCCTAAAATAGATGGATACTGACATGTAAATCAAGGTTTCCTTATGAAAACAGAAAATGCTGTAGGTATTTTATTAAAATGAATTTTATAGAAGAAATATGTTGCCATCAAAACTATTGCCATGGGCAACAGGATGGGGAACAAATATCATGAGGACCCAATGGAGGAAACTGTTGGTGTAGAAGTCACGGGAAGCTACCTCCAGTGGTCCAGCTGCCTGCATCATATAAGGTCATTCATTGTACATGTCCTAGAAGCCACTGCAAAAATAATTTATTCCATCTTCCCAAGCAGTTAGCCCTTTTTTCAGGTGTAGAATACTAGCTTATGTTTTTATAAGCTAGTATTATTTTATAAGCCAGTATTATATTTCTAAACCTCACATATGTGCTTTTAATTTGGAAACCTGCAGTCAAGGGAGTCTGGGAAATGTAGTTAGGTTTCCAGCCTCTGCTACACAGCAAGATATTAGATGGGCAATGGTAGTTTTCCATATAAAGGGAAAACATCCTGCACAATCTGTCCCTTTGATGGTCAACTTTCAAGTACACCCTTCTATACAAATTACAGAAATAATAATAACCAAAAATATGTTTCCACACTGCATGGTGTAAATATTATACAAATGAGCAGATGCTCACCCTTTTCCGCAATAAGGAAGGAACAAAATTCATCATCAATGGAGCCATATCTGAGTGCCCTAGAGAATTTTCTGCCTTTCAAATAGAAAACCCTTACCCTATAGCAGTCTCATTTCTTCTTGATTATGATAATAAAGATCAATTATAAAAGTCACTGATGTTGTTTCAGTGGTGGATGTTTCAGAATCTGCAATGGCTAGTTTGCATGAAGAAATCAAAATGGAAAGAAGATAGTATCAAACTCTAGTTAAGTGGAACTATTACTGTTTTCCATGGTAGAAACACAGCAACACCACCTTGGAGAAGCAATACCTCTAAATCACAGGTTGGTAAAATCAGGGAAATAAGAATTAAGGATAACTGAGAATGTAATTAAGGTAGTAGTGAAAGTGAAAGTGTTAGTCACTCAGTTGTGTCCAACTCTTTGCAATCCCATGGACTGTAGCCCACCTGGCTCCTAAGTCCATGAGATTTTTCAGGCATAAATAGTGGAATGGATTTCCATTTCCTTCTTCGGGGGATGTTCCTGACCCAGGGATTGAATCCACATCTCCTGTGTCTCCTGCATTGCAGGAAGCTTCTTTACCCACTGAGCCATTGGGGAAGGTAGTCGTGAGAGAGTATTTATTCTGCCTTGCATCTCTTGGTTCTTATATTTGAGTTCTGGTTTGCAATAAAGTACTATGGCCAATCTCAAGTGCATGATATGCTTTTATAGATGAGTACTTAAACATGTAAGCTATCATTACCTAGATGGCACTGTAACTGATATTTCAATATTCTGTTACAGATCTTTCTAAATGTTACATGTGTAGTAAGACCACAAGCTTCTTTGAGGTGTTGCTCATTGCCTTTGTTTTACAACGATTCACTTGTCAAAAGCAGTGTCATGTGAGGTAGTAAGGAAGTGAACAACATAATAACTAAATCCACATATGACAACATGAACAGGAACATCAGAAGCACGAGAGGCAAATCAATATTAAGATTAATTCACTTATCTAGTAAAGAAAACATATTTTCTCTGGTAATTTGGGGAAAATAAAACCTCAGTGCAATCAATTTGCTATCCGGGTAGCTAGCTGGTTCTCTTATGGAAAAGTAGCATATTGGTAACTCAGCATTGATCTCTACTGCTGACAGAAGTAGAACTCAGGAATATGTCATAGCTAGTTATGACAATGAGCAAGTACCATACGGCTGAGAAAGCAAACTGGCAATCATATAAACAACTAGCTACATGTTATCCCTAAGTATCAAGATGATCCATTATGATGGTGAAATTTGGTGTACATTAAAATAGTACACAAAATATGCTTTAAATACCTGTTTTGCAATGAATATAAACCTGTAACAGATCTCCAAGTCAACAAGTCAAGGATCATATATCAAGCCACAGTTTACTGTGTATAAATCAATGTATATTTCATCCTTGGACATATCAAGAAAGATAAACACAAGATTCATTTTTGACATTCAAATCACTGGGAGAATTTTCCCCCAATTTTCTTACATAACCACCAAAGTACAGGGTAAATAATGCAGGACAGGCCTTGTCAACTGGTACCAGAATGTTTTAAAAACCAAGACTCAGGTATGCTTGCTTATTTGTTTTCTCAGACAAAACCTCTTTGGGAATCACTATGAGACTATAAGAGTGCATTGATTGGGGAGATATAAATATAAATACTTCGTAAACAACTGCCCAGCAGATGAAGTCATGGTGCAGAATTGTGTAAGGCCTGAAAGTTTAAACTACTTGCAAGTTAACAAGTTACGCTGCCACCTTTTCTTATGGATGCTGGCAGTTGACAGGAAAATTCCTGAGTGAGAAATAAAGAGAAGTTTATTCCTCATGGAAATAGCAGTAGGCAGCAGATCAGAATTAATTTAACCTACACCCCGAGTCCAGAATTCCCAGAGAGCAATAACAAAGTGGATCAGATGATTACCAGCACCAGGAGAGGGAACAGCAAGCTTAGAGAATTTGAATCTTTTAAAATGGGCACTAAACAACATGTTATAGCTTCCCTGGTGGCTCAGAGGTTAAAGCATCTGCCTCTAATGCGGGAGACCCAGGTTCCATCCCTAGGTCGGGAAGATCCCCTGGAGAAGGAAATGGCAACACACTCCAGTACTCTTGCCTGGAGAATCCCATGGACGGAGGAGCCTGGTAGGCTACAATCCACGGGGTCACAAAGAGTCAGACACGACTGAGCGACTTCACTTCAAACATGCTATCCCTTTTCTCTTGAGGAATGACTATATTATATTATTGAATTCTCCAGGGTAGATTACTGGAGAGGGTAGTCATTCCCTTCTCCAAGGTATCTTTCCAATCCAGGAATCAAACCAAGTTTACAGCATTGCAGACAGATTCTTTACTGATTGAGCCACCAGGAAAGCTATATTACTTTATGATAAATAATAAGCATACCTGCATTTTGCTGTAGAGAGAATAACTGAAGTATGTATGTGCTACAAATAATTTGCATCATAAACTGAAAAAAAAAACTCATGATCCAGCAATAAGTAGACAAACAACTCAAATATAGTCAAATGTTTTGAAGAGACATATTACAAAATATGTAGAAATATAAGCACATAAAAGTCTGCCCATTATCTTTCATCTTCATGGAAATTTTAGTTAAATTTCAGTAAGATTTCACTACACGCAACGAGATATACAATATTTGAAAGACTGAAAATTACCTATATTTTGTAAGGATATGGAACAATGGTCTCATACATGGCTGGTGGAACTGTAAATATATACAACCATTTTGGAAAGACATATGATCGTTTCTGTCGATATAAATTGTCTAATATACAAATTGTCAATATAACTCTCTGCTATTTATGTTACTTAATTATTTATTGTCTTTATGCTATTACCAGAGTTAAGGAGTTTAAAAAATATTAAAATGTCTCTAAATCAGAGACTCCCAATTTTTGTTAATATTTGGTAATTTAACTATATATTACAGCTATAACTAAATGATTAAACTATAACTGTCTACTATATGTTACATGCAACTTATGTATAAGTTACACATGATTTAATATGATACATAATATGCAAGAAATGTGGGAAGATTTATGGGTTGGGAAGATCCTCTGGAGTAGGAAATGGCAACTCACTCCAGTATTCTTGCCTGGAAAATTCCATGGACAGAGGATTCTGGCAGGCCACAGTCCATGGTATCACAAAGCATAGAACACTTCTGAACACTTCAGTTCAGTTCAGTTCAATCGCTCAGTCGTGTCCAACTCTTTGCAACCTCATGAATCGCAGCACGCCAGGCCTCCCTGTCCATCACCAACTCCCGGTGTTTACTCAAACTCATGCCTGATTATCAAGTCGGTGATACCATTCAACCATCTCATCCTCTATCTTCCCCTTCTCCTCCTGCCCTCAATCTCTCCCAGCATCAATGTCTTTTCTAATGAGTCAGCTCTCCATATAAGGTGGCCAAAGTATTGGAGTTTCAGCTTCAACATCAGTCCTTCCAATGAACACCCAGGACTGATCTCCTTTAGGATGGACTGGTTGGATCTCCTTGCAGGCCAAGGGACTCTCAAGAGTCTTCTCCAACACCACAGTTCAAAAGCATCAAATCTTCAGTGCTCAGCTTTCTTTATAGTCCAACTCTCACACCCATACATGACCACTGGAAAAACCATGGCCTTGACTAGACAGACCTTTTTTGACATAGTAATGTCTCTGCTTTTTAATATGCTGTCTAGGTTGGTCATAACTTCCCTTCCAAGGAGTAAGTGTCTTTTAATTTCCAGGCTGCGATCACCATCTGCAGTGATTTTGGAGCCCCCCCAAAATAAAGTCAGACACTGTTTCCATTGTTTCCCCATCTATTTGCCATAAAGTGATGGGACCAGATGCCATGATCTTAGTTTTCTGAATGTTGAACTTTAAGCCAACTTTTTCACTCTCCACTTTCACTTTCATCAAGAGGCTCTTTAGTTCTTCTTCACTCTCTGCCATAAGTGTGGTGTCATCTGCATATCTGAGGTTATTGATGTTTCTCTCGGCAATCTTGATTAACTACCTAGAATTTTTCTTTTTAAATACCTTTTAAAAATGTGTTTAAAATTTTTTTTAAAATACAATATACACACACACATATACACACCATTGGATGTGTAAGTCTCACTCTAAGCAAATTGAAACAGAATTTCTGGGAGTAGGTCTGGGCTTCACTGTAGTAGATGAAATAAAACTGGATATCAGAATTATGTCAGCCACATCACAAGAGGCAGGATTCCCACTTGCCTTATAAGTCTGAAAGAGCAATTAAATAGCCATACATAATCTGTGAGGCATATTTTTCAAGTTAATCTTAGAATCATTAATACCAAATGTCACAAAGTCAGAAATTATTTCTAACAATAAAATATTAGGAGTATTCCAAATAAAGGAAGCCAATATATTATCATTGAGTTTGAAATCTAGCTCCATGACTGACATGCTGTATGTCCTTAAAGTGATTACAGATTCCATTCCTCATGTAAAAAATTGCCACCAGAGGATATTCTGAGAACTGTCATATAATAAACATAAAGTGATTAAAAGAATACATGGCATTTGGACAGTTTATAATACTAATACCTGTTGATCTAAAAATTAGATTGTCAGATATTTATCCAGCAAAGATAGATCAGGATCAGGAGAGATTTGTCAACATGGGGAGTCACATGTAAGCCCTGGCTCAACAGGGAAGGAGAGGTATTTTCTGGTGGGAGTGGGGGGTGGGGGGTGGAATAAAGTGAGAGGGCGAAAGTAAAGAAGCATGGATTTTGATTGGCTGATTCCTTCCAGAAAAGAAAAGGAGTCTCCCTTCTTCCTTTTGGGTTGTGTTACCACTAGAATGTGTGACAGCTCTTGCTTCTGGCCTTCCAAATCTATTTGAGGTTTCTGCTTATTAAATTTTATATAACTATTACTTACATTAGTAGAATATTTCTATTACTTTCACTATTACTTATTTCCAGTATGAAGACAGAGTGTAATGTACCAGATCCACTCTTAGGTTTATTTTTAATTTTGATTCTTCCAGCAGATATATTTCCCAAGAGTAATTAAATTAATTTTGCCTTAATATCTTTTTATTTTATTTTTAATAATTTTATTAACTTATTTATTTATTAGTGTGATGCCACATGTGGGATCTTAGTTCTCCAACCAGGGACTGAATCTTAGCCACCTGCATTGGAAACACAGAGTTTTAGCTATAGGACTATGAGGAAAGTCCCAAAGGTTTTTATTTTTTTAATTAAATTATTCATTTTTGGCACACCATGCATCTTGCAAGATCTTATTTTCCAGACCTGAAACTGCAGAGTCTTAACCACTGGACTGCCAGTTCAGTTCATTTCAGTCACTCAGTCCTGTCCAACTGTTTGTGACTCCATGGACTGCAACAGGCCAGGCTTCCCTGTCCATCACCAACTCCCAGAGCTTACTCAAACTCATGTCCGTGGGGTCGGTGATGAAATCCAGCCATTTAATCCTCTGTCGTCCCCTTCTCCTCCTGTCTTCAACCTTGCAAAGCATCAGGGTCTTTTCCAGTGAGTCAGTCGGTTCTTCACGTCAGCTGGCCAAAGTATTGGAGTTTCAGCTTCAACATCAGTCCATCCAGTGAATATTCAGGACTGATTTCCTTTAGGATGCACTGGTTGGATCTCCTTGCTCTCCAAGGAACTCTCAAGAGTCTTCTCCAACACCACAGTTCAAAAGCCTCAATTCTTTGGTGCTCAGCTTTCTTTATAGTCCAACTATCACATCCATACATGACTACTGGAAAAATCATAACTTTGACTAGATGGAACTTTGTTGGCAAAGTAATGTCTCTGCTTTTTAATATGCTGTCTAAGTTGGTCATTGTTTTTCTTCCAAGGAACAAGCATCTTTTAATTTCATGGCTGCGGTCACCACCTGCAGTGATTTTGGAGCCAAAAAAAAAAAAAGTCTCTCACCGCTTCCACTGTTTCCTCATTTATTTGCCATGAAGTGATGGGACCAGATGCCATGACCTTAGTTTTCTGAATGCTGAGTTTTAAGCCAACTTTTTCACTCTCCTCTTTCACTTTCATCAAGAGGTTCTTTAGTTCTTCTTCGCTTTCTGTCATAAGTGTGGTGTCATCTGCGTATCTGAGGTTATTGATATTGCCAGGGAAATTCCCAATTTTTTAAGTAAAGTGATTATAGCCTGAGAGAAGTAATGAGACCCTGTAGTCAGTTGACAGGAGTAAGCAGGAGCTAACTAACGAATTACTTTCAGTCTTTTTCCATAATTGTATCTTACATTTAAAGCATTTTTTAATTTCAGTGTTTCCCAGCTATATGACATAAGCCTGAATTATATCTTCTATATACAATTTCCAGGTGTAAGGCTAAATACTTTCTGAATTGTGTGTGTGCATGTCTGTGTGAAGGTCCCAAATCAGTTATTATATCACTATGGTCAATTATACCCATAAATTGCACTTAACTGTAGATTAAAAGATATTAGATTTTTAATTTAAAAGCTATAGACAAAACAGCCTTCCAATTCTTATTAGAATCATGGACCCGATGATGTTTCTTTCAATATTGTATTTTTCTCTTTTTGGTACATTAAGCTGTTCATTCATGTGGTTAGAACAATAAGCACAAAATCTATTGTAAGGGGTAAAATATCTTTCAGACTATATATATATATACATATATATACATACATATATGTATATATATATATATATATATATATATATATATATATATATATATATCAGCTTCCATTTGCCACAGCTTAAATTTAGATTATGAGCAGCAATGAAACTTTCAACTTGATTTTTGCAATCAAAGTTAAAATGATCCTTGGTAATATGTAAGTGGGAAACTATTTCACTTTTAACAAACTTTATATCAGATAATGATTACACAAGTCACTAAAGTTCTAAAAGCTTGTATTGTTCTACATTGTAGCTCCTTCCTTTTTATGTCCAATCTTTTCCCAAATCACAAAATTCTTATAATTTTCTTTCATTATTATCACTCACCCCCTCTACAATCCCATTGCTGTACAGAGGTTTGAATCCTCATTATTTCTTATCTGGATTCCTCCAGTATACTGTGGTTTTCTTATCATTAGTCTTAGGCCTTTCAGTTTGTCTCACTGATTAGCTGATAAATTTATCTTCAAAAAATATTATTTTTTTAATTTTAACATATTTTTATAATTATAGCCTCATATGCAAGGATTTATACTAATTCTCTTCTTGGCTATGTATCTCCAAAATATCCTTCTTCATGATAACGGATATGTTTGCAGTCTCTGCCATAATTAATCATGCTCCATCACTTCATTGCAAATAGATGGGGAAATGGTGGAAATAGTGGCTGACTTTATTTTTTGGGGCTCCAAAATCACTGCGGATGGTGATTACAGCCATGAAATTAAAAGACACTTGCTCCTTGGAAGGAAAGTTATGAGCAACCTAGACAGCATATTAAAAAGCAGAGACATTACTTTGCCAACAAAGGTTCATCTAGTCAAGGCTATGGTTTTTCCAGTGGTCATGTATGGATGTGAGAGTTGGATTGTGAAAAAAGCTGAACGCCAAAAAATTGATGCTTTTGAACTGTGGTGTTGGAGAAGATGCTTGAGAGTCCCTTGGACTGCAAGGAGATCCAACCAGTCCATCCTAAAGAAGATCAGTCCTAGGTGTTCATCAGTCCTGGGACTGATGTTGAAGCTGAAACTACAATACTTTGGCCACCTGATACGGAGAGCTGACTCATTTGAAAAGACCCTGATGTGGGGAAAGATTGAGGGCAGGAGGAGAAGGGGATGACACAGGATGAGATGGCTGGATGGCATCACCAGCACAACGGATATGGGTTTGGTTGGACTCTGGGAGTTGGTGATGGACAGGGAGGCCTGGCATGCTGTGGTTCATGGGGTCGCAAAGAGTCGGACATGGCTGAGTGACTGAACTGAACTGAACTGATATCATGGACAATGCATGGAATGTCACTAATTTGTTACAAATAGGGTTATTTAAGAGCATGCACTAGAATCTTCAATATTCTTGATCATGTGTCTGTAGGAGCTTTCTATTCAGAAGCAAGGAGAAACTCACATTCATCCAGCATTTCTAAGAGCAAAAGAATACACGCTGCCTACATCTGGCCATCTTTCTCAAGCCAGCTTCTAACAACTGATATAAGTAGGTACTGATCGCTAGGTCAGAAATCTTTTCCTAGGACTCCTCCCAAATTTTCCTTATGAGATCAGGGCTACATCCAGCATAGACCTTTAAGTCTTGGCTTAGCTAGTTTGAAAAAAAAAAAAATTTAAAAAAATCATTGTATAGATACAGTGAGAAGTATGATACGTTCAAAATAAAGATTAGTTAGAAGGTCATTGCAATGTTCTTGGTATGAGGTAATATGGTTAGGGTGTTAACAATGGAAAGGAAATGTATTTGGATAGAGATTGTTAATATTGTAAATTTTAGCCCAAAGAGACATATTTTGCTAGATAATAGTATGCCAGCACAAGAGAAGAGTCAAGGCTGACTTGAGATTGTTGGCCTAAACTGCACATAAAATGAGAGAACACTTTGGGAAAAATCAGTTTGTTAGTAAAAAAAAAAAAAAAATGAAAACCAAGAATTAGGCTTTTGTTATTTCAATTTTCAGATGCTAATAAGGAACCCAAGAGCAGAATTTCAGATGATAGATGTGAGTGTCAACATGGGAGAAAAGTGTAACATTTTTATGCATTTATATTTGGCTACTGAATTAATTCTCAAATCTCTGTCATACAATATTTATATCTTAAATCACAGTTCAATACATGTTGCATGGCTCTCTAAGAAATGACACTGTGTTCTTGTCTCCTGTCATTCTGTGATGCCATTATCTTAGACACATGGCCTATGTAGCCTTCACAGAAGGTGAAACATAACAGAATAGTACATAGGGATCTTTATTCCCAGCTTGGAAGGGTTCCGTATACAGCCATCCCTTGGTAGTACCAGCAGGATTTGTTCCCTGATCCTACCCCCCACCCCCCATAGATGAAAATCTTCAAAATATTTAAGTCTTATTGTTAGATCTCTGCCTTTTCCATTCCATATCCATAGATTCAACCAACCTCCAGATAATGTAGTAAAGTATGTATGTATTGGGGAAAAAAAAAAATCAGTTTACATTTGGAACCACACAGCTCAAGCCTGTGTTATTCAAGGGTCAACTGTACTTCTTCCTACATAATACTGACCAGAATGCAATCATCTGGTACAAAACTAATTGCAGAACAAAGCAGAGGAAAAATTTCATCCTATGTGCTCATGAATAGCAAGTGACCAAGAAATATTTGGCAGTTTCTGACACAATGGTTATGAGGAATTAATGAAGGATTTCTTTACAAGATTACATGTCATTGTAGTTAGATGGGTCTTATTTACTCTCTTTGGAGAGGTTTCTTTTAATACAGTTTGTCGGCAGGGTTATCTTGTTACACAGGTCTCATGCCATAAGAGGACTAGGAACGGTAATTTGGAAAATATATCTTGTTACAAATAAGGAATAATTGAATAGGAATATCTTTTACCACAAGTGGACTTTGAATACAGGCATTTTGTCAAAAATGGCTGAGTTCTCTTAACTTAAAAGGAAATCAACCCTGAATATTCATTGGAAAGACTGATGCTGAAGTTGAAGCCCCAATACTTTGACCACCTGATGCAAAGAGCTGATTCATTAGAAAAAACCAGATGTTGGGAAACATTGAGGGTAGGAGAAGAAGGGGCCGACAGGGATGAGTTGGTTGAATGGCATCATGGACTCAATGGACATGAGTTTTAGTAAACTCCAGGAGATAGTGAAGGACAGTGGAGTGCTACAGTCCACGAAGTCACAAAGAGTTGGACATGACAGCGACTGAACAACAATTCTCTTAACTTGGAGAATCAAATGTTGCTCACAGACTAAGTAATATGATTTCTGAGATATGACAATTAAATACAACATTTAGAGGCTCAGAAATGGTTCAGAGGAATGGTGGCAACAAAAGCCTGTTTAGTAGGGATTTGATAAAGAACAGAAATACTATAGCTGTAAAGATGAGCAGAGAAATAAGTCATAGTTGAGGTAGATACAAGATCATTGGAAAGATTTGTTTTTCCTTATTTTCCTGTATTCGCTTGTACATTGACAGAACTGATTTAATAAAGATGAACCAGTCAATCATGAAAAAGTACAAAGGAACAACTTCACAGTTAGTATGGTTAAATATTCAAATACACACTGGATCCAGTATACTAGAACACCTCTCTTTACATACAATAGATGGTTCAGCATTCAGTCAAGTGGGAAGAAAGACAGTCAAGAATTATGGCACTTCTGTGTGTCACAGTGTGGTTCCATTTTTATTGAAAAACCTCTGGTACTGAAATAGTACAGGATTAGAGCAGTAAAAAGTCACGGGTGCAGCCTGGAGTTCAGGGCGCTTGGATACTATCGAAGGTGTTATTACTGTTAATGACAAACTTGAGGATTTTACCATGGAATAATGGCTGGGTAGACAAGAGGAAATATATTTTGATATAAATGTCAGTATTTGAGAATGCATAATTTGTGTAAATATCATATGTACACTTCTTTGTTTCTACTTTGCTTAAAAGTGAATTTCCTTTTAGAAGATTCCCAAGTCCTTCATAAAAATAAACCAAAGTTATCAATTTAGACTCTCAAATTATAAACATCACCCTAGACACTGTAAAATCTTGCTTAATGACTTCAAAGAAAATCATCCTGCTGTTCTATCTCACAATAAGTTAGAGAATCCAATTTAGCTAAATTAAAACTAAAATTCAGCTTGAGTTTGACAATGTAATTCTTTCTGTCAACTTATCATTGGTAATTATATTAAAATTAAATTCATTATTGTCCTCAAGGAATGCACAGCTATCAATCAGAAAGTTAAAAAAAAAGAGCAACAAAAATTTCTGTGATGAAATTTTTGAACTGAATAGGGTTAAAGAATAATAGCACATAGATATGCTATGATAAAACAGAACTTAATATAAAGCAAAATTTTATTTTCAGAGGGAACTTACATTTCATTAAATTACTAAACTGTGATTTTTTTCTCAACCAGGAAAATGCATATATACAGGCGTTTTAATTTATAACAAAATTCAACATCATATTTTAAACATATTTAATAAACAAATATATTTAAATTTTAAACAGTACCAATTCATGAATTATGTGTAATTATTAAAACATTGCTCAGAAAGTAATATTAAGATATGTGCAAATAAAAGTCCAAAGTTTTGTGTATAATTTAGTCTTTTTAAACCTTACACTCTAAAATATAACAGAAGAGAGGAAAAGAAATGGGTTGATAGAGAAAGAAAAGAGAAATTATTATAAAAGAAAAATATCCGAGAATATTTTTTCAGGTCCAAGAGAAATTTTGTTATAGTATAACATACACTTAAAATTGAAGAGACAAAAACTTAAGTTCTCTCCTATCTTGCTACTCTTCTTTTCAGAGTTGTGCCAAATGTCGTTATTAAGATGGCTATTTACATAGAGTGCCATAGCATGGGGAACTTAAAGGTTAAAGTCTGTAGTAGAAAGAACTTCATTAAAAAGGCCACATTTTAGAAATGGGAAGGTCTTTTTACAAGTAATGTTAAATGGGGAATTAAAGCAATGACCCAAATAATTAAAGTAAAACAAACTCTCTACATCTGAAAGGGAAATAGAACTTCAAAGCTTAAATCATCACAAATTACTGTCTACATTCATCACATTAATGGGGTAATTGCTCAGGATGCACTTTGAAGAGGTCACGTATCTTCAACTGAAGTCATTTCTATATGCGGACATTGATTTACTGATTTGTGTTTTATCCTTTCCAAAGTCTCAGTGATTGATTTCCTTTGGTATAATGACCTAATTTTGATACTAAGACACAGGGGAAAAAAAGTATATTCTATACTAAGTAGTGCTTATTTTTATTTTTTGAAATCCATACATTATAAGAATAAAATATTAAACTTTTATTGTAACAAAGGTAGATCATGTAATAAGATTTTATCTTTTTCAGATAGATAAAGGATATTTTTGAGATAATCTTTTCAGGTTATCTAAAATATGTAAATTGGAAACACATAACCCATACAAGTCATACCTAAAAAAGTCATTTATTATTTTCAATCAATTTTCATTGGCATATAGTTGATTTACAATGGTGTATTAATTTCAGGGGTACAGCAAAACAATCAGTGACACATATATCCACTCTTTTTAAGATTCTTTTCCATATAGTCATCACAGGGTACTGAGTAGGGTACTGTGCTATAACTATGTTCTTATTAGTTATCAATTTTATATATAGTAGTGTGTATATATCAGGGCTTCCCTGGTAGCTCAGCTGATAGAGTCCCCCTGCAATGCAGGAGACCCTGGTTTGATTCCTGGGTTGAGAAGCTCCTCTGGAGAAGGGATAGACTACCCATTCCTGCATTCATGGACTTCCCTGATGGCTCAGATGGTAAAGAATCTGCCTGCAGTGCAGAATCCCTGGGCTAGATCCCTGGGCTGGGAAAATCCCCTGGAGGAGGGTGTGGCAACCCACTCCTGTATTCTTGCCTGAAGAATCCACATGAATAGAGGAGCCTGACAGGCTATAATTTATAGGGTCACAAAGCATCAGACATGACTGAGCACAAGTACATATGTCAATCCCAATTTTCCAATTTATCTCTCCTTAGCCTTTTCCCCTTGGTAATCATAAGTTTGTTTTTTTGTTTCTGTTTTTTGTTTTTTTTTTTTTTTTTTTGACTCTATTTCTGTTTTGAACACAAGTTCATTTGTACCATTTTTTTTTTAGACTCCATATGTAAGTTAAACCGTATATTTGTCTTTCTCATTCTGACTTACTTCACTTAGTATGAAAATCTCTAAGTCCACCTATGCCATTGCAAATGACATTATTTCATTCTTTTTTATGGCTGAGTAATATTCCATTGTATATATGTACCGTGTCATCTGTATCTATTCCTCTGTTGGTGGACATTTAGATTGTTTCTGTGTCCAGGCTACTATAAATAGTGCTGGGCGTATATTTGGAGAATCCCATAATTCAAAAAGATACACACATCTCAATGTTTCTTGCAGCAGTAAAGTCCTTTTAAAACCAATAATGTCAGAGCCCATTATGTCATTCACGTCAGAGCCATCAAAAAGCCCTGCCAATTGATACTCACTGGAACAGGGATATCTTCCTGTTTCAACTGTATGCTTTCCTCCTTCCCTCTTTCCACACTTGCTTCAACTCTTCCTTGGTGGTTCTTTCTTTCTTTGCCATTAAAGTAATTAAAATAGTAAATAAAGTGAGACATGTTTACTAAAGACAGCATACTGTTTTGGAATTTTGAGTATGAAAACCCAAACAAACAAACAAAAAAAAAAAATCAAATTTTGAACAAGATGGAGTTTTAAAGCAAAAATAAAAACAATGTATAAGAAGAAATCTGTAGTAACAAAACTATTGTTGAAGGACACAAGTGAAAAATGTTTTTAATTATGTAAATGAGCCTGGCTACTATCCTCGTGTGAGATAGAGGTTCAGATAGGAGCAAGAATGACACACCTAGAACGTGTCTTAAAACTATTCTACAGGAGAGACTGTTCTACTTGTGAAACTAATTGAACATATCTGAGAGATAAAACTCTTACTATCCCCCAAGCTCTCCAAGGAAACTTGAGCAACTGATAGTCATATTTCTCTTAAGATATACAAAGTAGCATTGATCAAAAAATAAATAAATAAATAAAGTTCAGGACTGATATAGTCAAAAATATTGCCTGTCCCCGACATGTTGAATTAAAGAACATCAGAGTTATAAAAATTCAAGGTATCCTAATATAAGACTACTAGTTGGGACATAGACTTGGAATACTGTGATACTGAACGGTTTGCCTTGGAAATGAACAGAGATCATTCTGTCGTTTTTGAGCTTGCATCCAAGTACTGCATTTAGGACTCTTTTGTTGACTATGAGGGCTAATCCATTTCTTCTAAGGGATTCTTGCCCACAGTAATAGATATAATGATCATCTGAGTTAAATTCACCCATTCCAGTCCATTTTAGTTTGCTGATTCCTAAAATGTTGATGCTCACTCTTGCCATCTCCTGTTTGACCAGTTCCAATTTCCCTTGATTCATGGGCCTAACATTCCAGGTTCCTACATGATATTGCTCTTTATAGCATCAGACTTCACTTCTGTCACCAGTCACATCCACAATGGGTGTTGGTTTTGCTTTGGCTTCGTCTCTTCATTCTTTCTCTTCATTTCTCCACTGATCTCCAGTAGCGTATTGGGCACCTATCGACTTGGGGAGTTCATCTTTTGGTTTTCTAGCTTTCTGCCATTTCATACTGTTCATGGGGTTCTCAAGGCAAGAATAATGAAGTGGTTTTCCATCCCTTCTCCAGTGGACCACGTTTTTTCAGAACTCTCCAACATGACCCGTCTGTCTTGGGTGGCCCTATATGGCATGGCTCATAGTTTCATTCAGTTAGACAAGGTTGTGATCCATGTGATCAGTGTAATTAGTTTTCTGTGATTGTGCTATTCATTCTGTCTGCCCTCTGATGGATAAGGATAAGAGGCTTATGGAAGCTTCCTGATGGGAGAGGCTGACTAAAGAGGGAACCTAGGCCTTGTTCTGATGGGCAAGACCATGCTCAATAAATCTTTAATCCAATTTTCTGTTGATGGGCAGTGCTGTGTTCCCTCCCTGTTGTTTGACCTGTAGCCAAACTATGGTGGAGGTAATGAAGATTATGGCAACCTCCTTCAAAAGGTCCCATGGATACACAGCTGCATGCAGTCCCCCGACCCGGTAGCAGGCCACCACCAACCCACACCTCGGCCAGAGACTCCTGTATACTCATGCGCAAGTCTGGGTTAGCCTTGTGGGGTCACTGCTTTTTTTCTCCTGGGTCCTGGTGTACATAAGATTTTCTTTTTGCCCTCCAAGACTCTGTTGTCTGAGTCCTGTATACATGCTGGAGGCTCTGTGATGGGGTTAATGGCAACCACCTACAGAAGGGCTTTTGAAATCACTGCAGATGGTGACTGCAGCCAAGAAATTAAAAGACACTTGCTCCTTGGAAGAAAAGCTATGACCAAACTCAATTCATGGCAGTTGCTCAGTCATGTCTGACTCTTTGCGACTCTGTGGACTGCATCTGCCAGGCCTCCCTGTCCATCACCAACTCCCGGAGTTTACTCACTCATGTCCATTGAGTCCATGATGCCATCCAGCCATCTCATCCTCTGTCATCCCCTTCTCCTCCTGCCCTCAATCTTTCCCAGCATCAGGGCCTTTTCAAAACAGTCAGCTCTTTGCATCAGGTGGCCAAAGTATTGGAGTTTCAGCTTCAACGTCAGTCCTTCCAATGCACACTCAGGACTGATCTCCCTTAGGATGGACTGGTTGGATCTCCTCCCAGTCCAAGGGACCCTTAAGAGTCTTCTCCAATGCCACAGTTCAAAAGAATCAATTCTATGGTGTTCAGCTTTCTTTATAGTCCAAATTTCACAGCCATACATGACTACTTGCGGGGAGCGGCCTGAACCAAAAGGCTGGCTCTGGGAGCTGCCTTGATCCTCAAGGGTCTGTTCGCAGACATAGCTCTCTGTCCCGCCACCCCTCTCTGGAATTTATTATCCAAGTTAAATCTTAACAGAACATTATTAGCAAGCCTTGAATGCACACATGACGCAGATGGATAAGCCTTTCACGACCACCCTTAAGATAAATGGGATGACCTTCTTATCCCTTGACGTCATCAGAGAGTTCTGGTGATTGTTATCTCAAAGTGATGTTTATGGAAAAATATTTTCTCTTCTTAAGATTCTCTTCTTGGTTTAGTATAAATGTAACCCTGAGAAATAAAAAATCATCGCTGACTGCGGCGATCCTCTCGACCCCATCTGTTCTGTGTCTTTATTACTTAGCCTAAAGGAATGCGTCGTGTTGCTCGCTGAAATCTTCCGGCTGGCCCGGCAACTACTGGAAAAACCATAGCCTTGACTAGATGGAATTTTTTGGACAAAGCAATGTCTCTGCTTTTTAATATGCTGTCTAGGTTGGTCATAAATTTCCTTCCAAAGAGCAAGCATCTTTTAATTTCAAGGCTGCAGTGACCATCTGCAGTGATTTTGGAGCCCCAAAAAATAAAGCCTGCCACTGTTTCCCCATCTATTTGCCATGAAGTGATGGGACCGGATGCCATGATCTTAGTTTTCTGAATGTTGAGCTTTAAGCCAGCTTTTTCACTCTCCTCTTTCACTTGCATCAAGAGGCTTTTTAGTTCCTTTTCACTTTCTGCCATAAGCGTGGTGTCATCTGCATATCTGAGGTTATTGGTATTTCTCCCGGCAATCTTGATTCCAGCTTGGGCTTCTTCCAGCCCAGTGTTTCTCATGATGTACTCTGCATATAAGTTAAATAAGCAGGGTGACAATATACAGCCTTGATGTACTCCTTTCCCTATTTGGAACCAGTCTGTTCCATGTCCAGTTCTAAATGTTGCTCTTGACCTGCATACAGGTTTCTCAGAGGCAGGTCAGGTGGTCTGGTATTCCCATCTCTTTCAGAATTTTCCACGGTCTGTTGTGATCCACAAAGTCAAAGTCTTTGGCATAGTCAGCAATGTAGAAATAGATGTTTTTCTGGACTCTCTTGCTTTTTCAATGATCCAGGGGATGTTGGCATTTTGATCTCTGGTTCCTCTGACTTTTCTAAAACCAGCTTGAACATCTGGAATTTCATGGTTCACATATTGTTGAAGCCTGGTTTGGATAATTTTGAGCATTAACAACCTAGATGGCATGTTAAAAAGCAGAGAGATTACTTTGCCAACAAAGGTCCATCTAGTCAGAGCTGTGGTTTTTCCAGTAGTCAAGTATGGATGTGAAAGTTGTTCTATAAAGAAAGCTGAGTGGTAAAGAACTGAGGCTTTTGAACTGTGGTGTTGGACCCTTGAGAGTCTCTTAGACTTTTAGCAGATCAAACCAGTCAATCCTCTAGGAAATCAGTCCTGAATATTCATTGGAAGTACTGATGCTGAAGCCGAAACTCGAATACTTTGACCACCTGATGGAAAGAACTGACTCACTGGAAAAGACCCTGATGCTGGCAAAGATTGAAAGTGGGAGGAGAAGGGGATGACAGAGGATAAAATGGTTGGATGGCATCACCAACTCGATGGACATGAATTTGAGCAAGCTCTGGGAGTTGGTGATGTACAGGGAGGCCTGATGTGCTGCATTCCCCACGGGGTCACAAAGTGTTGGACACAACTGAGTTACTGAACTGACTGAATCATAGATTTGGCAACATGACTAATAGTACCATATGTAAGGGGTTTTGGTCACCTGCAGGGAGTGGTATGATTCAGTTAGCAAATATAGAAGAGAGAATAAGTCAAATTCAGTACAATTTATAATTCCTCCATTTTTAAACACTTACCAAATGATACTTTGGGAAGGCTTATAGTTGTTTTAAGTTAAATCCCACTGCAGAATACAGAAATGTATAATACATTTCAGATAAAATATATCAACTCAATATAGCTGGTAATAGAACCCAGAGAAACATAAGAGAAATGGGGATTTAAAGTTTCAGGGTCAGTGTCCTTTATATCTAAAATTGCATTGGTTTTTAATGAGTTTCAGAGGATTTCGACATTTACTGTCAAAAGATGGAGGAAAACTTTCAAGTGAGACATAAACTAGAAATTTGTAAGAATGTCTCAGAGACACATCTACATGTGATAAATACATACACAAAAAGTTCCTGAGTTGGACATCAACTGGAAAAGACATGAGCTTTGCCTAATTGTCTGGACAATGTTACATCCCCCCAGTCACTAATTTGTTATTGGAAAAAATTTAATCCTCATGATTTGTGTATCTGCATACCTCAGTGGGAAGATTACACATTTTCCCCACTTATTATATACTATTTGATCCCACCTATAGACTTATACATTTTTATCACATATTCTTTCTATAGCTCATTATCAGGATAATATGAAACAGTCATACTGGTGGGTGTTTCAGGGTATACACTTCAGGGCAACTCTCTCTAGTTAAGGGAATATATAAGAGATATATATAAAAGTCAGAGCCATAGACCTATCCCCAGTCATTGTTATAGATTATGGATTATAGTCTGGAATTTCTGCTTTATGTGGAACTGTTAGATTTAGGGAAGTTTTTGGAATCCCTTCTTGCTTTCATTCTTCTTCTCTTATTGTCCCAAACTTGAAAATCTCCAGCCTTTAAGAAGTATGTAAATTATACACTTTCCGAAAAAAAGTTTATAACACTAGATATTCAAAGATCATGCAAACATATATTACAATAATAGATAAATTACCCCAAATGATGAAGATACTAATTTTGATATTAGATAGCAATTGATCAAATGGGTAAATAATATGCCAATTATACAACCATAATTAAGGTATCTGCTAGAATTTCTATTTCATATGTGTCCCCAAATTCATAGACTTGATTGATAATGGATAACTTTGAACTTTTGAAAAAAATTCATTCTTGAACCTCTTCAGGGTTATTCATATTCACACTATACAGAGTGAAAAGGGGATTAAACCAGCAGAGTTGTTTGCCCAAAATACTGAGTGATGAAAACACTCATCATTTGATAACACCTGTTAACTCTGCCTGCTGAATAACTGGAATATGTCAAGGAACAGAGCAGACAAACCCCCTGCTCTCCTGGTGCTCGGGCTTTCGTGGTTTGTTTGCATGTAATGAAAGGGAATAAACCAGTGTTTCTAGCTACACTTAATTCAAATAATGATCATAGCCTGACCAATCCAAGGGAATTATAAGATCTGGACTTTCTTGTTTCATTTTTAATTGCAGTGTGGCATATATGCAGAAAGTAATAAAAATCCTAAGTGGCTGGTTTGATGCTTAAGATATACCCAAGTTGTTCACTCTGCATCAAAATATAGAATATTTTAAGCATTTCCGAATTCCATCTCATGATCCCTTTATGATACCATCAATTCCCCTGGTGAAGATGATGACCATTTTTATTTCTATCAACAATGATTAGTTATGCCTGATTTGGGATTTCTTACTTTTTTAATTCCATGTTGTATCTGTGAGATTCATTAATGTTTTATGTGTATTTATTTTTGCTATGCCTTTAGTCTCCTGCTACTTCTTTTTGCTGTAATTCTTCGTGTCTCATCCATCTAGCACATGAGTGGTTTACAGGTAAGCACATTTTTGAAGGAAGGAGAGCTGGCATAACATGAGGCTTAACTCACTAAAGTTTTCTTCTCTCCATGATTCTATCCTCTAGACTCAGCTGCTTAATCCTATCATGAGCTCAAATCTCAATTTCTTCATCCCATTTCTCTCTTCCACAACTCTCTCTTTTCTGAATTTTTTTCCCAATCATTATACAGACATACATTGAGGTCTTTCCCAGCAAAATATATCACAACCACATGTGTATGCACACATGCTCTCGTGCCAAACATACCTCATCTTTTACATTCTCTTCTAGCTATTTATCCTTCTTCTTATTTCTTTCACTCAACTCTCTGGTTTACCACCTCCTTCCTCTTATATGCCACATACCATTTCACTCAAACTGCTTTTATCAAGTTCATTAAGGCATATTGCTGAATGTTTTGGTCACTAGTCTCTAAGCATCTTTATCAGCTAGTCAGCATCACACTTGGTGCACCTTTTAATTCCCTCTATACCAAAAGCAACTCTTTAAATAAGCTTGTTTGAGGACAGGTAGGAAAATAGCTACATCTAATTCTTTGGCATTTGGAAAAACAAAGACACCCTGAGAGTTCTGGAGTCAAACAACTTGAAAATGAAGAAGTAGATTTGTTACTAAAGAAGACTATTAAGGCCCCCTGAGAATGGAGACATTTAGGGTACATCTATCTGTACAAGGAAAGGGAAACCTTTTGTAGGACTTTTGTTTTTCTGTAGAAAACAGATCTTGGCTCTTCCCTTATCTGACCTGCACTAAGTAACTTTTTAGAGGAACAGCCTTTCTTGTCTGACATAGACCTTATGATTAATTTATTCACTACTTTCCTCTGATTCATCTCAGAGGCTTTTGGGGGAAATATCAAGTTGATTCTTAATTGTTCTGAATGAAGTATAAATAGCAATTCTGACAAGGAAATGTCTCCACAAAGTGTAGAATTTTCTGGCATTCCATAATTCTCCTGCCCCACCCCAACTCTGAGAAATTAGCCACAGGCCTGGAAATACAGGGCCTTACTTGGGCTCAGCTGGTAAAAACCCACTTGCAGTGTGGGAGACATGGGTTTGATCCCTGGGGTAGGAAGATCCCCTGGAGAAGGGAAAGGCTACCCACTCCAGTATTCTGCCCTAGAGAATTTCATGGGCTATATCTCAAATAATGAGCGACTTTCACTTTCACTTTTCCAGAAAGGCAACAAACTCATATAGTAATCCCATTAGTGTTACAAAAAGCAAAGAAGAGAACAAAAATCTGACAAATCGGTCAGTCAGTCCCAGTAAGTTTTGGCTTATAAGTTAACATTCCTATTTTATCTACCTTCTTTTGTATTCCTCAGATCAGTGATGAGCCAGGATCTGTGTATTTCTCCTTGTCTTGACTAGGCATTCTCTTTCTGAGATGGATGTTTCATTGAGGCTGACTTTTGAATGTAAGTGGTTCAGAGTCACATTTACCTAAGCTACCCCCCACCCCCAACTTCGGTTGTTCGATATATTTGAATTTGCTTTCTTTACAATGATGGAATTTGATTCACATTTTAAGCCTGTGGGCCTGAAATAGATGAAAGCAAACCTGTCTACTGAGGCTAATATTGCCTGTGTGACATTAAACCTCTCCACACAAAATCACAGCCCAGCCACATTCTGTGTTGAATTTAAGTATCAAATAACAAGACAGAATGAAAACATGATGTAGTTATGCTTCATAGTCTGTTCACAAATGTCCCTTTCGAATTTTGAAGCAAAGGGTAGCTGATTAAGGATAGAATCATATTTGAAGAATTCGATGCTACAGATATCGGTGTTTTTAATCTACGTGTATCTACTATTGGCTTGATTAGTAATTTTCCCATCTCATTGTTACAAATATTAACTAAATCTCATACTACATTTCTAGATATTCATATTTTGAATACTTTTCTTTTTCCCTTAAAAATGGAAAATCTTCCTACTTGGGAAAAAAAAATAAAGCTCCCTTATGCTCACGAATGAGATGATTATTTCTCATCAGTTCAGTTCAGTCACTCAGTCGTGTCTGACTCTTTGTGACCCCATGGACTGCAGCACGCCAGACCTCCCTGTCCATCACCGACTCCCAGAATTTACTCAAACTCATGTCCATTGAGTCAGTGATGACATCCAACCATCTCATCCTCTGTTGTCCCCTTCTCCACCTGCCTTCAATCTTTCCTAGCATCAGGGTCTTTTCAAATGAGTCAGCTCTTCACATCAGGTGGCCAAAGCATTGGAGTTTCTAACTGTTCATGGAATTATTTCTCAAAGCTCTGAACAAATAGAAATGATCATTTAAATAGTGTTCCAAATTTCTTAAAGGAATACTAGTATTCAAACTAAAATGATAGCATTTTAATATTCTCATCAGGGATGATCAATTAATAAAAGTGGATCATCATAAAATAATTAGCTAAGCTTCTCATTAATGCACAAATAAGCCAAAACAGTATTAATATGTTCCACATTTGCCTAACAGATAATAGTGTTCAAGAGCTCACCTCTTTTTCCTATGTTATTAAATTTTCTTAATTACACATTATATTTTTATTTCCTGATACAAAACATTGAAAGATAGAAAATATTAGAGGCAGGTAGTGAAGCCATAATCACTTGATTTTATACATCCAGGGTCTCTGGATCTTGGCTAGTAAAATGGACATTTTTCAGGGCTTTTCTAACTGGACTTATCAGCAGACCTCTTACTGCATCTCAGATTACCCTCTCTCCTGGGTGGCATAGTCCTTATACTCTGCTGATGGTCCTGCTGTCCCTCTGGCTGCTCCTTCATATCATCTTTGCCTTCATCCCTGCTGAAACTAGAACACTGAGTCCTCCTTGATGATGCTTTCTTTGTCCCCCACATCCAATAAACACAAATCCTCATAAATTCCATTTCATAATAGTTTAGAGTGCTCATCTACTTTTCTGTATCCCACTGTTTTGGTCCAAATCACCAAATTCTGTTATCTGGCCACTGTAGCTGCATTTTTTTGTTTTTGTTTTGTTTTTGTTTGTTTGTATTTTTACTGTTTTCCATGAATGAATTCATGCTTTTCCTAGCTACACAATGTCAAAATGTATTAAAAAATTAATTTTTACCATCCATATGCTTATTATACTAAAAGGGAATCTCATTACATTAAAATACTCTAGAATATTCCATCCCATGGCCAATAAATCATACCATGTACCTCCCTGGTGTGGTTTCGCCTGTCACGCATTTGTATTCCGTGATCTATTCTTACAGGTACTCTTTATGAGAAAATACTGCTTTTTCTTTCTGGACTCAGCAAGCTTTCCTTGCTGTCTAAAATAGTCTTTATAGGTTTTTATTTTGACTAATTCAAACTTGTTATTTCAGTATCTTCTTAAAAGTTAATGGATAGTTAGGTATTTAATGATTTCTAAAACTGATTGCCTAGCCAAAATATATGGATTCATAACATGCTGCATTTTACATTTTTAAAAAAATTTATAACATGATTTACTTGACTGTCTATGACAGTAGAGTTATGCTATAGGAAATAAGGGATGATATGTCTTGTTATATGTGTACCATTCCTTTAGTGATTGCTAAAAAGAAGATGAAATTAAAAGATGCTTGATTCCTGGAAGAAAGGCTATAATGAACCTAAACAGTGTATTAAAAAGCAGAAACATCACTTTGCTGACAAAGGTCCATACAGTGAAAACTATGTTTTTTCTAGAACTCATGTACAGATGTGACAGAGTTGGACTATAAAGAGGACTGATCACTAAACAACTTATGCTTTCAAACTATGGTGCTGGAGAAGACTCTTGAGAATCCCTTGGATTGCAAGGAGATCAAACCAGTCAATCTTAATGGAAACCAACTATGAATATTCATTGGAAAGACTGATGCCAAACTTCCTCCATGGCTCAGTGGCAAAGAACCCACTTACAATATAGGAGACACAAGAGTCATGGGTTCAGTCCCCGATTCAGGAGTATCCCCTGGAGGAGGAAATGGAAACCCACTCCAGTATTCTTGCCTGGAAAATCCCACAGACAGAGGAACCTGGTGGGCTACAGTCCATAGGGTTTCAAAGAGTCACACACTGAGAGAGTCAATTTCTAGGTAGGTTGATAAGAAATCTAGAGTCTCCGAGGAGGAGAGAGTGGTCTGGGGCTCTTGAGGAGGCAATAGAGGTCTTGAGTTCTCAAGAAGGAGAAAATAACAAATGTTGTTTTTTTTTCTTTAAGCCCAGAGCTGATGATTACACAACAAAACAACTCATCTTGCTCAAGGATATGTTTTCCTTTAAATTCTGTACCAATGTTTATATAACAACAATGCATCCTGCTTGAGGACATATTTCTTCTTCTTGAGAACATTCTGAGTAATCCTGTCATCTTAAAATGCATATTATGGGAGTGGGTCTGGTAAGACCTTTCTATTGTTAGTTCTAGACTTGTTAATTTAAGATATATGTTATAGGAATGAGTCTGGTAAAAGTATAGAAGGCCTTGATAAGACTAGTGAGTGGAGGCACTCTTCATTCCCCATCTGATGTCTATGTCAGAAGCTTTCTCTGTCTTCTTTCACTTTAATAAAACTCTGCTATGCAGAAGCTCTTAAGTGATTGAGCCTGGTCCCTGGTCCTGAAGATAAACCTTCTTTGGATATCATGAATCCAACATTGTTCACTGTAAGCTATCAACATGACTGTACATACATGCACACTGATGCTAAAGCTGAAACTCCAGTACTTTGGCCACCTGACGGGAAGCATTGACTCTTTGGGAAAAAAATAAAAATAAAAACTCTGATGCTGGAAAAGATTGAGGGCAGGGGGAGAAGGGGGTTATGGATGGTTGGATGGCATCACCAACTCAATGGACATGAGTTTGAGCAAGCTCTGGGAGATAGTGAAGGACAGGAAAGTCTGGGGCGTTGCAGTCCATGGGGTGGCAAAGAGACAGACACAACTGAGCGACTGAGTGACAACAACAAAAGGAAGATGATCAAATGGTCTTGAGTGAATTAATTATTAAATGAATTAATGCCTCTTACCTTACTCTTCACTAGATTTTTGGAGGATATGGAAATGCAATTGATGATAAGCTCCAAATGAATTAGTAATTGTTCGTTATGGGAAGAAGAAATTGTTCCTTATTCCATAAAAAAACCCAGTGGGGGATTTACTGGGTTAAGGGACTTCCCAGTTGGTGCAGGGGTAAAGAACCAAGCTTCCAAAGCAGGAGGCTCAAGAGGCATGGACACGATCCCTGGGTCAGGAAGATCCCCTGGAGGAGGAAATGGCAACCCACTCCAGTATCCTTGC
This sequence comes from Cervus elaphus, assembly GCF_910594005.1. Classification (NCBI taxonomy): domain Eukaryota; kingdom Metazoa; phylum Chordata; class Mammalia; order Artiodactyla; family Cervidae; genus Cervus; species Cervus elaphus. Next base: position 15,666,775 of record NC_057845.1, on the reverse strand, counting down.
CTGGAAAATCCCATGGACAGAGGAGCCTGGAGGGCTACAGTCTGTGGGGTGGCCAAGAGTCAGACACAGCTGACAACACACATATACACAACGGCTTAAGATCTTAGAGTAAGGTAGACACGCTTAGTCGCTCCGTTGTGTCCAACTCTTGCAACCCCATCGACCAAAACCTGCCAGCCTCCTTGTTCACGGGATTCTCCAGGCAAGAATACTAGAGTGGGATGCCATTTCCTTTTCCAGTGTAGACAATTACAGTTTAAAAAGAAAAAAAAAAAAATCAGTAAAATAATCTAAGAGTGTATATAGGGCTTTAGTTAAGTATTCTGGAATGAACATAACAGTCTACAGCTGCCTCATTAAAAACAAACTTACATGAAATGAGTGAGTTTAAACAATAAATAAACCCAAATGCTAAGAATATGAGAAAAGGAAAACAACAGCAAGCTTTGGAAACAGGAGAGTACAGAGCAAATAAATAGCATTATGCGAAAATGTGAATAAGGCTGAAATTCTCAGAATCTCAGGAGCTAGATGAAGCAAATAGCCATAGCCAAGCACCTCTGAAATTTTGGGGGTGACTCTGAAGCTGACAGCAGGAGAAATCATATGAATTTTGTAAAAATAGACTCATGATACTCTTTATCATCCTTTTCAACTGGTCAATTTTCTTTTGCCCCTTGAAGAGTAAACTGTAAGTTTCCTCTTTAGATAACTGAAGTGGAAATACCCAGGTGGAATACTAAGACACAGCAGGGATTAAAGATGTTATGCTTTAAAACACTGAAATAATTATGAAGTCTGTGTTCAGAATAGAGGCAAGAATCTGTCCCAAGACACTTTCTCAACTGTGAGAACATGGTAGCCAGGCTTAAAAAATTCACACAAAAGACTGAGAATTCCTCTCTGGTAATAATTACTTGCTTAAGAGAAAATATATGCAGAAATACAACTTTGTGATATCCTTTTGTGTGTGTGTGTGTGTGTGTGCAAACTTTTATTTATTTATTTTTTCTTACATTATTTTTATTAGTTGGAGGCTAATTACTTTACAATACTGTAGTGGTTTTTGTCATACATTGACATGAATCAGCCATGGATTTACATGATATCCTTTTATGTAAAGGTCTAGAAAGATTACAAAAAATTAAAAATCAACAGACTATCAACCCAAATAAAACTTTCAATTAGCTAAGATATGATCTTACTCTTTATTATGAAGATAGAGCCCCTTCTCACCTGACATTTGCAGAAAACCTTGAATATGAAAGAGATACCAGAGCAAGCAGACAAAAAAGAAAAAGAAAATCCAGGGAAAAGACAAAAAGCAAAGTCACAGTTAATTAAAGAATATCAATGTACCACAAAAAGAATATTATTTAGATTATCCATGCAGAGGGCCTCCCTGGTGGCTTAGATGGTAAAGAATATGCCTGCCAATGCATGAAACGTAAGAGACATAGATCCAATCCTTGGGTGGGGAAGACCCCCTGGAGAAGGGAACAGCAATCCACTCCAGCATTCTTGCCTGGAGAATTCCCTGGACAGAGAAGCCTGGTGGGATACAGTCCATGGGGTTGCAAAGAGTCAGGCACAACTGAGCACACACACATCCATGGAGAACACTGATATATTCCACAAATAAACAGCAAAAAGGACTTAAATAGTACTTTCTCCAAGAAATAGATAAATTGCTAAACTAGCTGAAGATACCAAGTGGAGAGTTATACTTCTGGTGGAAATTTAAGATACATTCTATTGTAAATACATAGAAAATTAAGCAAACAATAAATGTGACTGTTATTAATTAAAGAAAACACAGACCCCATAAGGAAATAAAATCACATGATAGATTTATGTATACAATTATTAACTATCTGGTTTTTACCACTTTATCTTGTAATACTGAAAGTAGCACAAAATTATGATAGAATTATATTAAAAACATGAGGAACTGTGTACATGTAAGGACAGACAGAGGGGAGCAAACTACATTTTTCCTTACTGGAAACCCAGTTTCTCTTAGTAGAAATATTTCAAAAAATACAAACCAAAAAAAAAAAAGAGAGAAAAATTCAAAAAGAGGTTAGCTAAAGGGGAAAGCTATGACAAGCATAGACAGCATATTGAGAACCAGAGAATTCATTTTGCCAGCAAGGGTCCATAAGGTCAAAGCTATGGTTTTTCCAGCAAGTATCGTGTACAGATGTGAGAGTTGGGCCACAAAGAAGGCTGAGAACTGAAGGGCTGACACTTTCAAACTGTGGTACCAAAGAAGACTCTTGAGAGTCCCTTGAACCACAGGCAGTTCAAATCAGTCAATCCTAAAGGAAATCAAACCTGACTATTCATTGGAAGGACTCATGCTGAAGCTCCAATACTTTGGCTACTTGATGCAAAGGGCTAACTCATTGGAAAAGACCATGACACTGGGAAAGATTGAAGGCAAAAAGAGAGGGAGTGGTAGAGGATGAAATGGTCATATAGCTTCACTGACTTAATGGACATGAATTTGAGCAAGCTGCAGGAGACAGTTAAGGACAGGGAAGCCTGGTGTGCTACAGTCCATGGGGTCACAAAGAGTCAGACACAACAGTGACTGAACAGTAACAAAGATAAAAAAGCCGTTACTTCCGGAAAATGTGAATTCGGTGAGACAGATGAGTGCTATTGCTTTTCATCACCTGTTTGATGAAGCTACTTTTAATAATTTTAATTGTGAAATTTGCATCTTTAGGACAAATGTTTGCAAGCAAACCAAAACACTTTGTGCCCCACATATTCTGAAAAGCCTTGTAAATGGAAGCATATTACTAAACTTTACTCTTGTCCAGTCACCAAACTGTATCTGACTCCTTTGTGACTCCATGAACTGTAGCCCACCAGCTGCTCTTTCCATGGGATTTCCCAGGCAAGAATACTGGAGTGGGTTGCCATTTCTTTCTCCAGAGAATTGTTCCAGCTCAGGAATCAAATCTGCGTTTCCGTTATTGGCAGGTAGATTCTTTACCACTGAGGCACCAGGGAATAAATACATGATTACTCAGGTAAGCAAACTAGTGAGAATTCTCTTAGAAAACTGTTCAATTCAGTTCAGTCACTCAGTCATGTTCGACTCTGTGGATCCCATGGACTAAAGCACGCCAGTCTTCCCCGTTCATCACCAACACCCGGAGTGTATTCAAACTCATGTCCATCAGGTTGGTGATGTCATCCAACCATATCATCCTCTCTCTTCCCCTTCTTCTCCTGCCTTCAATCTTTCCCATCATCAGCGTCTTTTCCAAGGTGTCAGTTCTTCATATCAGGTGGCCAAAGTATTGGAGTTTCAGCTTCAGCATCAGTGCTTCAAATGAATATTCAGGACTGATGAGGATTGACTGGCTGAATCTCCTTGAAGTCCAAAGGACTCGCAAGAGTCTTCTCCAACATCACAGTTCAAAAGCATCAATTCGTTGCTACTCAGTTTTTGTTATAGTCCAACTCTCACATCCATACATGACTGCTAGAAAAACCATAGCTTTGACTAGATGGACCTTTGTTGGAAAAATAATCTCTCTGCTTTTTAATATGTTGTCTAGGGTGATCATATATATTTTTTTTTTCTTCCAAGGAGCAGTGTGTTTTAGTTTCATGGCTGCAATTACTATCTGCAGAGATTTTGGAGCCCTCGAAAATAAAGTCTCTCACTGTTTCCATTGTTTCCCCATCTATTTGCCATGAAGTGATGGGACCAGATGCCATGTTCTTAGTTTTCTGAATGTTGAGCTTTAAGCCAACTTTTTCACTCTCCTCTTTTACTTTCATCAAGAGGCTCTTTAGTTCTTCACTTTCTGCCATAAGGGTGGTATCATCTGCATATCTGAGGTTATTGGTATTTCTCCTGGCAATCTTGATTCCAGCTTGTGCTTCATCCAGCCTAGCATTCCGCATGAAGTATTCTGCATATAAGTTAAATTAGCAGGGTGATGATATACACCCTTGACATACTCCTTCCCCACTTTGGAACCACTCTGTTCCATGTCCAGTTCTAAGTGTTGCTTCCTGACCTGCATACAAATTTTTCAGGAGGCATATCAGGTGGTCTGGTATCACCATTTCTTTAAGAATTTTCAACAATTTGTTGTGATCCAGACATTCGAAGGCTTTGGCATAGTCAATAAAGTAAAAGTAGATCTTTTTCTAGAATGTTCTTGCTTTTTCGATGATCCAGTGGATTTTGCCAACTTGATCTCTGATTCCTCTGCCATTTCTAACTCCAGCTTGAGCTTATGGAAGTTCATGGTTCACATACTATTGAAGCCTGGCTTGGAGAATTTTGAGCATTACTTTGCTAGCATGTGAGATGAGTGCAATTGTGTGGTAGTTTGAGCATTCTTTGGCATTGCCTTTCTTTGGGATTGGAATGAAAACTGACTTTTCCAGTCCTGTGGCCCCTGCTGAGTTTTCCATATTTTTTGGCATATTGTGTGCAGCACTTTCACAGCATCATCTTTCAGGATTTGAAATAGCTCAACTGGAATTCCATCACCTCCACTAGCTTTGTGCATAGTGATGTTTCCTAAGGCCCACTTGACTTCACATTCCAGGATGTCTGGATCTAGGTGGGTGATCACACCATCATGGTTACATGGATCATGATGATCTTTTTTGTATACTTCTTCTGTGTATTCTTTCCACCTCTTCTTAATATCTTATGCTTCTGTTAGGTCCATTCCATTTCTGTCCTTTACAGAGCCCACCTTTGCATGTAATGTTACCTTGGTATCTCTAATTTTCTTGGAGAGACCACTAGTCTTTCCTATTCTATTCCTTTCCTCTATTTCTTTGCATTTTTTACTGAGGAAGGCTTTCTTATCTTTCCTTGCTTTTTTTGGGAATTCTGCATTCAAATGGATATATCTTTCCTTTTCTCCTTTGCCTTTTGCTTCTCTTCTTTTCTCAGCTCTTTGTAAGGCCTCCTCAGACAACCATTTTGCCTTTCTTTTTTTTTCTTTTTCTTGGGGATGGTCTTGATCACTGTCTCCTGTACAATATCAAGCATCTCAAATACTGCACATTGGATATTTTATATATTTGTTTCTCTATTTATGTTATTTTCAGTAAGTCATAGTGACAATTAAAATTAGATTTTAAAATGTTATTAGAATATATATTTATGTCTATGTACATAAAAGTTCAATGGGGTGAATTAAGGTGTATTTTTCTAATACAATTACATGTAATAATATTCAGTTCTGATGGTTGTGTGGTGATAGAGAAGCATGCATAATCTGGTGTTTTTAATATGAACCAAGAAATTTAAAATGGATAACTTTTCCTTTGTCCCCTAATCTCTTTGGCAAATACACCAATATGTATGAAACTGGTTTTATACAGTATGTTTGTGAATATCATATATTTTAATATAAGTTGTATAATTCTTATTGTTATTTATCATGGAATATTTGGAGATGATAATAATTATTTAATAATGTGAAAATAGTGGTGTTGGTTCTTTAGTCACTATGTCATGTCTGACTCCTTGAGAACCTGTGGACTGTAGCCTGCAAGGCTCCTCTCTCCATGGGATTTCCTAGGCAAGAATCTTGGAGTGGGTTGCCATTTCCTTCTCCTTGACTTTCCTTCTTGCAGGAAGATTCTTTACCATTGAGACATCAGGGAAACCCAAAAATGTTAAGATACTATCGGCAAAAAAGTAAAATTAATAATGTGTACACATTTTTTAAAAGCAATGTATTCATCTCATTAGAACTGATTCAAATGAATTCTTCTTAATGGCTGAGTAATATTCCATGGTGTATATGTACCACACACAGCTTCCTTATCCATTCGTCTGCTGATGGACATCTAGGTTGTTTTTATGTCCTGGCTATTATAAACAATGCTGTGATGAACATTTGGGTGCACGTGTCTCATGGCTGATTCATGTCAATGTATGGCAAAAACCACTACAATATTGTAATTAGCCTCCAACTAATAAAAATAAATGGAAAAAAAAAATTGGAGAACTTTAAAAAAATAAATAAAAACAATGTATTCAAACAAATTTATTGACTGGGAAATGTTCACACATAGATGTGTATAAGCAAATTGGCCACAAAAATCATTATTTGTGTAGTTGACTCAACAAAGTGTTAGTATTAGTTTTCAGTTTCATTTTGTATATCCTCTATTTACAAGGATTATATATTTAAAAGGAATACATTGCTACACATTAAAATATTGTTATGTACTTTAATATGAACAATGTGCCATATTGCCATTTATTAGATCCCAAAACAAGCCAATGTAGTGGTGTTCTTTGAATAATTAAATTATATATATATATATATATGTATAAAATAAAAACATTATTAATCCATTCAGTACATGTTGAAATTTGAACTAGTCTGTATTTGCTGATCAGTTTCATAAGATGAAAAGATAATTTAAAACAAAAGAGTTGTTTTATCTTCTATGATTTTTTGTTTTTCAGATGACCTACTCTAGACTCAAATGCAATAAAGTTTATGGCTATTATTTTATGATTGTCTCTGTCTGTTGCCATTTTCCACTTTACTATATATTAGATATCTATAGACTTTTTTCTGCATCAGAAATGTGTATTCTATTTTCTACAATAGGCATTTCATTACATATTCAGTTACACATGTATTTATCAATCCCTTAGGCAGCATTACAGTGATACTACAGAAATTTTAATAGGAAAAATAAAATTACAGTGGCCATAAAACAAATAGTTAGAATGTCAAGTAAAATATATAAAAGATATAAATTAATGGGAGATAAAATGGGGAATAAAAGAAAGATAAAGAGAGAATTAGAGAAAAAGGAAGCAAGGCATATGTCTATAATAATATTCAGAAAGGGAGCAAAGAAAAAAATAATGGGCATTATCAAAGGAGTAAATTAAAAAGGATTGAAATTACACAAACATATATATTTTATATGTAAATATAACATGTATTTTGCATGACATATACATATATACACACACATAAATGGTCAGTTACAAATCCTTTTAAAAACTAGCCAAACAATCTGAAGAGATAAATCTTGCATGAAAAATTTGTAAAGACTAGGAGGAAAATAAATTGATTTAATGAAATATTAGAAAGTGAAAGTCTAGTTTTTGCAATATGTCTGATCACAAAAGCCAAAATGGAATTAAACCATAAAGAAGAGTTATCATGAATGACTGAGCTATTTCCTGTCTGAAAATTTTAAGGATATATTAATAGAAGAATGTGGATACAGAAGGCTAATAGGGTCCAAATACCAGTAGTGCACTGTCTCCTAAACAATACTAAAAGAGAGAATCCTGACTAAAACAAGAAAAAGGACAATGTCTTCACAAAATATGCATGAATATATAAATACACAGATGAAAATTTTTGAGATATTTTATGATACTCCAGACTTGATACTTCTGGTACTGACTCTGGATAAGTCATTTAGTCTATTAAATCATGTAATCTTACACATTATTTGCTCTGATCATCTCAGCAATCTATCTACATCAGTCTATGGAAGTATATGGTGAAAATGCTGCATTAGGAAAAACTATAGGTCCCTCTCCCCTGTTTCTCTATGTGAATCGTTCAGCTCTCCAATATGTCACTGGATGGTCTCTGTTATTCTTATCCTTGGTGTACTGAGTGCACAAATGAGTGTCAGTGAATCCATATGCACAAATACAAAACTAACTGTAGATGTAGATATACAGATAACAGAAAATCATAAACAAATGCAAAAAAATATGTCATAACACATTTCAGCAGCTAAAGTGCTTGAGTATGGACAAATTTAAACTAGAATTCTCTATTCAGTGAAATAATTGATAACATGTGAGTAAAATAATTTTTTTATTTATTTAAATGTCAAGTGGGCCTTAGGAAGCATCACTAAGAACAAATTAGTGGAGATAATGAAATTCCAGCTGAACTATTTCAAATCCTAAAAGATGATGCTGTTAAAGTGTTGCACTCAATTTGCCAGCAAATTTGGAAAACTCAGCAGTGGCCACAGGACTCAAAAAGGTCAGTTTCATTCCAGTCCCCAAAGAGGACAATGCCAAAGAATGTTCAAACTACAACATAATTGTACTCATTTCACATGTTAGCAAAGTAATGCTCAAAGTCCTTAAGCTAGGCTTCAACAGTATGTGATTCGAGAAATCCCAGATGTATAAGCTAGATTTAGGAAAGGCAGAGAAACCAGAGATCAAATTGCCAACATCCATTGGATCATAGAAAAAACTAGGGAATTCCAGAAAAATATTCACTTCTGTTTCACTAAATACGCTAAAGCCTTTGACTATGTGGATCACAACAAACTGTGGAAAATTTTTAAAGAGATGGGAATATCAGACTACCTTACCTGCCTCCTGAGAAACCTGTATGCAGGTCAAGAAGCAACAGTTAGAACCGGACATGGAACAACAGACTGGTCCCAAATAGGAAAAGGAGTACATCAAGGCTGTATAGTCACCCTGCTTATTTAACTTCAATGAAGAGTACATCAGGTGAAATGTCAAGCTGGAATCAAGGTTGCTGGGAGAAATATCAACAACCTCAGATAAGCAGATGACACCACCCTTATGGCAGAAAGCAAAGATCCTCTTGATGAAGGTAAAAGAAGAGAGTGAAAAAGCTGGCTTAAAACTCAACATTCAAAAAATGAAGATCATGGCATCTGGTCCCATCACTTCATGGCGAATAGATGGGGAAACAATGGTAACAGTGACAGACTTTCTTTTCTTGGGTTCCAAAATCACTGCAGATGGTAACTGCAGCCATGAAAATAAAAAAACACTTGCTCCTTGGAAGAAAGACAATGTCAAACCTAGACAACATATTAAAAAGCAGAGAATTTACTTTGCCTACAAAGATCTGTATAGTCAAAGCTATGGTTTTTCCAGTGGTCATGTATGGATGTGAGAGCTGGCCAGTAAGAAAGGCTTAGTGTTGAAGAATTGATGCCTTCAAAATGTGGTGTTGGACAGAAATACAGAACAGACTTTTGAACTCTGTGGGAGAAGGTGAGGGTGGGATGTTGCGAAAGAACAGCATGTATATTATCTATGGTGAAACAGATCACCAGCCCAGGTGGGGTGCATGAGACAAGTGCTCGGGCCTGGTGCACTGGGAAGACCCAGAGGAATCGGGTGGAGAAGGAGGTGGGAGGGGGGATCGGGATGGGGAATACGTGTAAATCTATGGCTGATTCATATCAATGTATGATAAAACCCACTGAAATGTTGTGAAGTAATTAGCCTCCAACTAATAAAAAAAAAAAAAAATGTGGTGTTGGAGAAGACTCTTGAGAGTCCCTTGGACTGCAAGGAGATCAAACCAGTCAATTCTAAATATCCAGTCAACCCTGAATATTCATTGGAAGGACTGATGCTGAAACTGAAGTTCCTATTCTTTGGTCACCCAATACAAAGAGCCAACTCATTGGAAAAAACCCTGATCTTGGGAAAGACTGAAGGTAGACGGAGAAGGGGATGAAAGAGGATGAGATGGTTGGATGGCATAGGCTACTCAACAGACATGAGTTTGAACAAAGTTCTAGGGATGGTGAAGGACAGGAAAGCTGACTTGCTGCAGTCCATGTGGTTGCTAAGAGTCAGACACAACTGAGTGACTGAACAATAACAGCAACAAAAATAAATTTATATTCACCCAGTAAGTCTTCACAGATTGTGATTTGGATCTACTTTATTCCTACATAGATAATAAAGAATGCCCTTAAACAAAATAAGGACAAAAATAAAGACTTTGTGGTATTACTTTTGACTAAACTTGTCTGTGTGTGTCTGCTTAGTCATGTCCAACACTTTGTGATCCCATGGTCTGTAGAACACTAGGGTCCTCTGTCCATGGAATTTTTCAGACAAGAATACCAGAGTGAGTTGCCATTGAGACTATCCTAAAGGCAAGACTCAGGAAGAAAGCTGTATGGGAGAATACTTAATATTGGAACAGGAGGATTGTGACTCTGGGAAAAAGTACTCTGGAGATGTAAGGGGAAAAAAAAAAAAAAATGGTGTGCATATGGTGTGTATGTTGGGGGAGGAGGAGATGAAGATTAACACATTACTGCCCAGGGGGGTTTTTTGCAGAAACTAACGCCTGGAATATTAATATGTCTCTGAATAGCAGTGTGTTAATAGACCTCTTGATATGATGGATCATATGAAAACCAAATTTAGTATAATTTAAAAATAAAATTTAAAAACTGAAAGAGAAAAGTGATTTCACACACAAGAAGGTAAGGACCTAATAGAAGTGCTCCACTTGAATTTGGAATGGATACCGCTTGGTCTTTGGTCTCAGGATAGCAGTATATACTCAGTTTTTCATGTGTGTAACCACTAGTACAATTGAGTAGCCTGGAAATAATACAAAAGATAAAAGGACTCTGATATGTAGGGGGAAAGGCTAGGATGCTTAAAACTTAGAGTGACACTGGGTATTTTCCTGTTTTCATTTGTTTTGTGTTTTATCTCCCACTTCATCTTCCATATTCACAAAATTAGGTCCCTGAGAGTACTTCAACCCAGGGTCATGTATCAAGAATAGACAGAAAAAAAAAAAAAAAGAAAGAATAAGAACCTGACACTAAAAACTCTGAAGAAACATAATGTGTCAAGATAGGGGTAGGTAGTTAAGAGATAAAAACTAGTATGTATAAAATAAATAAAGCCATTATTTTATAATAACTTCAGATGCAATATAATCTGAAATTACTGGTCACTGTATTGCACACCAGAAACTAATGTTTCTGGTGTACAATAAATCAACTATACTTCAAAAATACAGGCTAGCATAATACTAGGAAATTAAATTTTGGATTTTACACCAAAAGTACAGGCAAAAGCAGAGGTAAATAAGTGGAAGTAGTTCAAACTAAGAAGCTTCTGCAAAACAAAAGAAATATCAGTGAAAAGAAAAATCAACTTACCGAACTGGAAATGAAAAAAATTGCAAACCATGTGTTAGAAAAAGGGTCAATATCCGAAATATATAAAACTCATATAACTCAGTTTTAAAACCAAGCAACCAATGTGATTTTTAAAATGAGCAGAGAATCAAAGAAGACAACCAAATGATTGACAGGTACATGAAAAGATGCTCAATATCACTAATCATCAGGAAAATCCAAGTTGAAACCCCAACAACATATTACTTTACACCTGTTAGGACAGCTATCATCAAGAAAGTACAATTGTTAGCCAGAATACGGAAATCAGGAAATACTTGTATACTAAAGGTGGGAATGTAAATAATTCAGTCACTATGGAAAACAGTATGAAAGTTTCATAAAAAAAATTAAAATTAAAACTACTATATGATACAGTAATTCCTCTCCTGGCTATATATCCCAAGAAAATTTAAATGGGATACTGAATTGGTAAATGTACTCTCATATTTATTGCAGTGTTATTCACAATAATCAAGATATGGAAGCAGCTTATGAGTTCACCTATAAATAAATTGATAAGAAGAGATATATATGTATATAAATATAAATAATATAAATATATGTCATATACAGAAACAACATACATAACTATGGAATAAACCATGGAATAATTGAGAAGGAAATTTAGGTATTTGCAACTGGTGGATACATTTCAAAAGCCTCATGTTATGTGAAGGAAGTCAGAATAAAAATACAAATACTGTATGATACTACATATATATGGAAACATAAAAAGCCAATACTTGATGTTCCAATACTTTGGCCACCTGATGCAAAGAGCCAACTCATTAGAAAAGACCCTAATGCTGGGAAGGATTGAAGGCAGGAGGAGAAGGGGACAACAGAGGATGAGATGGTTGGATGGCATCACAGACTCAATGAACATGAGTTTGAACAACCTCCAGAAGATGGTGAAGGACAGGGAAACCTGGCATCCTGTAGCCCACAGGAGTCACAGAGTTGGACATAACTGAGTTGACTGAACACAACAAAAAGCCAAACCTGTAAACCAGAGGAGAGTGGTGGTTACCAGCGCCCAAGGGTGGGAGAAATGAGCAGATGCTGTTTAAGGCTACAAGATGGAAATTAATATATATAAGAGTTCCAGAGATTTAATGCATAACATAGTGATTATGGACAATACTGTATTATAAAATTCCAAGTTTCTAAGAGACTAGTTCTTAAGTGCTTCCACCACAAATGAGAAATGATAATTGTGTGATGTGTTAAGATTTCAGCTAACAGTACTATTGTAATCATAGTTACAATATATAAATGTATTAAATCAGAATCTTGTACACCTTAAACTGATACACAGTTACATTGCAATAAAAAGAAATGAAACCAAAACAAACATAAAACTGAGAGAAGCTAAGTTTCTTGGAGCTTAAGGCCATAATTAAAAAAAAAATGCACCCTGGAAGAGGTGTGCATTTTATTATCATATACAGTGAAACTATGAGCTTTCCATAGAGATTGGTGTCAGCAGATCTTGGCTAGATGTCTAATCACCATGTAGCAAGGCTACCAGGTGGAAGTGATTAATCTATTCTCAGGGCAGTATCTGCTGGGTCAAGTTAGGCTGATACCTCACTCATCCTCCACCCACTGGCTGCACTACACTCCATCATTCTTCAAATGTAGAGTCCATGGAGTTCAGTCAGGTCAATCCATCTTTTGTCTCATACTAGATGACCACAGCAGCCCTCATATGCCCTCAGTAGCCGGCAATATCATCAGCAACAACAAGGGGAAATTCATCATCCATTCAACACATGGTGCAGTGGTAGGCTTGATCCATGCCCACTACAGAGACACTGACCCCAGGTATGGAGAACCATATCTTATTCTCTAATAGGCAGAAAGAGGCACCAGTAAAGAAAACAAGGTGTGATATTTTAAGCCACTTATCTGATCATCAACATCTGTATCTGTAAATAAAATATTTGTAATAACTCTTCCTTTCAGAGTTGGAAATAAACACAATGAAAAATAAAATATCTTACACAGTATCTGGCAACCAAGATGTGACAAATATGATTATGGTTATCACAATATATGTATTATGCAATAATATTGCTAGCCATTGAAGGTGGCATGACCTAGGCCATAGTGGAAAAATTATAATAGTGAAAAATCTTGTTAGATTATGTACAAATTCTTGTGTCTTAATTTTATATTTAGGTAGACTCTAAGTTTCATGTAAAATTGCAATCTCAGTATTATTGTCTCATGCTTATTGTTATATTGTCCCATGATACGATACTAAGTTGACATTGCTCTTTCTCATCAAATCACTTAAAAGAGATTTTTTGATCTCTGTAGTTTATTCAAATTAGCCTGGTGGGTTTTTGTCAATTTCCTCTGATAATGTTCATGTAGATTTAAGTAACTGTAAATAGCTCCTTACTCTCACTTTCCTTTTCCTGGGATCTTTATGGTACATACTAGTCTCAAAATGGATGTAGTAAAAACTAAATGAGATAAACTACATTAAGATGCCTGCAACATGACATTCAATCTTTGTTATATTCTCTGATTTAACCTCTAGAACAACCTTAGATCCTCTTCAGTTTTTACATTTCCCTTTCTGCTTTACTTCTCAACCTGCTGTATATACTCCGGGTCCGAGATATATGTCAATTCATTGACAGAAAACAAAACAAAACAAAGCAAAAATACAAACTTCAATATAGAATTAGGAATTGTGAAATTTTATTTTTGTCTGGATAAATATTCAAGTAGTTGGTATATTCACAAGCAAATTTTTCATGATTTGACAATTTTCTATGAAATATAACAAAGTTGTGATTTAGATCTGAAGTTTGCATTTGACTTCTAGAGTTTTGATGTGTCATCATTTTTTAAAGAATATAATCATAATGTTACACTATATACTGATATACTTATCAGTCATATTATGACTTTATGTCATTCATATAATGAAAACATAAACTTTTGATAATCTGCAATCTATACAATACCCTTGGTATGCATTAATCATGTTTTGAAAAAGGTGGCTCAGATGGTAAAGAATCTGCCTGCAAAGTGGGAGATCTGGATTCAATTTCCGGGTTGGAAAGATCTTGAGAAGAGAATGGCTGTCCACTCCGGAATTCTTGCCTGGAGAATTTCACGGACAGAGGAGCCTGGCAGACCACAGCCCATGGGGTTGCAAAGAGTTGGACACAACTGAGTGACTAGCACTTTCAATACAGAGAAGCACATAGTATAACTAGAGAAAATGTCTTCCCTTTAAAAATGCAATGTCAAGAGCTTTGAATTCAACAAACAAAATATGCATTATCTAAATAATATTAAATCACATATTAACTAATAAAATTTAAAATTATTTATTAATTAATGATATTGTATTTAATAGTTAAAATTACTTGTAAAGAAAATGTAAAGTATTTTTGTTTTGATAGCCTATGAATTTGTGCATTGATATGCTATGAATTTACTTTTGATGGTTTTTATATGTTAAAATTATGACCATTTTGCAAGCAGTGTTTACCATATCCTACTATATTCTTATCTTTTTCCTCCCAAATGCAACATAAACAGATGAACCTAAGGTTACCTGATATACACACTAGAACAATAGAAATATTTTAAGTTCAGTATTTCTACTAAGTCTCCAATTTCATTTTCCAAAATTGCTGCTTCTTTCCTTTTATCTAATCACTGCAGAATTAGTTCTGACCTTATATTCTCCATTAAATGCCAAACTTTTTATTTTTTATCATGCACACTGTGGAAAATGAAAGCATTGTTGCTTGAAAGGCCTAGAATAAAATATAGTCTAATAAGAAAAATAGATATCAATTAGATTAGCAAAACAGAGCACTTGACACAATATGAAATATTGCTTAGATGGGTCAACATTTTGAAATATTATAGATGGTATTTTAATAAGGAGAAAATTATTTGTACTTTGTAAAGTAAAATTATAGTACTAAAAGGCATCTGTTTGTATAGGAAAAAAACCTAGCTATTTTTCTCCAGTTGGAGCTAAGGAAATCTTAATTTGATGAATTATTTTAATAATAGGTTAGATGTGCTTTTTACATAAAGTTCTATATATATATTTGTATATATGCATTAAATTTATGCACATGTCTTGTTTGGTATGTCATTTTTATAACAAGTGTTAACACACAAGAAGATAAATACTATCAACAACATAATTGTAATATTTGTTTTTGCATCATCTGTCCATCAGTGCTTTGCAGAAGGAAATGAGAGCTTAGTCAAATACCTGCATAATATCTTTGCAAAACTCATTTAGAGGCAAGATGGATGACTAGGGTATTTATATTAAAGATGACAATTACCTAAAATCAATGGTTTAATAATAGTGCTCCTTTTGATCTGAAACTTAGATTATAAAAGTATAAATTAAATAAATTATCAACATTATGGCAAGGATTTTTTTTTCCCCAACTCTAATTCAAATGTAATTTGAGTGATTCTTATTAAGGTTAAATCAGTCTAAACATTTTCAAATTCACACTACAAGCCTATATATTTATGTCCTTTTTATATTTTTCATTTACACAAATGAAGAATCCCCTCCATATTTCACAATAATAAATATTCATGATGCACATACATACAGAACATCCTATAAAGAGTACATTGTTTAATAAGAGTTTTAATGTCTGTGGGGGTCATAGACCCAGAATGAAAATTCTGGATTCTCTTTCTAGATAAAGAAAATATATTTAAATATATCTTATATTATAATTTGTGTTTTAAAAATCCCTCAAATTATTATTAATTTAGGCCATCTGCAATAAAATTATCCTGAAGTGAGTCTTTGATTCTTATAATCGATCATCAGTATTAAAGAAAAATGTTCATTAACATTTTATTGTGCTCAATCTTTACTGTGAAAAAAATAATTGAAGATAGGCTATTATATACAAGATACCAATTTTAACAGTATTCTAAGCCAGAAAAAAAGATGAGGAATTATCTGTTACCCATAATTACAGATAGTGCAAAATAAAATCTGAAAGCCATTTTACCTTTCCTAATATCCAAAAAATAAATCGTAGCAAACAATCACCTCCAAAGAAAAGATAATTAATCTCTAAGCTATGTTTTTAACTTAATTTGTTAATAAAGAAGATTCCCAATATGGCAGATCACACAGATGTTCTTATTCAGCATTTGGTCTAAATTTCTTTTATACATCTTCCAAGGTTGCCTCCTAAAATGAAGTATATCATGAAAACACAATTATACTGCTAACTTTGGAAATACAAACTGCATTTCAAAGAACCCTTATAGGTAGGGTGCTGGATGTGATTACTTTGTTCTGTTATTAGTATGAAAATTGAATTCACTGGGTAATTCATTGGGTAGTTGTGGATAGAAGCAGGACAGGAGACCATCCTGTGAGTGTGGTCTATAGAAGGAAAGGCGCAGTTAGAGATAGTGGCTGCATTGGCAGAGTCTCATTACAGAAGGCAGTTCCCTCCTCATGTCAAAAGGAGAAGCAAATATGGTTTAGGGAATGATTGCTGGAAGCTCACTTTATCTGCATCTCTCTTACTGATTCTGTGAGTAATTTAATGTCCAATACTGTTTCCCTGTTTTGCCTTGCATGCGTCATATGCCTTGAAACTTAACCTTAACCCTTAACCCATTAAGGACTTATTTATTGTTGTTATCTAGTACTGATTCCTCTGGCTTCCCTGCTGGCTCAGATGGTAAAGAATCTGCTTGCAATGTGAGAGACCTTGGTTCAGTCCCTGGGTTGGGAAGATCCTCTGGAGAAGGGGATGCAACCCACTCTAGTGTCCTTGCTGGAAATTCCATAGACTAAGGAGTCTGGCAGGCTATAGTCCACGGGTCCGCAAAGAGTCGGACACGACTAAGTGACTAACACTTTCACTGATTCCTCTGTAATATTCTGAGTGCATAAGATGGTCCCTTATTGGTTTTATCCTAACTTCACTTTATTCCTCTTATTTAGGGGATGGTACTCCCTCAACTGCGTTTTCATACTCTCAAGCAGTGCTCTCAGGGTCTCTCACCAACCTGTCCATCACAGGGATGGGAAATTACCTCTTTCACAAATGTGGATATCTAACCTACTGGCCAGAGAAGGCAATGGCACCCCACTCCAGTACTCTTGCCTGAAAAATCCCATGGACGGAGGAGCCTGGTAGGCTGCAGTCCATGGGGTCACTAAGAGATGGACACGACTGAGCGACTTCACTTTCATTGTTCACTTTCATGCATTGGAGAAGGAAATGGCAACCCACTCCAGTGTTCTTGCCTGGAGAATCCCAGGGGGGAGTCTATGGGGTTGCACAGAGTTGGACACGACTGAAGTGACTTAGTAGCAGCAGCAACCTACTGGCCATAGGGATTGGTTCAATCAGGGGATACAAATCTCAATGTTAACCAGTTATTTGCTGGGACTGGTATGTAAATACTGGACAAATTTGCTGTTCTATAACACACTGAATGCTTCTTACAGGAAAGAAACAAAGTGATAGGATGAAGTAGAGATAGCTAAGAATAAAAGTTAACAAGAAAGACAGTGCCCTATGGATATTTATGTTGCTTTCATGTCGTTTCTACTTCATATAGTGCTTCAATGAACATTGGGAAGTACATATATTTTCAAATTGTAGTTGTCTCTGGATATATGCCCAGGATTTGGATTGCTGAATCGCATGATAGACAAGACATGTAAGAAACTCGAATGTCCACCGACAAAGAAATGAATAAAGCTGTGGAACACAATGGAATGTTATTCGGCCACAAAAATGAAATAATCCCATTTGCAACAACACGGATGGACCTAGAGGTTATCATAGTTCAGTTCAGTCGCTCAGTCGTCTCCGACTCTTTGCGACCCCATGAACCGCAGCTCGCCAGGCCTTCCTGTCCATCACCAACTCCCGAAGGTTACCCAAACCTGTGTCCATTGAGTCGGTGATGCCATCCAACCATCTCATCCTCTGTCGTCCCCTTCTCCTCCCGTCTTCCATCTTTCCCAGCATCAGGATCTTTTCAAATGAGTTAGCTCTTTGTATCAGGTGGCCAAAGTATTGGAGTTTCAGCTTCAACATCAGTCCTTCCAATGAACACCCAGTAAGTGAAGTAAATCAGAGAAAGAAAAGTATAATACAGTATTGCTTATATGTAGAATTAAAAAAAAATGATGCAAATGAGCTTACTAACCAAGCAGAAACAGACTTGCAGACTTGAAAAACAAACTTATAGTTACTAAAGGGGAAACATGGGAGGGAAGGATAAATTAGGAGTTTGGGATGAACATATACGGACCATGATACATAAAATAGGTAATTAACAAGGGCCCACCATAGAGCATAGGGAACTCTACTCAATAGTCTGTAATAAAGTATATAGGAAAAGAACTTGAGAAAGAATGCATATATGTAAAACTGAATCACTTAGCTATACATCTGAAAGCAATGCAACTTTGTAAATCAAATATGCTCCAATATAAAATAAAAATTAAATTAAAACATTTCAAATATTTTAAAAAATGCAAACTGGAAAAAAATAAAAAGACAGTTCCTGGACTAGAAGAAGTCTTCAGCTCCACTCCTAGACTCAAGGAATTAGGAAACCTCTTTCCATTCTGTGAGATTCTCAAAAGTCAAAAAACTATACGTTTCTTGTCCTGAGTGCTTTTTTTTTTTTTTTCTAATAGTTCTTTAAGACTTAATAATGGTGTATTTTTGCCCTTTTATTTCCTTGTTTAGCATCAGTTGAATTCTGCATGAAGTAGGCCATTGAAATTTTGATGAAAGTTATTCCTCTTCTTCTATCCCAAATATTTAAAATAGTATGCACTCTGTTTAAAAGTCTATTTTTTTTTTGTAGATTTCAAAAAAAAAAAAAAAAAAACCTTTGTATATTTTATTTCCTTATCTTGAAAAATACAATAACATCAATAGATTTTAAATTGTGCTACTTGACTGTCCTCAAGAGGTGCTTTATTCATATTCTCAAATAATCTGATGAGAAAATTTCACCAAGAAAATATTTTTCACATTTAAAGGGCCTAGGAAAAATTTTCCTTCTTAACTGTTTTTTAGTGAAATGAAAATAACTTTGGTATCATCCAGCCAATATTTTCAATTCTAAATCAAATTAAGTTTGTTCACAAATATTAATTCTGAGATATCTATTTTAAGTTCTAGTCCTATCTTCTGCAGAAAATTTCATTCTTTATATTTTATGATGTGATTATTTAATGAGTATGATATTGGTAAACTCAAATAGAGTCAGCCATGACTTACTTCATTATGTTATTTAATGTGGTAAAGGAAAATTGGTCTTAAGCTGTGTTATTTAAAGATAAATAACTATTAAGCTGTGACACCATTTTAAATAACACAATTTCCCTTATATAATTTTGAGATCATATTTATCAATGAAAACAAAAACAAGGTGACTATACTTCAAACACTTTAATACAGTATATATATATATATATATATCTCAAGCCTCAAGGACATTCATAAATAAATGTGTATATAATTTTAATGCAGTTCTCCCAAATTAGTAAGTTTGGTTTTACAAAAAATAAATATATATGCTAGTAGAGCATTTGCTTATGCAAATGCTTATATATATATATATATATATATATATATATATATATATAAATCTTCAGAAATATAAGCTTGTTTCTTAACTTTATGTAGTTGAAAACCACATAAAGTATTGATACATAAACTAGAAGTTAGTGAGAATTTGACATGCATTCCATCAATAGATGGGGATTTTTCTTCATATTTCTCTCATTTTCTCTTCTCCTTCAATAATCTAATATTGAGAAGTGTCCCAACTAAGTAGTTCTCAATGAAATAGTCTCCCAACTAAGCAGTCCTCAAATAGCTGTCCAATTCTTTATCCCTACTATCACTGTCTTTAATCAGGATTTTGTCAAATTTACTGTTTCTGCTACCCTATTAAATTGGTCTCAAAAGGAAGGCTTCATTAGTGGTAGAAACAGAAAGATTTAGGGCATACTGCTTAACGATTAACTGCTTTGCATATAAGTGAGGTCAGAAGGTTGTCCAATGAAAGCCAATATGTTTTCTCATACTCATCCCTGGGCTTCATTATGTTATGAATGGCATGTGCTATGGTAGCATGTTTCAGATTCTTATTTTATTCAACAATAATACTCAGGGTTCAATCATTAACAAAGCATCCTATTGTAATTCTAAAGGTTAAAGGATGTAATACTTTAGCAAATATAGCTAAAAATCATACAATCAACTACTTAAAAAGACTATTATTATTGCATCAGTGATCTACTAAAGATGAGAAAATAAACAAAGGTGGGAACATGTAAGATTTACAAAATCACTTGAAATTTGTAGATAAGAATTTATTCTATTTGACAAATGCTTGCCTTGTTACATAAACTCAACCAAATTAGACTGTTGTAAATTCAAAAGAAAAAAAAAATCTGAAAAATAACCCATCTAATCAAAAAACTGTAGAAAATTTTGTGAATGAGTATTGTATGCAACCAACTCTAATGCAATGTGATTTTGTTTCTGTAAAACCAGACACACACACACATAAAAAACACACACACAATAAGGCAATCTTGTTGGAGCATATAAATGGGAATAATAAATTAACACTTATATTAAACTGATGCTAAAGATATACTTTTTTTTTTCCTATAAAGAAAGTTGAGCACCAAAGAATTGATGCTTTTGAACTGTGGTGTTGGAGAAAACTCTTTAGAGTCCTTTGAACTATAAGGAGATCAAATCAGTAAGTCCCCAAGGAAATCAGTCCTGAATATTCATTGGAAGGACTGATGCTGAAGCTGAAACTCCAATACTTTGGCCACCTGATGGGAAGAACTGACTCATTTGAAAAGACCCTATGTGGGGAAAGATTGAAGGTGGGAGGAGAAGGGGACAACAGAAGATGAGATGGTTGGATGGCATCACCAACTCAATGGACATGAGTTTGAGCAAGCTCTGGGAGTTGGTGATGCACTGGGAAGCCTAGCATGCTGCAGTTCATGGGGTTGCAAAGAGTCAGACACGAATGAGCAACTGAACTGAACTGAACTGAAAAATACGTAGTGCAAGTTTGATGCATGAAGCAGGGTGCCAAAGCTCGTGCTCTGGGGATAACTCAGAGGGGTAGGGTCGGGAGGGTGGTGGGAGGGGGATTCAGGATGGGGGAACACATGCATATCTGTGGCTCATCCATGTTGATGTATGGCAAAAACCATCACAACATTGTAATTATCCTCCAATCAAAATAAATTGTTTAATAATTAAATCATTTAATAAATTATTTAATTTTTAATGCTGTATACACACAGAATTATTTCATATGTAAAAGCCCATCCTCAAGTTCCTCTTTGGGCTTTTAGTGATAACGTAGACTTAGTAAAAAGATGACATTGAATATTTTGTTCTAAAATGCTCACACGCTTCCTCTCTTCTCTCTCTCTCTCTCTCTCTCTACATATATATATATATATATATACATGGAGTGGGGGGTAGGGCAACACTGAATAAACTAAGTCATAGAATTTAACAAATAATAATTAATAATTATAATAAATATAATTCAGAGCCTACCAGTGAACTAGACAAGGACTGTCTCCTTTGTGACATTTAGGTTTCAGTTTTAATTTCTAACCCAGTGCAGTTTACTTTGGCACTGCCTCCATTTCTAGCATGAACCGCAACAGAGAGTATTGATATGTAATTTGTCAAATAAAACTTTAATGATCATTCACAAGATTTTAAACATGATCTCACTGTACATTGATTTCTTATGCCTAAAGCATAAAGCAGTCTCACCCTGCTATACTACATGCAAAATAATAATGAATTCTGCATTTGCTGTTTTCCTGCCGAATGCATGTAGATACATTTTATTGAAAGCCCATTTGTTTGTCATTTTCAGCTAACAGGTTGTCCAAGAATATCCGGAATTGCATCACTTCTGATTTAAAACAAAACCAAACCAAACCCTGAAGCATTCCAAAGCTTCAAAAGGTTTAGGTTTATGTTCTGTTGAACTCACACAATCTTGGGATTTCCTTTGGAAGATAGAAAAATGTGTGTTTAGTATTGTACAACAGTATTCCCTTGTTTTCTTGAGGACTAAGACGCAAAGCAACCTATAGAGACTGAGCATTTGTTTCTTTTGTAGAGACTAAGCATTCTATTGGCCATGCAGCTTGGCATGCGAGATCTTAGTTCCTTGACCAGGTACCAGTCCCCTGCAGGGGACCACCAGGGAATTTCCCAAGAGACTAAGTGTTTTTAAAACACATTATAGAATTTTTTGTTTTAGAGGGCACACACACACACATTCACCAGATTTAACTCTAAAAAGAGCAAATTACTCTATACTTTTTGGACATATCCAATCCCTTGTAATCTTGGAGGAATTATCACTTAGGTTTTTGCAAAGAGTTATATACATCTATGAAGTTTATCTCATAATAGAACTAGCCAATGTTCCTACTGCAAAATTTTAGTACTTGTGCATATACTAAGCATAACATAGTGTATACCAATTTCTGGTAAATTTATATTAATAAAATTATAAATATCTGTAAGATAGTATTTTCTTATTTACCCCTGTATCCTTCTCTTCAGCACAGTACCTGGCACACATTTGATAGCTATTCATATCTTTGTTGAAACAACAGGTTTGTAAGTTCTTATTCTTTCACTATTTGAACTAGTCTACTACATATTTACCAGAGAATGAACAAAAAATAAATACACATAATAGCATCAAAGTATATTGTGCACACTAAGATGTAGTACTGAGTTATCCACTGAGGTATATAAAGGTTAATTGTTGCTTCCTGTTCACACAAGAAAACACATACACATTGATACTGAAAAAATTACATTGCTTTCACTAAAAATATAACCTTAGGCAAAGTCATAACAGAACAATTACAGTAATGAAATTTTGTTATTAACAAACAACATGTACTCATTTACTAAAGCTGGATGATACCACTTGGGAATTATTTTAATTCATTTATGTAAAAACTATCATATCAATAATAAAGACATATTTAATATTTATCTATAAATTCAAACATGAATGCATAAATATAATTTTAAAATGTTACTTAGACTTACCTCATTATACCATTAAAGATAATCTATTTAATGGTAGAGGTATTAGGGCCATTAGTTTTGGGGAAATAAATTGGCCTCAGAAATATTCACTTCAAGAGAAATTAAGTCAAACTGAATGTCCAGACATGCTTCACAATTTAACGTTAGGACAGTAATAATGACGGCTAGAAGATTACCCAGTACAAGGGGGACTGTGACTGTTAGCTTAATGTATCAACTTGTGTGAGCCATAGTGTTCTAGTGCCAGGGCAAACATTATTTTTGGTGTTTCTGGAAAGGTACTTTTTAGATAGGGACTTCCCTGGTGGCTCAGACAGTAAAGTGTCTGCCTACAATGTGAGTCCCGGGTTTGATCCCTGGGTCAGGAAGATCCTCTGGAGAAGGAAATGGCAACCCTCTCCAGTACTCTTGCCTGGAAAATCCTGTGGATGGAGGAGCCTGGTAGTCTACAATCCATGGGGTCGCAAAGAGTGGGACATGACTGAGCAACTTCACTTTCACTTTCTGTGCTTTATTCAAAGTCTATTGACTGAAATGCTCATTGCATCTAAAAAATTAACAGTGAAAGTTTAGTCGCTCAGTCGTGTCCGACTCTTTGCGACCCCATGGACTGTAGCCTACCAGGCTCCTCCCTTCCTGGGATTCTCCAGGCAAGAGTGCTGGAGTGGGTTGCCATTTCCTTCTCCAGGGGATCTTCCAAACTCAGGGATTAAACCCCGGCCTCTCACATTCCAAGCAAATGCTTTAACCTCTGAGCTACCAGGGAAGCCCTGAATAAAGCATAATACCCTCCCTAACATGGGTGTGCCTCACCCAATCAATTTAAAGATTACATTTCCAGACCAAGAAGGAATTTTGACAGGACACTGCCTTGAGACTGAAATGCTTCCCTGGGTCTCTAGCTTTCTGGTCCACCTGAAGATTTTGGACTTACAAAGCTCTGACAATCACATGAGCCAATACTTTAAAAAAGATCTCCTATCTATATATACATTATTTTGGTAGTTTCTCTGAACAGTGCTAATACAGGGACTTTGGAGTAATCTGATCATATGTGTAGACTGAGCTGCAAAAAACTACAGTAAAACTGTTCCAAAAAAGAACCAATACATACACACACACACACACAAAAGAACCAAGATTTGATATTACCTTAACACTTGCTAACTTCTTAACTGGTATTATTCCCAGGTTTGCCGTTATTGCATCAGGTTTTAGTAAAATTTGATTGAATATGTTATCTAGAAAGTATGTTAGATACATGTAAAAAGATTTGGGTAAATATATAGAAACATTTTTAATTCAAATGCATATAAAATTACATACATAATCAAACCAATACAGATTCAGTCACTTCAGTTCAGTCGCTCAGTCGTATCCGACTCTTGGCAACCCCCTGAATCGCAGCACGCCAGGCCTCCCTGTCCATCACCAACTCCCGGAGTTTACTCAAACTCATGCTCATCGAGTTGGTGATGCCATCCAGCCATCTCATCCTCTGTCATCCCCTTCTCCTCCTGCCCCCAATCCCTCCCAGCATCAGGGTCTTTTCCAATGAGTCTCAACTCTTCGCATGAGGTGGCCAAAGTATTGGAGTTTCAGCTTCAGCATCAATCTTTCCAATGAACACCCGGGACTGATCTTTAGGATGGACTGGTTGGATCTCCTTGCAGTCCAAGGGACTCTCAAGAGTCTTTTCCAACACCACAGTTCAATATCATCAATTTTTTGGTGCTCAGCTTTCTTCACAGTCCAACTCTCACATCCATACATGACACTGGAAAAACCATAGCCTTGACCAAATGGACCTTTGTTGGCAAACTAATGTCTCTGCTTTTTAATATGCCATCTAGGATGGTCATAACTTTCCTTCCAAGGAGTAAGCATCTTTTAATTTCATGTCTGCAGTCACCATCCGCAGTGATTTTGGAGACCCCCAAAAATAAAGTCTGACAATACAGATTACCAGTCATTAAATTGTATGGTCTTGCTGCACATACGAATTTCAGCCTCCTGTATTGATTAATAATAATCAATTATGTTACAATTAACACATTAATAACATTCTAGCATGTGTCAAGTGCTAAGTGTATGCCAGACCTTAAGTAATACATTTTACATTCACTTTTTTACTAATGGAAATCTGTGAGGTAAATACAATTGGTAATATACATGTGAAAAATCAGGAAGAGATGTGGAAAATAAGTTCTTTAGACTTAACAATAAGTGACTGGACTGGGAAACAAATTAAAGTCTGTCTTACTCCAGTAAACCAGATCCAGAGACCTCAATCCCTGGACTAACAGCCTATGCTAAATTGTTCACAGTAAATGGCTCTTTAATAATAATTCAGCTTCACCACTTTATATAAATCCTCAACTCACTTGAATTCATTGGAAATATTTAACTACTATTTTTATTTTCAATTGTGGTAGAGTATTTGTTTGCCAAAATGACTACTACATGTGTTTCTCAAGTTACACCATGTTATAGCAAATGATATCAGAGGAGTTTTGGACTTTCAAAGTTTTAAAATCTCAGCTCATTCTTAGAAAAAACATGCACACAATATCCTGCTTGATGTTTTGTTTTGGATAAAGCATTATCTGGCATTGTTTTACCAAACACATTTTACTAATGATTGATTTGGAAGATTGTACTATGCAAAGGCTAAGTGCATGGTCTGTGGAGCCAAAATGTCTGGAAAGAAATCTTACTCCTTCCACTGTCTAGCTGTGTGAACTAAGTCAAATCACTCAAATCTCTGGGTCTCAGTTCCTCCAAGTAGAGAAACAGGATAGTAACAGTATTCACCTCAAAGGGGTTTTGGGGGCTTTGTATGAGTTCATATTTGTAAAGTTTTTACAATAGTCATAAGCATGGTATAAGGGTTTGGTAGTGTTTTAAAAATATATTATAATATTTTAAATAATATCTTAACACATATATAAAATGACCAAACAGAATTCTATATTCTGAGGTAAAATATAAATTGTAATTTTATAGTAATATTTCAGCTATTACTGTTTTGTCTATGTTGTCTATGTTGTAAACATTATTTTATTTGTGGTTCCATTCAGCTTGCTATTCTTGCTTAGTCAGCCCTGTGAGCCAACCCTAATTCCAGGCAGAGATTCAGCTATCCATTATGTTAGCTCTGTTATTTGGGATCAGTGGTTAATGGATTCCTGATGTAGATGAAAGTTTTTGTGTAACTGAGATATCATTTTGACAGCTGAGGTCACAATAGCTTTAACTAATGTTCTCTCAAGTCTAAGGAGTGCTTGCTTGTATAGGTTCAGCTGAAGCATTTCAGAAGCAATGCACAGTACCTAGCTGTCTAGATTATTCTATATATCTATATATTATTTTACTTTTTAAAAAATTTTTGTTTCAAGGCTTTTAGAAACTGAGAACAAAGCAGATTAATTAAACATACTCTTTTTAATGGATAGTTTGAAAGGACTAAATATACTCAGTACAATGAAATGTCTGATATAATTTTCATTAATTTGAATTCAAATATATTAAATTCAGTGTCTTTTTTTTTTTTTAACAAACCCATGCTATTTATATTATCATATGTTCTGAGTAAAATGTAATAAAATAAGAATATTTAAAATGAAAATTTTATGTGAAATCTTGTTTTATTTTATCTTCCATTAAACCATTTATTGCTATTATCACAGTAATATTAAGATATCATGCAATTTTATTTAGAAAACCAGGGCATCACATGTGATGTTTATCTTTATAAATATCTTGATAAGTTTATTTATATCTTTATAAATAAAAATACCTGTATAAGTTTATCTTTATAAACATGCTCTTTGTTAATAAAGAGCAAACAAAATTGGAGTGCCGGTATTGGGAAACTAAGGAGAGAACTTATAAGAGAGTAAGGAGAGCAGAATATAAATTG
This sequence comes from Cervus elaphus, assembly GCF_910594005.1. Taxonomy (NCBI): domain Eukaryota; kingdom Metazoa; phylum Chordata; class Mammalia; order Artiodactyla; family Cervidae; genus Cervus; species Cervus elaphus. The sequence goes on along the minus strand of NC_057845.1, from coordinate 15,639,712 downwards.
ACTGGGTTGGAGGAATAATAATGATCAAGTGTATTCTAGCCTTTCTCGCCCTCAAATTCACTTGAAATGTTAGCTGCAAATAGAGATTCTTGTGAAAATTTTGATTCCATGTGTAGGTCTGTCCAGGAATCTCTTTTTAAAGGATCATGGTCAATGGTAAGATTACCAAAAATTAGAAAACCACATTTAAATAATCATTGATTGTTTCATGCAAGCAGGACACTAGGTAACACCAGAGTTCAAAAAATGAATAATAGTTATATTAAATATTGGAAATTTGACATACATATATATATTATCTAGCATAAATATTATTCACAGATCTCTCTATTTATATATATATGTAAACAAATGCAATTTCAAATAAAATTAACTGTAATCTGAAGTCTCCAGCTATCTGAATATGATATACTACTATGTAAAAAATTCAGAGGAGAAAACATGACAATGGCTAGATAATTAAATGATCACAGAAGGAAGAAATAAAGCTTCAATGCAGGCTTGAAGATTTTTTTGTTCATATTTTTTTAAATCAGAAAGCTGAACAACTGAGAGGAAGGACAGGGACTACACCAATGATGGAAAGGAGGGAAGGATGCAAGGTACCTTTAGAAGATAACAGATAACACTGAAAGTGTTTTCTTATAAAAATTTTGATGAATCTTTAGCCAGACTCATCAAGAAAAAAAGGGAGGACCCACATAAATAAAGTAAAATTAGAAATAAATAAGTTACAACAGACAACACAGAAATATGAAAAGTCATAAGAGATTACTAGGAACTACTACAGGCCAACTTATACACTTCATGAAATGACTATCACAAATCAAATTACTATGCTGTACACCTTAAACTTATACAGTGCTCTATGTAAATTATATATTAATAAAACTGGAGAAAAATAATCACTACCTATACTTTAATAAACACATACTATTTTTCATTCTATTCAATTAATACATATTTTAAGAAACATTGTAATTTGTCTTAATAATCATTAGATTATGATCTGCATCATGAAAATCATTACTTTATGCAGTCCTCTGAAACTGGACATACTAATGCAAAGCCAGTTTAAGATACCATTACTGGTAAATGGATGTGAGAATTATTAAATATTATATTACTCTTACTAAATTTAAGGCACACTTCTATACAACCTTCATATATAACTTCTCAGAACAAATACTATATGTAAGGCATTTTGTAGAGCTACGTTTGACTGAGTTCTTAAATATATTTCCAGACTTCGGGCTCTACTCTTATTTACTGCCTTTCAGAGTTTTTTAATTCTTTAAATATTATCGATCTAATAAAGCATATGTTAAAAAGAATGAATAATAAAACAGACTTTCTTCATCACTATATGTCTGGCATATAGCCTGAACATCAAGCAAAGACTATTATAATTAAAAATTAACATTTCTTCAGGGAGTGATTATATTTTACTTAGAACACAAGAGAACATAAAAAATTACAGTTTTATAAAGTGATAGCTTGTATAAATGACTTAAAGAAGGCATGGAAGATTGATTTTATGGACATTTACCTGGCAAGCAGATGTCATATATCCGTATATGAAATGCATAAAATTATTGTCACATTGAATTATGTGAGCAATCTTGCCATTAGATAAGTGGACATTTTGAATAGATTAAAAGAAAGTAGTATTTCCATGAGAAAGTCATTTTCACAGTCATGAGTGTTTAATATAAGAGATTTTATATATGTTTTCCTTACCAGGAATGTACTTTAGATATTCTAGGATTGTCCACAAATCCTATAAGGAAGGCATTTTGTAGGGCTATGTTTGACTGAGTTATTAAAAAATACATTTCCAGACTCTGGGACTTTCTCTTACCTACTGCCTTTCAGAGCTTTTTAATTCTTCAGTTATTCCTGTGTTCAACCATCACACTTTCCCAGCCATACTGGAGACTAGCACTCTTATCTTTCTTATTTTGGCTTCAAGAGATACTCACTAGTATCACATAATCTTTCTTAATATCTAGAAGATGTGTGAGTGGTAAGAAAAGTTCTAGATAATTTAGCAGGCAGATAACTTCCAAAAGTTCTGGATGTTATGCATTCCAAATGGTTTGAGTTCTATCTCTGCTTACAACTAGATATTATGTCTTTTTCTGACCCTAGCCTCACAAACTCTACCCCATTCTTTGCCAGGGTTCCTGTTAAGACTAGAGCAAAAAGCATTCTCCAGGAAAGAAATATAGAAATAATGTTTGTATTCTGTATTAATATTACAGATATCATCCAGTTTAACTTTAAAATAGCCTGTGACTGAGGTGTTATCAACACCTTAAAGAAGGTGGTGTGGGGAACCCTTTGATTGATGCTCCAGTTTATTGTACTTTTTTTTTTTTTTTAATACAGAATTTAGGAGATTTTTAGGGCCACCTTTCCTGAAAAGCATTTTGACCTTCAAACACAACTGACAAAGAGGAATACTAATCAAACCCTTAGTACAAATAATCATACATATATATAGGCAATTGATGTACTGACTAGCTAAGATGTAAGCACAATGTCCTCCTCAGCTTTGCAGACAGTCTATTAAAGGTTTCCCGTGTTGGTCACCGTCAATATTTGTTTAAATCTGTAACTGATGGTATCAGTGACTGACATTACATACAGGAAGCATAGCATATTTTCTTTCTGTACATATTACATTTTAGTGTCTACATGCAACCTTAATCAGACACTTTTCTTTACTATGTTAGTGCTGTTTAAATTATGATGCTATTTGCTAAGAAACAAGTGTAAGACTATACAATGAAAACAACAAAATTTTGTGACAGGTGTTCTCACATTTTAACACAGGGGAGAACAGAATCTATTTTCTGCCTTAAAATTTGTTGCTTGAATATAGTCTTAAAAGTATTTAACCAGAAAAATTTTAAGAGTAAAGCTGACCTAATACATGTTAAATTTCCCCCAAACATATTAAGATATAGTTATAAGTGTATATTTTTCTGGGAGTTATTTTTCTACATGTAATTTCAGTTATTATCAGTTTAAAATAGGCTGCTATAAGATATTTTATATACACCCCCCCATAAGAGAAGAAATGAATACAAAAGAGCTACAAGATAGAAAGAAAAGTAACAAAATGGCAATAGTAATTCCTTCCCTATCAATAATAACTTTAAACATAAATGGATTAAATGTCTCAATCAAAAGACAAAGTGGCTGAACTGATAAAAATCAACTGCTCTATGCTGTCTACCAGACATTCATTTTAGACAGAAGGACATGTGTATGCTAAAAGTGAAGGGATAGAAGAAGATATCCCATGCAAACCTAGTAAAAAGAGATCAGGGTGGGTATAATTATAAAAGACAAAATAGACTAAACCAAAAACTGTCAAGGTATAAAGGTCATTATATGATAGAAGAATCCATTCTTCAGGAGGATATAACTATAAACATATATAGATCCAAAATCACAGCATTTAAATATATAAAGCAAACATCAACAGAACTGAAGGGAGAAAGACAATAATAGCAGGAGATATTGATACCTGACTTCCAATAATAGAATGTGCAAACAAAAAATCTTTAAGTACACAGTGGATTTGAACAATAACCTATACCAACTAAACTTAACAGGCATATGCAGAACATTTCACTAAAATAGAATACAGGTTTTCACAAGTGAGCACATATTATTCTTCAGGATAAATCACATTAGATCATAAAATATTTATTTAAAAAATAAGAAGATTGAAATTATATCAAGTATCTTGGCTGACCACAATGTAATGAAGCTAGATATAAATTTTAGAAGGAAAACTGGGAAATTTGCATATATGGAAATTAAATAAAACTCTCTTGAACAATCAGTAGATCAAAATGAAAATTAGAAACTATCTTTGGATAAATAAGAACAGTAACAAGACATACAAAAAACTGGTGGGGGTGCAGCAAAATTTTCACTAAGAGGGAAGTTTATTGTGACTAGTATCTTCATTATTTTTTTAAAGTACATCTCAAACAATTTAAATTTACACTTCAAGGAGGTAGAAAAAAAGAAGAAAGAAGGTCAAAATTAGCAGAAGGAAGAATAAAGATTAAAGCAGAAATAAAACAGGGAATAGAAAAATCAATAGAACTAAGATTTTTTTTTAAATAAACAAAACTGACAAGCCCTTAGCTAGACTCATTAAGAAAAAAGAAAATGCAAAATCAGTAATGAAAGATGGGAAATTATAGCTGATAACACAGAAATGCCCAATCATTAAAAGAAAATACAATGATCTTACACCCCAAAATGGAAAACCTGTAAGAGATGGGTAAGTTCCTAGAAACAAACACCCTACCAAGACTAAATTATGAATAAATAGAAGATTTGAATAGACCTACAACTAGTGTGGAGATTGGATCAGTGATCAAAAATTCCAACAACAAAGAAAAGCCCAGGAGGGCTGGATGGTTTAACAAGAGAATTTTACCAAACATTTAAAGAATTAAGGCCAGTGCTTCTCAATTCTTTCAAGAAAAGAAGAAAGACAAACACTCCCAAAATTATACAAGGCATCATATCCAGTTAATAAAGCCAGACAAAGACACTGCAAGAAAACTAAACTGCTGGCTAATAGCTTGATGTATGCAGATACAAAAATCTCCAACACAATCTAGCAAACTGAATTCAATAGTACATAACAGTATACACCATGGCCAAGTGGGATATTTCCTTGGGATGTCGAGCTGGTTTAGAATTTGCAAATTAACTGTTATATATGTGGTACATGATACATTAACAGAATAAAGGATAAAAATCATATGAACATCTTAATGGACACAGAAAAGTCATTTAACAAAATTCTACATCCTTTCATGGGTTTCAGTGTACAAACTTTTCACTCCTTGTCTGAGTGAAAACCACAAAATATGGATGAAAGGACTTATAAAAATATATCTGCACACCCATTCAGCGCAACATAATTCTTAATAGCCAAGACATAAAAACAACCTAAGGATCAATAGATGAATGGAGAAAGAAATGTGGTATAGATACACAAGGGACTGCTTTTCAGTCATAAAGAGGAAGGAAATTTTGCCATCTGTGTCAGCATGCATAGACTTTGAATTAAAATGCAAGTAAAATAAGTTGGAGAGAGAAAGACAAATGCTGTATGATTTCACCTATACATGGAATTTAAAAAAGCTGAGCTCCTTGAAATAGTGTATAATGGCAGGGGTTGGGGGCTAGCTATTCAATTATGCAACAGGATTAAATTCTAGAAACACATTTAACAATATTATGCCTATAATTAACAATACTGAAATTGTGCACTTAAATAACTATTGAGGTAGATCTTAAGTGTTCTTACCATATATATACAATGGATAGAGTCTGAGATATTCATATGCCTTCTCATTTTGCCTTACCTGTAGAAATGAAAAATAAATGTTCTTTATTTTAAAATAATGCATTATAATGTTGTCATTAAATAATATAATACAGTTAGGATGAAATATAAGACTATTCTTATTCAACATGTTCTAAACATACATAATATAAAGACTTCACAGTAATTATTGAGACAAATAAATGACATTACTGCCATGGAATTATTAGATCACTAAAAGGATCATGACTACACTGTGTTCAAAGGTCAATTATAGCACTGGGGAGGTTGCACTGAATTTATGTCAAGCTGTAATAGGCAATCAGGAAGGTCAACCTTGATGAGGACTGGCACAGAGAGAGATTAGCAGTGACATTTCAAATGGGCTTGATTCAAACCTCTCCCTTTTTCTAAGTTCAGTGTTCTTATGAATTTGCATAAACAGGTTAGAATAACAAGTAAAATTTGTATACATTAAGCATATGTCTAATTAGTGATATATTTATTGTATCCATCTTATTTTTATATCACATCAAGCAGTACATCTCAGATTTGATGAAGACTAACTTGACAAACACTGAAATAAATGTATTTAATTCAGAAAATTGGGCATTTTAACAGATAGAAGTAACAAATTTAATAATGTCTGTTAAACTATATCCATCTGCCAAATATGATGATTCTCATTAAAAAATATTTGAGATGATATGACATATAATACATATGTGATGCGTGATCAGTCACTCAGTCATGTCCAACTCTTTGTGACCACATGAATTTTAGCCTGCCAGGCTCCTCTTGTCCATGACATTTTTCAGGCAAGAATATTGGAGTGCGTTGTTATTTTCCTACTCCAGGGGATCATCCAAACCCAGGGACTGAACCTGCATCTCCTGAGTCTCCTGTATTGGCAGGCAGATTCTTTACTCCTAGCACTACCAGGGAGGCCCACTCATATTATATCATAAGAAATATTTTAAAATATATCCTAAAAAATTTCCCTATTTGAAATTCAACCAATTAACTTCTGGCAAGAACTGTACACAATAGCATGATAATATCAAGGATACTAGATAGATATCTTTACAAAATAACTATATAAGTATTGTAAGTGTGCCCAGAGTATCAATATGTTAAAAGGTTCACATGTGATTTTCACATGTCACCTAACATGAGAATCAACATTCTGTAAAAATATAGAAATAATCAGGAATCCAGAATAAACAATTGTCAGTTTTTCTTCTTAGGAATCATTGTTCTCATCATTTTGTACTCACAGTGAGACTGTGTGTTTAATACAAATATAAATGTGTGCCAAATTACTAAGTATCTCCATTTTACATGATAAATGCATTATAATAAGCTTATCTCATATTGAGAGGGAGTTCAATGATCAATGAAAAATGGTAGTCTGTGAATGATTTTTTGAGCTAAACTAAAGCAACTTATTTTTATGGAGAAACAAGTTATATCAAGATAAAGAGAAAGTGAGATGCAGGATGCTGAAGAAGGTTTACTGACGTATTAAATAACTTGGTAGTTTAGCAACAGTTTGTCAAATTGTCAGAACTCCCACTGCTACAGTCCATAAGGAAAGCTTCCTAGAGTTCTAAAAAGGTCATGATATGGGGCACAGCATGCACCAATTTCACAATTTCAGGAGGAGAAGCAAATGTGGGTAAAATAGCTTTCTTCCTTCTTGTTTCTCAAAATACTACTTTTAGTTTAATGTACATATGCATGTATGTGTCTGGGAGTGTGTAATTTCCTCAGTTCTGTCTCATCACAACAAAAATTTGAAGTGACATCGGGCCAGTGTTACAGTTCAGTTTTGTTTAGAAAGTAAAGAAAAATGCATCCTTAAGGTGAGAGGGCATGCTGACCCAAAAGACATGTAAAGAAGACAGGCCCCCAGCTCAATTTTGGCTCCTCTTTTTATATGTTTTTTTTCTCCTCCCCCTGAGCCTGCCCTATGTAAATTGGGGTAACCAGGAGGCTGTTTGCTTCACCTGAGGTCCTGGCCACTCTGGTCCTCAGACCTTCCTTTGGTCTGTTTTCGCAGGCTTTTCCCACTGTCTTTTAGCCACCATTCTGGACTCCTTTTTCCTATTCTAACTGCCTAACATATGGATGAATGCATTATTGATTCGGTTGGCTCCTATTAACAAGGACATGCTAGACTTCTAACAGAATGTATAACTGAATAGTTAGTCTATCACAGAACCAGTCTGACAGTTTTGTGATCCTTTTCAATTCACCATGACAAATTTCTGAAAGATTTAGAGTTACAGGTCCAATCTGTGCATAAGTAACTACTCTCATGCCAGAACAAAGACTATAATTATAATGTGTAGATCAAACATAGCACAATGAGTAGAGACCTAGCAAAAAACACTCTTTTCTTAAAAAAAAAAAATTAGTCAATGATTCTTTATATGTAGTGTCAACTACAAATTGGCACTTACCATCTACCTTTACTATGATTAAACTCCAGGTGCATATCATGAAGGGAGTTCATGGTGGAAATCAAGAATGAGGCACTCTTGCTCTGGAAAAAATGGCAAAACAGGGCAGATAGTTAAATATTTTCAGGAGCTGATTTTATGAGCTCAATTCTTGCATCTCCTCATATCTACAAAATAATTAAATTCCTTCACAGTGACATTCGCTCCTCATGACTGACAGAAATCTTCTGCAAAATGATGTGCTTGATTTCATGTACTCTCTCTTCACCAAAATCACATATACTGGCCTTCCCCTACCTCTTTGGGGGCTTCCTTGATAGTTCAATTGGTAAACAGTCTGCTTGCAATGCAGGAGACTCCGGTTCAATTCCTGGGTTTGAAATATCCACTGGAGAAGCAATAAACTACCAAATCCATTATTCTTGGGCTTCCCTTGTGGTTCAGCTCCTAAAGAATCCACTTGCAATGCGGGAGCCCTGGGTTTGATCCCAGGGTTGGGAAGATCCCCTGGAGAAGGGAAAGGCTACCCACTGCAGTATTCTGGCCTGGAGAATTCCATGGACTGTACAGCCCATGGGGTCACAAAGAGTCGGACACAGCTGAGCCACTTTTCACTTTCACTTTACTTCTTCGGAGCAGTTTCTCAGAGCTATCTGAAATGCTGTCTCTTGGGCTAAGTTCTTCATTTTGCTCCAAATAAAACTTAGCTCACAACTCACATTGTGAATTATTTTTTCAGCTGATAGTCAAATTTGCATAATGTTTCAGAGGAACTTTTATTTTAATAAAAATATAAATTTATTTTATTTTCATGTGTTGATCTATGAAACAGGCATCCATTTTTTTTGTATTTTAATATTCTAACTGGAATTTATGTGTTAGTCACAAGAAATAATGGTACCTTTACTCCTCTAAGAAGTGCACGTTTCTACCTAGATCCATATTGAAACATACTGTTTTAATTTTATTTAACTGACTAACATTTATTGGGTGTTTACAGTAATGGGGATATTATATTTATAAATAGGTGTTAAAATTGTTTTTATGACCATTCTGTTTTTATGCATGTATCCTGATTGTTGATTAGTATTCCATGAGTCCACTGATATTTTCTGATACAGATTACAATCTCCTCAGTCAAGGACCCCATGTTTTTGTCTATATCTGTAGATATACAACAAGACTACAGCATCCTTACCACTCTTTTACATTTTGTCATCTTTCCTCGATCACTTTGTTTTCTATTCTCTGTGCTACTCATATTTTCAATTACATGGTAATATTTCTACCTAAGGGTTTTCTAGAGTGTTAATATTTCATGTGAGAGAGACTGAAAGGGCAAAAATTATGTGTTCAGGTGATAAATCTAGAAATTTTACAGCTGACTGTATGGGGATGGATATTCAGAGAAGTGCTAAAGAAATAATCACTTCAATGTTGAATCTATAAATAATTGTAAGGCTGGTGACACTATTAAGTGAGACAGGGAGCTTTCAAAGGAAAACAAACCAAAAAAAAAAAAAACACACACACATTTACCAAGACAAAATACATGTTGTTAAAAAAAAAAAATGAGGCATTTGAACTGTCTCCTTATTTTACAAGAAGTGAATTGAACATATAAAGATCATTTTTTTCCCTTTGCTGTATAATAGAAAGTTTTGAAATCTCTGTTCAATGACTATGACATCATTTTTTATAGGAACTCTATTATACAACATTTTCTTTAAAAACATTTACTTTCAAACATTTTGGTCTCAAAATCATATATGTTGGAATTAGGCTATTTTTCCTATTTTTCCTGACATGAATACTCTAACGTTTAATTTTGCATTAATGTATGCTATTTTGCATTAAATTATGAGTCTTTTGAATGAATATAAAATACTGTAAATGAATTACAGTCAGAAAAAGGAGCATAGAAGATGTGAATAACCAAATTATATTCCCTCAAACAACTGTCATGTGGCATGCATTAAATTAATTTTGCCCAAAGTCTAGTTAATCCTGAGTAGATAGCTGGACTTTGATATGATAATGATATACCTTTTATTTCAAAAACATGTTGTTTTTGGAAAACAGGTACAAATTATCTTAGAATTTGTTAAATGCATTCAGAACCATATACTTATATGTGTGTTAGTGACTTAGCTGTGTCTAACTCTTTGTGACCCCATGGACTGTAACCTGCCAGTCTCCTCTGTCCATGGGATTTTCTCATGGAGAATACTGGAATGGATTGCCATTTCCTTCTCCAGGGCATATTCCTGACCCAGCGATTGAACCCAGATCTGCACTGCAGGCAGATTCTTTACCATCCGAGCTATAGGGAAGTCCAGATATATTTGTATAATCTTTTTCAATTAATATAATTCTAGGTTAAGAAGAAGGAGCAAATGTACAATTTATCACCATTAATATTTATTAGAATGCCAGTAATAGCTAAACGAATTCCTACAACTATGACTATGCCCATAATTAACTATGTTTCACTAAACTCTATACTTTATGCAATGATGACTATAAATGCTTATCTAAAGTTTTCACTAATTTGCCGACCCTGATGGAAAATACACTCAAAATATTGGCCATCTGCAAGACAAAGAGATATCTGTAATATTTCAATGAATGATAGATAAGTTTTAAATTAGATATTTAAGTAGCTAACATAAAACATAAAATACATTTTAAATCAATTTATAAGAAACACCCCTCATAAAAAATAAACATTTTTATTTTTAATGTTTAGCCGTATGTATACATACATATATATGCATGCATATGTGTATATTTGTTTGTACATACATATATGTGCATACATATGAGTATGTCTATACACACACACACACACACACACAAACACAAATATATAGAGGGATACAGAAGAAAGGAGGGGTGGAGGTAAGAAGGATGGGATGAAAAAGACTTTTTTTTCCTTTGAGTTACTTTTCATGTAATGACAAGATATATTTATTTACATACTTGGAATTGACATTACCATGTATGTCAGGAATTGACATTGACATTCCTATGCCATTCCAGAGACATCATTATCAATATGTTAGTTTGCAAGTTTTTTTTTTTTTTCTCTCCATTTTACCTCAATCAGGAAAAAGCCACAAAGTAAAAATCAGCCAAAGATTTGAACACATATTTTTCTAAGGTAATAATACCTAAATGGCCAATAAGCAATAAGAAAGTACCAATTATCTAGAAAAATGCTAAAAATAACAAAAAGATATAGATGTAAGGGCAAATTGGAATGGCTAATACTAAAAATCCCTAAAACAGGAATTTTACCATGATCAGTATGTATTGCAACTGAAGTTTCCACACACTGTTGTTAGGAGTTTTTTTTTTTTTTTTTTTTCCCCCGCACACTGTTGTTAGGAGTTTAAATTGGTAAAAATACTTTGGAAAACTCTCTGTAAGTTTCTTATAAGATTAAATTAATACTTGGTGGTCTGTCCATATAACAGAATGCTTCACAGAAAAAAAAATTAGACTACTAATATCTACAACAGTTTTTATGAATATAGAAAAGAAAAACAACACTGATAAAATGAAAACACTGACTATGCTAAAGCCTTTGGCCCTGTGGATCACAAAATCTGTGGATGATTCTTGAAGAGATACGAATACCAGACTACCTTACTTGTCTCCTGAGAAACCTGCATGTGGGTCAAGAAGCAATTAGAACCAGACAAGGAGCAGCTTACTGGTTCAAAATTTGGAAAGGAGTACATCAAGGCTGTATATTGTCACCTTGCTTATTTAACTTATACGCAAAGTACATCTTGCAAAATACTGGGCTGGATGAGTCACAAGCTGGAATCAAGATTGTTGAGAGAAATATCAACAACCTCAGATATGTAGATGATACAGCTTTCATGGCAGAAAGTGAGGAGGAACTGAAAAGCCTTTGATGAGAGTGAAAGAGGAGGGTGGGGGAAAAAAAAAAAAGGATATTCCCAAAACTAAGATCATGGCATCTGGTCTCATCAATTTATGGCAAATAGAAGGGGGGAAAAGTGGAAGCCATGACAGGTTTTATTTTCTTGGGCTCCAAAATCACTTCAGATGGCCACTGCAGCCATGAAATTAAAAGATACTTGTTCCTTGGAAGAAAAGTTATGACAAATCTAGAGAGCATCTAGACATCACTATGCTGACAAAGATCCATATAGTCAAAGCTAAGGTTTTTCCAGGAGTCATGCATGGATGTGAGAGTTGGACCAGAAAGAAAGCTGAGTGCCAAAGAATTGATGCCTTCAAAATGTGGTGATGGAGAAGATTCTTGAGAATCCCTTGGATAGCAAGGAGATTGAATCAGTCAACCCTAAAGGAAATCAACCCTGAATATTTATTGGAAAGATTAATGCTAAGGCTGAAGCTCCAATAATTTGGCAACCTGATGAGAAGTACTGACTCATTGGGGAAGGGGAGGGGTACTGATTATGGGAAAGACTGAAGGCAAAAAAAGAACGTGGCAGGAGATGATATGTTTAGACAGTATGACTGATTCAATGAATATGAATCTGAGTGAATTCTGGGAGATAATTAAGGACAGGGAACCCTGGTGTACTGCAATTCATTGGGTAGCAGAGCCAGACACAAATTACTGACTGAACAAAAACGGCAAATGAAAACAAGTCAAAAGGGACTGTATATGTAATTCTAAAATAGGAAACACTAATCTTTACTAACAGAAAATTGTTTACGGTTGAGGCTGGGTTGGTATTTTGATTAATTACAAATAGGCAGAAGGGGATATGTCACAGTGTCTACAAATTTATATCAATTTAAAATATCAACTAATTTATTGTAAGCTTAAAATTTTTGCAGTTTGTATATCAGTTCAGTTCAGTCGCTCAGTCATGTCCAACTCTTTGTGACCCCGGAGACTCCCCAAAAAAGTCTTCAACTGTTTCCACTGTTTCTCCATCTATTTGCCATGAAGTGATGGGACTGGATGCCATGATCTTAATTTTCTGAGTGTTGAGATTTGAGCCAACTTTTCCCCCTCCTCTTTCACTTTCATCAAGAGGTTCTTTAGTTCTTCTTCACTTTCTGCCATAAGGGTGGTGTCATCTGCATATCTGAGATTATTGATATTTCTCCCTGCAATCTTGATTCCAGCTACTGCTTCATCCAGCCCAGCATTTCTCTGCATAGAAGTTAAATTAGCAGGGTGACAATAAACAGCCTTGACGTACTACTTTTCCTATTTGGAACCAGTCTGTTGTTCCGTGTCCAGTTCTAACTGTTGCTTTCTGACTGCATATAGATTTCTCAAGAGGCAGGTCAAGTGGCCTGGTATTCCCATCTCTTTCAGAATTTTCCACAGTTTATTGTGATCCACAAAGTCAAAGGCTTTGGTGTAGTCAATAAAGCAGAAATAGATGTTTTCTGTAACTCTGTTGCTTTTTCAATGAACCAGTGAATATTGGCAATTTGATCTCTGGTTCCTCTGCCTTTTCTAAAACCAGCTTGAACATCTGGAAGTTCACAGTTCAGGTATTCTAGAAGCCGGGCTTGTGGAATTTTGAACACTACTTTACTAGCATGTGAAATAAGTGCAACTGTGTGGTAGTTTGAGCATTCTTTGCCATTGCTGTTCTTAGGATTGGAATGAAAACTGACCTTTTCCAGTCCTGTGGCCACTGCTGTTTTCCAAATTTGCTGGCGTATTGAGTGCATCATCATTTAGGATTTGAAATAGCTATGGCATATTGAGTGCATCATCATTTAGGATTTGAAATAGCTATTTCACAGCATCATCATTTAGGATTTGAAATAGCTAAACTGGAATTCCATCATTTCCACTGGCTTCACTCATAGTGATGCTTCCTAAGGCCTACTTGACATCACATTCCAGGATATCTGGCTCTAGGTGAGTGATCACACCATCATGAATTTCTGTGTCATAAAGATTTTTTTTGTACAGTTCTATGTATTCTTGCCACTTCTTAATATCTTCTGCTTCTGTTAGGTCCATATCATGTCTGTCCTTTATTGAGCCCATTTTTGCATGAAATATTCCCTTGGTATCTCTAATTTTCTTGGCGAGGTTGTTAGTCTTTCCCATTCTACTGTTTTGCTTTATTTCTTTAGCATCACTGAGGAAGGCTTTCTTTCTTTATTTTTTTTTTTTATTAGTTGGAGGCTAATTACTTCACAACATTTCAGTGGGTTTTGTCATACATTGATATGAATCAGCCATAGAGTTACACGTATTCCCCATCCTGATCCCCCCTCCCACCTCCCTCTCCACCCGATTCCTCTGGGTCTTCCCAGTGCACCAGGACCGAGCACTTGTCTCATGCATCCCACCTGGGCTGGTGATCTGTTTCACCATAGATAATATACATGCTGTTCTTTCAAAACATCCCACCTGAGGAAGGCTTTCTTACCTCTCCTTGCTATTGTTTGGAACTCTGCATTCGGATGGGTATAGCTTTCCTTTTCTCCTTTGCTTTTGGCTTCTCTTCACTTCACAGCTATTTGTAAGGCCTCCTCAGACAGACATTTTGCTTTTTTGCATTTCTTTTTCTTGGGGATGCTCTTGCTCCCTGTCTCCTGGACAATGTCATGAACCTCTGTCCATTGTTCATCAGGAACTCTATCAGATCTAGTCCCTTAAATCTATTTCTCACTTCCACTATATAGTAATAAGGGATGTGATTTAGGTCATACCTGAATGGTCTAGTGGTTTTCCCTACTTTCTTCAGTTTAAGTCTGAATTTGGCAATAAGGAGTTCATGATCTGAGCCACAGTCAGCCCCTGGTCTTGTTTTAGCTGACTGTATGGTGCGTCTCCATCTTTGGCTGCAAAGAACATAATCAATCTGATTTCAGTGTTGACCATCTGGTGATGTCCACGTGCAGAGTCTTCTCTTGTGTCTTTGGAAGAGGGTGTTTGCTATGACCAGTGCATTCTCTTGGCAGAACTCTGTTATCCTTTGCCCTGCTTCATTCTGTACTCCAAGGTCAAATTTGCCTGTTACTCCAGGTGTTTCTTGACTTCCAACTTTTTTCATTCCAGCCCCCTATAATGAAAAAGACATCTTTTTAGTTGTTAATTCTAGAAGGTCTTGTAGGTCTTCATAGAACCGTTCAACTTCAGCTTCTTTGGCATTACTGGTCGGGGCATAGGCTTGAATTACCATGATATTGAATGGTCTGCCTTGGAAACAGCCAGTGATCATTCTGTCGTTTTTGAGACTGTATCCAAGTACTGCATTTTGGACTCTTTTGCTGACCACGATGCCTATTCCATTTCTTTTAAGGGATTCTTTCCCAGAGTACTATATATAATGGTCATCTGAGTTAAATTCACCCATTCCAGTCCATTTTAGTTCTCTGATTCCTAAAATGTCAAGGTTCACTCTTGCCATCTCCTGTTTGACCACTTCCAATTTGCCTTGATTCATGGACCTAACATTCCAGGTTCCTATGCAATATTGTTCCTTACAGCATCGGACCTTGCTTCCATCACCAGTCACATCCACAATTGGGTGTTGTTTTTGCTTTGGCTCCATCCCTTCATTCTTTCCGAAATTATTTCTCCACTGATCTTCAGTAGTATATTGGGAACCTAAGGACCTGGGGAGTCCATCTTTCAGTGTCCTATCTTTTTGCCTTTTTATACTAGTCTAACTATCAAGTATATATTATCTCAACTTCTCAATTAAAAAAAATGCATACCATATCATTAGTATAACCAAAAAAAAAAAAAAGTCATTGTGGCTATAATCATAAGGATTGTATTTGAGTATGATGAACTCGTTTTCCAGTCTACACATATGACTAGTCTCCCTACATGGAGAAAGGACATCATGGGAGCACAAAAACTATGTCTGCCAGTCAAAGATACACACCTGGAACAGATATTTCTCTCATCACATTCAAAGTAATTAACTTCGCCAACAACTTAATTTCAGATTTCTACTCTCAGAACTGTGAAATGATACATTTCTGTCGTTTAAGCAACTTAATGTAAATTACTTTGTTACAGCAGCACTAGCAAACTATTATAATACACGTATTTAACATAAAATAGATGCGTGTGGAAACAGGAAACATATACCATGCTTAACGGTGAGAATGAGTCCTTCTCCAAATAAAACTAGGATATTCTTTTTCATCACCACTACTTTCAAAAATTTTTGAGAAGCACCAGTTAGGCCAGTAGGGAAAGAAAAGTAATCAAGTCACTCTGATATGAAAGGAAGGAAAAAACTCACTGTTCATAAACATGTTGTTTACTTAGACAGCTTCAAAATCTACAATAGAACTGCTAGATCTATTAAGCAAGCGAAGAGCATAAGATACATGACCAATATACAAAAAATGGTTGCTTTTCTATCTGGTAGACAGAGTGCCTGAAGAACTATGGACAGAGGTTTGTAACACCGTACACGGGGCAGTGACCAAAACTATCTCAAAGAAAAAGAAATGTAAGAAAACCAAGTGGTTGTCTGAGGAGGCTTTACAAATAGTTGAGGAAAGAAGAGAAGTGAAAGAAAAGAGATAAAGGAAAAGATATACTCAACTAAATGCAGAGTTACAGAGAATAGCAATGAGAGCTAGGAAGGCCTTCTTAAGTGAACAATGCTAAGAAATAAAGGAAAACAATAGAAATGGAAAGACTAGCAATCTTTTCAAGAAAATCAGTAATATCAAAGGAATATTTCATGTAAGGATGGGCATGATAAAGGACGGAGATTGTAAGGACGTAACAGAAGAATAGTTTAAGAAAAGGTGGCAAGACTACACAGAAGAACTATACTAAAAAGTTCTTTTTATGGTCTTCTTATTCCACTGCATATATGTACCACAACTTATTTATCTATTCATCTGTTGATAGACATCTAGGATGCTTCCATGTCCTAGCTATTGTAAATAGCTTTGCAGTGAACATTAGAATATATGTTTTTTTTTTGTTTGTTTGTTTGTTTGTTTGTTTTTCAATTATGATTTCCTCAGGGCATATACCCAATAGTGGGATTACTTGGTCATATGGTAGTTTGGTCAGAAGCAGCAGCTCTGAGCAGATACCCCAGGTCCAAGGTCAGGAGTGGTGGCTGTGCTTTACTGGACTGGCTGTGTGGAGATATCCCAAGTCCAAGGTCAGAGAAATCCCAGTAAGACGGTAGGCACTGGAGCTTCTGTGAGGAGATGCTCCACGTCCAAGTGCAAAGGAGAAACCCCAGCAAGATGGTAGGAGTGGCAAATTTGCATTTAGAATCAAACCCCATTCCCACCAGAGATGCTCAGAAGGCTCTAACCAACCTTGTGCACACCAGGACCCAGGGTTCCCACAGAGACTGAGAACGAACAGTGTCTGAATGTCTCCTGCAGAGGCACAGGTTGGGGGTGGTCTGCTGCAGGGACAGAGGCTCTGGGTGCAGTGGACTTGGGTATGGCATAAACCCTCCTGGAGGAGGTCACCATTAACCCCACCACAGAGCTGCCAGAATTAACACGGGACTGGAAAATAGACTCGCGGGGGGGGACAACAGAACCCTGTGCACCAAGGCCCAGAAAAAAAGGAGCAGTGACTCCACAGGAGACTGTCCCGGACTTGCCTGTGGGTGTCTGAGAGTCCCGGTGGAGCTGTGGGTTGGTGGTGGCCTGCTGCAGGGTTGGGGACACCGAGTGTAGCAGTACATGCATGGCTCTTTTGAGGGAGGCCACCATTACCTTCATTACCTCCACCAGAGTGCGGCCCCAGGGAAGAGGGCGCCAGAGGGCAGACAGACTGAAACCATAATCACAGAAAACTAGCCAATCTAATCACAGGACCACAGTCGCGTCTAAATCAACGAAATTAAGCCATGCCATGTGGGGCCACCAAGAGAGTCGGGTCATGGTGGAGAGGTCTCACAGAACGTGGTCCACTGGAGAAGGGAATGGCCAATCACTTCAGGATTCTTGCCTTGAGAACTCCATGGACAGTATGAAAAGGCAAAATGATAGGATACTGAAAGAGGAACTCACCAGGTCGGTAGGTGCCCAATATGCTACTGGAGATCAGTGGAGAAATAACTCCGGAAAGAATAAAGGGAAGGAGCCAAAGCAAAAACAATACTCAGTTGTGGATGGGACTGGTGATAGAATCAAGGTCCGATGCTGTAAAGAGCAATAGTGCATAGGAACCTGGAATGGGAGGTGCATGAATCAAGGCAAATTGGAAGTGGTCAAACAGGAGATGGCAAGAGTGAATGTAGACCTTTTAGGAATCAGAGAACTAAAATGGACTGGAATGGGTGAATTTAACTCAGATGACCATTATATCTACTACTGTGGGCAGGAATCCCTTAGAAGAAATGGAGTAGCCATAGCAGTCAACAAAAGAGTCCAAAATGCAGTACTTGGATGCAGTCTCAAAAATGATAGAAAGATCTCTGCTCATTTCCAAGACAAACCATTCAATAACACGTAATCCAAGTCTATGCCTCAACCAGTAATGCTGAAGAAGCTGAAGTTGAATGGTTCTATGAAGACCTACAAGACCTTCCAGAACTAACACCCAAAAAAGATGTCCTTTTCATTATAGGGGACTGGAATGCAAAAGTAGGAAGTCAAGAAACACCTGGAGTAACAGGCAAATTTGGCCTTGGAGTACAGAATGAAGTAGGGCAAAGGCTAATAGAGTTTTGCCAAGAGAACGAACTGGACATAACAAACACCCTCTTCCAACAACACAAGAGAAGACTCTACATATGGACATCACCAGATGGTCAACATCGAAATCAAGTTGATTACATTCTTTGCAGCTTAAGATGGAGAACATACAGTCAGCAAAAACAAGCCCAGGAGATGACTATGGCTCAGATTATGAACTTCTTATTGCCAAATTCAGACTTAAATTGAAGAAAGTAGGGAAAACCACTAGATCATTAAGGTATGACCTAAATTAAATCCCTAATAATTATACAGTGGAAGTGAGAAATAGATTTAAGGGACTAGATCTGATAGACAGAGTGCCTGATGAACAATGGACAGAGGTTCATGATATTGTCCAGGAGGCAGGGAGCAAGATCATCCCCAAGAAAAAGAAATGCAAAAAGGCAAAATGTCTGTCTGAGGAGGCCTTACAAATAGCTGTGAAAAGAGGAGAAGCCAAAAGCAAAGGAGAAAAGGAAAGATATAAGCATCCGAATGCAGAGTTCCAAAGAATAGCAAGGAGAGGTAAGAAAGCCTTCCTCAGTGATCAGTGCAAAGAAATAGTGGAAAACAATCCAATGGGAAAGACTAGAGATCTCTTTAAGAAAATTAGAGATACCAAGGGAACATTCATGCAAAGATGGGCTCAATAAAGGGCAGAAATGGAATGAACCTAACAGAAGTAGAAGATATTAAGAAGAGGTGGCAAGAATACAGAGAAGAACTATGCAAGAAAGACCTACATGACCCAGAAATTCATGATGATGTGATCACTCACCTAGATCGAGACATTTGGATTGTGAAGTCAAGTGGGCCTTAGAAAGCATCACTCTGAACAAAGCTAGTGGAGGTGATGATATTCCAGTTTAGCTATTTCAAATCCTAAATGATGATGCTGTGAAAGTGTTGCATTCAACATGCCAGCAAATTTGGAAATCTCAGCAGTGGCCACTGGACTGGAAAAGGTCAGCTTTCCTTCCAATCCCTAAGAAAAACAATGCAAGGAATGCTCAAACTACTGCATAATTGCATTTATCACACATGCCAGTAAAGTAATGCTCAAAATTCTGCAGCCTGGCTTCAAGATTATGTGAACTGTGAACTTCCAGATGTTCAAGCTGGATTTAGAAAAGAAGGAGGAACCAGAGATCAAGTTGCCAACATCCGCTGGATCATTGAGAAAGCTAGGGAGTTCTGGAGAATTATCTATTTCTGCTTTATTGATTATGCCACAGTCGTTGACTATGTGGATCACAATAAGCTGTGGAAAATTCTGAAAGAGATGGGAATACGAGAACACCTGGCCTGCCTCTTGAGAAATCTGTATGCAGGTCAGGAAGCAACAGTTAGAACAGGACATGAAACAACAGACTGGTTCCAAATAGGAAAAGGAGTATGTCAAGGCTGTATATTGTCATCCTGCTTATTTAACTTATCTGCAGAGTACATGATGAGAAACACTGGGCTGGAGGAAGCAATAGCTGAAATCAAGATTTCCGGGAGAAATGTCAATAACCTCAGATATGCAAATGACACCACCCTTATGGCAGAGAGTGAAGAAGAACTAAAGAGCCTTTTGATGAAAGTGAAAGAGGAGAGTGAAAAAGTTCCTTTATAGCTCAGCATTCAGAAAACAAAGATCATGGCATCCGGCCCCACCACTTCATGGCAAATAGATGGAGAAACAGTGGAAACAGTGGCTGACTTTATTTTGGAGGGCTCCAAAATCACTGCAGATGGTTACTGCAGCCATGAAACTAAAATACACTTACTCCTTGGGAGGAAAGTTATGACCAACCTAGACAGAATATTAAAAATCAGAGACATTACTTTGCCAACAAAGGTCCATCTAGTCAAGGTTATGTTTTTTTTCCAGTAGTCATGTATGGAGGTGAGAGTTAGTGTATAAAGAAAGCTGAGCATTGAACAATTGATTCTTTTGAACTGTGATGTTGGAGAAGAATCTTTAGAGTCCCTTGGACTGCAAGGAGATCCAATCAGTTCATCCTAAAGGAAATCAATCCTGAATATTCATTGGAAGGACTGATGTTGAAGCTGAAACTCCAATACTTTGGCCACATAATGCGAAGAGCTGACTCATTTGAAAATACCGTGATTCTGGGAAAGATAGAAGGTCAGAGAAGGGGACGACAGAAGTTGAGATAGCTGGATGGCATCACTGACTCAATGGACGTGAGTTTGAGTAAACTCCAGGCGTTGGTGATGGACAGGGAGGCCTGGTGGGCTGCAGTCCATGGGGTCGCAAAGAGTCAGACACGACTGAGTGACTGAACTGAACTGAACTTATGGTAGTTTTATTCCTAGATTTCTTTAAGGAGTCTGTATACTGTTCTCCATAGTGGCTGCATCAATTTACATTCCCACCATCAATGCAAGAGTGTTTCCTTTCCTTCACACTCTCTCCAGATTTTTTGTTTGTAGATTTTTTGATGATGAGCATTCTGACTCATTTAAGATTTTAATTTGCATTTTTCTAATAAGGAGCGATGCTGAGCATCTTTTCTGGTGTTTATTAGCCATGCATATGTATTCTTTAGAGGTCTTCTGTCCACTTTTTGATTGGACTGTTTGTTTTTCTGATATAGAGCTGCATGTGCTACTTGTATATTTTGGAGATTCTCTTTCAGTTGTTTCATTTGCTATTATTTTTCCACATTCTGAGAGATGACTTTTCACCTCATTTATAGTTCCTATTGTTGTGGAAAAGCTTTTAAATCTTATCAGGTCCCATTTTTAAATGTTTCTTTGATTTCCATTATTCTAGGAGGTGGGCCATAGAGGATCTCACTGTGATTTACATCAAAGAGTCTTTTGCCTATGTTTTACTCTAGGAGTTTTTGAGTTTATGGTCTTACATTTAGGTCTTCAATCCATGTTGAATCAGTTCTAATAAGGTGAATAAACCCAGAGCCTATTATACTAAGTAAGTCAAAAGAAATATTGGTTATTAATGCATATATATATATAGAATCCAGAAAGATGGTACTGATGAACTCATCTGCAGGGCAGCAGTGGGGATGCAGATGTTGCGAACAGACTTGTGGACATAGTCATGGAAGGAGAGACTGGAACAAATTGAGAGGGTAGCACTGAGACATATATACGGCAATATGTAAAATTAGATAGTCAGTGGAAATTTCCTGCATGATTCAGGGAGTTAAAACTCTAGTGCTCTGTGACAAACTGGGATATGAGGAGGGAGCTTCAAGAAGGGGGAAACATATGTATACATATGGCTGATTCATGATGATGTATGGCAGAAAGCAACAAACTATTGTAAAGCAATTATCCTTCAATTATTTATTTTTTTTCTAAAAAAGGTCATAATGACCTGGATAACCATGATGGTGTAATCACTAACCTAGAGCTGGCCATCTTGGAGTGTGAAGTCAAGTGAGCCTTCAAAGTAATACTACAAACAAAGCTAGTAGAAGTGATGAAAGTCCAGCTGAGCCATTTAAAAGCCTAAAACATGATACCATTAAAGTGCTACACTTAATGCATTAGCAAATTTGGAAAACTCAGCAATGGCCACAGGATTGGAAAAGTTAATTTTCCTTCCTATCCCAAAAAAGGACAATGCCAAAGGGTGTTCAGACTATCAAACAATTGCGTTCATTCCACATGCTACTAAAATTATGCTCAAAATTCTTCAAGCTTGGTCAGTAATAAGTGAACCAAAACTTCCAGATGTACAGGCTGGGTTTTAAAAGAGGCAGAGGAATCAGAGATCAAATTGATATCATTCATTGGGTCATAGAGAAAAAAGGAGGAAAAAAAAAAGAATTCCAGAAAACCATCTACTTCTGTTTCATTGATTATGCTAAAGCCTTTGACTGGATCACAACAAATTATGGAAAATTCTTAAAGAGATATGAATATCAGACCACTTTACCTATCTCCTGAAAAACCTATGTGTGGGTCAAGAAGCAACAGTTAGAACCAGACATGGAACCACAGACTGGTTCAAAACTAAGAAAGGAGTATGTCAAGGCTGTACACTGTCACCCTGCTTACTTAACTTATATGCAGAGCACATCACGTGAAATGCTGGGCTGGATGAATAATAAGCTGGATTCAAGGTTGCCAGGAGAAATATCAACAACCACAGATATGAAGATGATACCACTCTCATGGCCAGGAGTGAAGAGTAAATAAAAAGTCTCTTTTTGAGAGTAAAGAGGAGAGTGAAAACACTTGCCTGAAACTCAAGATTCAAAAAACTAAGATCATGGCATTTGGTCCCATCTCTGTGACAAATAGAAGGGGACAAAGTGGAAGCAGTGATAAATTTTATTTTCTTGAGCTTCAAAATTGTTGTTGATGGTGTCTGCCGCCATCAAATTAAGACACTTGCTCCTTGGTAGGAAAGTTATGAGAAACCAAGATAGTGTATTAAAAAGCAATGATATCACTTTGCCAATAAAGGTCCACGTAGTCAAGCTGTGGGTTTTTAAGTAGTAACATATAGATGTGAGAACTGGATCATAAAGAAGGCTGAGCACTAAAATATCTGTGCCTTTGAATTGTAGTGCTGGAGTAGACCCTTGAGAGTCCCTTGGACTACAAGGAGATCAAACCAGCCAAATCTAAAGGAAATCAACCCGGAATACCCATTGGAATGACAGTTGCTGAAGATGAAGCTCCAATACTTGGGCCACCTGATGAAAAAAGTTGACTTATTAGAAAAGATCCCAATGCTGAGAAAGACTGAAGGCAAAAGGAGAAGGGGGAGCCAGAGGATGGGAGGAATAGATAACATCGCAGACTCAATGAACATGAATTTGAGCAAACTCTGGGAGAATGGAGGACAGAGGAGTTTAGCATGTTACAGTCCACGGAGTCACAAACAGCTGGATATGACTTTGAGACTCAACAACAACTGTCTACCAACAATGAACAACTGAAATGTGAAATTAAGAACATACTACCACTTCTTATAGCAGTAAAGAAAGTATTTAGGTATAAGTTAATAAGACATGTAGTATCTGCATATAGAAAACTAGAAAACACCCATGAAGTAATTAAAGAAGCTCTAAATCATTGGAGAGATACTTTTTTAATTGAGGAAAGGGCTCCATATTAACATTCTCATCATTCCCTATTTAATCTATTCATTCAATGCAACCTCAACCAAAAGCCCAGAACATTTTCTGTAAGCACTTGAACACTGTTTCTAGCACAGGGAACTCTGCTCAATGTTACATGGAAGCCTGCTTGGAAGAGGAGTTTGGGAGAGAATTGATACCTGTAAATGTACAGCTGAATCTCTTTGCTGTGCACCTAAGACTATCACAACATTGTTAATTGGCTTTACTACAATATAAAATAAAGCTTCTTACAAAATTTAGATGGAAGGACAAAGGTGTTATAAGAGAAAAATAAGCTTTTGAAAAAAATCACCTGAAAAAGAAAATCAGTGAGAGGGTTCACATAACCTGATTTCAATACAGGTTCAATAATCGATAGATAGCAATATCCACTACAGAATAGACATATAAATCAACAGAAACAAGATAACAAAAAACAGATGAACAAAAATAAAATGTATTGATTTTTGACCAAAGTACAAGGAAAATTCACTGTAGAGAGAGTCTTTTTAACACGATACTAGACAAATCTGATGATTCTATATGCATAAAAAATGAAGAAAACCTATACATGACCATTTTACACAAAAATTGACTCCAACTTAAATATAGTCCTAAAGGTAAATTCAAAACTAAAAATTCTAAAGAAAAATTATGAGAAAATATGTGATTTGGGGTCCAGTTATGAGCTTTTAGATATAACACCAAACTTACAAGGTGAAGAAAAGATGATAAATTGAAAACCAAAGGATTTGCTCTGTGAGAGACAGTTACCAAAATGAAAGGGCACATCAGCAATTAGAAGAAAATAATTGCACGTTACAAAGAATAAATGAATCATAGGCAGAAAAGCAAATAACATAATTTAACAAAAGAAAACAAACAATTACAATTTAAAATGATCTAAAAATCTGAACTTATACAAATAAGTATGCTGAAGGCACATAGCATATTAACAGATTCTCAGCATAACCCAATATGCAAATCAAATACAAATTAAAACCACAAGAAGATACCACTTCACACATGAGTGGCTAAAACCCAAAGAGGTGACAATTTCAAATGCCAGCAAATATGCACACTAAAGGAGACTTTTCTTCATTGCTAGGAGAATGTAAGATGTAGAGCCACTTTAGAAAAGCTTGGCAGTTCCTATCAGTGCTAGACACAGACACATACAATCTGCCAGTTGAGCCCCTACATATTTACCCAACTAATTAAAAGACATTTGTGCACACAAAACCTGGATATGAGTAGTTATAGCATTTTTTTCATGATTCCTAAAAACAGGAAGCAATCAACACGTCCTTCAACAGAAAAATGAATAAACAGTACCTTACCCATGTAATGAAAAACTACACAGCATAATAGCATAGGGAACCCTGCTCAATGAGGAATGGCAGCCTGTGTGAAAGGAGAGTTTGGGAGAGAGTGGATACATGCATATATATTGCCGAATCACTCTGCTATGCACCTGAAACTATTACAACATTGTTAATTGGCTAAAGGCCATCAAAAAAGATTTTTTTTTAAGGGAATGAGCTATTCACTTCAAAAACAACATGTATGAAACTTCAATGTATTTGACAAATGAAAGAAACTAGACAGAAGAGGCTCCATACTTTATAAACCCATTCATGCTCCACTTTGGAGAAGGAAATGGCAACTCCAGTATTCTTGCCTGGAAAATTCCATGGACAGAGGAGCCTGGTGGGCTACAGTCCATGGGATCACAAAGAGCCAGACAAGACTGAGCACATCAGTAGTGTTATGCTCCACGTGGAATAGGCAAAATGATAAGAAAGTGAAAAGAAAGTGAAGTTGCTCAGTCATGTCCGACTCTTTGCGACCCCATGGACTGTAGCCTATCAGGATCCTCCGTCCATGGAATTTTCCAGGCAAGAGTACTGGAGTGGGTTGCTATTTCCTTCTCCAGGGAATTTCCCAACCCAGGGATAGAACCTGGGTCTCCTGCATTGTGGGCAGATGCTTTACCATCTGAGCCACCAAGAAACCAAATAAGTGGTTGCCAAGAAGCTGGCCAGAAGGTAATGTCTGACTAGAAGTAAAGGGGTTGTTTTAGGATGGTTAAGTTAAAATTCTTATTGTTTGTGGATTTTGCATTTGAAAAGTCATCTAGTAGCTAATACCTATTTACCTAAATGAACACTCCAAACACTTTTAAGTTCACTGGCAGACATACACAGTGATGAAAAATTTGTCACCAAAGCACACATTCCCAGCTATCAAAGTTCAGCTCTGCCTTTATGTTTTAGTTCCCATACTGTAAACAACTCCTTTTTTGTTGTCTATTCAATGCTACGTTCTTTATGTTCTGCTTTTTCATGTGTGGGATTTCACTGTTGAACATGGCCAGTGAGGGGCTGAGGTGCTGTCTAGTGTTCCTAAGGCAAAAAGGCTGTTATGGGCCTTACTGAGAAAAGAAAATATGTTTATTAGGAAAGCCTCACTGAGTTATTTTGGGGTCACATATTTAACATAAAGGTGTATATGGCTTATTTGACTTCAAGAAAAAAAATATCTGTCTCAATGGAAAGCAGAAACCACAGCTCATTAAGCTGTATTTAATTTCTTTCAGAACTAATGAAACCGTTTATATCTATGGGCTCATATGACACAAGTAGAAACATGAAAAGAAGTTTAGATCATTTCTGAAAATAATTTGAAATGAAACAATAGTACATTCAAGAACATGTATACAAACATGTGTGTGTGTGTGTGTGTGTACAATCCAGATATATGTGGACATATATATATCCACTGTATATATATGCATGTATATTACATATATATAATCCAGAATCACTCTGAGAGCAAATATCCTGAGAAACTGATTTAAAATATTCTGGCTTTATGAGAATATGAAACAATATAAGCAGAAAATAGAACAGAAGCTATGACTTATGATGATTATCTGTTGGGGATTTTAAGTGTTCCCCCTCTAGATAAGAGGGCCATTGCACAAAACACTAATATTTCACTGAGCTCCTCTCTAGACTATGTTTTGACATATTTTGTTTTGTAAATAAGTTATTTATTACACATCAAATGCACTCATTACTCTTTGAAATTAGATGTCTGCAAAACAAATTATGGACTTCCCATGTGGCACAGTGGTAAAGAATCTGACTGCCAATGAAGGAGACTCAAGAGATATGGGTATGATCCCTGGGTTGGGAAGATCCTCTGGAGTAGAAAATGGCAACCTTTCCAATATTCTTGTCTGGAAAATTCCATGGACAGAAAGTCTGGTGGGCTAAGGTCACTGAGGTGGCAAATAGTCAAGCACACACTCCACCCAACAAAGTAAATTATATAATGCTAAATGATTCACATTTAATTAAACATATAAAGAAGAGTTTATTTTCAGCTTTTTAAAATGCATGTTTTGTAACTTCTTACTTTTGGTTTAACTGCTAATGATTACTGATGCCATTATACTTTGTTTACCATGGGAAGGTAAAATTTCTGTAACCACAATGGAATTGACAAAGGATTTAATTATTATCTTAGTTCATTCAGTTCAGTTCAGTTCATTTCAGTCACTCAGTCAAGTCCAACTGTTTGTGACTCCATGAACTGCAGCACACCAGGCCTCCCTGTCCACCACCAACTCCTGGAGTTTACTCAAACTCATGTCCATGGAGTCAGTGACGCCATCCCCTCATCTCATCCTCTGTCATCTCTTTCTCCTCCTGCCTTCAATCTTTCCCAGCATCAGGGTCTTTTCCAGTGAGTCAGCTCTTCGCATCAGGTGGCCAAAGTATTGGAGTTTCAGCTTCAGCATTAGTCCTTTCAATGAATATTCAGGACTAATTTCCATTAGGATGAACTGATTGGATCTTCTTGAAGTCCAAGGGACTCCGAAGTCTTCTCTAACACCACAGTTCAAAAGCATCAGTTCTTCAGTGCTCAGCTTCCTTTATAGTCCAATTCTCACATTCATACATGATGACTGGAAAAACCATAGCTTTGACTAGATGGACTTTTGTTGGCAAAGTAATGTCTCTGTTTTTTAATATGCTGTCTAGGTTGGTCATAGCTTTTCTTTCCAGGAGCAAGTGTCTTTTAACTTCATGGCTGTAGTCACCATCTGCAGTAATTTTGGAGCCCCACAAAAAATAAAGTCTGTCGCTGTTTCTATTGTTTCCCCATTTACTTGCCATGAAGTGATGGGACCAAATGCCATGCTCTTAGTTTTCTGAATGTTGAGTTTTCAGCCAACTTTCTCACTGTCCTCTTTCACTTTCATCAAAAGGCTCTTTAGTTCTTTGCTCTCTGCCATAATCGTGGTGTCATCTGCATATCTGAAGTTATTGGTATTTCTCCCGGCAATCTTGATTCCAGCTTGTGCTTCTTCCAGCCCAACGTTTCTCATCATGTACTCTGCATATAAGTTAAATAAGCAGGGTGACAATATACAGCCTTGATGGACTCCTTTTCCTGTTTGGAACCAGTCTGCTGTTCCATGTCCAGTTCTAACTGTTGCTTCCTGACCTGCATACAGATTTCTCAAGGGGCAGGTCAGGTGGTCTGGTATTCCCATCTCTTGAAGAATTTTCCACAGTTTGTTGTGATCCACACAATCAAAGGTTTTGGCATAGTCAAGAAAGCAAAAGTAGATGTTTCTCTGGAATTCTCTTGCTTTTTCGATGACCCAGCAGATGTTGGCAGTTTAATCTCTCGTTCCTCTGCCTTTTCTAAACCAGCTGGAACTTCTGGAAGTTCACGGTTCACAAACTGTTGAAGCCTGGCTTGGAGAATTTTGAGCATTACTTTACTAGTGTGTGAGATGAGTGCAATTGTTTGGTAGTTTGAGCATTCTTTGGCATTGTTTTTCTTTGAGATTGGAATGAAAACCGACCTTTTTGAGTCCTGTGGCCACTGCTGAATTTTCCATATTTGCTGGCATATTGTGTGCAGCACTTTCACAGCATCATCTTTTAGGATTTGAAATAGCTCAACTGCAATTCCATCACCTCCACTAGCTTTGTTTGTAGTGATGCTTCCTGAGACCCACTTGACTTCACATTCCAGGATGTCTGGCTCTAGGTGAGTGATCACACCATCGTGGTTATCTGGGTCCTACATTACTACCTCAATCTGGATTAATTTAACTGTTCAAATGATGATTGATTGGCATCAGCACTATAACTAGGACAGTCATCAAAATGGACCTAGATTCAAATATTCCTTTGTTTGAAAAAAAAATATGTATTTATATATGTTAGTATCTATAAAATTAGAGAAATTAAAACATAAATAGTAAGTACTTATTTCCATAAAGATATACATTTTTTATAATCTTTGAAGTGAAGTGAAATCACTCAGTCGTGTCCGACTCTTTGTGAACCTGTGGACTGTAGCCCACCAGGCTCCTCCCTCAATGAGATTCTCCAGGCAAGAATATTGGAGTGTGTTGCCATTTCCTTCTCCATTTATTAACCTAAGGTAAATAGCAGAGTGATAAGAAAATTCAGAAGTTATATAATTCTTTTTAAAGAAGTTGATCAGAAACTGATTTGCCTAAATGAGGTGAGAAACCATACTGTTACCTTTGTAAAAACCAGGGAATCATTACATTAGCAGCTATATTTTCTTGTTTTCTTGAATCTGATATCAATGATAGAAGCTATAGGTCTTGGAATTAGGTTCAAAACTTCCTATCATAAAAGTGAATTTCTGTCAATCATGTCCTGACTATATAATATCATGATGGACAAGAATAAGCTAGTTTATAAAAGCTCAAAAATATATCTGAACCCAGCAGGATTGCTCAGTCGCTGGTGTCCAACTCTCTGTGACCCCGTGGACTGTAGCGCTCCAGGCTCCTCAGTCCATGGGATTTCCTAGGCAAGAATGCTGGAGAGGGTTGTTCTAAAACCAGTAGGATTTGGAAGAGGTAAGTAACCATCTATATAACTTCCTAGATTTTTCTCTTCTTTAAAGTAGGAGTTAAGGAAAAACTTGGTTTGCTAATGGGAAATATAAAAATATAAGAAATTTAGATAAAAATATTGTATCTTGGCTCCATCTAACTCACGTCTTTATTCCGGACATTTTATCTGAGGGAGATTTGTCTTTAAACTTGGCAATAATTTTTCAGATACCACTGTATCTGATCACGTGTATGGTTCCAGTAAATCAAACTTTCTCTGAAGTATTTGTTATGAGTTACAGTAGTTACTGTGCTGTGCTGCCAAATATTTTCACTTCTCTGCCTTCCTCAGTTCAGTTCAGTTCAGTCGCTCAGTCGTGTCCAACTCTTTGTGACCCCATGAACCGCACCACGCAAGGCCTTCCTGCCCATTAACAACTCCCAGAGTTCACCCAAACCCATGTCCATTGAGTCAGTGATGCCATCCAACCATCTCATCCTCTGTCGTCCCCTTCTCCTCCTGCCCTCAATCTTTCCCAGCATCCAATTCAATGTTATTTTACCATTTATTACTTTATATTTGCTTGGTTCATTTGGCTAATTTAAGCTACTTAACTGTAAAAGGCAGTGGTGTGAATCACAACCAGATAAGAAAATTTAATTGCCAATTAAAAAAAAAAAAGTGTGATCTCTTTCTTTTCCACAGTGTCCAAAAAATGTCAGCTTACTGGCTCCTCCAATAGAATGGATGCCTAGAGTGAGGATACGTGGAATATAGAACTTCATTTGTCTGAAATGGACAGTGCTAATGATGGTGATGGTTTAGTCACTAAGTTATGTCCGACTTTTGCGACCCCATGGACTGTAGTCTGCCAGGCTCCTTTGTCTATGGAATTCTCCAGGCCAGATTATTGGAGTGGGTAGCCTTTCCCTTCTCCAGGTGATCTACCCAACCCAGGAATTGAACCAGAGCCTCCTGCATTGCAGATGGATTCTATAGCAACTGAGCTATCAGGGAAGCATAGAGTTAGATTGAAGAGAAAGATAGAACCAGTTGGTATTTAGGACCATGTACAGTATGGGAAGATACTTGCAACAGGAATTTATTGGAAAGTTCCAATAAGCAGTCAAGTCTGACTGTATCTACATTTTGAGGAGATTATCTGCTGCATTGTAGAAAGCTAACTTCAGTCAGGCAAAAATAGAAGGAAGAAGAACATTAGGTCCTTCCATCAAGGGGCAATGTGTAAAAGGTTGTTGACACCAAGTAGCTATTTATGACGGGAAATAGTAAAATAAACAAGCAATTGAAAACAGAAGAGTTTGAACTATATTTGGAGGGAGCACATAAAGCACATGCCATTGTTTTGCATAAATTATTTTAGAGGATACAGAAGAAGAATCTTCTAAACCCTAATAGGGTTTAGACCTGAGCAATTGTGCACATGGTGATATAATGTTAGAAAACAGGAAGTAAGGTGGAAATTTAGTTTCATTGTGTATTTATTCTAAAAATAATGCTCTTTAAATGTTAATAATAGATATAAATATCCACAGCAAGAAAAATGGCATAACTTTTCTACTTATAAGTGCCCACCAGAGATATTACTTAGCAAAATTTAAAAAGGTCTATCTCAAGAACATGGAGAAGGCAATGGCAAGCCACTCCAGTACTTTTACCTGGAAAATCCCATGGACAGAGGAGCCTGGTAGGCTACAGTCCATGGGGTCGCTAAGAGTCAGACACAACTGAGCGACTTCACTTTCACTTTTCACTTTCATGCATTGGAAAAGGAAATGGCAACCCACTCCAGTATTCTTGCCTGGAGAATCCCAGGGACGGGGGAGCCTGGTGGGTTGCCGTCTATGGGTAGCACAGAGTCAGACACTACTGAAGCAAATTAGCAGCAGCAGCAGTATCTCAAGAACATCCACCTTCCCAGAACATGTCTTCAATTTACTAAGTGAAAAAAAAAAAGTGAAAGTGTCAGTTGCTCAGTTATGTCCAATTATTTGCAACCCCATGGACTCTAGCCCACTAGGCTCCTCTGCCTACAGAATTCTCCAAGCAAGAATAATGGAGTGGGTTGCCATTCGCTTCTCCAGGAGATCTTCCCATCCCAGGGATAGAATCTTGGTCCCTCACATTGTAGGTGGGTCCTTTACCATCTCAGACACCAGGGAAACCCTTGATTTATTAAAGACTGATTGACATAAAAGCACATCTAGATTCATCAATAAGATAAACATAAATGCATTCAAATGTGTACCATTAAGGTCATGTTAAAATATAATAGCAATATTAACATTAAATAACATTTTTTATATTACTAATAATTACTAATATATATTTGGGACCATTTTTTCCCTAGTACTTTATACATAGTTTACTAGCCTTTTCAACTCTACTGTTAGGCAGAGATAATTAGCTTCATATGACAATTGAGAAAGCACCATCAGATATTTTTAATGATTTGTTAATAATCATTTAAATTGGTAGAAGATATGCTATAAAGATTCAGAAATGATGACTACTAAGCTAGTAAATTTAGTTGCATAGCATGTTGTAATTTACTAAAATTCATCCATGGAATATCATCACACACTGGAGAATGGAAGGTAAGTTCAAAAGAAAACAAAGATGAGTTTCATTCATCACAAAGTGTCCCATTTAATTTCTTATTTTCAGATCAAACTGTACAAGCATTATTGTTCCAGAAGGTAGATAGATATCAATATCTCAGAGGGAAAAAATGACCCAAAACATATGACAGATGGAGGTGTTTTTAGAGGATATTCAATAATGCTACACTATTTCTATTCTGGTGAAATCAGGCATGGCATATCCAAAAATAACTCTAAACTTTATTTTTTTCAGTGGCAATATTTATCAAGGGGAATATGGACATAATAATTAGCTATCCAAACTTATTTACCTGTGGGTGAAGCATGAAGGTTTTGTGTGATGGAGAATGAGAGGATGACATTGTTTCCTATTTATTTGTAACTTCACACAGCAAAAGATTTGAAGACTTTCCAAATTCCAAATTACTTAAAACTCTAAGTTTTACTTTGTTGAATCATAGTTCAATATATCTGAAGGCCTTAATGTAGTATTGTACATGGTAGTAAGTATATATGCAATTGATGACAATACTGTACATAGTCTTTGAGAAATCAGTTAGCAGAAAAAAGAAAGATCATGTTGCCAAAAGTCTATCCAACATCCAATCTTTTTATTTTTGTAAACAAGACAATATTTTTGTCAAGTTTATTTAAAATTCAGTTATCATTTACTACCACACACTTCTGATTAATATAAATTAGACAAGCAATTTTATTTCCAACAAGGAAAGCTATTAAATCTGGGAAGTCAAATGTGATAATTTAATATTAAATATATAACTGTAAATACATGTATTGAAATAAAAGATTACTTGCAAAACTCTGGAGTCAGGAGACCCAAAAGATCATGCATTTAACTACAATGCATCTTGAATAATGTTTGTTAGTGATATGCTTGTGATCAAAGCTATTTTTTTTTTTTCTGTGAGGGTATCCAAAATGCTCCACTCATCTTGATAGAGAATAGCAATCATCATCCTTCTCAACGTCACTGACAACACTACTAGAAATAAAGGGAAAGCATGTGTGCTTACTACGTTCCTTAGGTCAATTTACATGAAATTTCATTCAAACCAATGACTCTTTTTTTCACTGAACTTTTAAATCTGGTAGTACCTCTAAGTTTGGGTCTTTAAATTGCTACCATAAGCTTCAAAATTAGATTGTAAATTAGGAAAAAAGGCGTCTGATGATTTGAGATTATACTGAGTCTATTGATGAATAAAATGAAAATTCAGCAAGGGCTTTAAAACAGTTAATTAACTATATTGAACCTTTTAATGCTTGAACATGACATATTTCTTTAGATTTTAATTTTCATAGAAAAATTTTCTAATGTACATTTTATTATTTGCCACAAGAATTAATTGAATCCATTGTGGTCAAAGACTATGCTATGTGAAGGTGATTTGGTTTTTTGGCCTAGCATATATCCAAATAAACAATTTTAATGAGTGAAGGAAGAGCTTTCAGCAAGTGAGTTATGTATGTAAAGTTCAAAATATGTAAACCCATTAGCAAAGAAGTTCATTAATCATGCATTCAAATGCTAAACATCATTGATATATTTTTCTACCTCATTTGTCAATCACTGAAAAAGTTTGATTAAAATTTTCAATTATGTGTCTTGATCTTCAGATTTCTCTTTTTTAATACTGCCAGTATCTTTGTTTTAGAGAATTCAAACCTATATTATTAGGAACATGTACATTTAGTAATGTCATGGGCTTCTGTTAATTGAAACTTAAGTCATTATCTCCCAAATGTATATTCTTAAGATTTATTTTGTTTTTAATAGAATCACAGAACCTCTCATTCACTGGTGTTCACCATACAGAACTTCACAGTGTTTTGATCCTTTTAATATATGTTTTTATATTTATAGTATTCCTTGTAACCAGTGTATAGCTGAGTCTATTTTTATCTTATCTGGAAATCTTTTATTTAAAACTATATACTTAGATAGGTTTAGACACCCAAAAAAGAGAAATACTACAGAGTTGCTATTTGCTTTTACTCAGTTTCCTCTCCTAAACGCTGTACTTTCAAAGATAGAGCTGAAAATCCAGCTCACTGAGGAAAATCTCTTCCCTTAGGTCCTCTACATGTTATTTCTTCCACAGACCACTAATGTCTTAAAAATATGACATATTTCAATGTTTCCATTTATTTTTAGCTACTGAAGAAGGGAACTTAGCCTGATACTACCAACAGCACCCTATCAAAAAATAAAATATATTCATATTTAAACTAAGATTCAGAAGACTTTCTACATTGTCACACAGTTAATTTACAGTATAAGGGAAAACACTTTAGATCCTTATGAAGTTTGTCCCAAAGTAATATATAATAATTCAAAGGATAGATTATTCCACATAATAAGTACTGTTAATATCCCTTACCAAGGCACCAACTTTTTCTTACTTGGTATATATAAAGGCATAATTTCCAACTGTGTAAGCGGGTATATTATTTCATGTGCTTATTTTCCCACTTTTTATTAGTTTTGCCAAGTAATCAATCATGCATTAAAAGGGAAGAAGAGCTTTTGTAACCACCAAAACAACCAACCTCAAATACTATCTTTAAAAATCGCAAGTAAGCTTCTTTATAAGTAGAGCAAATTATTTCTGTATATTTTTCACTATCTTCAAGATGCTTGAAATTTCATAGAAAAGGCTTATTTATTTAGATTCAATATATTATGTGAGGATAGCACATGAAAAAGAAAATAAACCATTACTGAAGCAATGCTGTCTGTGGGGACAAGATGAATGATAAATAGTTGTGGGCTGGTAAGACTAGCCAAGAGAAGAAACAGGAAATTTTGAAAGCAATGAGAAAGGTGAATTAGTAAAAGAGGCTGAAGCCTTAAAAGCGAACTTTCCTGTGTCCAAAGTGATAATAACCTGGGTCTTACTGGCTAATTCATCTGTCACTAGTTAAGTTTTCAACAGTTTGAAAAGACTGAGATGACAGATGCAAAACATGAACAAGAAATTCAAGGCATAGAAATAAGTGAAGCCTTTCCTGCCACTGATTGTAAAATAAAATGGGAATTGTTTTATTACAGGCACAGAAATATGGTGCAAAGCCAAATTTGGTTAGTGTTACTGAGTTCTCCTGAGGTGGTGAACATAAGCTGGAACAGGTGAATTTGCTGAACTGAGGTAACACTGAGCATGAAAAGGGGAAGAGAGATGAGAATTTGGCAGTGTGAAAGATCCCTGACCTAAGAATTTAAACAACTCTTTATTCTCGAGAATGCTCTGTGGTGTGTTCTCCTTTTTTTCTTAATTGGCACACTGTTGTCACTATTAACTCCACTAGATATTTTTTAAAGAATGTTATTATTTGTGATGACTTTCACATATGGAAACTTTACAGTCCATATTATTATTTGGGGGGAATTTAAATGGACCATATGTCTCCATAAACAGACTTAGTAGCGAAATCGCTGTCACTTTAAAGGTTGGCTTCTGATATTCTTCAATGCCAATTACCAAGTCTCTTGCTTTCTCAGCTGGCTTTCTTTTCCTTTTCTGTTAAATCACAACTAGTTGTGCCACACTGTGATCTTCTCATTAACACTTTAGACACATATAATTAGCACATTATTTATTGCTTTTATCTAATTGCCTATTCCAAAAGATTAACACTTTATATTTTCTGTTGTAGTAATCAAAGATTAAGCTTATCTCTTTAAACTTTCTTTAGGATATCAGCTTATCTGAGGGCAAACAATATACCAAAAATGATTTGTAGCTGTAAGAAATGAACCATGATTTGATTAATAAAAATATATATCATAAAAATTTGATATATACATATAAATATATAATATACATATACAAATAAATATAGAGCTATAGACATATATAAAGATGAATATCTGTGTATCTATATATATACTAGAAATTTATCTCTACATAGATATATATAACCTCCTTTACTGAATTTCCTTCAATAACATAGTTTCATGTGCCTTCATATTAAAAGAAAACTCTTGAAACTTTGTTAGGAATTCAATGCACTTTTATGTAAAATAAAATTGTATAACTATCTCATTTTACACAAATTCAGGGTAATGCATACACATAACCTTTTAATTAGTAGTATATGAACGTTTTATGTATCTAATATTGATGTTGAAGACAGAGTCCTTCCTGTGTTATACTTTCCCATTAATAATTTGTTAGTTGTTTTAATAGAGTCATTTAAAATTTGGCTTCTGTAAGTTTCACAATTACCATGTCTATAGAAACATAAGAACAAGGACTTCCTTGGTAGTCCAGTAGTTAAGAATCCACTTGCCAGCATAGGGTACATGGGTTTGATCCCAGGTCTCGGAAGATCTCCCACACCATGGGGAAACTAAACCAGTGCACCACTGAAGAGGGAATTCATAGGGCCTGGACTCCATCTCAGGCCTGTCCATGCTGACCATGCTCGGCCACCTCTCCAATGGGCTCTGAACTCTGTGTTAGTGACTATGGAAACAACAACAGAACAATAAGACCCCCTCCTGACAGGGGAACCTTGAAGATCATATCCAGGTTACTCATTGCCTAAGACAGCACATACACTAATCACCCCTTCCTCCAGACAGGCCATAAGTTTTTCTGTACTTATTGGAGTGTAACCTCGGGCTTATTGATTATTGGCTAATTGTTTAACTGTCTTAGCACATGGCACATGAGTAATGGGGTTATTGGGATTGCATTTACCCTTCCTTGGTTTATGTAAGTCTCAAGGAATTTGGGGTGGTGGGTTCGGACACATAGACCTGGGGTAAAAAAGATTTTCACAAATGCTGGTCGGGGTCCTTGGCTAAGAGGAGACTCTGCCTTGGGCCCGCCGGTGTCATAAACTGCACTTCACTATCTGTGTTGTCTTTCTGAGTGAGTTTGTTTCCCAGAACACGTGGCTACAACACCACAACTACTGAGCCCATACTCTAAAGCCTGCAAGTTGCAACAGCTTAGCCCATGTGCCACAGCTGCTGAAGCCCACACACCGAGAGCCCAGCTCCAAAGGAGAGAAGCTCCCACAATGAGAAGCCCTCACATAGCCGCTAGAGAGTAGCCCCCACTCTCCACAATTAAGAGATTGCCCAGCACAGCAACAAGACTCAGCAGAGTCAAAAATAAATAAAATTTTAAAAATCATACATGCTCTTAAGCAAACATGTAAAATAAAGATATTTGTAATTTTGTATAAATTAAAAAACAAAGGAACATAAGGAAATAAGAAAACATAACTTGCAAAATGGTTAACAAGTATTTCAATTTAGAGAAAGCTTTAAAAGAACAGAGTCCATATAGACAATTTTGGTTTAAGCAAAAAACTGTTGGTGGGAATGTAAATTGATACCACCACTATGAAGAACAGTATAGAAGTTCTTTAAAAGCAACTAAAAATAGAACTAGCATATAACCCATCAATCTCCCTCACTCCTGGGTATTTATTTAGAGAAAACTAGAATTTCAAAAGATATATGCACCCCAATATTCACTACAGCACTATTTACAATAGCCAGAACATGGAAGCAACCTAAATGTTCATCAATAGAGGAATGGATAAAGAAGATGTGATGCATATTACTCAGCCACAAAAAGGAACAAAATCATGCTGTTTTCAGAGACATTGATGGACCTAGAGATTGTCATATAGAGTGAAGTAATCCAGAAAGAAGAAAATAATATTGTATATTAATGCATATATGTGAAATCTAGATAAATGGTACAGATGCACCTATTTACAAAGCAGAAATAGAGACACGGATGTAGAGAGCAAAACGGATGGACACCAAGAGTGCGGGAAAGGGAGGTGGAATGAAGTGGGAGGTGAATATTGACGTACATGCACTGCTATGTATAAAACAGACAACTAGTGAGAGCCTGCTGTATACCACAGGGCCCTGCTCGGCGCTCTGAGATGACCTAGATGGGAAGGGAATCCAAAAAGAGGGGATACACTTATATGTGTATCTGATTCACTTTGCTGTACAGTCAAAATGAACACAACGTTGTACAACAATTATACTACAATAAAATTTGTTTTCTTAGAGTGTTTTTATATATTTTTTGTTGCTTTCTTGGAATATGTTAAAATAGATTGACCTCCGTGCTCTTTCCCCGCTATGCTCATTAACACGGTCAAGGGAATAAAATATTTTAAAAGAAGAAGAAGAAGAAGAAAGAATAAGTAGGTCTGAGTAGGGTGGGAAAGATACGGAAAGGGGTGGGGGCAGAGTGAGAGGACAGTTCTGTTTCCAGAAGTAGTGATTTGAACCTCACTAACTATGACATAACTATCTTCTATGTGCGCCCCACTGGCTGAAGAGTTTAGGATCCATAAACTCTTGTACTATAGCTGGCATATTAAGATACTATTATTTTTTTTTATATTTTAGACGTTATCTTTCTTAGATGACTTTGCATCTACTTTTATTTAATCGATCCTGGTTTTTTTTTTTTTTAAGTCAACAATTACAATCTTAACAAGCTATCATAAGCTTCTTACTTCTGACAATATATTTTGTTTAGATTAACCGAACATAAATTACCATTAAAAACAAATTGCACCTTATATTTTTCAATGGAAACAAAAGATTTTACCTTATCTTCTTTCTCCTCTAAATTTTCAGCTGGCTCATGGTAACATGTGCATCTAAAAAACTTGTCAACTCACATGTCTTCTGTGAAAAGATTGACTGTATCAATAGTGACAGGTTCTGAAAAATCCATATAATACTCTAACAGCCATGTAAGACAGAAATCTAATGAGCAGGTGGTAACACACAACAGCTAAATGTGCATCTCAAACTCATTAAGAATGTCAAGGATGTGAAAGAAATCAAGAGAAAAATTATAGATAATAAACAAAAATAAATGACCAATGGGTGTAACTCTTCTCAAAGGCCAGGACAATTTATTGTATTATTGAAATATTTTGCTAAACTCAAAGGGACAGTGTTTTCACGTTATTTTAATATATATTAATCATTAATGAATACTATCTAATTCTCCAAACTAAAATATAGTTTAATATGTTCATTATGTTTAGAAGTGGTATCTGTAGCTTTTATTATTTATTATTTAAAGCTATTGAGGTTAGTCACTTTTGCTTTTTAATTCAAATAGCAATTGTGAAAATAATTGTGATATCAATTATCTATACATTACTGAAATGTCACATAATAGCATTGTCATTATAGGTTAATTCAAGTCATTGAAAATTTTCATATTGTGGTTTCCACACAATAATGACAATTACCATTAAGTATTATGGTTAAAGTTGTTTAGGATAAATCTCTCTTTGTGCAGAACAAGTGAATTCAATGTTCTGAAACATAAGTTCCTTAAACGAGGGCACTAATATTTTATGATATGGTTCTTGTGAGCATTACGTGGAAATGCATGCATAAAGCTTAGTAGACTGAATAGCAAAAACACTGAAAATATTGATAAAATTAATGCACTGATCAGCTAAGTGTTGTATTTAAAATTGTAAATAAAGTTGTAAATTTCCCTAACTCATTACATAATGCACAAAATTTGTTCCTGAATATTGAATTTAACTTAAATTTTTATTTATATTTATTTTTATACATAAATTTTGATTTTATTGAATTCTTACACATGGAATCTTGCCTAATTTGAATACTGTTATCTCTGTTTTAGCTGCTGAGTTACTTAAGGTCTGTTATTTGATACTACACACATCTTTGAAATGTCCTTTTTAAAAAACATATCTTTGGTTTGTAGTTGACACAATATTTTTCAAATTTTATTTTAAAATAATTTCATACTTACTGGAAGGATGTTACAGGAATATATATATATATAAATCTCTCACATAGTCATAATTCTGAGATCCCACTCAGGTTTTGCAAGTTGCCCCAATGTCTGAAGCACAAAGATCCAATCCTGCATTATGTGCTATACTTAGTTACACTTTTTCATCTCCTTTCATCTTGAACAGTTCCTCTGTCTGTCTTGACCTCCATGGCCACACCATTTCTAACTGCTGCAGACTAGCCACTGTGAAATGTTCCTCAATTTGGACTTGTTTGATGTCCCTCTGTAACTAAGTCCAAGGTATGAATTTCTGGCACGTAGATCACAGGAGCCATCCTGTTCCTCCCAATACATCACATTGAGGGCACATAATGTTAACTAGTTCTGTTTCTGATGGTGCTCACCTGAAGTTCCATTGATGATCTTTTCCAGACTTCTCCACTGTACAGTTACATTTTTCCTCTCATTTTCCACCTACATTTTTAAGACTATTTTTTGAGCAGTTTTAGGTTTACAACAAAGTTAAGAGGGAAATACAGATGTTTAAAATGTATACCCTGCCCCCACACTGCATGGTCTCCTCCATTATTTTGTTTGTTTGTTTTCTGTTTTTGTTTGTACCAGCCCACATTAACACATCATATTGGCATGAAGTCTACAGTTAACCTGAGAGTTCACTCTTGGTGTCATACATTCTCTGGGTCTGGACAGATGTGTGTGTGTGTGTGTGTGTGTGTATACCTATAAATGCATGCATCATAATATCACACACAAAATTTTCATGGCCCTAAAAATGTCTGTGTTCTACCTGTTAATCTCTTCCTTTCTTACATCCAACTTCCCTTTCGGGCAACCACCAATCTTTTAATCATTTCCATAGTGTATTTGTAAAAAAAACTAATAGTTAGAATCACAAAGAGTGCAGGTTTTTCAGATTGATTTCTTTTACTCATGTCTTCTCAGGGCTTGATAGCTCATTTCTTTTTAGCACTGAGTTATCCCATTATCAGAAGGTACCAGTTTATCTGTTCACCTCCTGAAGTGAGTACTGGCACTTCCCAGTTGTGGTAACTGTGAGTAAACCTACAGTAAATATTCATGGGCAGGTTAGCTGTGTGGACATAAATTTTCAAATCCTTTGGTTAACTAATGAGGAGTCTGATTACAAGATCATGTAGGACTGTTTGGTTTTGTAAGAAACTACCAAAGTGTCTTCCAGAGTGGCTGTAACATTTTGCATTCCCACTAGCAAAAAATGATAGCTCCTGTTAGTCTACATTCACTCTAACATTTGGTGTTATCTGTGGTCTCAACTTTGGCCATTCGATGGGTATGTGATGGAATCTCACCACTGTTTTAACTTGCATTTCTCTGAAGACTTATGAGGTGGAGCATCTTTGGCTCATTTTTTTTTTTTTAATGGCACTGTTTTCTTACTGTTGACATTTATAGACCTTATCAAATGTTACTTTTGCAAGTATTTTCTCAGTCTGTGTTTTGTCTTCTAACTCTCTTGATATTTTCTTTTTCAGAACAGAAATTATTAACTTTGATGAAGTCCAGTATCTTGATTCACTATTTCATGCATCATGCCACTGATAGTGTATCTAAAAGTAATTGCAAGCACAAGGTCATGTGGATTCTTCCCTGAGTTATCTTCTAGGAATTTTATAGTTTTGCATTTTTCAATTAGGTCTGTGATCCAGTTTTGAGTTCATTTTTGTGAAAGGTATGAGATCTAGCTGAAAACAACATTCAGTTCAGTTCAGTTGATCACTCGTGTCCGACTCTTTGCAACCCCATGAACTGCAGCTCGCCAGGGCTCCCTATCCATTACCAACTACCAGAGTCTACCCAAAGCCATGTCCATTGAGTTGGTGATCCCATCCAACTATCTCATATTCTATCGTACCTTTCTCATCCTGCCCTCAATCTTTCCCAGCATCAGGGTCTTCTCAAATGAGTCAGCTCTTTGCATCAGGTGGCCAAAGTATTGGAGTTTCAGCTTCAACATCATTCCTTCCAATGAACACCCAGGACTGATCTCCTTGCAGTCCAAGGGACTCTCAAGAGTCTTCTCCAACAACACAGTTCAAAAACATCAAATTCTTCTGCACTCAGCTTTCTTTATAGTCCAAGTCTCACATCCAAACGTGAGTACTGGTAAAACCATAGCCTTAACTAGACAGACCTTTTTTGACAAAACAATGTCTCTGCTTTCTAATATGCTGTCTAGGTTGGTCTTAACTTTCCTTCCAAGGAATAAGCATCTTTTATGTTCATAGCTGCAATCACCATCTGCAGTGATTTTGGAGCCCCAAAAAAATAAAGGCAGCAACTGTTTCCACTGTTTCCCCATCTATTTGCCATGAAGTGATGGGACTGGATGCCATGATCTTAGTTTTCTGAATGCAAGATTTAAGCCTACTTTCTCACCCTCTGTCAGGAAGCATTTAACAAGAGGCTTCCTGTGTGCTGTTTTGGATCTGTCAGGAACCCTCTGGCCCTTATTAATTCCTGAATATTCAGGAATTAAGAGGAGAGGCATGCCTTTCCTGGAGCAGAGGTATCCAGGCATTTCTCATTACAGTGATAAGTACCCTCTTCCTTCTTATGAAAAAGTGATTGTTTGCAACTCTCTCTTTGATAGGGATCGTCTTATGTTTTGTAAGTCTAGAATTTTAATCTTTATCTTTGCTGAGAATAACCACCTTATAAGACAGTATATATGCCCACACCATGTTGATTAAAACACCTTTGCTCCATCAGAGCTTTGGTCCCTGTGTCTGTCTGTCTTTCTTTCTATTCTCTCTCTCTCTTTCTGGCTAATTCCTTGGAGCGCGGAGGCCCGCTGAGCTCACTTTCTTGCCCGGGCTTCTAAGACCCTCTCGAGAAGGCGCACTGAGCCTTCACCCACCCGAGAGGGCGCCCGGTGCCCACGTGCGGCAGCGCGAGCCCTAAGAACAGGACTCTATTGGCTTTCCCCGTAAAACAGGGGATAGCAGCCTCTTTCTCTCTCTCACTCTCCAGACCACCAGGTTCCGGTCCATTAAAGGACCAACAACTCTCCTCTTTCACTTCCATCAAGAGGATCTTTAGTTCTTCTTAATTTTCAGCCATAAGGGTGGTGTCATCTGCATATCTGAGGTTACTGATATTTCTCCCAACAATCTTGATTCCAGCTTGTGCTTCTTCCAGCCCAGCGTTTCTCATGATGTACTCTGCATATAAGTTAAATAAGCAGGGTAACAATATACAGCATTGACGTACTCCTTTTCCTATTTGGAACCAGTCTGTTGTTCCATCCCAGTACTTGGATGCAATCTCAAAATCAACGGAATGATCTCTGTTCATTTCCAAGCCAAGCCATTCTATATCACACTAATTTAAGTCTATGCCCCGACCAGCAATGCTGAAGAAGGTGAAGTTGAACAGTTCTGTGAATCTACAAGAACTTCTAGAACTAACACCCCCAAAAAAGATGTCCTTTTCATTATAGGGGACTGGAATGCAAAAGTAGGAAGTCAAGAAACACCAGGAGTAACAGGCAAATTTGGCCTTGGAGTATAGAATGAAGCAGGGCAAAGGCTAAAAGAGTTTTGCCAAGAGAACAGACTGGTCATAGCAAAGACCCTTTTCCAACAACGCAAGAGAGGACTCTACACATGGACACCACCAGATGGTCAACACTGAAATCAGACTGATT
This sequence comes from Cervus elaphus, assembly GCF_910594005.1. Classification (NCBI taxonomy): domain Eukaryota; kingdom Metazoa; phylum Chordata; class Mammalia; order Artiodactyla; family Cervidae; genus Cervus; species Cervus elaphus. The sequence continues at coordinate 15,596,065 of NC_057845.1, read as the reverse complement.
ACATCATTTGCAGCCAAAGATGGAGCAGCTCTATACAGTCAACAAAAACAAAACTGGGAGCTGATGGTGGCCCTGACCATGAGCTCCTTATTGCCAAATTCAGACTTAAACTGAAGAGAGTAGGGAAAACCACTAGACCATTCAGGCATGACCTAAATCAAATCCCTAATAATTACACAGTGGAAGTGAGAAATAGATTTAAGGGACTAGATCTGATAGAATAAGTGCCTGGTGACCTATGGACAGAGGTTTGTGACATTGTACAGGAGACAGGGAGCAAGATCATCTCCAAGAAAAAGAAATGCAAAAAGGCAAAATGGCTGTCTGAGGAGGCCTTACAAATAGCTGTGAAAAGAGGAGAAGCAAAAAGCAAAGGAGAAAAGGAAAGATAAACCCATTTGAATGCAGAGTTCCAAAGAAGAGCAAGGAGAGATAAGAAAGCCTTCCTCAGTGATCAATGCAAAGAAATATAGGAAAACAACAGAATGGGAAAGACTAGAGATCTCTTCAAGAAAATTAGAGATACTAAGGGAATATTTCATGCAAATATGGGCTCAATAAAGGGCAGAAATGGGATGGACCTAACAGAAGCAGAAGATATTAAGAAGAGGTGGCAAGAATACACAGAAGAACTGTACAAAAAAGATCTTCACGACCCAGATAATCACGATGGTGTGATCACTGACCTAGAGCCAGACATCCTGGAATGTGAAGTCAAGTGGGCCTTAGAAATCATCACTACAAACAAAGCTAGTGGAGGTGACAGAATTCCAGTTGAGCTATTTCAAATCCCGAAATATGATGCTGGGAAAGTGCTGCATCCAATACGCCAGCAAATCTGAAAAACTCAGCCATAGTCACAGGACTGGAAAAGGTTTGTATTTATTCTAATCTTGAAGGAAGGCAGTGCCAACGAATGCTGAAACTACAGCACAATTGCACTCATCTCACACGCTAAAAATTCTCCAAGCCAGGCTTCAGCATTACATGAACTGTGAACTTCCATATGTTCCAGCTGGTATTAGAGAAGGCAGAGGAACCAGAGATCAAAGTGCCAACATCCCCTGGATCATTGAAAAAGCAACAGAGTTCCAGAAAAAACATATACTTCTGCTTTATTGACTATGCCAAAGCCTTTGACTGCGTGGATCACAATAAATTGTGGAAAATTCTGAAAGGGACGGGAATATCAGACCACATGACCTGTCTCTTGAGAAATCTGTATGCAGGTCAGGAAGCAATAGTTACAACTGGACATGGAACAAGAGACTGGTTTCAAATAGGAAAAGGAGTATATCAAGGCTGTATATTGTCACCCTGATTATTTAACTTATATGCAGAGTACATCATGAGAAACGTTGGGCTGGAAGAAGCACAAGCTGAAATCAAGATTTCCGGGACAAATATCAATAATCTCAGATATGCAGATGACACCACCCTTATGTCTGAAAGTGAAGAAGAACTAAAGAGCCTCTTGATGAAAGTGAAAGAGGAGAGTGAATATTTGGCTTAAATCTCAACATTCAGAAAACTAAGATCATGGCATCTGGTCCCATCACTTCATGGGAAATAGATGGGGAAATAGTGGCTGCCTTTATTTTTTGGGGCTCCAAAATCACTTTAGATGGTGATTGCAGCCATAAGATTAAAAGACGCTTACTTCTTGGAAGGAAAGTTATGACCAACCTAGATAGCATATTAAAAAGCAGAGACATTACTTTGCCAACAAAGGTCCATTTAGTCTAGGCTATGGTAGTCATGTATGGATGTGAAAGTTGGACTATAAAGAAAGCTGAGTGCAGAAGAATTTGATGCTTTTGAACTGCGGTGTTGGAGAAGACTCTTGAGAGTCCCTTGGACTGCAAGGAGATCCAACCAGTCCATCCTAAAGGATATCAGTCCTGGGTGTTCATTGGAAGGACTGATGCTGAAGCTGAAACTACAATACTTTGGCCACCTCATGCGAAGAGTTGACTCATTGGAAAAGACCCTGATGCTGGGAGGGATTTGGGGCAGGAGGAGAAGGGGACGACAGAGGATGAAATAGTTGGATGGCATCACTGACTCTATGGACATGGGTTTGGGTGAACTCCGGCAGTTGGTGATGGACAAAGAAGCCTGGCGTTCTGTGGTTCATGGGGTCGCAAAGAGTCGGAAACGACTGAGCGACTGAACTGTACTGAAACAAAGGTGATAAAATACATCTATTTTTGTGCCTAAGAATCCGCTGAATATCTTCTTAAAATGCCAGACTAACCTTGAAGGAATAGATTTTTGCCTAATTCTAATACTTCTATCTCTTAGGAATATAAGGACCACATATTTAAATTATATTCTCTCTGTTTAGGGAAAGATAATTAAAATCTATCATTCCCAACTCCAATTCAGTGCTCTTCTCAACATACCTTTATAAATGTGTCTGTCTTTGCAATTCTGCCCTAGTTAACTGCCTGACAAATTGCATGGTCAACATGTGGGAAATGCATATAAGAAATCTTTCTGAAAAGATAACTGTCTCCTTTACCTCTCACATTCTTAAAGAACAACAACAGCAGCCACAAAAATGTCTATGCAGAACGACTTCCCTTTTAGTCTTTAAATCATTTGGGTTTAGTGAAATAGATTCAGTATTTTAATCCCAACATAAACTGCATAATCTTTTTCATCTCTCTTTTATTCCTCATTGCTCAAATGTAATTGACTAAAATAAAATTAGTTCAGCAGATTTTTATTCAGATTGTTGAAGCTGCAAACATTGATTCTTGAACTAATAGCATTTTTTATAATAATGATACAGATAATGATCAGCATCATTAGATTATGGAGTACAATTGCACAAATATTCTTAGAAAAAAATAAATTGAAAGTGATTATTAAGACTATCCTCACTACCGTACCTTGAAAACACAGAATATCTACTGCAAACTTGGTTACAAACCATTACTTTGATATTAAACAATTCTAGTCTAAATGTCTATAGTTTAACATAATTATTATTGTATTACACAGGATGTTTATTTTATGTAGTGTACAGCTCAACTTATTTTCTATTTCAAAAGTGAAACATAAATTAGAACTTCAATAAACAAAATGTGCAATAATTAAGAGGAATTAAATCTTTGAATAAGTTAAAATTAATTTGACAAAATCCTTTATAATGCTATCCATTTTAAAGTAACTAAAATAATCAAAATAACTAAAATAAGTAGCCTCATCACAGAATAAGTCAGTTCAGAAAACACTATGAATGAAGCACTTTAAAATATCAGCATATTTGCTGCAATTACTGATGATGTCTTTGATGTATTCATTGTCTTTAAGAAAAAACTATCCTTAATTTAGTTGAGACACTAAATTATGAATATACTGAAAAGAAATATGAGCACTGTATTATAGTTTTCTTACACTCGGGACATTGCTTCAATTTGTGGCATAATTAAAATGAATTTTTACAAGTGGTCAGTCGTTAATTTATTTTAATTTTACATCTCAAAGGAAAGAGAAAAATCTCCATTGCAGATGTACTGTGTGTTTAACAAAATAGCCTAAATCTTCACTTTTTGCATAAGTGGTCTTTGAAAATTAACATGAAACTATTTCTTCCTGTACCTATTTATACATTTTGTTGAATAAAAAGCTATCTTATTTCAAGCATGACTGGTGTTATAGATTAAATTGTATTGCTCCAAGAAAAGATATGCTGACGTCCTAAGCCCTAGTGTCTCTGAAGGTGACCTTACAGGGTCATGCACGTGTCATTACTTAGGTTCAGATGAGGTCATACTGGAGTAGCGTGGACTCCAGTATGACTAGTGATTTTATAAGAACATAGCATGTGAACACACACACACACACACACACAGGAAGGACACTACGTGACAATAAAGGAAGAGACTGCAGTTAGGCAGTTGTGAGCCATGAAATCCCAAAGACTGCCAGCAAACCTCCACAAACCAGTGAAAAGTAAAGTATGATTCCTCTTCAGAATTCAGAGGGCTCACGGTCCTATGAGATCTTGATTCTGCACTTCAAGCCTCTAACACTCTGACACAATAAATATTTATACTTTTAATCCATCCACTTTGTTTCTGAAGCCCTTGAAAACTAATAAAACTATATTTTTAATTCCCATGCCTCAAAAATACTATGAAGTTTAAAAAAGAGAAAAGACTCCAAATTGTCATCAGTAACCAACGTATGAAATGCATGAGAATAAAAATATTTAGCTGGATACTTTTGTATGTATGTTTATCAGCAATAAATGCACTTATTTACTGTTTTTCTTGGCTAGGCATTCATGCTAGTTATCTGCCCAAAGAGCATCTCATGCATTTGGACCTTTCAGTCCAATATGAAAGTGAAAGTGTTAGTTGCTCAGTCAAATACAACTCTTTGTGATCCCCGTGTACTGTAGCCCACCAGGCTCCTGTGTCCATGGAGTTTTCCAGGCTAGACTACTGGAGTGTTGATCTATGGCAGAAACCTACACAGCATTGTAAAACAATTATTCTTCAATTAAAAATAAATAAAAATAAATAAGTTTAAAAAAGAATACTATAGTGGGTAGCCATTTCCTTCTTCAAGAGATCTTCCTGACCCAGGAATTGCCTACCTCCCACATTGCAGGCAGATTTTTTTATCATCTGAGCCACAAGGGAAACCCACAGTCCTATATAAATACCTACAAAATTGAAAGTGAAGTGATTTATTGCTATAGAAATGGTTTGCAATTCCTTTATAGAGATGTTTGTAATCAAGTTAGCATTGCTATTGTCTCTTGTGTTTCAGACCTAGCCTAGTACAAACGCTGCTGTAATAACATTTAGCTCCAATAGTCCCTTGTTGGTTTCATTACTCCAAATCTCTCTCCTAAAGACAAGACTTTAAAATCAGTTGTATAACTGGTATCTTTACTTAGATGACTAGTAGACATCTCAAAGTCTAATGGATTTCTCAAAGTCAACATGACCAAAGCAAGATGTCCCTACTTCCCTGATACTTCTTCAATATATCACAGTAGATTACGTACTCTCTGCTCTACTTTCTGCTCAGGTCACGGGAACATAAAGGGGTTACTTCTATTTTCTAACTTCACAGGTTCACATTATTCAATATATTAAAAAATATTATTGGCTTAATCTGAAAATGTTATACAAAATCCCTTTGCTTCTGCAACTAGTACAATCCACCAATATCTCTGAATGGAATACCCTGATATTCTTATAGCTGGTCTCTCTTCTTCTTCCTGTGTGCCATTTTTATTCTCAACATATCCACCAGAGACAGCCTTTAAAATGGAAGGCTGCGGCTGCTGCTGCTGCTGCTAAGTTGCTTCAGTCGTATCCGACTCTGTGCAACCCCATAGACAGTAGCCCACCAGGCTCCTCTGTCCACGGGATTCTCCAGGCAAGAATACTGGAGTGGGTTGCCATTGCCTTCTCCGAAATGGAAGGCAGGAGCCCTCAAATCTTGGGAAGATGTCAGGGACACTGCTTTCTGCTTGTCCCCATTAAGTATAAATCTTGGAAGTAATGCAGGAGAGAAGCAAAGAACTTCTCTGACAGATGAGGGGAAAAGGCAAAAGAGTTAGAATGATCATCATCAAAATGTGTAAAAGCAATAAATGCTAGAAAGGGTGTAAGAAAATGCAACCCTCTTATATTATGTGAAGTAAATCAGACAGAGAAAGACAAATATCACATAATATCACTTATTGTGGAATCTTAAAAGGCAATAAAAATGAGCTCTTTATAAAATAAATAGCTCATAAACATATAAAACAAATTTATAGTTACCAAAGGGAAAAGGGCTGGGAGAGAAATAAATTAAAACTTTGGGATTAACAGATTCACACTACTATATTTAAATAAGTAAACAAAAAGAACCCACTATATAGCACAGGGAAATGTATTCAAAAACTTGTAATACTGAAGATTATAATAAGGAAAATAACCTGAAAAAGCCTACATATATTTGTATACACACACACACAAACACACACAAAAGGCAAACGAACGAGAGATCAAGCTGCCAACATCCACTGGATCAAAGGAAAAGCAAGGTAATTCCAGAGAAAAATATCAACTTCTGCTTCCCTGACTATGCTAAAGCCTTTGTGCAAAAAACAACAAATTGTGGAAAATTCTTAAGAGATGGGAATACCAGACCATCTTACCAGCCTCCTGAGAAACCTGTATGAAGGTGAAGAAGCAACAGTTAGAAAAGGACAGAGAACAACCAACTGGTTCAAAATTAGGAAAAGAGAATGTCAATATTATATATTGTCACCCTGCTTTTTTAACTTACATGCAGAGTACATCATGAGAAATGTCGGGCTGAATGAAACTTAAGCTGGAATCAAGATTACTGGGAAAAAAAATGTCAGTAACCTGATGTGCAGATGACACCAACCTAATGGCAGAAAGTGAAGAGGAACTAAAGAACCTTTTGATGAAGATGAAAAAGGAGACTGAGAAACCTGGCTTAAAACTCAACATTCAAAAAATGAAGATTATCCCATCCAGTCCCATTACTTTGTGTCAAATAGGGAAAAAAATGGAAACAGAGACAGACTTTATTTTCTTGTATCCAAAATCACTGCAGATGGTGACTGCAGCCATGAAATTAAAAGACACTCCTTGAAAGAAAAGCTATGACAAACCTATACTGTGTATTAAAAAGCAGAGTCATTATTTTGCCATCAAAGGTCCATCTAGTCAAAGCTATGGTTTTTCCAGTAGTCATGTATGGATGTGTGAGTTGGGCATAAAGAAGGCTGAACAGTGAAAGTGGAGAATTGATGATTTCCAACTGTGGTCCTGGAGAAGACTCTTGAGAGGCCCTTAGCAGCAAGGAGATCAAACCAGTCAGTCCTAAAGGAAATCTACCCTGAATATTCATTGGAAGGACTGATGCTGAATCTGAGGCTCAAGTTCCAATACTTTGGCCACCTGATGACAATAGCTGACTCATTAGAAAAGACCCTGATGCTGGGAAAGATTAAAGGCAGGAGGAGAAGGGGATGACAGAGGATGAGATGGTTGGATGACATCACGGACTCAATCGACATGAGCTTGCGCAAGCTCTCGGAGATGGTGAAAAAGACAGGGAAGCCTGGCATGTTGCAGTCCCCAGAGTTGCAGAGTTGGACATGACTGAATGGCTGAACAACAAAAAGGCTTAATACTGTTGCAGAAACTACAATAATTAAATGTAACAAAAATAATCATCAGTGGTTTTATTAAAATAGACACATTAAAAGATCACATGTAGATCAAGAGATTTGATCACAAAAAGAGAGAAAATTCCTGCTGCTGCTACTGCTGCTAAGACGCTTCAGTCGTGTCCGACTCTGTGCGACCCGATAGACGGCAACTCACCAGGCTCCCCCGTCCCTGTCCCTGGGATTCTCCAGGCAAGAACACTGGAGTGGGTTGCCATTTCCTTCTCCAATGCATGAAAGTGAAAAGTGAAAGTGAAGTCACTCAGTCGTGTTTGACTCTTCGAGACCCCATGGACTGCAGCACACCAGGCTCCTCTGTCCATGGGATTTTCCAGGCAAGAGTATTGGAGCGGGTTGCCATTGCCTTCTCTGGAGAAAATTGCTAGACAGAAATTAAACACAGCAACAACCTGTAGGTGTTTTCAGCAGAAATAGAAAAACATTTGGTATGGACTAGCAATGGTAATTTTTTTTTTAAAGGAGTATATCTCCTTTAAAAGGAGATATACTTTTGGTATAGTATATCTATATATACTATATCTTTGGTAAGATCTCATATATTTCAGTATTCACTAAACCATACACTCAAATTTCTTCTAATGTGATAATAGAATAAAAGAATCAGAAAGCTACTATTCATAGAAATCAGATTGTCAAAAATATAAAAGATTTAAGGGCTTCTATAGACTATGGAGCGTGCCTTTCCTTTCTGTGTAGATTCAGAAATGGAAGTTCAGTAAATTTGTGACCATCCTAGGTTGGAAAGCATCCTGTCTGTGCCAAGGCCAGTCTTCTTCAACTACAGGTTATCTTATTATTATACAAATAAACCAAATACCTCAGCGATTACATTTGGATTATCTTCAAAATACATTCTATTTAAGAAACATAAGTAAAACCTAAATTTTTATTAAAATTCATTAACACTCAATATTTATATGTGTAAATAATGAAAATCAGATTTTTTTACTTTAAAATATATTTACCATTATTTCATATAAAATTAAATTTTATGAGTAATACAAGTAGGAGTTATAACAAAATATATTTCGGTACTAAAAGCACATACTGTTCCTGATGGACATGGCAATAATAATAATATGGATCTAATAAGGGTAAAAATGAAACATTGACTCCACTGGTTATTTTTCCTAACTGTATACATTAAAATGGAATTCAAACTCATGATCAGCATGTCTTTAGCTTCCTATCAGATATTTTTAGCTCCATGAGTAATTACATTCATATTCTTTCTGTCATGCTTTATTTCTTTTTCATACTCGGTATATACTCACTTAGATGATTATCATTAGGAAAAAATATGAGCCATTAATATTAAACAATGGAATTTGAATTTGAGAAATGGCAATTAACATTTTAACATTGATCTGTATTATTTTGCTTAGAAGAATACATTATAACAGAATTGTACTTATTTACATAAATCTACAAATCTAGTTGTAGCACTTTATCAATGGATTCTTGAGAAGTATCTTAGAAAAATCCCTTCTGTTATAAAATATGTGACCTTATTAATTGAGATGTCAATTACAAATAGTTATAAATAGAAATGTACCAGGAATCAGACATTTGATTTTCTCTTCAAAGAAAATCATTAACAGTACAGGCTTAATGGAATTTGTGAAGAAATCTTGCAACTTTGGTAATTATTAATTAACACTGATTACATTAAAACCTATATGGGAAATACTCCATAGTTTTATGCATATAATCAATGAACTTCATCAGTCAAATTTACATTTGGTTGAAGACAAAAGTGCTCTGCAAGAATCATTATAAATTAATTAGTATTTAACACTTAATTGAAATGAACACATTGAAACTCAAATTTCATTTTCAGATAATAAGCTTAACAAGGATCATTTGGTTTGCTGTTCTCTCTCCATTTTACTTCTAAAATATTTTTCAAAACTTGCTCTGCAAGCAAATATCAGATCAGATTGTCACTTGGTTTTCCCGATTTAACACTTACCACCACCAAATGCCCAATAGGTTGTAGTAAACATTTGGTTCATGAAAACTATGAACTCAAGGAACAACAACCCTAAAGTCTAATTCTATTTCCATAGTTTATACTTCCCTCACTCAAGGCTTACAGTCATCACCGTTTCCTTGAATTGGGCCTTTCCTGCTCATTTAGCATGTGTAAGAAAGTTCGTCCTAAATGTACCTAATCACTTTCTGCTTAAGTTGGGGAAATTCAACTACAGGAGGCTTATCTGATAAGATTTTATGATGGACTTGTAGAAACACAAGAAAGATTTATTACAAGAGAGTAGAAAGTGTTTTACCAGGTAGCAATATATCCATTTTCTAGTCTATGTTAGCTATGCTTATTTATAATAATAGGGTTCAAGAAAGATTAATTCACTATAATGATAGGAATAATAATGGACACTGGAGAGTTCAACATACTTAGCCTTATGTTAGTCTTATCTCTACCAAGCCATACCTTCTCCACTGTAATTAGACCACATATAAAATCTAGGGCCTCTAGGGTTATCAGATATTCTCATGATATAATTCCAGCTGATTAAGCAATGTTTATTTGTACCAGTGGTGCTTGAATAAGTCAAAGCCACTACAAGTACAGCTTCAATGACAGCAACACAATTTGAGAGGCATCATCACAAAACCTGAGAATATTGAGAAAAAGACAGGAAGTCCAGAGATTCAATTTGCAGTCTAGACACAGACTTAAAATTAATCTTCCCCTTGCCACTTAGATTTTCAGGGCCTTAGATTTTTCATCTGTACTATGAAGATATGGTTTTTATTATCTCCAAGACCTATGCAAATAAAAATTACATATCCTTTTTAGGGCTTCCCTGATGCTCAGATGATAGAGTCTGCCTGCAGTGAACGAGACCCAGGTTCAATCCTGGGTCAGAAGATGCCCTGGAGAAGAGAATAGCAACCAGTATTCTTGCCTGGAGAATTCCATGGATAGAAGAGCCTACAGTCCATGGGATCACAAAGAGTCAGGCACAATTAGACCCATTATTTATCATGCCATGCAGTGATATTTATCAGTATAAGTGATATAGCTAAGTTGAATGTTTCACCAACTCCATAGATTGGAAGATATGGTAGAGAATAAACTAGAATATTTTTCATTAGATAATAAATATTTTAGGCTTGATGATGTATTTCTTCTTTGAATACCTATGAGATACACACACACACAAACACACACACAATACTTCCAGTATTATTTTAAGTACATACATATTCTTAGCATTTTAATATTCTTACAATTAGGATTTCAAGGCATATTTCTTTTACAGTGATACATCTTAAGTTTATTTCTCATTGAGTTACAAATCCAATGACATTTTGCAAATAGTGAGGTGAACACTGGAACAATTTTTAGCTTGGTAATTGTAGCTCATGACTTTTACTGACTTCTGAGAATGAGACTAACAGGCTGCCTTACAAATAGTACTGCTTATTGATTTTGCCATGGTTGCAACAGAAGAGGCTGTACTCTTTTCTGTAACTGTAACAAGCCCTACCTACCTATATTGATTACTTACTCTCCAGTGTTACAGTAAATTGCTATTGTGGAAACATAATGATGCTGAATATTTGTAGCCTAGATGATAGGGTAATGTTTAAACACAGTGTGCCCTGTTCTTTGTAGATTCACTAATAGCCTCTTTAATCATTTCTGTTCAAAATACCAAAGACTCTGAAGCAGAAATCAGCCTAATGATACAACTAATATATGGAGCATAACATTTAATCATTTGGAAGAAAATCACATCAATTATTTTTCCGTCCTTTAGACAGTGGGCCAAAATTTTTTGCTAATCCTATTCCTAATAAACCCAAAATAAATTCATAGAAACTTTCATTCTATTCCTGTCCTTTTGTTCTTAAACCAGAGCAGGCCAAGGTAATTGTTTCTATTGATATTTTATAACATGAATTATATATTTGAAGAGTAATTTTCCTATCTAAAGAAAATAAATATTTGATAAATAAACACATTTAAAGATCTATCATCCCACATATAGTGTAATAAGGAGTCAACTGAAATGTAGGAAGATATCATGAACAATATTATATCTTATTGTAACAAAATGTGTTTTTTATAAAATACTCCTCCATTCAAAAAGACACCAGTATCTCATCTATTACACGGATTGAATTCAAATAAAAGTGATTATTGAGCATAAATGTCATCCTGTAGATATGAAATACAACTGAGAAAGATTTGAGCAAAATTAGGAATATTATTAAAATAGAGCTTGTAAATATTGAAAGCAAATTTGAAAAATGAAAAAAATGATATAATGTTTAAAAATTAGAAATTTTCATATCAGCATTAATTTCTATATGTGTAAAAGAATAGAAACTCTAGGTCATTTTCTAGAAGGAGCAGTCATTAGAATTAGCATTTTTTTCACTGTTTACTTTGTTTATTTTCTATTGAATAAAACCATTTAGAATAAAAATGATGACTATTTAGTATCATCATGCCCTTGGAAACTAAGAATAAAACAGGTTTAATTATATTAACCTGGGCAACAAAAACATTTTTTGAATCAGATTTGTTATCCTCAGTCTTACATTCATCCTTTCAAATTACTAATATTTTTAAAATTCTCTAACAGAAATATTAAAGAAAAGATATATAGGGAAAAATAACATAAATATATTTAATTAAATTTGCTTTAAGAATTCAGACCAAACTTCCAAGATAAGGTGATATTTAAGCTGACCTTTATTGTGTTTTTCACTTATCAGTGGTTTAATTTTCTATATTAGGCTAAATGCTTGATATTTTCATACAGTGTAATTTTCAAATGATTGCTTTTGTGCAAACTTCATAGTAAAAGTGAAAGTGTTAGTCACTCAGTCATGTCCCACTCTCCGACCCCCACCGGGCTCTCTGTCCATGGAATTCTCCAGGCAAGAATACTGGAGTGCGTAGCCATTCTCTTCTCCAGAGTATCTTCCCAACCCAGGGATCAAGCCTGAGTCTCCTGTATTAGAGGCAGATTTTTTACGATATGAGCCATCAGGAAAGTCCAAGACTTCATAAGACAATAGAAAAAGTTCCATGTATACAATTGTTTTAATGTGTTTCTTAATTTTAATGTACACTTGATACATTTGCAATTAATTTTGTGTGAAACTTGAATAATAAAATTAAATATAAAAACTGAACATATGATGTGCGTAGAAGCTTTCTTAAAAATTTGTATGGATTAGTTTTTAAAATTTTATACATTATGATTATTATATACATTATCTGCTCAAAAGTTTTCTTCTGAAATATTGGTTTACATGATATTCAGCAGTACTTCTAACATAGACAGTTATTCACCTTAGCTTTATAAGTCTTTTAACAGAATTTCCACTTTACACTGACAATGAAAGTACGTTGACATTACCATATTCTATTGATGATTTTAATATTTTGTTTTTCTAGCGTGGTTTGAGGTTCATACCACAATTGAGCAGAAAGTTCAGAGTTCTCATAAACCACTGTCCCCACACATACATAGCCTCTTCTATTGTCTATCCATTTTATCAGTTTATAAAATATTCAATGGCTTAAATGTTAATTTTTAAAAACTAGGTTTTCCTCAATGATTTGACAGAACTATATATGTAATTAGAATTCTAACACTAGAATGCCTATGTACTATATATAAATAAAATTTGCAAAGTTGGGTGATTATTTACAGCCAAAGTGAATGTACTTAAAATTCAGTTCAACAGCTTCACCTGGATAAAATATCAAAATACATGAACCATTAGTAATTTTTCATTAAAGACACTTTGCATGGGTATTCATAATTTGATGGTTTGGCCATTCATTTAAATATATGTATCTTTTCACACTTGCATATTTCTTGAGAAGTTCAGATATGTGTAATCTTTAGCATTTTTATATTGCTAAGACTCAAATATAAAATTCACTGTCTAGAGGCTTTTATTTATAAGTGAGTTAAATAGTAAACACATTTTTAATACATGTGTGTATGTAACTAGAAATTGTATATGATTAGAATTCTAAAACCAAACAATGTCTATTAAAATTTAGCTAAGAACTTATCTCCAAAATGGAAACTGACCCATAGACATAGAAATCAGACATGTGGTTGTCAAGGGGGAGCAGAGGAATGAGAGGGATGGACTGAGTTTGAGGTTAGTAGATGCAAAGGATCACATTTAGAATGGATAAACAAGGTTCTACTGTTTAGCACAGTGAACTGTATCTAACTTCCTGGGATAAATCAAAGTAGAAAAGAACAGTAAAAAAAAAAATGTGTCTACATGTAAAACTGAGTCACTTTACTTACTGCACAACACTGGTTGGCACAGCACTGTAAATCAATTATACTTCAATAAAAAAATTTTCAATCTATCCACAAAACATTTTCTATCAAATCTGCACTCTTTGCTCAACTCCTATACAATGCTTTGTATTAATTTTGATATTAGGGACTTGTAATAATATGTGAATTTTTAAAATACAATTTATTCCATTCTTAATAGTCAATTTTTTATTTCAAGCACTGTTTTAACTGATCCTCTCATCAAATTTTTACAAGATTCAGAATTCAGCCCTTACAAAATATTGAAATTAAGCCTGCCAAACTTTACTTTTTATCAACCTCACATTATCTGTCATCCTAATAATCATTACCTCAGTTCCTATTCACAGCTCAAGCCATTGCAATCTCATTTCACTTACCATTGAAGTAGTTCTCAATGATGTCCCTAATAAACCCAAACATTTGCAATTTTTATTTGAATTTTGAGCAGATGCTTCATAGTGATCATACTTTTCATCTTCAAATTCTCTCTTTATTTGGTTTTCATGTTAATGAAAATAACTCTTATTGATGGGGATTTTCAGGGCTATAGTGTAATATATGTGAATCAAGTCTGACAAAATGTATATTTAATTGACCAACTAATGTTTCATGTCACTACAGAAGCAGGGTAGACCGTAACTACTGATTGATTTTAAGAAGAAATCCTACATAAATTTTTTACCTAGGCATCAGCCCATGATTAGTCTGTATTTGTAAATGACTTTCTAGTTTAGCTCTTTCTGTGCATCAAGATAATAAACAGGTAAGTCAGCAAGGTTTTTGTGTCTAGATTTTAATAGTGTTGGCAGATGGTTAACAAAATTGTTCCTCTTTTTCATGAGAATTTTATCTTCAGTCAAATTTCCTAGCTTTGTTTCCCTTGAAAAGCAGGTAATTATGCTACTTGTCAACTAAATTACTAAGCAACTTTGCTTATGGTAAAATGATCACTTAATTGAAGACTGACTTACATCATCACATAGGGTCGGAAGCCCTATTGTGAAATTCCTCTGAGTATGAAGACTCATAATTAGGCATGTACCTTGTAGGGTTCATGAAAGGTCTTTCTATAGAGATGGTACAAAAGATGCTGGCCCCTTTGGAATGTGAAACTTTTAATCAAGTGTGGCCCCACACCTGTAGATCCACACCTTTATACCAGAACTGTTACTTAGGTAGAACAGAGCTCAGTACGGCTCTATGGGTTTACAAGAACTATGCCAAGATGCCCACTAAGAGGAATACCGCCTCAGGTTCTCCTGGCAAGCTGAGGTTCCCACTGTATATACCCTTTCCACTATATGGGTACGACTGAAATATTGATTCAATTTCCAGATGGTCTGATATTTCCAGATTCTCAGCATCTATGAAATTTCATTCATTTTCCTCTATGTGTATATGTGCATGTTAAATTTTCAAATTATAAAAATCTTAACCATAGCAGGGCTAACATGTTTAAACTCACACAAGAATAAAAATAACTATTATGATATAGGGAATTTATTGAGATCATTCTACTATGAAAACATAATTTTTCATGCAGATTCAGAGTTGAAGTCTAGAAAAAGTAGGAAAGGAAAGAGGAAAATATTACATCTTTCCTCATATTATTGGGTTGGCAAAAACATTCCTTAGGGTTTTTCTGTAACAACCAGTTTTTTAGTCAACCCAATATATGGATTAACAGTCAATACCATGATTCATATGTTTTATTGAAATGGAATCATGTTTCAGTTTTCAAAACATAAATGCTAAAAATGCATTTAATGACTTCAAGTTTTTATATAAAATATACAATTTGCCATATGGCTGTTTCCAAATGTGCTTTATTAATTAAGTATATGATTCATTCAGTAGTCATTTATTTTTTTCCATTATTTTAAATAACAATTTGGAAATATAACATATGTACAAAATCAAATGCTTTCAGAGCATGTTTGATAACAATGTCAGAAGTAATCAAAATCTTAGGCAATGAAATAATTACACTTGACATTATAAACTGAGCATAAATTTGCCTACTTTTAAACATGGAGACAATCCAATACTGCTCTAATTATAAATTAAACTTATTTTCAAAATTTAAAATTATTTAAGATGCAAATGACCTTTCTCCTAACTTTGACTTCAATATTTAAGATGTTTTATTAAAACTTTCCCACTTTTTTTTTTCTATTCTGTTTATCATATTTGCCTTCAGCCATTTTATAAAAACAAACATTTTTAGAGCTTGTTTACTTTAAGCTTGTGGACTACATCAAGAAATATCCATAAACATGTCTCTGCTTAATTTTGTGCACTTAATTAACAGTGAATAAAGACATATATTTGACAAATGCCTGGGTTGCTTGAACAATTATTTCTTTTCTGTTAGTGACTGTTTATGTAATTATTCTTTTGATATTATCATAACTGTCTTATGTTATCTGCCCACAAGTTCTGCAATATTTTTTACTTCATTAATTACTTGATGCAGTGAGAACATCCTGGACTTCTGAAATGCAAACAAAGAAATAGAAAGTATGGTAGATTTCAAGTATGATATTTTAGAATGGCAAATGGTTTCTCACTCCCAGAACTAGGTAAATCATTGCATCGTAAAATAAGGATCCAAGCAATGTTATCAATCACACTACCTGATAAACTTTTATTGCAGAAATAAAGAACTAAACTTAGATTCTAATGATAATAAACATAGATTTCATATTTTTCTTAAAGGTGAAATTTTCAACCTAATGTATGATAACTAGTGATATAATTGGCAGAGATTATATTAAACTCCTGGACCAAAACATACGCAAAAGAATGCTTTCCAATCTGTTTGAGTGTAAGTTAAGTGAATGTATTCACGAGCAAATGATCCCTAGTCATAATTATAGTGGACTGTAATAGGTTTAATATATGATAACCTAGTTTATATTTGACTTTACCACACTTTAGTATCAATTTAAACAATCTTCAAAGAAATATAATAATCTTTGAACTATGTATAGTAATAATAATGATAGTATGGGTAAAGATACATGAATAGAAAGTTACTAAGAATTTAACCACACATTCAAAATAAAACTATTGTTGGTAATAGCTTAAACAAAAAAACTACTAAGGCATGGATGATTAAAGAAGAATGCTCAAATAGTGTCTCATGTTCAATTTTTTTTTTTTAAGTATGAATCACAAAGCTATGTATTCAAGTTACCAGAATCATGCTCTAAAGAACAACTTAGAAATGGAAGTGAAAATCACCAGGGACTATGACAAATATGTTATGATCCAGTGTAGTGGTTAATACTATGTGCCAACTTGACTGGGTGTGTCTGCAAGGGTGTTTTTTTCAGGAAGAAATTAGCATTTGGATTATCAGACTATTAAAGAAGATCCACATTCACCAATGTGGGCATATTGGTTGAGGGCCTAAACAGAACAAAAAGTGGAGAAAGGGCAAATTCTCTCTCTCTTAATCTTGGACACCATTTTTTTCACCCTGGGATCTCCCCCACATTGTAAATTCTCAGGTCTTCAGTCTTAGACTGGGAGTTCCAGCATGGACTCCCCCTTTTTTCTCAGGCCATTAAAATCAAGTTTTGAATTATATCACCAGCTTCCCCAGGTCTCTAGTTTACAGTCAGTAGTAGTGAAAGTTACTCGTCATTTCCAACTCTTTGAGATCCCATGGACTATAAAGTCCATGGAATTCTCCAGGCCAGAATACTGGAGTGGGTAGACTTTCCCTTCTCCTAATCCAAGCATTGAAGCCAGGTCTCCCGTATTGCAGATGGATTCTTTACCAGCTGAGCCACAAGGGAAGCCCAACAGCCATTAGATTGTGGTATTAATACATTTCAGCTTCCATGAAACAGTTCCCTTAACAAATCTCTTCTCATAAGAATCTGCCTGCAATGCAGGAGACCTGGGTTCCATTCCTGGATCAGGAAGATCCCCTGGAGAAGGGAATGGCTACCCACTCCAATACCTTTGCCTGGAGAATCCCATGGACAGAAGAGCCTGGCGGGCTATGGCCCATGGGGTCTCAGAGCTGGACACGACTGAGAAACTAACGCTTTAACATTCTTATTTTTCTATGAAACTATCTTATTCGTTCTATTTCTCTAGCGTACCATAACACAGACAACTACATCAGTTATCCAGTGTCTAAACTGAAAAGGAACGAGACCAGAGTACTTCTGTGCTTGTCTTTCAGCGCATCCGAAGCTCTCCTTATCCTGGAGAACAAGATGGCAAAAAGTAAACTAGTTGATAGCACTGTCAACTAGTATGATGTTTTTTGCTAAACAGGATATAACAAGTAATATTAAACTGAATGGAGACCATCATTATGCGGTACAGGTTTCTATTATTGGTGATACATTTTTCTAAAATGTTGTCGATAGAAATTTTGCAATTATCCTTTCTTACTGTTTTTAGAACAAAAGAGAAAATAGATGAGCAGTCAAATCAATAGCTAACAGTGTGGCCTTGTTAGTCTTTCATGACCCTAACACTCTTCAGTGGGTCCAAAAGTTCGAAACTATATACATAATGTTAATAGTACTTGGACATTATTTACCTTTTGCCTCTCATTCTCTCATTAAGTGCCAGTGAACATTTCCAGAGACTGCAACTGTATGTGATAAAATGCAAATACTTTTGATAATCCAAATTTCTTATATTAAGCATTATATAAAGGAAATTTGAAAAATGTAGATAGTACAGGCTTCTCCATTGGTTCAGCAGTAAAGAATCTGCCTGCAATATAGGCGATGTGTGTTCGATCCCTGGGTCAGGAAGATCCCTGGAGAAGGAAATGGCAGTTCACTCCAGTAATCTTGCCCAGGAAATCCTATTGACAGATAAGCCTGGTGGGCTACAGTCCATGCAGTCACAAAAGAATCAGACATAACTGAGTGACTAAATAACAACAACAAAGAGATACTAATGTTCTCAATTATTTTGCTTTCAAAAATACAATCACCTTCAGGGGAAAAGATACTATCCATGTTTACGGGAAATAAGATTATTGTGATATTTAAATCAAGTAAAATCAATGCTTTAAACTAATAGTTTTACTTTCTAATTTAGTAACTACTTCTAGAGATAATTTACATAAACAGAAACTTTCAGAATCCTCAAAAATATTTAATTATCCTGGTTCCTGAGAATTTCCTGAGAAACAAACACTTTATGAACAGATAATGTTTGAGAACAAATGACTTAAATTATTAGATTTATAATTTATAATTCAATAATATCAAAGTAAGAATGATAGCAAAATGTCAGTAATGTCTAAAGGGCAATTATAAAGTCTCATATATGTAGAACACCAGGGAAGTAACATCTATGCTCACATCAGGTACAAGCATAAGGCTGCATGTTTAAATACATAATTCCTATCAGGATTCAAGGCATCCATTACTGGACTTTCCAGGTGGTACTACTGGTAGCGAATCTGCCTGCCAATGTAGGAGACTCAAGAGACAAGGGTTTGCTCAGTGGGTCAGGAAGATACCCTAGAGTGGAAAATGGCAACCCATTCCAGTATTCTTGTCTGAAAATTTCCATGGATGGAGGAGCCTGGTGGGCTACAGTCCACGGGGATGCAAAGAGTCGGACACAACTGAGCGACTTAATTTTCACTTTCACTTTCTTTGGGATTGTAATGAAAACTGACCATTTCCAGTCCTGTTGCCATTGCTGAGTTTTCCAAATTTGCTGGCATATTGAATGCAACACTTTCACAGCATCATCTTTCGGGATTTGGAATAGTTCAACTGGAATTCCATCTCCTCCACTAACTTTGTTCGTAGTGATGCTTTCTAAGGCCAACTTGACTTCACATTCCAGGATGTCTGGCTCTAAGTGAGTGATCACACCGTGATTATCTGGGTGGTGAAGATCTTTTTTGTATAGTTCTGTGTATTCTTGCCACCTCTTCTTAATATCTTCTGCTTCTGTCATGTCCGTACCATTTCTGTCCTTTATTTAGCCCATTTTTGCATGAAATGTTCCCTTGGTATCTCTAATTTTCTTGAAGAGCTATCCAGTCTTTCCCATTCTATTGTTTTCCTCTATTTCTTTGCAATGATCGCTGAGGATGGCTTTCTTATCTCTCCTGGTTATTCTTTGTAACTCTGCATTCAAATGGGAATATTTTTCCTTTTCTCCTTTGGTTTCTGCTTCTCTTCTTTTCACAGCTATTTGTAAGACCTCCTCAGACAGCAATTTTGCTTTTTTGCATTTCTTTTCCATGGGGATGCTCTTGAACCCTGTCTCCTGTACAATGTCACGAAGCTTCGTCCATAGGTCACCAGGCACTTATTCTATCAGATCTAGTCCCTTAAATCTATTTCTCACTTCCACTGTATAATCATTAGGGATTTGATTTAGGTCATACCTGAATGGTCTAGTGGTTTTCCCTACTTTCTTCAATTGTGAGTTTGGCAATAAGGAGTTCATGATCAGAGCCACAGTCAGCTCCCGGTCTTGTTTTTGCTGACTGTGTAGAGCTTCTCTATCTTTGGCTGCAAAGAATATAATCAATCTGATTTCGGTGTTGACCATCTGGTGACGTCCATACGTAGAGTTCTCTTGTGTTGTTGGAAGAGGGTGTTTGCTATGACCAGTGCAATATCTTGGCAAAACTCTATTAGCCTTTGCCCTGCTTCATTGTGTACTCCAAGGCCAAATTTGCCTGTTACTCCAGGTGTTTCTTGACTTCCTACTTTTGCATTCCAGTCCCCTATAATGAAAAGGACATCTTTTTTTGGGTGTCAGTTTTAAAAGATCTTGTAGGTCTTCACAGAACTGTTCAACTTCAGCTTCTTCAGTATTACTGGTTGGGGCAAAGGCTTGGATTACCATGATATTGAATGGTTTGCCTTGGAAATGAACAGAGATCATTCTTTCATTTCTGAGATTGCATACAAGTACTGCATTTTGGAGTCTTTTGTTGACCATGATGGCTACTCCATTTTTGCTAAGGGCTTCCTGCCCACAGTAGTAGATATAATGGTCATCTGAGTTAAATTCACCCATTCCAGTCCATTTTAGTTTCCTGATTCCTAGAATGTTGACCTTCACTCTTGCCATCTCCTGTTTGACCACTTCCAATTTGCCTTGATTCATGGACCTAACATTCCAGGTTCCTATGCAATATTTCTCTTTACAGCATCGGACCTTGCTTCTATCACCAGTCCCATCCACAACTGCGTATTGCTTTTGCTTTGGCTCCATCCCTTCATTCTTTCTGGAGTTATTTCTCCACTGATCTCCAGTAGCATATTGGGCACCTACCGACCTGGGGGATTTCTCTTTCAGTATCCTATCATTTTGCCTTTTCATACTGTTCATGGGGTTCTCAAGGCAAGAATCCTGAAGTGGTTTGCCATTCCCTTCTCCAGTGGACCCCATTTTGTCAGACCTCTCCACCATGACCCAACTGTCTTGGGTGGCCCCACACAGCATGGCTTAGTTTCATTGAGTTAGACAAGCCTATGGCCCATGTTATCAGATTGGCTAGATTTCTCTGATTATGGTTTTAGTGTGTCTGCCCTCTGATGCCCTCTCGCAACACCTACCATCTTATTTGGGTTTCTCTTACCTTGGATGTGGGGTATCTCTTCACGACTGCTCCAGCAAAGCGCAGCTGCTGCTTCTTGCCTTGGACAAGGTGATCTCATGGTGGACCCTCCTGGCCTTGAATGTGGAGTAGCTCCTCTCGGCCCTCCTGGGCTTCCCTGTCATCAAGAGCTGGACTCTAAACCGAAAGTTGGTCTGGGAAAGGATCCACTTCAAAGTTTATATTCTTGTTGACAGAACTCAGTTCCTAGAGACTGTGGACTGCTGTTTCCGATTCTTGGAATGAAGGGAACGAAGACTGCCCTCAGTTCCTTGCCAAAAGGACTTCTCTAACTTTGCCTCTCCAAACTGGGGTAGCCAGGAAGGCAACAGGGAGTCTTAGAAAGACACAAGTCACAATCTTCAGGCTAACGGTCTCCCAACTGAGCTATTTGATTCACAGTATAAAGAACAATCTTATGTATCCCAATCACATATATGATATCTTATCCACTGTGCCGTATTTTATTGCTTAAAAACAAGTCACCAGACAGCCAACTCAACACAATACAAAGAGGACTAGATAAAACAAGAGTGTAGATATCCAGAGACAGGGATTACTAAAGTCACTGTAAGTAAACCCAGTAATACATGACTATATTCCCAAGCATGGGGGGGTGGCGGGAAATCTCTAGTTATTATTTTTAAAAAATATTTTAACTCATATATACATTTTATGATCAATTTGGTGATAAGTTCAGTTTTGATATGATTTAGGATGAAAAGATGGCCATGCATTTACTTCCTATTCCACATATATCTGAATTTCCTAGATGAAAGATAATAAGTAAATACTCTTTTTTAACAATTCTAATAACATGCTATTGGTCCCACTGGGGAATTGTATATCCAGTTTACTGAGGTCATTGTAAAGGTGGAACTAAAATTAAATCATGGAGGGCTAAGGAACATTATGAGGTAAAAAGCTGTCTTTGAGAAAGAAAGATTGTCAGGTAATAGGACTAGCAGAAACAGATTCACAGAATGAATTAAGTCAAAACTTCCTGGAAAGTGCATCCCTGGGCTATATCATTGGATGGGTTTACCAAAGTTAGGAAGGGGTCAGATCATGAAAGATGTGCCTGCTAATAAAATTCATTTAATCTTTTCACCTGAAAATTATCGAGAAATACAGCTTTAATTATGATAAGTTGTATTTTCACAATGTAATCCATCAATCAATTAATGATAATATTTACAGATATTATACTGGAGTTAATGGTATGAAATGATTTGAGGAATTCATATTATTATCAGCAGAAAATTAAGAAGCCCTCTGTTATTATCCAGGTAAGAAGTTTTGAAGATGTGAAGATACAATATCAGAAAACAGAATAAAAGATCATGTAAGGTAGAAAAGATCACACATTTCCAAAGTGGACTCTGTTAATTAATAGGTATTTGAGATGGTGGTAGAATAGTATAGACAATTACCTTCCCTTAAGTCTGAAGTTAATGTAAGTCCACTGTAGTAAACTTTTATTTTATTAAAATCTGGCTTTATAGACCTGAAGTAGGACCTGATAGTCTCCATTTTTCACAGACTTCAGGCAGGAGAGAGCAAGAGTAAACATGGACATTTCAGGAATCAGTGAACTAAAATGGATGGGAATAGGTGAATTTAATTCAGATGACCAGTACTCTACTACTGTGGGCAAGAATCCCTTCAGTAGAAATAGAGTAGCCCTCATAGTCAACAAAAGAGTTTGAAATACAATACTTGGGTGCAATCTTAGAAAATAACTGACAGAATGATCTTAGTTTGTTTTCCAGGCAAACCATTCAATATAACAGTAATTCAAGTCTATGCCACAACAAATAATGCCAAAGAAGCTGAAGTTGAACAGTCCTATGAAAACCTACAAGACCTTCTAGAACTAACACTGAAAAAAAAAAAAAAAAAGATGTCCTTCTCCTCATTACGGACTGGAATGCAAAAGTAGGAAGTCAAGAGGTACCTGTAGTAACAGGCAAGAATTGCTTGGAGTAAAACATTAAGCAGGGCAATGGCTAGCAAAGTTTTGCCAAGAGAATGCACTGGTCATAGCAAACAGCCTCTTGCAACAACACAATAGACGACTTTACACATGGACGTCACCAGATGGTCAACACCGAAATCAGATTAATTATACTCTTTGCTGCCAAAGATGAAGCAGCTCTATATAGTCAGCAAAAACAAGACCTGGAGCTGACTGTGGCTCAGATTATGAGTCACAGATTATGACTGTGGCTCAATAATTATGTGGCTCATAATTATTACAAATTCAGACTTAAATTGAAGAAAGTAGGAAAAACCTATAGACAATTCAGATATGACTTAAATCAAATCCCTTATGATTATACAGTGAAGGTGACAAATAGATTCAAGAGATTAGATCTGGTAGATAGAGTGCCTGAAGAACTATGGACAGTGTTTCAGAACACTGTACAGGAGGCAGTGACTAAAACCGTCCCCCAGAAAAAGAAATGCAAGAAGGCAAAGTGGTTGTCTGAGGAGGCCTTATAAATAGATGAGAAAATATGAGAATGAAAGGTAAAGGGAAAAAGGAAAGATATACCTAATTCAATGCAGAGTTCTAGAGAACCAACTTCGCTGGTGGCTCAGATGGTAAAGAGTCCACTGCAATGCCTGAGACCTAGGCTCCGATCCCTGTCTGGGGAAGATCCCTTGGAGAAGGAAATGGCAACCCACTCTGGTATTCTTATGTGGAGAAGTCCATGGACAGAGGATCCTGATGGGCTACAGTTCATGGGGTCACAAAGAGTCGGACATGACTGAGTGACTAACTCTTTCACTTTTTTTTTTCCCCAAGGAGAGATAAGAAAGCCTTCTAAAGTGAACAATGCAAAGACATAGAGGAAAACAGTAGAATGGGAAAGACTAGATATCTCTTCAAGAAAATGGAAGATACCAAGGGAACATTTCATGCAAAGATGGACACAATAAAGAACAGAAATAGTAAGCACCTAACAGAAGCAAAATAAATTAAGAAGAGGTGCTAAGAATAGAGAGAAGAAATATACAAAAAAGACCTTCATGACCCAGAGAACAATAATGATGTAGCCACTCCCCTAAAGCCAGACATTGAGGACTGTGAAGTCAAGCAGGCCTTAGGAAGCATTGCTATGGACAAAACTAGTGGAGATAATGGAATTCCAGCTCAGCTATTACAAATCCTAAAGATGATGATGTTAAAGTGCTCAATATGCCGACTGCTTTAAAAAACTCACTAGTGGCCACAGGACTAAAAAGGTCAGTTTTGATACAGTTCCAAAGAAAGGCAATGCCAAAGAATGCTCATACAATTGCATTCAAAAGGTATCTTTGGTGAAGTATAGTCTATTTTACTACTTCCATTGGTTCAAGAAAATCAACTCCTCATTAATCTCTAAAGCTGAAAAGGACCAGATCATGTGACCTGCCTCTTGAGAAACCTGTGTGAAGGTTAGGAAGCAATGGTTAGAACTGGACATGGAACAACAGACTGGTTCCAAATAGGAAAAGAAGTACGTCAAGGCTGTACATTGTCACCCTGCTTATTTAACTTATATGCAGAGTACATCATGAGAAACGCTGGGCTGGAGGAAGCACAAGCTGGAATCAAGATTGCCAGGAGAAATATCAATAACCTCAGATATGCAGATGACACCACCCTTATGGCAGAGAGTGAAGAAGAACTAAAGAGCCTCTTGATGAAAGTGAAAGAGGAGAGTGAAAAAGTTGGCTTAAAACTCAACATTCAGAAAACTAAGATCATGGCATCTGGTCCCATCACTTCATGGGAAATAGATGGGGAAACAGTGGAAACAGTGGCTGACTTTGTTTTTCTGGGCTCCAAAATCAATGCAGACAGTGATTTCAGCCAATAAATTAAAAGATGCTTACTCCTTGGAAGGAAAGTTATGACCAACCTAGACAGCATATTAAAAAGCAGAGACATTACTTTGTCAGCAAAGGTCCATCTAGTCAAGGCTATGGTTTTTCCAGTGGTCATGTATGGATGTGAGAATTGGAGTATAAAGAAAGTTAGTGCCAAAGAATTGATGCTTTTGAACTGTGGTGTTGGAGAAGACTCTTGAGAGTCCCTTGAACTGCAAAGAGATCCAACCAGTCCATCCTAAAGCAGATCCATCCTGGGTGTTCATTGGAGGAGCTGATGTTGAAGCTGAAACTCCAATACTTTGGCCACCTGATGCGAAGAGCTGACTCATTTGAAAAGACCCTGATATTGGGAAAGACTGAGGGCAGGAAGAGAAGGGGACTGTAGTGGATGAGATGGTTGGATGGCGTCACAGACTCAATGGACATGTGTCTGGGTGGACTCTGGGAGCTGGTGATGGACAGGGAGGCCTGGTGTGCTGAGGTTCATGGGGTCGCAAAGGGTCGGACACGACTGAGAGACTGAACTGAATATTGGGAGGTATATTGGAAGGAGAGAAACAGTGCACATGGCAAATGGCGATTACTCCTTTGATTAATACTGCTCCAGCTTGTTTCCTCATTTTCTATAAAGTGGGATTCAAATAAAACTCCCAAAAGAATGATAACAATGACTATATGGAAACAATGACTATATGGAAACTATATGGATAACAATGACTATAAGGAAAGACTTAAACTTTATCCTTTGAGGAGAATGGAAAACAAAAGGTTGACTAAAAACAATTGTTATTAGAAAGAATTGACAAGTAATAAACATCTGAGATATGGATTCAGCTTGTAGTAGTACAAGTGTACATAGCCATTTAAATTTATTTTCCTCTTTTAGAACAAATGCTTTTTCATTTTACTCCTCTATAGTCCTTTTTCCTGGAGGAGCAGTATTCCTTTCAGTCTGGTAATTGTGCTTCCTTCTTGCTCCAAATATATCAATATTTCCTACGTGTGCTGTGCTTAGTCATTCAGTCATGTCTGACTCTTTGTGACCCCATGGACTGTAGCCCACAAGGCTCCTCTGTCCATGGGGATTCTTCAGGCAAGAATACTGAATTGGGTTGCCATTCCCTTATCCAGGGCATCTTCCCAACCCAGGAATTGAACCTAGATCTCCCACATTGCAGGTGGATTCTTTACCATACCAGGGGAATCCAATTATTTCCTATATGATCTGCTAATTTCTGATTCAAATGTTTATTGGAGACAGTTGATTAGGTATGGGATTATTGATTTGGTGTGGGAATCTTTTCCTAGAAACTTCTAAACTGAAGCTGAGATTGTTTATTCTCTGCTTGGATTTCTAATATATACAATTTGTAGCATTGAGCTCCATCAGTTGACAAATTTGGTTAGAAATGAGAGAACAGAGCCAATATGCAAAGAAAAGCAAGAGGATGCAATTTTATATAAATATGAATTGAAAGGAAAGTGAAAGTCATTCATTCATGTCTGACTCTTTGCAACCCCATGGACTATACAGCCCATGGAATTCTCCAGGCCAGAATACTGGAGTGGGTAGCCTTTCTCTTCCCCAAAGGGTCTTCCCAACCCAGGGATTAAACCCAGGCCTCCCACATTGCAGGCAGATTCTTTACCAGCTAAGCCACAAGGGAAACCCAAATATGAATTAGATATTCTGAATTATTCTTCCATTCTTTGGCTTTCCTAATCTCCAGGAGTTTTGGTTATCAAATATTTCAAACACTGTAGGCATATCATCAACTCTACATCCTGAAGTCTATACCAGGACTGTATAAAAAGGTATGGCAGTACCTTTTTTTTTTTTTCCTGTAAAGCAAGGTATGACAAATTCAATCTCAACATTATTCACAGTAAAATACAAAATAATATTTTTTTTTCCATTTCTTTCCTTTTCTCAATTTTGTCATAGGCACTACTCTATAGGGTTCAGTAAAGTTCATTTTTATGTCAACCAAACTTTATTGATTCAGTTCAGCTTCATGGGTTTGCCCTGAAGTATTGCTCACCCTCAAAGAATGCTAATCAAGTAATTCCATGACATCTATATAACCTTGCAGTAAAAGCATACCGGTGTAAAGGTGGGTGAATTACAGTCTATTTGATGCTTGATTTATTCTACAGCTGTCTCCAGCAATGAAATATAGCAGCTAGGAACTAAAGGTTGGGTGGTTTTCAAACAGATTAGGAATCATATGGTGAAGAGGGTAGATCCCTAGGGGAACACTAAGAATGAATTGGTGTACTTAAAAACTCTTGGTTTTGTCATGGTCTGGTTTACATTTGGATTTGTTTCTGACTAAAATAAGTTAGAAGTTGGATAGGCACACATATTTTTATTTCTTTGCTAATCTACTTAGAATAACTAAGAAACATTTCATCTAACTACTGTAGGAACAGTTAGTACTTAAAAATCTTTACTGATACAAAAGAAAAATAGGATGTGCTTAACATCAATGGAGAGCCAGGTTCTACACGTGCCATTTTCACTTAATCATGCCACTGAGCCACTGTCCAAACACCCCTGAGGATCTAGCTGCTCTGAAATATTTATAAGTAAATAATAATTACTTATTTTTGAAAGTGAATAATATTGTCATATTATTATTAAAAAAAAGAGGCAAGCTTCCTTTTTCTTCTGGTCAAGTTTAGAAAATTCAACAATAGTATAGTTTTCTGACATTGCTACAGTAATACTTAATGAAAAAGGCACCATTATAATATCCAACTAGTACTTTTAGATATTTATAATCTGACATTTCAAATTCTTATGCAAAATATTGGTTTGAAATATCCCCTAAAATGTAATATGGCATTATTAATTTAATCATATATAGAACAATGAGGCCATGTACACTTGCTTTACTATGCAATGAAAAGGTAATTTAATAGTAAAGAATCTAAAATAGTTTTCTTCTCAAGTATCAATTTAGAATCAATACTTATCCTTTTCTATAGTTCATCATTATATACATGGAGTAACAGAATTTGTTAATTTTGATGAAGCATTATACAATTCACAAAAGACAAGTTTAAACATGAACTATTAATACATGATTTAAAAATTGAGTAAAGTTAAACTTTTAATATATTTGCAATTCTACCAGGTATCTGAAAATACAGCATTTGGTGTGTAGGATACATGGGTAGTATTATAGATGACAGGTCATTCTTCAACAAAAGAATGATTAAATATGAAAAGGGGGATATAATATTTAATATTAATATAAGATAGCCAAGTAAATCATCTAAAGATGAAAAAATAAAGGTTATTTTGAATTTGAATTGCACTATAATTTAAAACAGTCTGACATTATACATGTCACTTAGGCTGCCATCTCCTCTTTCTTCCTTGGGTCACATCACCCTTGTTCTTTATGAAATGTGCCGCATACTAAGTTGTTTCAGTTGTGTCCAACTCTGTGTGACCCTGTGGACTGCAACCTGCCAGGCTCCTCTGTCCATGGGATTCTCCATGCAAGATTACTGGAGTGGGTTGTTATGCTCTCCTCCAGGGGATCTTCTCAACCCAGGGATTGAACCTGCATCTCTTATGTCTAACCTGAATTGGCAGGAGGGTTCTTTACCACTAGCACCACCTGGAAAGTCACCTAAAATTATTTCTATTTTTCTTTTCCTATTAACAAGGGATGAAACATTTCTTTTTTTTTTCTTTCTTTTAAAGTGGTTTACAAATGCTTTTATTAACTTAATAAATTCAAGTTCCCTCCTTCAGAGGTCACTAGAATTAGTGAGTGTACTTCATGATTATTTAAATTATTGTAATCATCTGAAGGTAATTTTTTGCCAGTAGCTGATCCTTGCTTTGTTTGGGATAGTTCAGAATTGCGTGACCTATTTTCCTTCAAATTTTAGATTTCATAATCTCTATTGGCCAATTTGGCTGTATGAATAAGTGTTTTATTAATAATACTCCTGATGTAAGAGTAGCTGCAACTGCTTTGTGACTAAAATGTAATCTGCATACATTAAAAATACTCTGAAAAAAATATTTTTACTTAATATATCCTTAACAATGTAAATTTGTATAAACATTTCAGAGTCAACCTGTTTATGTGACCCTTTGGCTAATTCAAACAAAAAATCTGCATTGACAGTCTGTGTTATTTAATTGTTTGAATAAAAAGAAAGAATGTGGCTACTCATAAAGAAGGATCTCATACCCTGCTAAGTTATTCAGGAGTATCTCAATCATCCCACCATAAATAAATTGTGGTTTATCCATATGAGTGGATATACCACAGAAATTAAAAAAAAAAAGATTAAAATATTGATACATGCAACAATATAATGAATCAAAATCCTTAGGCTGAGTGAAAGAATCTATGCAAAAAGATCACAGGTTGTATGAAAATTCACACTGATTGACAGTTCCAGAAATCATAGCAGTGATTATCTGATTTATCTGATTATCAGGGGAAGACATGAGAATTTCTGTATGTGACTGACATGCCCATTAAGTAGACATTTTGATTCTAGTGATAGTCCCCTCAGACCTTCTGTTTTTCATTGGGCTATGGATTTTTCCATGAATATGCAAGATCTGTCAGAAATTATTTCAACATCTTTACAGCTCTCAGAATTCTTAAATGTACTTTTTCAATGTCCAGATGTTCTGTAACACCTGAACCTGGCTAATAGAGTTTTCATTACTTAAACTTGGGGAGAAGATGGGAAAATGGTGACAAATTTGCCATACTTCACAGAAGACGTAGCAGTTCTTCATGAGTAAATAATTCTCTATTATCCAGTGTATGGAAATAGTTGTTCTAAATAATGCACTACATTTTTAAATGTCTTACTTGTATCAGGGAATTACCTAATTTCATGCCTCTATAGCCAGCAACAGAGCTCCATGAAACTTTATTTTCACCTATTATAAATATCCCCCTTAACTATCAATGTTTAAAATACTGTGCAAAATTGTCAAAATTATGCTTGTTCTTTTCAAACGATCAATCCACCCAACTATCTCTACCCTTATTTATCAAACGTTTTAAATTAAACTGCATCTGGCTTGTGAAGGAAGAAGTGTAATACCCTTTGGAAAAAGATACCCAAAGCGTCAGAAATATTCAATCTTTCTGGTGGTTGCATGGCTAGACAATAATTAGAGACTAGATTGCATTCAAGGTCTTCTGCTGGATATACTTCAACGGGTTGCCTTGCTACCTTTAAAGCAATGATAACATAGAATAGATAGTGATAAAGGTTTGCATGTGTCCAAATGATTATTTTAAGGGTCTTAGCTTGGCAGATCATGTTCTATAAATCAAAAAAACTTCCACATATACATAAAGAGAAGATGACAGAGCATTCATATTTTTAACAGAATGATTGTGTCATGAATGACTATATTCTAAAAAGAAAAATAAAAATGGAAAAAAATAGATGACATATCTAAGGAAAGTGAATTTATTTTGGTAGTGGCAATGACTTTATCATTGAGAAATAAGTATTTAGTCCAAAGCCAAAAGGAAACTGTACATTATTTTTTTTTATGATTTTACTTTTACACTTAATTTCAGAAACAGATATACTATATGTTAGTCAGTGATTATATTTTCATCGGTAGTTTCACTGGTACTTAATAATTTTCTTATTTTATTTGGATTTATTTCATAAGCAAATAGCAACAGATTTTTACTCTCAATTCAGACTAAGTGATTTCAGTATATATGCTGTCTCAAAATGAACTTAACAAAATGCAAAATAGTACTATCACCCACAATCCTTTGCAGATAGACATTAGTTAATATATAATTACAATATTCTTAAAAGTACTCATGTCTAATGTTAGTAACTTAGAAGAGATATACAGATATCTAGACTTCTATTTTAAATCATTTTCCAAATTCAAATTATTTCTCACTCTTTTCATCTATCTGTCCAGTCATCTCATGTTCTCAAACAGAATGCTTTTCATACACTGAACCATATAAAAATAAATAATATCACAACCTTTAGTGACAGTCACAGTAACAGAGAGAACTATTTCCGTAATAAAGGGATATTAGCTAAAATCTTCCCACTACACCCTTGAAAGAAAGGGTACAAGGTAAAGTGTTGATTTTCTTGTTTGACAAAATAAAGAAAGAAAAAAAAAAAAGATTAAATCTGTCAAGCAAACTATCATCTTCACTTTTACTAGAAACATTTGTGGTTATCGATTTTGACAAAAACCCTTTCAAACTGAGAACAATTATGTTCAGTTGCCCAATTATCCTTTGGAATTCAGGTGTTTTCCCATTAGGGATGTTTAGAGAAGTTCTTGTAAAGATAAGTTGTTGTGTGAAATTATTTCCAAGTGAACATCAATACCTATTTTTAGTAGGAAGTTCAGATACCCTGGTATCAGCCTTATCTTCTCCAAAACTAAAACATCCCTGGCAGACATTCTGTTCACATTATTAATTCTTTAAAATTAAGTTCACAGACTTTCTAATATCCTTTTGTATTGAATAATCATCACAATCAAATGTTCCTATCAACATTCATTTCCTGTTTAAAATGCAATTTCTTTGGCCTTTGTATATGGCATATTGACTCTATGATCCTATTATTTTCTTTAAAATGAGAAATTACACTTTTAAACCAACCTATCTTGTTTAATTTTTTATATATACATATGTTACAAAAACATATACTTTTATACAAATATTACATAAAATCAAGATGCAATCTCTCATTTGTTTACCATTTCCTGTGGTTTAGTTCATCCTTAATTTTAAAATACATGGCAATACTTCATTGAAAGAAAAAATCTTTCACTATTATTTTTAAAATATTCTTAGGAGAAATCATTATCAAGACGAGTGGAAAAATGGAAAACAGATGAAGAATTGGAAGAAACAAAGTAAAAATAAAAATACGTATCTGGAAACAAGAGCTTATTCTTTGCAAGTTTTGGGCAGTGTTCTACGAGAAAATAACTGTAATGTCATTCTACCTTTTCAATATAATAATTTATTACTAGGCAGGAAATTCAGATACAAATTATGAAATTGTTGAGATATCACAGCATAAATAATGGATAAATTCAAGTGTTTCATCCATTAAAATGTCTAAAGTAGGAAAATTAAGTCTATAATCTAAATGTGTTTGATAAAGAAATCATGCATATTCATAGTGTGCTTGTTATTTATGTAATTCTGGGGTAATTTATTTCAGATGCTAGACTGGCATAGATAGTTTTTTTTTGTTTTTTTTTTTTTAGTTTTACTTTGTGATTTAACTGAAAGAAAACATTGTTAGGGAATAGGAGAGAGAAAAACAAGCAATACTAAGAATATATTAAGAAGGTAATTTAAACTATAATTTATTGCTGAAATACCTATAAAGAAGGAATTATCAAAAATTATATCCTACAATTCCACACTCATGTGACTTTTTTCCCCAAGTGGTTAATTTTCAATTTGAATTTGAATGTTATTTTTGGCTACATATTTTATTTTTAAATTAAAAATGGTGACATCTAATTTGTGGACAGAGTGTGAACAATTAATTATATGAACAGAGAGTCTAAGCAGTGTTTGAAATTTTAAGTCTCTATAAAACTATACTTCCAAATTGTTAGAAACTGCTTCCAATGTCTGCTGATATTTTTTATTCCATTGCTTTCCACGTTAAATAAAACAGAGAATAAAATTAAAGACAAATCCATTTTCACCTAGAGCATCCAAATACTAGTAGAAGTTTGTTCACATTGAAGAGTATTGCTACTGCTAAGTCACTTCAGTTGTGTCCAACTCTGTGCGACCCCATCCCTGGGATTCTCCAGGCAAGAACACTGGAGTAGGTTGCCATAGAATGTCTTTTAAAAAGATGTGAACTATATATTTCAAAGTAAATTTTAAATATAAACTCTAAAATATATTTGGCTACTTTTATTTGCCTTTCATTGTTTCGGGAAAGAGTGTAAGTATACTCTATTTAAGAAATCAGTGGACTCCTAAATTGAGCATTCTAAAAATTATATCCAAATAAATCTGACATTCTTTTGGCTCCTATGAAAAACTGAATTATAGTATTAACCACAAAGTAAAGCATTGTTTCTTTGCTTTTGCTTAGAACAGCTTTTAGGACTTCCATGATCAAAAAACAACTAATTTCATAAATTCATAACCAATCAAGGAGTCAATTTATGTCAGGTAGATCTGAATGAATGTTAAGAAAACCGATCAATTCTTCAAGGTATTTTCAAAGCATTCTAGTATATAAGAACTATCTTAAGAGAGGCAAGGAAAAACACAACTTGGCCTCCCTCCAAGGAAGAATATTTCTTAAAGATTAATATATACTCTAATCTGTGATATTTCAAGTTGAAGACCATGAAAAATATAAGTAGTGTTTCAAATGGGAGAAAATGATAGGAGGAACTGAAATCTGTCTCTCTCCATTGATGTGATGTGTCTAAGATAAGGACAATGAAATATAAGAGCAGGAATGTAAACTAGAATGGCCCTTAATGAAATTGTCTATAATTTCATGCTTTTTACTCTAATCATAAATTTTTAAAAATAAATCCAACAATATTTAATAACCTGAAAAAATTTACTGATGTAAACAACTAAATGCTAAGATTGGGCTATTTTTCATTTCTTTTAAGGGTTATTTTAAAATCATACCTGAGATTTCAAGAAAGTAGGGGAAATAGGAAGCATTTATAAGAATTCAATGTGGGTACTGAAGCCAGGTTTTACCACTAGACAACTACCAGTCATAGTGTCACAATGGGAAAATCTTTCATGATTGTTCTGAAAACAAGAAATGAGGCATAATCCCAACTTATAAAAAGCAGTGGATATGTGCAAGAAAACTCTCAGGGAAAGTCTACCAGAAAAAACAAAATCAAAAAACAAAAGTGACAGGTTCAAAAAGTGGTAGAGAAGTGACAATACCACTAGGTTATGGCTAAATGAGATGATTTTCTCTGAGACTCCTTAAACAGAATGAGTCTCAAACAGGGGTTGAGACTCATGAATTTAGGATTAAAATTCACACTATAAGCACATACAAAGGACCCAAAAACGACACGGTTATCTAAAGTGGTGCAGATGGTCCACCACCTTATTCAATTTTTTTCTCTAGAATAGTAACTCCTCAAACAGATTTGTTAGAATTTTCTAGATGAAGTTCAAATAGACATGTTAGTAAACAAGCAAAAAACAAAACAAAACAAAACAAAACAAAAAAACACCTCATATTATGAAATAGGCTGACATCCATCATCAATTCAGCAAACATTATTTGAGTACTAATTATATTCTAGATACTGCTCAAAATTTTAGGCATCCTCTAGTAAACAACAAAGGAAAAAATAACCCTTGCATTCACAGTACTTGTGTTTTGATTAAGGAGAGGCAGGAAATTCAATATATAGCTGCATGCTATGGTTAAAAATAAAACTTCTATGGGAATCTATGAGTAAGATAGATGGAGAGTATAGAGGTGAGGGGGTATCATAATGAATAAGACACAGTAGAAACCAACCAACCAAAATGACCAACATTTCTCCAGTTAGCCTTCTGTCACCAGTGATATTAAATAGAAGAATTAACCAGCAAAATTTGCAGAAGTTTTAGGGCCCACAACAGATTTCCCAAATTGTGAATCCGGCAAAGGACATGAGAACCCTCAGAGAATTTGACTTTGAAGGCCAGTGGGATTTGATCACACAACTTCCACAGGACTGAGGAAGCAGACCCTTGGAGGACACAACAAAACCTTGGGCGCACCAGGACCCAGGAGAAAGGAGCAGTGACCCCACAGAGACTGAGCCAGACTTGCCTGTGGGTGCCCAGGAGTCTCCAGCAGAGGCGTGGGTTGACGTGGCCTGCCATGGGGTCAGGGGCACTGGCCACAACAGTCCTGGGAGCCACAGCACGCTGGTATAAATCCTTTTGAAGGAGGTCACCATTACTTCCATTACCACCATTACCCCCACCATAGTTTGGCCTCAGGCAAAACTACAGGGAGGGAACACAGCCCCACCCATCAACAGAAAATTGGATTAAAGATTTACTGAGCATGGCCTGCCCACCAGAGCAAGATCCATTTTGCCAAAAGCCAGTCACTCCCATAAGGGAGCTCCACAAACCTCATCCCCATCCATCAGAGGGCAGACAGAATGAAAACCACAATCACAGGAAACTACCAAACTGATCACATGGATCATAGCCCTGCCTAACTCAAGGAAACTAAGAACCATGCCACGCAGGGCCACCCAAAATGGAAGGGTCATGGTGGAGAGTTCTGATAAAACGTGGACCACTGAAGAAGACAATGGCAAACCACTTCAGCATGCTTGCTTGAGAATCCCATGAACAATATGAAAAGGCAAAAAGATAGGACACTGAAAGATGAACTACCCAGCCAGTAGGTGCCCAATATGCTACTGGAGAAGAGCAGAGAAATAGCTCCAGAAGGAATGAAGAGGCTGAGAAAAAGCAGAAACAACACACAGTTGTGGATGTGTCTGGTGGTAAAAGTATAAAGTCCAATGATATAATAAACAATATTGCATAGGAACCAGAATGTTAGATCCATGGATCAAGGTAAAACAGAAGTCATCAAACAGCAGATGGCAACAGCATTGACATTTTAGGAATCAGTGAACTAAAATGAACTGGAATGGGTGAATTTAATTCAGCATTACTTTGCCAAAGTCTGGTTTTTCTAGGAGTCATGTATGGATGTAAGATCCCCTCACTGTCCAAAGGACTCTTAAGAGTCTTCTCCAGCACCACAGCTCAAAAGCATCAATTCTTTGATGTCCAGCCTTCTTTATGGTCCAACTCTCACATCTGTACATGACTACTGGAAAAACTATAACTCTGACTATACGGACCTTTGTAAGCAAAGTGATATCTCTGCTTTTTAATATGCTGTCAAATTTTATCACAGCTCTTCTTCCAAGGAGCAATGGTCTTAATTTCATGGCTGCAGTCACCATCTGCAGTGATTTTTGGAGCCTCAGAAAAAACAGTCTCTCACTGTTTCCATTGTTTCCCCATCAATTTTCCAGGAAGTAATGG
Source organism: Cervus elaphus (assembly GCF_910594005.1). Lineage (NCBI taxonomy): Eukaryota > Metazoa > Chordata > Mammalia > Artiodactyla > Cervidae > Cervus > Cervus elaphus. Next base: position 15,559,900 of record NC_057845.1, on the reverse strand, counting down.
TACTGCATGCCATGATATTCATTTCTTGAATGTTGAGTTTTAAGCCAGTTTTTTCACTCTCTTTCACCTTCATCAAGAGGCTTTTTAGTTCCTCTTCACTTTCTGCCATTAGGGTTATGTCATTTGCATATATTAGGTTATTGATATTTCTCCCAGCAAGCTTGATTCCACCTTCTACTTCATGCAATCAGAGTATTTTACAGTCATATCAAATGGACAGTGCAGTGGTGGTTTAAGAAATTTTGCAAAGGAGATGAGAATCTTGATGAGGAGCATAGTGGCCAGCCATTAGAAGTTGATAATGATAACTTAGAACCATCTTTGAAGCGGATCCTTTTACAACTACATGAAAAGTTGCCAAAGAACTCAATATCAACCATTTTATGGTCATACAGCATTTGAAGCAAACTGGAAATGTGAAAAAGCGCAATAAGTGGGTGCCTTATATGCTGATTGCAATTCAAATAAATTGTCATTTTGAAGTGTCATCTTATTCTATGGAACAACAGCAAACAATTTCTTGAATGGTTTGTGATGTACAACGAAAAGTGGATTTTATACAGTTAGCAGAAATGGCCAGCTAGTGGTTGGACTGAGAAGACACTTCAAGCATTTTCCAAAGCCAAACATACACCATAAAAGGTCATGGTCATTATTTGGTGGTCTGGTGCACTCTGATCCACCACATCTTTCTGAATCCTGGTGAAACCATTGCATCTGAGATGTATGCTCAGCTAATTGATGAGGTGCATGGAAAACTGCAATGCCTTCAGCCAACATTGGTCAACAGAAAGGGCCTAATTCTTCTCCACGACATCGTCCAACTGCATGTGGCACAACCATTGCTTCAAAAGTTGAATGGATTGGGCTGTAACATTTTGCCTCATCTACCGTAATCACCTGACTTCCCACCAACTGACTACAGCTTCTTCAAGCATTTGGACAAACCTGTGCAGGGAAAACACTTCTACAACCAGCAGGAAGCAGAAAATGCTTTTTAAGAGTTGTTGAATCCTATAATACAGATTTTTATGCTACAGGAATAAAAAAAAAAAAAAAACAAAAAACGTATTTCTCATTGGCAAACATGTGTTGATCATAGTGGTTCCTATTTTGATTAAAAAAGATATGCTTGAGCCTAGTTATAATTTAAAATTCATGGTCTGAAAGCACAATTATGCTTGCACCAACCTAATATGATTTTCTTTAAAGACTTCAGATTTTTTTTAATGTGATGATTTTATCTGACCCTTCATTTAAACATTAGTTCTAAATATTATTATATCTCTGCTGTATCTATCTGAATACACTCAAATATTTTCGGTATGTAAACGATAGTGTGCTACAGATCTTAGTGATACACATTCTGTTATTATTCATTTTGAAGATTATTCAGAAAGAGAAGTTAATGATATCCATCTTCACAGATATTAAAATTTTAATATCTGCTTTAAAATTTTGTAAGTTGCAACACAGGAAATTGACAGCTTACATTTCTGCCAACAGTGTACCACTATCATGTTTCATACATAAGTCAATTAATACAGGCATTAACATGTTTCCTCTTTAAATATTGCCAATTTGAGAAAGTTAAAAATCTTCAAGTACTATTCTTTCATTCTGATTGATGTTGGCCATTGGTAACTGCTTATTATTGGTAGGCACTGTTTTTAACTTGTCTAAACAATTCAACCTAAATGAAAAGATTGTAAACACCATATCCCAGGCAATTTGTTTGAAACATCCAAACTGTAATAGAGAGATATGAAGCACATAAATGACAAAACATTTAATGACTCATTGCCTGTTTATATTATGCTATTAATGAGAGAAAATACTAAATGAGAAAAATAAAGTAAAATGAGAAAGGTGTTTATACAACTTGCATGCTAAAAATATAGTTTTGGAGAAACTAGAAAGTTACCCCATTTTATGTTAACAGGAGAAGACCTTTTGTGGGGTTGACAGAATATTCAGAAGTTTATATGAAACATTTAATGTTTTACTAATAATAATTGGAAAGCAATGGGTAGAATATTCAACTTACTGTTAGAATTATAAATGTAACACAATTAATAAATATTAAGATGTTAATAAGTAACTATATCAATAGTTATATCAATAAATATACCAATACTTTAAAAACTTAAGTGAAGTTGCTCAGTCGTGTCTGACTTTTTTTGATCCCATGGACTGTAGCCTACTAGGCTTCTCAGTCCATGGAACTTTCCAGGCAAGAGTACTGGAGCAGGTTGCCATTTCCTTCTCTAGGGTTAAAAACTTACATATGCATAAATTTTAAATTTTCAAAACTGCATCTATATGGGTTAAGCCTGCCATAAAATGCACTGAAAAAGTTTATGATGTTTATCAATTACTTAAGAGTTTATGTCTACATCTACATGGATAAAGAGCAAATATCCTTATATTTCAAGTTTTGTTCTCTAAAATGGAAACATTTGTTTATAATAAGTTCAGTTTCTAGCCAAATCTAAGAAATAAAAATAAATGGTTTTAATAGCTAAAAAAATACTTATGGCAGTAATTTATAATTAATATATTAAGAAACTATAGTAAATTAGCTCATTTTTGGTAAACTTTTTAGCAACTCATGGTATTCTATTTGTCATATATTTTTCCACATTAACTTATTTAATATGAACATAGAAATATTTGCTTTAACATGTGTTTCATGAATCACTATGAGAAATCACAATTGCAGAAACTTTTTCACATGGTTTCACAGGACCCATAGGAATCTAAAAATAAAGCAATTGAGGTGAAGTCATTAATACTGTAACAATAAACTCTAATCCTTAACTTTCATATTTATTTAACATTGTGGCTGACAACATGCAGTGATTATAGTTATCATTTTCATCCATGGAGAGATTATTTAATTATGCTATAGTCTACATTTTCACATGGAGGGATTAAGAAAGATGTTATGGCCAAATGCACATCATTTTCCGTAAGTTGAACAGATAAGTAAATAAATCAAACAATTATTTCCTAACACAATAGCAACCATGAATAGCTCAAGAAAAACAAAGTAAACAAAAAAATCACCACCATAGGCTAAATATATAATTTATCATAGTAGCAGTATGAAATGGGAGTCCCTGCAAAGACTCAGTGAAATAGTGTATAAACCATGGCCAGTAATAATCTATTATTAGTAGAAAAATGCAATAAGAAAAGTTTAAATGGTATAGTTGAACTATCCAAGAAGAGTTATTAGTGATTTTATATGTATAGCATATAGTACAATAGCAGAATGAGTTATTTCTGATATTTTAAATGAAATTATTTGTGTTCGAAATAAACATCACCAATTTGTATGCTCAATATAACAGTAGAATTTGATTAAAATTAACTCTACCCTTCAGGCATTGTAGTTTCCTCAGAATCACTTTGGTAAGAATATTGAACAGAAACTAGTTCAGCAAATTAACAAGCATCCAGTACACTCTCTCCATCCCATGATATTCCTTAAATGAAAAATTGAAAATAAAAATCTGGAAAAAATTGCAAGCATGAGGAAATTTTACTATTAAAAATGTGAGTGCAATTGTATTTAACTATACAACATTTATATATATTGTATATAATATACAAGCTCACTCATCAAAAAAGTGAAAGATGATCTTGAAGTAATTTGAGTTAATTTTTTATCACAAAATTTTGATTATGAGGATCTGGGAGAATTAAGCTAATTCACATAGTGAATTAATTAACACTAATTCATTTAGTGTTACTAGTCAGACTATGACATGAAAGTAAGTACCTAGCTTCAGTGTTCAAATCAAGCAGAAAAAAAAAAAGTATATACATTACAGGTTAGGAAAAGGAGTGGTAAGTAAATGTGATGTGCAGAATGTTGAGAAATGGGAACCCTCATACAGTATTGAAAGTGAAAGTCATTCAGTCATGTCTGACTCCTTGCAACCCTTCTTGGAAGTCTTCTGGCCAGAATACTGGAGTGGGTAGCCTTTCCCTTCTTCAGGGGATCTTCCTGACCCAGTAATCAAACCAGGGTCTCCTGCACTGCAGGTGGATTTTTACCAACTGAGCTATCAGGGAAGCCCAAAAATACACTATTGGGAGGAATATAAGTTGGTGTTACAGACACTGCAGAAAACTGTACAGAGGTTGCTTAATGTAAAAACAGAGCTACCATATGATCCCGCAGTCTCATCCTGGGTATATATCCAGAAAAGATACATGCTCCCTAGTTTCAGAACCTCAGTATTTACAAAAGCAAAGACATGGAAGCAGCCCAAGTCCCCATCAACAGCTGACTGAATTAAGATAATGTGATATATGTATACATTGTATATATACAATGGAATATTACTCAGAAACAAAAAATTATACTGCTATTTGAAGCACCATGGATGGACCTAGAGAATATAGTAACAAGTAAAATAAGTAAGAAAGTGAAAGACAAATACTACATGATAACACATAAATGCAACCTAAAAAATAATACAAGTGAACGTATATATAAAAACTCATAGATATTGTAAAACTTGATTACCAAAGGGTGATGAAAAGAGGAATAGACAAATTGGTGGCTGGAACTAGCATATAAATTTTGATAAGCAACAAGAATACACAGTATACTAGAGGGAACTATATTCAAGATCTTGTAATAATCTATAATGGAATATAACCTACAAAAATACTGAATCACTATACTGTAAATCTGAAACTAAAGCAATCCTGTAAAACAACTATATTTCAATTTAAAAAGAGTAATATATGAAATAATGCAAATTTGAAAAATCTAAGGACAATTTAATGGGAATTAATGATAAATTTTTGATCAATTTTCTATAAAATATGATACACATAACAGGTTATGTATAAAATAATTTGTAATTCACCCATAATATTAATTAATTGTCACAATCTTTTCCCACATTCTTCCCTCATTTCTTGCAATATGGAACTGAAAGGACCATCTTTTTCTATTGTCTTAATTTATTTTACATTTTTGTAATTATGAATTGTTCTAAAAGGAGTCTCCGATTTAAACACCTCATTTTCTTTTTGCCTCCATTTTTATTTTTGACAGAATGCGACAGTATAATGTTTTTAGAGTTTCTTTGTTTTTACTGAGGTCTTAATTTGAACACAGGATCCTGGTTTTGATGACTATTCATTTCAATTACACTTAAAAAGCTGAAACTGTTTCTTAATAAGATATATTAGCGTCAAAATAAGCCACACATTATTTAGGTGGAAGGTATTTTAAAACCTTATCACAAGTTAGACTAAAGTAAGAACCTGAACCAAACCAGTTGATCCAAGCTACAAGTTAAAAAAAAAAAAAAAAAAAGGAAAAAATAATGGTAGGGAAAAATCAATAAAAACATTGTCTAAGAAAAGAAGTATTTTAGAATTACAAAAAATAATTATTTAAAAGGGATATGAGCAAAATATTTTAAATCATTCGTTTGCCATTTAAAATTTAAAAATTGAATGCTTGTGATATATTACAGACAAAAGCAACTTAATGAAAAAAAATTGCCTACACATAATCAAATATGCATTTAAAAAAACATTGGATAAGATTCATTACCAGATGGAAGGAAAGTAAAAACATTTACAGAACAGCTAAAAATTGGTTTAGGTCCTATACATAGGAAAACATATGACAGAGATAGGTAAATTTTCCAAATGAATGACTTGAAGGCATGTGTCTAAAGTATGAACTTTATCAGGAGAAAATTTTTGAAAAATGTTTTTAAAAAAGATAACAGATAATACTTATAAAATGTGACTGAATTTTCTAAACAGTTCTGAATAAAACAAAAATTTCTAAACAATTTTTTTCAGTTCAGTTCAGTTGCTCGGTCGTGTCCATGGACTGCAGCACACCAAGCCTCTCTGTCCATCGCCAACTCCCCGAGTTTACTCAAACTCATGTCCATTGAGTCGGTGATGCCATCCAACCGTCTCATCCTCTGTCATCCCCTTCTCCTCCCGCCTTCAACCTTTTCCAGCATTAGGGTCTTTTCAAATGAGTCAGTTATTTGCATCAGGTAGCCAAGGTATTGGAGTTTCAGCAATTTTTTAGAATGTGGTTAACCTGAGGTGGTAGAATTTGGGCAGTGGACAGACTGGCAGAAATTTGTATTGTTTATTCTATATAAGAGTTTGGGAAATTGTTAAACCAAACTTACTTTCAAATAGTTTCCTATTTTCAAATAGGAAAAAAAAAAACAAAAACTTGCAAAATCACATAAAGTGGTATTTTAAGAATTAGTGAATTGAGTGAAGTGAAGTCGCTCAGTCGTGTCCGACTCTGTGACCCCATGGACTATAGCCTACCACGCTCCTCTGTCCATGGGATTTTCCAGGCAAGAGTACTGGAGTGGGCTGCCATTTCCTTCTCCAGAGGATCTTCCTGACCCAGGGATCGAACCTGGGTCTCCCACACCGTAGGCAGACGCCTTACCGTCTGGGCCACCAGGGAAGTCATTAAGAATATAAATAGGATATAATTTTTAAAACCATATTTTTTATTATGCAGCAAAGAGCAAATTGAAACAATGTCAGATAGCATACTACATAAAAGTTTGGAAGGTAGTATGCTAAGTTGGGAAAATAAAGAGAAAGGCTCTATTATCTCTCATATGGAAACTAAATCCATACACACATACAGAAGAAATAGATATAAGCTAATAGATATAGAGAACAGATTGTTAGTTACCAGAGGCACAGGGTGGGGGTTGGGTGAAATGGGCAAACTATTTCAGTTTAAATGAGTTGAATAAAACAAATAAAGCATATAGTTAAATAAATATTTGCAGGGAATGCTAAGATGGAAAGTTCAGGCACTGGTGCTAAGAGCATGAAATGATATAGCCATTTCAGAGAGCAGTTTGTCACTATTTAGTGAACCTTAAACTCACAAATCTAATCTCGGTAATATACTGTATAAAACTCTAACACAGTCATGAGAATGGACTTTACAAGATTATGTGTAATATTGAAGACTTGCAAAAACATGTTGATCAACCTGAAAAAATAGATAAAACATGGTCAATGCACACCATGTATTATTATAGCTTTCAAAATTAAATTGATTAGGCTTTCTCAGAGCAATTTTGAATGGTCTAAAGAAATGTTGAGTGAAGTAAATGAGAAGCTGAATAACTCTGCACAATTCATCTACATATCAATCCAGCCTACACACATAAAAAAGGGGCTTCCCAGGTGCCCTTAGAAGTGAGGAACCCACCAGCCAGTGCAGCAGATACAAGAGACACTAGTTTGATCCCTGGGTCAGGAAGAGCCCCTGGAGGAGGGCATGGCAACCCACTCCAGTATTCTTGCCTGGAGAATCCCATGGATGGGGGAGCCTGGTGGGCTACAGTCCATAGGGTTTCATGGAGTCAGACATCATTGAAGCGACTTAGCATGCACACATACATACACATAAAAGCAAAATATAACCATGCAGTATTTATAGAACTATCATTAAGTAAAAATGTTTGTGGCAAATTTTTATATTTATTTTTCTATATATTTCTATAAATATTTATAGAATTTTTTAGAATTATAGAATTTATAGAATCTATTTCTCTAGATATTTATATTTCTATAAAAATATCATTATATGAATGTAGTTCCTACTGGGAAGTAGGTATATTTAGACTGAAATACATGCATATTGAAAACTGTTGATTACAATGCTAAGAACTATTTTTTTTTAATTTTGAGTACTTTTTAATAAAATGGTATTATAACTTTTCCTATTGAAAATGGAGTTTCATCTTGACATTTTGGAAAAATGTTTTGGAGGAGAAGAGCAGAATACTTCAAAGTGGCAAATCCAAAAAAAATTTTTTACCATGTTTGAATGACATGTTACTACTGATGCCTTATGTGAAGTGCATGTGAATTTCAAATCTTAAAGGAATGTGAAGAAAATGAATCCCTGCAGATGAATACAAAGTTCTCGATATTTGAAAATTTTAGCATCTATGAAAAGTGATCATTGCTGTGAAACCTGCTGTTTTCTCTTACAACATAACAATAATGTGTAAATTAAATTGCAACAGGAAGTGTGTGTATACTATCCTAGTTGCTTTTCATGCAGAGGTAAATGAAAAATGTACAAAAATTATATAGCAAAAATGAAAAAGGTATTTAATCAACTTAAACTACTTAAAATTAGCCACAGCTGAATATAGACAATTTAAAAAAATCAAATCCTTATTTTCAAGACAGTAGGGATTCAAGAGATATACTGCCTAGTATATAAATTTCAATACAATTAATGGATGTATTTTTATTCATTAGTATGTTTCTTATATGTTAGAAAAGAGATTAGAATAGTCAATTTGGTACTTTAAACTTAATAGACTATAAGTGAATATATGGTGGAGTGGTTTCTCCTCACGAGATGGATTTTGCAGTTCTGTACTCTCTGGAAAATGTGCTAAGATAATGACTTCCTCTCTGAAATACATTAAAATTTGGCAATCAAATTCTATTTTCAAACTACTCTTAAGATTATTTCTTGATACAAAATAATTTTGATAGCATAAATTATTATTCTCTAAAGTTGATAATTCTGTAGAGTTGTTTGGCGTTATAGTCTTAATTTTTAAGTAGCGGATTGATGATTAAAGTAATTAAGAAAGTTGGCCATTATCCTTGAGAAAGTCAGAAGAATAGATACAGAATTATTTGTTGCTGTTGTTCAGTGTGGCTCAGTTATGTCTGACTCTTTGCGATCCCATGGACTATAGCACTCCAGGCTTTCCTGTCCTTCACTATGTCCTGGAGTTTGCTCAAACTCATGCTCATTGAGTCGATGACGCCATCCAACCATTTCATCTTCTGTCATCTCCTTCTCCTGCCCTCAATCATTCCCAGCATCAGGGTCTTTTCCAGGAGTCGGCTCTTTGCAGCAGGTGGCCAAGTACTGGAACTTCAGGTTCAACATCAGTCTTACCAATGAATATTTACGGTTGATTTCCTTTAGCATTGATTAGTTTGATCTCCTAGCTGTCCAAGGGACTCTGAAGAGTATCTCCAGCTAAAAAGAGTTCAAATATAATGATAAAAGTAAATTTCCCTCAGAACAATACAGACTGTCTATTCCTTGTTCTTGTCAGGTCATCAATAGAAAATATATCACCCTGGATAAATGCTTACTTAAGCACTTGTGAACTCCCTCACAGCAGCAGATCCCTGGAATATACTGACAGCTGTTATAATAGGTACTCACTCAAATTGATCTCCCGTTGTGTTCAAGACGCTGTTTTTGAACACAACCTCCAAAGACTGATTGCTCTCCATGCCCCTATAGTTAGGTCTGCCATGTTTAACTTGAGGAATTATAATTGATCTTGATAGGTTCTTCCTTTGATTCACGAGTATTTTATAGCTGCTTTGGGACATAGCTGCAAAAAGCAGGCCTTCCAAATAAACAGAGTTCAAGATTTGATGAAAAACTGTTCATGGGACTAGGGTTAAGCAAATGAGGGTTTGGGAGAAGAGGGAAAAAGTAATAACTATCCTTAGGTATCTTGATCAGAAGGGTTCTATGAGACCAAAACTATCTCACAATACAGCTAAGATGTCATCTGTATTATTTGTCTTTAAATCCATGTTGAAATTTGGTTTGATGATGTAAAAGCAATGAGGGGAGTGGTGAGGGGCAAAACCTTGGTTCTCAAAGTAAGGCATTCACAAGATGACCTAGTAGTCATGATCTTTGATATTAGATATAGAAAAAAAATTAAAAAGCTAGTTTCCATAGCAAATGTCCTTGATGTAGCAATAAATAATAATTTTCTTAAGTCATTTCTTTTTAATGTTTCATGTGATGAAATGAGAAATACACATGACACACTTCTGCTTCCTACAAATGTACAATAGCTGCATCAAGAAAAAGTACTTTTGAAACAATGACTAACAGTGATTGCTCAGATTGGATATTTGGTAGCTGTTTTCAACATGAAGGAAGTGATTCAACGGAAACAACACATCTGTTGTCAAAAATAAAATGTGAGTTTTCAAGTTCAGATTAGCATTTTGGAAAACTTGCATCTGCCATCTTAAGTTTGACATGTTCTCAACACAAAGAATTGTCTGATGACATTGGTTGTGATTAATAAATGTTATCTTGATGTTATCTAATGAAATACATTGGCATTTGGAAAATCTGTGGAAGCAGTAAACAATATTTTTAAATTACAAATGCATATTACACAACCATGCATTACAAAGTAAGAAACTCTCAGAGGAACATAGATCTATAACTTTTAAGGAAAGTGCAAAACACTTTGATATGGTTTTAGACTTTGTAATTTTGTAATTTTGTTTGTAATTGATGCAAACTGCAACTAGTCAAGTAAAATTATAAATATTAAAATAGAATATTCATAACCATCTTAATTTTAAATAATCCCTCTTTCTTAGTGTCATGTGTGAGTATATTTCCATATATTCAAACAAATACCATATTGAAATATTTTGAATGCAGATTACAAAAATCCAGCTGATTTCTTTCTTGCCAGTCATTTTATAGTGTTACAAATGTTTAGTAGTGCTACCCTTCACACTACATTTTGACTGGAGAAAATATATTTTCCTAAATTATATTAATAATAAGGTTAATTTTTAAAATAATTATTCTTATTTCTCTGTTTTCATTTGTAATATGACATATATTAACAGACATGCCTCACATGAAAAGGGCATTTTGGGGTCTTCAATAATTTTTAAGAGATTAAAAGTTGCTGAATCTAAACATTTGAGAATTTCTGCCTTTCTTTTCCAGAAACCCTTAATAAAATTGTCTGCTTGCTGCAAGTTTCCATCCATCCTGCATCAAACTGACTTTGCTTTATACCTTTATGCATGTGTACTAAGTTACTTCAGTTGTGTCCGACTCTGCAACTCCACGGACTGTAGCCTGCCAGGCTCCTCTGTCCATGGGGTTGTCCAGGCAAGAATACTGTAATGGGTTGCCATTTCCTTCTGCCATATACCTTTATAGTTAATCCAAATTGTTCTCTATTAGTAAAATGCTGTTTGGAAATAAATATTCAAAGTTAACTTTGAGGAGAAGTAACATTTATGTTATAAAATTTTCCCAACCTGATTCATTTTTGTAATGTTACTCAATAAGTTTTATTACTGGAGATTTTTGTCTTATTTATATTCAAGACTGTAGATATTTTTGGTTACTGACAGTGTAAAATGTTTCTGTAATAATGTGGGTACATGTTATCAGAAGAGAATAAAATGTTACTTTTGAACAGTTATCTTTAATCATGTTACAAAAATCCTTTATTAGTTTTAATATTTAAACATCTTTATACTTTCATTTAAAAAAATATTCTTCTAGTGTGAAGAGGTATTCTGTTGAATGTTCTCATGGTCATTTCAGTTTTATTAAGTATATTCAGTTGATTGTATTATCTTGATAATGCTCACTCATAAATGATTAAAATAGCACATGTCCTCCAATTCCTGATTATCATAGATAAGTTTTTTTTTTAATATTTTACAGTTTAGGTTAATAATTACTCAACTATTGTTTAAAAATCTTTCTAGTATTTAATCTTTCATTTTATTAAGAGTTTGCTTGAGAAATATCAGCATTTCTAAAGCAATAGGTTGAAATTTTTAAATAAAATTGGAACGTTTAGTTATTAAAAGGTAAAAGGATATTTATCTTCAAATTTCTCCTAAGTTAACTCAGACTTTATCCTGACCCTTTTTATTTTGATGTAGTCACCTCTTTTTGAGCCAAAAGCAATTTGAAATAATGTTAGTTACTTCTGCCACTGAGTTATTTTTAACTATAATTTAAATGCAAGTCATTTGGTATTATGAAAGTGGAAGTGTTAGTCAATCAATCATGTCCACCTCTTTGCAACCCCATGGACTATATAGCCAACCAGGCTCCTCTGACCATGGGATTCTCCATGCAAGTGTACTGGAGTAGGTTGCCATTCCCTTCTCCAGGGGATCTTCCCAACCCAGGAATTGAACCTGGGTCTCCTGCATTGCAGGAAGACTCTTTACCATCTGAGCCACCAAACAGTATTATAAGTATGGTATTATGTCTTGCTTATATTTTTTCATTTTAAAGTTTATCACTATGATGTCTCTTTAGATTGCTTAGTATTTTTTCCCTAAAATTATACCTCCTGTGGTAAAAGAAAATATTTTTCTTTTTCATTTGATAAACTAAATATCATGTTGCCCATGATTTTACCTGGATGCTTTATCAATTTAAGTCTACATATTACATGCATACTAGGTTTGAGACATCTTTTTAATCCAGTTGAAAAACTAATTTAGATTTTAATTGGAGAGCATTTAATATAATGATGGTTTTGATGTCTTGATTATCTGAAATATATAGGAAGCAATTGAGCAAGCATACTGTAACAAAATACAGTTCAGATATAAGTTTGAGTCTCTGAATGATTTTACCTAGAACAGAGGTTTCAAATAATGATAAATTCCCAGGGTAGTTTTTTTTTTTTTTTTTTTTAAGTTAGTGGCAAAGATGATGAAAAAGAAAATATCACTAGACATAAAGAGCTCAAGAAACTGAGGATTCAAGGTAATGGTTTGCTTATCTCATGGATGTTAACGTCCCCGGGGACAATGAAATAGTGAGTCCAGAAACAAAATCTCTGATTTAAGAACCACAAAATAAAGGAGGGATACAGGTGAGGAATCTTGAGCGGTTGACTGTGGTGAACCTGGCAGTTTAAACATAAGAGTCATTACTTACCCAGAGGGATCGGGTAGAGAAGGAGGTGGGAGGGGGGATCGGGATGGGGAATACATGTAAATCCATGGCTGATTCATGTCAATGACAAAACCCACTACAATATTGTAAAGTAATTAACCTCCAACTAATAAAAAAAAAAAAAAAAAGAAAAGAAACATAAACACTGAAAAAAAAAAGGTCATTACTATTTTTTGGATACACTTTTATTGGCATCGTGTTGTACTTACAAGCTTAGCTATGTCTTTCCCTTCCAATGATTTTGCTTTCAATGAATTGTGTTGTGCTCAGCTGCTCAGTCATGTCCGACTTTGTGAGCTCATGGACTGTAGGCTCCCAGGCTCCTCTGTCCATGGGATTCTCCAGGCAAGAATACTGGAGTGGGTTGCCATGCCCTCCTCCAGGGCATCTTCCTAATCCAGGGAGCAAACCCACTTCTCCTGCATTGGCAGATGGATTCTTTACCACTGAGCTACCCTGGAAGCCCATCAGATGGATTCAAATTATAGTTTTAGACCATAACTGTACATTTAATAAAAGGCTTTTTTACTTTAATAATTATCCTTAGTTTATACTAAGTTAGCTTGAAAATTGCTGTTATTTTGTAATCCTTAGTATGACAAATACTACATAACTTGTGGAGTTTAGTCCAAGTGAAACAGTAAAGACCCCTTTGTTCTGTTTTTTTTTTTTTTTAATCCCCTTTGTTCTAAAATAAGTTTGAGGCAGTGATAATAGAACCTTAAACCAAGTGGGACATCCTTTTGATCACAGGCTCTTTACAATAACACAAGTGGTTGCCTATGAAGTCAGCTAGTTCCAAGACATGAATATTTCAGATAATTTACATTGTGTGTTGTTATTTTGATGCTTCAGTGAATTGTCTTTATTTTTGTTTTGTTTGCTTGTTTAAAATTACTAATGCTTGTATTCCTAGCCCATGCATCTAACATTAGTCACTTCTACTTAGGGAAAAGTTTTCATGGCAGAATAATAGAAAGAGAAGAAAAGATAACAATCTGGGAATTTTACTGCTAAATACATAATATATCTTGAGCTATCACTTCCTCTAACTGTCAAAAATCCGATAAAAACAAACAAACAAACAAACACTCCAGTTGTTGAAAGAGTGAGAGAAAATTAGAGGAAAGAGGAGACAAAAAGGTTGCCACTGGTGAGAATCTCTGAGCAGAAAAGTTTCCCCCTGACTGCATGAAGTTAGCTTCAAAAGTAATGACATATACAGCAGACATATATGGGGAAATAGGGCGCTAGTGGTAAGAAACCTGCTTGTCAATGCAGGAGACACAGGTTCAATCCCTGGGTCAGGAAGATCCCCTGGAGGATGGCATGGCAACCCACTCTACTATTCTTGCTTGGAGAACCCCATGGATAGAGGAGACTGTTGGGCTACAGTCCATAGAGTTGCAAAGAGTCTGACATGACTGAAGCAACTTAGCACATAAAAAAAAAAAAACAAAGAAAAGACCAGTGCCACAGTTTCCCTTTAAGGGCCACAGTGTGACTTGAGATTTCTAGAGCAAGGCTGACAAAGTGGTGGAGTCCCCTTTAAGGAATGAAAGAAGTGGAGTGAGCCCCAAATTCTTCCATAAGGCTAAGGAAAAAACAAGGGTAAATGAAGCTTCCTAGGCCTACTAAGTGGCCTGAGAACTAGCTAAGTGAGTATACTGCCTAAAGAAGGCTACTTTTTGAAGATGGGACACCTCCGTTGAAATTGTTTTAACCACTTATTCAGACATCCATTCTTAGAGTAGGCCCTTTGACAATTACCAACATGAAGATATGGTGATATCTGAGAAAGACAGGGAGTCTTTAATATTCTAGCAGTAGCTTCTTCTGAACATATTAATACACAGGAGTGGATACCGCCTCTCCAGTGATGCTGCCGACTTGATAAGACTTTAGTGTTTAAAACTAATCCTAGGAAGGAAATGGGAAAAATGCTTAAAATGCCTGAGTTTTCTGGAGCTTTTATGAATACTTTTTCTTCCTCCTAGAGCAATTAATGCTCATCAAGTTAAAAAACAAAACAAAACAACAACAAAAAAACACTTTTTTCTCCATGCATATTTGAGGGTTTCTTTAAAACCTATATTCAATAAACTAGCATTTGCATTTTTTGTCTACAAAAACTTTAGAAATAAATTATATATGTCAGTAAGAACAGGAATATTAATAGTTTAATATTAATATATTAAAGGTATTTTCAACATTATTCATGAAAGAATCATACTTTTATAAAGCTTAATTACTAAATACATTTTAAATTGTTGAATACAAATGGCTTATCATGACAAATTGGTAGAGTTATTACATTGATAACGTGATTCTATTTTTGCACAACTCAACATGACATATTAAGAAAAACACTTTTTAACCTCAGGGCAACAAGTTTTCATATTACTTTTTTCATGTTTCACTCTGTTTTGATTTTCTTATGCCAAAGGCAAATAATAGAACATTTGCAATTTTTATTTGTTTTCTGTTTGTCATCTCTATTTTGACAAGACTCAAAGTTTTAATATATGGGACTATCATGTTCTAAAATGGATCTAAACTATTAAAATGTTGTGAAGGAAAAGTGATTCTATGTAATATATGTTCAAATCATCAAGGCACACTGATTTTCTGATTTGTGGCATAAATTCAATAGAAGCAGCATTTGTCTGTCATGGGATCCTTTCACAATTTTGAATTTGACCATATTCCTTAAAGTATTTATTCCAATCATTCATATTTAATATAACCATATTATAAATTAACATAAATATTTAGTAATTATAATTACTAATAGTACCTGTATTGGTTTGCTACAATTGTCATAAAGAAATTTACAAACTGTGGGGCTTAAACAACATAAATTATTCATCACAGGACTGCATGGCTTTCAAACTGCAGAAATAAGCTTTGAACACCCCTGTGAAATATGGAGTGATGAGTGGGAAAAGAAGAGAAAGCTAAATTGTTCTTATTTTTTATCTCTACCTCCTTTTGCATAGAATTTTATTTTAAAAGCCCAGGTCTCAAGAATGATTAACTGGCATAAACCCTATGTTGACATAAGGAGTAGCTGTGACTCTTTCATGTTTTTTAGCCTTAATTTAATCCTTTATTTGATTTTACAGGTAGTGCCAAACACTGAGCTTTAAGGAAAGGAAATTGCTACTGAGAAGGCCTAGTGAGCTTAAACGTTTCAGCTTTAATTCTTCATTGGCTCCTGAACTGAGAAAATAGCATTAAGTGTTCCCCATGTCTACCAGCTATTCTCCACAAGAGATCCTATATGACCTCAATTTTGACTAAACCTGTGCATTCTGCAGAAGGTTGCACGATGCTAACTTAAACAGTACAGAAGTTAGCACCCAACGAGGCTATTTTAGGTTAGGAAACTTTTGAAAATAAGTTATGTTAAAGTGGGTATGACAAACCTAGACAGTATATTATAAAGCAGAGACATCACTTTGCCACCTAAGGTCTGAATAGTCAAAACTATGGTTTTTCCAGCAGTCATGCATGGATGTGAGAGTTTAAATATAAAGAAGGCTGAGCACCATAGAATTGATGCTTTTGAACTGGTACTGAAGAAGACTTTTGAGAGTCCCTTGGACTGCAAGGAGATCTAACCACTCAATCCTAAAGGAAATCAGTCCTGAATATTCATTGGAAGGACTGATGTTGAAGGTGAATCTCCAATACTTTGGCCACTTAATGCAAAGATCTGACTCACTGGAAAATACCCTGACACTGGGAAAGATTGAGGGCAGTAGAAAAAGGGGGCAACATAAGATGAGATGGCTGGATGACATCACTGACTCAATGGACATGGGTTTGAATAAACTCTGGGAGATGGAGAAGGATAGGAAAGCCTGGTATGCTGCAGTCCATGGGGGTCACAAAGAGTTGGACACAACTTATTGACTGAACAACAACAAAAACTATTAACTGTTAACTGAAGAATGAGATGCTCTGACCCAGGTGATGATAGGAACATGGAAAGTTGCATGAATTGGAATATAGTCAAGGAAGCTCTTGATATGTTCAGGAAACTATGTGCAGTTGAGTACCATTAATGCAGAAGAATTGGAGGCTTGGTGCTACTGAAGAAATTAGTGATTAGGTAACGATCTACCTTGATTATGTGTGACTTAGCACCAAAGTAGTAGTAACTTATTCAAATTTATAGGTAGAAAGAGAATCAGTTATGAGGTGTTTGAAGAAATAGAAGAAAAAAACCATGATTCTGTTATAAAAAACAGAAGTGGAAGAAGGATAGAATATATGATGATATTCAACAGTTACTAAGAAACAGGATAATGAGAACCTACTGTATAGCATAGGATTTTAAAAAGTACAATCTATTTCTAGGACATATATTAAGTTAACCTTAAAAATGCATTCCAATATACAATAAGTACAGAAAAATTCTGTTTGACTCCATTTACACAAGGTACCCAAATACAGTCAAATCATAGAGTCAGAAAGTACATTGGTAGATGCCAGGGCCTGAGGGTGTGGTCAGGAATAGGGACTTAGTGTTTAACGGGGACAGAGTTTCAGTTTTGGAAAAAGAAAAACTCAAGAGATGGATGATGGTGAGAGTTGCAAAACAATGTGAATGTACTTCTTTCCACTGAATTGTGCAGTTAAATATGGCTAAAATAGTATTATTTTATGACCTTTACTACAATAAAAAATGACATTAAAATTCTTGTTAAAACTGGATTCTCTGGAGTATAATAATTTTAGGTTTAAACATTATTATCATTGGTTCCTCCCCTCCTTCCGTGTCTCCTTCCAACAAGTCCCCAAAATTTAAAACGATTTTAATGCAAAGAAATTAAGGTGGAAATCAATAGCAAAGAAATAAGAGACAGTCACAAGTAGGTGAAAACAAGACAATGTTATTTTCAGTACACACTGAGAATTCTTAATGAACCAAAGAGAAGTCACAAAGAAGTTAGAAAATACTTTGAAAACAAAACATAACAAATAAAATATTGTGAGATGAAACTAAAATACTACTTGAAGAGAAATGTATAGGTATAAATGACTATTTAAAGGGATGGAGGAAGGAGGTGAGAAAATAGATCTCAATTCAATAAATCAAAAGTATACTCTAAGACAAAAGGAATTAAAAAAAAGAAAAAAAACCTCAGGAAGGAAAATGCTAGTCAACTGCATCTAGCAGCAAATGCATGCATATGTTCTTCATCATGACCATATGGACAAAGTCACAAGGAAACAACATTGATTAAGCATCAAACAATGTTGATCCAATAAAAATCAACCAATCTAATACATATAAATGGCATATAAATAGCATAAAGGACAAAAAAAAAAAACCAATATAATCAGGAAAAAATCTATAAAAAACTCAACACTCTTCTATAACTAGAGCCCTCATTAAACAAGGAAGAGAGGGAACTTCCTGAATCTCAAGGGTAATTATAAAATACTCACAGCTAATATCATGCTTAATGGTATAAAATTGAAAATCTTCCCCTTATGATCAGGAACAAGATAAAATATTGCTTTTATGAATTCTATTCCACATTGAGCTGCAGGTTCTAAGCCAGAGAAATTAGAAAGCAATGCAAAGGGATCTAGATTGTAGAGAATAAATGCAAAGCTACAACTATTTCCATATGACATGATCTTTTCTATTGGGATCCAAAAAACTTCTAGAACTAGATTAATGCTGGACTTTATAACAATATAATGACTTGGAAGTCTAGAAATAAATTCTGATATATGGTCAGTTAATTTCATCAGAGTTTTCATGACAATTCAATGAAGAAGGAATAGTCTTTTCAACAGATGGTTTTCCCATGCAGAAGACTACAATTTTCCCCTCCATATCATTTCCACACAACTGTCTCAAGACAATTGGAGGCTTTCCTAGTGGGTTAGTGATGAAGAATCCTCCTCCAATGCAAGAGACAGTTTTGATATCTGGTCCAGGAGGATCCCACATTCTTTGGAGCAATTAAGCCCCTGGGCCACAACTGCTGGGCCTGTGCTCTAGAGCTGGGGAATTGCAACTACTGAGTCCATGTGCTGCAACTACTGAAGCCTACACACTCTAGAGCCTGCGCGCCATCGTAAGAGAAGCCGCTGAATGAGAAGCCTGCACACTGCACCTCCAGAGTATCCCCATTCTGCACAGCGAGAGGAAAGCCTGTGCAGCAACAGAGGCCCAGCATAGACAAAAATAAATAAACGAAATCATAAAAATAAAAAGACAACTGGAGACTGCAGTGGTCAAGAAATGATCCCTAGTCTATCACTATTCAGTGGCAGAATCTGCATGCCAGATTCTGTGCCCTTAACTAGAGTCTACTGTTTATAGCCGTCCAAACACCAGTGAATGAAGTAAAAAATGTCAACCTAAAAGTCACCCGTTGTCTAATAGCTGGCAATGCACATAATCAAATACAATTATTTAAAAATAAAGTAACAATATCATCTAGAATCTATTTCAATAATAATTGTTCAGTCATTTTCAATTATCCTTACCCATATTAACTTCACCAAAATATATGTGGATGCCTAATATTTAAAAATAATACTCATCTATTTTTTTGAAACTAAAGAGAGAATTCAGAGGCTGTTAGCATTTTATTGCTTCTTTTCTGGGGTGTGTGTGTGTGTGTGTGTGTGTGTGTGTGTGTGTGTGTGTGTGTGTGTGTGTGTGTGTGTGTGTGTGTGTGTGTGTGTGTGTGTGTGTGTGTGTGTGTGTGTGTGTGTGTGTGTGTGTGTGTGTGTTTGAGTGCATACATGTGCATGCTCAATCATGTGTGTGTGTGTGTGTGTGTGTGTGTGTGTGTGTGTGTGTGTTTGAGTGCATACATGTGCATGCTCAATCATGTCCGGCTTTTTGTGACACCATGGATTGTAGCCCATCAGGCTCCTCTGTTACATAATTTTCCAGATGAAAATATTGAAATGGATTGCCATTTCCTTCTCCACTTTTTCTGGTACCTTTTTTGGAATCATATAGTATTAAAATGAGAGAAATGACCTCTTATGGAACATTCTTTCCCCATGATTCATTTAGTCAGATAATGAAGTTAAAAATAGATTTTATTCAAAGAAAGTATTTGGGATTTGAAGTCTAAATAATCCTTTATCTGATACCAAAACTAGCACCTAATTAGATCTATCAGATTAGAAGCCATCACATAACATTCTAATTTCTGATTAGAGTATAACACATTTAGACAGAGAACAGTGTCTCCCCATAATACTAACTTCTTTATATCCCCTTATATTGGCTGATAGCCTAAAATACTAATCTCTCCAAGAAAAACCTTTTATTAATTGGTTACCTGATATTCTGGGTAGTATTAAAGCAAAGCAAATATGAAGTGCTAAAAATATCAAAATTCACTAGAAACTGCCTTTTTATTTTTAGTCGCCCAGTTCTTTACTGGGTTTATTATTTTTTTTTAAGTACTTATTTAATTGGCTGCATGAGGTCTCAGTTGCTGTATGCAGGATCTTCAGTCTTAGTTGTGACATGCAGGATCTTTCAATCGTGACATGTGGGATCCAGTTCCTGGACCAGGGATCAAACTTGGGCCCCTTGCATTGACATGGTATTTTAGTCACTGGACCATCAGGGAAGACTCATACTAACTTCTTTATATTCCTCTGCTTTGGATGATGGCCTTCTCCGGTGGTCCAGTGGTGAAGAATCTGCCTGTGATACAGAAGACTCAGGAGATGTGGGTTTGATCCCTGGGTTAGGAAGATTCCCTAAAGGAGGGCATGGCAACCTACTCCAGTATTCTTGCCTGGAGAATCCCATGGAGAGAGGAGCCTGGCGAGCTACAATCCATTGGGTCACAAAGAGTCAGACACAACCCAAGCGACTGAGCAGGCATGCTGGTTGATAATCTAAAAAATTAATCTTTCATAAAAACCTGAGTAGTATTAAAACAAAGTGAATATGAAGTGTCAAAAACATCAAAGTTCATTAGAATCATTTTCTCTGAGTTCAAATATTAACACCCATACATCAAATATAATTCATTTCAGGCTATACAAGAAAATACTGGTCATGCAATATTCATGCTATTGTGTTAACAGTTGACATGATCTTACAGGCCATAAGATTTTAAGTTGAAACCAATTATAGCCATATAGACAAAAATGTTCTTAAGGCATTAAGTAAAAGAAGAATATTATGTCATTTTTTTAATTAATTAATTTATTTATTTTACTTTAAAATATTGTATTGGTTTTGCTATACATTGACATGAATCCACCATGGGTGTATATGTGTTCCCATCCTGAAACCCCTCCCACCTCACTCCCCATCCCATCCCTCTGGGTCATCTCAGTGCACCAACCCTGAGCACCCTGTCTCATGCATTGAACCTGGACTGGCGAATCATCACTGTCATTCTTCACTGTCTCCAAAACCAAGAGTATGGAGACCAAGATAAAAAGAATTCCTCCAGGCTTATTATGCTTTGGGCATTTTTTTTTTTTTTTTTCATTTTCAAAAGTTCAGCTCAGTTCAGTTCAGTCTCTCAGTCGTGTCCGACTCTTTGCGACCCCATGAATCGCAGCACGCCAGGCCTCCCTGTCCATCACAAACTCCCGGAGTTTATTCAAACTCATGCCCATCGAGTCGGTGATGCCATCCAGCCATCTCATCCTCTGTCATCCCCTTCCCCTGCCCCCAATCCCTCCCAGCATCAGGGTCTTTTCCAATGAGTCAACTCTTCGCATGAGGTGGCCAAAGTGTTGGAGTTTCAGATTCAGCATCAGTCCCTTCCAATGAACACCCAGGACTGAGATCAGTCCTGGGTGATCTCAGGATGGACTGGTTGGATCTCCTTGCAATCCAAGCAGAAACAGAGTCTCTTGTAATCCAAGAGACTCTCAAGACTCTTCTCCAACAACACAGTTCAAAAGCATCAATTTTTCAGTGCTCAGCTTTCTTCACAGTCCAACTCTCACATCCATACATGACCACTGGAAAAACCATAGCCTTGACCAGAAGGACATTTGTTGATGAAGTAATGTCTCTGCTTTTTAATATGCTGTCTAGGTTGGCCATAACTTTCCTTCCAAGGAGTAAGCATCTTTTAATTTATTGGCTGCAGTCACCATCTGCAGTGATTTTGGAGCCCCCAAAAATAAAGTCTGACACTGTT
The DNA here is from genome assembly GCF_910594005.1 of Cervus elaphus. Taxonomy (NCBI): domain Eukaryota; kingdom Metazoa; phylum Chordata; class Mammalia; order Artiodactyla; family Cervidae; genus Cervus; species Cervus elaphus. The sequence goes on along the minus strand of NC_057845.1, from coordinate 15,537,934 downwards.
TCGACTGTCTGCCCATCTATTTCCCATGAGGACATGGGACTAGATGCCATGATCTTAGTTTTCTGAATGTTGAGCTTTAAGCCAACTTTTTCACTCTCCTCTTTCCTTTTCATCAAGAGGCTTTTCAGTTCCTCTTCACTCTCCGGCATAAGGGTGGTGTCATCTGCATATCTGAGGTTATTGATATCTCTCCTGGAAATCTTGATTCCAGCTTGTGCTTCCTCCAGCCCAGAGTTTCTCATGATGTACTCTGCATATAAGTTAAATAAGCAGGGTGAAAATATACAGCCTTGATGTACTCCTTTTCCTATTTGGAACCAGTCTGTCGTTCCATGTCCAGTTCTAACTGTCGCTTCCTGACCTGCATACAGGTTTCTCAATAGGCAGGTCAGGTGGTCTGGTATTCCCATCTCTTTCAGAATTTTCCACAGTTTATTGTGATCCACACAGTCAAAGGCTTTGGCATAGTCAGTAAAGCAGAAATAGACGCTTTTTTGGAACTCTCTTGCTTTTTCAATGATCCAGCGGGTATTGGCAATTTGATTTCTGGTCCCTCTGCCTTTTCTAAAGCCAGTTTGAACATCTGGAAGTTCTCGATTCACGTATTGCTGAAGCCTGGCTTGGAGAATTTTGAGCATTACTTTTCTAGCATGTGAGATGAGTGTAATTGTGTGGTAGTTTGAGCATTCTTTGGGATTGCCTTTCTTAGGAATTGGAATGAAAACAGACCTTTTCCAGTCCTGTGGCCACTGCTGAGTCTTCCAAATTTGCTGGCATATTGAGTGTAGCACTTTCACAGCATCATCTTTCAGGATTTGAAATAGCTCAACTGGAATTCCATCACATCCACTAGCTTTGTTCATAGTGATGCTTTCTAAGGCCCACTTAACTTCACATTCCTGGAAGTCTGGATCTAGGTGAGTGCTCACACCATTGTGATTATCTGGGTCATGAAGGTCTTTTTTGTACAGTTCTTCTGTGTATTCTTGCCACCTCCTCTTAATATCTTCTACTTCTGTTAGGTCCATACAATTTCTGTCCTTATAGAGCCCATTTTTGCATGAAACGTTCCCTTGGTATCTCTAATTTTCTTGAAGAGATCTCTAGTCTTTCCTATTCTGTTGTCTTCCTATATTTCTTTGCATTGATCACTAAGGAAGGCTTTCTTATCTCTCCTGGCTATTCTTTGGAACTCTGCATTCAAATGGAAATATCTTTCCTTTTCTCCTTTGCTTTTTGCTTCTCATCTTTTCACAGCTATTTGTAAGGCCTCCTCAGACAACCATTTTGCCTTTTTGCATTTCTTTTCCATGGGGATGGTCTTGATCCCTGTCTCCTGTACAATGTCACGAACCTCCGTCCATAGTTCATCAGGCACTCTATCAGATCTAGTTAGTCCCTTAAATCTATTTCTCACTTCCACTGTATAGACATAAGGGATTTGATTTAGGTCACACCTGAATGGTCTAGTGGTTATCCCTACTCTCTTCAGTTTAAGTCTGAATTTGGTAATAAGGAGTTCATGATCTGAGGCACAGTCAGCTCCAGGTCTTGTTTTTGCTGACTGTATAGAGCCTCTCCATCTTCGGCTCCAAGGAGCGGCTGCTGCGTGGGTGCAGGAGGGCTGAGAGGAGCTACTCCACATTCAAGGTCAGGAGGGGCGGCCTTGAGAAGATGCCCCTCATCCAAAGTAAGGAGCAGTGGCTGCGTTTTTCTGGAGCAGCCGTGAAGAGATAACCCAGGCCTAACGTAAGAGAAACCCAAGTAAGATGGTAGATGTTGCAAGAGGGCATCAGAGGGCAGACACACTAAAACCATAATCACAGAAAACTAGCCAACTTGATCACAGGACCACAGTCTTTTCTAACTCAAATAAGCTAAGCCATGCTGTGTGGGGCCACGCAAGATGGTCAGGTCATGGTGGAGAGGTCTGACAAAATGGGGTCCACTGGAGAAGGGAATGGCAAACCACTTCAGGATTCTTGCCTTGAGAACCCCATGAACAGTATGAAAAGGCAAAATGATAGGATACTGAAAGAGAAACTCCCCAGGTCGGTAGGTGCCCAATATGCTACTGGAGATCAGTGGAGAAATAACTCCAGAAAGAATGAAGGGATAGAGCCAAAGCAAAAACAATACCCAGTTGTGGATGGGACTGGTGATAGAAGCAGGGTCTGATGCTGTAAAGAGCAATATTGCATAGGAACCTGGAATGTTAGGTCCATGAATCAAGGCAAATTGGAAGTGGTCAAACAGGAGATGGCAAGAGTGAAGGTCAACATTCTAGGAATCAGCAAACTAACATGGACTGGAATAGGTGAATTTAACTCAGATGACCATTATATCTGCTACTGTGGGCAGGAATCCCTTAGAAGAAATGGAGTAGCCATCATAGTCAAGAAAAGAGTCTGAAATGCAGTACTCGGATGCAGTCTCAAAAACGACAGAATGATCTCTGTTCATTTCCAAGGCAAACCATTCAATATCACTGTAATCTAAGTCTATGCCCCAACCAGTAACGCTGAAGAAGCAAAGTTGAATGGTTCTATGAAGACCTACAAGACCTTTTAGAACTAACACCCAAAATAGATGTCCTTTTCATTATAGGGGACTGGAATGCAAAAGTAGGAAGTCAAGAAACACCTGGAGTAACAGGCAAATTTGGCCTTGGAGTACGGAATGAAGCAGGGCAAAGGTTAATAGAGTTTTGCCAACAGAACACACTGGTCATAGCAAACACCCTCTTCCAAGAACACAAAAGACTCTACACATGGACATCACCAGATGGTCAACACTGAAATCAGATTGATTATATTCTTTCATAAGTTAGTTCATGTATTATCAAAACAGGGGTTTCCCAGGTGGCACTAATCATAAAGAACCCACTTGCCAATGCAGGAGATGTAACAGACTCAGGTTCAATTCCTGAGTCAGGAAGATCCCATGGAGGCGGGCATGGCAACCCACTCCAGTATTCTTGACTGGAGAAATCCATAGATGGAGAAGCCTGGTGAGCTGTGGTCCATAGGGTCGCAGAGTAGGACATGACTAAAGCAACTTAGCACGCATGCACACAATATCAAAACAATCCTAAAAATATATTGCTTTTATTTTATATGTAAGACTCTGAAGCACACAGAGAATAGCAACATGCACAAGACTATATAAAACTGATCTTTTTCACAGCTGAGGTGTGAACCAAAAAATCTGGTTTCAAAGGGTGAGATTTTAATCATTATGCCCCTTCAGGAAACAATGGTAAATTATGAGGCTCTGTGAAAGGCAGATGCAACTCATAATACAAAGCAATTCCAATTTTGAGGGAATACTTGCACAAGTAATTTCATTTATTTCTTATGTTTGTCATACATTTCCCATAAGTGAGACTATATAATTAGTTTCATTTGATAAGTGAGACAGGCAGAAGTAAATTCATGTATGCCCCAGAGTTACTGTGTGAATGTAGAAGTGAAAAATTAATGTTTTCATTGTGAATTCAGTGTTATTGAACCACATTACCTTAAAGCCCATACCAATTGCTGTTCAGGCCCAAAGCACAAGCATGCTGTTAATAAGAGAATGTGAGGTAAAAGATTTTATACTTTGTCTTTCCTCTTTTCATATAACTCCATGAACTTGACATCTCAAAACTTCTCTCTCACATCTTGATTTCATTTACAACAAAATTTATATTTCAGTGTATTTTAGGGCTACAGACTCACAGTTACACTGAGGTAAAACCTCAACTCCATGATTAATTACGCTTACAAAAAACTGTCAGATAATCTTGGCTTTAAAATTATAAGCAGGGTTTTATAGCCATCTTTGATCTTTGCAGCAATTTACTAATGAAATTGATAAACTGGAAGAACTGAGATTTTTCCAAAATAATAAAATAAAAACTTGTAAATAATTTTAATTGAATTCATTACACTAGCATCAATAATCTGTTGTTTCTGTTATGGGTAATTAGCACATGTTATTTGTTTACAGATGTTAGGTTAAATGTTCACAAAACCCAAGGTTTAATATAACTGTCTTTTGTTACTGATTTCAGAAAAATTTAACTCAGGTATGAAGACAGATAAAACAGTTTTGAGGTGAGGATAAAAGGTAATAATTACCACACCTATACATACACACAAAAGATTTGAGCACAGATTTGTGATCAAATCAAACATTATCGCAATTAAAGTATGTTTTTTATTTCTTAGTTCCTAAATAAACTTATTTTCAATTTTGTGTTTTTATTGCTTTATCTGAAAGTTAGCCAAGTATAATAATAAAAAGTTTTGATTTGTATACTTCACATTTTCTTGGCAATTTTTTTCAGAAATATGTTTACATTTCCCCATGTTTAAAAAGACATTTTACAAATTTATGTGATTTAGGGAGGTTAATCCAGTGCTCTGTGACAACTTAGAGGGGTGGGCTAGGGGGCGTGGGAGGTACAAGACAGAGTCAATTCACACTTTTGAATGGCATAAACCAACACAACATTGTAAAGCAATTATTCTCTAATTAAAAATAAATCATAAAAAATTTAAGCAATCACATAAATCAATTAATTGCACAAATTTTATTTTTGTAAACTTTGTCTTCAATCATTTGGAGTTTATATTTTATAAAAATGTTAAAGCAATATATCCATTCAAGTTAAATAAAGTAAAAATATTAATTTTCAGTAATAAATTTCTAACTTTTTCAGCTAGACTCAATTCTCTGAAAGTAAACATGTTTTTGAAAATCAGTATTTACCACACAGTTTCTCCTGAGTACTTTCATACTTATTTACCAAAGCTTGAGAGGCCCACATGTTCCATTTCACTTAATGGCTTCTGTGAAAAGTGTATTTATACCAGGAAAAATCTGCTTCTTCAATCTAGATATTTAAACTAATCAGAAAAGAAAAATTAATTTCTACTAAATTGGTTCTCAACAGGATAAGTTAATTGCAAGAGAGTTCAATGCACGTGGAAAATTTAAGAAGGAAACTGAAACTTCAACACTTTTCTTAATTCAAAAAGGCTCATTAATTTTGAGTTGTCAGCACAATAACCTAAATATGTCCACCAAACAAGAAAATCATTACCATAGAGCTATGTGCAGATCTGGAAGTAAATATCATATCCGTAAAGCAAATTTCCTACTGTTACTTTTTCCTTCTTGTCCCTAACCATGAATTGAGAACTTCTTTCACTTCTACTTAAGGATTAAAAAAGAAAGAAAGAAACTTCTTAGTTTATTGTTTATAAATTCAGAGATCAGGCTTATGCAAATTAAGAACAATCTATAGTTATAACAACCAGCACCAGGAGGAACCATCCTAGTTAAAGATATTTTTATGTAAAGTGACATTAGTTTAATTCATTGAGATATAAATTGTCTTCTATTAGAAATAGACATTAGAAGAATACATTTATTAATTTACGAACATGTTTTTCTAGGTTATTTATGGAAAGAAGCAGTCAAGAGGGTGAGTTGAGAAAGAGAGTTCAATTCATTTCAGTTCAGTCGCTCAGTCGTGTCTGACTCTTTGCGACCCCAGGAACGGCAGCACGCCAGGCCTAACTGTCGATCATGAACTCCCAGAGTTTACCCAAACTCATGTCCATTGAGTCGGTGATGCCATCCAACCATCTCATACTCTGTCGTCCCCTTCTCCTCCTGCTTTCAATCTTTCCCAGAATCAAAGTCTTTTCAAATGAGTCAGCTCCACATCAGGTGGCTAAAGTATTGGAGTTTCAGCTTCAGCATCAGTCCTTCCAATGAACACCAAGGACTGATCGCCTTTAGTGTGGACTGGTTTGATCTCCTTGCAGTCCACGGGACTCTCAAGAATCCTCTAATAAAAATAAATGAAAAAAAAAAAAAAAAAGAATCTTCTCCAATACCACAGTTGAAAAGCATCAATTATTCAGCACTCAGCTTTTTTACAGTCCAACTCTCACATCCATACATGACCACTGGAAAAACCATAGCCTTGACTAGAGGGACCTTTGTTGGCAAAGTAATGTTTCTGCTTTTTAATATGCTGTCTTGGCTGGTCATAAGGTTCCTTCCAAGGAGTAAGTGTCTTTTAATTTCATGGCAGCAGTAACCATCTGAAGTGATTTTGGAGCCCAAAAAAATAAAGTCAGCCACTGTTTCCACTTTTTTCGCATCTATTTGCCATAAAGTGGTGGGACCAGATGCCATGATCTTAATTTTCTGAATGTTGAGCTTTAAGTCAAAATTTTCACTCTCCTCTTTCCCTTTTATCAAGAGGCTCTTTAGTTCTTCACTTTATGCCATAAGGGTCATGTCGTCTGCATATCTGAGGTTATTGATATTTCTCCCAGCAATCTTGATTCTGGCTTGTGCTTCCTCCAGCCCAGGGTTTCTCATGATGTACTCTGCATATAAGTTAAATAAGCAGGGTGACAATATACAGCCTTGACGTACTCCCTTTCCTATTTGGAAACAGTCTGTTGTTCCATGTCCAGTTCTAACTGTTGCTTCCTGACCTGCATACAGATTTCTCAAGAGGCAGGTCAGGTGGTCTAGTATTTCCATCTCTTTCAGAATTTTCCACAAGTTTATTGTGATCCACACAGTCAAAGGCTTTGGCATAGTCAATAAAGCAGAAATAGATGTTTTTCTGGAACTCTCTTGCTTTGTTGATGATCCAGCAGATGTTGGCAATTTGATCTCTGGTTCTTCTGCCTTTTCTAAAACCAGCTTGAACATCTGGAAGGTCACAGTTCATGTATTGCTGAAGCCTGGCTTGGAGAATTTTGAGCATTACTTTACTAGCGTGTAAGATGAGTGCAATTGTTCAGTAGTTTGAGCATTCTTTGGGATTGCCTTTCTTTGGGATTGGAATGAAAACTGACCATTTCCAGTCCTTTGGCCTCTGCTGAGTTTTCCAAATTTGCTGGCATATTGAGTGCAGCACTTTCACAGCATCACATTTTAGGATTTGAAATAGCTCCACTGGAATTCCATCACCTCCATTATCTTTGATTGTAATGATGCTTCCTAAGGCACATTTGACTTCACATTCCAGGATGTCTGGCTCTAGGTGAGTGATCACACCAACGTGATTATCTGGGTCGTGAAGACCTTTTTTGTACAGTTCTTCTGTGTATTCTTGCCACTTCTTCCTAATATCTTATGTTTCTGTTAGGTCCATACCATTTCTGTCCTTTTTTGTTCTTGTCTTTGCATGAAATGTTCCCTTGGTATCTCTAATTTTCTTGAAGATATCTCTAGTCTTTCTCATTCTATTATTTTCCTCTATTTCTTTGCACTGATCACTGAAGAAGCCTTTCTTCTCTCTCCTTGCTATTCTTTGGAACTCTGCATTCAAATGAGTATATCTTTCCTTTTCTCCTTTGCTTTTCACTTCTCTTCTTTTCCCAGCTATTTGTAAGGGCTCCTCAGACAGCCATTGTGCTTTTTTGCATTTCTCTTTTCCTTGGGGATGGTCTTGCTCCCTGTCTCCTGTACAATGTCAGTAAACTCCATCCATAGTTCATGAGGCACTTTGTCTATCACATCTAGCAGAAAAAAACAGCAAAAATAATAACAACAACAACAAGCATCCCAATTACAAATTTGGCGGAGGAACTGCACACAAATTTTTCCAAAGATAAACAATCACCAACAGGTACTTGAAAATGTGCTCAATATCACTAATCATTAGGGGAACGCAAGTTAAAACCACAATGTCGTATCACTTCACAACTTGGAAAATGGCTATCATCAAAAATAGTATTGTCGAGGATGAAGAGAAAGGATATATTGTGCATTGTTTGTGGGAATGTGCAAGGGTGCACCCAGGATGGAAAACAGCATTGAGATCTCTCAAAAAATTAAAAAATAGAACTACAATATGATCCCAAAATTCCATTCTTGGGTATATATCCAAGGGATGTGAAAAGTTTGTCACTAGATTAATTGATTAAAAAAACAAAAACATAAATGGATGAATACAAAATGGGATGTTATTCAGTCATAAGAAAATCCTGCCATTTGTGACAATATGATTAGCTCCTGAGGCCATTGCACTAAGGTAAATAAGGCAGAAAAATATGAACAATACATGGCATCAGTTTTACACAGAATAGAAAAAAAAGAAAAGAAAAAAACTCATAAAACAGTAGAAAAGTGGTTGCTATAAGTCCTGAGAATCTAAAGTAAAACAGTTACTATAGGTGAATCTGTATAATTGTAGTTTGCTAAGCGAATTAGAACTTCAATACTCTGAACAGCAAAAAATATAAATATATGAGGTGATGTGTCAATTCAATACATGAGTTAATTCATTAATAATTTAAATAGATTCAAGGATGAGAATAAAGCAGTTCAACTTCTAGGAATAACAGAAATTAACAAATGGAAATTTTGTGGAAAAAACTCAAACATAGAGTGTTTCACCTACTTTGAACTTAACTGATATAAGTGTCCTATTGTTTTCCCATATTCCTCCAAAAATCTTATAAGCAGAAAATTTTTTTCTACACAGATGACCCTTGAACAATACAAGGGTTAGGGGCAGTAGCACCTGGGCAGAAAAGGCATTTCCTATATAATTCAAGTAAGTGATGGTACCATATATTTGTGTCACTGGAGATACTGACATGACCAGTTAGGACACTTTAACTTTTTGGATTGCTTTTCCAAATTGTAAGTGATTAAGGCAAGAGTTGTCAGTTTCATCAGCCCCTACCCACTCTGCCAAAATGACTTGGAATTAAAGAATCTGGATTATGTGTTTCAGGTTTCTAGATGCCTAGGATGGAAGATAAAAACCTTGAGGCTAATGGTTATATTTTCATCTTCAAGAGAAATAAATTTAAACTAGAAATGAAAAGATAAAATGTCATGAGTGGTGAAGTAATTAAATGGATGATGAAATACATTTCTGGACCAATAGCCTGAACAATGTGTTTTCAATGTCCTATGAAATCTTGGGAGAATGTGTTTCAGAATGAAGACTTACTGAAGAAAGGGAAAAAATAAGAGGAGCAACGGGTTTGACAAAAGAAGAATGCCATCACTGGGAATGAGGTTGATAAGATGATTTGTAACAGATTCTTCCATAAAGAGTCATTAAATCTTTTTCTTTAAATTTCACACATTTTCAGAACTCAAAAGCAGAAGGGCAAGTAGATAGAAGGTCCCTATTCACTTAAACCCCTTTAGACAAGATAACTAGACCCTGTGCACTGCTGGTTAGAGAGAGGTCTAAGCACCAGCAGTCCCTTTCCCACTGTGGCTCCATCTTCTTAAAATACAAAAGCATGAAAGACCTTGTCATGGGGGGTCAACCTTTGAGAGGTGGTACCCAACTGTGTGCACCGAAAATTTTCTGTTCAGATTGTTGTAAATGCCTAGAGATTCTGGTGAAAGCTGAGATCAGTTACAGCCCTGATGCTCGTCACTATATAGCTATCTTAGAAGCAAGCAGACTCTTGACAGTATACCTCTTATATATGCACAGATGTGTGCATTTATGGAGATAAATATTTGAAGTTGAATATAATTTAGAAAATCTAAGCACATGTCAAAGAAAAACAAAGCTAGACAAGAGTTAAAAAAGTGAAAACAAATTTTACTCAAGACTACTATAACAGAGGAAAAAAATTTCAATATAGAACCAGGTTCAATTCTAGAAAAGTCAAGCTGGACAATAGTTAAAGCAGTAAAAACAAATTTTACTCAAGACCACTACAGTAGAGAAAAAAGATCTCAATATAGAACCAGGTTCAATTCTCAATATAGCATGAGTAAATAGAAATTTATACCCATACACGAGGACAGAGAACAGGGGTGGAAAATTACTAAGAGGCTGCATCTAAGAGGGGGTATGTGAAATTCTGGCTTTACCAACCTGACAGGATTATTTGCTGAAGACAGGCCAAGGTGATCAGGCATCACCTGAGGCATGGTGAAAGATGAAGAACACAATTAGATATGCAGGGTGATCAGACATCAAGGGTGGATGTTCTAGTTAAGCTGAGTTAGCAGGGGTCTTGCTAAAAGTGAGTTTTACAAGAGAGTGCATAAATGGCTCCAGGAAAAAGTTTGGAAGTCTAAGTAAATTTGGTTAGGCAAAGAAGCTCTGTAATATGTTAAAAGAAAGCATTCAAGGGCTTCCCTGGTGTCTCAGTAGTAAAGAATCTGCCTGCAAATGCAAGAGATGTGGGTTAGATGCCTGATCTGGGATGATCTGACATACCTTGGAGCAACTAAGCCGGTGCACAACAACTACTGAAAGACCCTGATGCTGGGAAAGATTGAAGGCGGGAGGAGAAGGGGATGACAGAGGATGAGATGGTGGGATGGCATCACCGACTCAATGGATATGGGTTTGAGTAAACTCAGGGAGTTGGTGATGGACAGGGAGGCCTGGCGTGCTGCAGTCCATGGGGTCACAAAGAGTCGGATACAACTGAGCGACTGAACTGAACTAAACCACAACTACTGAGCCTGTGCTCTAGAGCCCAGGAGCTGCATCTACTGAGCCAAGAGTCCATGCTCTCGAGTCCATAGCGTCTACAGTCTATGCTCCACCATAGAGTCAACACTCCGTGGAGTCCACGCTCTGCCACCAAAGAAGCCAAGGCAATAAGAAGCCCACACACAGATACTAAGAGTAGCCAGTCCCTGAATGCTTCAACTAGTGAAAAGCCTTTGCAGCAATGAAGAAGCACAGACAAAATACATAAAATTATGAAAAAAAATAAAATAATAAAAGGAATCATTTCAAAATGTGTACAAACTGTCTAATAAATGCAAGTTGTGATTGTTCTTTTTTTTTTTTTAATATTTGAAGAAAATAGTAACCTAAACATAAAATATACACTCGGTTATATGCTCATTTTATTATGTTGTGTGCATGTTCAGTCAGTTGTGTCTGACTCTCTGCAGCCCCATGGACTGTAGCCTTGCAGGCTCCTCTGACCATGGAATTTCCCAGGTAAGAATTCTGGAGTGGGTTACCATTTCCTACTCTAGGGGATCGTCTTGACTCAAGGACTGAACCTGTGCCTCTCTGGCTTCCTGCAGTGGTGCCTTCCCAGGTGATGCAGTGATAAAGAAACGACCTGAAAAGCAGGATATGCAATCAGATCCCTGGGTTGGGAAGATGATTTAGAAAAAGAAAAGGCAACCTATTTCAATATTCTTGCCTGGGAAACCCCATGGAGAGAGGAGCCTGGTGGGCTACAGTCCATGGGGTCACCAAGAGTAATTATATATTGGCATTGTTAAATTGAAAGAAGTATATTGAAGTAAAGTAAGAATTGCAGCAATACTGAAAAAATATGAGTATGGTTTTATATTACAAATTCATGATTAGGGATTTAGTCATGCATGAAATTCACAGGAATTAAAATTTTTTTGCAAAGCAGTATGACCTTTGGATGTCCAATTCCCTCTCCCATAGCATCCTTCCACTTAGCAAATTATGGCAGAGAAATATTATTTTAGCCCTTCTTTGTGGATAAGTATTTTAGACAGCCCTTTTTATAAAACACACACACACACACAAATAATCCAAACCAGCTTAGGGACAAGATACCATCTCAGAAGGATTTGATGATATTGTTATTCACAATACAAATATTTCAATGGGGGGAAACAACCTGTTTTTTTTTATTTAATTTAAAACCTCAAAAAGTGGTAAATTGTGGTAGGCTTGGTAAGTGGGTGCTAGCAAACATTGGGTCCATTTTTGTAGTGACGAAGTGGTACATCCCATTATCTCCTTGAGGCAAACTAAAGGGAAGCTCTGAGAGGACAAGCACTCTAATCAAAGGACAACATGAGGAGCCTCCAGAATGGCTCACAAAGAATGGCTGCTATTCAGTCACTCAGTCATGTCTGACTCTCTGCTACACCGTGGGCTACAGCATGCCAGGCTTCACTGTCCTTCACCATCTCCCGGAGTTTGCTCAAACTCGGGTCCACTGAGTCAGTGATGCCATCCAACCATCTCATTCTCTGTCATTCCCTTCTCTTCCTGACTTCAATCTTTCCCAACATCAGGGGCTTTTCTAATGAGTCAGTCCTTCGAATCAGGTGGTCAAAGTATTGGAGCTTCAGCATCAGTCCATTCAATGAACATTTAGGGTTAATGTCCTTTTGGGACTGACTGATCTGATCTTCTTGCCATCCAAGGGACTCTCAAGAGTCTTCTCCAGCACCATTGTTTGAAAGCATCAATTCTTCAGTGCTCTGCTTTTTTATTGTCCAGTTCTCACATCTGTACATGACTATTGGAAAAACCATAGCTTTGATTATACAGACTTTGGAGGCAAAGTAATGGCTCTGCTTTTTAATACACTGTCTAGGTTTATCATTGTTTTTCTTCCAAGGGGCAAGCGTCTTTTAATTTCAGTGTTTAAACCAACTCATTTCATTTTTGCGCAATTATAAACTTTATTTTTAAAAAAAGACATTTAGTTTTAAGCAAAGCCTACCAATTAGTCTCCATTCTGTATCTGGAGTTATGCCAAGCAATTGTCCATTACAAGTATTATGTCTTCAAGCATGTGAAGATGTATTCTACATTCTGCATCTTATTTTTTCCTAATTGTATTCACAACCCAAAATCCTGCTTATTTTCCTCTTGAATGCACTTTGCCTTAATATCATGTCCATTAAAATTGACACAACTGGACTTGAATGAACTCCTCTAGCTATGGAAAGTAAATATGGATCATAATGGAAGAATGAATCTAATACTTCTGAAATGACACCATTTCTTTTTGCAGTAGGAATTTACAATTATCTTAGTAGTCATATCAATTTCCATTCCTAAAGTTGTGTTAAATAAGCACGTATCTTCACATTAAAATACAGTCTTTACATTTCTTAAATGAAATAGTAGCAAGGCAAGTCCATATGGTGAATTGGATCTACTTTTCCCCAAATGAAGAATTTCGCATCTATTCATTTTAATTGTGTGAATGCATTACTCAAATTGTTGAGATTTTTATATATTTAAATTTTAATTATATCCCTTTCATCATTTAATCTTTTCCTCTTATATCAAATATATGAATAAGAAATCTGTGAATGCACATCTAAGAGTGTAGCCAAGATCTATACTTGAAATTTACAATCTGCTATGTACTACTTAAATGTTTTCAGCTAATTTACAATACACCAAGTGCAACTTTAACTTGATTGTATTCAGTATAGCACATTCAACATTTTGGAGTATCCTGTAAAAATAAGATATATTGGTTCATACATATATATACATCTATATAATTTTACAAATGTAACCATTTTACAACAGTATGTGGTAACTATATGTATATTTTAGTCATTCTTTGCTGGATCTTAGTAATCACCTCTTAAGTATTTAAATAATACATTCCATGCTAAACAGTTAAATGTCAACAACTTTGAGGTATAATTTGAAGAATTTGCTGCGTTCTTCACTCTGTGGAATATTTTCCTCTATTTTAGCTAGTTAAGCAGTACTTCTCAATCAATACACTACAGAGAGGCATTCTGCAAGCATATGTGCTAGCTACTTGATATACTGATGTGTGTGCATGCTGAGTCACTTCATTCATATCAACTCTTGACGCTTTGCCAGCCTATAAGCTGTAGCCCACCAGGCACTTCTGTCCATGGGGATTCTCTAAGCAAGAACACTGAAACAAGTTGCCTCCTCCAGGGGATCTTTCTGACCCAGGGATCGAATCCAAGAGTGGCAGTTACTTTATCACTCACACCAACTGGGAAGCCCTGTGATGTGCTGAAAGTAGAGTTAATTTTAATTTGGAAACATCACCTAAAGTAATTGCTTACTGAATTATTTCTTGACTATTTCTTGAAATCTTAGTTATGATTTTTATGTCGTTCTCTTCAGATTTCAGGTATTGTCCCATTGTAGGGTAAATGGCCTGGAGAGTGGTTGAGAATTTTTGCCAGTAGTATGTCTCTTATGAACACAGCATATTCTACTCAAACATTAGTTACACTAAACAAATTATTCTGCTGAAAGCACTATCTTTATTTCACAAATGCATTAATCCTAATATATTTTGCTGTACCTAGTGTATTTTCTGGTCATTCTTGTTTGAGTTTTTTTAGAATTACAGTATCATTTATGAACTCATATCAAATAATTTGAACACATCCAATAATTCCTCTTTTAAACTTCTGAGTTCATTAGCCATTTCATTTTGCCATGATGAACTTTAGAGTTTTTCAATACTTAAATAATTAGAGAACCCCTAAACTTAATAACTATTCAAATTTAATCTCTAGTTGGATGGTCATATTTCTGTGAAAAAGAATCAGGTGTCATATTTCTACCAGTACCACTGCTCCAAATCCAGTCCTATATTACAGTTTCAACATATAGTTACTGGAGGATTAAAGAAGGAAAAAAGGGGACATCAACAAAATATACATGTCACATGCACACGTCAACTATTGCATCAAATAAGATGACAAATGAGGTAAAAGTGTAATTTTATTTTTTAACAAAAATAATGTTTTGTCTCTAGGCAAAAATTTTAGAAGTTTCCTGTCTATTCAAAAAATGTCATGAAATCTTTAAAGCACTGAAAAGGAAACAAGTGATAGGGATTACTTTCCCCTTGTACTGCTTTTTCATATCTTCAAAGATTTTTTTTCCTCAGTCTTTCTCAAGTTCTTTTGATCACTAATGAGGTTCAGACATTGCTGCAGTACATTTTTTACTTTCCAAGTAGGTTTTAAGCTATCTTTAGAATTCAAATAAAATGTGCCATTCTGCTGAGTCTAGCTAAATGTTATTCTTTATTAGTAAAATGCATTTGTAAATTATGTAAAAAAAAGTAATCCACCTTACATAATTGCTAAAAGTCCCATTATTAGTAATTTTAATACTCATTTTAGATTCCTCTAGAAGGGGTTCTTGTTATATTTTAAATATTCCAAGTTGGTATTTAAAAATTTTATGGAATGAAATATGTACTATTTGAGTAAAATTTACTGAGTAAAAAAATTATTTGATTTGAGGTAGGATAAGATGGACATGAGTCTGAGTAAACTCTGGGAGTTGGTGATGGACAGGGAGGCCTGATGTTCTGCAATTCATGGGGTCGCAAAGAGTTGGACTTGACTGAATGACTGAACTGAACTGAACAAGACGTCATTGCCATGTTATGTGTTGTCATAGAATGCCATTATCCTTTACACAGTCTATGCACTAAAACCTTGTAATAGATTCATTACAAGAGGTCCACAGGTTTTTCAATCTGATGGATGTGTGTTCAATTTATGTCTCTACTATTTATTAGCTCTGGTATAGCTATTGACGTAACTGTCAAATGAAATTGAATTTTGCTTACTAAATTATGAGAATTTAATGTAATATGTATTAGAAACTTATTATTTAGTATGCTTTCAATGCATTTTTTTTTTTTTTGTATTTCCTAGATATATGTGGACCAACCTTTCCCTCTCTCTGTTTTGAAGAAGTTAAAATGCATTTACCTTTCTCTACTAATTTTCTAGGGCTGCCATAACAAAATATTACAAACTTGGTAGCTTAAAAAACCCTGAAATTTATTCCCTCAAAGTTCTGGAGCCTAGAAGCCTGAAATCAAGGTACTGACAGGGTCATGCTACCTCCAAAGTCTCTAGGGGAGAATCTGTTTCATGCCTTTCTCTGTTCAATCCTTGGCTTTCTTTAACTTACAGCTAGCTAGGTAATGCCAATGTTTGTTTAGGTTTTCACGTGGCCATTTCTCCCCTGCGTTTCTGTTTACATGTGTCTTTCCTTATAAGGAAAACCCATCATATTGGATCCAGGCTCCTTCTAATGATATCGTAATTTGATTGCATCTGCAAACCACATTTTTAAGATCACATTTACAGGTACCAGGGATTAGGACAAGACAGGTTTGGGGGACATAACCTGTGCGTGTATGCTCGGTTGATCAGTTGTGTCCGACTTTTTGCAACTTTCTGGACTACAGCCTGCCAGCAAACAGGTTGCCATTTCCTACTTCAGGGGATCTTCCCAACCCAGGAATCAAAGGGGCAGATTCTTTAGCACTGTAACACCTGGGAAGTGCAAATTCAACCTGTAACATTTTCTATTCCAAGAAAAGTGCCACTATCCCAACTAATACTGTAATCTTTCCTTTCCTCAATGTATATATTCTCTGACCTCTGATTTAAAAATCAGATAAACCTCCAAAAATTATAGAAATGCTATACTTACCATTACATTATCATGTAGAAATTTTTCCACTTCATTCATTTTTAAGTACACAATACAATTACTATAGAGAGAAAAAAATAAAAGCATGATATTAATGGAATGAGTTTATTAAGCTTCAAAGTGTATAAGACACATTAAATACTATAGAATCTAAACTCTGGTCATTTCTATCAGGTGTTGATGGGTAAAATAACAAAACATTCTTCCAGTTTTTATATATTGTGTCCTTTGAAGCAACAGTGAAGTGAACCATTAAAAAGTAAATCACTCCACTGAACTGAAAAACAGACTCTGATTGGGAAAACTAATGCCTTAGGAAAAAGCAGGTTTTGTAATCTCTGCATTCATGTCTCTTTTTGTCTTTGATAGACGATGAAAAAAGCTCATTCTCAGCATTCTCAACAAAACTGCTACAGTGACTGCAAAACCATTACTTTTTGTTTTATATATCAAGAGAAGTTTTAGCACCTCACCCCAGATGCCTACTAAATAGAAAGTGACAGGACAATGAGAAAAACAGCCCTATCAAATTTACCATTCTATAGTTCATTTCCTGATGACAAATGAGACATCTATTTCACAGGCCTTTAATTTACTTGACAAAATAAAAGGGGGAAAATTTGCTCTTGGATTACTCATAGGTTGTTTTGCAACATAAAATTTTTACTATAATTCATATTTAATATATGTATCCATTTTGACTATTTGGTTTACTTCATGTTAATCATAGAAACTTCTATAAAATTCATAGAGGAAAAGATATCTTCTGAAGGTTATTTATTAATAAAGCAAGGGTTATTTATTAATAAAGCAAAGGAGTCTACTTGGAATTTGTTGGCTGGGAAAAGACTCACAGACAAGCTTAACTTGAAAGGCAAATAGTACTAGGCTATATGCATGACCCAAAGTGTGCAACTTACTTAACTATGCAATCAATGAAAGAATTAGAGCAAGGTAAAGGGGACTTAGAAGTTCTAAATAGGGCAGGAGCACGTGAGAATTTTAAGGAAGGTAAGTAGGGCAGACCTGACTGAAGATAAAATCTGAGCACGGGTATAAAGAAAGTTACACAATTGGCCAAACAGAAATCCAAGGCAAGAGTTTCCCAGGCAGGATAACCAGTTAGAGTAAATGTTCTAAAGCAGGAGTGCCTAGTCCACGTGAAGGAAAGCAAAGAGACTAGGGAAGCAAAAGTAAGGAGAGAAGAATAACAGAAATAACAAGACACAGGTATCACAGAGCCTCACAGACTTTTGGCTATTACTTTGCACTAACAGCCCCTGGCAGGGTGTTGTGTGGAAGAGAGAGCAGCATATTCTTTTCCTTTGCTTAAAGTGGGTAACTGGTCATGATGATGGGAACAGATTATAGGAAGCATGGGCAAAAAAAAAAAAAAAAAAAAAGCATAGAAACTATTGGATGCAGTTTAAAACATCCTCAAAAGTGTTGATGGTTGATTGTACCACCAGAGTAAGTGATGAGCAGCAGTAAATTTCTGGCAATATTTTGAAGACAGAATTGGATGATTTTGTGATAGATTACACATGCAATCAGAGGGAGAAAATTGTGTGTGGTATTGGAGGCAGAGAGAGAAAGGAAAGGGGAGGGTCAATGATAATTTTATTCTAGAATTTGAACCTCATTAGCTGAAAGATTAAATTATCAATGAAGGGGAATAGGTGTGTGGGTATATTAAATGTGAGGGCATGTATGTGATTCAGGAGAGGGACTCTCCAGAGTTCAGTTGGAGGTCAATTAAGTTAGAGATATTTGTTTGTCATCCTTTTAGCAATACTAAATGATGTCAGAATGTTTTACCTTGCACTCATCTTCTCTCCCAATGGCCTGACCATAGACAACTCTGACTGGGAAGCAGAGATATAGAAGTATAAGGTGGGACAAGATAAGAAGGCAGAATCCATCTTCTCTTTCCTACAAGTCAGTCATTATTCCAACTTAATGTTCAAGAAAGATATAAAGCTTAAATTGGAAAAGATATGACATCCAACTGAACTGGATTAAGCAAAAGGAAAAAGATGGTAATAGTAATAAATGTGGAGCTCAACTTCCTACACATCAAAGGTACATCATACATATAAAGATGAACCAATTAAAAAAAAAAGATAATTCAATTGCCCAGATAAAAAGCAATCTAGAAATAATGAATAGCTAACTAAATGACACAGAAGAATGAAAGAGTTATCTGGAAGATAGAATAATGAAAATCACCCAATCAGAATAGCAGACAGAAAGACAAATGAAAAAATATAGTAAAACATCATGAGATCCATGGGATAATACAAAATGTGTCAATCTCTGTATTACAGGGTTTCTGGAATGAGAATGGGGAAGGAGATAAAAATGTATTGAAGAAACTATGGCTGAAAACTTCCCAAACCTAAAGAAGGAAACAGACATGCAAGCACAGAAGGAACAGAGGGTCCCAAACAAGATGAATACAAATGGGCCCATGTCAAGACATACCACAATTAAAATATAAAGAGAGAATTCTACAGGAAAACAGAGAAAAAGAGTTAAAAAGGAAGTCCCATAATGTTATCAGCTGATTTCTCTACAGAAACCTGCAGGCAGAAGGTATTAGAACTCTACATTTGAAGTCTTGAAAGAAAAAAAAAAAAAAATCCTGCAGCCTAAGAAATCAATCCAATAATCATTTTGAGTAGAAGTAGAGAAAGAATTTCTCAGACAAGCAAAACATGTAAAGAATTCAGCAATACTAAACCTATCTTGGAAGAAATATTGAAGTGTCTTCTCCACATACAAAAGAAGCAAGGACCTCTATTAAAGAAGAAATCACAATAGGAAAGACAAATATATCAAAGGGTTGAAGATCATTTAAATAAGCCTGCATTATAAAATATTAATATTTAAAATGCAAAAAAAAACTATAAAAATAAGCATGAATGTGTAAACTGGTACAACGAAGTCACAAAATACAGGAGAGTAGAGTATCGGTATTTTATCTGTAAAGCTTTTGAATTCTCCTTCATATCTGAATGAGATCCTTGCTGGATACATTAATCTAGGTTGTAGGTTATTCTCTTTCATTACTTTCAGTACGTCCTGCCATTCCCTTCTGGCCTGGAGGGTTTCTATTGATAGATCAGCTGTTATCCTTATGGGAATCCCTTTGTGTGTTATTTGTTGTTTCTCCCTTGCTGCTTTTAATATTTGTTCTTTGTGTTTGATCTTTGTTAATTTGATTAATATGTGTCTTGGGGTGTTTTGCCTTGGGTTTATCCTGTTTGGGACTCTCTGGGTTTCTTGGACTTGGGTGGCTATTTCCTTCCCCATTTTAGGGAAGTTTTCAGCTATTATCTCCCCGAGTATTTTCTCATGGCCTTTCTTTTTGTCTTCTTCTTCTGGGACTCTTATGATTTGAATGTTGGGGCCTTTCACATTGTCCCAGAGGTCCCTGAGGTTGTCCTCATTTCTTTTGATCCTTTTTTCTTTTTTCCTCTCTGCTTCATTTATTTCCACCATTTTATCTTCTACCTCACTTATCCTATCTTCTGCCTCCGTTATTCTACTCTTGGTTCCCTCCAAAGTGTTTCTGATCTCATTCATTGCATTATTCATTTTTAATTGACTCTTTTTTATTTCTTCTAGGTCTTTATTAAACATTTCTTGCATCTTTTTAATCTTTGTCTCCAGGCTATTTATCTGTAACTCCATTTTGTTTTCAAGATTTTGGATCATTTTTATTATCATTATTCTAAATTCTTTTTCAGGTAGATTCCCTATCTCCTCCTCTTTTGTTTGACTTGGTGGGCATTTTTCATGTTCCTTTACCTGTTGGGTATTTCTTTGCCTTTTCATCTTGTTTAGATTGCTGTGTCCGGAGTGGGCTTTCTGTATTCTGGAGGTCTGTGGTTCCTTTTTATTGTGGAGGATTTACCCAGTGGGTGGGGTTAGACGATTGGCTTGTCAAGGTTTCCTGGTTAGGGAAGCTTGCGTCAGTGTTCTGGTGCGTGGAACTTGATTTCTTCTCCTTGGAGAGCAATGGAGTGCTCAGTAATGAGTTTTGAGATGGGTCTATGTGTTAGGTGTGACCTTGGGCAGCCTGTATGTTGACGTTCAGGGCTATGTTCCTGCGTTGCTGGAGAATTTGTGTGGTATGTCTTGCTCTAAAACTTATTGGCTCTTGGGTGGTGGTTGGTTTCAGTGTAGGTATGCAGGCTTTTGGATGGAACAGAATAGAAAGCCCAGAGATAAATCCACGAACCTATGGACACCTTATCTTTGACAAAGGAGGCAAGGATATACAATGGAAAAAAGACAACCTCTTTAACAAGTGGTGCTGGGAAAACTGGTCAAACACTTGTAAAAGAATGAAACTAGAACACTTTCGAACACCATACACAAAAATAAACTCAAAATGGATTAAAGATCTAAATGTAAGACCAGAAACTATAAAACTCCTAGAGGAGAACATAGGCAAAACACTCTCCGACATAAATCACAGCAAGATCCTCTATGACCCACCTCCCAGAATATTGGAAATAAAAGCAAAACTAAACAAATGGGACCTAATGAAACTTAAAAGCTCTTGCACTACAAAGGAAACTATAAGTAAGGTGAAAAGACAGCCCTTAGATTGGGAGAAAATAATAGCAAATGAAGAAAAAGACAAAGGATTAATCTCAAAAATATACAAGCAGCTCCTGCAGCTCAATTCCAGAAGAATAAATGACCCAATCAAAAAATGGGCCAAAGAACTAAACAGACATTTCTCCAAAGAAGACATACAGATGGCTAACAAACACATGAAAAGATGCTCAACATCACTCATTATTAGAGAAATGCAAATCAAAACCACAATGAGACACCATTACACGCCAGTCAGGATGGCTGCTATCCAAAAGTCTACAGGCAATAAATGCTGGAGAGGGTGTGGAGAAAAGGGAACCCTCTTCCACTGTTGGTGGGAATGCAAACTAGTACAGCCGCTATGGAAAACAGTGTGGAGATTTCTTAAAAAACTGGAAATAGAACTGCCATATGACCCAGCAATCCCACTTCTGGGCATACACACTGAGGAAACCAGATCTGAAAGAGACACGTGCACCCCAATGTTCATCGCAGCACTGTTTATAATAGCCAGGACATGGAAGCAACCTAGATGCCCATCAGCAGATGAATGGATAAGGAAGCTGTGGTACATATACACCATGGAATATTACTCAGCTGTTAAAAAGAATTCATTTGAATCAGTCCAAATGAGATGGATGAAACTGGAGCCCCTTATACAGAGTGAAGTAAGCCAGAAAGATAAAGAACATTACAGCATACTAACACATATATATGGAATTTAGAAAGATGGTAACGATAACCCTATATGCAAAACAGAAAAAGAGACACAGAAATACAGAACAGACTTTTGAACTCTGTGGGAGAAGGTGAGGGTGGGATGTTGCGAAAGAACAGCATGTATATTATCTATGGTGAAACAGATCACCAGCCCAGGTGGGGTGCATGAGACAAGTGCTCGGGCCTGGTGCACTGGGAAGACCCAGAGGAATCGGGTGGAGAGGGAGGTGGGAGGGGGGATCGGGATGGGGAATACGTGTAAATCTATGGCTGATTCATATCAATGTATGACAAAACCCACTGAAATGTTGTGAAGTAATTAGCCTCCAACTAATAAACAAAATAAATAAATAAAATTAAAAAATTAAAATAAATAAAAATCAAACCACCAAGGAAAAGACAAAAGGAGGAAATGACTAAGAAAGAACTTTGCAAACTAGAAAACAAAGTCTAAAATGGCAATAAGTACATACCTATCAATAATCGCTATAAATGTCAACAGAGTAAGTGTTTAGATCAAAAGACAGAGTGATTGGTTTTTATAATAATATAAGAACTTGCAATATATTGCCTACAAAATTGCCTTTCACTACAGGGTGAAAGACACAGATCCAAAATGAGGAGATGGAAAAGCATATTTCATGCAAATAGAAATGACAAGAAATCAAGGGTAACAGTACTGTCACCAGACAAAATAGACTACAAAACAGACCATAAAGACAAAGAAGAGTATTATATAATAAAGGGAACAATATAAGAAGTGGATATTACACTCATTAACATATGCATCCAATTAAAGATCACCTAAATATAAAAAGGAAATTCTGACAAAGGGAGAAATTGACAATCATACAATGATAGAAGATTTTAACACCTCATGACATCAATGAAGGGATCATTAAGGCAGAAAAGACAATGGAAGTCCTAAATGCCACAACCAACCAGTTCAACTTAATATCTATAAACATTATGTTCAAAAAAAGTGCAGAATGCACATTCTTTTCAAGTGCACATGAAAAGTTCTCTAGGATAGACCACATACCAAGTCACGAAACAACCCTCAACAAGTTTGAGGATAGAAATTTTATCAAGTATTCTTTCTGACCGTAACAGTATGAAATTAGAAATCAACTACAGAACGAAAAGCTAGAAAAGAACAAAAACATGAGGATTAGACAACAGGCTACTAAAAAAACCAACAGGTCACTGATAAAATCAATGAAGGAATTAGAAAAATACCTTGAAACAATTTAAAATAAAAAACACTGCAAAATCTATGGGATACAGCAAATTAAATTTAAAGGGGATTTCATAGAGGCCTTCCTCAAGAAACAGAAAGAATCTTAAATAAATAACCTAACCTAACACCTAGATGAATTAGAAAAAAAGAGCAAACTGAAAGTCCTCAGAATAAAATAAAGATCAGGGATAAAAGAAATAAAATCGAGGTCAAAAATAAAAAATAAAAGAACAATGAAACTACAGTTGGATTTTTGAGAAGATAAACATAATAGACAAACCTCTAGCCAGGTTCACCAAGAGGAAAAGAGGACCCAAATAAAATAAGAAATTAAAGAAGAGAAATAGCAGTTGATACCCGAGAAATGCCAAAAATCTTAAGATAATACTATGAACAGCTATATGCTAAAAATGGATAAGCTAGAAGAAAAGGACAAGTTTCTGGAAACATATACCATGCCAAGATTGAGTCAAACAGAAATTTTGACCAAACTAATCACTAGAAGTGAAATAGGATTTGTAATAAAAGAATTCCCTGAAAACTAAAGCCAAGGACAGAAAAGTTCCAATAGAAAATTCTACCTAACCCATAAAGAAGAACTTATATCTATTCTCCTCAAATTATTCCAAAAAATTGAAGATGAGAGTGTACCACCAAACACATTCTATGAGACCATCATCACCCTGATACCAAAATTAGACAAAGGCATGATAAAAAGAAAATTACATACCAGTATCTCTGATGCATAGAGGCAAAAACTCAACAAAATATTTGTAGACTAAATCCAGCAGTGCATAAAAAGGACCATACATCACAAATAAGTTGGACTTATTTCAGAGTTACAAAAATGTTTCAACAAATGCAAATCAGTATGATACACTCCATTAGTAAAAGAAGACAAAAGTCACATGAACATCTCAATAGATGCAGAAAAAGCATTTGATGAATTTAGTAAAAACGATAAAAGTAGGTATAGAGGGAACATATTTCAACATAAAAAGGCCATTTATGACAAACACAGAGCCAATATAATACTCTATGGTAAAAAACTGAAAACCTTCCTGCTATATTCTGGAACAAGACAAAGATGCCCACTCTCATTTCTTCTATTCAACATGGTATTGGCAGTCCTAACCACAGCAATCAGACAAAAAAAGAAGAAAAAGAGTTCAGATTAGAAGAGAAGAAGTACAACTCAGTATGTGCAGATTACATGAAGCTTTGTATAGAGAAACCCTGATGTCTCCCCCACGGTAACCATTAGGAAAAGCAAATTCAGCAAGGTAGCAGAATATAGGAGTAATATACAGAAATTTCTTGTTTCCTCTATACACTAACAATGAAATATCAAAAAAAAAGTAAGAAAAATAATCACATTTAAATTCACATCAAAACAATAAAATAGCTAGTAATAAACTTAATCAAGGAGGTAAAAGCCCTATATGCTGCAAATGACAAAACATTAAGAAAAGAAATTAACTATGACTCAAGCAATGGAAAAATAGTCTGTGTTCTTGGATTGGAAGAATTAATATAGTTAACCATACTACCCAAAGTAATCTACAGATTTAATGCAATCAAAATACCTATGACATTCTTCACAGAACTAGAAAAAAATAATTCTAAAATTTATACAAAACTACAAATGCCCTGAACTGTCAAACATTCCTGAGAAACAAGAATAAAGCAGGAAGTATAATCCTCCCAGTCTTCAGCCTATACTTCAAAACTATAGTATACAAAACAGCAAGATTCCAGCACAACAATAGATATATAGATTAATGAAACAGAGTAAAGAGCCCAGAAATAAATCCACACTTATATGGTCAAATAATCTATGACAAAGGAAGCAAGAATATAAAATAGAGAAGAGAGTCTCTTCAACATGTGGTGTTGAGAAAGCTGGGAAGCTTTCATAAATCAATGAAATTAGAACATTTTCTCACAGCATACACAAAAACTCAAAATGGCTTAAAAACCCAAATATAAGACATGACACCATAAAACTCCGATAATATAGGTGAAGTATTCTTTGAGATAAGTTGTAGAAGTATTTTCTTAGATCAGTGTCACAAGGCAAAAGAAATAAAAGCAAAAACAAATCAATGTGTCCCAATCAAATTTAAAGTTTTTGCACAGCAAAGTAAATGATGGGGGGAAAAAAAACACACAATATACAGAATAGGAGAAAACATTTGCTATTGATGCAACCATAATGGGTTGATTTCCAAAATGTACAAGCAGCTCATTTAAATCAATATCAAAAAAAAAAGCACCCCCCCCCAAAAAAAAAAGAAAAAAAAAAAAGAGTAGAAGACTCAAACATTTTTTTCAAAAGAAAACATACTGATTGCTAACAGACACATGAATAGTTGTTCAACATCACTAACGATTAAATCAAAAGCACAAAGAGGCATTACCTCACACAGGTCAGAAAGGCTATCTTCAAAAATCTACAAATAATAAATGCGGAAGGAGGAATAGAGGAAAGGGAAGCTTCCCACCTACTGGTGAGAATGTAATTGGTGCAGCCACCTACAGAGCTCCTTAAAAAAAAATGAAAAATAGAGCTACAATATGATCTAGCCATCTCACTTGGGTATATACCCAGAAAAAAAATGAAAAATCTAAACTGAAAAAAATACATGCACCCCAATGTTCATAGCAACACTCTTTATAATAGCCAAACATGGAAGCAATCTAAGCACCCATTGACAGATGAGTAAAGAAGTCGTGTGTACACACATACACACACAGTGGAGTATTACTCAGGAATAAGGATGAAATACCGTCATTTGCAGCAACACAGGTAGACCTAGAGAACATTTGTGCTTAATGAAATAAGTCAGACAATGACAAATACTATATTATATCTCTCATATATAGAATTTTAAAAACACAAATGAAGCTATATACAAAACAGAACCGACTTACCAACATAGAAAGCTAACTTAATGGTTACTGAAGGGGAGAGGGATGGGGTAAGGGACAAATTAGGTATCAGATTAACAGATAAAAAATACTAAACAGAAAATAGATAATCAAAATGAATTTACTGTATATAGCACAGGGAGTCATACTCAATATCTTATAAGATATAATGGAATATACTTTATAAAGAAAAACCTAACAAATGACAATGCTACACATTTGAAATTAACCAAATACTGTAAATCAACTATACTGCTGTTGTTGAGTCACCCAGTGGTGTCCAACTCTTTGCAACCCCACGGACTGCAGCATGCCAGGCCTTGTGTCCCTCACAATCTCCAGAGGTTTGCCCAAGTTCATGTCCATTGCGTTGGTGATGCCATCCAGCCATCTCATCTCTTTTGCCCTCTTCTCCTTCTGCCCTCAATTTCTCCCAACATCAGGGACCTTTCCAGTGAGTCAGCTGTTCCTATCAGATGACCAGAATACTGAAGTGTCAGCTTCAACATCAGTCCTTCCAATGAGTATTCAACAAAAACAAATTTAAAAATTCAACTGCATTACTTTTCTCACATTGTAAAGTACTGGAGGCTTTGCTTTAGATAGTATTAACTATGGGGGCTTCCCTCATAGGTCAGTCTGTAAAGAATCTGCCTGCAGTGCAAGAGACCCAGGTTCAATTCCTGGGTTGGGAAGATCCCCTGAAGGAGGAAATGGCAACCCACTCCAGTATTCTTGCCTGGAGAATCCCATGGACAGAGGAGCCTGGCAGACTACAATCATGGGGTCTACAAGAGTCGGACATGACTTAGCCACTAAACTAACCAACCAACCAACCATGGAGATTGAGAAAACAAAGCTTGCTTAGAACAATACTACAGTAAAATATTTCCTAGTTTATACACCATCAGTCAAATTGCCAGGTCACTAAATACTTTTTGCTTTGAGTAAGAAGAAAATCTAAGGCCCTCCTTAGAAATCCTATTTTCAATCCCTATCCTTGATTTGGGGTTGCGCTCAGACTGAAACCTATATTCACAGACCTACGTGGTTGTTGGGAAGATCCCCTGGAGAAGGGATAGACTACCTGGCCCAGTGTTCCTGGGCTTCTCTGATGACTCAGAGAATGCAGATGCAGGTTAAGAATCCACCTGCAATGAAGGAAGTCTGGGTTCAACCCCTGGGTTGGGAAGATCCCCTGGAGGAGGGCATGGCAACCCACTCCAGTATTCTTGCCTGGAGAATCCTCTAGGTGGGCTACAATCCATGGGGTCACAAAGAGCTGGACGTGATTGAGGAAGTAGGCACAATACGCTGAACAGCAAGTGGTGTCAAAACTGATCCTGCATATGAAAATATACCATCAGCTGGGCCACCAGAACCCTGGCAGAATCATGTGTAAATCCTCAGAGAAATTCTAGAAACTATCCTCAAATAGAAGTTATATGTGAATTTTCAAGAAATATAAACTCCTAACTATATATCACTGACAAACATTGAGAAAGCAAGCCAACATAGATTAAGTCAAAGCCTATAGAATCAGACTGAATTTAAATGTGTTTAATAAAAATAAGGAATTTAAATATGAGGAAGAAAGAAGAGATGAATAAAATATACCCAGGACAGTAAGAAAGAGAATGAATCTTTAGAATGAGATACACAGAGAAAGACATACACACTCTGAAATGCAGTTCAATCTATGCTCTGTTTCAGGTTATAATACAGAAGGATGTTTAAAAAAAAAAAAAAAAAAAGCCCCTATTTTTACTAAAAAAAAAAAAAAAAAAAAAAGGAAAGCAAAAACAGTAGATAAATCAAAACACTGTTTTCTGTAGACTGCTTTTCTTCTCTCAAAATTCATAGGCTGAAACGTAGTCCCCAGTATAATGGTACTGAAAAGCGAGGCCTTTAGAAATGGTTAGATCATGATTGTGGAGCCCTTATAAAGGGGACCCCTGAGAGCCCCAGGCTAGAAGGCTGTCCCTGAAACAGGGGACAGGTTCTGATCAGACACGGACTGTCAGCACCTTGATCTTAGAATCTGCAGCCTCCCCATCACTACTTTGATCATCCCATCCTTCACTCACAGTTACATGTTGAGACCATCGTGGGAGAGGGCAGGGAAGTTGGGTAACATCTCTTTTACCATCTCAATCATTTCACTAAGAAGCTACACCCAAGGGTCTCCTTCTCATCTGAACTTTTAAGTCGGGATCTGCATTACAAGAAGAAGAAACTTTGGGGATTTTGGGAAATCCTGAGTTTGCATGTCACTGAAGTGTCCTAAGGTTGTAAAAGGTGAATTACTGGGGGCTTCAAATGACAGGATACACTAGCCATCCCATAGAGAAACCATTTCTTTCCCTTTTACTTGAACCTTGCCTTAACTTGTAATGAGTTTGTCCAGAGTGTCAGCAATCCTCTGCTAGTTCTAGACCTAGGTTTTAAGAGTCATGGCCCTTTGTTTTCACCTTGGACATGTGATTTATCTGTGAAGAGCGTGTCCTTTCCTGAGTGAGAGAACAGAAGAATGTGACCTGGCAAGTCCTCAGGTTTTCCAGTTGAGGCAGCTAGGATACCAACATGCTGACTTGCATTCAAGTTTCATAAGTGCTCTCAGATGACTAACCACATGATAACTCATGCCTCAACCAGTAGCAGTTCAAATGGCAGTTTCAACACTGCCTCAGCAGATATACGAAAGGCTCTAAGCCCTGGACTTTTAATTTTGAATCATAAAATCTTTGTGGTGTGCCCATCCGTTTCTTATACCTCTGATGTTTCAGCATTATCTTTCTTGGTTTCAAAACCAATTATCTAGAGTCATGAATTTATTTCAGAAGTGCCCCCCCACCAGGATTTTAACAAGAGATATAATAATTACTAACAAGATGAGGTAAGTTTTGTGTCTGTTACCTCAAAGTTTTCCAGTCTTTGGGATCTAATGCCTTATGATCTGAGGTGGAGCTGATGTAATAACAACAGAAATAAATAAATGCATTATTTTACATTACACAATAAATGCAATATGCTTGAATAATCCTGAAACCATCTCCCCACAACCATCCATGGGAAAATGTCTTCCCTGAAATCAGTTTCTGGTGCCAAAAGGTTGGGGTCCATTGTCTATTGGATCAGATGGATGTTTATCTTAACATCTCAGTAAATCAGAACAAAAATCACACATCGTGCTTCAGAAGATGTGGCAAATGTCTCATTGTTTATCAAAGTAGTATTTTATTCTTCCAAATAGCTGATTTTTCTTTTTTACTTTTCTTTTAGTTTGTATAATAGATGCATATGAATAAATGCAAACATTGAATAAATGCACACACTCACACTTATACACACATTTAGATTCACAGGTCTCTCCAGAGCATATACCTAATATCTCTTAAGAGCTCTCAGGTCAGGGTAAGAGTAGCATTATTATTGGGATTGTGAGTAGGATTTTAGTCTTCCTCTTAACAACTTTCCCT
Organism: Cervus elaphus; assembly: GCF_910594005.1. Lineage (NCBI taxonomy): Eukaryota > Metazoa > Chordata > Mammalia > Artiodactyla > Cervidae > Cervus > Cervus elaphus. Next base: position 15,508,728 of record NC_057845.1, on the reverse strand, counting down.
GACATTGGGGAATATATGCCGCCTTAAGTTAAGGGTGATCTGGCTGCAGAATGTATTTTCTGTCTGGCAATTTTCAGTTTCACTTCAGATTTTAGGAGTACTTTATCATACCTCTGAGGTATTTTTGTGTTTCATGGAGAAATGTGATAAAGGAATGATATTACCCCTGGCCAAGGAGTTTACTAAAATAGGGCCAATACGGGGTGGGGGGCGAGGGGAGCCTGCTGAGAGTGTTGAAACCAGACTATGTAATGGAGGAAGTTCATCTGATGATAAAGTGTGTGATTTGCTAGCGTCTAACCCACAGTTTTAATATTGGCACATGTAACACTTCTTCCCATCAGACATTTCTTCTTATTTCAAGACGACTGGAGAGTAGACAAGAATTTAGATTATTGCAATAAAACCCAACTCAAGTTTGAATTGGCACAGTCTAGGCTATGAAAACACAGCCTTGACGTACTCCTTTTCCTATTTGGAAACAGTCTGTTGTTCCATGTCCAGTTCTAACTGTTGCTTCCTGACCTGTACATAGGTTTCTCAAGAGGCAGGTCAGGTGGCCTGGTATTCCCATCTCTTTCAGAATTTTCCACAGTTTATTGTGATCCACACAGATGAAGGCTTTGGTGTAGTCAATAAAGCAGAAATAGATGTTTTTCTGGAACTCTCTTGCTTTTTCAATGATCCAGCGGATGTTGGCAATTTGATCTCTGGTTCCTCTGCCTTTTCTAAAGCCAGTTTGAACATCTGGAAGTTCACGGTTCATGTATTGCTGAAGCCTGGCTTGGAGAATTTTGAGCATTACTTTACTAGAGTGTGAGATGAGTGCAACTGTGCGGTAGTTCGAGCATTCTTTGGGATTGCCTTTCTTTGGGATTGGAATGAAAACTGACCTTTTCCATTCCTGTGGCCACTGCTGAGTTTTCCAAATTTGCTGGCATATTGAGTGCAGCACTTTCATAGCATCATCCTTTAGGATTTGAAATAGCTCAACTGGAATTCCATCACATCCACTAGCTTTGTTCATAGTGATGCTTCCTAAGGCCCACTTGACTTCACATTCCAGGATGTCTGGATCCAGGTGAGTGATCACACCATTGTGATTATCTGGGTCATGAAGACCTTTTTTGTATAGTTCTTTGTGTATTCTTGCCACCTCTTCTTAATATCTTCTGCTTCTTTTAGGTCCCTACCGTTTCTGTCCTTTATCGAACCCATCTTGCATGAATTGTTCCATTGGTATCTCTAATTTTCTTGAAGAGAGCTCTAGTCTTTCCCATTCTGTTGTTTTCCTCTATTTCTTTGCATTGATCACTGAGGAAGGCTTTCTTATCTTTCCTTGTTATTCTTTGGAACTCTGAGTTCAAGTGGGAATATCTTTCCTTTTCCCTTCTCTTCTTTTCACAGCTATTTGTAAGGCCTTCTCAGACAGCCCTTTTGCTTTTTTGCATTTCTTTTCCATGGGGATGGTCTTGATCCCTGTCTCCTGTACAATGTCACAAACCTCCATCCATAGTTCATCAGACACTCTGTCTATCAGATCTAGTCCCTTAAATCTATTTCTCACTTCCACTATATAGTCATAGGGATTTGATTTAGGTCATACCTGAATGGTCTAGTGGTTTTCCCTACTTTCTTCAATTTAATTCTGAATTTGGCAATAAGGAGTTCATGATCTGAGCCACAATCAGCTCCTGGTCTTGTTTTTGCTGACTGTATAGAGCTTCTCCTTCTTTGGCTGCAAAGAATATAATCAATCTGATATCGGTATTGACCATCTGATTTCAGTGTTGACCATATATTTAATTTATATGCAGAGTACATCATGAGAAAACCTGGGCTGGAAGAAGCATGAACTGGAATCAAGATTGCCGGGAGAAATATCAGTAACCTCAGATATGCAGATGACACAACCCTTATGGCAGAAAGTGAAGAGGAACTAAAAAGCCTCTTGATGAACGTGAAAGAAGAGAGTGAAAAAGTTGGCTTAAAGCTCAGCAGTCAGAAAACTAAGATCACAGCATCCAGCCCTTTCACTTCATGGGAAATAGATGGGGAAACAGTGGAAACAGTGTCAGACTTTATTTTTTGGGGTTCCAAAATCACTGTGGATGGTGATTGCAGCCATGAAATTAAAAGATGCTTACTGCTTGGAAGGAAAGTTATGACCAACCTAGATAGCATATTAAAAAGCCGAGATATTACTTTGCCAACAGAGGTCTATCTAGTCAAGGCTATGATTTTTCCAGTGGCCATGTACAGATGTGAGAGTTGGACTGTGAAGAAAGCTGAGTGCCAAAGAATTGATGCTTTTGAACTGTGGTGTTGGAGAAGAGTCTTGAGAGTCCCTTGGACTGCAAGGATATCCAACCAGTCCATCCTAAAGGAGATCAGTCCTGGGTGTTCATTGGAAGGACTGATGTTGAAGCTGAAACTCCAATACTTTGACTACCTCATACGAAGAGTTGACTCATTGGAAAAGACCCTGATGCTGGGAGGGATTGGGGGCAGGAGGAGAAGGAGGCGACAGAGGATGAGATGGCTGGATGGCATGACCAACTGGATGGACATAAGTTTGAGTAAACTCCGGGAGTTGGTGATGGACAGGGAGGCCTGGTGTCATGTGATTCATAGGGTCACAAAGAGTCAGACATGACTGAGTAACTGAACTGAACTGAACTGAGGCTATGATGATAATGTTCAGATTAGCTGTGCATTTAACTATTTAACTATTCCTTCTCTGCATGTTGGTCTTACTTGAAGATCTAAGAGGAAAATATACCAAGTCATAAATCCTAAGTCCTGTGGAACATTACATCTTTCTATGATTTTATTCTCAAGAGACAGAATTTCCTTTGAGGAGAGCTGGCATGGCTGGCCCCTGGGATAGTATTAGAAGATTCAGGAGACTGCTGAAGTTCACAAACAAGTTTACAAGCTCCCCAGGGAGGCACTGTAATTCAGCTCTCACCTGTACACACTCAGATGCAATTGAATTGAATATTCAGAAGTCTCAAAATCCGTAAGCAGACCATGTCATTTGTTTTTTCTCCTTATCAAGGTAAAAATACTCATTCACCACCTGAAATGAGAATAATTTCTCTCCATCTAATTTTCTGATTAGCTTCGACCTATTGAGAAAACAGTAATTAACATTTTGGTCTTTTTAATGCTTCCTATATATTGTACCAAAATTTCCCTGATGACTCAATGGTACAGAATCCACCTGTCAAATCAGGCGACACAGGTTCAGTCCCTGGGTCAGGAAGATCCCCTGGAGAAGTAAATGACAACCCATTCTAGTATTCTTGCCTGGGAAATCACATGGAGAGGGAGCTTGATGGGGGTGTCAAGAATTGGACATGGTAAGGCAACTAAACCACATATATCACACCACTCTATGTGATGTTGTATGGGAAAAATCAATTTAAAATGAATTCACGCTAGCAAAAATCATGTTTAAAGTGCTTTCTTATGTTTCTGAAAACCACAGTTAACACTCCATGAATAATCCCTTTGCTCAAAAATAGGTGGCAAGAAACCAAGGTATCACGTTGTGGAAAAAAACTGTTGGCCTTGCACCTTCACTTTATCACCAGCAGGGGGCAGGTAATGGGGATTAAAGTATACAAAAATTGTAGGGTAATTTTGGAAAATATACATATTATAAAAAAATATTAAGCTTAAAATATTCTAGGTATGTGCTTTTTAAAAGGGCATAAAGTTTCAAGAAATGATGAACATGATGGAGGATAAGCCTGTGCAAAGTAACAAATCTTTCTGATGATAATCATGTATTATTCATGCAGTTCTTTATAATATAGTTTATAAACTTTTAGAGTTTATAGGTCAGATGCTTGCATAATTTTTCTTAAATAAGCAGAGACAGAATTGCATTTTCCTGAGAACGTTTCTTCGGCATGTTTTGGTCGCTAATAAATCTGTGAATGTTCACTGTTTGTTCAGTTGGTTTGCTTTTAGGTCAGTGTGTTACAAATAATTATCTGCTTCCCGTCTATAAATAAGGGCATAATTGCTCATTATCTGAATAAATATATCACCTTTAGTCCAGGGATTACTGGAAAAGCTTATTTGAGTTAAGCATCCAGGTCAGAATGGCTATTATCAGAATTTCAGGAGGGATAAACAGTGTGAGGCAAAAATATAATAAAATCTTTCATGTATTATCTAAATTATTTTGGGTTGCAAATACATATTTACAATTTGAAAGGCAACTGTTAATGTAATCATAACCTTTAATAGAATTAGAAATATTCCAAAAATCTTTCAAACCGATGACAGTTCTATGAATTTGACAGATACAGATCATTTCATTTAGTCATAAATGAAAAAGTGAATGGGAAAAAATGATGTATAAGTCAGTGAAAATTATGAGAGGGATCATTTCAACTGTATAAATATAGAATATATTCAACTGCCCCACCCTGACAAATGATATATGCTCAGTTCATTGTTATTGTTCAGTTGCTAAGTCATGGCCCACTCTTTGCAATCCCATGGACTGTAGCATGCCAGGCTCCTCTGTCCTTCACTATGTCTCCCAGAGATTACCCAAATTTATGTCATTAAGTTGATGGTGCTATGTAACCATCTCATAATCTGCTGCCCCCTTTTCCTTTTACTTTAAATCTTTTCCAGCATCGGGGTCTTTTCCAATGAGTTGCTCTTCACATCGGATGGCCAAAGGATTGGAGCTTCAGCATCAGTCCATCCAATGTATATTCAGGGTTCATTTCCTTCAGGACTGAGTGGTTTGATCTCCTTACAGTCAAAGGGACTCTCAAAAATCTTCTCCAACACCACAGTTCAAAAGCATCAATTCTTCAGCACTCATCCTTCTTTACGGTCCAGCTCTCACATCCATTCATGACTACTGGAAAAACCATAACCCTGACTAGACGGATCTCCAGCTTTGACTGGAAAAACCATAGCTTTGTCAGCAAAGTGATGTCTCTGTTTTTTCATATGCTGTCTAGGTTTGTCATATCTTTCCAAGGAACAAGTGCCTTTTAATTTCATGGCTGCGGTCACATTCTGCAGTGATTTTGGAGCCCAAGAAAAGAAAATCTGTCACTACCTCCACTTTTTCCCTTTCTATTTGGGATGAAGTGATGGGAAAATTCTATGAAGACCTAGAACACCTTCTAGAACTTACACCAAAGACAGAGGTCCTTTTCCCCATAGGGGATTGTGTTTAATACTTGATAGGAAATGCAATATTTAATTTCAAGCATAAGATCATGGCAAATAGATGGGGAAACAGTGGATGGCTTTATTTCTTTGGGCTCCAAAATCACTGCAGATGGTGACTACAGTCATGAAATTAAAAGATGCTTGCTTCTTGCAAGAAAAGATATGATAAACCTAGACAGCATATTAAAAAGCAGAGACCTTACTTTGCCAACAAAGTTCCATCTAATAAAAGCTACGGTCTTTCCAGCAGTCAAGTATGGATGGATGTGAGAATTGGACCATAGAGAAGGCTGAGTGCCAAAGTATTGATGCTTTTGAACTGTGGTGCTGGAAGTGATTGAGAGTCCCTTGGATTGCAAGGAGATCAAACCAGTCAGTCCTAAAGGAAATCAGTTCTGAATATTCACTGGAAGGACTGATGCAAAAGCTAAAACTTCAACTTTGTCTTCCTGATGCAAAGAACTGACTCATTAGAAAAGTCCCTGATGCTGGGGCAGATTGAAGGCAGTAGGAGAAGGGGACAACAGAGGATAAGATGGTTGGATGGCATCACTGACTTGATGGACATGAGTTTGAGCAAGCTCTGGGAGTTGGTGATGGACAGGGAAGCCTGGCGTGCTGCAGTCCATGGGGTTGCAAAGGGTCAGACATGACTGAGTGACTGAACTGAACTGATTCCCTATATTGCACAGAATCATGTTAACTAGGGCTTGAACATATTAAAATTGTATCCCCCCGATATCCCCAGGTGGAAAAAAAAAGCACATGAATTTTAAAACTAAATATTTACAAATATAGACCCTGCAAATACTTAGGTAACAATTTTAATTAAAATTAAAACAAAGTAATACTAATACCATCTAAAATAGTATTTTGATCAGATGTCAAATATAGTTGGTTTAGCTCCAGACTATTTATAACATTTGATAAATATTATAGCAGCTGGATAAGCATACCCTAAGATGAGCAAGAAAGAATAGATAAATGTAGTACCATTTGGTCTTTGTAACATAATTTAAGTAATCAGTAATTATGTACAGAAACTGAGTGAAATTATCAATAAGTTTGCACTATCAGTTGAAATATGCCTAGACCACTGAACTTTCCGTAAATAAAAACATTCAACTAAATTGTCATGTCATTATAACCTTAAAAATCAAGAAAATCACATCATACAAGTCAAATAATCAAGTTATTAAATCATGAAAGGGCAAAAAAAGCTGACATTTTCACCGACAAAAATGTGAAATAATTCAAAACAAAATCAATCCACAATTATGTTAAAGAGGGAAACAATTCTTAAAAAATCTCTATAAGTGCTAAGCTTCCTCTCTGCTCAGAACCAAAAATCATAGAGGTAAGTTTAGCATTTACCACTTTAAAATCTAAGAGAAATATAAAGAAGTAGTAAGTTTCAGAATTAACTAAAACAGACAGGATGTTGGTATCAAATTGACAGACAAGATTAATGTGTTACAAAACTATACTTTGTATAACATAGTAAATAAATTCTTAAATTTGGAAGTCTCTAAAATATAATTTTCTTCTGATACAATTTATATATTATATTACCCTTACATAAATTTGTAGGTTAAATGAATTCTCTAAATTTCAAATAGTTGAAGTTTTTCAAGCTGCGACTTTAATTTTGGCAACATCGTTCTTGTAACATATATTCAACTTCTGATCATTTCTAGTTAGTTCCATGTACTTATAGTTACACACAAAATTATCTTCTAACCATAAGTGTCAATTTATATTTATTCCTTTATTCCCCCTGCTATAGACTGGATGTTTGTGCTCCCTCCTCACACAATTCATGTATTGAGACCTAAACACTTAATCTCCAATGTAACAGTGTTTGGAGACACAGGCTTTGGGAAGTGATTAGCTTATGATGGTGGACTCCCCGTGAATGAGGTCAGTGTCCTTGGTGAAAGGGACCCAGAGACAGCTCATGCACCACATTAGGACACAGAGCAAAGGCCGTGGTCTGTGAACGAGGAAGCAGGTCTTTTCGAGACTCTCAATGTGCGCGTGCCTTGACCTCGTATTTCACAGTTCCCAGAATGATAACAAAAATTTCCAGTGTTAAAAACAAAACAAACAAACAAAAAAATTTCCAGTGTTTATAAGCCACTCAGTCTGTGGCATTTTGCCACAGCAGCCAAATGGACCCAAACATCCCCTCCATCCCCTATCTAATGATGGCAATCTTGAAGCATCAGGATAGAACAGGAAGGTTACAATCTTAAACTTACCTTTGTGGCAGGGGCTGAATATAAATGGGGCTCTACCATTCAGAAGCTTTTAAAATGGCATTTCTACTACTTGAAGTCTGAACGAAGCAGGCTTTACAAATCCTTTTCATCAAATTTCTTGACATTGTCATTTTTTCTTATTATAAAGAGCCAATTCTTTCCTATTCTTTGCATTCTGAAAACAATAGATACTCTCCCTGTTTTTCAGACTTCAAGTGTCTTGACATGCTCTATTGTCTGTCCTTTCAGTTTGCAAATAAACCAGTTCTTATTGCCTGAGCTCATTTCTTTCTACTTTAGTTAAAGGCAGTCAGTAATAATCAATCCATATTTCTAACATTCTGCTTTCCAACCCTATTCTCAAATCTGCAAACCTGATAAAAATCTTAGCTGAATACCAAAAGGGGTAGTTTTACCAAGTACTTTGCTATTGCATAGCATGAAGCTACTAAGGTTTGTATATTCACATTCTTATAGGAAACACATCTCTGGACCAGTTAACAGGCCATTAATGGAGCATCACATGTTGGTTTCCCATGCACATTCCTCCACAAGGTGAGGAGGTACACACACATAGGTGTACCTATGTGTGCAGTTGTTGTTCAATCACTACATTGTGTCCAGTTCTTGGCGATTCTATGGACTGCAATATACCAGGCTTTCCTGTCCTTCCACGTGTATAGCAGTGTTGCACAACAGGAGTGAAAGTGAAAGTCGCTCAGTCGTGTCTGACTCTTTCTGACCCCATGGGCTATCCATGCCAGAACTTTTCCAGGCCAGGATACTTGAGTAAGTGTTTCCCTTCTCCAGGGGGTCTGCTCAACTCAGGGATCAAACACAGGTCTTCTGCATTACAGGTGAATTCTTTGCCAGCTGAGCCACAAGGGAAGTGCAGAACAGGAGAGGATCTTTCAAATTATGAGACTCAGTCTCTGTATAGAGCTGGTAGCACAACTGCCCATCTTCCTTTCTGGAAATAGAGACCATATCTTTTCCTCTGGAAAGTAAGCAAAATCTCTCTATGAGGGAGAAAAAAAAAAATGTCATCATGGGATTTATTATTCTGGACTATGGGCATGGCTCCAGGGGTAAAGGTTGAGAGCAGGGTAGAGAAGTTATAGTTATTCTCTATATTTATTATAGTTTGTCTATTTCCTTTGCTCAGAAGGCTCAGACAATGCAGAAATATCGAGAAATAAAGAGAAAGTTGTCTCCCATTAGGTTCTCTATCTTTCCAATATATCTTATCATCTTCCTCACTGATCACTATTCTGACCTCTAAACCAGAGCCTTGAATTTCAGGTTTTATTTATGGCAACAATCAACTTCAGTGCATCACTTTCTATTTGTTCACCTGTCTATAATTCCTTTAACTAAGGAAATAAGAAAAATCTGTAGCTCAATTAAACAGACATTTCTTTTTGATATAAATTCAAATTAGATTGGAATGGGCATAGTGTCTCAATTCCATGAAGTATTCAGGCACCCAGTAAGATGATAGAGTCTGTTATCTTCAACACGAGGATTCATGGATATCCACACAGCAATGTCTTGGGGGTATACAAAGAATTGTTTATGGAGAAATGTTTGGTCTGGGTGTGAAAGTACATAAGATATCCAGTACACATAAACTAAACAGAAGTCCTATTACCATACCTAACCACAAGACAACTTGGAAACATTGAGAATAAGAGGTAGGTTTGCTTATCATCCAGACAGTCTCTGCTGTAGTTATCTCTCTGCTTTCATGTTTTCCTTATTGTCAACATCATTGACAACATCATTGTCAACATCATTTCTCACCAAAAATACACAACCAAACTTCCTAGTGGGTGACTTCTGATACCCAAGGTCTATTTGTTTTTAATTTCCAATTGTTTGTTTCATCAAATACAAAGTTTTGACAGATGAGGATACTATAACATTTTTATACAAAATTATGCATTCTAAGTGGATTGTTTTTTCTAGCCTCTATTCACTCATTGTCCTTTGTAATTCAAAGCTATTTACATTTAAGTCCCAGGGCTGGTTTTCATAAATGTCATCTCTGTTCTATCAGAGGACTAATAACTAACTGATTTAAACCTGTCAATTTTTCCCCTGGGCTTCTAAAATAGATGCTAATGAAAGTTGGCTAATGGCATAGCCCTTCATATTATTAATTCTCACCTATCGATATAGTGTACTTTCCTGTACAAAATCAATGCATCTTGTTCTACCTGTACCAAATTCCACTCTACCTCTTATAAAAATCTTAGTAACTTTAATGTGACAGTTAAAACCTTTTTAAGGAATCCTAGAATGACATAATTTGCCTAAACAAAACGGGTTATTACTGTTACTAATTGCTTTGTTGGTGTTACTGCTTAGTCGTTAAGTCATGTCTTAATCTTTGTAACTCTTCGTGGACTGTAGCCCTCCAAGATGCTCTGGCCACAGACATTTTCAGGGAAGAATACTGGAGTGAGTTGTCATTTCCTCCTCCAGGGGGTTTTCCTGACCCAGGAATTGAACCCACATTTCTGGCATTGCAGGGGAACTCTTTACCACTGAGGCATCTGGGAAGCCCACTAACTGTTTTAGTGTTACACTAAAAGAAAGAGTCCTGATAAAAGGGTTAGCATGTGAGTGAAGAAGGAAGGTGAGGCAAGAAAAATGTATCACTGATGCAGGTATGTAGGGCAAGCCAATCCAAGCATGGAGTACATCGGTTCTTCATAATGGGGCAATTAAGGCATGATACCTCTAGGAAACGCTGAGGAATAGTATACATTTTAGGGTTGTTCAATAAGGGCTAGAAGAAAGGAATACTTAATTATGAACACCAGTCCTCACTGTTCACAGGTTATAACAGAAGTCTAGCATGTTTATATTCCCCCTATATCATTATTTATGTAATGTCCTTCTTTATCATTGATAATTTTCCTTGTTTGTTGTTCTGTCTGAAATGATGATAGCTTCTCTTGCTTTCCGTTGATGTTAGTATAATACATTTTTTCTCCTTCCAATTACTTTAAGTTTTTATCTTACTTGAAGTGGGATACTTGTAGTCAACATATCTTTTGATCTCATTTTCTCATCCATCCTCATAAACCTATCTTTTAATGATGATGGTCAAAGTCATTACTGGCATTGCTAGACTAGTATCTAACATATTTGTTACTATTTGTTACCCTTGCTCTTTACTACTATTTTATCTTCTACTGCTTTCCAGCCTTTGTAGTTTTAATTGAGCCTTTTGTATGATTTCATTTTCTCCCATTTATTAGAATATCAGTTATACTCTATTTTTTAATGGTTGACCTAGAGTTTGCAATATATGTTCACAGCTAATCCAAATCTACATTTCAACACTATACCACTTTATAGTAAATACCTTATATCAAAATTATCCTTGAGACCTCCCTGGTCCCTGGATCCAGTGCCTAAGACTTCATGTTCTTAATGTAGCACACCCAGGTTTGAATCCTGGTTAGGGAACTATATCCAAAATGCTGCAACTGAACATCTCATTTGCTACAACTAAGACCCAGCTCAGTTAAATAATTTTCAGAAATTATCCTATTTTTTCCTTCTGTCCCTTGGATCACTGTCATTAATTTCATTTATACATAACAATAGGTAAATATATACACATACAAAAACAGATGAGGATGTTGTTGTTCAGTTTCTAAGCCATGTCTAATCTTTGGAGCACCATGGAGTATAGCATGCCGGCTTCCCTGTCCTTCACTATCTGTGGGAGTTAGCTCAAATTCACATCCATTGTGTTGGTGACACTATCTAACCATTTCATCCTCTGTCTCCAGATTTTTGCCTTCAATCTTTGCTAGTGTCATGGTCCTTTCCAAAGAGTTTGCTGTTCATATAAGATACATAAACATGATTGAAATCAACATTACGTTTAGTTGTTATCTATTCAGTTCAGTTCAGTCACTCAGTCATGTCCGACTCTTTGTGACCCCGTGGACTGCAGCACCCCACGCCTCCCTGTCCATCACGAACTTTCGGAGTTTACCCAAACTCATGTCCATTGAGTCAGTGATGCCATCCAGCCATCTCATCCTCTGTTGTCCCCTTCTCCTCTTGCCTTCAATCTTTCCCAGCATCAGGGTCTTTTCCAATGAGTCAGCTCTTTGCAAGAGGTGGCCAAAGATTTGGAGTTTAAGCTTCAACATCAGTCCTTCCAATGGACACCCAGGACTGATCTCCTTTAGGATGGACTGGTTGGATCTCCTTGCAGTCTAAGGGACTCTCAGGAGTTTTCTCCAACACCACAGTTCAAAAGCATCAATACTTCAGTGCTCAGCTTTCTTTAGGTTCTAACTCTCACACCCATACATGACCACTGGAAAAACCATAGCCTTGACTAGACAGAACTTTGTTGGCAAAGTAATGTCTCTGCTTTTTAATATGCTATCTAGGTTGGCCATAACTTTCTTTCCAAGGAGTAAACGTCTTTTAATTCCATGGCTGCAATCACCATATGCAGTGATTTTGAAGCCCCAAAAATAAAATCAACCACTGTTTCCATTGTTTCCCCATATAATTGCCATGAAGTAATGGGACCAGATGCCATGATCTTAGTTTGCTGAATGTCGAGCTTTAAGCCAACTTTTTCACTCTCCTTTTTCACGTTCACCAAGAGGCTCTTTAGTTCTTCTTCACTTTCTGCCATAAGGCTGGTGTTATCTGCAAATCTGAGGTCATTGGCATTTCTCCCATCAATCTTGATTCCAGCTTGTGCTTCTTCCAGCACCACGTTTCTCATGACGTACTCTGCATATAAGTTAAGTAAGCACGGTGACAATACACAGATTTGATGAACACCTTTTCCAATTTGGAACAAGCCTGTTGTTACATGTCCAGTTCTGTTGGTTCCTGACCAGCACACAAATTTCTCATGAGGCGGGACAGGTGGTCTGGTATTCTCATCTCTTTCAGAATTTTCCACAGTTTGTTGTAATCCACATAGTCAAAGGCTTTGTCATAGTCAGTAAAGCAGAAATAGGTGTTTTTCTGGAACTCTTTCGCTTTTTTGATGATCCCACAATGTTGGCAATTTGATCTCTGGTTCCTCTGCCTTTTCTAAAACCAGCTTGAACATCTGGAAGTTCATGATTCATGTATTGCTGAAGCCTGGCTTGGAGAATTTTAAGCATCACTTTACTAGCGTGTGAGATGAGTGCAACTGTGCGGTAGTTCGAGCATTCTTTGGGATTGCCTTTCTTTGGGATTGGAATGAAAACTGACCTTTTCCAGTCCTGTGGCCACTGCTGAGTTTTTCCAAATTTGCTGACACATTGAGTGCAACACTTTCACAGCATCATCTTTCAGGATTTGAAATAGCTCAACTGGAATTCCATCACCTCCACTAGTTTTGTTTGTAGTGATGCTTCCTAAGGCCCACTTGACTTCACATTCCAGGATGTCTGGCTCTAGGTGAGTGGTTACACAATTGTGATAATCTGGGTCATGAAGACCTTTTTTGTACAGTTCTTTGTGTAGTCTTGCCACCTCTTCTTAATATCTTCTGCTTCTTTTAGGTCCCTACCGTTTCTGTCCTTTATTGAGCCCATCTTGCATGAATTGTTTCCTTGGTATCTCTAATTTTCTTGAAGAGATTTCTAGTCTTTCCCATTCTATTCTTTTCCTCTATTTCTTTGTACTGATCACTGAGGAAGGCTTTCTTATCTCTCCTTGCTATTCTTTGGAGTTCTGCATTCAAATAGGTATATCTTTCCTTTTCTCCTTTGCTTTGGCTTCTCTTCTTTTTTCAGTATTTTTAGGCCTCCTCAGATAGTCATTTTGCTTTTTTGCATTTCTTTTTCTTGCGGATGGTCTTGATCCCTATCTCCTGTACAATGTCACAAACCTCCATCAGTAGTTCATCAGGCACTCTGTCTATCAGATCGAGTCCCTGAAATCTAGTTCTCATTTCCACTGTATAATCATAAGGGATTTGATTTAGGTCCTACCTGAATGTTCTAGTGGTTCGCTTACTTTATTTAATTTAAATCTGAATTTGGCAATAAGGAGTTTATGTTCTGAGCCACAATCAGCTCCCAGTCATTTTTTTTTTTTTTTTTTTTTTGCTGACACTACAGAGCTTCTCCATCTTTGGCTGAAAAGAATATAGTCAATCTGATTTCAGTGTTGGCCATCTGGTGATGTCCATGTGTAGTAGAGTCTTCTCCTGTGTTGTTGGAAGAAGGTGTTTACTATGACCAGTGCATTCTCTTGGCAAAACTCAATTAGCCTTTGCCCTGCTTCATTCTGTACTACAAGGCCAAATTTGCCTGTTACTCCAGGTGTTTCTTGACTTCCTACTTTTGCATTCCAGTCCCCTCTAATGAAAAGGATATATTCTTTGGGTGTTATTTCTAAAATTTCTTGTAGGTTCTCATAAAACCGTTCAGCTTCAGCTTCTTCAGTGTTACCGGTTGGGGCATAGGCTTGGATTACCATGATATTGAATGATTTGCCCTGGAGACAAACAGAGATCATTCTGTCATTTTTGAGATTGCATTCAAGTCCTGCATTTTGGACTCTTTTGTTGACTATGATGGCTACTCCATTTCTTCTAAGGATCCCTGCCCACAGTAGTAAATATAAGGTCATCTGAGTTACATTCACCCATTCCAGTCCATTTTAGTTTGCTGACTCCTAGAATGTTGACATTCATTCTTGCCATCTCCTGTTTGACCACTTCCAATTTGCCTTGATTCATGGACCTAACATTCCATGTTCCTATGCAATATTGCTCTTTACAAAGATTTATCAAACCTTGCTTCTATAACTAGTCACATCCACAACTGGATATTGTTTTGCTTTGGTTCTGTCCCTTCATTCTTTCTGGAGTTATTTCTCCTCTGATCTCCAGTAGCATATTGGGCACCTACCGACCTGGGGAGTTCATCTTTAAGTGTCCTATCTTTTTGCCTTTTCATACTGTTCATGGGGTTCTCAAGGCAAGAATACTGAAGTGGTTTGCCATTCTCTTGTCCAGTGAACCACATTTTGTTATCTATTAGATCTATTGAAATGAAATTAGAAGACTCTTGGTCCTTGGAAGAAAAGTTATGACCAACCTAGACAGCATATTAAAAAGCAGAGGCATTACTTTGCCAACAAAGGTCCATATAGTCAATGCTATGTTTTTTCCAGTAGTCATGTATGGGTGTGAAATTTGGACCATAAAGAAGGTTTAGTGATGAAGAGCTGATGCTTTTGAACTGTGGTGTTGCTTAAGACTCTTGAGAGTCCCTTGGACTGCAAGGAGATCAAACTAGTCAATCCTAAAAAAAAGCATCTCTGAATATTCTTTGGAAGGACTGACGCTGAAGCTGAAGCTCCAACACTTTGGCCCCTGATGCAAATAGGTGACTCATTAAAAAATACTCTAACGTTGAGAAAGACAGAAGGCAGGAGGAGAAGCAGATGACAGAGGACAAGATGGTTGGATGCATCACTAAGTCAATGGACAAGAGTTTGAACAAGTTCTGGGGGTTAGTGAAGGACAGGGACACTTGATGTACTGCAGTCCATGATGTCGCAACGAGTTTAACATGACTGAGCAACTGGACAACATTAGATTCATAAAGAAAAATAAGTTTTTCTATTCTCTTCACTTACTCTTCTGTCACTGTATGTGACATACTGTTGGTCCTTTAATGGACTGGAACCTGGTGGTCCAGAGAGTAAGAGAGAGAAAGAGGCTGCTATCCCCTGGTTTATGCGGAAAGCCAATAGAGTCCTGTTCTCAGGGCTGGCTCTGCCTCACGTGGGCACCGGGCGCCCTCTCGGGTGGGTGAAGGCACAGTGCGCCTTCTCGAGAGGGTCTCAGAAGCCTGGGCAAGAAAGTGAGCTCAGCGGGCCTCCGCGCTCCAAGGAATTAGCCAGAAATAGAGAGAGAGAGAGAGAAAGACAGGAAGAATAGAAAGAAAGACACGGAGACCAAAGCTCTGATGGAGCAAAGGTGTTTTAATCAACATGGCGTGGGCATACATACTGTCTTACAAGGTGGTTATTCTTAGCAAAGATAAAGATTAAAATTCCAGACTTATAAAACATAAGAGGATCCCTATCAAAAAGAGAGTTGCAAACAATCACCTTTTCATAAGAAGGAAGAGGGTACTCATCACTGTAATGAGAAACGCCTGGATTCCTCAGCCCCGGGAAAGGCGTGCCTCTCCTCTTAATTCCTGAATATTCAGGAATTAATAAGGGCCAGAGGGTTCCTGACAGATCCAAAACAGCACACAGGAAGCCTCTTGTTAAATGCTTCCTGACAACATACTACAAAAAAATAAATAAATAAACTGCTGTAAATAGGCCTTCAGTAAAGTGGAAACAGTGGCAGATTTTATTTTCTTGGGCTCCAAAATCACAGTGGATGGTGACTGCAGCTATGAAATTAAAAGAGGTTTGCTCCTCAGAAGAAAAGTTATGACAAACTTAGTGTACTAAAAAGCAGACATCACTTTGCCAACAAAAGTCTGTATAACCAAAGTCATGGTTTTTCCAGTAGTTATGCATAGATGTGAGCATTGGGCCATAAAGAAGACTGAGCACCAGAAAATTGATTGCTTTCAAACTGTGGTGCTGGAGAAGACTCTTGCAAGTCCCTTGGAGAGCAAGGAGATCACAACAGTCAATCCTAAAGGAAATCAACCCTGAATATTCTTCGGATGGGCTGATGCTGAAGCTGAGGCTCCAATACTTTGGCCACGTGATGTGAAGAGCTGAATGAAAGAGACCCCGATGCTGGGAAAGATTGAAGGCAGGAGAAGGGGACAACAGAGGATGAGATGGTCGGACGGCATCACTGACTCAATGGACGTGAGTTTGAGCAAACTCTGGAAAGTAGTGAAGGACAGGGAACCCTGGTATGTGTTAGTCCGTGGGGTCACAGATATTCAGATATGACTGAATGACTGAGCAACTATAAAAAGGAGCCCAATTGAAAGCTGCACAAGTCATTCAAACAGGAAAGTGGCTAGTGGTAGCAGTGGAGGTAGTGAAGACCCATTTAATGTGATGTCAGTTTTGGAAGTAGGATGAACATGAAGAATGGAGAGAAAGTAAGACCATAAAACTGGCCCTGAGTGTTTATATTTTCTCAGTTAATTAAACCAATATTTTTTGGAGTTATTTACTAGCGTGTAGAAGATTTATAAAAAGAGGTATATGTGAATGCTGAGTTTAAATTTTCCTCTTAGGTCTGTGAAGGATGCTTACTTAACTGACATTCAAGTGCAAATGTTCATGGATAAGTTGTATACAAAAGCAAAGCTACAGGAGAAATTGTAATTGGTGTTTGCTCTATGAATTCAAGAAGAGTCAGTAAATAGATCTTAATTGAAGGGAATTTGATATCATTACAACATAGTGAATACAGGGAGTAAAGAACATTTCTGAGATAAATTCTCAAAGAATCTTAGTATTTATAGAGTGGCAAGAAATACTAATAGGAGGATGACAGAAGGAGGTAGTGTACTGATGGAAATTCAGAAAACATCCTTATCTCAGAAACCAAGGAAAGAAACTGCTTAATACAGGAGGCACCGATCAACTTTTTCAAATACTGTTGAAAGGCACCAAGTTTACTGTAGGAATTTTAAAAATAGAAGATTGACAAGAGTGGTTTCAGTGATTTGACCTTGATGACTGTTTAATGCAAAGGTTGAGAGGATGACAGAAGAGTCAACAGAGATGATGACTTTATATGTGTGTGTGTCTTAGAGACAGGGACGTATGTATTGCTTACAGTTTTCCTTTAGTAAACAAGGACAAAATTGCAACATACACATTATTTTAAATTGTATTAGTATGAACACCAAGTTAATTAGTGATAGAAACAATCCAATAAACAAGTTAAATGTTATGGCAGGAGGGATAGGAAATAACTACCAAAACAGGGATTAGGCATGATGGCATGAAATCCAGTGAACAAACAGGGTAATGGCTTTAGATGTAAGAGAGCAATGAATCCATTGGAACAGAAGGCAAGAATGGGTGTATCTATAGATTCGGATAAACTGGTAAGATGAGGAATTTACTTCAAATTGTTTCTATGATAATGTGAGTTTTGAGTGAGTGGGGAAGTGAAGAAGTTTCAGAAGTTCACTGATTGGCCAAGTGTATTGCTCATGAGATATAAAAATTTTGTCAATCAATTCCAAGGGCACACCTGATGTCTGTGTTCACAAATTCAAAATGAGATGATTTCCTGTGATTGCAGATACTACATATGTGTGTATATGTTAGTCCCATTCAAATGCAGTAATATATTAACCAGTTTCTAGAGAAATACACTTATCCAGGATGGGGTTTGCTCAGGTCAAGAGCAGAAAATTTGAGGTTATCTGAGAGATACTAATTATATTAATATACCACAAAATCTAAGCTGAGTAACAAGGGGAGGATAAACAGTAGAAAGGAACTTTCCAGATTGCTCAGTGGTAAAGAATCCACTGCCAATGCAGGAGATTCAGGAGACACAGTATCAATCCCTGGGTCAGGAAGACCCCCTGGAAGAGGAAATGGTAACCCACACAAGTATTCTTGCCTGAAAAATCCCATGGGCAGAGAAGGTTGGCAGGCTGTAGTCCATGGGGTCACAAAGTCAGACATAACTGAGCAGCAACAGTGGAAAAAGTGGTAGCTAATGCAACCAAATTCAAGACAAGGTTATATTTTGTTCTATTTCCTTATGCGAGTGGAATAAGCTGGAAATACCGAAACTGTAATTTATAGCAGAAGATCACTATACTTCTAAGGACTGCAACAACTGGCAATGATAAGCGCTAATGTATGAGAACACTAGAGTACAGAGTATGGAAGAAGAAAAATTTATCATTGCTGAAAATAACAAGAATTGAGAAGTCAGAGAGTGGATATGGCAGTTATGAAAGAACCTTGATGTAGTGTGATTCCTATCTTCTTTGTGGCTATATGTGCTCACAGAAAAAAATATGAAGAAGAAGAAGCACTGCCTTATTTATTCTTTGATGATAGATTAGAAGAGTACAAATTCATTCTTAAAGAAGTGGGGTTTCTGTCTCCAATGGTTAATCTGTGATGGCTATGTGATTTTTCAAACCAATGTTGTTGTTGTTCAGTTGCTAAATTATATCCAACTCTTTGTGACCATATGAACTGCAGCACGCCAGGCTTCTCTGTTCATCGCTGTCTCCCTGAGTTTTCTTAAACTCATCTCCATTGAGTCAATGATGCCATCCTACCAGCCCCTTCTCTTGACCTCAGTTTTCCCAGCATCATGGTCTTTTCCAATGAGTCAACACTTCACATCAGGTGGCCAAAGTACTGAAGCATTAGCTTCAGCATCAGTCCTTCCAATGAATATTTAGGACATATTTCTTTAGGATTGACTGGTTTGATCTCCTCACCGCTAAGGGGCTCTCAAGAATCTTCTCCAGCACCACAGTTCAAAAGTATCAAATTCTTCAGCACTCAGCCTTTGTTATGGTCCAACTCTCACATCCATACATGACTACTGGAAAAACCATAGCTTTGACTGTATGGACCTTTGTCATCAAAGTTGAGTCTCTGCTTTTTAATACACTGTCTAGGTTTGTCATAGCTATTCTTCCAAGGAGCAAGGGTCTTTTAATTTCATGGCTGCAGTCATCATCTGCCTCGATTTTGGAGCCCAAGAAAATGAAATGGATACTGTTCCCACATTTTCCCCAACTATTTGCCCTGAAGTGACTGCAAAATTCATGCTCAAATTGAAGAAAGTAGGAAAATCCACTAGGCCATTCAGGTACGACCTAAGTCAAATCTAGTATGATTATACATTGGAAGTGGCGGATAGATTCAAGGGACTAGGTCTGGCAGACAGAGTGCCTGAAGAATTTTGGAGGGAGGTTTGTAATATTGTACAGGAGGTGATGACCAAAACCAATCCCAAGATAAAGAAATGCAAGAAAGCAAGTGGTTGTCTGGGGAGGCCTTCCAAATAGCTGAGAAGAGAAGAGAGGCAAGAGACAAAGGAGAAATGAAACATATATCCATCTGAATTCAGAATTCCAAAGAATAGTAAGCAGAGATAAGAATGCCTTCCTAAGTGGTCAGTGCAAAGAAATAAAGGAAAGCAATAGACTGGGAAAGACTAGAGATCTCTATATGAAAATTGGGGATACCAAGGAAAAAATTCATACAAAAATAAGCGCAATAAAGGACAAAAACAGCAAGGACCTAACAAAGGCAGAAGATTAAGAAAAAGTGTCAAGTAAACACAGCACTGTACAGAAAAGCTGTTAATGACCCAGTTAACCATGATGATGTGGTCACTCACCTAGAGCCAGACATTCTGGAGTCCAAAGTCAAGCCCACCTTAGAAAGCCTTACTACGAACAAAGCTAGTGAAGGTGATTGAATTCCAGCAGAGCTATTTCAAACCTTAAAAAATGATTCTGTTAAAGTGTTGCACTGATTATGCCAGCAAATTTGGGAGACTCAGCAGTGACCACAGGACTGAAAAAGGTCAGTTTTCATTCCAATCCCAAAGAAGGGCAATGCTAAAGAATGTTCAAATTACTATACAATTGCACTCATTTCACATGCCAGCAAGATTATGCTCAAAATCTTTCAGCCAGTGGGACTATAGCAAAAATGATAAAATCTAAGACTTGAAAAGTACTTGAGCACTGATTTTTACCCTATTTCATAGTGTTCTAAATTTTCAACTACCAGAAAAAGAAGCCCTAAATATCCTCCCAGATAATAAGAGACACATGGCCTAGCCCCCTCTAACTTGCCAAGAGCCTACAATATACTGGTCATGTAACTAGTTCATCACAAATTACCCCACTATTAGCTGACTGGCCAGTTGCATAAGCTGCCAAGAGAGAACAGTAAGGCTGGCCCAGTGAAGAGAACTTTCCCAGCCAAACCACAGAACTAACTAAATACATGATTACTGTTTTAAGCCACTGACATTTTGGATGTTGTTATACAGCAATATATAATTAATAGAAATGTTGCACTCATGTCATTGATCTGGAGAATGTGAGATGGTGATGGCTCGAAAAAAGTGAAGAAACTATTAAGCAAGATTGAAAAATGGTGAATCATCTGTTCATGAAGGATACAAAAATCAATGGGGAAATTATAGCAAGCTGGAAAAGGATGGCCTGTATTATTTTGTAGTAAAATAGCTAGCAAAACTGTCACCTACTCTAATTGGAAGGCTGAAAGCTTAGGTGTAATATGCACATCTAGGACATCCTTCTATGTACTATCTGTGGGGGAGCGATGCAAGTAATTTGTCTCTCTAGCCCGGTAGAAACACTACCAATACTGCTTTTAATAAGATATTTAGATCAAGATTTTGTACTTCAATCTTAAGGGCAGAATTTTATGAGATGATTTAAATCTCTGGGACAAGATTGAGCATATTTTCCATGGGAAAGAAACAGAAATAAATTATAGCCAGAAGATGGTTGTGCTTGATTTCCAAATGCCCACAAATTCCTTCCTTTCCATGAATATTATGAAACGGTGGGGTGTATTGCTCCATCTCCTGCACCTGGGATAGCCATATAACTTTCTTTGGCCAGTTTACTAGTAAATGTGATAAAAGTAAAATCTTAAATACTTGTGTATTAGGGCTGTCTTGTGTCACAGTTATTATAACCATTCAATCACTACATGAAGAAATCCAAGCTAGATTATATGCTGGATTATAAGAGCAAGTCAGGCACTTCCCTCACCCCCATTCAACAGTTTACAAAAACTGTACATGTCAAAGAGGGCAGCCTTGCTCATCCAGGTACAGGCCATCCCCTGAGTTGACAACACAGGCAAGTCCAGCAGCTTCCAGCTGAGCTCTGACCGAACCAGCCAGCGGATTCACAACTATGAGCTGATTAAGTGGCTAACATTAAAACTAAACTAAACCTGAGGATTCTTCCATAAGCCCAAGAGACAACTAAAATACTTTTCATCTCTAGGAAGCTCTCTGATGCCAGTGAGCTTTAAAACTGCCACCATATTTAATCCAAGTGTAATCATAGAAGACTCTTTTGATAAACACTTTTTAGTTTGCTACAATCACACATTTAAAAAATAGGAATAAGAATTATAGAAATTTGCAGGTAAGCTTATGAGAAATAAACAAATCCATTCCCACCTTTATTTGTATTATAAAATGTGTAATTTTTTTCTGGAAATTGTTTTAAGTATAACTTCTATGATCTGATTATGCACAAAATTACAGTTTTATCTGTACGTATTCTTCTTACTACATTCTCACTCTATCTCCTTAATAAAGATAATTCTTATCCAAAAAAATCACCAATACATTTAAGGATTTGCAGCATCATTATCTGTCATAATTAAAATGGCTTAATACCATTTGAAATGATTTAAATGATTTATGGCTAATTTTATTTATATGAAAAAGAAAAACATGTTCATTCAGATGTTGCAAAATATCTAGCTAACAGAACAAATGGTATGGGAAGTAGTACAGATAGGCATTGTTTCATCATCCAAAGGATTCAAAAAATCTTTTTAAAAGATTCATTATAACCTACTGATTTAAAATCCTAACAATTAGATTTCAAATGGCCAGGGATACGTTATTTCTTCTCCCTTTTCAGCACTGTTCACAGGATGTGTTTCCAAATTTCTGCTACTTTATCTTCCTGGAGGAACTAGTACTTTGGTTTTATATTGAAAATAAAATATTGGAAAATAAACTGACTTATTTTCTATTTAAAAAATTTCAAACTTTAGCAACACAATCGTAATAGAAAATTTCCCTGTAGAAGGCTGAAGCCTACTACAATCAGTCCAGAATCATTAGAAGCTACAGATATAGGGAAAAAAATAAAAGACTACAAAATACCCCTCTGCTTAACCATGCATGAAATGCATATTGATCTCTCCTGATATTAACTAACTGCATTATAAATAAGATATACAAGTTGTTTAAAGAGACTCTAACACTCTTTTAATTCAACAGACACTATCCAACCAAATTTACTTATACCTTTAAATTAGACCTCAAGCTTCAAAAATCTGACTCAAAATGAAAACTAGAGGAATAAAAAAATAAGCTTTCATTTTATCTCCAACTTCTATATATTTATTAAGCCTGAACACTATTCTGAGCAATGGAGACAAATTTGATTTTCTAATTGACCAAGTAAAAAGAGTGAGGAAATTGACCCTGGAAGATGATGATGGAATTTAGTATTGATCAAGGAGTGCTCACACTGAACAGGAGAAAGGCAAGGCATTAATATTAGCTAATTGAAATAGAAGTTGAATTATTAAATAGAAAAAGCCAGGGTAACCTAGACCTTGCCAAAGAAGACAAAGAAAGGAGACAAAATAAGAAACCTAGCATACGCTAGGAATGATGTAGATCCTTTTAATCACAGAAATCAATGAGAGCCAAAAGCACTTTATTATTCCTGCTAGCTAGAGATCACTGCCTCAGTCAAAGTTGTAACTGTATATATTCTCTTTCCAATATCCCTGGTGATGGGAACTTGAAATTATAGTGTCAGTTGTTGTTTGCTGTTTAGTTGCTAAGTCATGTCTGGTGTTTTGTGACCCCAAGGACAGTAGTGCACAAGGCTTCTCTGTAGTGAATGCATATGAAGTTGAACTTTAATTCGGATGAGAAATT
Organism: Cervus elaphus; assembly: GCF_910594005.1. Classification (NCBI taxonomy): domain Eukaryota; kingdom Metazoa; phylum Chordata; class Mammalia; order Artiodactyla; family Cervidae; genus Cervus; species Cervus elaphus. Next base: position 15,485,586 of record NC_057845.1, on the reverse strand, counting down.
CATATGAATCAGTTATCCCCACCTTGGAAGAAGTTGTATGGAGTGTCTTCATAGTTCTTTGTCACAAAGAACAAGAATGGAGCCTCCAAGGGATGGATGTGACTAGACACAAAGAAGGTGGCTAAAGTCTGAATATCCAAGAACCATGTTTTCTGAGCACAATCACTGCTTCTCATTTCCAACAGAGAATCAGAATCAGTATTAAGTAATGATCACATGGTCTATATCTAATATCTATAATTGAAATCTACTCCCTAATTTCTTGTGGATGGCCTGCAGAAACTAGGACTGAGAAGGAAGACACACTTCAGGTCATTTCACTAAGGACTCGCTGAATTACGTAGTCAATCACTGGGTTTGTTCTCTACCTTTGCTTTATCCCAAAGATGTTAGCACTGCTGCCAACTAAATTTGAGAAGCAGGCTAGCAGCCAAGTTTCTAAACTCCAAGGCAATTTGCAGGTGATGTGAGTTTTAACTCAAATAGATTTCCAAAGATTTCAACTTAAGTTTTTAGATCATTTGCTCCCACATACGTACAAGGCAAGAGACACTCAAAGGAAGTGAACTTCCCTTTTACATGGGAACCTTATTCTTAGCTCATATTTACATTTCATATTATGTTTCCAAATCACTGAGGCTTCTCTGAGTGGACCACTAAAGTTGGAGTAGCCTTCTGAGACTAGGCAAATAACAACAACTGAAACAGGAATAAGTACTTCAAAAAAAAAAAAAAAATAAGGAGTATGTTTTTGTTAATTTTCTATTTCTCTTCTAAACAAGAAATTTCTGTGTGATTCTTCCACTTCCTGGACAGTGTAATTTAGTTTTCCCTGACTATTCTGATTCCTTGATCTCAGAATCTCTGTATTATTGAGTACCCCAAAACCTTTGACTATGTGGATCACAATAAACTGCAGAAATTTCTTCCAGAGATGGGAATACCAGACCACCTGACCTGACTCCTGAGAAATCTGTATGCAGGTCAAGAAGCAACAATTAGAACTGGACATGGAACAACCGACTGGTTCCAAATAAGAAAAGGAGTACAACAAGGCTGTATTGCCATCCTCCTTATTTAACTTATATGCAGAGTACATCATGAGAAACACTGGGCTGGATGAAGCACAAGCTGGAATCAAGATTGCTGGAGAAATATCAGTAACCTCAGATATGCAGATGACATGAAGAATTAAAGAGCCTCTTGATGAAAGTGAAAGAGGAGAGTGAAAAAGTTGGCTTAAAGCTCAACATTCAGAAAACAGAGATCATGGCATCCAATCCCATCACTTCATGGCAAATACATGGAGAAACAGTGGAAGCTAACAGACATTATTTTTTTTGGCTCCAAAATCACTGCAGATGGCGATTGCTGCCATGAAATAAAAAGATGCTTACTCCTTGGCAGAAAAGTTATGACCAACCTAGACAGAATATTAAAAAGCAGAGACATTATTTTGCCAACTAAGGTCTGACTAGTCAAGGTTATGGTTTTTCCAGTAGTCATGTATGGATGTGAGAGTTGGATTATAAAGAAAGCTGAGCACCAAAGAGTTGATGCTTTTGGACTGTGGTGTTGGAGAAGACTCTTGAGAGTCCCTTGGACTCCAAGGAGATCCAACCAGTTCATTCTAAAGTAGATCAGTCCCAGGCGTTCATTGGAAGGACTGATGTTGAAGCTGAAACTCCAATACTTTGGCCATCTGATGCAAAGAACCAACTCATTGGAAAAGACCCTGAAGCTGGGAAAGATTGAAGGCAAGAGGAGAAGGGGACAACAGAGGATGAGATGGTTGGATGGCATCATCAACTCGATGGACACGGGTTTGGATGGACTCCGGGAGTTGCTGATGGACAGGGAGGCCTGGTGTGCTGTGGTCCATGGGGTCGCAAAGAGTTGGAAATGACTGAGCAACTGAACTGACTGACTGACTGATCTCAGAACTCCTCTCTACAGTCCCCCTCCAAATTGTGACACAACTGCACTCACAGGAGCGCAAAATACTGAGGTCAGAGCCATTATTAAAGGCATTACGGAAGGCGCATAAGTGGTAATACAGAGAGCAGTCATAATAAAACACACAGGTGTTGTAAGTAACTTTAAGCCTTAGGGGAAAAAATAAATAAATAAATAAATAAGAAAAAGACAAGTCTTAATAAATTTAAAAAAAATAAAAAATAATTTCTTTTAAAAATCTATAAATTTTAATATGAAACACTATAAAATATGAGAATATCCAAGCCTTAGGGGGAAAAAAATCTCATACTACAGAAGTACACAATTGTAGGTAGTTTATGGATTCTACTTTGTAAAAATTTCAGTATTAATGGTAATTTCATGATAATCAACAGGATGGTTTACATTAAGGCCAACAATATGATTTATCCATTAGCAAGAAAATGCCATATGCTATTTTTAACAAATATAAAACATTTTGACACAGTGTTTCAATTTATAAAGTAAACCTTTTTCCTTTTAAATGTATTAAATTAACATGTTTCATTAGTAAACATGTTGGATGATGTAAAAACTTCAGGAACATTCATTTACTCCAGAATTCATCCTATCAAACATTTCCTGGGATAAAAACTGATCAAATAAGGCGTAATAAAGGTCCTCAGATAATACAGTGAAAGTCAGATCATTTTAAAGATATATTTCATTTACTCTGATGATAATCACATCTGAGAGGAACAAGATAAATTTTCTAACACATAGGGATGTACAATCAACTTAGAAAAATTATGGATATGTGCTCACTACTGATGTAACAATTGAAAAGACTGTCATGCATCCTAAAAGTAAATTCTACAAAACATAAAACTTTAAAAATCAGGACTCATATGGGAAACAAAACAATAAAGTTTATTTCAGTACATAAAGTAACACTCAGAAATAGAATAAATGTTTCTAGGGGGGAAGATCAGCAAGATAAATTGTATAATATCTATAAGTTGATCTGTTATTCCAACTTAATTCCAATTATTTTGACTTCACAGTTACACAGTATATTCTGAAGACTGAGCCCACTGTTCAGTTCAGTTGCTCAGTCGTGTTAACTGTTTGTGACCCCATGGACCACAGCACACCAGGCCTCCCTGTCCATCACCAGCTCCCTGAGCTTATTCAAACTCCTGTCTATCACGTGCGTGATGCCATCCAACCATCTCATCCTCTGTCTTCCCCTTCTCCTCCTGCCTTCAATCTTTCCAAGCATCAGTGTCTATTCCAATGAGTTGGTTCTTCGCATCAGGTGGCCAAAGTATTGGAGTTTCAGCTTCAACATCAGTCCTTCCAATGAATACCCAGGACTGATCTCCTTTAGCATTGACTGTTTGGAACTCCTTGCAGTCTAAGACACTCTCAAGAGTCTTCTCCAACACCACAGTTCAAAAGCATCAGTTCTTCAGTGCTCAGCTTTCTTTATAGTCCAGCTCTCACATCCATACATTACCACCAGAAAACCATAGCTTTGACTAGATGGACCTTTGCTGGCAAACTAATGTCTCTGCTTTTTAATATACTGTCTAGATTGGTCATAGCTTTGCTTCCAAGGAGCAAGTGTCTTTTAATTTCATGGCTGCAGTCACCATCTGAAGTGATTTTGGAGCCTCCCCCACCCCACCCCCATAGTAGTCTCTCACTGTTTCCATTGTTTCCCTATCTACTTGTCATGAAATTATGGGACCAGACGCCATGATCTTAAGTTTTCTGAATGTTGAAGTTTTAGCCAACTTTTTCACACTCCTCTTTCACTTTCATTAAGAGGCTCTTTAGTTCTTCTCTTTCTACCATATCTGAAAGGGTGATGTCATCTGCATATCTGAGGTTATTGATGTTTCTCCTGGCAATCTTGAATCCAGCTTGTGCTTCATCCAGTCCAACATTTCACATGATGTACTCCGCATATAAGTTAAATAAGCAGGGTGAAAATATACAGCCTTGATTTACTCCTTTCCCTATTTGGAACCAGTCTGTTCCATGTCCAGTTCTACATGTTAATTCTTGGCCTGTATGCAGATTTCTCCAGAGGCAGGCCAGGTGGTCTGGTATTCCTATCTCTGGAAGAATTTTCCACAGTTTGTTGTGATCCACGCAAAGGCTTTGGCATAGTTAATAAAGCAAAAGTAGACTTTTTCTGAAACTCTCTTGCTTTTTTGATAATCCAGTGGACATTGGTAATTTGTTCTCTGGTTCTCCTGGCTTTTCTTTTTTTTTTTTTTTTGTTCTTTTTTTTTTTTTTTTTCTCCTGGCTTTTCTAAATCCAGGTTGAACATCTGGAAGTTCAGGGTTCATGTACTGTTGAAGCCTAGCTTGGAGAATTTTGAGCATTACTTTGCTATTGTGTGAGATGAGTGCAATTGTGTGGTAGTTTGAACATTCTTTGGCATTGCCTTTCTTTGGGATTGGAATGAAAATGGACATTTTCCAGTCCAGTGGCCACTGCTGAATTTTCCAGATTTGCTGGCATACTGAGGGCAGCACTATCACAGCATCATCTTTTAGCATTTGAAATAGGTCAACTGGAATTCCATCACCTCCACTAGCTTTGTTTGTAGTGATGCTTCCTAAGGCCCACTTGACTTCACATTCCAGGATGTCTGGCTCTAGGTTAATGATCACACCATCATGATTATCTGGGTCCTGAAGAAATTTTTTGTACAGTTCTTCTGTGTATTCTTGCCACCTCTTCTTAATATCTTCTGCTTCTGCTAGGTCCATACCATTTCTGTCCTTTATTGAGTGCATCTTTGAAATATTCCCTTGATATCTCTGATTTTCTTGAAGACATCTCTAGTCTTTCCATTCTATTGTTTTCCTCTATTTCTTTTCATTGATCACCGATGAAGGCTTTCTTATCTCTCCTTGCTATTCTTTGGATCTCTGCATTCAAATGGGAATATCTTTCCTTTTCTCTTTTTCCTTTCACTTCTCTTCTTTTCTCAGCTATTTGCAAGGCCTCCTCAGGCAACTATTTGGCCTTTTTGCATTTCTTTTCCAAGGGGATGGTCTTGATTCCTGCCTACTGTACAATGTCAGAAACCTCTGTCCATTTTTCTTCAGGCACTCTGCCTATCAGATATAATCCCTTGAACCTATTTGTCATGTCCACTGTATAATCCTAATGGATTTGATTTAGGGATTTGATGAATCATGAATGATTCACATGAACTAGATCAGGAACTAGATCACATGAATGATTTAGTGGTTTTTCCTACTTTCTTCAATTTAAGTCTGAATTTGGCAATTACAAGTGCATGGTCTGTGTCATAGTCAGCTCCCAGTCTTGTTTTTGCTGACTCTATAGAGCTTCTCAACCCTTGGCTGAAAAGAATATTGCCAATATGATTTTGGTATTGACCATCTAGTGATGTCCATGTGTAGAGTCTTCTCTTGTGTTGTTGGAAGAGGGTGTTTGCTATTACCAGTGCATCCTCTTGGCAAAACTCTGTTAGTCTCTGACCTGTTTCATTTTGTACTCCAAGGCCAAATTTGCCCATTATTCCAGGTATCTCTTGACTTCCTATTTTTGCATTGCATTCCTCTATAATGAAGAGGAATCTTTTTTGTGTGTTAGTTATAGAAGGTCTTGTAGGTCTTCATAGAACCCTCCAATCTCAGATTCTTCAGCACTACTGGTCAGGGTGTAGACTTGGATTACTGTGATATTGAATGGTTTGCCTTGGAAACGAACAGAGTTCATTCTGTCATTTTTGAGACTGAATCCACGTGATGTAATACCCCTTTAATACCCAAGATAATTTGCTAAAGAGATTCAAATACTACTCTCCTTTGTGTTGTCTAGTTATCTTTTTCAATTTTAAAGCAATTGCAAACACTGTGGCATAAACACACAATAAGATTTATACAGATGAATAGGTCAGTAAAGGGGACAGCAAAGAAATAAAATGGTGGGGATGTAACAATTCTGCACAATATAAAAGTGGCACTTGTCATTGAGTTGAAGATTTAATATATAGAACCTGGCAGTGAGAATATTATCCTTTATAGAAAAGTTATAATTAATACTTGTAGCATACAAAAATATCACAGAAAGTTAAATACTACCAAAAACCCCACAAATGCAAATAAGATAATTTTCTTTCCATGAGGATTTAGAAAGATGAGAATTCTCACCTATCTTTAATAATAATAAATATCCAGAAATATGTTAATTGACATAGTCACTTTTTCTTGTCATTGAAAATCTTTGGTCACACATGAAACTTTCAGAAATAAAATATAATCTACAGAATAAGTAGTGTTTCATAGGTGAGCAAAGTATGTAAAGGATGTCCATGTTTATAAACCTTGTATAGTTGTTGTGATTCAAGGATGAAGAAATAGAGGAACAAGTGCACCAAATGTCAAGTCTTTTGGTACAAAGACAAATCAGATGGACATTCAGCAAATAATGACCTGGTGGATCACATTTGATATTAGAGGAGTCTAAAATGAGGTAGGTACACACACAGCCCCACACAGAGAGTCACACAGATAGGCTCATCCAACGGAATATTACTCAGCCATAAAAAATAATGAAACAATGCTATGTGCAGCAACATGAATGAACCTAGAGATTCTCTTTCTAAATGAAGTAAGTCAGACAGAGAAAGACAAAAATTGTATGATATTATTTACATGTGCAATTAAAAAAAATTGCTACAAATGAATTTACAAAACAGAAATAGACTCACCACATTTAAAATCAACCTATGTTTGGTGAGCAAAGGGGATAGCAGAGGGCAGGAAAAGAGATAAACCAAGAGTTTGATATTAACATATACACACTACTATATATGAAATAGGTAAAAACAAAGATCTACTGTATAGAAGAGGAAATTCTAGTCAATATTTTGTAATAATTTAAATAGGAAAATAATCTGAAAACTATATACATATATATGATGTATAACTGAATCACATTGCTGCATACTTGAAAATAACAACATTATAAATTATACCTCAAAAACCCACACAGAAACAGTTTGATCATGAAAAAAAGAATTCTTGGTCAAAAGTGTTGTCCTACTAAAATAAAAATGGGAAGATAACTGTAAGGACAGTTACATTCACTGATGTAATTAGTTTATGCTTGTTTCTATTTTATTTTCCCCCAGATTTGTAATATTGAATACTACCTATTTTTTCTTCTCTGGGAACTTTATATAAGTTATTCATTTATCATCAAAAGAATTGCCAGGCTTCGGCAGCAATTAGCTAAATACACTTGATTAAGTCAACAACAATTTCTTCAACAGCCACAAGAAATTCTTCAATACTCTTATATAAAAATTCAGTTACAATACATTTTCCCTAAACTCACAAAATATCAGTCTGCCATCATACTTTGCCTGGCCACATTCCAGACTCTGCTTCTTAAACATCTATAATGTATCATCACTGAGAAGAAATTATGTAAATAAACAATGCTCTTAAAAGTTTTAGTCTAAAAATAAACTTTATTAATAATATTTTGAAAGTTAAAGAAGCAGATTAAGTTTAATCAAGAGCAGGAGGAGAAGGCCATGGCAGAGGATGGGCTGGTTGTATGGCATCATGGACTCAAGGGGCATGAGATTGAGCAAAGTCCTCGAGATAGGAAGGACCGGGAAGCCTTGTGTGCTACAGTCCATGAGGTTGCAAAGAACCGGTCATGACAGAGTGACTGAACAAAAACAATAGCAAAGTCTAGTCAAAATAATTTCATATCCATGTTATGTCAGCAAGGCTTAATATTAGACATTATCAGAGAAGACAAATTATTTATTATGTCAAAGAAATTTGATGGTAACATGAATTATTAAAGATAACCAGTTTGGATTTACAGCCTCTTGAATGTGTCATACGTTGTGTGTGTGTGTGTGTATCTGCATCTATGATTCTATTCAAATATATGAAATGAATTAGTGAAATGCCGTTGTTAGGAGACCTACAAGTAAAAATTTACAAAATGCTTGGTTAAGAAATATTTAAAGAAAATCAGATGACTATTTTTGCCTATCTTAGTTTTTAAATGGCAGACATTTCCATGCAAACTAGGATTATTTTAAGCCAATACACTTATCTATAAACAGAAAATGAATTGTGAAGCTGTATCATCTCATAAGGGTATGGCTATATAATATCAATGTGAAAAACATGCAACTCAACTAACTCTAGTACAATTTAATAGCCCCAAATTCTTTTACATCCTTTGTCTCAAATTAAGTATCAACTTTCATACAGTACATAAAATCTTCATTGATTATACTTTTAAGTATATTTCAATTTATTATTATTCAGCTTCAAAAGATCCTGCCATTTGTGGCTACATGAATAAACCTGGAATTCATAAATGAAATACGACAAATAAAGAAAAATGTTGCATAACCTCACTTATAGGTGTGCTCTAACAAAAGTCAAGGACACAAAGCAGGAGTTAGGGGAGATGGACAAAGGTGCATCATAGGGTACAGAATTGCAGTTATGTCAAACAGATGAATAAATTTAGAGATCTAATATACAACATGTTGACTACAACTAATAATGCTCTACTGAAGATTGAAACAATGTGAAGATGAATACATTAACTAGATTAACGGCAGTGATCATCTCACGACATCTATATATAAAAATACCATGCTGTATACTTTAAGTATGTTCACATTTTTAACAAATTAATAGTGTTTTTCCTAAAAAGGAATTACTGAAATAATTAAAAATGTGAAAATTTTTGATTCCTTTATGCTTTAGTAAGGTATAAAGTGAAGATATTTTTGTATATATCAATTTTATTTCCTATTAATACAGACTCCTTCTCTTTCATTTTGTTTTCCCATGGATGTCTGCTGATATACTATTAAATTATATCAACAAGTGGGAAAACAAATCCCACCACCCGTGATGCCCAGAAAGGTTTCACCTTCTCCTTGATTTTAACCTCTATTTCTCTTATCACTGTATTGCTTCATTAGTAATTCAAAATAATATAAAACTAATTCAGGGTTTGATCTATTTTGTTTATCCAAGTCACAGAAATGTAGTAAATACTCAAATATTAATTGAGGGAATACATAAGTGAACTTGAATAGAATATCCAAAGTAATCACAGAAATCACAGAACTCTCATTACTAAAGGTGCCTAGAGAAACACAGTTCTTTATGAATTAACCATGAAATATTGGTGACTGACATCCTTTAACAACAACAACAAGCCTGGCATAGTAACTGGCTAACTTTAATGCTTGAAAAGAAATAAGTAGTTAGCAATAAAATCTTTAAGAAAAACGATTTTTGAAATTTATGAGGTCCATCAGGAAAGTGACCATTGCAATTCTAATAGTTCCATGAAACCTTTGATAATTTGAAATGTTCTAAAAGTCTAAAGAGGGCAACAAACATCTCACTAGCTATTTTCTATCTCAGCATGAAAGATTATAAAAACTATCTCCTCATAGGTACCAAAAATATTAACATCAAGATAAAGTCAAAACTATTGAATGTGAATAAAAACAGATTATTCAACCTAATGTACATTTGAAGTATCATTCTATCACATAAAAATATATTTCCTCTGACAGACATTTTACATTATCATCAATAATATTGAATTATTTCAGGAATATGTGCCTAACTTCTGGTTTGAAGAATTCTACTTCATACCCTCTAGTTTTGGAGGTAAACCCAGACAAATGACAGTCAATGAGATTTGCTTAGGTAAGGGTTGGGAAAGACAATACACAACATTAACTACAAAGATATCACTGAAAGTCTATGCCCTAAAATATTCCTGATTTAAAAAGGATACCCACAGGCGCTTAATTCTCTCAACTAGAAGGTTTAACAAAACTGCTATCAAGAAGATTATCCAAACCCTGAAACTAGATTATCCAAACCCTCTGTGGCCTGAGGGGTTAAGGGTGGATGTCTTTTTTTACTTTTTTTAACCACTTGCTGTGACTGGCTTCTAAGTTTTCTTCTAGCCCAGTGATTCCCATTCCTCTACCACCTGTGACTGGGTGAAAATCATTCTGTTGTGTGTGGGGGGAGGGGAGAGAAAAAAGGTAACAATCCCAAAGGAAAATCCCAACAAAAGATACTCAGGTTTAGTGTAGCAACCCAAGAGCACTGAATTATAAACAAACTAAACACTTCTTGTTCAAATATGATTCTAATTGAGGTAAAGGTATTAAAAATTACTTGAAAAGCAGAAATAAAATCATCTAAGGGAAAAGCTAGATTTAGAAATAACATTCAAATTACAAGTGATCCAACTGCTAGAATAAGTGCAAACATATATACATAACTTCAAAAACTTCAATTGTAAAAGACAAATTAAAAATTTCAGTTGATACATTAAATGTAATAAAGCAGTGGTTCTCAAAGTGAGGTGGTTTTTCCCCTTGGGAATATTTGGTAATTTCTGGAAATTTGTATTACTATAATTAAGAGGAGACCTCTATGTTATCCATTGAGCAGAGGTTACAAATTCTGTAAATATGTCACATTGCAGGGGAAAACTCTCCCACAACAAAGAGTACCTCATCCCCAAATACTGTTAGTCCTGAAATTGAGAAACCTTGAAATAAAAGAAATAAAGAAGAAATATTGTTTTTCATGATACAACAAAATGAGGCACATGGAAATGCTAAAACTGAAAATAAATTCGTTGAAATTAAGAATTTTAGAGTTGAGTTATCTGTCAGATTCAACAGAAGAATTAGTGAACTGGAAAAGAGGTCAATAAGATATCCAAATGAAGCATAGAGGCATGTAAGTTTGGAAAAATTTAGGATAACACTGTCAATTTTTATTTAAAAGTCTGTAGAAATGGGGGAGAAGTAACTTTAACCTATACAGTGATTTTGAAATAATTTAACATCACATCATCTAACCCATAAGCAATGCATGGCATTCTATTTTCTTCTTTAATTTTTCCCAGCAACATTTTCTATTTTTCATTGAAGAGTCTTACATCTGTTAATAAGTCCATTCCTACTGCATGCTAAGTTGTTTCAGTCATGTTTGACTTTTTGTGGCCCTATGGATGTAGCCCATCAGGCTCCTCTGTCCATGGGAATCTCCAGGCAAGAATACTCGTGTGGGTTGCCGTGCCCTGCTCCAGGGGATCTTCCTGACCCAGGGATTGTCTTACGTCTCCGGCATTGGCAAGTGAGTTCTTTACCACTAGTCCCACCTGGGAAGCCCATATGTAAACTTATTAAGCTAGCTAGTTCTTTTGTAGACTTCTTAAGGATTTTCCTCATAAATCATGTTACCTAAATAGTGATAGTTTTATTTATCCCCTGTAGTCTGTATGGCTTTTTTACTAATCTTATTTGTGTGTGCTAGAAACCATTTCTTCAGAGTTGATTGTCTTTACAAAGGCATAACAATCTTCTTATAGAGGTAAAATATGTCAGTGAAGCCACATAGCACTGGAAGTATCTGCACAGGAAGGTTTTTAATGAAGGCTGCTGTCTCATTAATAGGTTTAAGATCCTATAATGTTTGGCTTTGCTATATTAGAGATTTGTCTTGTCTCTGAATAGTTCAGTTTACCAGTCTAAACTTTTAAAATATTTTAAATAAATGTTTTAATGTTTATAGAATCTATTGATCTTCCATTTTATACTCCTGAAATGATAGCTTCAGTTTTGTGTTTCTAGACTAAAATTATATTCAGCTGGTACAAATATTTTCCCTCACAAGATTCTGAAGGTAAGAAACATTTTGAGTTCTTGAATATATTAAAAATAATTGCCTGAAATTTGTCTCCTAAATCCAACTTCTTGGTCATCGTGTGGTTGCTTTCAATGTTTTTATTCTTGCCAGTGGGTCACATTTCCATATATTTTATCTGCCTAGTAACTGTTGCTCCTGTGCTAGATATACATAATACACTGAAGACTGATGCTTATCTTCCTTTAAATAATGTGCTTTATTCTAGTGGACAATTCATTGTGAGTTAACTCAAATATTTGTCAAACTTTTTCCTAAAGGGAGGTAGCAACAGCAGAAACTTTTCTGTTCCTTTATCTTCCCAGCTGTTGTCATTAGCTGGGGACTTAGACTCTCCTTCGAAGATACACAGTGTGGGGTCATATCAGTAATTTGAAGAGGGTTTATGAAACTTTCCTTCCATGAACCCCCCTTTCATGGGATCTCAGTTTTAATTTTCTCATTCTTCCTTTTGCCTCAAAATTTACCATTTGACTTCTCAAGTAAGACTAACTTTGATCCTATATACTTCACTCTACATGGTATCCTGTGACTAAAAGTCATGTGTGAATTTTAACTGGTGTGTTTGAATGTAAACTTCTAGTTTATGACATGTTACTACTGTTTTTAAAGTATCTTAATCTTTTATTAAAGTTTATTGCAGAAAATTAAAGTTGCTCTCTCATTGAAAGATGCAAAATAACATTAAGTTTGAGTTCTATTTTATACTTTTATTTATAAACACCTGAGAGACATAAGCTTTAAAATTTTACATCACCTAGGATGCATGTATATGTTTGAACAGTGCTGCAGTAAAGAAAATATATAATGGTACTAAGAACACAAGATTATTATCCTTTTGAAAGAAATGGTTATGTGATTTACTTTTGAAGGAAAAAAGCAGGAAACAGAGCATCCCTGTGTTATTAGAGAATATTTTCTGAAATTAAAAAAAAATCTGAGTTCAAATACGATTTCTTCATTTTCTGGTATATTACCTGAAGCAAGTCACTGAACTTCTGACTCCAATTTTCATCTCTATTAAGTGAGAATAATAAATATCTGTCATACTTGACTCATAAGCCATTATGAAGGTCAAGTGACATAAGTAAAATAAAAGAACTATGTTCATGTAACAATATATTAAAATAAATCTTTTGCAATTTTCATTTTGGCAGAGCTCCCAAGTCAATTGTGTCAACTCCTGCAGTTTCCAAATTCACCATGACACCACATTTCCCCTGCAAGAAGGTGAATGAAAGTGAGTCTTCTATTACTCTTAACCACAGAATTGTGAAAGGGTCCTCACGGATAGCAGATGCAGAATTTTCAACACAAGTGGACCTTGTATGCCCTGCACTCTCTATTAACGGGAGCTATTGATGAAAGATTTTATGCTTATCTCAAAAATCTGGAAAAACTGAATCAGTCTTTAAGGAGACAAGGCAGAGAGAGTCCCTTGCATTTTTTAAAGACTGGGTGGGGGAGGAGTGGACAAAAAGTTTCAGGTGATTCTTAAGGCTAAATCCAAGCACTGTGGATAGAAAAATTTTGTCTGGAGCAGAATCTATTGATAGCTCTGTTCAGAAAGTAACAACTTCTACAAAGTGATCCAAAGCTCTGTTCCCCCTCTCTCAATCACTATGCCTCGATGTGAGAGTTTTGTAAGAGACAGTCTCCATGGGCTTGAGTTAGCTACAGCTACCATGGCCTCTGCAGTTTCTTCAGTAATTGTTCAGAGTTCTACTTAAGCTGCTACTCCTCAAACTTTCTGGCTCCTCCAGCAAAACTCAAGAAGGAACCTCCACCACTGAAGAATTTAAGTACAGCTGCATTTCTGACTGCTTTTAAGGGTACTGCCCCAAACCTAAGTACCCTTCCATCCCTGTCTGAGTTAAAAATATCACTTTCTGTATGCCTGTCTTTTGAGTTTATATACATCTTAGCAAAGAACAACCTCATTCTCCTGGTTGCACAGGCCACAAGATTTGAAGTCATATCTCATATTTAATGTGCCAGCATATCCTGTCAGGTCTACAGTTAGAACATATTCAACGACTTCTCCCCACTTCTCCATATCATCTTGATACAACCTTCATCCTCATGTAGAATTTTGCCATAGCCACTTAACTGGTCTCGTCGTCCTATCCCTGAGTCCCTGCTAAAGTGAAGTCTTACTCAGTCGAGTCCAACTCTCTGCGACCCCATGGACTGTAGCCTGCCAGGTGCCGCCTCTCTCTTGGAATTCTCCAGGCAAGAATACTGGAGTGGGTTGCCATTCCCTTTTCCAGGGCATCTTCCCGACCCAGGCATCGAACCCGGGTCTCCTTCATTGCAGGCAGGTTCTTTACCATTAAGCCACCAGGGAAGCCCTTGAGTCCCATACTGCTTTTCATCAGAACAGTAGTAGAAAGGAAACTTTAAAAACACAATTGAGATGAGATCACTTGAGTAATCTTTAGTTTTCTCAGAGTTACAGTAGCTGGCAGAATCCTTTAACAGTGGTCCTCACATTTGGCTGTATAGTAAACTAATTGGAGGTTTAAAACATTTTCAAATGCCAAGCCCTATCCCTAATTAAATCTCAGAATCTCTGGGGGATGTGGCCCATCACTCTTTTTTCTTATGCATCTTGCTTACAATTTGATCCCTGTTACCTGCTACATCATTTCACTCAGACTGACTCTGCTCCAAACACACTGGCTTCCCCACTGGGTCTAGAACTTATAGGCCCACTTTTGATATCTTGTACTTTTTTCTTTTTTAACTTCAGTATCTCTAGACTCTCAAATAGTTTTCCCTGTCTTCTTACTTCCTCTCTCTCATTCTCAACTAAAGAAGTCAAACGTTGTGTGCTGTGGTGGGGTTAAAAGTTAAAGACAAACCCTAACATTCATTTTCAACAGTCTATTTGAGCAGACTTTTCTGGGTTTAAGACAAAAAATTCAAAACCTGAAGTTCGGAATTATGATATTACCCTAAAGTGGACATAGCAATCACTAAACTTTTTCTTGGAATTAAGTGGCTGAAGAAAGTTTTATTTTCTTAAAGTGATGATAAGTTTCACAGAGCTTTGAATTTCATCCAGTGGGTCAGAATCAGATAGCAGGAGCAGTTAGAATAGATGTTTTCTGACTCAAACATTCAATCTCCACTTCAGAAATGGATTTAGTAGTTAATATTACTGATGAAATTATATTTTAACTTTGTGCTAAAGAGAAATAAGCAGAACATGATTTCTCTAATTAGCCTATTATAAACATTTTCAAAACTAGTTATTTTCTTATTTCTTTACAGTATGCAAAAATACTCATAACATCTGCCTAGGTATAATCAGTGTATGTAAATTATTTAATTGTGATTTAACTATTACCAGACATTCATGAAAAGGAAGAATACTGGAGTGGGTTGCCATCTCCTCCAGGGGAATCTTCCTAACGGAGGGATTGAACTTGTGTCTCTTGTATCTCCCGCATTAGCAGGGGGATTTTTTACCACTAGGACCACCTGGGCAACCCATGAAGAGGAAGTAGAGGGGTAGGATGGGGTGGGAGGTGAGAGGGAGGCTCAGAAGGAAGGGTCCATATATATATACCTCTGGAAAACCAACACAGTGTTGTTAATTGTCCTTCAATTAAAAATATTTTTTAAAAAAGGTTTTGAAAAGTTAAAACTGGAAGCAGAATTTTGAGAAGAGTCATTTCATTATAGTAACTTTTTTTCAATTTCTGTTTTTTCTTCTTACCCCCAATTTTTACTTTTTCTCACAAAATAGTTTTCTCAATTTTACTTTAATACTGCAAAAGCAATTCCTGGTGTAAAGATGATTTCAGGGCTAAAATTCTCATCTACTAGCAGTTTCTCCTTTCCTAAAGGCTGAATTCTGTTTCTCTACTTAGCATTTTTTTTTTTTTTTTTTTTTTTAGGAAGCAGTAGACCCACTTTTTATATCTTAACTGCTACAATTATAAAGTAACCAAGAGGCTTTCCTGACTGAATGGGAACATTTTGCATTTAGACTCTTCTCTCTTCCCTACTTTAATGGGATTTGTTAAAGTTTCAATCATACAACAACCACCAGACAACATGGCTACTTTTACACTGAGAAAGAATCCTTTCCACTGTGGGAGGTGATGATTCCACAAAACACTGGTGAGGGGAAAAAGCAAGTCAGGGCAGTTCTTCCTCTATCTGATTCAGAGAGATTTTTTTGTTTTTTTTTTAATTGGGATAGTGTTGTTTTTTGTTTTTTTTTTTTTTTACAATGTTGTGTTGGTTTCTACTGCATAATGAAGTGAATCCGCTATATGCATATGTGTATATATCTCCTCCTTCTTGGACCTCCCTTCCCCTCCATGCCACCATCTCAGTCAGCAAAGAGCACTGAGCTGAGCCCCCTGTTCTATACGGCAGGTTCCCACAGGCCATTTCACACATAGTTGTGTATATATGCCAATCTTAATCTTCCAATTCATCCTAGCCCCCTTCCCGCACACCATGTCCACATATCCATTATCTATGTTGCATCTCCTTTCCTGTCCTGCTGATATGTACCATTTTTCTAGCTTCCACATATACATTAATATAAATGTACAGCAACAGATGAATGGATAATGAAGTTATGGTAATATATATATATATATATTTGCACACACACACAATGGAATATTAGCCCCCAACATGGAAGAGAATTGGGTCATTTGTAGAGACATGGATGGATCTAGAGTCTGTCACAGAGTAAAGTCAGAAAGAATCTGCTCTGACCACTGTGTGGGTATATATGCATCTCTAACATGTCCAGTGGGATTCATATCTTTCTTGCTAGTGCTAACTTGCTTCAGTAGTGTCCCACTCTTCATGGATTGTAGCCCTCCAGGTGCCTCTGTCCATGGGATTCTCCAGGTGAGAATTCTGAAGTAGGTTGCCATTTCCTTCTCCAGGGAATCTTCCCAACACAGGGATTGAAGCCAGGATTCCTGTACTGCAAGCAGATTCTTTACCATCTGAGCTTCCAGGGAAGCCCCTTCTTTCTTAACTAGCTATTAAAGATGAATAAACATTGCTATTAATGCACCTCACAAAGAGTTTTGAAAAAAGCTTAGTTTTAGTTATTGAGGAGCTTTAAGCTCAGCCTGTGACTTTTAAGATAAGTGTTCATTATGCTACAGAACCTCACCTCACAGGTCTAGGTAAACACATTACACAATCTGCCATCATGATACTGGGGGGTGGATACCACCCCAATTCCTATTAAGACAGGGAGGAAAGTTCCAGAATGTTGTGTAGGACATTGTAGGTTAACTGAATCTTGTTCCATGGTGAGATCACCATTTCTATATATATTGAATATGTAAAGAAGCAGATTGGAATGTATCAAATTTCACCTAAATTCTCATATAAAAGTGAGTTAAAGTTTCTTGGCATTGGTCATGAATATTAAAATATCTGATATGTCCATCATCTGTGGACAGACTTCAGGTTACAAAGCTGTGATCTCAGCCAATTATATATACATTTAATGGGCCTGGGGTTTGAGATTTCTAGCTGTCTGGGCAGGTTCGCACGTTTGCTTTGCTTCCTGTTTCCTTCTTACTGCCAGGTGCATCCCTCCTTGGTTATGCTTGGCAGGCAATCAGGAATTTATAAATCTAACAGATGTCTCTAATCAGAAGCAGAAACATTGTATAGTCAAAAATGAGTCTGGGTAAACTGATCAGGACATAGGGAATATCCAATTTTATTTTGTCAAAAAAAGTATAAATTTTATGTTTTCCTGTGAGAATTTTGCTTTTTATACTCAGGTAAACAATTCAAGTGAAACAAATGGATTTGTTTATAAATGCATTCAACTGAGAAATCTATTTCAAAAATTTAGCTTTTCACATTTATACCCTTTTAGCTCATTTGTATGAACTAATATAGTTTGAGGTAACCACTCTGGAAATGGCTTATTATATCTTTATTCTTACTGTACTTCAAAAAACTCATGAAGCTAGATGACCGCTAGGAAATGGAACATTGGAATGATTAGATATATTTATTTTAAATTATTCTTAATTGAAGGGTAACTGCTTTACAATATTGTCTTGGT
The DNA here is from genome assembly GCF_910594005.1 of Cervus elaphus. NCBI lineage: Eukaryota > Metazoa > Chordata > Mammalia > Artiodactyla > Cervidae > Cervus > Cervus elaphus. Next base: position 15,467,792 of record NC_057845.1, on the reverse strand, counting down.
TTCTGCCACACATCAACATGAATCAGCCATAGGTATACATACACCCCCTCCATCCTGAACCTCCTTCCCACCTCCCATCCCTCTACGCCCTCATAGAGCACCAATTTGAGTTCCCCGAGTCATAGAGCAAACTCTCACAGGCTATTTCACATAAGGTAACGTGTATGTTTCCATGCTACTCTATCCATTCATCACAATCTCTCCTTCACCCACTGTGTCCACTAGCCTGCTCTCTATGTCTGCTTCTCCACTGCTGCCCTGAAAATAGCTTCATCAGTACCATCTTTCCAGATTCCATATAAATGCATTAATATATGATATTTCTTATCTCTTTATGACTTACTTCACTTTGTATAATAGGAATAGGTTCATCCACTTCATTAGAACTGACTCGAAGGTGTTCCTTTTTGTGACTGAGTACTAACCTATTGTATATATGTATCCCAGTCTCTTTATCCATTCATCTGTTGATGGACATCTAAGTTGCTTCCATGTCCTAGCTATTGTAAAACAGTGCTGAAATGAACAGTGAGGTACATGTGTCTTTTTCAATTATGGTTTTCTCGCGGTATGTGCCCAGTAGTGGGATTATTGGGTCATACGATATTTTTATGCCTAGTTTTTAAAGGAGTCTCCACACTGTCCTCCATAGTGGCTATATGTATTTACATTCCCACCAGTTGTGCAAGAGGGTTCCCTCTTCACCATACCCTCTCTAGCATTTACTGTTTGTAGATTTTTTGATGATGGCCATTCTGACCAGTATGAGGTGATAGTTCATTGTAGTTTTGATTTGCATTTCTCTAATAATGAGCAATGTTTGGCATCTTTTCATGTGTTTATTAGCCATCTGTATGTCTGTCTACACTAGGTTATCATTCTATGATGATTTAAACACTAATGTCCACACTGGGGCAACTGATACCCAAGCTAAGGATGGAATGGTCATTGCAGAAACATTTTCAGTAGTGCTGTCCCCATGTCAATCATACCCATGCATCCCAACATCTTCTCTTTGATTTATACAATTTTAGATTGTCCATCTGCTGCCTGTGCTTGATCCCCAGCTGGAAAGCACTGACACTTCTCTGTGATGAGTACTCCAAACTCCCCATATTGTTACCTCACTTTATACTTGTTCTATACTTTATTACCTTGTTACTCATCCTATCCCCGCATGAAAATTTAATTCATACCTATACTTGCTTCACACATACACACCTTCGCTTATCACACAGAAATAACATACACAAGTACTTAGATATTTGCACATAAAAAACTTAAGCATTATAATCCATCATTTTAGAAAGTTTTTTAAACTAGGATTTTATATAATTCACTTGTGTCTCTACTCTTACTGAATTTTAATTCATAGACATCTCCCCAGACATACACAGAAATGAACATGTATACAGAATAAAAAAATAGCAATTTCCATGTTAATCTGCTTGCCTTATATAACAACAATTCCATAATATCTCAATTATATTTTTCATAACAGATATAAGATCACATATGTTTGACTATGCTAGTATGCAGTATAAGTGGACTTTAGTATCCATTTTATTGTATATTTATCTGTATTTTGCTGTCATCAAAAATACTACCTGGGTACTTGCAATGTGGTGAATTGCTCTAGGCATTGTGGACACAATATGGAATAGAGACCCAAAGAGCTTAAGTTAATGAAAAGCTCTCTAAATCATAGAAAAATATTCTTTTAAATTTCTTCCTAAACCGTTCCTCTTATATTGAGAGGAAAACACTTTCTCTTTAGGTAGATTTGCTTCCAAAATATAGCATCTATTTCCAGATTTGCTTCTCTGAAAGTGAAATTTTCAGCTGTTTATACATCAGGCTGAACACAAAATGAGCAGGTAGAGACCGCTAAATTCTAAAGTATATAGTTATTGCTGCCAGTATTATACTATCATTAGCATATTAATTGCAATATAGTGGCAAAGGAAATGCAAATGGTTTGGTTTGGCACAACTCCCTAAAGATCAGATGGTCTGTACTATTTCCTAAGATCTATGTTTTATTATTTTCTTATTTTTGTCTCAGTTGTTTAACTAAACCACCAAGAAACCTTAAATATTTTTGTCACTCAAAAAAGAATATAAAAATCATTTTTGGCATTTGGAATTTAACTTTAGACCCAAATCCTTGTATATTTAAGTTTAATACTTTATTGGTATATGTTCTTATCTACTATTTCAGTTCTCTGTAAAGTTGCAGTCAAATGTATATATTGAATAAGTCAAAAAGTTAGGGTCATTTTTCTTGAAAATCATGGAATGCTTTTTGAAAATCCGAATATCTTCAGAGTTTTTTTTTTTAAACCATTCTCCAGACTTTCTCCATTACTTTGAGCAGTAAGCTAAACAGTGGTCCCTGAAACAACCCTCCTTTTTGCGTGCCCTTCAGTCACTTTTCAATTCAGAATGTGAAATAAAAATGGAGCAACCTCCAGTCCAAAATAATATTTTTTCAAACCTATCTCCAAAAGTAAACAAAAGAGTGAAAATAAACAAATGGAGCCTAATTAAAGTTAAAAGCTTTTGCATAGCAAAGAAAATTATTGACAAAAAGACAAAGTATTGAGTGGGAAAAAAATATTTCCAAATGTTATGACTGATAAGGGGTTAATATTCAAAGTACACAAGCAGCACATATACCAATATGAAAAAAGAACCAATTTTTTAAATTTATTTAATTGGAGGCTGATTACTTTAGGAATATTGTATTGGTTTTTCCATACATTAACATGAATCCGCCAGGGGTGTACATGTGTTCGCCATCCTGAACCCCCCTCCCACCTCCCTCCCCACCCCATCCCTCTGGTTCATCCCATCGCACCAGCCCCAAGCACCCTGTCTCATGCATCAAACCTGGACTGTTGATTCATAGAACATAAGGATGGACATTTTTTCCAGGGAGGACAAACAATGCTCAACATGAAAACATGCTCAACATCATGAATCAGAAAAATGCAAATCAACTCATAATGAGTTATCACCTTACAACTGTCAGAATGCTACTATCAAGAATACCACAAACCACAAATGTTGACAAGGACGTAGAGAAAAGGGCACCCATGTACACTGTTGGTGGGAATGTAATTTGGTGCTGTCACTACGGAAATATAAAGGTTCCTCAAAAAACTAAAAATAGAACTACAATACAACCCAGTAAATCCATATCAGTGAAAATATTCAAAGAAAATAAAAGCAGTAATTTAAAGATGCATGCACACCAATTTCCATAGCAAAACTATTTTTTACCATAGCCAAGTTACAGAAGCAAACTAAGTTTTCGCATACAAATGAACTTATAAAGAAAATGTGGTGTATGTATGCACACACACACACACCATGCACTCAGGAGTGCCACTTATTCTTAAAAAAAGAATAAAATTTTTCCATTTGCAGCAAGATGGATGCACTTTGAAGGTATTGATATAGTGAAACAACACAAAGAGAGACAAATATTGTGTGTTGTCACCAAGATGTGGAATCTAATAAACGAAAGTAATGAATATAAGAAAATAAATAGACTCACAGATACAGAGTGGTCTCAGGTGGAGAAAGGGAGGAGGGCAGGGGCAATATAGCGGTAGGGAATTACAAGTTACAAACTATTATGTATAAAATATATATGCTACAAGGGCATATTGTACAGTATAGGGAACATAGACAATGCTTCATAATTGAGTATAAACTACAAAAATTTCAAATCACTAAGTTGTACACTTTAAACTAAAATTATAAATTAACATTTCAATAAAAAATAAAAATTAAGGAGACCATGAAAAACTTACAGTAACTGGTACTTGGAGTATTTGCTGTAAGTAATACATTATTCTACTATTACCAAAACTTTAGCCAACACAGTTTTAATTACATTGAGGTGACTCCCCTGAGTCAACTCAGGGTGACTTGAAAGTCTGATGTGGATTGAAGTGACTTTAAGAAAGCAGATCCAAGTAAGAATATGATGCTAGAGAATTGGCTATTTGTATATGTTATGAAAATGCTGTCCTCTTCTGCTAGTATTGCAGTGATAGCCAACAACTACCATTTATATTTACACATAAATTCTTACTTTTGGAGTTGATTATCTGATAGTCAAAATAATTGAACAAATTGAGACAAACAGGTACTCAGGTCGGAAAATATAATTTCAAATTAAGACAATGAGAAAAGATTAGTAACCATACGCGCATACTTGTAGCATATTTCCTTTCATTTTTCTCAAGTAAAGAGAATCACACAGACTTTCAAAACTCTCTAGTATAAGCAACTTAGTTATAAAAAATTTGAGGTTTATATAACTTAAAATAGAAAAAACTGAGAACTAATGGATTGACTCAATCTGGAGGAACTAGGTTCCATATGAGTTCAAAGTTAAAGATTTCCAATTTGAAAGTGATTTAGATAATGCTTTGTAAACACATAATTCACCTTCACTAAAATATTTCTGCAGACATAAACTGAAAACCATATAAAGTGAAACACTTCAATTTTTACCCAAAATTTAAGATCTCACTGATAGAAAATCTCTTGTATTAATAGGTCCCTTGAGAAACTGACACATATTTACCATTGAGAGACAAATATACAAAATTATGCAAGACTGAAAAAGAGAGTGGTGATGCTTTATATTTACCTGAAGATCTATAACTGTAACTATGTTACATGGGTCTTTTTTCTTCTTTTATTATTAACGTTATTTTTTTGGAACTCTACCCATCATCGTTATAATATAAATCACATATAAGACCTATATGAAGCAAATCAAGGAATCAATGGATAGAGATGCGATGTGTACTATATGAAGGGATTTACAATTCAAATAATTATTGTATAAGTATAAAGAAGACTCATGTTTAGTAAGGCAAACACCAGTTTTGCAGTAATGTTATTTTTAAAAATATATCAGAAAATAGCACAATAGTTAGAAAAATCCCACCTCACTCTATCAGATAATCCCAGTGAATTGGTGCCAGATCCTACATGCTGCTGCTGCTAATTCACTTCAGTCGTGTCCAACTCTATGTGACCCCATAGACGGCAGCCCACCAGGCTCTCCCATCCCTGGGATTCTCCAGGCAAGAATACTGGAGTGGGTTGCCATCGCCTTCTCCAGATCCTCTATAATAGACAATAATTATATAGATCAATCTGAAATCTCCACCCATTGTTCTGAATATAAACAAGTGATAAAGATCAAAACCATCTACTATAAATATGTATGTAATGAGGTGACACAGATTTTTGCAACTAATTCTAAAATATAAGTACTATAAGAATATATTCTCTTTTATACATAAAGATCTTAAGCCAAATACATTTTAAGTAATACACATAAGGTCAAATAGTATTGTTGGAGGTTGGGAACAAACTATGAAAAATATAAGTAAATTTATATTAAAAACAGACCTTTAATACAGTTAGGTTCATCATTTAGAGAGTAGAAGATCTATAATAAAAAAACTGCTGAAAAATTTCCAATATTAAAAATGAACCACATAAAGTATTCCCAAAATTCCTCAAACAAAAAACCCTCATTGTTTTGCCCTGCTTGATAGATACCAAGACACAAAAGAGGAAACATTGAAAGTAGTTTTTTTTTAATAAAAAATACTAAATGGGCTTGTGCCTAACAACAGAGCTTTAAAATGTATTAAGCAATAATTTTTCAATAATCATTAAAAAAAACAGAAGAGAGTTTCAGGTAATTCAAAGCTCTTAGTAACTTAAACAGCAAGAAAACACACACATACACACACAAACACACACACACACCAGCAATGTGAGAAAAGACCTTTATAAAACTATCAATAAAGTGGCTTTATTGCAATTCACAGAACATTATCCCCTTTAACAACAAAGCATTATTTTTTTTAACAAATGATCACAAGGGTTAACCATACTTCAAACCACAGTATTCCTGCACTTGAAATCAATAAGAGGTTTATTTCTATATGCAAAATAAAATACCAGAATACATAGAGAAATTAGTTCTTTAAATAAAAACTTCATTCTTGAAATACTAAAAATAGACAGAGAAAAAGGGAGGGAGGGAAAACAAAGGAAAAGAATGCTCAAATCTAAGGAGTTAACTCTCAGTAACTGGAAAATATGTAGCAGAATAAATGCAAACAGAATAGGAAATTTAAAGGCAAAACTTATTGAATTTAAATATTAAAATATAAAAGGAAAAACACTGAACATTGAAACTTTATGAAGAGCATTACATTTATAAAATTAAGAATAAAATAAGTACATATGATAGGAAACGATATAAACATACATCCACCAGCGTTGTAATGGTTAGATAGATACAAGAATTTTATCTAAAATTCTAACAGTAATTCTGAGAACCATAGAAGTGAAATGCTAGCAAAACTGCTGTCAAAATATTGGAAAAACAAGAAAACTTAAATAGACTTAATAAAAATGAGTCAATAAAATCTTTTTAAAAATATTCTACACATAAAACTCTCACCAGGCCACTTTGATGTTTTGTGAATGTGTTACACATTCACAAAATAATGCCAATTTTACTTTAAACTTTTCTAGGGAATATGAAGAGATAATATTTCCAGACTAATATATGAACACTAATATTCCACACCAATTTATGAATGTAAGATAGTTTTCTTACAAAAACTAGGTAACAAAATTAAGGTTCAACTCTATGCATTGTTATGCTTTAAATGATTATTCTAAATAAATTACAAAATGAATTCAGCATTTTACAGAACTCTTATGTATCAAGACCAAATTGATTTATTCTATGTATCAAGACCAAATTGATTTATTCCTTGGATACAGGTTGTCTTAAACATTAGAAATCATACATAATTTACCACGTTAAGAAATTAAATGATAAAACATAGTTATCTAAATAGATATTGCAAATGTGTTTGATATTATCTAATATATACTAAATGAAAGACTCCTTTGTATACTAAGGATGAAAGGAAACAGCTATTGAAAGGTTTCTTAAAAGCTATTATATGTGCTATTTCACTGAGAAATATTGAAATGGCTGCTTTTGTATGTCATCTTAATTGTATTTCATATGAAAAAATACAGGGTTATTAGTTATTCTACTTTGTACTAAAATTATGTATACTTAAGAGCTTCCCTGGTGGCTCAGATGTAAAGGATCTGCCTGCAATGCAGGAGACCTGGGTTCAACCCCTGGGTCAGGAAGATCCCCTTGAGAAGGGGATGGCCACCCATTCTAGTATTCTTGCCTGGAGAATTCTACAGACAGAGGCAACTGGCAGGATACAGTCCGTGGGGTCACAAAAAGTTGAACACAGTTGAGCAACTAAGAGGGGAATATAACAATAATGAATTTCCACATATAGGTTCATGCTTCCTTGCTCCTCACTACTAATAATGGAACACAATTTAAGATAACAGAGCAGCAGGCTAGGTTAAACACATCCACATATACATACACACACCCATACACACAACACATACTTGATATGTGCAGGCAATTTTCTTTAAATTGACAACAGGATGTTCAAAGATGTAGGTTATTAAAATTGAAACTGGCAATTTAAATACATAAAACATATAGGAAAAACTATGAAATATATGGGATCCTTCATTGGAGAAACTGAAAATATACTATATTCTTAGATAAAACAAATCAACATTGTAAAGATATTAAATACTTCCTAATTTGATCTATAGATGTCTATCAAAATCCTTATATAATTCTGAGTTAACATTAAGAAGCACATTCTTCTTGGAGAACACTTATTTTTTATGAAGAAATTGTATGTGGGCCTTCCCTTATCAGCTAATAAAATACTACTGAAAGCTTAGGGAAATAGAAACAAATTGACTGTTAAAAACAAGAAAAAAAATAAAAACAACAAGAAATGGGTCCAAATATATGGAGATGCATGTTTCCAAGTTGACACGGCAGATCAGAGTAAAATAGTTTTTGATGTTTACACACTACCAAATATACAAGGATCCCTACCTCACTCTGTACATGAAAATTAATTCTAGGTCAATTACAGACAGTCATGCATTATCAATTGTTAGTTTTCATTTAATGTTCTTGTGTTTCACAATCAAATATCTGTATGTTATTTAATTGCTTATTTCACTATACCTATATCTCTTGATATCTTCCTTGGTAGAAAATTATTTTTCTTTCATTTTATGCTAGTGCCCATATTCCCTTACCTGATCTCCCCCAAAATTTCAACTTAAAGTTTTGCTACTTTTTACATAATACATCATATTTCCTACAACTCAAGGAGGTCTTCTATGGAAATTAGAGTATAATTATCAGGGGTTAATTTCAAATCAATGTAACTGTTCTTTTGGAGTCAGAAATGCATTATTAATTCACCCTCTTGGGTACAAAAGTGCAGCAAAACATTCATTTCTATCATCTGAGATATTCCCTGGAGTTAGACTGATGCCTCTGGAGTAGAGATTTCAGAAATAGCAGTGGCTATTCCTACCTGGCTGCAGTAGGAAGCAAGTGTCCGGCCATGGCAGCCTTGACCTTCAGTGTGGCTGTGTCTCAAATCCCACGGAAGAATCTCATAGCCACTGATTGTATGGCTACATCAACACCATCTCCTCCCAGTTTATTATTTTCTCAACCACCCGTGATGAGTTCCTTATATTTTCCCCACATAAACAGACAATGTGTGAGTATGAACAGCTTAGTAAATAGCTCATCTGAGAAAGCAAGAAAATATTTCATTTTGCTTAAAATGCATTATTTGGTCCAAAACTTTAGGTATTAAAGTAGAAATAAATCACACTGATAAAAACCTCACATATATAGCTTGGTTTTAAATTATTTTGTGAATAAGGATTAATTATATGATAATAAAAACTGATGACTTGTGTTCTAAAGTACCCCTTGACTTTCAGAAATTAAAACAGTAGTATATTTGTCTCTGATAATTAGATAATACTAATTACTGTATCAGTAGGTAAACTACTGTATGCATTATTATTTAGGGTGAGAAAATAATGGGATCACAACTTATAGACTATATTGCTGGATTTGGATCTAAAGATGTATCTTTGGCAGAATTGAATTTTTCATATCCTAAGCTCATACGCAGACACTAAAGCTTAGCTACAATTCTTTTATGTATGGAATGTGTTGCTGATCATATTTGACAATGTTAGATTACTGGAAATATCAAGAAGTAACAACTGGTTTGAGGCTCAGTTTTTGAAATTCAGTTTGAAACCCATATATTTTTCTGACACCATTCTGATAACATAAAATTCTAATTGTTCCAACATTCCATTTATTCTTCTATTCCAATTATTATTCCAACTATTACTCTATTATCACAGATAATTAAAACAATACTCATTATTTATTCTATTTCAACTCACATTGCAAATAAAACATACTATCTATTTCATCCAATAAATACAATCGCATCAGAAGGATAGGGTATCAGAATGAAACTATGAAGAACTGTTTTCCTCTGATATATAAAGTTATAAGTGAACTAAAAGTGAAGCAATGATAAAATATCACTATCTCAACACACGAAGGGAAATAATCATATACAATCACCACTTCAACAGAACAGATTTAAATTGCAGGAGTTTACTTAAAGGTGTCTCCATCCCCTCCTCCAACAATAGTAAAAACAACAGTACTACACAATTCACGATTGGCTGTATCAGTGTGGAACTGGGGATGTGGAGAACTGTGTATATGAAGGGCCTACTCAAAGGTATACTTAAATTTTCAATTGCATGGAGGCTTGACACCTCTAATCCCAAGCTGCTCTAGGTTCACATATAACTTCCTTCAGAACTTCGAACAAAGGAACAGTTAGTGGGGGAGGACAATTTAGAAAAGGCTTATGACCCACCACTGTTTATCCCCCGAAGATGGATAGGCACATCAGCAAGATCCTGGGAATTATTGGTATTGTCCCCAGATTTTGTGACAATGAGATAAGCTGATTATCATTTTCACTTTAAGACTGAATAGCTTCTACACAGAAACCAGTGAATTAAAAAAAAAAGTGATGAACAATACATGTTACTTTAGATTACATATGTAAAGGATCTATGATCATTAAAGTTTTTTTTTTTTTTAAGCTAGAATTCTGGCTGTCATATTATTAGTTTATTTCAAGAACATTTGATCAAGTTTCATTAAAAGAACAAAGACTGCCTCCTCATAAATCACATTGCCTTATTATTGTCTTCTTTCTTCATTTAATGTTTCAGCTCCATCAACAATAAACACAAAGCAAAAAAAAGAAAAAACAAACCTCTCAGTTTTCAGTTGTCAAATATCAACTAGGAAAGAAAGCAAACCAATATCAGAATGCCAAGAAAAACCATCACATATGAACAAAAGAATAAACATAACATTGTGTGTTTTTTAAAAGTCAGATAGAAGGAAACAAAGAAGGAAATATTTTCAGAGGGGTCTTAATTCTTAAACTAAATAAAAGCAGGAATATGGTGAAACAAAACCATAAAGGTGAATACACAAAATATCACATGAAAGCAAAACTAAAGACTGAAGGAAATGTTTTAAAACCAAATAACATATTTAATTAACAAATTTGAAATCACCATGAGGAGTGAAACCACTGCTGAATAATAATAATAATTTTAAAAAAGACCTATTGAAAAGGATGGTGATACAGAAAAAGCAAAAAGAATTTCATGGACTTGGAGGCAATTAATTTAAGCAAACAGAGAAATCAAATTAATCCACTATCAATCATCAAACTACAAGAAACACATGTTTTTTTTTTTTTAATTTTTAATTTTTTTTTTTTTGTCATACATTGATATGAATCAGCCATAGATTTACACGTATTCCCCATCCCGATCCCCCCTCCCACCTCCCTCTCCACCCGATTCCTCTGGGTCTTCCCAGTGCACCAGGCCCGAGCACTTGTCTCATGCATCCCACCTGGGCTGGTGATCTGTTTCACCATAGATAGTATACATGCTGTTCTTTTGAAATATCCCACCCTCACATTCTCCCACAGAGTTCAAAAGTCTGTTCTGTATTTCTGTGTCTCTTTTTCTGTTTTGCATATAGGGTTATCATTACCATCTTTCTAAATTCCATATATATGGAAACACATGCTTTTAATTTTTTTTTTTTTTTTAATTAAGGGAAATTGTTCCATTTAGAAAGTCTTGAAACAAACATCTTGGAAAAAACATCTTGAAACAAAAAAGTTTAGAACTTAACTGTATTCAAGCATTGGAATACTCTTCAGCTTTGCTTTTTCCAGATATTTGATTATCATTATAATTAAAATAGTGTAAATAAATACATTTAAATTTAAAATAGCACCTAAGCAAGCAGTTATCATGAGTAATTAAAAACTCTAAATCTTTACAACCCTAATGACAAATTCATAAAGGAAGAAACAAAACCTGATAGAACTCTACAGAGAAGCAGATAAATTCTGCAAAAAACCAAATATTTTAGATTTTATTACTTACCTTTAACCGTAGAAAGATTAGAAATCATCAAGGACATAGAAAACACTGCTACAAATATCAACCAGCTGAACCTAATTAACACTTTTCTAGAATGTGCAACAAACAACTGTTGACTACAGACTTCTTTCAAGTATATACAGAACATTTGCCAAGATAGACTATATTCTGGGTCATAAGAGAAGTCTCATAAATATAACATTGCTCAAGTCATGCAATTAAACTAAAAATCAGAACAAGAAATATCTGTGCTCAAATAATAATTTAAAAGAAAAATGAGAGTATTTTGTATGAACAAAAATGTTTAAAAAAAAATATTGATATTTATGGAGTGCCACTAAGGCAGTAATTGTGGGAGTAGGGGTTCAGAGCAATAAATAGCCATATTAGAAAGAGGAAAAGTTGGAAATAAATAACCAGAGCTTCTATCTAATAAAGTGTAGGAGAAGGGAAATCAAGCACTCCAGTTTTTGTATTTTTTTTTTTTAAGCAAATATGATTTTTTCAGGCCCAATCACAGACAATTACAAAAGTTGTACCTGACAATCCTCAGGTCCCAGGGAAAATCCACTCACCCCACGGCAGTCGTGGCCCTCACACAAACAACGGGTTACAGCTTCTGAAGGGAGTTGGGTTCAAAGACTCAGGCCCCAAGGACTGTGCTCTCATGTACAGATGAATTCCTAGCTCAAATGACTCCATTTTAGAGGCCTCTTCATCTGGAGTTTTCTGCAGAGGCCTTCCTCAAGAAGCTCTGAGGGAGACCTCTTTATGGGGGAAGAAGAGGGAAACTTGGATGGCAGTTTTCCACACTCTAACTTTGTTCCTATAACTTTTCCACTCCAGAATAACTCCTCCCTCCCCTTTCCTCACCCCTAATTCCATAAAACTGCAGCAGCTGTTTAAATTTGGAGGTACTCGGCAGTGAGATGGCCTCCACCTGTGCGCCAGTCCTGGGGTTGGGGTGAAAACGGAGGAAGAAGGAACAGGTGTGGAGCAGGGCTTCCTGCAGTTGAAAAGAAAGTGAAAGTCGCTGAGTCATGTCCGTCTCTTTGCAACCCCATGGACTATACAGCGTATGGAATTCTCCAGGCCAGAATATTGGAGGGGGTAGCCTTACCCCTCCTCCAGAGCATCTTTCCAACCCAGGGATCGAACCCAGGTCTCCTGCATTGTGGGCAGATTCTTTACCAGCTGAGCCACAAGGGAAGCCCTAGGACACTGGAGTGGGTAGCCTATCCCTTCTCCAGGGGAGCTTCCTGACCCAGGAAGAACCAGGGTCTCCTGCATTGCAGGCAGATTCTTTACCAACTGAGCTACTAGGGAAGCCCAGCCTCTCCCGTATACTCTAGGAGTACGTGAACACATGCCTGACTATAACTTGCATTCGGATTCTTTTTAATTAGCTGCCCTACCACCATCCAACTCCCTGCGCTTAGCTGCTCATTCGTGTGGGAATGTTTGCAAGGCTTTGGAATGTAGCCCTTCAGGCTCCTAGGTTCACGGGATTTTTAAGGCAAGGATACTGAAGTAGATTGCCATTTCCTCCTCCAGGGAACCTTCCCCACCCAAGGAAGGAAACTGTGCCTTCTCAGTCTCCTGCATCGCAGGTGATTTCTTTACCCACAGAACAATCAGGGGAGCCCTCCAGCTCAGTAACTCCTAGGAAAAATACCATATTAAATCCAAGTAAGTAACAGAAAATAATAAAAATTGAAGTGGAAATCTAGATAAAAAATAAATAAATAAATAAGTGTAACCAAAAGCTTCTTTGAAAAGACCACTAAAGTTGATAAACCTCTAACTAGACTGATGGGAGGAAAGAATAAAAAAATAAAAAGAGGAGAGACAGCAAAAATGACCTAGGTCTGAAATCAGAGAGGTGCTTTCGTTACAGATTATATAGGTAACAAAAGAATAACAAAGGGAATATTATAAACAGTTTTTGCCAATAAATTTGATAGCTCATACGACAGGTATAAACTCCTTGAAACACACAGGCTAGAGAAGCAACATCAAGAAGAAATGCATAACATGACAGTATATGTATGAAATAGATTAAACTTGTTAAAATCCTTCATAGCAGGAAACCTCCAGACCCAGATGTTTGCACTAGTGTAAGTAGTAAATCTTATGAAGCATCTAAGGTAGATATGGCACCAATTCTATACAAACTCCTCCAGAAAATTAGAAAGGTAACATATTTCCCATCTCACCCTATGAGGTAACTATCCTCGTATTAAAACTAGATCATGACATTATAGAAAGTAAAAAATTTAAAAAGTCATAAAATAGTAGCCTTTATCAAAATAGATGCAGATGAACATTTTAGTAAATTAACTTCAACAACATAAAAATGATAATGCATCAAGTCAAGGAATGCAAGAAGTGAAGTCATTCAGTCGTGTTCGACTCTGTGTGACCCAATGGACTATGATGCATGGAATTCTCCAGGCGAGAATACTGAAGTGGGTTGCCATTTCCTTCGCCAGGGGATCTTCCCCATCCAGGGATGGATCCTGGGTCTCCCACCACTGCATGCAGACTCTTTACTGCCTGAGCCACCAGGGAAGCCTTCAAGGGAAGGAATGCAAGGTTGATTACAAAATAAATCCATGTAATTTATCAAATCAATAAACGACAAGAAAAAATGATCATTTAAAAATTTAAACAAAGCAGTTGGCAAAATCCAGTGTCTATTCCTTATAAAATGTTTTAGCAATTAGGAATAGAAGGAACTTTTCCAACATGACAAACCATTTACCGTGGCTCAATGGCTAACAAAATAGTTAATGGTGATAGAATCAAGGGTTTGTTGAAGGAGGTCAAGGAGAAACGTTGACCACAGTTGACCCAAGAATTGGATATGGGCAACCAGAAGCACTTCACTCCTCTCCTGTCTTTGGAATGTATGTTTTGCCCACTACTCCCACATTAGCAGCTATTTTAAAGGCTTGGTCTTGACAGGCAACTTGTTGCTGAGACCACCGGGAAGATTATATGTGAATGAACACAGTTATAGTCTCTGTATAAACGTTTAAGATTCTGGTGGGCACGGACAGACTCTGCTTGCTTTGCATGCACCCAAGATAATCCTCATATGTAACTTTCCTTACTCATTCAACCTGACACTTACCAATCTGGAGTGGACTGAATCTTTCTTTAGTCTCTCCTTGCTTTCTGTGTACAAGGATTCATATCAGATTTCACGGGGAACTCCAGAAAAATTTGAGCCAAGTGTTACTGGTAAGATCAGGAATAAGACAATGATGGTCACTCTCACACTTCTCTTCATTGTATTGGAGACTCTAGCTGGGGAGGCACGGGGGTGGGGAGCAGGAGGAAAGAAAAAGAACCTGATTACAGAAGGAAGAGGTAAATTTTCTTTAAGCGGACACAAAACAAGAAAGAACACAGTTGTGTTTAGTTGCATCTGACTCTTTGTGACCCCATGGACTGCAGCCTCCTATGCTTTGTCCATAGGAATTCTCCAGGCAAGAATACTGGAGTGAGTTGCCATGCCCTCCTCCAGGGGGTCTTCCCAACCCAGGGATCAAATCCATGTCTATCAGGTATCTAACTCACTGGAGACAGGGATTCTGTCTCCTTCACTGCAAGCAGATTCTTACCCACTGAGCCACCTGGGAAGCCCCATAAAGGGGACTTACATGGCATCAACTATCACTTGATGATTAAAAACCAAACTTACAGGAAAATATTTGGATTACCTTTCAATCTGAGGTTAAAAGAAATGCAGCTATTTATGTGTTTCACTTCAAAAACTTTTTAGTATCTACCAAGCATGTGTGAGATAAGAAATTGTTCTACTTTTTCATATATTTTTAATATTTATAGTTCTAATTTTCTAACTTCTAAAAATACTACTATATAACATATTACAATAAAATAATTTCAAATATCCAATGACCTGCATTTTTTTATAGTAATGTTCTCTATAGGTAGGTTTTATTGTAAAGCAAAGTCAGTTTTGAAGTCTATCTGAACTGAGCAGGATCCTATGTGGCATTTCCAGAACAGTCCCTCCCCCTCTGCTATAGTTTCTCTCTGAAGTACCCTGATAATAGTATGGAATGCATGTTTCCTGAGTTGCTCAGATGCTAAAAGCCACCACCAAATGGAAGAAGGGCTTCCCTCATAGCTCAGTTTGTAAAGAATCCGCCTGCAATGCAGGAGACCTAGGTTCGATCCCTGGCTTGGGAAGATTCCCTGGAGAAGGGAAAGGCTACCCATTCCAGTATTCTGGCCTGGAGAATTCCATGGACTATACAGTCCATGGGGTCACAAAGTGTCAGACAGGAGTGAGTGACTTTCACTTTCAAATGGAAGAAATTAACTGCTTGATGATAATGAGCACAGAGCCCGACCTACTGGAGCTTAAGGATGGATAATGTGATACCATTCACTTACCTCAACATCAACCAATCAGAGAACTGAGCACAACAGATCACAGACCCCATGACCCTCCCCTCTTCCCTCCCCTTGTCTTTATATATGCTTCCCTGAAACCCTTTGTGGTGTTTGGGGTTTTTTGGGCATAAGCTACCCATTTCCATCCATGGTCTTACAATAAACCTTTCTCTGCTCCAAACTCCAACATTCAGTAGCATTTGACCTCAATGTGAGTCAGGCACAGGAACTTTTTCAATAGCATATCAATGAGGATTATATTTAATACAATGAAAAATGTTTTATAGTAATAGATAACCTTTATATACATTTTCAAACTTCATGGTCTCAGAATGTGATTTATGTATCATTCTTCAAGGGAAAAAAAAAAAGAGAGAAAATCTTAAGCTCTCTGTTCACTTAACATTCATTATTTGGATAAACAGCTTTCTTTAAATTGAATCAAGATATTAACCCAGATATTTATAGTACTAAATGAACCCTGTAGTAAGCAATGCACAGAATTATCTTGGGAATATAATTACTATATGACTGAATATCATAAAAGAAGTCATTTTTATTTTTTTATTTTTTTTTTTATAATTAGATATTTATTTTTTCTTCTATTATATTAGTTGGAGGCTAATTACTTCACAACATTTCAGTGGGTTTTGTCATACATTGATATGAATCAGCCACAGAGTTACACGTATTCCCCATCCCGATCCCCCCTCCCACCTCCCTCGCCACCCGATTCCTCTGGGTCTTCCCAGTGCACCAGGCCCGAGCACTTGTCTCATGCATCCCACCTGGGCTGGTGATCTGTTTCACCATAGATAATATACATGCTGTTCTTTCGAAACATCCCACCCTCACCTTCTCCCACAGAGTTCAAAAGTCTGTTCTGTATTTCTGTGTCTCTTTTTCTGTTTTGCATATAGGGTTATCGTTACCATCTTTCTAAATTCCATATATATGTGTTAGTATGCTGTAATGTTCTTTATCTTTCTGGCTTACTTCACTCTGTATAAGGGGCTCCAGTTTCATCCATCTCATTAGAACTGATTCAAATGAATTCTTTTTAATGGCTGAGTAATATTCCATGGTGTATATGTACCACAGCTTCCTTATCCATTCATCTGCTGATGGGCATCTAGGTTGCTTCCATGTCCTGGCTATTATAAACAGTGCTGTGATGAACATTGGGGTGCACGTGTCTCTTTCAGATCTGGTTTCCTCAGTGTGTATGCCCAGAAGTGGGATTGCTGGGTCATATGGCAGTTCTATTTCCAGTTTTTTAAGAAATCTCCACACTGTTTTCCATAGTGGCTGTACTAGTTTGCATTCCCATCAACAGTGTAAGAGGGTTCCCTTTTCTCCACACCCTCTCCAGCATTTATTGCTTGTAGACCTTTGGATAGCAGCCATCCTGACTGGCGTGTAATGGTACCTCATTTTTAAAATTCAGCTTAGAAACAAGATTAAGTTTTCCACACTGATTGCTTTATAAGACACAGCTTCCCAGGTGGCTCAATAGGTAAAGAATCTTGCTGCAATGTAGGAGATGCAAGAGATGCGGATTTGATTTCTGGGTTGCAAAGATCCCTGGAGGAGGGCGTAGCAACCCACTCCAGTATTCTTGCCTAGAGAATCCCATGGACAGAGGAGCCTGGAGGGCTACAGTCTATCAGGTCGCAGAGTCAGACCTGACTGAAGTGAATAGGCATGCATGCATTATAAGGGTGTTCAAAATAATGACTAGAAATGCATACAAAATAATTCATAAAATAAGCTGATACACAAACAGTAATATTTTGATATTAATAATTATATTGAAAGATGATTTTTACGTATGTGTTTTCATACTGATGTTATCTGGTTCTGATGCTTAGTAACACTCCATCACAACAATACCAGATTTTTGCTCCAATAATCATCACCTAATTGCAGTTACCAATTTTAACATCTCATCTTTCAAGATAAATAATTATCTCTGAGCATCTAAAATTTCTATTTCAGGAGAGTAAAGCAAACTATAGTAACCCTCTTTTGTATCTTAAAAAGTCCATTTTATTTCCTTTTCTGATTACAAGATTTACATAAGTGAAAATGTTGCCTCATATATAACATTAGTTAAACATGGACACTTATATAATATATAAGTGTATATAATGTATATACACTTATATAATATGGACACTTCAGAATAATTCTAGTTTTCAGTATTTGGAAAAGATGCTGTCACCTAGTCCATACACATTTAGCTCAGCCCTGGGAGTTTGTTTCAGATATTTTCTACACACACAAATGGACTCGCCTCTCTCTCACTCAGCCTAAATGCATCTTTGGCCACGGGCAATTTCTTTGGTCCATATGCTCAGTGGACTGAAAGTGTCAGAGAGGAAATGACCCAAGAGAGATCTACATTATGAGGGGAAATACTTGATCAATATGTACCAAAGTGAGCTTTCCTGGTGGCTCACTTCGTAAAGAATCCACTCGCAATGCAGGAGACCTGGTTTCAATCTCTAGGTGGAGAAGATCCCCTGGAAAAGGAAAAGGCAACCCACTTCAGTATTTTTGCCTGGAAAAATTCCACAAATAGAGGAGCCTGGTGGGCTACAGTCCCTGGGGTCATAGAGACTTGCACATGACTTAGCAACTAAACAACAACATATACCCCAGCATCCTCTGCCCAGCAGCCATCATTTTAAGATATATTTTCTCAGTATTCAGCCAGTTCTCACAAATTAAGCCCTATTAGCAGGACTGATGCTGAAGCTGAAGTTCCAATACTTTGGCCACCTTATGTGAACAGCCGACTCATTGGAAAAGACCCTGATGTTGTGAAAGATTGAAGGCAGGAGGAGAATGGGACAGAGGACCAGATGGTTGGATGGCATCATCAACTCAATGGACATGAGTGTGAGCAAACTCTGGGAGATGGTGAAGGACAGGGAAACCTGGTGTGCTGCAGTCCATGGGGGTCACAAAGATTTGGAAACTACTGAGTGATTGAACAACAAAAAATCCCCTTGAAGAGATGTACTCACATGTGTATGCTCTGCCATTTTCCTCCTTGTCCATCTCATTTCTATACTTCCCTATGAGAAACAGGTTTACTGGGAGTTCCTTGTAAATATACTACTTGTCTGCCTTCAGGGAAATCTAAACTAAGGCTGCACTATGTAAAAC
Organism: Cervus elaphus; assembly: GCF_910594005.1. Lineage (NCBI taxonomy): Eukaryota > Metazoa > Chordata > Mammalia > Artiodactyla > Cervidae > Cervus > Cervus elaphus. The sequence continues at coordinate 15,448,686 of NC_057845.1, read as the reverse complement.
AATGGATGTTCAAGAATGTTAAAAGTGCCATAAATTCATGATACAATTACAGCTGAATCTGATTGTTTTAAAATGCAAACTACACATTTTTGAAGCATTTTGTGACCATTTCCTAATTCATCTATTCAGATAACATACTACAGTACACAAAGGAGAACAGTATTAAAAAAAAAAAAAAAAAAAACAGCTTGTGCAAAAAAAAAGAAAGAAAAAAATTAAATGAGCTTGAAGAATAAATCATAAACCACACAGGATGGTGATATTTCACAATTCATTTTAAACTCTCTTGATTCAATCTTATTTGTTATTAAATTAGAGTAGATACTTTTAGAGAGAATTTTTTGGAGCAATGTGTCTTAAAAAAGATTTAGGAAATTAAAATTTCGTTTCACTTCATAAAGGTAAGACCAACTTTAGCATGGAGTGCAGTGCATGTTTGGTCTTTAAAGGTAACAGGAAAAGTCCTTTTCCACTGGCCTTTCCAGCCACAGGACTATAAAAGATTAGGTTTCATTCCAATCCCAAACAAAGGCAATTCCAAAGAATGTCCAAGCTACCACACAATTGCCTACATCTCACACAAAGTAATGCTCAATATTCTCCAAGCCAGGCTTCAACAGTACGTGAACAGATATTCAGGCTGGATTTAGAAAAGGCACAGGAACCAGTGATCCAACATCCGTTGGATCATAGAAAAAACGAGACAGTTCCAGAAAAATGCCTACTTCTACATTATTTACCATGTCAAAGCCTTTGATTGTGTGGATCATAGCAAACTGGAAAATTCTTCAAGAGTTGGGAATAATAGACCACCTTACTTTCACCCTGAGAAATCTGTAGGCAGGTCAAGAAGCAACAGTTAGAACTGGGCATGGAACAACAGACTGGTTCCAAATCAGAAAAGGAGTATGTCAAGGCTGTATATTGTCATCCTGCTCATTCAACTTCTATTCAGAGTACATCATGCAAAATGCCAGACTGGATGAAACACAAGCTGGAATCAAGATTGCTGGGAGAAATATCAATAATCTTAGATATGCAATGCTGATGATACAACCCTTATGGCAGAAAGCAAAGAAGAACTAAAGAACCTCTTGATGAAAGTGAAAGAGAAGAGTGAAAAAGTTGGTTTAAAACTCAACATTCAGGAAACAAAGATCCTAGCATCTGGTCCCATCACTTCATGGCAAATGGATGGGGAAACAGTGGCAACAATGACAGACTTAATTTTCTTGGGCTCCAAAAATCACTGCAGATTGTGTCTGCCAGTATGAAATTAAAAGATGCTTGCTCCTTGGAAGAAAAGCTATGACCAACCTAGACAGCATATTGAAAAACAAAGACATTACTTTGCTGACAAAGATCTGTCTAGTCAAAGATATGGTTTTTCTGGTAGTCATGTATGGATGTGAGAGTTGGACTATAGAGAAAGCTGAGCACTGAAGAAGTGATGCTTTTGAACTGTGGTATTGGAGAAGACTCTTGAGAGTCCCTTGGACTGCAAGGAGATCAAACCACTCAATTCTGAAAGAAATCAGTCCTGAATTTTCATTGCAAGGACTGATGCTGAAGCTGAAACTCCAAAACTTTGGCCACCTAATGAAAGAACTGACTCATAGTAAAAGACCCCGATGCTGGGAAAGATTGAAGGTGGGAGGATAAGGGGACAAACAGAGGATGAGATGGTTGGATGACATCACTGACCTGATGGACAGGAGTTTGAGCAAGCTCTGGGGGTTGCATGAAAAACAGAAAGGTGGTAAAAACTCACTATGGAGATATTTTATTTCTACTTCCTATCCTGGAATGTGAAGTCAAGTGAGCCTTAGGAAGCTTCAATAAGAACAAAGCTAGTAGAGGTGATGGAATTCCAGTTGAGCTATTTCAAATCCTGAAAGATGATGCTGTGAAAGGCTGCACTCAATATGCCAGCAAATCTGGAAAACTCAGCGGTGACCACATGAGTGGCCACAGGAGAAGGTCAGTTTTCATTCCAATCCCAAAGTAGGGCAAAGCCTACTTGAATGTTCAAGTTACCACACAATTGCATCATCCCACACGCTAGCAAAGTAATGCTCAAAATTCTGCAAGCCAGCCTTCAACAGTATGTGAACCGTGAACTTCCAGATGTCCAAGCTGGATTTCAAAAAGGCAGAGGAACCAGAGATAAAATTTACAGCATCTGTTTGATCATCAAAAAAGCAAGAGAGTTTCAGAAAAACATATACTTCTACTTTGTTGGCTACGCCAAAGCCTTTTACTCTGTGGATCACAAAAAATGGTGGAAAATTCTTAGAGATAGGAATAACAGACCACCTTACCTGCACCCTGAGAAATCTGTATACAGGTCAAGAAGCAGCAGTTAGAACTGGACATGGAACAACAAACTGGTTCCAAATTCGGAAAGGAGTACATCAAGGCTGTATACTGTCACCCAGGTTACTTAACTTATATCCAGAGTGCATCATGCAAAATGAAGGGCTGGATGAAACACAAGCTGGAATCAAGATTTCAGGAAGAAATATTAATAATCTCAGATATGCAGATGACTCCACCTTTATGGCAGAAATTGAAAAAAAAACAGAGAGCCTCTTGATGAAAGTGAAATAGGAGAGTGAAAAAGTTGGCTTAAAATGCAACATTCAGAAAAATAAGATCATGGCATCTGGTCCTATCACTTCATGGCAAATAGATGGGGCAACAATAGAAACAGTGAGATACTTTATTTTGGGGGGGCTCCAAAATCACTGCAGATGTTGACTGCAGCCTTGAAATTAAAAGATGTTTGCTCCTTGGAAGAAAAGCTATGACCAACCTAGATGGCACATTAAAAAGCAGAGACATTGGTTTCCCAACAAAACTCCATCTAGTCAAGGCTATGGTTTTTCCAGTAGTCATGTATGGATGTGACAGTTGGACTATAAAGAAAGCTGAGTGTCAAAGAATTGATGCTTTTGAACTGTGGTGTTGGAGAAGACTCTTTAGGGTCCCTTGGACTGCAAAGAGATCCAACCAGTCCATCCTAAATGAAATCAGAACTGCCTCATTGGAAAAGACACTGATGCTGGGAAAGATTGAAGGCAGGAAGAGAAGGGGACGACAGAAGATGAGATGGTTGGATGACATCATCGACTCAATGGACATGAGTTTGAGTAAGCTCTGGTAGTTGGTGATGGACTGGGAAGTCTGGCATGCTGCAATCCATGGGGTCGCAAAGAGTAGGACATGACTGAGCAACTGAACTGAACTGAACTTTTTTATCCACTTTCAAAGTTTTCTAAACTTCTCCTTACACTCTATTTGAAAATACATCCATTTCATATAATTATCTTTTTTTTTCTTTTCCCTTTAGACCCACATTTGTTTGCATGTGTGCTCAGTCATGTCCAACTCTTTGTGACCCAATGATTTATAGCCTGCCAGGCTCCTCTGTTCATGGGGTTTTCCAGACAAGAATACTGGAGTGGATTGCCATTTCCTTCTCTAGGGGATCTTCCTGACCCAGCAATTGAACCCAGGTTTCTTGAGTCTCCTGCGTTATCAGGTGGATTTTTAACACTGTGCCACCTGGGAAATCCCTCTATTACTAATGAGTTGGCTGGCAGCAGCTTACTACTATAGGTTTCCAAGTAGATTTGCACTGATAGTTTGTTTTGGAGGTAAGAAAACCTTTGAACCAACTGAGGTATTAAATAAGGAATTTCATGATCTGAGAGAAACAACAAAAAAGATACTTAAAAACCAATTCTTTAGTCCTCACACTTAGACATAAAAAAGGAATTCCACATAACTCCATGCAAAAACAGAGCACCAGAAATGTGTTATAGAAGATAGTACCCAACCTATGAAGTTTATAACATCTGAAGAACAAGCACAGACCCACCACACTGGGAGCCAGAGGCATCATAGTTTCATGAAGCCTGCGTAAAAATATGATTAGCTAATGGCACTCAACATGTCATATTTATTTTGTAAATATAACCTTATATTTTGTATGTAGCTTTCCTCCTCTTGTTTTTACAATTTTTAAATTATCACTGAACTTTCATTTTGGTTGATTTGGTTTTCTCAAATGACTGGGCAGAAATTTCCTTTTGCTATTATTAGCTATTTAATAAATCAAAACTTTCATGAGAAGAAATGACTATAATAGATATTTAAGAGCAACCCTAAATTACTTCAACACTTTTGATGTTTTCTATTAAGTCTAAATGTGACCTTCAAAAAATAAAGCAAACTTCCCTGAAGTTTTTAAAATTTGAAATTAAACTCACAAAACCCAGCATATTTAGAATATTTGTTGAGTTCTTAAAACTAAGTATCCTTTCGAAGTGTAAAGTCTCACAGTGTTTGAAGTTTCAGACATTTTTGTAGTCCTTTCAAACATATTATTGGCCATTTAAAAGGTTATGCTTTGCCCTCAGTCCAAGCACATAGAATTCTGATTGATGTCAATGGGAACAGAGTGAGAAGTTCGTGGGCACCGAGGTTTGAAACTTTATGGGTTTTTCAGAATATCTTTGAAGTCTAGTTTCTGTGGAAAAATATAAAGTTTAAAGAGTAGCTCTTCAGGGCTTATGCTTATCCACAGAGAATATGTTTAAATTGCCTGTTTTAAATGCAGAGCGAGGCTGGAATTCCATAAGTGTAATATGCTTATGGAGTGGCTGATTACAAGGATTATTTCCACTGAGTTCAGTTTCTAGACTTGGAGATAACAGTGGCAAACTTTTTCCTGGTAATATACTTTTTTATACAGTGACCATGAGTTTGTTTATGCTGTACTAGGGAAAGTTGGGCTCCCCCGGGGCTCAGATGGTAAAGAATCCATCTGCAATGCAGAAAATCCAGGTTCAATTTAATCCTGGAAGATCCCTGAGAGAAGGAAATGGCAACTCATTTCAGTATTCTTGCCTGGAGAATTCGATGGACAGAGGAGCCGAGTGGGCTACAGTCCACAGTATCTCACAGAATCGGACATGACTGAAAAGACTTAGCATGCGATATCTATTCTTAGCCATAATGTAAATGGCAGAGTCTCTAATGGATTTGTAAGATTATCCCACCAATTTTAAGCATAGAAGATGCTTACAGATAAAAATTAATAAGAATAAATCTAATTCTATCATTAACATGACCAGCAAAGTATAACTTTCACTGTGTGTGTTTTAGCTGCTCAATTGTGTGCAACTCTTTGTGACTCCATGAGATCCTCCAGGTAAGAATACTGGAGTGGGTCGCCATGCCCTTCTTCAGTGGATCTCCTTGATTCAGGGATCAAACCCATGTCTCGTGCATTGGCAGGCAGGTTCTTGACCAATAGCACCATCTGGTAAGCCTCTGATATTATTTCATAAGAATTCTCTATTTTTAATTAGAGTTTATTTTTACAAGTATGATCAAAAGTATTTAAAGCTAAGTTAAAAAAGAATAATTTAAACCCACTTTCCAAAAATCAGGATACATTATTGGGTGCAGACTTTGGAGTAAAATTCTTATTACTTAGACATAGACACAGTTTTATCAAAATGAAATTGTTAATGTTGCAAACATTATCTATGTTCCTATTTCATGATGCAATTCTCATTTTATAAAATCAAATGCTCTAAATTATGTTTATTAGATAACTATGATTTTCATTTATAACTAATTTGTGCCTAAAATTCCTGAACCTCTGAGTCTTTTTCTGGAGCAATCTTTGTCATTTTGGTGTTTGAGACTTATTTGCACAATACAGGCTCAATATTCTTGACAGCTCATCCAATATGAGCTTGATAATCTATCTTACTGTAACTGGAGAAGAGCACTGAGAATTGTGCTCTTAAAAAATTATGACTCCTAAAGAAAAGAAAGCAGAGGCAATTCTTCAACTCCTAAACAAAACTTCATTGTGGTGGGGCTTTTAGGCTGACTAGAAGTCAGTATTAAAACTATTGAGAATAGGCAAAAGGTTAAACAAGGAAATAAGAAGACAATTTACGTATTGTACTGTGGCACGTCCGCTTTTCTGCTATTCTTTGCTTTCAGTTGGTTACTGATAACTGAGGAACATAACTAGTACACAGGACTGCATTTTCAGTTTTTTCTTTGATTCTTCACATGTATTACAAACGCTATAAATCCATGTTGCCCGCTTCAGATTTGCAGATGAGTAGTCTAGCTTCTCTCCCATGCTCCTATCACCTCCATCAGAACAGCTCTGGAAGACATAATCAGTTTTAACTCACTGAGAAAATTTTGAGTATGTTAGCATCTAAGACCATGAGAAGCTCTTCTATCACTGTTATGACTCATATAGGCATTTTTCTTTTTCATCTCTTTGTCTAAGGCACCAATGGAAACTTCTTAAAATTTATATTTTTCTTCAATCATATAGGTCCATTGACTTCAAACTATCTTTTGCTGGTTTCCATAAACTTTCCTTGAATCAAAGAAATATGGCATTCTGGCTATAGTCTTACAATTCAAGGATCTCTGGAGAAAACACAGAGAGGATGACAAAATCATTTCATGTCAAATAATCCATCCACATGCAACAAAAGTTACTGATTAAACTCAGACATAGAAGAAAGACTAACTTCCTCAATTACTAAATCAATTTCCAGCCCCATGTTTTGTTGGTAGCCAGAGTTCTGTTGGGAAGGGAAAATAAATATTATAAAATTTTAAAAGACTATGAAAGAAAATTAGGTTTCACAAGGAGAAGTAATGAGCAACTCGTGATTTGCTGCTATTTCATTGTGTTTTTAATTGTCTAAATGTAACTTCAGTGGCACTCTCCCCCAACCAAATCTGTTTGTTCCATTTCTATAAAATGCACAATCAGAGACTGTCTTAACAAATGCAATGTGGCAGTCTGGCCATGGGTCATCATACTGAGTAAGAATAGTATTAACTATAACATAATCTGGAGTAACATTATCCAAAGCAAGTAAAGCCAGGTTCAAAATATTATAGGATTGTGGAAATAAAGACTACACAAATAAGAACAATCAAAAAGCTTGACTAAGAAGTGAGTCAGCTACTGTCACTTCTGTTTGCCAGAGACTCCAAGGCACAGAGGAACTAGAAAGCTTTGTAAGGAAAAAGAGGAAAGCTTCAGTTATATACTGTGCAGAGGTTTAGGGACAGAGAAGGTTTAGGCAAACTAACTAGAAGAGCGGCATCTTATATGATTGGTTGGGATACGTATTTGGCATCCTCCCGTGGCTCCTAAGTTGGAAACACAGACATACTTAGGGACTCTGTCAGTTATTGATCAAGTCTTGGACATTTGGGATTGACTGTTGCAGAGGTTACCTGTGCTGGTAACTAGAGACAGCAGTCTGGCTTCCTACAAGTCTGACTTATAGACACCTAACCTAATTTCTGGGTTCATCACTTAGATAATTGGTTGGTTTATTAGGTTTGTTATTGTAGGTCAAATTTCTAGCTTTAAATGTCCTGGCCACTGTATATTTGATTATTCAGTCTCTCAGGGTATTTGACATTAATGCTTCAATCCTATACTTTCCTGATCCTATAATATAATAATTGTCTTTTGAAAAAGAGAGAAGGGTTATATGGTCAGTCATTTTGCTACTAAATTTGAGATCAGACTATTTTTATAAAAATCTAGGTTTCAGCTTAAATATACTACTAGCAAAAGAGGGGCAATCTAGTCTAATGATTAAGCACATGCCTCTGGTTCCTGATTGTGACTTTTGATGTAACCTTGGGAAAATCATGTAATATTCAGTCCCATAGGTTATTCATTGGCCATATGAGGATAATCAGTAGCTATTCTATGATGTTGCTATAGAAGGTATATAAATCAACATCTAAGCATTCAGAATAATGCATGGCACACATGTAGTGGCTTTATTTATAAGCAGAGTTTATAACTTAGAGAAATGGACCATAGAAAAGGAGTTAAGAAACTTTTGCTATAGTGCAAGTGTTAATGATAATTTTATCCCTTGAAGAATCACAAGAAACTCTCAGTATTGGTTTCATCATATATAGACTAAAAATGCTAAAGTTCTTTATAACCCTAATATTTTAAATTCTGAGTTTTTCTTCCCGTGTCTTATTTTGCTTATCAAAATTCTAGATCAACAACAGAAAAGAACTGAATCTCGAACACTGATAAAGAGATAGATGTAGCTATAGATAGAGAATATAAATCTTCTTGAAGACTGAACAAGAACAAATTTTAGGCAGAGATGGACAAGTCTTAAATTCATTAACAAATGACACATTTGCTGTGTTACCTAGTTTCATTTTCCCTAACACAGTGACAGAGAGTCCATCTTCTCTGGATTTTATCTGAGATACAAATTTAAAAATAAATTTAGTAGTTGAAATTCTCTTCAAATTTTTCATACTTCTTTGCTTTAGCAGTTTTTTAGATTAGTTACAAGATATAAAAGGAAATGAAGAAGTCTCAATTCTAGAGAAATTTGCTCATAAGTGCAGCACTGACTGGACACAAGATTACCAAGGAAATGTCTAATTTACAAGATAGTCTATAAATCCTTGAGATAAAAGGGACAAGTATGATCATATCTACCATATATCCACATTAAACAGAGGATGGCCGCCTCCACAATTAATCAAAATGAATGAACACAAAAGTCAACCAAGCTGTCTGATGACCTGTCTTCCCATGATGGTGGACATTAATGTATAACTCTTAAATGTCTCTATTTATATTCATATGATCTTTTTTTTTTCAATATTGGATTGTGAAATAGACCTAAAACAATAAGACTGCAATACAAGATTGTTAAGACTTTTGGAGTACAGAAAATGATTTTAATTTCTCAAATGTTAAACATTACTGAGACAATTTTAATATTTGTTCTGTAATATTTCTTTGTAAAAACAAAAGAATTAGATAATCACCATATTAAAGAAGATTACAATAGAGACTAGAAAATAATATAAATCCTTCTGTTTTGAGTTCCTCAAGAATTTTGAGTTCTCTATTTTCTAATAGACTTTGGCTACTTACTCTTTGTTCTTAAATACATTATAACAGCCTTTCCCAGAAACATTTAAGGATATTTTCAGTTCAATTCAGTATCTCAGTCGTGTCTGATTCTTTGTGACCCCATGGACTGCAGTATGTCAAGCTTCCCTGTCCATCACCAACTCCTGGAGTTTGCTCAAACTCATGTCCATGGAGTCGATGATGCCATCCAACCGTCTCATCCTCTGCCATCGCTTTCTCCTCCCGCCTTCTATCTTTCCCAGCATCAGGGTCTTTTCAAATGAGTCAGTTCTTTGCATCAGGTGGCCAAAGTATTGGAGCTTCAGCTCAGCATCAGTGCTTCCAATGAATATTCAGGACTGATCTCCTTTAGGATGGACTGGTTGGATCTCCTTGCAGTCCAAGAGACTCTCAAGAGTCTTCTCCAACACCACAGTTCAAAAGCATCAATTCTTTGGCATTCAGCTTTCTTCACAGTCCAATGCTCACATCCATACATGACCACTGGAAAAATAAAAGCTTTGATTAGACAGACATTTGTTGTCAAAGTAATGTCTCTGCTTTTTAATATGCTGTCTAGGTTGGTCATGGATTTTCTCCCAAGGAACAAGCGTCTTTTAATTTCATGGTTGCAGTTACCATCTGCAGTGATTTTGGAGGCCCCAAAAATAAAGTCTGCCACTGTTTCAATTGTTTCCCCATCTACTTGCCATGAAGTAATGGGACCCGATGCCATGATCTTAGTTTTCTGAATGCTGAGTTTTAAGCCAACTTTTTTCATTCTCCTCTTTCACTTTCATCACGAGGCTCTTTAGTTCTTTGCTTTCTGCCGTAAGTGTGATGTCACCTGCATATGAGGTTATTGAGGTTAAGGATATTTTAGTTGTATTTTAATTGCTTCATTTACAAAAAGTACTTATCCTCTACATATTTTATGTGTATCATAGTGCACAGGACTTGCGCATGTTTTTTTTTCTTAATATATTGCTTGCATGTCATTTGCAATTTTTCTCACATTGTTGTTCTTCTCTGATTTTATAGTTTTCAGGCAACTAGACTTCTTAAAAACTGCAACCTAATGAAAATTTTAATGTTTGTTTGATGACATTTTTATTTTCCTGTAAATATCTGCTTTCTGATAAAATATGAATGAAACACTTCTTGACTTTATTTTGATTTCTTTTTAATTTGCACATACCCTTTGTTTTCAATGGGTGGTACCAGCTTACATATTACTCTACAAACAACTAAACATGAAAATAAATATGAACTTAACAATCATAGGCATAGCTTCATTCAGTCAGAAAGGTCTGTCTTAAATAGAGCAATGGATTCTGTTTTTTACTTGACACTGGATACTATATCTCATCTACTTATGTATTACTTCTCTAAGCTGATAGTTTTGAACCATCTCTGCTTTTTTTCCAGAAAAAGAATATAAGTTGACAGCAGTCTACTTTGCTTTCTGTTGAATAGTATTTTCTTTTTTTTTACTAAAACTTTTCTTATCCATCTCTTCTTCTGGTACACACACCTGCTCGTGTGCTAAGTCACTTCAGTTGTATCTGACTCCGTGTGACCTTAGGGACCATAGCCTGCCACTGCTTATTTTATTTTTGTTTGGAGGATAATTGCTTTACAATATTGTGTTGGTCTCTGCCATACATCAACATGAATCAGCCATAGTTATACATATGCCCCCTTCCTCTTGAAACTTTCTCCCACCTCCCACCCATCCCACCCCTGTAGGTTGTCACAGAGCACCTGATTTGAACACCCTGTGTCATCTCAGAGGGAAGGGATGTACCTTTATTTATTTGTATACAATTCAATATTCAATAAGTCAACATTTTGGGCTAAGAACTTGTAGTTCTGATTAAACATACCGATTCATCTACATTCACCCTTATTTAATAGCATTATTAACTAAAAATATGAGTAAACTGGGTCTTACACCTAAAAATACCTCAACAGAAGCTAAAGGCATCCTACATTAAAAAATAGGGATGCCTGTAGCTTGGCTAAATATTTCTCTGTACCATTTTAATTTATGTTTTAACTTTCAGTCACAATTGGGAGGCGGATGACCTTTTAAGCTTTTCAAGATCATCTAAAAATCAGTGATTTCAAATAAGTTTCATCTGTGATGCTGCCCAGCACAACAAAATGGGTAATTGAAAAATTACATTCCATGATAAATCTCCCAGGAATTTCCTCTATTACATTTGCTGACATTTCAACATTGCACAGATATATTTATAAGAGAACTTTATATAATAAAATGAACTAGATTAATGGAAGTAAAGAGGAGTCCTAATTTCATATAGGCATATTTTGTTGAATCTATTCCTGTGCAAGTTCTTCTTGACAGAAGAAATTCTTTAAATGTCATGCTAAAAACTATAAAAAGCAGACTTATCCTAATTCTAGTCCTACTCATAAAAGTGCATTCCTCATCTGATCTTTAAAAACATTTACTGATCAATTGTAGTACATTAAATGCTATTTGAGTGATATCAAATTTAAGATGAATATTAGAAAAATGAACAAAATCAAAATCTATTTTTTTTATTATTATTAATATTTTTTTTCTTTTTTTTTATTTTTTTTATTATTATTATTTTTTTTTTCCAGTGGGTTTTGTCATACATTGATATGAATCAGCCATGGATTTACATGTATTCCCAATCCCGATCCCCCCTCCCACCTCCCTCTCCACCCGATTCCTCTGGGTCTTCCCAGTGCACCAGGCCCGAGCACTTGTCTCATGCATCCCACCTGGGCTGGTGATCTGTTTCACCATAGATAGTATACATGCTGTTCTTTTGAAATATCCCACCCTCACATTCTCCCACAAAGTTCAAATACACAGAAATCTATTTTGTTTTATACACTACAATGAACACATTCTTCTTTTACTAATGAATACTTTTGTCCAAAGTGATCATGTTTTTAGAGACAGGATATGTATTATTGAAGAAACAGTTTTCATAGATTCAGAACCTATTAGAGGAGGGAGAAGTGACAACCTCTTTTATAATGCATCTGTGTTTCACTGCTAGTTATGGGAAGATTAATAATAAATTGCATTTAAATTTTTATATTATCTTATAATACTTTTTATACTTATTTATGAAAATGAACTATTTTGCTGAAGTTCAGCACTGTTTAAATATGTTTTTCACTTTCATATAAAAAACAACTGATATACAGACACATAAAATGAAGACATGTCTCACCTTCTAAGTCATTAAAATTAAGATACTAGTAATACTTACTAATAATGGTGCATCTGTATATGTGAGCTACTATAAACCTTTCAAACACTGACCAACTCATAATAAACACAGTGAAGGTTAGCTCTGGGCTTATTTTTGTTTTTATTGTTCTTGCTTTTGCTTTTATTACTGTTTAATTGTTGCAGCTACTGTTATAGAAAAAGCACTAACTTAGAAATAAGATGATCTTGATCTCAGATCTGACTTAATTAGCACTCAATTATCTGATCTAATATATATATATATTATATACATTGTACTTCTGTAGGAATCATTTCTCTCATCTACAACATGAAGACAATGGACTAGGTGCGTTTGAACAATATCTCTTATCATAAACATATTTCTTTCCCATAAGTCATATGTACACAAGTTTTTCTTAGTTTTGTCTTGAAAGTAAAGAGCACCTCATTAGGTATAGGTAAGCTCAACTTCAGTGGGTGAAGGAGAGGTTAGGAGAAATAGAGGAAGTGACATTGACCTAGATACACTATCCAGTGTAAATCAGAGAGCTAGTGGGAAGCGTCTAGCACTGGGAGCCAAGCCTGGTGGTCATGATGGCCTGCAGGGGTGGGATGGAGAGCAAGGCTCATAAGGGAGGGGGTCTATGTGTATGATTATGACTGATTCACACTGATGTAAGGCAGAGATCACCACAACACTGTAAAGCAATTATCCTCCAATAAAAAAGTTCAATTTCAAATATAAACAAATCCCCAAAATATATTTTTTAATCCAAATACTAGATAAATACACTAATAAACATATGTTGGCTCAGATGGTAAAGCGTCTGCCTAAAATGTGGGAAACCCAGGTTCAATCCCTGGATTGGGGAGATCTCCCGGAGCAGGAAATGGAAACCCACTCCAGTATTCTTGCTTAGAAAATCCCATGGACAGAGGAGCCTGGTAGGTTACAGTCCATGGGGTTGCAAAGAGTCGGGCAGGACTGAGCAACTTCACTTTCACTTTCAAACATATACTATTAAAAATCAGAGACAAATGTTTAGCTGTTTGAAACTCAAAAACTTCCAAATCGAATAATTTGATAGACTTGTTGAACATAAAAGTAATAGCCATTTTAATTATTCTTTTGAAATTTGTCTCAGTGGGACCTCCTATTTTATATTTTTATAAGAGGAAACCATTTCTAGCAAATAATATTATATTTTAATTCCCTGGAGCTTATTTTTCTTTTAAGTCCTGGTTTAAAAGAGAACACCTAATGCGATGCAAGTTACGCTATCAATATTTTCAAATAATATATCTTTCCTTATCCATGTTCACTATTAAATATTGCTATGTATTTGGAAATAAAAAAGTCATAAAAGTCATATAGTAAATCATAACATAATATTTTTGGTAAGTGGAGATACACGGAAGATTTAAAAACATAAATAAAATCTATCCCCAGTGATTTACATACAGAACATGGAGGAAAACTTTGGTGATTCAGAGGTTAAAAAACCCTCCTGCCAATGTAGGAGATGTGGTTCAATCCCTGGGTCAGGAAGATGCCCTTGAGGAGGAAACAGCAACCCACTCTAGTATTCTTGCCTGAAAGCCCATGAACAGAGGAGCCTAGCGGGCCAAAGAGTCTGACACAACTTAATGACTAAACAATAACAGCAAAACTTTGTGTAAAGTGCTTCAAATTGTGAAAGAGAAAATGATGTTCCTTTACTGCATACATATACTGCATATACAGAATGGTATATCGCTTGATAGTCCTATATTTAGTTTTCAGCAGATACTAAAATATATGCTAAAAAACAAAAATGCTTTGCTTATCTCCTCCAGGGAAATTTACTCCACCATCTCTATTGAAAATAATTTTAACCACATGATTTTGTTTATTCGTCTCTATACACTAATGACATTTATACATTTTTATCTTGTTTAAATATTTCCTTGTTTATTGTTGTTGTTCAGTCTCTCAGTTGTGTCTGACTCTTTGCGACCCCATGGGCTACAGTACAACAGGCTTCCCCGTCCTTCACCACCTCCCGGAGAGTGCTCAAACCCACGTCCATTGAGTCAGTGATGCCATCCAGCCATCTCATCTTCTGTCATCCCCTTCTCCTCCGGCCTTCAATCATTCCAAGCATCAGGGTCTTTTCCAATGAGTCAGTTCTTTGCATCATCAGGTGGCCAAAGTATTGGAGTTTCAGCTTCAGCATCAGTTCTTCCAATGAATATTCAGGACTGATTCCCTTTAAGATGGACTGGTTGAATCTCCTTGCAGTCTAAGGGACTCTCAAGAGTCTTCTCCAACACCACAGTTCAAAAGTATCAGTTCTTCAATGCTCAACTTTATTTATGGTCCAATTCTCACATCCATACATGACTATTTGAAAAACTATAGCCTGGACTATATAGACCTGTGTAGGTAAAGTAATGTCTCTGCTTTTTAATATGCTGTCTACATTTGTCATTGCTTTACTTCCCAAGGAGAAAGTATCTTTTAATTTCATGGTAGCAGTCACCATCCACAGTGATTTTGGAGCCCAAGAAAATAAAGTCTGTGACTGTTTTCATTGTTTCCTCATCTATTTGTCATGAAGTGATGGGACCAGATGCTATGAACTTAGTTTTTGAATGTTAAGTTTTAAGCCAGTTTTTTCACTTCCTCCTTGTCAATACTGATAGCTAATTCCTCTTTCCTTATTCAGCAGCAAAAGATAAACTCCTTGGTATTATTTCTCTCTGTCTTTCCTATACTCCATGCATGTTCTACATTTACCATATTCATATCAGATAACCTCTTTTCTATTTCTGTTTTATAATCATACATAATACATTAAAACCTATTTATCTCTGTCCAAGATTTCCAGAAAAAACTCTGAACTTTGAATACATAGTTTTTTTATTAAAATGTGGTGAATGTACACAAGAAGTTTTAGAAACGCACATTTTCAGACAACAATTTTAAATGATTCACAGGTAATATGCTGACATACACAGGAAAACTAACAGGGTATTTTTAAATTATTATAATTTACTCAATTGTATAGGCTTCTCATGTGGCACTAGTGATAAAGAACCCATCTTATTCTAGATTGGAAGGGAAAAAAAAACAATAAAGGAAAGAATTTGAGGATGATTTTTTTTTTCCTTTTATATGAATTAACACAGCTGCCATGCATGCCAAAGCATCCTTAAAAAATTTTTGTCTTCTAGTTAGGTTTCTGGCTTTTTCTCACATGACAATACTTTCTTCCTCAGGAAAAATCATCCTGTTATTAGATAGGAGATACCAAGACTTGAGCCAAGATATAACTCATATAAATATAAATTTATTAGGAAGAAAATGGATGAGATGTTTTTCTTTTTTCTTTCTTTATGTTCTCTATCCTGGGGTAGGGAATGGTAACCCATTCCAGTATTCTTACCTAGGAAATTCCATGGCAGAGGAGCCTGGCAGGTTACAGTATATGGTGTCACAAAGAGTTGGACATGATTGAATGACTGAGCACACCTAGCCTCTATATCAAGATAATTGTCCATTTTTTACAGTTAGAAAACAAAATGTAATTATTGTCATCACCGTCAATCTTGATAGGAACAATCTGTGATTAGATTGTGTTAAGAAAGTCTGAACCTAAATAGATGAAAAGTTTTTCCTAGAGCTAAAGTGCTAAAACCACAGGAAGAAAAATATCAATAGTCTCTTCATCCTTCAAAAGAAACTCCAAAAAAGGGATATTTTGAGTTGTTTTGAAAGAGGTTTGAAACTAATATGGGTAATATAATATTAATATTCATTATTAGAGAAAGAAAAAAAAATAAAGGAAGCATTGAATAAACAATTTTCGACTCTATCAGTTTTGAGTATTGTAGTCTTGCCTTTAAAAAGAGTAAGTAATTAAATGAAGATCTTAGCAAACAGTTTGTATTCTCTCCTGATGTCTAGCCAAGATTTCCCTTAAAACACAATGATAACGATAATCTAGTAAGTAAATACCACCATATTTTGATTGCATTCAATTATATTTCAAAATAATTGTAACCATGGAAATAATATTTCCCCATGGAAAATTATTCAGAGAAATAGAAATGTTAGCTAAATAATTTAGTCATAGTGTCTAACTTCAAATGTGAAAGCAATGACCCTATGTTTCTATAGCACAGGTTCAAATTCAGTGGGAAGAGAAACATCACAAGGAATAGAAAAAGAAAAAAAATACTGTACAAAATTAAAAAGCAATTTGAGTCTGTGAATCAAGAGCAGAAAGCTATGAAAAAAAATAAAAATAAAATTAAGGTAAAACGGGACATTTGGCAAATTACAAATAACAAAATAATTGAACAAAAAATAAGTTTTGTTGACATAGTTTTACAAAAATCTCCAGATAGTATAATAAAATGAAGGGAATGATTTTTTTTTTTAATATAAAATGAAGATTCATGTAAGGATAGCCAACATCCAACTGATAGTATTAATAGTTCTGAAAATACAACATTTGTGAGAAAATTTTGGTTATGTTGCTGAAATAAATGAAATGAGGTTTCATAATAAACTAGCATTACAAAGATCTCATACATCTGATGAATGAAGAGAATAAAAAAGATGTATTTCCCAGCATATTACCATAACATTTCAGTAAACTAGGATCAGAGATATGCTTATCAAAACCAACACTAGAATTTGAGGTAAAATGTATCTTACTAACACTACATTGCCCAGAAAAGTAGGCAAATTATAAGAGCATTTTCAGATATGCAAGAGTTTGAATGTTTTTCCTTCCATGGATTTTATCTCAAGAAATTACTGAAGAATAAACTAAATTGGTATTAAGAGTATAGGAATTTGAGTGAAAATTCTACAGTGAGACACTTTGGTTAGAAACCATGTTTTCGCACATACAAGATGAAAAATATATATAGATATTTTCTGCTAATCAATGGAGGCTAAATTAAATAAACAAATAAATTTTATTTGTATAAGATGTTTATATATAAAATTTCATACATTGTTTACCTATACACACACATATATATGTATAATTATATGAAACATACCTTTCTTAAATTTAATGTGGCTGTTAACTAAGTTAAAAAATTAGGGAATATAATAATACTATAACTCCTGGGAAAAGAGAATACTATTGTGATCTTTAAGGCAAAGTCTGGTTCACAGAGAACAAGTGAACAATGGATTATGAGGCTGACTACAATTTACTGTCGTGTCCATAAGGTTTGAGAGCCTACCCTTAGATTATTTTCCCAGTCAAAGAATGCATAGTGAAATTGAGGTCAATAGGGGGCAACATCCCTATCCTGATTCTCTGATCTGTGATGTGTGAGCTATTCCCTAGGCAAATAACCACCCCAAAATACCATAAAACTGAGAAGACTGGAGAAGTCAGTGCCTCACTATCAAAGTTTTGGAAATAACCTTGGATTCTCGTAGGTTCACAGAAGAACATCATGAATGTACTCATGTAGTTACTACAATTGCAGGTGTTTTTCCAAGGATGGTCTCTTCACCTAAAAAAACAACCCATTTTCTGACAATGGGTAGGTATCATTTAATCCTGGAAATTCTTTCCTTTCTATATGACCACCAGAGCAGTTTAGTCTTCTCCTAAAGCCTAACAGCCTCCAAACAACAACTGAGTCTCCATTTAGGCCTGTGGATGCTCTCCCTTCTCCTGGACCTCCCTAACTCTGCTCAGGAAGCAAGAAGCTTCTGCAGGAGTTCACAGGATTCCACTTTGATCCTGGTCTTCCCTTCCTTATCCTAAAAACTTCACACTGGCTTAGACAGCCCCTGCAATTTTGTAAGCCAATCAGTTGTAATAAAGCTTCCCTCTAAATCTAAATGTGCATGTAATTACAAGGATACACACACACGTACAGTGCACCACTGATTTACTTCTTGAATTTAATCCTAACTGATGTAGGCTGTTATGTAGAAGAGATAATTCATCGGATTAAGCAGAAGTATGGTATTATCACCTGTGTTTGGAAGTTAGCAGAAGTAAAGCAGATGGTGTTGATGCTGAGTCGACAAAGAGGTGGCCTGTTCTGGGTTGATAGCTGTCAAATTTGAATTACAATCTCCCACTTTTAAGACACAGCCTGCACTGCAAAGGAGAAGCCAGTTTTCATTTCCTGAACCCCCTTTTCTCAGAGTCCTAAGTAGAGTTTGCTGGTGAAAGAACTTGCCCAGGATTCTGAAGGTGGGCAGGATGAGAGGTTGTTATTTGGGGAAGTAGCCATCCTACACGGCCTTGAATCAGTCACTCAGTATGTTCTTTCCAGACATTGTGGTAGACGTATTGGATCTTCTGACTCCTTTCAGTCACCATATCACCATTTTGGTGGCCAGACAAAATGGCTTTTCAAGCTTATCCTCTACTTTTGTTTTCTTTCTTTCTTTTTTTTTGGATGCCATGGTGATCAAATGAAGTGGTAAACCACTTCCCCCAAGTTCAACATTCCAGACTCTTTCATAGATCCATCTTCTCCACCTACTCTACCTACTCCTTCAGGCTGAAGGGGTAAATGACTCACTATCCCATATTCTCTTAGAAACAGGTTTTACATGCAAGTAAATACTGCAGTATTTCATTTGCCTGACTCAACCAGAACTATCAAATGTATTCATTCTTTGTTGTTAAATATTCTATATCCTTCACTTCTTTGGAATAATGATTATGTGAAACTCACTTAGTCATGTCCAACTCTTTGCAACTCCATGGTCTACAGTCCACCAGGCTCCTCTGTCCAGGGAATTCTCTAGACAAGAATACTGGAGTGGGTAGCTGCTCCATTCTCCAGGGGATCTTCCCAACTCAGGGATCTAATCCAGGTCTTCTATATTTCAGGCAGATTCTTTTACCATCTGAGCCACCAGGGAAGTCAATAATGATTAAGTAGTCAAAATAATCTGATTTAAAATGCTACAGTTTCATGTTTTACTGAACTTACATAAAATATTTTACTCATTAAAGTTACACAAATTCTCAAAAAATATGAAATAAATTTTTCTATTTTTTCTAAGAAAGCTTTAATATGCTGTGCAAAGTTCATAAAAGCTACTCAATTCTTATTCAATTATGTGCTCATTAATTAAATATAATTTAGAATTAATTATACATTTGCATATCAATTATGCACACAGTTGTATATATTAACACATACAGTCAGTCAGTTCAGTTTCTCAGTCGTGTCTGACTTTTTGCAACCCCATGGACTGCAGCATTCCAGACTTCCCTGTCCATCATGAACTTCCATAGCTTGTTCAAACTCATGTCCATCAAGTCAGTGATGTCATCCAACCATCTCATCTTCTGCCATCTCCTTCTCCTGCTGCCTTAAATCTTTCCCAGCATCAGGGTCTTTTCAAATGAGTCAGTTCTTCACCTCAGGTAGCCAAAGTATTGGAGTTTCAGCTTCAGCATCAGTCCTTCCAATGAATATTCAGGACTAACTGCCTTTAGGATTGACTAGTTTGATCTCCTTGCAGTCCCAGGAACTCTCAAGGGTCTTCTCCAACACTACAGCTCAAAAGCATCAACTCTTCAGTACTAAACTTTCTTTATAGTCCAACTCTTACATATATACATGACTACTGGAAAAACCATAGCTTTGACTAGACGGACCTTTGTTGGCAAAGTAATGTCTCTGCTTTTTAAGGTGCTGTCTAGGCTGGTCATAGCTTTTCTTGCAAGGAGCAAGTGTCTTAATTTCATGGTTGCAGTCACCATCTGCAGTGGTTTTGGAGTCCCCCAAAATAAAGTCTCTCACTGTTTCCATTGTTTCCTCATCTATTTGGCATGAAGTATTGGACTGGATGCCATATACAGTACAAAACTATGCATAAGCATAGGTTTTTATAGATTTTTTTATTTGTTACTTGATATACTATGACCTGCCCAGTGGCTGAGTAATAAGAGATTGATTTCATATCTCTGCAATATGATGTGATAGCTTTCATATTTAATCTGAGATTATGATGAGTAGAAAATTAAGACAATTGAGTAGTCTTAAATAGAAGTAAATAAAAGAGTAATTTTTCTAGCATTTCCATATTTGGGGGATATAGTTCATGTAACTTTATGTTGGTATACATTGTTTTGTCTTTTATTTTTACTTCTAAAACTCTCAATTAAGTGGGTTCCTTGAAATATAATCCAAGTCTTACAGAAAATTTTCTGCAAGTTATCACGTGGAAAAAAGGAGATTGGAGTGTGTGCAGTCATGAGACAGTGAAGGTGTAACCAGAAAAAGAAAATTCTACTTTCAGATTTTAAAAACTTCTCATGCAACTCTCACAAAATTTCAAAGCATTACCTGTATATCAATTAGGGATATGTAATATCCATTTGCAATGTTCACTAAAATATTGTTGGGGAAATTAATAGAAGTAGTAGTCTTGTTCAAGCATCAGCAGGAGTAATAGGCGATTGCCTAACAAAGAGGCTGAAAGGTGTTCCATACCAAGCAGTTGACCAGCAGAAACAGTGAAAGTAGGTCTTGGAACCAGCAGATAAGGAAGGGAGTAAGTCACCAGGATTTTCCAGGCAAGAATACTGGAATGTGTTGCTATTTCCCCCTCTAGGGAACTTTCCAACCCAGAGATTGCAATCCCACCACCCAGGCAAGTCACAAGGAACACTTCCCTGATGACTCAGTGGTAAAGAATCCTCCTGCAATCCAGGAGATGCAGATTCCATCGATAGGACAGGAAGACCCCCCGGAAAAGACAATGGAAACACACTCCAGTATTCTTGCCTGGAAAATCCCATGAACAGAGGAGTCTGGTGGGCTATGGTCCATGAGGTTCCAAACAGTCAGACACAACTTAGTGACTAACGACTAGGGATGCAAGCATTTAACATATAGCCAGAGCTTTATTTTCATAAAAGTTGCTGGTTATCAGCTTGCAGCTTGGCAATAAAAGCAGGACTCCTTTGGGCAGCATTCTGAATTCATTCACCTGTGAGGTGGATGGCCCAGGAACTGTTATTTGGGGATTCCAGATTGTTGTTCTAGGGGTTTCCCAGCATTGATTGAATCTGACTGTATGTGTTTTCCCCAATTTGGTGATGTATGTGTATATATATGTATATATAATTATCTCTATTACTTGTATACAGTCGAAGTGATGTGTTTTCCATTTTCATGTATGAATGCAAGAGGGGGACCATAAAGAAGGTTGAGCACCAAAGAACCAATGCTTTCTAACTGTAGTTCTGAGAAGACCCTTGAGAGTCCCTTGGACAGCAAGGAGATCAAAGCAGTCTACCCTAAAGGCAATAAACCCTGAATATTCATTGGAAGGACTGATGCTGAAGCCGAAGCTCCAATACTTTGGCCACCTGATGTGAAAGGTCAACTCATTGGAATAGACTCTGAGGCTGGGAAAGATTGAGGGCAAATGGAGAAGTGGGTGGCAGAGGATGAGATTGTTAGACAGCATCACTGACTCCATGGGCATGGATTTGAGCAAACTTCAGGAGACAGTGAAGGACAAGCAAGCCAGGCATGCTCACAGTCCATGGAGCTGCAAAGAGCTGGACACGACTTACTGACTGAACAATAAAAACAATTACTTGTCCTCATACTGTAACACGCTAGGGTTGGGAGGGTCGTGTGCTCAGTCGTGTCTGACTCTTTGGCTACCCATGGACTGTAGCCCACCATGTTCCTCTGTCCATGGAATTTCCCAGGCAGGAATATTAGAATGGGTTGCCATTTCCTACTCCAGGGGATCTTCTCAACTCAGGGATCGAACTAATATCTCTTGTGTCTCTTCCATTGGCAGGCAGATTCTTTACCACTGCACTCCCGGGAAGCCCCCACTGTTATTTACTACTATTAATAACATAATAAATTTCCTTATTTCTTGCTTATATAAGTGTAGAATGGTTATTTTGCTGGTGAATCCTCTGAACCTGAAGCCAAAAGTAAGCCTTTCAACAGACCATATATCTTTTGGCAGAAAAAAAATGTCTCTGAGTATATCACTTAGCTTATATTTTATTTCCTTTAAGTTGGAGATATCTAATACTTTCATAATCTGTATATAGTTTGTGTACGATTACACAATATTTGAATATGTCTAATTAACATTATATACAACCTAGAAATCTGTGGTTGTCAAATTAATATATTTTCAGCCGTAACCCTCCTTATATTAGCTACAACCTGACAATTCACTTTTGGAGTGTCACCTTAACAAGCCAGATAAATAATTGAAAATTATACATACATTGTCAAAAACACATTCTTTACATTTTACTTTGCATTTGTATAAATATGAAACTAAAATGAAGATGTATCAATGGCAAATTACATTTTAAATCATGTTTTTTATAATAATAAGGAAAGGATATATTGATTAAAAAAAGGGAAAGCATAAAGCACATTCAATCCAAATAGTTACTATTCATTATCTAAGTACATTCTTTTTTTCCAGAAAGCTCTTTAGGCTAGGTCTCCTGAAATGATACTGTTCAGTACTTTTATTTGTTAAAATCAGAGACCAATAGCTAAAATAGAGCAACAGAACTATAAAATAATTGTACTAAGAAAATTGCTTAATTAGGTAATTTACTTTAGAAATACATTTGCTGTGATGATTGCAATTTTAATTATTACCTAGCTCTATGTGATTTGAGAATTACAGTTATTTTGTTTTTCTTACACTATGAATATAAATTATACTTACTGAGACTAGCCAAGTAGGAAGAACTATAAGACTCATGGCATTCAAATATACTTAATAAATTTTGCCAAGCATGTTAGAAAATACTGAGATAGCAAAATACTTTGTACCTTATTTAAATGTTCACTTATATAACCCAGAATAAAGAAGATAGGACATAATGAGTTTTCCTGTAGTGTAGGTGCTAGAAGAATTTTTATCTGATGTTGCTGGCACTATCATTAAAAAAGAACTTTTTTCTGTGTCATCTGAAGTGTACATAAAGTGACAGGAATTTAGAAATAAGTAAATGCTACTATACACAGAGAAGGATTCTTCCAGCTTAGAATTTTTCCTAGTAAAATACGGGTATACCATGTAAATAAAAAGTAAAGGGCAAAACTATATGTATTCATGCATATTCAAGTTATTTGATTTTTGAATTATTAAATGTTATAGTCTAAATATAAACCAGCATTTATATCAGGAGATTTTGAGTGAAGGCAGATACTCAGTAATTAATAGTTTCTAGGTGTGTCTTTTATTTTTACTTATTACAAGTAAATTATGAATATTAAACAATGTCATAATTAAAAAAAATTGACACACAAATGACAATTGTATAAATAACAAGAGTAATAGGAATGGATCAGGAAAATAGTCTAAGCAATTTTTGATTTCTCTATTTTTTTCATGTTTGTTCAATGGACTTTGTTCTAATTTTTTCCAAAAATATAATAAACAAGTAAACAAAGGTGTCTAAAACATAAGAATATGAAAGGGAATACTGGCCAGAATTCTCGAGATGTGCTCATCTGAGTTCTGTCAACTGAAAATGGGGACTAATCTACCACGAGATGAAAAATATACCAAAATAACAATCACTGAGCTAAGAGTGACCAAAGTATGTATCTCGCAGAAAGAGGTGGAGTATTGATCCCAAATCTTATTTTAATAAAACTTAATAATCCAGCTATTTCTTGCTCGCAAAAAAGGATGAGATCAAAGACAACCAAGTCTTCCCTAGGCAAGAATATGAAATTGCTAGTATTTATAACTTTGATTTTACTCATTTCATCTTCACACACATTCAAATGTAGAGATTAGAAGAAAAAGTAGGGAAAAGTATACAGTGAAGGGATAATATTAAAGGACAAGATTAGGGATGGTCAGGGATTCCCTGGTATCTCACAGAATAAAGAATCTGCCTGCAATGTGGGAAATCTGGGTTTGATCCTGGGATTGGGAAGGTCTCCTGAAGAAGGGCATGTCAACCCACTCCAGTATTCTTGCCTGGAGAATCCCCATGGACAGAGGAGCCTGGTGGGCTACAGTCCATGGGGTCACAAGGAGTCGGACATGACTGAGGGCCTAAGCACAGCACAGCGCAGGGAGGTATGATAAAAGAGTCAGTTGAGGACAAATGGTTGAACACTACATGACATGCAAAGGAATTTGCATTTTTGTTCTGATGAGTAGCACCTCTGGGTTCAGGTCAGGGGTGAGAGGGTGTTGAAGACATAGATAAATGACACAAGAAAAAAAAGTAAGTGTTAGCCCCTCAGTTGTGTTTGACCCTTTGCGAGCCCATGGATGGTAGCCTACCAGACTCCTCTGTCCATGGAATTCTTCAGGCAAGAATAGAGGAATGCGTAGCCATTCCCTTCTCCAGGGGAATCTTACTGACCTAAGAATCGAATCTGTGTCTCCTGCATTGCAGGTGGATTCTTTGCCATCTGAGCCAACAGGGAAACCCAAATGGAATGTAAAAAAGACTACTAAGAAAACCATTAATTAATAAGCGACCAACATGATCTAATGATAAGCTAAAATTGTAGGTAGGGCTGATGAATAGAGTGGAGAGAGTTCACAGAAAGGAGCAAAATGAAGATTAAAATAATATTAAGATTACTGATTAATTAGACATGGTAGGTAAGGAAGAAAATGAGTCAAATTAGAGCCATATATTTTATAGCCTAGGAAACCTAGAGAAACATATTATCATGATGAAAATTAAGAGGAACATGATGAAGTTCTAGTTAAAAACCATAATGTGATTAGGTCAGTTTCATCCATATTAAAATCAAGTTAATACTGGATAATAAGCATAAAAATAGTCAAAGGAAAGTTGAAAAATTGGAGAAAGAGCACAGAAAGAACATCTGGGGTAGATAGGGAAAGTTTTAAGAAATATATTCAGAAGATAAATGCTGACAAAATCTTGGAGAACAGCCACTTGTGAGAACAAGATCTGAGGAATATAGAAAAGAAATGGAAATACAGAAAAGTAATAAACAAATGCAGGTAAAGATCAGGGTACTTTAATATACATGCACGTAGAAGAGGAGAGAATCTCAGAAAACTAATGTTTTGCTGCTCTAAATGCTCCTGACATGAATAGAAGGAATAAAAAAGTCATCAATCCAAAATGCAAATTAAACATAATAATGCTGTCTAGAAATAGAGAAAAAAGAAAAGTTATATTTACTTTCATGCTAAAATAGTCATTTTTAAATTAGCACCAATGGCTTTAAAAAAACACCAATTTCATATGGAATTTGCCATAATATAAAATTAATGATTCCCTTGAACAAATCTAAGAAAAGAATCTGCATCATATTTATATTACATGTCTAAGAAATTGACTCATTCTATTCTTAGTGTCAAATGTCTTTAACTTTTATTCATTAAAACACACACAGAGTGATTGTTGGTTATTTGTTTCTAAAGTGTTTCAGATAAAACATACACATAGAAGTAGGTTGATTTGCCTTTAAGTTGTTTTTAATATATCAGTTCCTCTTCAAGTTCTTTATCTTACCTTGAAAATTATTTGTTGAAGAGTATTTGTGTGTAGAAAGAATGTAATTCAACAGGCCTGGTTTGTTCAAGTCTTGCACAATCTCATGACAGGACTGTGTTTACTACTGACCTCGTCTGACTTCTGAGGGATGAGCTCTAAGCCTTTGAAATATTTTGCCTGATAATGTGTTGTTGTTTTGTTTTTTTTGGTCACCTGTGGCCTTTGGGCTCATTTTTGGTTGTTCAGTCACTTCAGTCACTTGACTCTTCGCTACGCCATGGGCTGTGGCACGTCAGGGCCATGCCCCCGCCCCCACCCGGCCACCGTCCTCTGCTATCTCCTGGAGTTTGTTCAAATTCATGTCCATTGTATCAGTGATGCTCTATAACCATCTCATCCTCTGTTGCCCACTTCTCCTTTTGCCTTCTATCTTTCCCAGCATCTGGTCTTTTCCAATAATTTGGCTCTTCGCATTGGTGGACAAAGTATTGGAGCTTCAGCTTCAGCAACAGTCCTTCCAAAGAATATTCAAAGTTGATTTCCTTTAGGATTGACTGGTTTGATCTCCTTGCAGTCCAAGGGACTCTCAATAGCCTTCTCCAGTACCGCAGTTCAAAGGCATCAATTCTTCCCCACTCAGCTTTCTTTATGGTCCAACTCACACCCATGCATGACTACTGCAAAAACCATAGCTTTCACCAGACACACCTTTGCCAGTAAAGTGATGTCTCTGCTTTGTAACATCCTGTCTGGGTTTGTCATAGTTTTCTTCCAAGGAGCAAGCATGTTTTAATCTCATGGCTGCAGTCACCAACCACAGTGATTTTGGGGCCCCCAAAAATAAAATCTGTCACTGCTCCCACTTTTTCCCCTTCTGTTTGCTTGGAGTGATGGGAGCAGAATCCATGATCTTAGTTTTTAACTAAGTTGAGTTTCAAGTCAGATTTTTCACTTTCCTCTTTCACTCTCATCAAGAGGTTCTATACTAATCTGACCAGAGAGTTTATGGTACATTATCTATGGTGAATGCCTTATTTATTTATTTATTTATTTATTTATTTATTTGTTCTGGGGGCTACAGTCTAACAAACTGAGATCATTAATGCACAAGTGACTAACCCCCAATAAATATGTTGGTTATCCAGACTCAGATCAGATTTCCTGGTTAAGAACACTTTACACATGTTATCAGATATCACTGCTGGGAGAAATAAACACAATTCCACTTGGGGAGGGCAAGTGGAAGTTATGTTTTGTTTCCCCCAGACTTTATCCCATGTGCATTTTCTCTTTGTTTATTTAAATCTGTATACTTTTACTGTATTGATATTGTGTTTACTGTATAACAGCTTCTCTGAGTCTTATGAGTTCTAATAAATCATTGAGTCTGAGGGTATTCTTGGGAAGTCTTAACAAACTGCATCATTTATGCTTTAACTTTCTAGCCTGTCTAGGGTACAAAGCTAGAGGAGCATACAGGCCCTTACAGGGATTATGCTTCCTTGAGTTGTCTCCAAGGCAAACTCATCACAAAGATGTTGTTGGTACAATTTCAAGATTCAGGTTTTTGTGAGAATAAGAAGACCCTGGGGGAATTCTGCCTACAAGTCCCTTGGATTGCTCCAAATTTGCCTGAATACTCCACTTCCTGTATTGCATTATTTGCCTTTGTTAAATACTTATGTGGGTATGCTCTGAGGAGCACTGTGGATTATTTCAAATATAAGAAACAGAGTAACCTTTTATCTATATTACAGAATGAATAATTATTAAAGCACTTACAATACGAAGCTAAGCATTTATGACCTAATAGCCATCATATCAATAAATTCATGAAATGAACTTTGCAGAAATCTAATCAAATATATAAAATTAATACAAAATCAATTCTGTTGTTATCAAAATATTTCAATTTTTAAAGAAGAAAAAAGTATATTAATAATTGCCCTTTGTCTGTAATTATTGTCATCAGGAATGAACTAAGATACCTAAGAAATATCATAGCAATTAAACTCATTGGAAGAAATTCAAAATTTTTTCATCATAGCCTTAAATTGTTGTTGTTTAGTCACGAAGTCTTGTTGACTCTTTTGTGACCCCTTGGACTGTAGGCCACCAGCCTCCTCTGTCCATAGGATTCTCCAATCAAGAATACTGGAGTGGGTTTCCATTCCCTTCTCCAGAGGAGGAAGACCCAACCCAGGATCTGAACTTGTATCCCTGGCATCGGCAGGCAAATTCTTTATCACTGAGCCACAAGGGAAGCAGTCTTAAATTACATACATAAAAAATGAAACATTACAAATCATAAAACTAAAAAGAATTTGATAACAAGTATTGAATAATTTCACTATCAGTAGTGTTTTGCTGACCCATATTTTCAGCAGTGATTAAAGAGCACAGGTATAATCTAGTTATTTTTTCTTAAGTTTCTTAATTAGAATTTGTTTTCTAAGATTACCCAAAGTAGCTCTAAATGAAATAGAAAGTAATTAAGGGATTTCTTACTACTCCTGCCCATAGGAGATGAAAGCATCAAAAATTAATTGAATAATAAATATAACAACAGGGAAACAACGTTATTTGAATATCATCATCCTCCTGGCTGGAGTCCCAGAAGCAAGCGAACTCATGGTTGTCAAAGACTGGAAAGTAAGTGATAGGTTTTCTTTTAATTCTGCATGTAAAGAGTATATGTATATAAATTTTAGAACGGGTATTACAGAAGCATAATAAAATTTCTAAGATTTAGCACATTTTGAAGTCCTATAAATAAGGTGAAATCAAAGTAGAATGATATGCATTTGTAAAGTATTGTTTAGACAAAACTGCTGTAAGGGATTTTTGCAATAATGGCTAAATAGGCCAATAATAACACATTTTGCATATATTTTCATAAAGCCATATTATGACATTTTTTACCATTGCTTTGTTAGCCCATCAGTTTTATTATTTATTTAACTGGTTCCCAAAGGTATGAGAACGTTTCATAGATCTTATAAGAGGCATACCATCGTTCAATACTTTCATCAATAAAATGGATGATATTATAGCATACTGATTTAGTTTGCAGACACCATTTCTTTTTGAAAACATAGACTTGAAAGAGCTGCTTGAAGTTGAGGGTTAGAATCAATTAGAGCTGAACAGGCAAGTACTGAGACCACGACATCAGAGTTAAGTTAGCAGGAATCAATACTGGGGGCAAAATCACAAGACATAGGGAAGGTACCGTGAGCATTCCCTTTAAGTAAGAAGCACCTTTAGGTACTTGAAGAAAAGAGAAACCACCACAGATCCAGCTTTTCAGATTCTATGGGGTCTGGGTCCTGCTTATCTCTATAAGCCTGACCTTAGCCACAACCACGTCAACAAAGCTCATTGTTCAGCCACAAGGGGTGATTCCATTCTCTCAAAGGGCTGTTAATGATAACTTTTTCCTCACTTCCTGTTGTTTAGTCACTAAGCTGTGTCTGACTCTTTTGGGACTCAATGGACTGTAGCCTTTAGGGTCCTCTGTCCATTGAACTTCCCTGGCAAGAATACGGGAGTCAGTTGTCATTTCTTTCTCCAGAGGATCTTCCCAAAACCTAGGGATCGAACCCACGTCTCCTGCACTGGCAGGTGGATTCTTTACCACTGAGCCATCTGGGAAGCCCTCTTTCCTCGTTGTCCTATTGTATTCACTCATCCTCGTCACTCCGTAAATTATTCACGCTCACCCTGACAAGACCTCTGTGTCACAGTTTAGTATTAGTATTTCAAAAATGTGTTCAGTGACCACATGTTCACCTTGTCTCGTTTTTTCAGATGTCCTTTTTCAGTGCTTTTGTAAAACACATTAATGCCTGTGATTATAGCCTGAAACATATGTTTTTATATTTGTTTTGATATATGTCTTTTTATCTTCAGATTAAAGCCTACTGAGTGACATGAGTATATTAATTTTATGTACTTTTCTAAAACTAACATCCAATGCAATGGCTGGTATTAAGCAAGTACTCAATGTTTTTATTTTTGATTAAAATATTTAAATATTTTCACTTTGCTTTATTCCATCCCTTACAGGATTCACTTTATTTTCAGAAATTTCTTCCCAAATTGTATAATACATAGTGTATATAATGTTATATATAGCATGTACTAGGAACATACACTTTATAATAGTTTTTCTGCATGTCAGAGATAGATTTATAACTTATGAAATATTTATTCTAATTCCCACTTACCTAATATAACATTAAAATGCTATTCTTTCACATTTTCAGATACTGAAATTATTGTAAATGCCTCCAATGCAAAACAATACATTATAGATTAATTATATTTTTACTATATATGACCTTCCTTTCCACTTGTTTCATATTTTTCCACAATATTTTATACATGATAAATTATTATAGAACAACCCATAAAATTTATAAAAATGGAAAAACTTTAACAAAGCCCTATAAATAACAAATAGGACTTCCTTGGTGGTTCAGAAGGTAAAGAATCTGCCTACAATGCAGGAGACCTCGGTTTGGCCCCTGGATCGGGAAGATCCCCTGGAGAAAGGAATAGCAACCCACTCCAGTATTTCTGCCTGGAGAATTCCATGGACAGAGGAGCCTGGCCAGCTACAATCCATGGGGTCACAAAGAGTTGAACACGACAGGGTGACTAATACATAAATAAATAAAAAAATAACTGATTTCTTTAATAATGTTTACCATTTTTTTTTAATTTCCTCAGTGACCTAGAGACACCCAGCTAGCACTTTAAACACAGCAGCTTGAAAATGATCTGAGGATACAAAGATCACTTCAGAACTAATCTGAGTCACTTAAATCTGCAGATCATTTTGTCACAATACAGAACCTACGGCAATTCTTTCCGTTTTCTCTAAGATCCAACCACATCAAAAAGAACACTGACTATTGGCACTTCACTGGTGGTTAAGACTCCACATTCCCAAAGTAGGGGGCCAGGGTTCAATCCCTGGTCAGAGAACTGGATCTGTATGCCGCCCATGGCAACAGAGATCTTATGTGCCACAACCAAGACCTGGCACAGCCAAATAAATTCAAACAAACAAACAAATCACTAGAAGCAAACAATACACACTGGGCAAGAATATTCTCTCGGCATCTATGCTTGCTTCCTCTTTTAATATTGGATTTCCCATAGGACTGGTTACTACTATGAATTTAAAATGCAGAGCGCCAAACACTTCTGAAGGATCCCCAAAGAGCTACTACTCAAGTGCAGCATTCTCTCCATTTTAATTCCAGAAACATGCCACCCCAGGAAAAAAAAGGACTGTTTTCAGCTAACTCTTTTGGCCCAACCAGACCCAAAGCACTTAGTGGTTAGAAAGTCACATGGTTCTCCCTGAAGCACATTACTCAAAGAAATTTTAATTAACTAGCAAATGAAATTACCAACTCCAGGAATTATTCTATGCAACTGAAATATTACAATGTGATATCAATGAAGCATCATTTAATCAAGACAAAACCCCTAAATGAATGCTTTCTCCTATATATTTTATAGCTTTGTGACCATAGCTGTCTACTAGTGAGACAATATTAAGAACATTGTGGTTGTGCAAATTCATAAAGGTGTCAGGCAAAGACTACTGTCAAGATTTTTATCAACACTGTATACAATTATATTTTTTAGGACTGATTTTAAAAAAAAGCAATATTCAGCAACAAATGTGTGTGCAGACAGCATGACATGGAGTACACAAAGACACCTTTTTGATAAAGTTGAAACATAAAGCTGTAAAAGGCACTCTGAAAATTATACTGTGTGCTCAGTCATGTTTGACTCTTTGCTACCCCATGGACTGTAGCCGCCAGGCTCCTCAGTCCATAGAATTTTCCAGGCAAGAATATGGAGTGGATTGCCATTTCTTTCTACAGGGGTCTTCCCGACCCAAGGACTGAACCTGCATATCATGTGTCTCCAGCATTGCAGATGAATTGTTTACCACTGTGCCACTTGGGAAGCTCAAAAATCATACTAGAACACATTGGAATGTGAGAACTAGTAATAAAGTGAATATCTAGAGCCTGAAAGATTGTTATGAAACAGCACATTTTTTAGCTTAGGATAATCATCAAAGGTTTTTCTTTCATTAACTATCATTACAATTTATACTAAAAATACTGTGCCCTATGGTTGCTTGGGGAAGAAAAGGCATAGTGAAAAATTTTGAATTTTTATGACAAAAGATCAAATGAAAAGAAGAATTCACAGAGTACTTAAATGTGACTGGAACAATCCAGTGTTTAGGCAAACTAATCATAGACCCCTAGATTTAAAGGAACATCAGGAGACATTCAGTGCAACATATACTTAGTGTAATAAGTATTGCCAGTGTTTCATGATTGAAAGCCTTTTCTAACAAGATGACCCATCTCAATTGATGATTTTTCTCATTATTGCAAAGTCGTTCCTACCCTCAACAGAAAACCGCTTCCACAGCTCCATCCCCTTGGTCCTAGGCATGATCTCAGAACAGTAACTCCTCCTTTCTCTTGGGACAATCCTTTAAATATATGAAGATCTCTGTTGGAGGGGGCTTCCCAGGTGCTCCTAGTGGTAAAATATCCATCTGCCGATGCAGGAGACACATGAGATGCAAGTTCAATTTCTGGGTTGAGAAGATTTTGTGAAGTGGGAAATGGCAACCCACTCCATTATTCTGGTTTGGGAAATCCCATAGACAGAGGGGCCTGGCAGGTTATAGTCCATGGGGCCACAGAGAGTCAAACACGACTGAGCATCTAAGCAGCAGCTTTGTTGGACAAGATCATGGAGGAGATACGGCTGCCA
This sequence comes from Cervus elaphus, assembly GCF_910594005.1. NCBI lineage: Eukaryota > Metazoa > Chordata > Mammalia > Artiodactyla > Cervidae > Cervus > Cervus elaphus. The sequence continues at coordinate 15,416,150 of NC_057845.1, read as the reverse complement.
GTTGACCTAAGGGCCGGACCCTTTCTACTGTCCTTACAACGTACCTCCCATGTTCTGTTCCCAAACTAGCAGCCAGTTCTAAGGCCACAACCTTGAGACAGTTAGGTGTTATTGAAAACTAGCTGAATACAGACCCCAGTTAAGGGTTCTACATAAACTCTTTTAAGATTTTGGTCATTTGGGGCAGATATCTACTTCATGGACGCAGATGTGAAAATGCCTTGTGTGTGAATTTTCTTGCTTAGGGAAACAGCTAAGGGCCAATCTGGAGTAGTCTGCCTCTTTCTTTGGATTCTCCTTGCCCTGCCTGGGGCCAGTTGCAAATTTCACCTGAGAAATACTGAGGTCATGAACCAATGGTCTCATTTAATAACTGTAGCTTTCAGATTTGTTTGGTTTTTCTCCCAGTGCTGCAGGATGTTTCATTCCATCTAACACTAAGATTAGATTTCAAATCTCTTACATATGTTTATCTGACAATGTCCAGTTTTGCAAATTAGCTTCAAACAATGTCCAGTTTTGCAAATTAGCTTCAAACACACAGTCAAGATATGATTTCCAAAAATAGAACTTCAGTAGTTATGAATCCCAGACTTCTACTACCTTGCCTAGACTACCCTTACTTTATGATGGCTGCTATATTTGTGAAATGATGCAGATTGCAGTGAACTAAAACCTGTGGTAGGCAGTTTGGTACAGGTCATTTTTTTTTTTTTTTTAGTGAAATATGGTGCTTAATCTTGATCCATACTAAATTTTAATTGTATTTCTTAGCCCCATAATCTTTGCCATGAAAACTCTTTTTTAAATCATGGTTCTGATTTTTATTTTATAGAATATCTCTTAGCATACACAATTCCTATGTTTTACTCCATCATTAAAACACACACATACACAAAAATGGATGAATTAAGAATTGCCTGTTAGAAAACTCTTAACTCCACTTATATTCAGAGAAAAATCTTTGAAAAGAAAAAAATAAATAACAGAAACAGTCATATTTATTTTTGGAACTTTTGTTTATTTTTTTATAAGAACTTATCTTAAGCAATTACTGAATTATTACATTATCATGCATTGTTCCCTGATAATATACTCAATACATGTATTTAATAGTTTAGCTTAATAAATTTATTGACTGAAAGCTGGTCAAACAACATACTACACACTAGGAAGCTAAAAAACAGCAAACCAACAAACATAAACCTTTCTAATTTTTCTTCCAATTTTGTCCTTGGATGCTTTTTCTGTAACAGATGCTTAAGAAGTGCCCGAGTGTTATTTATTTGTTTAGTGTATTTGTTCACTTAGAGCTCTTTTAGTTGGTATTTGAAAATGGGCAGTAGTAGGCACGATGCCTACACAGTTTGGACTTGGTGAAATTCCAATAGTATCCAATGGATAATTAAATGCACTGCATACAATTAAGCTGAAACTAATACATCTGATGGAGTAATTAAAATTTCCCTAACATCATATCGAAATGCAGTCTTAAGGAAAATAGCAGCTCAGTTGTGCTATTTTTACAGGATTTTTTTTAAGGTTTGTGACTTGTATTATTACAGAGAAAATCTGTTACTTTTTGTTTTTAAACCTCCTCTCATATGAAAATCAGCATAGACATTGTCTCTCTTTGCTTTCTAGAGCCTTCGTATTATTGATAAAAAGGAATATATATTTGGAGAAATTCACTTAGGTGGGATTTAGTTTTGAATTAACAAAATAGCAACAATAAGGTCACATTATTACCAAATGGGATTGGTAGGGGACAGGGTTATTTTTTAGGATAAAAGCACCTCTGTGTTTTGAGCAAAAGAAGGATAGCCGCTAGGACAGATTGCTTCAATAGCCTTTCCTTTAGTCATACTCTCTTGTAAAATAGATTGTTCTTACAAATGAGACCGATGTTGGTTATTTGTCATGTAAACAGAAGGGTCAAGATGAGCTGACATTAATTGGAAAAAAATACCCAGACCTTCTTTCTGGAGATAAATTTATAAGTTGTCATTTTCCCAGAATAGCAACTTTAATCATCACCTACAGAAAAAAGTCTCCTGCTAATTTCAAAAGATATATTCAACCTAAGCAGTGACTTACAGTGTTATTTTAAAAACAGGCTGTCATTTTTAGACATATTAATAACATTTATTGATTGTAAGAATTCAAGGTGCACTCAGTTCAGTCGCTCAGTCGTGTCCGACTCTTTGCGACCTTGTGAACCGCAGCACGCCAGGCCTCCTTGTCCATCACCAACTCCCGGAGTTCACCCAAACTCATGTCCATTGAGTCAGTGATACCATCTAACCATCTCATCCTCTATGGTCCCCTTCTCCTGCCTTCAATCTTTCCCAACATCAGGGTCTTTTCAAATGAGTCAGCTCTTCGTGTCATATGGCCAAAATACTGGAGTTTCAGCTTTAACATCAGTCCTTCCGATGAACACCCAGGACCGATTTCCCTTAGGATGGACTGGTTGGATCTCGTGCAGTCCAAGAGACTCTCAAGAGTCTTCTCCAACACCACAGGTCAAAAGCATCAATCTTTGGTGCTCATCTTTCTTTACAGTCCAACTCTCACGTACATAGATGACCACTGGAAACACCATAGCCTTGACTAGACAAACCTTTGTTGACAAAGTAATGTCTCTGCTTTTAATATGCTGTCTAGATTGGTCACAAGTTTCCCTCCAAGGAGTAAGTGTCTTTTAATTTCATGGCTACGATCACCATCTGCAGTGATTTTGGAGCCCCCCAAAATAAAGTCAGCCACTGTTTCCCCATCTATTTGCAACGAAGTGATGGGACTGGATGCCACGACCTTAGTTTTCTGAATGCTGAGTTTTAAGCCAACCTTTTCACTCTCCTCTTTCACTTTTATCAAGAGGCTCTTTAGTTCTTCACTTTCTGCCATAAGGGTGGTGTCATCTGCATATCTGAGGTGATTAATATTTCTCCCAGCAATCTTGATTCTAGCTTATGCTTCCTCCAGCCCAGCATTTCTCATGATGTACTCTGCATATAAGTTAAATAAACAGGGTGACAATATACAGTCTTGACATACTCCTTTCCCAATTTGGAACCAGTCTGTCGTTCCATGTTCAGTTCTAACTGTTGCTTCCTGACTTGCATACAGGCTTCTCAAGAGGCAGGTCAGGTGGTCTGGTATTCCCATCTCTTTCAGAATTTTCCACAGTTTATTGTGATCCACACAGTCAAAGGCTTTGGCATAGTCAATAAAGCAGAAATAGATGTTTTTTCTGGAACTTTCTTTCTCAGTGATCCAGCAAACATTGGCAATTTGATCTGGTTCCTCTGCCTTTTCTAAAACGAGCTTGAATATCAGGAAGTTCACAGTTCACATATTGCTGAAGCCTGCCTTGGAAAATTTTGAGCATTGCTTTCTAGCATGTGAGATGACTGCAATTGTGCGGTAGTCTGAGCATTCTTTGGCGTTGATTGCAGTTTAATGCACACTGTTAAGAAACGACTAATTAAGATATGGCCTACGTAGGCCATTCTCTGGGAACATTAGTTCACAGCAATGGATCAGGACATGGACATGACAAAATGAGACTGCACTTGAAGGGAAAAAAAAAATCACACATTTGGAGTCAGCATCTGCAAAATTATTTATTAATTGTGCTCACAGAATAGCATGAGCCTAGTAAATATGAAATGTATGTAGTTGTCTGCATGCAAGTATCACTGAGTTTACAAATTCAACATAAAATGTTTTACAACCAACTTTTTAAAGTTGGAAACATTTGGTATATGCTGCTTAGTCTAAATAGCTAATCTATGCATATATATGTATATAATAGTTCTAGCTAATGTGTAACTAGACCAGAACAGCTCTAGAAAAGAGAATCAGAAGAGATGAAGAGTTTAAGCTATCATGATTATAAGGGGACATGGATAAAGAAAAGAGCAGACAAAAGTTTTAAAATTTCTATAATGGTAAGATTTATATGAAAAATAATAGTATGCACACTTGTACCCTGACAGCTATTTTGGTAACAAGTTAATATAATTGAAATAGTTCTGCTCTATATTAATAATGCATAGTATTGTGTATTATTGTAATGTGCCAAGTAAATGCATTTTTATTTACTTTGAAATTACTGCCTCTAGTACCACTTTCTCTTTGTAGAATGAACATCATAAAAATATTGAGGCACATGTATATGTATGGCTAAAAGTGAAAGTGTTAGTCATGTCCAATTGCTAAATTGTACATATATTTATGAAATATGTAAAATTTTTCTTGTTTACTAAATTTAATTGTAAAGAAAGTGTTAATCACTCAGTCATGTCCAACTCTTTGCCACCCCTTAGACTGTGGCCTTCCAAGCTCCTCTGTCAATGGAATTCTCCAGGAAGGAATACTGGAGTGGGTAGCCATTCCCTTCTCCCATTGTGACCCTGGTAATCGAATCCGGTCTCCTGCATTGCAGGAAGATTCTTTACCATCTGAGCCTTGTAATTTACATAAAAAATCTTCATTCATTATTCCACTGGCCTAATGCTTTGTATGTTTTTTTTATATTTTTGAGTATAGTTGATTTACAATGTTGTGTTAGTTTCAGGTGTATAGTAAGTTGAATATCTATACATACATCCACTCTCTTTTAGATTCTTTTCTCATATAGGTCACTATAGAGCATTGAGTAGAATTCCCTGTGGTATGTAGTCGGTCCTTATTGGTTATCTATTTTATATATTTTCACTGTTTCAATTTCAAATTCCCAACTGTAATGCAAATAATGATATAATATTCTTCTTAGATAAAGTACACTACTACATAACATTGAATCCATCATCTAGAACCAGATATACTAAAATATTTAAAATTTCAATTTCTAAAGTTTATTTTTGTTAAGATATAATTGACACACATTATATTAGTTTTAGTTTTGCAACACAGTGATTAGATATTGTGTATGTTGCAAAACGATCACCATAGTCTAGTTAATATCAATCACTTAACATAATTACACATTTTTTCTTATGATAAGAATTTTTAAAATGCACTCTCCTGGAATCAAATATGCAGTGCAGTATTATTAATTATAGTTGCCATGCTGTACATTATATCCCCATGACATTTATTTTATAGCTGGAAACTTGTAACTTTGTCTCCCTTCACCTGTTTTTGCCCCGTCTCCAAACCCTAACTCTGGCAACCACCAATAAACTTGAACTGTTTTAAATTCTGCATAAACATAGTTATTTTTATGAATATTAAGTGTTTATTATCTTGATAATTTGTTTTTCATAAATATATGAAGAAGAAATGTCCAAATCTCATATGATAACACTTTGGGCCCCAAACTATCTTACCATATTGCTTTCTGTGGTATCCAAGAGTGATTGATGGTCAGTACTAAACTTTTAATGGGATAATGAAACTCCACTGCTAAAGTGAAAGTGAAAGTGGCTTAGTCGTGTCCAACTCTTTGTGATCCCATGGAATAGTCCATGAAATTCTCCAGGCCAGAATACTGGAGGGGGTAGCCTTTCCCTTCACCAGGGGATCTTCCCAAGCCAGGGATCAAACCCAGGTCTCCCACATTGCAGGCAGATTCTTTACCAGCTGAACCACCAGAGAAGCCCAAGAATACTGTAGAGGGTATCTACTGTAGATAGGCTTATCCTTTCTCCAGGGGATCTTCCTGACCCAGGAATCGAACCAGGATCTCCTGCATCACAGGTGGATGCTTTACCATAGTATATATGAGCTATAACATAGTATCTATTTCTATTTCCATTTATTTTCTACAATTTCATTTTCTTTTGTTACTGACAATAGTATTGCTACCTATATTTGATTAACAAGAAAATTTATTCTGAATTTAAATATATATCTATATTAGGTATTTTCAAGTTATTTGACAATATTTTTCAACTCTTCTAACTTGCATTTTGATGTATATGATTTCACTGAATAGGAATTTTAAATAGTCATAGGCCTGTACTTGTAAATATTTCTCTGTATCAGAACTTTATTGGTTTAAAAAACAAAATAAATAACCTGGTAGCAAATTTCTGACCAGGAATTTCTGTGCCTTTAAATCTGACATATGAATGTGATGGGCTCAGTGGTAAAGAATCTGCCTGCCAATGCAGGAGACCTGGATTCTACACCTGGGTTGTGAAGACTCCCTGGAGAAGGAAAAGGCAACCCACTCCAGTATTCTTGTCTGGGAAATTCCATGGACAGAGGAGCCTGGTGTACTGCAGTCTATGGGGTCACAAAGGATTGGACACGACTTAGTGACTAAACAGCTATAACAACGAATGGATGTGATGCATGAGTAATGATTACAAATTTGTTGTTCTTTTTCATAAACACTGCTATACTTTCCTTAGTTATGTATTGTCTATTTTCAATTAATTACTGATTAAGACTATTATAAAAGTGAGTTTCTCATAATTTATATATGAATGCTACCATGCATATAATATGTACACTTTATTTTAAAAATGCATTAACTATAAAAATAGTTTATTATCTAAATGATTATTAAAAATAAAATTTTTAAAGACATGTATTGTGTTGACAAAGCAAATCCAATGTCACTTAGCTTGGCATGCTATTCATATGGATTCATATAAACTCATTGGATGTTGAAATGACAGAGACCTATATTCTCTACTGGTACCTATATATATTTTTCAGATGTTTCCTATGGGAAGTCAGAGTATAGATTTTATATGTAGTACACTTTTAGTATGAAGACAAAGAGTTGGAAATTAGAATGTTTTAGGGTGTGTTCCTTGTTGTTGCTTCATTTGCTATTATAATATCTTGGGAGCAGGCATAAAAGGAAATAAGGGAGAGAATACATAAATTCAGGAAATGCAGCACTGCAAGAGACAACTACTTCTTAACTCCAAAGGGAGATAAGCCAGAGTAAGATGTTTAACAAGAAAAGTTCAATTCTGCCTTGAGGCAAAGATGAGACTGACAAAGCTACTGGGAAATCTCAGAATTCTCAGTGTCAAATCAACTGAGGGTTTGACATCTGTGATGGTTAATCTTATGTGACAACCTATCTGGTCCATGAAGTGCCCAGATATTTGATCAAACACGACTCTGGGTATTCTTGTAAGGGTGATTTTGGATAAGATTAATATTTAAAATATAGACTGAGTAAAGAAGATTGCCCTCCTTCATGCACATGACCCTCATCCAATCAGTTGAATGCCTAAAGGAACAAGAAACTTGACCCTTTCTCAAATAAGAGAGTTCTTCTTACCTGATTACCTTCTAATCGGGGCATCAATTTTTTTCCTGCCTTTGGATTTGAACTGAATTGTGGGTTCTTTTTGTTTCTCAAGCTGCCCACATTCATATGTGAATTATATCATAGGATCTCCTGGTTCTGACCTCTGAACTAGTATTGGAACTAAACCATTGGCTGTTCTGGATCCTTAGCTTGTTGGCTGCCAACTCATCTGAAGATCTTGAGGCCTGCCAATACTTCCAGCTTCCATAATCATATGAACTAATTCCTTATAATAAATCTCTCTCTCATTCTCTCTCTCTAGATAGATCCAGATAGATAGATCCAGATATACATATATAGATATATCACTACATCCATTCATATATATATATAGTGAGACAATATATATCATATGACTAATACACCTAATACACTACTTAATCACTTCAGTAGGAAATAATTTTCAAAGAAAATAGACTGAAGCTTTTAATTTCTTCTACTACTTGATAGATTCAAAGTGCAAGCAGTTTATGTTGTTTTTCCGCCACCCAGTCATGTCTGACTCTTCGCAATCCCATGGACTGCAGCACACCAAGCAATTTACGTGAATAGAGAAGTATGGATACATGAAACCAATGGTTCTAGATGGCACAGTAGAAAGAGATAAAAAATGAAATTTCAATTAGAAAATGGGTCTATTTCACTATTTACATCATCCCACCTAGGAACTGATGGCATTTTGACAGTGGAGAAAAAGTAAAAGGGGAAGAAAAAGTGAGTGTGAAGGGAATGACTATAATTTTCTGATTATCCAAAAGATTTTTTAAAAAGCTATAAAGCTTTTGGATAATCAGAAAGTTTTTCTTTTAACACCTTGTAGAATGTATTGATAATAAGAGTTTTAAAGGTTTCCGGTTTAAAACATGTTTAAAACACAATGCAGGAGTATTTCTGACTTAGCATGACATGATCTATGTAAAAGGTGAGAAAACTATATAAAGATGCTGACAATCATGTCTTCCTCATTAATTATCTATGAGACTGTGAAAAGATATTTAATTTTTGTGTGTCTGACTTAGCAGATCTATAAAGGTAAGGAAATGAGATTAATTATTCATGCTTTCTGCTTCTGTTTTATGTATAAATTAATATTTTTATTGCTGGACACTATTCTACTTGTCACTATATCATTGATTGTTTATCCATGTATCCGTCTCCTGCTCATGAACTTTTAGATGATTTCTAAATTTTTGTTATTTTATTTTTTATGCATATATTTTAAATATAAAATGTGAATACATTTTATCACATTTACTGTAATAAGAGAGGATTCTGCACTGACAGAGTTATAATATTGTCTCTAAATGGAAAGCAAGAAAGGATATTTAAATTATTCTAGGGCCTCAGCTGGTTGATTTTAAATCTGGTTTTGCAAGGCAAAAAATTAAAAGAGATTATGCAAAGTCTGTGACATAATAACTTTGGAATAATGGGCAGAAGAGAAAGTCTTGAAGCAAGTCCTGATGGGCAAAGTTGATCAAGAACATCTAGATGTGCTGACTATTTAATCCAGCAAAACCATATGTTGATCAAAGTACAGTTTATCACACTGACAATAGTAAAGTTGGATAGCAAATTAACCATCTTACTGGGTAAGATTTCAAAATGGAAAATGAGGACAACATGTTGTTAAAGATTTGGAACTTGGCCTAGGTTGTTTTTAGATCTTTGGAGTAATGCAAGACAAAGAAATTGTTATAACTGAGTAGAGTTTATCACATCATAGCTTTGGGTTTGTGCATGAAATAAGGAGAGGAGCTTGAAGCAAGTCATGACTAGCAAATTGTTATTCTTGATAAGTAAGTTATCTAGTAGATTGATGTGTGTTTTCTATATCCCCCCCAAAGGTATATTGGGGGCTTCCCAGGTGGTGCTAGTGGTAAAGATCCTACCTGCCAATGCAGGAGACATAAGAGACTCAGGTTTGATCCCTGGGTTGGGAAGATCCCTTGGAAAAGGTAATAGTAACCCACTCCAGTATTCTTGCCTAGAGAATCCCATGGACAGAGGAGCATGGTGGGCTACAGTCCATGGGGTTGCAAAGAGTTGGACACAGCTGAAACAACTTAGCACTTTAGCATTAAAAGGTGTATTAAAGTCCTAACACCCAGTATCTGTTAAAGTAAGTTCGTTTGAAAACAGTCTTTACAGATGTAATTAGTTCAAATTAAGTCATATTGGATTAAAGTAGATCTTAATCTAATTACTGGCACTTTTATAGAAAGAAAGAACAGAGACTCCCAGAGAGAGCACCATATGACAAATTAAGGCAGAAATTGGCATAAAATATCTTCAACAAGCAACATCAAGGATTTCCTTCAACCACCAGAAAGTTGAGTCAAGGAAGGATCCTTCTCTGGAAACTTCAGAAGGATCATGGTCCTATTTGATTTTGGACTCTGGCCTCCAACACTTTGAGACAATAGATTTGTGAGGTTTAAAGTCACTCAGTTTGTGGCACTTCATTATAGCAGCCCCAGGAAGCTAGCACATTAATTCACAGTCTTATTTTCTAGGAGGAGCTATATTTTGGAAAAAGTAGGTAATTTTTCTCAGTTCCAGCACTTTTTAATACAGGGGTGGAGGAGTATGTCAACGCCCATATTGTTTAACACAGAGGAGAGTTAATAATGTTAGTTCCAGTTCTCAGTTATTCTACTTTCTCTTCACAATCAAAATGTAATTTGCTTTATGACAAAATAGCATGTCCATAAATCAAGCACATAAGGACATATTTACAACATATCTATATGTATATATACATATATGCATATACACATCTATTTTATATTGCATAATAAGTATATGTAATAGATAGATTTATTTAGATAAAGTTCATTCAAAAACCCAAAATATTTACTTGAAATAGCCATAATATTAAAAGTAGGTTAGGGTAATGCTATTTGATTTATCTAAACAGATTTATTTTATTTCCACAGACACAGGATAATTTATTAAAGAAAAATAAACATATGTCACTAGAAAAGAAGGCCTAATTTTTAATATACATCCACTTCTGAAACAATTGGACAGAATATATTCACTTTGTACTTGTAGTATTCAGGTATAATAACAAATTATTGCTCAGATATAAAACTGAAAGTGATTGGTACCTGACTCAAAATCAGCCACTGAGAAGCTTGAGAGTTCCAAAAATAAAGTCTGTTTTCAACATTCTCTCTAATGGGAGCACTTTCTGGTAGATTCATTGGTAACAGCAAGCACAGAAAGTAAATAGTATAGATTCCAATGAAATGCAAGAGAAAATCAGGATGAAGCAACTACGATATTGGGTAAAATTATTATTTATTTTTGTCCCGATAAGGAAATGGACAGATGATAAATCACCAATTTGCTCTTAGGGAAGATTACTAGAGTAGGGAAATGAATTAGTGTGTGTCCTTAGGGAAGCAAAGCAAAGTTATATATGAAATGTATTATTCCAGTTTCTATATTAGGGACTTAATCTGTGTGGCATAGGAATGTGCTGTTTTGTTCTCTTTCTCCCAAACTGTCTGTCTCTCACTTTCGGTTCATTATGTAATGATTCAGTTACTCAATATATGTGATGATGTTTCTTATGCTTTTGCCAAGGAGAAGGAAATTTCTCCTCTTTTTCTCAGTTCTTTTGCTTGGTCTAATAATTAAATTGATACAGCACAGATGAATAGAAGGAAAAATATATTATTCATAGATATGCAGGCCTTACAGAAGTGGGACCTAAGAGATGAAGCTTTAATGCCTTTTACACACACACACACACACACAAAGAACTTGTGAGGAATTGATTGAACAAAGAAGTTTAGGCTTTGGTGCTCAAATAGTGAAGAATCTAAGCAGGGTTTGAGCTTGGGGTAGCAAATTAGTAAAGAAATAGCAAAGCTTATTTGTACAAGCTTCTTGGCCCTGAATTCCCTATTTCTGGAGATAAGTACTGTTATTTATTTATTTATTTATTTTTTCCCTCCTGGTACAGGGAGGGGCTGTTTAACATGGGCTATTTATTTTCTGCTTTCTGGGAGACAGAGAGGAGGAGGATCAGAGTGTTCTTTCTACATTGAATCTTTTCTCAAGTAACCTTAATTCAAAACAGTCAATATGCCACTGTGGAATATTTTGAAGTGGGCTGCTCTGAACCCCTACCCTTGTAAATAGAGGAGCCGAATAAGAATACAGTTGTAAGCAACTGTCAGATTTAGGGATGTGTGGAAATTTTAGACTGTATGAAAACAGTAAATATAAATCCTTGGACATATAGTGAATTTTAGTGAATCAAATCATGTTTTATCAAAGTTCCAAAGGTTTGATTGATTTATTAGAATTGAAGGCTGATTCTAAAAAATAACATAGTTATATACTGGAAATAAATAGAATAGTGATATTACAGTGGGATTTATATTTCATATCTATGTTTTCTTGAAGAAAACACAACAAAGAAACAAATTTAAAAAAATACGTAGTTGCATTTCAACTTTGAAGAAATGATGGATGGGAAAGAGAAAGGATGGGATGGCAGATGATGACAGCATGTGAGAAGATTGATTTATACTAATTTTGGAAATTGAGAGTAAATGAATCTTGCAGTAGTCTTGGCTGGAATAAAGTTTGAATTAAACCTCAATACTCTTGAGCTTTTAAAATGACTCATTCAAAAAAATAAAATAACAAAATAAAATGACTCATTCAATGACCCATAGGTCTGTACTAGCTTTTCTGTCCTCGCTTTTCTGTCCTCCACAGCCTGATCCAACTCCTCTCCTCCTTCTGCACCTTTCATAGTATTCAACAGACTGACCTGTATGACCTTTATCAACAGGGTTTCTTTTCTCCTGGCTTTGCATTAATTTTGGCCAATGGAGAGCCCTGAACAGTAATCAGAAAACATATGAGTCCATTATGTTTCCCTTCATTTTAGTTCTTACAACTGTATTCTTATGCCATCAGGAGCTGAATGTATCACCACCCTGGAAAAGGACCTTTCCACACACTCATTTCTCACATTCATTAACCACTCTTTGTTTTGATTTTCCAGACTTAAGGATAGTAATTTGTGCTATAACTAGCCTTAGAATACTGTAGGGCTTCCCTGGTGGCTAAGACAGTAAAAAATCTGCACAAAATGCAGGAAGCCTGGGTTTGATCCCTGCGTTGGGAAGATCTCTTGGAGAATGGAATAGCAACCTACTCCAGTATTCTTGCCTGGAAAATCTCCATGGGCAGAGGGGCCTGGCAGACCACAGTCCATGGGGTCACAAAGAGTTGGAAACAACTTAGCGACTAACACCCCCCCCCCCCACAACACACACACACAAGATACTGTACTGTTTCAGTTCTCCTACATTCTATCCACATAACTGTAAATACTACCTTTCTTAATTTTTTTTAATTTCCTATGTTTTTTTTAAACTTTTTGTTTTATATTGGATTATAGTGGTTAACAATGTTGTGTCTACCTTTCTTAATTTATTTTCTCAACTTTTTTGTTTCCCAAATTACTTGATTAATAATTGACAAATATATAAGGTTGAAGTAGACAATATAATGGTGTTGTTCAATTACTCATTCGTGTCCAACTCTTTACAACCTCATGGACTGCAGCATGCCAGGCTTCCCTGTCCTTCACTTTCTCCCAGAGTTTGCTCAGACTCATGTCCATTAAGTCAATGATGCCATTCAACTATGCCATCCTCTGTCACCTTCTTCTCCCCCTGCCCTCAATCTTTCCTGCTGTCAGGGTCTTTTCCAATGGGTCCGCTCTTAACATCAGATGGGCGAAGTTTTGGAACTTCAGTTTCAGCATCAGACCTTCCAATAAATATTCAGGGTTGATTTCCTTTAGGATTGACTGGTTTTATTTCCTTGCCATCCAACGGAATCTCAAGAATCTTCTCCAGCACCACAATTTGAAAGCATCAGTTCTTTGGCACTCAGCCTTCTTTATGGCCCAATTTTCAAGATCAAGATAGTGAACACATCTTTCATCATATTTGGTTAACTTTTGTGGGTGTGTGTGTGTGTAGTGAAAATGATTAAGTAACTTCTGAGTATACAATATTGCATTAATAGCTAGAGTTGCCATGTGGTACATTAGATCCTCCAAACTTCATAATTAGCTGCTTCTTTCTGGATCCTGAGTTAGAGTCTTGAGCCATTTAGTTATCATTTCATGGAAATTTTGGTGTTTTTCCTCAAAGGAATAATAAATTTAAAAGGCAATAAGTTTTTAAGACTGAACTGAAAAAATACAGGAAAACCAGATTTCCATGAAACATTTTTGTTGTAAATTTTATTTATAAGAAGTCTTATTTCAAATGTAAAGATATCACAAGTGCACATTTGTTTAGAAATAGAACATTATCTTCTCTAATAATCCTAGATTAGGTGGGTGAAAGTTTATTCAGAAATATTTACTTTCCTTCCCAAACTACCTTTCTCTTCCTACCAACTACATTTTTTACCACTGCTTTATGGGCTTAAGAGACACTTCTAGACCCAACCAAGAGGCCCATATATTTTTACACTTTATACATAGATTTTACCTCTGTATACATAGCAAATAAAAAAATATGATTCCCATTCAGGAAATTAAGATCCGGACACTATGTAAACTGCATAGTATGTTCATTTTATACATACAAGAGCAAATAAAGTGATTGCAAAATTGAAAAAAAAAAAAGAAACAAAATAAAGATATCTGAGAACTAGGAATAAAACAAGAGCATTAAACACGGGCTCAACCCTGTTATCACCTTAGCAGTGGATTTACAAGGGGTCAATGACTACTAAGGTCAGTAGTCTGACCTTAGTAGGGTGACAAGAACCAAAATCATCTCAAATGAAATGGGTGACTAGAGTAAGAATCACTGCAAAGATGTGTAGTTTATTGTTGCTTAACAATATGCTACTGGAGATCAGTGGAGAAATAACTCCAGAAAGAATGAAGGGATGGAGCCAAAGCAAAAACAATACCCAGTTGTAGATGTGACTGGTGACAGAAGCAAGGTCCAATGCTGTAAAGAGCTATGGTTTTTTCCAGTGGTCATGTATAGATGTGAGAGTTGGACTGTGAAGAAAGTTGAGCACTGAAAAATTGATGCTTTTGAACTGTGGTGCTGGAGAAGACTCTTGAGAGTCCCTTGGACTGCAAGGAGATCCAACCAGTCCATCCTAAAGGAGATCAGTCCTGGGTGTTCATTGGAAGGAATGATGCTGAAGCTGAAACTCCAACACTTTGGCCACCTCATGCGAAGAGTTGACTCATTGGAAAAGACCCTGATGCTGGGAGGGATTGGGGGCAGGAGGAGAAGGGGATGACAGAAGATGAGATGGCTGGATGGCATCACCGGCTCAATGGACATGAGTTTGAGTAAACTCTGGGAGTTGGTGATGGACAGCCAGGCCTGGCGTGCTGCGACTCATGGGGTCACGGAGAGTTGGACACGACTGAGCTACTGAACTGAACTGAACTGAACAAAGGCATGTTTTGATATCCAAACTACGGAGCCAACTGAGCTGATAACAGCTGGATCATTTCAGTATAATATATGCACCAAAGGAAATACTAAAGAAAAATGATAAAATTAAACAGTTGATGCCAAATTTTCATTTGTGTTAATTTACCAACATGCTTTGCTTAATAAATTTAACATACAATGACTTAGATCACATAGTTACAAAATTTCAGAACTAAAAAGGCTATGAGCAATTGTTACAAATATATTTTCAAGACCTCATAGGTAATTAATAAAGAAGAAACAACTGCAAGTGTTTTGCTTCAGTTTTCCCATCTTTTGCATCGATCATCTTGTGCTTTCTTTAATTAACTCTGTAAGTGTAGATACTTACATGAGACTTTTCTCACTTCCATAGTCCAGCTGTTTTTACTCACCAACACTTTGTGCAGGAAATTTGCCTGATCTGTCCTAAAGTTTTGATAAAGTATCAGTGAAATAAATATTTCAAAAGTTTAAACAATCAAGTTTTGGGTTTTTTTTTTTTTGAGAATGTAGGATGTAAAAATGGGTCAGCTTAAAAATAGCTCATTAAAAATATTTACTTGTCCATTGCTTATTTACTTATCAAAAAATGTGTAAAGTACTTATTATGCACCTGATACAGATTCAGATGCTGTTGACAAAAATATTGAAGACAGAAATTTAGAAATAAGATAACTTCAGATAGTGATAAGTGAATTAAAGAAATTAAAATGTTAATGAACCTGAGCAAAATCAAAGTCAAGGAATCCTAGTTCATCAGGTAAAACATCTCTTGTGCTATGACAATTGAGTCCTCTATGTGTTCACTTGTGTCTGACTGTTTGCGACCTCAGGTACTGTAGCCTGCCAGACTCCTCTGTCTATGGGTTTCTCCACTCAAGAATACCAGAGTGGGGGTACCATTTCCTACTCCAGGGGACGTTAGCCACCCAGGGGATTGAAACGACTTCTCTAATGTCTCTTGCATTGGCAGGTGGGTTCTTCATCACTAGCACCACCAATAGAGCAGGGATATACTTGGTGGGATAGTCCAAGTCAAAAGATTAAAATAACAATATCTCTTTCCTGAATAAAAAGAAAAGTAAGAACAAGTGCAGGGACAAAAACTTTGTGTAACCTGAGAATAGCAGTACAGACTTTGGGTGTAGCAAAATTGAGAATAAAGATTATTTCATGTAGGAAATTGTAGACTATGTTAAGCTTATATGGATAGTATTCAAAGTACTAAATCTTTCAAATTTTATTTTATTGCTTTTTTTTTTTTAAATAAGAGTTGAAGAACACGTGATTGGGGGGTTAAAGATTGCTCTCTTGCACGTCTTGAAAAAAATTCAGACAGTACAAGAGAAAGCAATTATCAATAACTTAAATATTCTGAGGTATACAAATGGTCGAGAAACTCCTGAAAAGTTGAATTGTTGTATTAGTCATCAAGAGGATGCAAATTGTGGTGACTATGGCATGGCCAGTATTCAGAAACAAGGCATTTGGGAGTGTAAATGAGTACAGTAAGTTTGCAAAATGACTAGTATCCATTTAAAGTTCACATTTGTATATAATCTGCATGTGTGCATGCTAAATGGCTTCAGTTGTGGTCGACTCTTTGCGACCCTATGGGCCATAGCCCACCAGGCTCCTCTGTCCATGGGATTCTCCAGGCAAGAATACTCGATTAGGTTGCCGTGCTCTCTTCCAGAAGATCTTCCTGATCTAGGTAGTGAACCCACATCTTTTATATCTCCTACATTGGCAGTCAGATTCTTCACCATTAGCACCACCTGGGAAGACCATATGTATAATCCACACCTTTGCCAAATAATCCTTCTAGGTAACACTCCACAAGAATACATAGACCAGTGGATATATTCAAGAATGCTCAAAACAGTCCTACTTATAATATTTATAATAGACTTCACTGGGAACTACTTTAGTGTTCATCAATAGAGAACAGACACCTATATTATGTTTTAATGACAAAATGAGAATGAATAAACTATTAACACATCTGGCACTTTTGGATGGCTTTCACAAACAATGTTGAGTGAAAGAAGGCACACGGAATGGCCCGTTTTCATTCACATAAGGTTCAAAAAGGGGCAAAGTGAACTTATGCTGATAGACATGGGGGAATCTTTTGGTCACTGGATAATGACTATTTCTGCAGTCATTTTATATTGTATTTGTTGATATGGGAGGTTGCTATATGGGAATATACAGTTTAAAAGTTCATCAATTTGTGCTCCAATTTTGTGTGTTTTCTTTTCTAATGGCCAAGAAATAACATTAGGATTTCTAGATGGTAACGGACTTTATGTGGAGTCAAAAGAAGACATGGCTGAAATTAGGAATAATAATGGTTGCTTACACTAGAAGTGGGAGTGGGTGAGATTGTTTCATTCATTGTATATTCTGGAGGGGCAACATTTTTGTAACAGGTTAACTATAATTATTTGTAAAACTGAGTTCAGGTCTTATTTCTAGATAGGTATAAATGATGTCTCAGGAATAAAATAAAGGACATAAGGATGGAAACTAAAGTTACAGCATTTTATTTATGATATGTCAACAAAACATATCTGAATTTTCTTTCAAAAAGTCCATCTTTTTAATTATCTATGGTATTAGAAATAACATTATACTTCCTAGTTTGGTCCATAATTTCATAAAAACAAAATGGTTTCTTTTACACAGTAACCAGCTTAAGAAGATTATCATTCTAAATTATCTCTCCCTTCTTCAATATGGCATTTTAACTGGTCTTAGCATCTTCTTTATGAATTGTCCTCCAAATGGGGCTATTTAATATAGCTCGAAAGTCCAGACATTCCACATTAGGAACAAAGGAGTCAGGAATGATAGTTTAGGTAATGATCTGTAGTCCTGCCAAGTGCCATGTCACAGAAAATCCCGAAACATGGTATTGGAATGTTAATAGAATCTTAGTAGTTTCCTTTCCCTTCACTAATCTCTGTCCACATGAAATAAGCCCTTCAGTGTATCTGAGTCAGTTTTTATTCATAAAACAGACTTCGTGCCTTCAAAAAACATAAATTCAGGGGAAGATAATATGTATAATTATGGCTGATTAGTGCAAAAAGATAGGACATTGAAAGATTAACTCTCCAGGATGGTAGGTGCCCAACATACTGGAGATCAGTGGAGAAATAACTTCAGAAAGAACAAAGACATGGAGCCAAAGCAAAAACAATACCCAGTTGTGAATGTGACTGGCGATGGAAGTAAAGTCCGATGCTATAAACAGCATAAGAACCTGGAATGTTAGCTCCATGAATCAGGGCAAATTGGAAGTGGTCAAACAGGAGATGGCAAGAGTGGGACATCAACATTTTAGGAAGCAGTGACCTAAAATGGACTGAAATGGGTGAATTTAAATCAGAAAACTGCTATATCTACTACTGTGGACAAGAATCCCTTAGAAGAAATGGAGTAGCCATCATAGTCAACAAAAGAGTCTGGAATGCAGTACTTGGATGCAATCTCAAAAATGACAGAATGATCTCTGTTTGTTTCCAAGGCAAACCAGTCAATATCAGAGAAATCCAAGTCTATGGCATGACCAGTAATGCTGAAGAAGCTGAAGTTGAATGGTTCTATGAAGACCTACAGATATTCTACAACTAACACACAAAAAAAGATGTCCTTTCATTAGAGGAGACTGGAATGCAAAAGTAGGAAGTCAAGAAATACCTGGAATAACAGTCAAATTTGTCCTTGGAGTACAGAATGAAACAGAGCAAAGGCTAATAGAGCTTTGCCAAGAGAAAGCACTGGTCATAGCAAACACCCTCTTTGAACAACAGAAGAGAAGACTCTACATGTGGACATCACCAGATGGTCAATACCAACATCAGACTGATTATATAACTTGCAGTCAAATATGGAAAAGCTCTATACAGGCTGCAAAAACAAAACTGGCGAATTACTGTGGCTCAGATCATGAACTCGTTATTGCCAAATTCAGACTTAAATTAAAGAAAGTAGGGAAAACCATTAGACCATTCAGGTATGACCTAAATCAAATATCTTCTGATTATATAGTGAAAGTGGCAAATAGCTTCAAGGGATTAGATCTGATAGACAGAGTGCCTGAAGAACTATAGATGATTCATGAAATTGTACAGGAGTCAGTGATCAAGACCATCACCAAGAAAAAGAAATGCAAAAATGTTAAATGGTTGTCTGAGGAGGCCTTAAAAGTAGCTGAGAAAAGAAGAGAAGCTAAAGACAAAGGAGAAGAGGAAAGATATACCCATTTGAATGCATAGTTCCACATAATAGCAAGGAGAGATAAGAAAGTCTTCCTCAGTGATCAATGCAAAGAAATAGAGGAAAACAATAGAATGGGAAAGGCTAGAGATCTCTTCAAGAAAATTAGACATACCAAGGGAACATTTCATGTCAAGATGGGCTCAATAAAGGACAGAAACGGTATGGGCCTAACAAAAGGAGAAGATATTAGGAAGAGGTGGCAAGAATACACAGAAGAACTGTATAAATAAGATTGTCACAACCCAGAAAATCACGATAGTGTGATCACTCACCTAGAGCCAGACATCCTGAAATGTGAAGTCAAGTGGACCTTAGGAAGCATCACTATGAACAAAGCTAGTGGAGGTGATGGAATTCCAGTTGAGCTGTTTCAAATCCTAAAAGATGATTCTATGAAAGTGCTGCACTCAATATGTCAGCAAATTTGGAAAACTCAGCAGTGGCCACAGGACTGGAAAAGGCCAGTTTTCATTCCAATCTCAAAGGAAAGCAATGCCAAAGAACACTAAAGATACTGCACAATTGCACTCATCTCACATGCTAGCAAAGTAATGTCAAAATTCTCCAAGCCAGGCTTCAACAATATGTGTACTGTGGACTTCCACATGTTCAAGATGGGTTTAGAAAAAGCAGAGGAGCCAGGGTTCAAATTGCCAACATCCATTGGATATTTGATAAAGCAAGAGAGTTCCAGAAAAATATCTACTTCTGTTTTACTGACTATGCCAAAGACTTTGACTGTGTGGATCACAACAAACTGTGGAAAATTCTGCAAGAGATGAGAATTCCAGACCACCTGACCTGTCTCCTGAGAAATCTGTATGCACGTCAAGAAGCAACAGTTAGAATTGGACATGGAACAACAGATGCGTTCCAAATCAGGAAAGGATTACTCCAAGCCTGTATATTGTCACCCTGCTTATTTAACTTATATGCAGAGTACATCTTGAGAAATGCTGGACTGGATGAAGCACAAGCTGGAATCAAGATTATCGGGAGAAATATCAATAACCTCAGATATGCAGATAACATGGCCCTTATGGCAGAAAGTGAACAACTAAAAAGCCTATTGATGAAAGTGAAGGAGGAGAGAGAAGAAGTTGACTGAAAACTCAACATTCAAAAAACTAAGATCATGGCATCTGGTTCCATCACTTCATGGCAAATAGATGGGGAAACAATGGAAACAGTGACAATATTTACTTTTTGGGCACCAAAATCATTGCAGATGGTGACTGCAGCCATGAAATTAAAAGATGCTTGCTCCTTGGATGAAAAGTTATGACCAACCTAGACAGCATATTAAAAAGCAGAGACATTACTTTGCCAACAAAGGTCCTTCTAGTCAAAGCCTTGGTTTTTTCATTAGTCATGCACGGATGTGAGAGTTGGACTATAAAGAAAGCTGAGCACTGAAGAATTGATGCTTTTGAACTATAGTGTTGGATAAGACTCTTGAGAGTCCCTTGGACTGCAAGGAGATCCAACCAGTCCATCCTAAAGGAAATCAGTCCTACATATTCATTGGAAGGACTGATGCCGAAGTTGAAACTCCAGTACTTTAGCCACCTGATGCAAAGAACTGACTCATTTTAAAGACCCTGATGCTGGGAATAATTGAAGATGAGAGGAGAAGGGGACAACAGAGGAGGAGGTGGTTGGATGGCACCACCGACTCAATGGAGATGAGTTTGAGTAGGCTCTGGGAGTTGGTGATGGACAGGGAAGCCTGTTGTGCTGCAGTCAATGGGGTCGCAAAGAGTCGGAAATGACTGAGCAACTATACCGAACTGAATTGAACTCATGGCAGACATCATCACAACAGTGTAAAGCAATTTTCCTCCAATTAAAAAATAAATTTAAAAAAAACAGTTCATTAATTCAAAGTTTCTCTGGGCAAGATATCTAGGCACGATGTGGCTGGTTCTCTAAAAATCGGCAAAGAAGGTGTCACTCAGGGCCGGGTTACTATCTCAAGGCTCTATGGAGAGAAATCTGTTCCATGCTTACATGTGTTTTTTGTACCATTCTTTTTTTTTGAGGCTTTGGAAACAAGAGCTTTAGTTTCTTGCTGGCCATAAGCTAGAGGCTACTCTCAGTTATTTGTCATGTAGACCTTCCAGTGAGGCTCATTGCTTCATCAAGGCAAGCAAGAGAGCGTGAGGTTCTGACAAAATGGGTACTACAGTCCTATGTAAATTAATCACTTGATCCTTCCCAACATCCTTTCATTTTGATATATTCTATTGGTTAGAAGCAAGTCACAGATCCTGCTCATATTCACATTGAGAGGATCACATAGGGGCTGGAACACATGGGAACTGTCATGAAGGTCACTCTAGAAAACTATTCATCCCAGTTCATCCTCTGATCTTCAATGATTCACACTTGTACCACACACAGATTGCACATGCCTTCTTCTTTCAAATGCTCACCAAGAATTTTAGTCCAATATACTGTCTGCTCAAAAATCCAGATCCCATCAGTGTTATCTGCTTGCTTATTGGCAATTAAATTTGGGGTATACTTCTAGTTCTTACTCTCTTGTCTTTGTCCCTTCTGGTTCTGTCAGTTTTTCTGTTGAAATAATTTTCTCAAAAACTCTGTGTATCCCCCAATGGAATCAATTGAGATTCATTCTTTTCACAAAATCCACATTAAGGGTTCATTTTGAGGAAAGCTCTTCCTTATCTTGACCTGGCTGAGCTGGTTAAGTGACATTACTCTTGCTTCCTAGAGATAATATGGTTTGACTGAGAGATTTTATGAGACACATCCTTAATCTCTTAAAAGGAAATTTTGCATGATTAAATATTCTCACATTTAAAATTTCTGATTATTTCAGAACAGTTTATACCATCATGCTCTTGCTATTTCTCTAGGTATGTTTTTGTGACTGTGCTCAAAAGCCATTTCTAAGTTCTAATACTCTTTCCCATTGTAAGAGGCTGAGACTGTCCCAAATTGTTACACCCTAGTATTTCTTATTTAACAGATCTTTATGAAATTTATCTTATTCTTCTTGAGTTTTACTATAAGCATGAAAAAAGTGGGGTCACAAAGAGTAGGAAACAACTTAGTGACTGAACGACAATGAAAAAGAATCCATTCTGCTTGGACATAACCTTAGCTAGGTCACCAAATTAATTAGACTCACTTTTTTACTTTCCAGAGTGTTACAGACAATAGCGTTCCGCTAAGGGTATTGGTGATGGATAGGGAGGCCTGGCGTGCTGCGATTCATGGGGTCACAAACAGTCAGACACGACTGAGCAATTGAACTGAACTGAACTGAAGGTTGCTAAAGATCTACAAGTGTATAAGTTTCATCATTTTTTGTTGTTGTTGTTCCAACACCATATTTTGTTTCCTCTGTAAGATGATCCAAGTTCAGGTTTGTATAGTCAGTGAGCCTTCACAATCTGCATCTTTAAAATACAGATTTCTAATAATCTATCTAATATGATTTAGGTTTTATCTATTAGAGTTTTCAAAATACTTCTAGCTTCCATCCATTGCCAATTTTCAGAGTCATTCCTAAAATTTGTAGGTATCTGTTATGGCACTACTTTACTTCTATGTATCAGAATCTATACTAGATTCATTTTACTCAGTACAAATTACTACATACTGAGGTACTTAAAACAGCACATTTACTTATAGTTTTTGAAGGCCATATGTCCAGATATGGCCTCTTTGCAAAGAGGCAATAAAAATATTGGTTTGGGATAAGTTTTCAACTGAAAGCTCAAATGGGGAGGAATCTGCTTACAAACATTCATTGCTGTTAAGAGTATTACATTTTGGCTTCTTCTGGAGGCCATCCTTTGTACCTAGAGGCCACCTTAAGTTCGTTACCATGTGGGTCTCCATTATGCCTATTTTCTTCCTAAAAGACTGGAAGGAAATGAAGCATGCCACCAAGATGAATGCTGCACTTACATGATGTAACTATATAGTCAAATATGCATAATCACTTATGTCCTATCAGCTTTGTCATATTCTATTGATTATAAGCAAGTAATAGCTCTAAAAACACTCAAGAAGTGGAGATCATGAATATAAGAGACTACCAAGAGGTGGTAATCATGGAGTCCATCCTAAGAATGAATCTACCAAAAGGTTCACCCTAAATATCTCCTTTAAACCCTGGTCTTGATATTTTCTTAGGGATACAAATTTTATATGTATTATTTACTTTAGTTCTTACAACAATGTCTAATCACATGTCATATTTTTCTTCTTTCACATGTGAGAAAATTTTGTTGTTCAGTTGCTAAGTCATATTTGACTCTTTGAGACCCTGTGGACTTGCAGCACACCAGGTCCCTCTGTCCTTCATTATCTCCCAGAGTTTACTCAAACTTAGGTCCATTGAATCAGTGATACCATCCAATCATCTCATCCTCTGCCACCCTTTTCTCTTCCTGCCCTCGATTTTTCCTAGCATCAGGGTCTTTTCCAATGATTTGGCCCTTGGCATCATGTGGCCAAAGTACTGGAGCTTCAGCTTCCACATCAGTCCTTCCAATAAATATTCAGGATTGATTTCCTTTAGGATAGACTGGTTTGATCTCTTTGTTGTCCAAGGGAGTCTCATGAGTCTTCTCCGGCACCACATGTGCTAATGGTAATACAAAGAGAATGTGATCATTTCTAATTTTGCATTTAGTAGAATGTTTTTGTAAGAATTTAAATTATAAAAATGAAGAAAGATGTAGCTAGGCTTATTCGGTGAGCTCAATGTACATTGCTCACATTGTTGTTATTGTTGTTCAGTTGTTAAGTCTTGTCCGACTGTTTGTGAACACAGGGACTGCAGCATGCCAGTCTTATTTGCCCTTCACTACCTCCCAGATTGTGGTTATACTATTCATGGAACATAAATGCTACATTATCTAATTCAATTGGTATTTAAGGTCTGAGATGAGATGTCCCTCATCGTTTTGTTCAGGTCTGATGCATTTGTATTTTATGTGTATGGTGAAAGGTCAAAACATAAGCTGGAAATGCTACATTTTTAAACAATAAAGTATCCCCCTCAGCACCCTTTATTGTCACACCTTTACAATTTTCAAATAACTTCCTTCTCTTTCCAGCTAAGATAATATAGTCTTCAGTATATTCTGATTCTTAGTACTATGGCAAGAATCAGACCCTGAATATAAGAATGCAGAGCTCATAGCCTTCCCACTTCTTTTATCTCCCAAAGAGCAGCATTTCGTTGATAAAATAGCAAAAATTCAAGAACAGCAGGCAAGCTTGAGTTCCTTCAAGATAAATAAAGCCTAACCAGAAGGACTGATCACAAAGTTCATGTCTTTGGCAGGTCCTCTCACTGATGGCAGCTACTTATGATTTTAGAGGAGCTCAGTACTATAAAGAACTGCTATAAATATTAATAGTAGTCTACCACTATAAATAGTATGGTCACTTGCCAAGTATAATCAATTATTCTGAGTTCTTACTGATATCAATGTTGCATATATTCTTTAAACTTTTTACCAAAGATAGAAAATTCATCAAAAATCTCATTCCTCTTCATTTATGTAAGATGTTCTCTTATGTTTGTGTGAGCTATGTTGCTTCAGTGGCATCCAGCTCTTTGTGACACTATGGACCACAGCCCGCGCGGCTCCCCTATCAGTAGGATTCTCTAGGCAAGAATGCTGGACTGGGTTGCCATGCTCCCCTTCAGGAGATCTTCCCGACCCAGAGATCCAACCAGGCATCTCTTATATCTCCTGCATTGGCAGGCAGATTCTTTATCACTCCTCTGTCCATGAAACAGAGGGGGCAGAAGGGCTACAGTCCATGGTGTCTCCAAGAGTCGGACAGGACTGAGCAACTTTCACTTCACTTCTCTACCACTAGTAGCACCTGGGAAGCCCCAAGATGGTCTGTTATTATCTACTAGATACAGAGGATGCATATCATATGAAATGTTGCAATATAATTTTATAATTTGCTTACCAATAAATAATGGTGGCTTGTATTTAAATGATTTAAATATTGGGTTGGCCAAAAAGGTCATCTGGGTTTTTCTGTAAGATCTCACAGAAAACCCTAAATGAACATTTTGGCTAACCCAATATATAATATATAGATTCATATTTTTTTCCACTGAATAAATATTACTTGTGTTTCTCTTATACATATATATATTATATATAATATATATATATGTATTACTGTACTAACAAAGTTTGGCAATCATCACCAGAACCTAAGTTTAGAACACTTTAATTACCTCAAGAGGAAACTCCTTTCTTTTAACAATCACTTCCTATTCCTATCAGTCTAAATCCTGCTGCTGCTGCTGCTGCTAAGTTGCTTCAGTCCACTAATTTATTTTCTGTTTTTAAAAATTTATCTATTCTGTATATTTCCTAAAAATGGAGCAATAAATGTGTGATCTTTTATCATTAACCTCTTTCAATTAAGATAATGTTATCAAACCCTGGTGACTCAGATGGCAAAGAATCTGTTTGCAATGTGGGAGACCTGTCTTTGATACCCTGGTTGGGAAGATCCCCTGCAGAAGGGAATGGCAACCCATTCCAGTATCCTTGCCTGGAGAATTTCATAGACAGAGGTTACAGTCCATGAGGTCACAAAAAATCGGACCCGACTGAGTGACTAACACTTTCACTTATCAAAACTTACCCGTATTTTATCGTGTGTTAGTAATTCATTCCTCTTAATTGTTGAATAATATTCCACTATAAGAATAAAAAACATTTTGCTTACTCAGGTATCAGTTGATGGGCATTTGTGTTATTTCTACCTATTTAACTTATACACAGAATATATCATGAGAAATACTGGGCTGGATGAAGCACAAACTGGAATCAAGATTGCTGGGAGAAATATCAGTAACCTCAGACAGGCACATGACACCACCCTTACGGCAGAAAGTGAAGAGGAATTAAAGAGCCTCTTGATGAAATTGAAAGAGGAGAGTGAAAAAGTTGGCTTAAAATTCAGCATTCCGAAAACTAAGATCATGGCATCCGGTCCCATCACTTCATGGCAAATAGATGGGGCAACAGTGGAAACGGTGGCTGAACAACTTTATTTGTGGGGGCTCCAAAAATCACTGCCGATGGTGACTGCAGCCATGAAATTAAAAGATGATTACTCCTTGGAAGGAAAGTTATGACCAACCTAGACAGCATATTAAAAAACAGAGACATTACTTTGCCAACAAATGTCTGTCCAGTCAAAGCTATGGTTTTTGCAGTAGTCATGTATGGATGTGAGAGTTGGACTATAAAGAAAGCTGAGCACCGAGGAATTGTGCTTTTGAACTGTGGTGTAGGAGAGGACTCTTGAGAGTCCCTTGGACTGCAAGGAGATCCAACCAGTCCATCCTAAAGGAAATCAGTCCGGAGTGTCCATTGGAAGGACTGATGTTGAAGCTGAAACTCCAATACTTTGGCCACCTGATGCGAAGAGCTGACTCATTTGAAAAGACCCTGATGCTGGAAAAGATTGAGGGCAGAAGAAGGAGATGCCAGAGTATGAGATGGTTGGACGGCATCATAGATTCAATGGACATGAGTTTGGGTAAACTCTGGGAGTTGGTGTTGGACAGAGAGGCCTGGTGTGCTGCATTTCATGGGGTCACAAAGAGTCAGACATGACTCAGCTACTGAACTGAACTATAATAGTCAAAGAATTCTGCTGTGAACTTCTATATAGAAAATTTTGTGTTAGCATATGTTTTTCACTTCTCTTGGACATATACTACTATAGACTGAATGTTTATATTCTGCCAAATTTATATGGTAAATTCTAATAATGCCCAGTGTGATGGTATTGGGGGGATAGAGCTTTTGTGAAGTGATTAGGTCATGAAAGGGGATCCCTAATGAATAGGATTAATGCCCTTATAAAAGAGGTCCCAAAAAACTCCATTATACTTTCTGCTATGTTAGGACAATGAGAAAATGCCCATCTGTGAACCAAAATGTAGGCTCTCATTAGACACTGAATATGCCTATACTTTGATCTTGGACATTCCCACCTCCAGAACTGTGAATAATAAATATCTGTTTTTCATAATATATTCAGTCTATCATATTTTTTAACAGGAGCCCAATTAAACTAATAAAGAAACTGGAACCAGGATTGGGATGATAAGCTACCCCTAGAGTCAGGTTGATTACACTGAACTATGTCCATCAGTGGAAGAGGTATTTTGTTTTTACTGAAAAGAACACATGCTCTGGATGTGGGTTTGCCATCCTCGCACACAGTGCTTCATCCAAAGCTCTCATTTTAAAATTTATAGATTATTTAATCCACTTTCATGGTATTCCATACAACATATTTTCAAATAAATGTACTCATTTTACAGCAACAACAAAAACAAGAATGGAAATGAACCCACGATCATGGAATTTACAGGTCTTTCCATGTTCCTTCAAAACACAATAAACTTCTAGAGACAGGAATAGAAAGAGAGATGCCTAGAGAAGCAGATGTGAATAAAAGATGCCAATCTACAAGTCAGGGGAGAACATTATACAGAAAAGATAAAATTTATCCATATATAAAAATGAATATGTAGCTAAAACACTTAGAAAAATATCATAATGGTATGCAAACCAAAATAAGCCTTGAGATTAATGAGTCAGAAAATTGAGGGACTACTTTCAGATATTAAATAAATTATAACTACATTTCAAATGTGTTGTTGTTTTTTTCATGTTCTGAACGCTGACTTAACCTCTCATTTCATAAGTTTTAAAGATGTATCTGCAAAGAAGTTAGAAGTTGTTTGTATTGAAAAAGATGTTAAGGTATCTATGAGTAAATTCTGAGATTCACAGGTAAATTATTCATGATTACTTCACCTAGATTGCCATCAGTATGTTCTTTAAGTTGTTTTGTACTCGCTGAACAAACATCAAGAATAAAATAAAGTTTGAAAATCACAGGGGGCAGAAAATACCCATATGTTTAACACACTGTTTAAGAACATGTTTAGAAATATTATGTTTAGATGCTGGCATATATTATTAAATCTTAAATAATAAGATTGCTATGCAATCATTTCCTTTTTTTTACAGTAGTGGAAATGAATAAAAACAGATTTAGCCTGTATTATGTCACCATTATTGCCCATTAGTGCTGCCTATGTATACTTTTCTAATGCATGAAATATCTTGAAAGAATTCTCACAAATATCTTAAATAAGATTCAAAGCTTACTCATTTTGCCTTATTTTTATAATGATTGTAAATGGAACAGATGGCAGCTTATTTGTGCTGCATTATGTTAGAAATAGCACATGGAACCAGTTAATTTGTGGTTGGATATCAAATTTAAGATAGAAAATGTTAAATTATTGATATAATTTGCTTATTTTTGTCTTTAAGACATAATAATTATAAATCCACTATTTGAAATATAAATGTGACACTAGAAAAGTTAGTTATAATCAAATAATGTCTAAGATATCTTATGTGTAAGTTCTACACTCATGACCATCATTTTAGTTAGAAAAAGGTATAAGGACTCAGGCTATTAGATTTTGCCAACCAAATCTATATAAATGCTATATAAAGAATGAATCCTATAAGCAAATTTGTTTCAGATTGCAATTCAAATAATGACATGAAAAGCTAAATATTTTTAATACTGTGCTCCTTTATGACCATGAATCAACCAAGTATGGTTCATGTTTTTTTATTGACAGAGTTGACCTTTCTGTAAAGATTGACAAAGGTAAACTTTGATGACTTGAGAAATAGTAACTTATCAAAAATTTTAATAAATTGTGTGACTTAAAGAGGACCCAGATAGGGAATTGTCTAGCTTAAAAATTGGTGTGGTTAAGATATTTATCCAATAGTGAGCAGAAGAAATTGTTGAGGAGCCTCCACATACCATCCTCCATGACAGTTTCATCAAGGCTACATGGTTAAAATTTTTCTAAGGTGTCCCAACATTAAGTAAAATGGTGTCTCCTTCATATAGATAAGACACAGAATTTTGACATAGGGTGCTTTTTTTTCTTCCTTCACTCTGAGATTTTGGAAGTCTTTTATGGAGGTAATTTATAAGTCTAACTCCATTTGAATACAGCATACAGTAAAAAATACAGGCCCTTGGATATTTAAAATTGTGTTTCCTTCTTGCTCTAAGATAGATTTCTAGTGAACAATCTTTCTTATTTGTTCACATGTAAACTCCCCTAATACTGCAATTCCAAAATGTTCTTGTTTAAGAACATCAGTTACAAAGATAAATACATTCATTAAAATCACTATGAAGACACGAAGGACGCATGTAAATGACCCACAGGGCATGCAGACTTAGAGAAGGTCCCGTGAGAATGGCAATAGTCACTAAGAATGAGGTATGTGCAATCATGTATCGCTGAAACTTGACCAGATGCTAACTGCCACTGACTGTGATTTTCTCAAATTCACAGCTTTGAGATGAAGGAACTATAAACTGCAGTTCTTAGAGACAAAACATTAGGAGAGACAGAGTGCTTATCAGAAATTGGAAAAAAAAATCTTAAACAAAAATATTCCTAATTTTGACCCAAGTTGCTCTAAGGTACGTTAAATTCATCAGCCATTTTTGTTGTTGTGTAGTCACTAAGTGTTTTCTGACTTTTTCACAAACCCCATAGATGGGAACCCGCCAGGCTCTTCTGTCCATGGGAATTCCCAAGCAAGAATACTAGAATGGGTTGCCACTTCCTTCTCCAAGGGATCTTTCTGATATAGGGATCAAAACCCTCCTGTATTTCACATGGATTCTTAACAACTGAGTTGCCAAGGAAGCCCTGTCAACCATTAAGTCAAATGCAAAAATGAAATCACTTAGCCAATGCTCATTTCTTCCTCATAGACTTCCTTCTGAAGAAGGAGATATGTTTAATGACATTTAACATATCGGAATCTACAATGCTAACAGATGATAGAAAATTCAAATTAGAAAGCTAAAAGTCATATTTTATCAAGGAACAATACAAACATCTGAATAGTTCTAGGATCTAAATATAAACCTAGCACTGATAACTCTGTGGAATAATCTGAATTCTGATTCAGAAGAAAAAAAAAAAAACAAAAACACTACCCATTTCTGCGTCAGCTACTTAATTTATGGGGCTCAAGGTAAAATAAAACACAGTGACCCTTTGTTGAAAAATCAAGGAAAAAAGTGTCTTATAAGGTATTAAATTATATCAGATTCTCTCTAGGCTTCTTATGGTGCCTATTTACTTGTTACTTAATGTCATTCTAATTAAATAAAAATTAAAACTTTAAATTACTAGCATGAATTTCACTTTTCCTCTTTATATTGTGCAAAGCTAGTTTTAGATACTAATATAGCATCATTTATCTTGCATATAAAATTGTCCAAATCACACAATTCATATTTATAGCTAGTGGATGCATATGTTCTTGACACAATAGTGAAGATGTTGCATTAAATTTAACCATATGCTCTTTATTTCACATCTTGATATGTGCACATTCTACCAACACTTTCTACCTTTAGCTTACCAGCGAATTAGGTGATACTAACAGGAAAAGGAACTAATTGTTCCTTTACCTTTCCCCTTTCTTCTACATCATCTTTTCTGGCATAAATGGCTGAAAAAATAAACAGAAGTTAACATCTTAAAGGAAGCTTAGAGTTCCTTACAGAGAGTTCCTTACTTATTCATGCTTCTCAGAGTGTTGCTGTCTCCTTTCTGTGTCCAGAGAGTTCTGGTTCAAGAGAAAAAGGTGACCCCTTTGAGTTATCAACACCTCCACTTAGTCTTAGAGGCAACAGATGAAAAAGACAATTTTTCTATTCAATTCGAGTACTGTTTTTCATAAAGGGTTTACTTTAGAAAATCTGTGATTGTTATTTCTTACTCTGACCTTTTGAAATGTGAATTTTAAAGCCTTTGTCAACTTTTTTTTTTTCCTTTTGAACTTTTTGCTTTGTATTGGGGTATAGGAGATTAACAATGTTGTGATGGTTTCAAGTGAACAGTGAAGGGATTCAGCCATACCAAAAGCTTTATGACACTGAACTTGGAAATGATTTCATTAACAATTTCTTGGATACAACATGAAAAGCACAAGAAACAAAATAAAAAATAAATAAGGATACTTTTTCACTACGTTTTACTAGAAGTGGACCAGTTTTAGGAGACACAGTTTTGATCCCTGGGTCAGGAAGAATCCTGGAGAAGGAAATGGCAACCCACTCCATTATTTCTCACCTAAAAATCCCATGGACAGAGGAGCCTGTTGGGCTACAGTCCATGGGGTCACAAAGAGGTGGACTCGAGAGAGAGACTAGGCGCACAGGAAACAGAGTTAGGTCTTATGCTGCTGCTGCTGCTAAGGCGCTTCCATCGTGTCCAACTCTGTGTGACCCCATAGACGCCAGCCCACCAGGCTCCCCCGTCCCTGGGATTCTCCAGGCAAGAACACTGGAGTGGGTTGCCATTTCCTTCTCCAATGCATGAAAATGAAAAGTGAAAGTGAAGTCGCCCAGTCCTGTCGAACTCTTAGCAACCCCATGGACTGCAGCCTACCAGGATCCTCCCTCCATGGGATTTTCCAGGCAAGAGAACTGGACTGGGTTGCCATTGCCTTCTCCGTTTAGGTCTTATACTTGTCTTTAATTCATTTGAGATTACTTTTGTGTGTGGTGTAAGATGTAGTATAATTTCAGTCCTTTATATATGAATAATCAGTTTCCCCAACATCATTTGTTGAAGAGACTCTCCTTTCCCCATTGTATGTTACTCTTCAAAGATAAGTTGACCATATATATATATATATATAAGTTGACCATATATATATATATAAGTTGACCATATATATATATATGCCAGTTTATTTGGGGGCTTTCAGTTTTGTTCCATTGGTCTATATGTCTGTCCTATACCAGTACCATACTGTTTTAATTTGCTGAAGCTTTGTTGTAAAAGTAGAAAACAAGAAATGTAATACCTCCATCTTTGCTCTTTTCCAAAATTGCTTTGGCTATTTTGGGACTTTCATGTTTCTTCATGAACATTAAGATTGTGTTTTTCTATTTCTATTAAAAAAAAATGCTGGAATTTTTGTGGGGATAGCAAAGAATCAGTAGATTGCTTTGGGTAGTGTGGATATTTTAACAATATTGAGTCTTCCAATCCATAAATATAGGATGTCTTTCTATCAATTTGCATCTGCTTAAACTTTTTTCCCACAAGTGTTTTCCCATTTTTAATATACATCCCTTCCTTTACTTTCTTGCAAGTACTTTATTTTTTAGATGTTGTGTTAGAATTGTTTTCTTAATTTTGATTGGCTAGTTTGTTACTAGTATACAGAAATGCAACTTATTTTGTATATTGATTTTGTCTCTTGTAAATTTACTGAACTCATTTACTAGTTCTAACAGTTTGTGTGTATGTGTGTGCATGTGTGTATGTGTGAAGTCCTTAGTATTTTCTACATATAAAGTCATGTCACCTTCAGAGATAATGTTACCTCTACCTTTCTGATTTCGATGCCTTTTATATACTTTGTCTCCATAGGGGCCAAAGTGGTGGCTTGGAATACTATATTAAATAGTAATGGTGAGAAGAGGCAGCCTGGTCTTGTTCCTGGTCTTAGAAAAATGGTTTCAAACATTCTTCATCAAGTCCAATGTTTGCTGTAGACTTTATATACATGGAATTTTTTAAATTGAGGTAAGTATTCTCTATAGGTGTGTGGATTTTTTAATCACAAAAGACTGTGACATTTTCTTGAATGATTTTTCTGCATCTATTTAAATGATCATGTGGTTTTTATCCTTCACTTCATTAATGTTATATTAATTAATTTGAATGTGTTGAATCATTCTTATATCCTAGGGATAGATTCTACTTGTTTTGGGAGGAAGATCCTTTCAATGTGTAGTTGAATTCCCTTCACTAGTATTTTGTTGAGAATTTTTGCATATATGTTCCTTAGGGATATAGAATAGAACTATCATTTCTGGTAGTGTCTTTATATGCCTTTGATATCAATGTAATGCTATACCCATAAAATGTATTGTAAGTGCTTTATCACTTTCTTTTTCTTTCTTCTTCCTTTCTATTTTCATTTATGTATTTGTCTGGAAGCCCAGAAGAAAGGGGAAAGTTTTGAAGGTATGCTCAGGGAAATCTGAGTGCACTGCTAGAAATAGTAGTAGGTCAGAGATTGCATTTGCATGAACTTTTAATAAGAATCTTTGGTTAAAAAAAAAAAAAAAAAAAAAACTACAACTATGTGATTAAACATTCCCATAAAAGAAAAATTACAAAATGACTTCCTGCAACATTTGACTAGTAGCTGAGATACATGTAGAACATACTATCGGATAATGATTATGGTCAGGTTCATTCAAATTTTAAAAACTTTTAAAGAATTTCCCAGCAATAGATTATGAGAATTAATTTGGTACCATAATCTATTATTTAACACATGAGAGTATTGGCAATCTATAGGATAAACATCATTAATATCCTTATTAAGACATATTAACAGAAAGTAGTATAAGCACATGTATTACACAATTGACATCTAGACTCCATCCAGTTAATAATTATTTCTAGGTTAATACTGCAACCTAAACAACCAGTCATTAATGTTTCACTAATTTTTTGAGTTAAATTCAAATTCTTTAATCATTCTTATTCAAGTTAAAAAATAATGATTTTGGTATGAAGTTATTTTACCCATACCAGTTATACTCAGAATATGTGAATAGAAGATATGCCACATTTTCTTAATTACTGAAAGGAGATCAAATAATGTTAGCAGAAATAATAATTATAATAACAGGTTCAGAATTATAATAATCACTATAATAAATAATTACATAGAATTAAGAATCTAATGTTAAACCTCTTTAAAAAAGAGAAAGAGTTACTAAAAAAAAATAAAAGAAATATCATTTGCCTTTAGTACATAAAAGGTCTGAAAGGGAAAATGTTTACGATAGTAAGTGAATTTTACCAACATCCTATTGATGAGATAAAACATTCACTAATATTATTCTGAAAAAGAGAAAAGTATTATTACAAAGCTGCTATATACACATTTCATATGATTTTTTGACATTTGAAATAATGGCAAAATCAGTATATTCAACCAAGCTAATTGGTGATACACATTCTAACATGATTATTAATGTGCTTTCAAAATTAAAATTCTGGTGCTTTGTACACACCAGAAAAATGCTTTGATTTTTATTGTGAAAAAAATCACCCATTTTCAAAAGTATCATAGTCTCAAAATTCTGTTACATAGTATATATTTTTTATAGGCTTATTTTGTATATTTTCTGCCTGAAACATGTACAAGTGTCATTCTGAGGCTTTACTTACTTCAAAGAATTAGCTCAAATTCCAGCACAATTTCCATGGTATAAGTGATGCCAATCCTGGAAATTGTAAGTTTAACATATTGACAAACCACACAATTTGAATTTCAACATGTATCTCAAGAATCTTATATGTCTCAATCATGCACATAATTTAGGTAAAAGGAAAATTATTTGGTGATCTTGAGACTATATAAGATCAGTTGAGAAAAGATAGCTTCAGCTTGAGTGTGGGTTTACAAAAGAGGGAGCAAGTTCACTAATTAATTGATACAGAAACTAAAGCATTTGATGATTGATTGCTATGAGTAGAAATGAAGAATACTATGATAGTTTAAAATTTTCTGATTTGAATAACCTGCTGAAAGGCAATTCCATGCACTAAGACAGATAGCACAAGAATAAAGAAGATCTGAATCTGGGAAAAAGAATAAAATTGAGTTCAAGATAAAGGCATTAAAAATGAATTATACATCAATTT
This sequence comes from Cervus elaphus, assembly GCF_910594005.1. Classification (NCBI taxonomy): domain Eukaryota; kingdom Metazoa; phylum Chordata; class Mammalia; order Artiodactyla; family Cervidae; genus Cervus; species Cervus elaphus. The sequence goes on along the minus strand of NC_057845.1, from coordinate 15,381,223 downwards.
ATACAAAAATATAAATTTAATGATACTATGATTCACATCCTGTCTGGGGATATGGTAGGCAGTAAAGCAGATAAAACCTCTTATTTTATGGAACTTACACTTTAGGAGAACAATGAGACTTTCACTCTATTAAAAAAAAAAACAAAACAGATACGAAGTGGTGTCTAACGGTATTTATTTATTTATCCAGAAGAGTCAAGGAGAGAGGGTGGTTGTAAAAGGTGGGACAGAGGGATCTTTACAATAGTACAAATGCAACTGACCAATCAAGTAAATATTGCTCTTATAAAATCACGAATACTAAACATTTTTACAAAACAGAAACAGACTTACAGATATCGAAAACAAACTTATTTACCAAAAGGGAAACTTGAAGGATAGAGGGAAAGTATAATTCAGGAGCTTGGGATAAACACACAAGCTATTATACAAGATGGATAACCAACCAGGACCTACTGTATAGTACAGGGAGCTCTACCCAAAATTCTATGATAACCTATATATGAGAAATGAATCTAGAAAATAATGAATATATGTAAGTATAACTGAAGCTCTTACCAGGTGGCACTAGTGGTAAAGAACCGCCTGCCCGTGCAGGAGACATAAGAGACACAGGTTTGATCCCTGGGTCAGCAAGATCCCCTGGAGAAGGAAATGGAACCCTCTCCAGTATTCTTGCCTGGAGAATCCCCATGAACAGAGATAGTCTGGCAGACTACAATCCATAGGGTCAAAAAAAGTCAAACACAACTGAAGCGACTTATCACACATAACCAAATCACTTAGCTGTACAACTGAAATTAACACAACACTGTAAATCAATTATATGGCAATATAATTAAAATATTTAAAAAATAAAACATAACAAACATGAATACATTCAGAAATCACAAGGTCATTAGGGATCTCTGAGGGAGGGAAAAAAAAAAAAGATTAAGTTTAAGTATTAAAGAGAAGATGTAGTGATTCCAGTCTGGGTGTGGCAGGAGAAATTCTTTCATGAAGTGGAAAAATAAGTTAATATATTATAAAGTGCTATCTTTAGGATCAACGCAGACCATATCTCGGTGGAGCTTCAGAAAAACTGGACATAAAAAGACTACCTAGTAGAAGTGAAGTCACTCAGTTGTGTCCGACTCTTTGAGACCCCATAGACTGCAGCCTACCAGGCTCCTCCGTCCATGGGATTTTCCAGGCAAAAGTACTGAAGTGGGTTGCCATTGCCTTCTCTGTGGGATCTTCCTGACCCAGGGACCAAACCCAGGTCTCCCGCATTGTAGGCAAATGCTTTTATAATCTGAGCCACCAGGGAACTAAAAATGGACAGAGGAGCCTGGTAGGCTACAGTCCATGGGGTCACAAAGATTCGGACATGACTGAGCAACTTCACTTCACTTTGGAGCTAGTTAGCGTTAGGGAGCTGGAGGTGGGCTAATTACAAATGGGCATTTCATATGGCTTGAGGAGCATATTTGGCTTTCTCTTGTTGGCCAAAAGTTTTAAGTGAGGATAAAACAAAAAACAAACAAAAAACAGAAGCTGACAGTCATTAACCAAGTCCTGACTTCTGGGCCAATAGCTGCAGAGGTCTTGACTTGGCTTCCAGGGCTTGTGGCCGCAGAGATTGTAGAAGGGGTTCAGTGACCATCTGTGATCTTGCCATTCTTCCTTTACACATTTACTCTCTCACTTGTGCTGTGTGACAATGCCCAGAACCCCTCTGAACTGAAAGAAATATTCTTAAGTCTCTGTATTTGGCCACTATCATGCTCACATCCATGTCTTCTTCCATAGAAGCACCCTACATCTAATTACTGTTTGACATGCAATTATAAAGGCCCAGACCACTTTTTCCAATTCAGGAGATGTTGAAGTTACATCTCACTTTCAGAGCACCCCAGAGGTTTTGCAAAGGTTATGTTATGACTGAATCACAGCTCCAATTTTCTCTTAACTCAACACTGCTTCTTTCATTCTACCACTTGTTGAACACAAGACCATTCTGGATAAACTTCCCTCAGGCTTAAATGTCCCCAGGAAATCTGACCTCTCACATGTAATAATAACATCTTTACCTGGTAAAGATGATAGTAACCACAATTCTCAGCTAGAGAAAAAATGATCTTTTTGACCACACCTGCTTAAAAATTTGAAATTAGCATTAATGGGGTTATTTTGAAACATGAGTGTTTATAATTTCAATTAAAATTATTAAAATATGATGTATCTATGCTTACATTTAAATCCAGAGAAAATAAATGTCTTTGTGGGTTGGAAGACTTTGCATTCTCTTAAGCAAGTGTCTCAATTTCTCTCCCATACTATATTCTAAAATTCTATGACTTTTTTCTTAAACAAATTACTATTTTTTTCTTTTCTCTATCATGTTATTTATTTCAAACTCTAAAACACAAGTTTTGTTAATTTATCAGTTTCTAACTCACTTCATATCTCTCAATTATGATGTAGTGATAGTGGAAACAGTGTCAGACTTTGCTTTTTGGGGGCTCCAAAATCACTGCAAATAGTGATTGCAGCCATGAAATTAAAAGATGCTTACTCCTTGGAAGGAAAGTTATGACCAATCTGGATACCATATTTAAAAGCAGAGACATTACCTTGCCAACAAAGGTCCATCTAGTCAAGGCTATGGTTTTTCCAGTAGTCATGAATGGATGTGAGAGTTGGACGATGAAGAAAGCTGAGCGCTGAAGAACTGATGCTTTTGAACTGTGGTGTTGGAGAAGACTCTTGAGAGTCCCTTGGACTGCAAGAAGATCCAACCAGTCCATCCTAAAGGAGATCAGTCCTGGGTGTTCATTGGAAGGACTGATGTTGAAGCTGAAACTCCAACGCTTTGGCCACCTGATGCGAAGAGTTGACTCATTTAAAAAGACCCTAATGCTGAGAAGAATTGGGGGCAGGAGGAGAAGGGGACGACAGAGGATGAGATGGTTGGATGGCATCACTGAGTCGATGGACATGGGTTTGGGTGGACTCCGGGAGTTGGTGATGGACAGGGAGGCCTAGCATGCTGCAATTCATGGGGCCGCAAAGAGTTGGACACGACTGAGCAACTGAACTGAACTGAACTGATACCTCCTTATATTTTTGTTTTGTTTTACCTTTATGAAGTACAAAGTATTTGGCTGGGCTACACTGAGAATTCTACATTATGCTGTCTCTCCTATTCTAGTTAATTAATGTTTATTATGACCATCAGTTCTCATGCACTAAAAGAAGTAGTAAATATTTATTTTATTATAAAAGTATTTACATAAGCCTAAAATCTGTTGGCAAATGTTCTCCTAAAATACTCATAGAATTAATGTTTACATCTCAACAAATGTCCATAAACAAGAATGGAATTTCCAGACCCATAGAAATACAAAATTTTCTTAAATTTGTAGAACTCATTGGAGACACTCAGGATGAAAAGTGATAATAGAATCTATAAATAATTACCAAAGAATGTCCAATCAACTCATTCATTTTTTTACCCAGTGACTATTTGATTGTGACGGAATAAACAAAGAAAAAGAAAACAAATGGATTTACTCTTCATTTAATAAAATTGTGTTTCTTAGCATTTATAGGTATAGCATACCATTTGCCAAACATTTTACAAACAATACCTTGTTTATATCAACTGCATCTAATGGTAAGCAAGTAGTAATACATACTTTTGCAAATGCAGTACCTGAGAAACAGGTTTGCCTAGTTACCGAACAGTGTGCGTGCGTGTGTGAGTGTGTTGGTTGCTCACTCATGTCCAACTCTTTGCAGCCCCACAGACTGTAACCCACCAGATTCCTCTGTCCATGGAATTCTACAGGCAAGAATACTGGAATGGATAGCCATTCCCTTCTCCAGGGTATCTTCCCAACCCAGGGACTGAACCGGGGTCTTCTGCATTGCAGGCAGGTTCTTTATGTCTGAGCCACCAGGGAAGCCCATCATGCTGTATACTTGGTGATTAAAACCAGGTCTCTCTAATGACACATCTATGCTTTTATTATTTCCACCACTTTGCTTGGGGCTTTCCCTGGTGGCTCAGATAGTAATGAATCTGCCTGCAATGTGGGAGACCCAGGTTCCATCCTGGGGTCAGGAAGATCCCCTAGAGGAGGAAACAGTAACCCTGTCCAGTATTCTTGCCTGAAGAATTCCATGGACAGAGAAAGGTGGGCTACAGTCCATGGGGTCACAAAGAGTCAGACATGACTGGATGATTAACACTTTCACTTGCATGTTGCTTCTTAATGTATTTTCAGGCATTTTTACATATTAGTTACATTTTGGCCCTATTATTCTCATACTTCTTAAATAAAAATCTTGAAATGAATACTATTTGTAAGGATACATTATTTTTAACCATACCAAAGAGTAAATCTCTACAATATTCACAATCATTTCTCATGTACATCACTGATGCCAAGCAATGAATTTCACTTGAGTTCCCTTGAATTGGTTTCAAAATGTAGTAGCTTGTAATTAATCTTTTCTTTGCCAGTATTTCTCTACTTTATGATACCTATTAACTTTAAATAATGTGTCCCAGGCCATCAGCTTTTATGCTTTTGTTTTGTTTAAGAGTTTGAATAAATTTAATTACAGAATTCTTTCTCAGTATCTACAGCTTTGGTAGATACTTCCTTTCTTTCATTATTTTTATTCACAGATCGTACTGAAGACTACAATTTCGAGGCTATTAGCCATGCATTTATGCTCCCCTTCATGGGATATGTAAAAACAGTTGTCAATCTTCTCAACTCCTAGAGATTTTGCATACATGAAAATATTAAAATGCCAAGTATTCACAGTAACAGTTTTATCCATTTTGTTTATCAGTAAGCATATTCATATGCATATGTTCTAATATTTCACCAAAAATGATGAAAGCTTTATTATTTTTAACACATAAATATTTTTTATTATATTTCTTAAATATATAAAGTAAAATAAGAGAGCAAGATAAAGGACCCAAGGAGATCAGTAGATGTGACTGCTATTCACCACAGTAATTCACATTATTTACATAGACCCAAATCTTAGCTGAACTGACCACATTTCAAATGAAGTTGCTACAAGCAAAGCTTAATTTGCAAACTCACAAAAGTTTGCCCTCCTGAAAATTCCTGCCTTTGAAACAGAAATTAAACACAAGCAAAAGAAAAGTTGACTCACATTCTGATCACCTAGAACCATCTCTTGGACCAAGGAAAAGGAGGAACAAAATGTTCCTAAGGAATGGACACACTCGTGAGGACACATAGTGGGTTTCTTTTAGTTCCCTGCCATTGATGATCTGTTTTGCCAGCTGCAAAGATAGATGCCTTTTAAAAATAGCAGTGCAACAAAGTAGAGGGAAATGGCATTTGTCACACAATAACATTACCATGTAACTCTAGCACTGCTGAATACTGGATTGCCATGAAATAGAGATGCAAGTTTCTAACTTATTTACTCTATCAATATATGTTGATTATTTGGTGCTGTGGCTGAGTTTGTGTGCACATATGTATTTTGGTACATGTTCAGTAATACCTGACTCTTTGCGACCCTGTGGACTGTAGGGATCGAGAGATCCCTTTGCAACCCAGGGATCAGCACCAGTCTCTTCTGTCCATGGAATTTCCCAGGCAAGAATACTGGAACGGGTTGCCATTTCCTTTTCCAGGGGATCTTCCCCACCAGGGATTGAACCCCTGTCTCCTGCATTGGCAGGCAGATTCTTTATCACTGCATCACCAGGGAATCCCTGAGCCTGTCTCCTATGATGCAAAATTGCTTGTTTACAGGTAAAGCCTTTGGAACATCCAGAAAAAGCAAACGGAACTGATTCCCTCGGGAAAACAGACAAACTAAAAGCAGCTGAAGATAACCTTCCAATAAAAATTATAAAAAAGGAGGAAATGTACAGCAGAGAAGTCATGTTCCCAGCAGCTTAGGGAATTAGTTTGTCCTTTTTTTGAGAGACTATTTTAAAATTTGTTCACAGTGGCTATACTCAGTGAGTGCAAAATCTTTCTGGCAATCTCAAGGTAAAATAAGCATAGTATTTGAATGCATAAAAAAAGATGACTAGGTGAACTCTGATGATAACTAGTTTGACATGTAATCATATGACACAATTTTGATTTTTAGAGACTGAAAATCAGCATTATCATTTTTCAAAAAGATGGATGATCTATATTCAGAGAAATGATATGAGTTGTTATACCATGTAAGGTGAATATGTATATAAAAAACAAATCTTAAAAATAGCATCAAATGCAAGTGGAGACTAATAGGTTAAGTAGAATACTGAAAATTCAATGTGTACATTTTGATTGCTTTCTGCCCTCTGGGGAACAAGACAAATTCCATCAGAACTAGTTGTTTTTGTACACATACTGGTTATAAGACTGCCATTTTATCCTCCAAGGTCATAGCAAAATCTCTGCCAGGTGCCTTATCAGCAGTTCTGAAACAAGCGAAACTCCACTAATGGTAGCCTTGTTGTCTAATCTTCTTGTTAAAATGAGTCACGAATTTATTACTTGCTCAAAGGTGAGCTCTAAAGAATAGAAGAAAGATTCTTTAGAGATTGAAAAGACTAACTTGATCTAGAAATTAAAAATAGTAGAACAGAAAAAAAACAGAAGAAAGAAAATAAATTTAAGAAAGGAAAAGACAAAAAAATCAATCAACCACAACAGTTCATTTCCTTAAAATGTTAGTTTAAGGTGCCAACATTCATTTATAAAAATTTAGCTAGTTTGAATCACAGCTTACTGAGTTTTCTAATTACTCTCCTCCACTTTTACTTCCTTGAAAGGCTAGAGAGCGCCCATTACTGCCTCAGGTTTAATTAATTATGTATCACCAATTAATGGCCCTGTTTATCCGTGTGCAAACTTCAAGCACCAGCAAAAGCACTTCTCCTTGAAACAGCGAGTTTTGAATATTTTTAATAAGTTTAAAAAATTTGGTGCACTTTCTAGAGTCCCTTACATCCTGTCTCCCTTTTTCATGTGTAATGATAATGTGCATTTCCTACTGAGCAGGAGCTATATATAAATCGCTTAAAACAAAGTCAGGATCAAGCAAAAAAAAACTTGAATAGATGAATATGTTTCCTAAATTTTAAATGATCGTTTCTGATCTGAACATTATCTCATCTAAACTTCAAATGAAGAATTGTTTTGTCGCATAAGGAGGCTCAGATGGAGTCTGATTTACTCTATCCGATGGTTTTTAAGAATCCTGCTAATTAGGCTTAGTGGGGAAGAATGGTTCTCTGCAGAGACCAATAAAGCGAGAGGAATGAGGGAGAGTGCCAGGAGCATGGCGATGCAGGAAAATGAGTTCCTGAAACTGTGCCCTGGTCGATTTTTTGATACAGTAATAGAATCCAAGGTGGCAGAAAAGAGAGGGTAGTTGGCAAGAAACAAAGGTGCTATATAGGAATGCTGGTAAATTCCAGAGTTACCCCCTTTTAATGGGCACAATGTGTTCGCCCAAAACTCATGTTAAAGCCCTAACTTTCAGTGCCTCAGAATGTGATCATATTTGGAGATAGGATCTTTTTTTAAAAATCAATATTTTTTGGAGTATAGTTGCTTTACAATGCTGTGTTTGTTTCTGCTGTCCAGAAAACTTAACCAGCTACAGGTTTACATATAGCCCCTTTGTTTTGGATTTCCATTATCAAAAAATCTACAAACAATAAATGCTGCAGAGGTTGGGGAGAAAACACACACTGTTAATGGGAATATAAATTGGTACAGCCACTATGGAGAACAGTATGGTGGCTCCTTAAAAAGCTGAAAATAGAACTACCATATGACCCTGCAATCCCACTCCTGGGCATGTACCCAGAGAAAACTCAAAAAGATACGTGCGCCCTAACGCTCACTGTATCACTCTTTACAACAGCTAGGATATGGAGGTAGGGTTTCTAAAGTGGTAATTAATATAAACTGGAGTCATTACAGTAGGACATAATTGAATTAGCTGTAATTTAAATTTCTGTGTTGTTTAAACTACCAACTTGTGGTATTTTGTTGTAGCAGCACTGCCTAAGTCATAGACACCCAGTTTTTCACAGAGGGTAGAGTAATTTATGAATCAGTCTACCTAAAACAGGTGAATAGTAGAAGTTGGGCAAAAGAAATAGACGGAACAACTCTCCCAAACTGAAAACAAATAAGAATTTAAAAATAACATTGTACTTCCTTCCCTTGACATTCTGACATGCTACCCCTGGGACTGGTCTTGTTTTCATTCTGTTCAAGTGATTTGTAAATTGCTTTGTATACCACTTAGAAATTCCCAACTGATGTTAGTTTTTATTACAAAGAAAATAAAAACACTTAAGGAATTGCAGGAGATATAAGAGACATGAGTTTGAACTCTGGGTCAGGAAGATTCCCGTGAAGGGCATGGCAACCCATTCCAGTTTTCTTGCTTGGAGAATCCCATGGCCAGAGAAGCCTGGCAGGCTACAGTCCGTAAGGTTGAAAACAGTCAGACATGACTTGACACGACTTAGCACACACAGCATTGGTTGTGAATCTGTTGTTGTTGTTCCTTCTCCTTAGGAAGGCCTTACAAATAGCTGAGAAAAGAAAAGATGTCAAAGGCAAAGAAGAAAAGGAAAGATATACCCGTTTGAATGCAGAGCTCCAAAGAATAGCAAGGGGAGATAAGAAAGCCTTCCTCAGTGATCAATGCAAAGAAATAGAGGAAAACAATAGAATGGGAAAGACTAGAGATCTCTTCAAGAAAATTAGAGATACCAAGGGAACACTTCATGTCAAGATGGGCTCAATAAAGGACAGAAATGGTATGGACATAACAGAAGCAGAATATATTAAGAGGTGGCAAAAATACACAGAAGAACTGTACAAAAAAGATCGTCATGACCCAGACAACCAGGATGGTGTGACCAACTCACCTAGAGCCAGACATCCTGGAATGTGAAGTCAAGTGGGCCATAGGAAGCATCACTATGAACAAAGCTAGTGGAGGTGATGGAGTTCTAGCTATTTCAAACCCTAAAAGATGATGCTATGAAAGTGCTGCACTCAATATGTCAGCAAATTTGGAAAACTCAGCAGTGGCCACAGGACTGGAAACAGTCAGTTTTCCTTCCAACCCCAAAGAAAGGCAATGCCAAAGAATGTTCAAATTACAGCACAATTACACTGATGTCACATGCTAGCCAAGTAATGGTCAAAATCCTCCAAGCCAGACTGCAGCAGTTTGTGAACCATAAACTTCCAGATTTCAAGATGGATTTAGAAAAGGCAGAAGAAAAAGGCAGAGATCAAATTGCCAACATCCACTGGATCATCAAAAAAGCCAGAGAGTTCTGGGAAAACATCTGCTTCTGCTTTATTGACTATGCCAAAGCCTTTGATTGTGTGGATCACAACAAACTATGGAAAATTCTGAAAGAGATGGGAATACCAGACCACCTGACCTGCCTCCTGAGAAACCTGTATGCAGGTCAGGAAGCAACAGTTAGAACTGTACGGGGAACAACAGACTGGTTCTAAATCAGATAAGGAGTACGTCAAGGCTGTATATTGCCACCCTGCTTATTTAACTTAAATCCAGAGTACATCATGAGAGAAGCTGGGCTGGATGAAGCACAAGCTGGAATCAAGATTGCCGGGAGAAATATCAATAACCTCAGATATGCATATGACAACACCGTTATGGCAGAAAGTGAAGAAGAATTAAAGAACCTCTTGATGAAAGTGACAGAGGAGAGTGAAAGAGCTGGCTTAAAGCTCAACCTTCAAAAACTAAGATCATGGCATCCAGTCCCATCACTTCTTGGCAAATAGATGGAGAAACAATGGACTGACAGACTTTATTAATTTAATTAATTAATTAATTAACTGACAGACTTTATTTTGGGGGGCTCCAAAATCACTGCAGATGTTGACTGAAGCCATGAAATTAAAAGACGCTTGCTCCTTGGAAGAAAAGTTATGACCAATTTAGCATGTTAAAAAGCAGAGACATTACTTTGCCAACAAAGGTCCGTCTAGTCAAAGCTTTGTTTTTTCCAGTAGTCATGTATGGATGTGAGAGTTGGACTGTTCAGCAGACACAGTTCAATCCCTGTGATGGTAAGGTCCCCTGGAGGAGAAAACGGCAACAGACTCTACTGGTATTCTTGCCTGGGAAATCCCATGGACAGTAACCCTGGTGGCTTACTACCACTGATTCACTTATCCAAGGGATGAGTGGCTTACATCTATATTGAATAGCCATCACTTGTGAGAACAGCAAAAGCAAGAGAGGACAAATCCAGAAATCTTACCTAAGCTCTTTATAGCTAAGTGATCATTGCAGTCATGGTGGTAGAGCTTCCTGAACTTAAATTTTGAGACATATTCTGAGACTAATTCTAATAATGGGAAGATGATTTAAAGTATGAAAAATTAAAGCTTATTGCTGAAGGACATGATATGATATGTGAGAATTTAACATGGTAGAGTCGTATTTTTATACTGATTTAATAATTTACTACTTAAACTTGGAAAACTTTGCAATGTATTATGCACATGGTATTTAGCATGTATGGAATGAATGTGTGTGCATTCTCAATCCTGTCCGGCTCTGTTCTGCCCCATGGACTGTGGCCCAGCAGGCTCCTCTGTCCATGGAATTGTCCAGGCAAGAAGACTGGAGTGAGTTGCCATTTCCTATTCCATGTAGAATGAAAAAGATGAGTTATTAATAAATTAATAAATTAATTATTAAATAAATGATAGATAAGGAAAATTAATCAGGATAATAGCATATTGCCATCAGTTCTACAAGCACATATGTTGATTACCAAATTTTAAGAAAATTACTTCTTAAATTATGAAACAAGTCTTTTACTAAATTTATTAGCATTTGATTTTTTGGAGAGATTAGTAATTGATATCTAATGGGAAGAAATATAGATGAATAGGGAATCTGGAAATGAAAAATGTCAGTAATCTTTCTCCAAAACAAATAAGTAAATACAAGCTTCCTGGGCACTTATTATATACTGAACATTGTGTTAGTTACTAAGAAGAGACTAAAATATTAACTAAAAAGTAAACATTCCGTTCTCCTGGAACTTAAAAAAGAGAACTAACTATTTCAGGACACAGTTTCATTTTGAAAGGGGCACCACCACACACACGTGTGCACTCAGTCACTTAAATTACGTTGGACTCTCTGAGACCCTATAGGCTCTAGCCCATCCGGCCTCTCTGTCAATGGGATTCTCCAGGCAAGAATTCTGGAGTGGGTTGCCATGCCCTGCTCCAGGGAATCTTCCCCACCCATGAATCAAATTCATGTCTCTTATTCTCCTGCATTGAAAGGGTCATACTACAGAACAATAATAATAATAATAATAATGAACAGGATTTTTTTCTAGAATTTTGAAAATTTATCTAGATTGATTGAAAACTCATAATCTATACTTAAGACCCAAGTTTGACTAGCAAAGAAAGAAAAATGAAAAAGAAGGACAAAGAGCACTTATTGACCAGAATCACATAAAAACATTTTAAAATGTAATCATATTTTTTAGTTTCCATTTTGTTGATAGGTAATTTACATAGAATCAATCTATCAGAACAACGTGAAAAAAATTAATGAAGTAGTTTATTTTTCTACCATAATAATTTAGAAAATTGGGTTTCTAGCTTTGTTTCTAATATACTTGGTTAAACATACTGCTCATTTAGGCATCAAATGTATGAGATAAGAAAGTAATATGCAACAAAATATTCCCAGTATTTATATTCAAAGGATCAAAAGAGTTAAAAGGTATACACATTTCAGACAGTATACTTAGAGCTGAATAATTGTTTACTATCTTCTCTAGAGAGGTTTTATTGTAAATCACACATTTCTGCTTCTTAAGAAAGTCATGTATTCATTAAAAAATGTTTCAAATTCTAATTCTGAATCAGCTGGTATAATTTGCAGCAGATCAATAGTAACTAAAAAACCCAGATAAAGGTATAAAAACAGTCTGCTTTTTAAAAAATAAGATGGATACCTAGGTAACCAGTACTGAGGCCCAAGTTACTGAAGTAAAGAATTTTCACAGCAGTGAGCTGGTATTCTTTCTGTTGACTCCATTTTCCCTTGGGTCATTTTCAAACTGAGTGGGCAACACATTGAAAATTTTAAGCAAACAAACAAACAAAAATTGCAAGTCAGATGCAAAAAATAAGCACAACTTTTAACAACATTGCAGAGCTAGGAAGATAAAGTTGAACATCAGAACAGATGAAACAACCAAGACTGAAACAGCCATGATAGTGGGAAGAAGCAAACTGAGAATTTACAAGAGACCGGAATGCTATAATCAAGAAGGATGAGAAGTTTAGTTTCTTTAATGACAATGGAAATCAGAATTGAAGCTGAGAAATCAGCGTGTATCTGGAAAAATAATTTTAAATTAAAAAAAGATAGCTAGTGGGAAGTTGGTGTATAAAACAGTGAGATGAGCCTGGTGCTCTGAGACTACCTCAAGGGGTGGGATGAGGTGGAGCAGGAGGGAGACCCAGGAGTGAGGGGATATGTGTGTACTTGTGGCTAATTCACATTGTTGTACAGTGGAAGCCAGCAAAACATTGTGGAACAGCTATTCTCCAATTACATATAAACTAAAGATATCCATTCCATCAAATAAAATTAATATATGAAGATAAACACTGCTTTGCCAAAATTTGATTAACTATGTCAGTAATTACATTTGAATTTTAAGTCAGTTCAGTTGCTCAGTTGTGTCTGATTAATTTCGACTCCATGGACTGCAGCATGCCAGGCTTCCCTGTCCATCACCAACTCCCAGAGCTTGCTCAAACTCATGTCCATTGAGTCAGTGATGCCATCCAATCATCTCATCCTCTGTTGTCCCCTTCTCCTCCTGCCTTCAATCTTTCTGCAGCATCAGGGCCTTTTCAAGTGAGTCAGCTCTTCGCATCAGGTGGCCCCAGTATTGGAGTTTCAGCTTCAACATCAGTCCTTCCAATGAACATTTAGGACTGATCTCCTTTAGGATGGAGTGGGATCTCGTTGAAGTTCAAGGGACTCTCAAGAGTCCTCTACGTCACCACGGTTCAAAAGTATCAATTCTTTGGCGCTCAACTTTCTTTATATTCCAACTCTCACATCCATACACGAATACTGGAAAAACCATAGCCTTGACTAGACAGAACTTTGTTGGGAAAAAAATGTCTCTGCTTTTTAAATATGCTGTCTAGGTTGATCATAGCTCTTCTTCCAAGAAGCAAGAGTCTTTTAACTTCATGGCTGCAGTCACCATCTGTAGTATTTTTGAAGCCCAAGAAAATAAAGTCTGTCACTGTTTCCATTGTTTCCCCATCTATTTGTCATGGAGTAATGGAACTGGATGCCATGATCTTAGTTTTCTGAATGTTAAGTTTTAAGCCAACTTTCTTCACTCTCCTCTTTCACTTTCATCAAGAGGCTCTTTAGTTCCTCTTCACTTTCTGCCATCAGGGTGGTGTCATCTGTGTATCTGAGGCTATTGACATTTCTCCCATCAATATTGATTCAAGCTTGTGTTTCATCCAGCCCAGGATTTTTCATGATGTACTTTGTATATAAGTTAAATAAGCAGGGTGACGGTATATAGCATTGATGTACTCCTTTCCCAATTTCAAATCAATCTGTTGTTCCATGTCCAGTTCTAACTGTTGCTTCTTGACCTGTGTACAGATTTCTCAGGAGGCAGGTAAGATGGTCTGGTATTCCAGTCTCTTGAAGAATTTTCCACAGTTTGTTGTGAACCACACAGACAAAGGCTTTGGTGTAATCAATAAAGCAGAAATAGATATTTCTCTTGAATTTTAAAATCCTACATATAAAATCAGCAACAAGAAAGCAGTCATGCTTAGTTTTGAGCTAGACACAATGTGTGTATGTGTGTGTATGTGTTTTAATATGCAACTGTATGCTTTCTGATTGACTTTTTCAAGCTGAAAATATTTTGCAAGAATACTTTCATAACTTGCTTATTATATAAATAATTATGAGTTTTCTCTTGCTTCGTCCTCAGTTGCTCAGTCGTGTCCAACTCTTTGCAGCCTCATGGATTGTTGCCGGCCAGGCTGCCGTGTCTAATGAGGTTTCCTAGGCAAGAATATAAGCAAATGTGTATGGTACTTCAGACATTGATGAGTGTTTGTTTTCTAGTTCCTGGCTTAGAATTTGAATTGGGGAAAAAAACAAATTGAAATGTACTACCACATAAAGTGAAAAAATACATGTAAAACCCCTTATATATGGAGTGATCATAAAGTTTATCATCCAAAATGGAGTGAGAGTGAAAAGGGGCTATTTATCACCATGACAAGAAGTCAGGCATCTACTGGACTGTCACAGAAAACCCAGACTTATGATAACCCAATGCATAAACCTCTGTGACTTAACAGAGCACAGAGTTCATAATTTATTGTTCTACAAATATTGACTACAGCTGGTTCTAAAAGGAATAATAAAACTGAAGGGGCATTAAGAGTTTCAGCTTGAAATTGAAGAAAAATCAGAATCTTTATGGATCTGTAGGAATATTGTCTCCTATACATTGCCTCTTATGGTGAAATTATAACTAAACTTATTTTAATGGAGTAATTAATATTAGATGATTTGAAGAAATAGGCCTGAATTGTGTCTGCCTTCTCAGTCATGTCCAACCCTTTGCAACCCCATGGACTGCAGCCTGCTATGCTCCTCTGTCCATGGTATTTCCCAGGCAAAAATACTGGAGTGGGTTGCTATGTCCTTCTCCAGGGGATCTTCCCAACCCAGGGATGAAACCTACATCTCTGCATTGGAAGGTGTGTTCTTTATCACTGAGTTACCTGGGAAGCCCCAAATAATAATAATGTCCACCCAATCTTATCTTACAGTGCTATGCTTATAATTTCTCTTTATCATTCACTTTATCTTCCAGATCTTAATCAGTAACATATCACAAAACTGTTAGTGAATTTTAAGTACAAATTCTTTCCCCTTGTTTTATCATAACTGACATGTGAACCAGAATATTTTCTATAGCAAGTACCCATATCATAATTGATAGCTCGAAGTATGGTCATTATGAATATTAGACAGACATAATCATCAGTACTTTATAAATATTTCAGAGTGACCTTGGAAAATTTGTTAACAAGAGCCAAAATTCTAAAAGTCCCTTTGAGTAAATCATGGTGAATTAAAATATGAGTTCATTTTGCATGTCTGAGAAGGCTGAAGTACAAGAGGTCAGGCAAAACTTGTTAGTTTCTGCCTGCCTCAAACTCTGCCCTGCCTACCCAAGGCTATAGAAAGTCTGACAAGTCTGAGGTCTGTAGACTTACCTGTCAGTCTCTCTACTGAGTCCGTGGATGTACCATTTGGCAAGGTTGGCAGCAACACCATTAGAAGGTAGGCTATCATCTCATCCTGGTTTGTCTGGTGGAATTGTAAAATAAAGTCCTATGATAGATATGAAATTTCACAGTTTATATCAACCCCTCACGTGTGGACTGGCAATGTGAGAGAAACTGAAAGAATGCCTAAAAAATCAATTTATGTATGTACTATATCTGATCAGTTGCAAATTTCTTAATGCTCCCAGTTTGGCTGAAAAACACATGACATACTATTACTATACAAAAGACATCAAAAACTGCATCTTGTGTGATGATGATCAGTATTTATTTCTGTTTAAAATCATAATTATTTTAACCAGGCATGCTGTGAGTAGGGTTTTTGCATTCCATGCAAGCATCACAGCTCATTTTACAGTTTGGGATATGTATAAATTTTAATCAAAGAATATTATAGACTTATTGATATGAGTCCTAATTACTCCTTAATCTATTAAATTTGCATAAATAATTTCCTAAACTTCCCAATTGCTGAAATAAAGATTGAGAATTAAAAAGGAACTGATGAATTCCAGCATCAATTTCAAGAAATTCCCTCTTTGGTTTGTACTCAGGCATGTGTTGTTAAATATTTAATAATTAGTTCTCTGGGAGTTTAGGGGAAACCCTGACTTTTAGGATTTGTTGATTCCCAAGATGCAAATACAACCATGATGGCTGATTATAAGCTATCTGATAATTTAGCTGTCAGTTCCCATGAGCCAACATGAGCTGATTCTAGCACAGTACTGCTTGTACTTTTCCTTTGGAGGAAAGAGATTACATTAATTAATGTTAATTAATTTTCAGATCCTTCAAACCCCTATGAAAGTGAAAGTGAAGTTGCTCAGTCGTGTGTGCCTCTTTGCGACTCCCTGGACTGTAGCCTACCAGGCTTCTCTGTCCATGGGATTTTCCAGGCAAGAGTACTGGAGTGGGTTGCCATTTCCTTCTCCAGATCTTCCCGACCCAGGGATTGAACCCAGGTCTCCTGCATTGCAGGCAGACACTTCTCCCTCTGAGTCACCAGGGAAGCCCTCTAACCTCTATACATAATTTTTTAAACGTTCACATTTCCTCTTTCTGTTGCTCATTCCCTAAAATGTTCTGATTATCAACGCTGTTTCCTATGTACTTATTTTTTTTTATGCAATAAAGGGTATTCCTTGAAGAAAATGACCAACTGCTTGAATTTTGTGTTTTTTTTTTCACTTTCCCAGAATCACTAGTAGACATACAGAAATTTGCAACATACAAATAAATGCTGTTGGTGATGATGACTCTATAAGGTTAAAGTTCTGCTTATTCAAGACTGAAACTCTACAGACTGAACTCCCATCAAATGAGTCACCCTGCAAGGATTCATAGAAATTGACCACAACAGCCAATTCCAGCTTACAACCAGGATTAGGCATCAATGCATTGATTATTTCAGGAGTGGAGCTGATACTTTCCCAACCACAGACATCAATCTAGAAAAAGGTTATTATGTAGCTTTGACAATGTCATGATGGTGTTATAACCCAGACACTAATCTCAGCAGAAGAAACTACTGCTTTGTTAAGAATTCAGCTAAAATATCTCACAGACTTATGGTCACAATCTTCCTCCCCAATTCAGAGGTCTTGCCTTGCCATATCACTGTATAGTATCACCTAATGTGATGGAGCAAAAGGGATCCTGACATCATGCTGGTGTTTCTTTATAAATTAGCTTTCCCAATAAGTGAAAAGGTTTGACTTTTGCACTTTGGGGGCATTTGCAAGACCCTATATTAGAGTGTTCTATGAGGAATATTATCTATCACTTTGTTCATGGGAGTAATAGGAATGTAGGTTATCTCAAGGCTCTAATGCGGAAAAAAAAATTATATATATATATATATATATATATATATATATATAAAGCACATAAGATGTTATTAAAATACTAAATAGAAAAACTTCTAGGGAATCCATTTAGAATATATGGTTTGTTTAAATTATAAATTAAAAAGAAATCAAATGTATTCTAGTAATTGACCATACTCTTAGGAATTAGAACCAAAGACTTTCAGAAAACAAAAGATTTAATTGTCCATTTAGCCTACCACCTTAACATTAACATTGCAGAAGTAACTTACTAACTGCCAGGCAGTATAGTGTAGTGCTCCAGAAAATGAGATGCTATTCTAGTTTACTACATTGTTTCTGAAATTTATTCTCATCAAGGATACTTGAAGAGTTCATTGCTGTCTCTCAAAGAAATTTAAGAAATAGGCAACAATTGCCTAGGTTTTTATTTGTTCATAAAAAAATATAGGATGAAACATTATATAACTTATCCTGTTGAACCTAACTTGGCTTTAGCTTACCCTTGACTTTGAAATATGGTTAAAAAATTGTTTTCAAATGAGCACATTATCCTTGATTTTGTTCTGAGAGCAACTAAATCCTTTGAAATGTGTACTGCTATTTAACCTAAAGGCATATTTTTTTAATTGTATCATTTCTATTATACCTATTTATGTTTCTTTGGTCCACAGGATATGTTTACATGTCCTGAATTACTGTAATTACTCAATGACTACTCAGCTTATCTTTTTGCATGCATACACTGCACATGGATAGTTTATTTGCACATTAGGACATCTTTCCCTCCCCTGCTGCTGTAAACTGGGACAAATACAACGTTATCACAGGGGAGAAGAATCATCCTTCCTTTATACCATTAAATCCTGGTCTGTTAAACTCTTCAGAAGACCCCTTGTCTCTACTAAAATGATATTTTTTTCCCACAATAATCTAAAGAAAAGTTATTCTGTGGTTGGCACCATAATTTACTTATGGCTTTTGTCCAGCTAAACAAGAGAGACAGAGGAAAAAAGGGAGAAGAAATATTTTTAATCCTGAAATGTATGTATGATATCAATTGCATATATTGTCCTTAATATGAGGATGAGATCTAAAGATTTATTTTACTAGACTGAATCTTGGTTTGGGGGGAGAGAAATGTAATTTAAATGTATTGTTTGAATACACTCAGCTGAGAATTTGTCTCCAAAAATAATTTGTAAACATTTCAATTTAATTTTGTTTCCTTGTTGAGAAAGTTGTAGAGATACAATTTAATTAAGCAAAATTCATGACATTTTTATGATCTCAAGTAAACATTGACTCCTTTTGAGAGGAAATTTACTTTAAAAATATTTTTCCTTTGTTACAGATGAATGAGGTAAACAAAATAAGTTTTTTGTTTGTTTGTTTGCTTGCTTGCTTTTAGAATTCTTTCTACATTCTTTTTTTTTTTTCTTAAATTAGTTTTTATGTTTTTTTTTTTTTTAATTTTTTTATTAGTTGAAGGCTAATTACTTCACAACATTTCAGTGGGTTTTGTCATACATTGATATGAATCAGCCATAGATTTACACTTATTCCCCATCCCGATCCCCCCTCCCACCTCCCTCTCCACCCGATTCCTTTGAACCAGTCCTAATGAGATGGATGAAACTGGAGCCCCTTATACAGAGTGAAGTAAGCCAGAAAGATAAAGAACATTACAGCATACAGAAATACAGAACAGACTTTTGAACTCTGTGGGAGAAGGTGAGGGTGGGATGTTTCTTTCTACATTCTTAACTAAACAAATCATGTTCAGACTTGAAAAATTCTGTCCTAATCATACTTTCTGATAAAAGTGTGTCATCATCACAGGTTACTTTAACCTTTCCTTCAGTTAATGTCCTATAACACAAATGGCCTCTGGTGTCTTAACACTTCTTATGGTTCTCCTTTTACATACAAGAATCAGTATTCTTGGGCTTCCCTGCCTGTGATGCGGGGGACCCTGGTTTGATCCTTGGGTTGGGAAGATCCCCTAAAGAAGGACTAGGCTACCCACTCTAGTATTCTTGGGCTTCCCTTGTGGCTCAGCTGATAAAGAATTCAATCTCTGGGTTGGGATGATCCTATGGAGAAGGGAACAGCTACATACTCCAGTATTCTGGCCTGGAGAATTCCATGAACTGTATAGTCCATGGAGTTGCAAAGAGTCAAACACGACTTTCACTATAGAACAATAATGGAAGATTTGGAGACAGAAGACGTTGATTTTAAAGCCAAAATTTGAACTCTGCTTTTGACATTCACTACCTATATAACCTTAATTGCAATTACATTGTATCTCTGCATTTGAACTTCCTAATTTAATGATACTAACAAACACAAACAAATCTGTTGGGTACCGAATAACAATGGGGATATAGACATAAGACACAGGCTCCATCTCCATAGGAAAAAAAAATGTGCGTGACATAGACCCAAGGTCTTGACCCAGGCAAGATAAGGTTGAACCTAGGCAAGACTGCTGACTCTTCTCCAGCAATACACAGCACGCATTGCTAGGAGATGGCCAGGGCAATGAGGTGTGGCCTTCCAGCATCTCTCTTCTAAACCTTTCTCTCAGTTCAGTTCAGTTCAGTTCAGTCACTCAGTAGTGTCCAAATCTTTGTGACTCCATGAACCGCAGCACACCAGGCCTCCCAGTCCAACACCAACTCCCAGAGCCTGCCCAAACTCATGTCCATTGAGTCTATGATGCCATCCAACCATCTCATCCTCTGTTGTCCCCTTCTTCTCCTGCCCTCAATCTTTCCCAGCATCAGGGTCTTTTCAAATGAGTCAGCTCTTCGCATCAGGTAGCCAAAGTATTGGAGTTTCAGGTCCAACATCAGTTCTTCCAATGAACTTCCAGGACTGATCTCCTTTAGGATGGACTGGTTGGATCTCCTTGCAGTCCAAGTGACTCTCAAGATTCTTCTCCAACACCACAGTTCAAAAGCATCAATTCTTCGGTGCTCAGCTTTCTTTATAGTCCAACTCTCACATCCATATATGACTACTGGAAAAAACATAGCCTTGACTAGATGTACCTTTGTTGGCAAAGTAATGTCTCTGCTTTTCAATATGCTGTCTAGTTTGGTCAGAACTTTCCTTCCAAGGAGTGTCTTTTAATTTCATGGCTGCAGTCACCATCTGCAGTGATTTTGGAGCCCCAAAGAATAAAGTCTACCACTGTTTCCACTGTTTCCCCATCTATTTCCCATGAAGTGATGGGACCAGATGCCATGATCTTAGTTTTCTGAATACTGAGCTTTAAGCCAACCTTTTCACTCTCCTCTTTCACTTTCATCAAGAGGCTCTTTAGTTCTTCTTCACTTTCAGCCATAAGGCTGGTGTCATCTGCATATCTGAGGTTATTGACATTTCTCCCGGCAATCTTGACTCCAGCTTGTGCCTCGTCCAGCCCAGTGTTTCTCGTGATGTACTCTGCATATAAGTTAAATAAGCAGGGTGACAGTATATAGCCTTGATGTACTCCTTTTCCTATTTGGAACCAGTCTGTTGTTCCATGTCAAGTTCTAACTGTTGCTTCTAGACCTGCATACAGGTTTCTCAAGAGGCAGGTCAGGTGGTCTGGTATTCCCATCTCTTTCAGAATTATCCAGAGTTTGTTGAGATCCACACAGTCAAAGGCTTTGGCATAGTCAATAAAGCAGACTTTTCTGAAACTCTCTTGCTTTTTTGATGATCCAGCAGATGTTAGCAATTTGATTTCTGGTTCCGCTGCCTTTTCTAAAACCAGCTTGAACATCTGGAAGGTCACAGTTCATGTATTGCTGAAGCCTGGCTTGGAGAATTTTGAGCATTACTTTACTAGCGTGTAAGATGAGTGCAATTGTGCAGTAGTTTGAGCATTCTGTGGGATTGCTTTTCTTTGGGACTGAAATGAAAACTGACCTTTTCCAGTCCTGTGGCCACTGCTGAGTTTTCCAAAGTTGCTGACATATTAATTACAGCACTTTCACAGCATTATCTTTTAGGATTTGAAATAACTGGAATTCTATCGCCTCCACTAGCTTTGTTTGTAGTGATGCTTCCTAAGGCCCACTTGACTTCACATTCCAGGATGTCTGGCTCTAGGTGAGTTGGTCACACCATCATAATTGACTGGATCATGAATATCTTTTTTGCGTATTTCTTCTGTGTGTTCTTGCCACCTCTTCTTAATATCTTCTGCTTCTGTCATGTCCATACCATTTCTGTCCTTTATTGTGCCCATCTTTGCATGAAATGTTCCCTTGGTATCTCTAATTTTCTTGAAGAGATCTCTAGTCTTTCCCATTCTGTTGTTTTCCTCTATTTCTTTGCATTGATTGCTGAAAAAGGCTTTCTTATCTCTCCTTGCTATTCTTTGAAACTCTGCATTCAAATGGACATATCTTTCCTTCTCTCCTTTGCTTTTCACTTCTCTTCTTTTCGCAGCTATTTGTAAGGCCTCCTCAGACAGCCATTTTGCTTTTTGCATTTCTTTTTCTTGGGGATGGTCTTGATTCCTTTCTCCTGTACAGTGTCACAAACCTCCGTCCATAGTTCATCAGGCTCTCTGTCTATCTGATCTAGGCCCTTAAATCTATTTGTCACTTCCACTGTATAGTCATAAGGAATTTGATTTAGCTCATACCTGAATGGTTTAGTGGTTTTCCCCACTTTCTTCAATTTAAGTCTAAATTTGGCAGTAAGGAGTTCATGGTCTGAGCCTTTTTCTCTGGGTACCCACTGTTCCAGGACTTTCTCTCCACCATACTGGAGGTCACATGCAGGGCAGGAATAATCCTCTACTGTGTCAACTCTCCTAAAAGCAAATGTACTAGTGCTGTGTGCCCACAAGCCTGGGGAATGACAAGATGCTACTATTTATATTTTTTACTTTTTAAAAATGTTTTAAATTTTATACTGGAATATAGCTGATTAACTATGCTGTAATAGTTTCAGGTGGCTAGCACTGAACTCAGCCATACATATATGTGTATTCATTCTCCCCCAAAATCCCCTCCCATGCAGGATGCCACATAATATTGAGCAGAGTTCCCTGTGCTATAGAGTAGGATCATGTTGGTTATTCATTTTAAATATAACAGTGTATACATATCCATCCAAAACTCCTCTATTCTTTCTCTCCATCTTTGCCCCCTGGCAACCCTAAGTTTGTTCTCAAGTCTATGAGTATGTTTCTGTTTTGTAAATAAGATTATTTGTATCATTTCTTTTTAGATTTCATATATAAAGCATGTCATATGATATTTCTCCTTCTCTGATTTCCTTCACCCAGTATGAAAATCTCTAGGTCCACACTACTATTTGTAAAGGGCATAGATAAAGTTGGACTTATTGGCTGGCTGCTCATCTACATATATGAACTCTGCATGTATGCTCAGTTGCTCAGTCATGTCTGGCTCTTTGCTACTTCATGGACTATAGCCCATCAGGCTTCTCTGTCTATGGAATTCTCCAGGCAAGAATACTGGAGCAGGTTGCCACTTCCTCCTCCAGAGGATCTTCCTGACCTAGGAATCCAAATGACATCTGCTACATACTTTTGTCCAATATTAAGCTCTAAATCCCAACTGAACTCTGGCAAGTACTAAATAAGAGTCTGATTAAAAAGAATATCTAATTCAACTTAACCTGAAGTGGTCAAGAACATCACTTTCTTTTGGGTAGAAAAAATGCCTAATCTTAATTTTGATGCATAAATGTAAGGTACATAGTCAAAGTGTAGAGGCTAGATCACTCTAAAAAAGATACAATGTTAATACAATTCCTGAGAGTCAGGTTAACATGGGGAACAATTTAACAAAACCATATTATAAATTGTAAAGAAAAGTTTGCATTTCTATTTGCTGGATCAAAGTTGTTGTTGCTTTTAAAATATTATCTGCTATGGTATTTATCCAGCTTCCCTGGTCACTCAGATGGTAAACAATCTGCTTGCAGTGTAGGAGATCCAGGTTCAGTCCCTGGGTTGGGAAGATCCTTTGGAGAAGGGAATGGCTGCCCACTCTGGTGTTCTTCCCTAGAGAATTCCGTGGACAGAGGAACCTCATGGGCTACATACACTCCATGGGGTCGCAAAGAGTCTCAGACTGCTGAGTGACTGACAGTTTCACTTTCGCTGTTCAGGGTGTTTATTTCCTTTTGTTTGGCTTCCTGGCTTCCTGTTTTGCCCCTCAAAGAGGAGAAAGAAGAAAACCAGCAGTGTTGCAAGCATATATTGCTGAATTTTAATCACTGTATAATTCTTTCTGGAAAGATTATCTAAAGCTTACATATCCTTTCAAGTAACACTTTTAAAGGTCTATCAAATCATGAGGCCAAAGGGCTAGACAAACAAATACTTTATTAATTCAATTTTTCAACATGGTTGAAATGTGATCTTACAGTTTCTGTGCAAGCAGATTAAAGTCATAAATCTGAGTTTATCACACCACCTCAGAATTAAACAGGAGAGCAAGAACTCCCCTCTCAATATGAGGACAAGGAATGGGAAAGTTAAACATGTCAGGGACCAAATAGAGATTTCAAAGAACAAATTTCAAACCATGAATCTATGCAATAGTGAGGGAAGCAGAA
Source organism: Cervus elaphus (assembly GCF_910594005.1). Classification (NCBI taxonomy): domain Eukaryota; kingdom Metazoa; phylum Chordata; class Mammalia; order Artiodactyla; family Cervidae; genus Cervus; species Cervus elaphus. The sequence continues at coordinate 15,357,339 of NC_057845.1, read as the reverse complement.
ATGGAACCTGGCTAAATCTTCTCTGACTTGAGAGGTCATGTCAAAGATGAGCGCTTACCAGACAGTGCTTTACTGAGCACATAATGAAACCCACTGAATTACACAATCTGAGTAGAGGTCACATAAAGATGTGAAATAGAGAGTACAGTTTTACTACTACAAGTTTAATGTAAGCAACATTTGAGCAGGTGTAGAGTGTAAACTTTGAGCAATAGTCTCCTATTTACTTTTCTCAGATAACTGTCCATTTTCATTTCCAGACTCATGAATAGTTGCTACTTTGAATAGACTACTGCTTAAAATATTAGACTAACTCTACTCTTAGCACTTTGTTTAAAATTTAGCACAAAACATTCAAAATCAAGGAAACAAGAAAAATAAATGATCCCACTCAACCCTTAATAACAGAGAGTAAAAAACAATAAAACCTGTAGTCTTTGGCTTGGTTTTCACCTTGTTGATGAGGAATTTTCTTTGAAACTCCAATTAGAGCTCTGAACTTTAAAATTTTTTGCAATGAGTTTCAGAACTGTGTTGTTTCCTTTAACATTTTATTACACTATATTAATTTTAGTTACATTTATTTAAGTTCTTATTTTAAAGTCACCCTATATTTAATTCTGAGTCTACAATATACAAAGTCTGGCACAAACATAAAAAACAGAAGCAAGGAAATGTTCACCAGAAAAATTAGGACAGTATTTAACTTTACGGAGCAGGGAACTGTGATTAGAAAGAAGCATATGGCAGCCCTTCAGGATTCTGGCAATATTATTTTGCCTTTAGTTACATGAATGTAACATATTTGCTTTATAATGACTATATGATGTGTACATTTGTTTTATACATTTTTATTGATATATGCTTCACTTCATTGTAAAAAGGATAAATTCTATTTTGTCTACTAAATTAGGGAGCTTCTGCAACAGGATTATATTGACTGTTTAATATAGCTTGTATATATAGACTGTATACATAGAATCTCTTTATATATATAGTATATATATTGTATATATAGAGATTGTATATATAGAGAGATTGTATATATATTGTATATAACATATAGATATGTTAAACTACTTTGTAAATCCAGGTAAATTTTGACAATGATGTATTTTCCCTTCAATGGAGTCCCTGAGGATGTTTATTCTGTTCAGGTTAACAGAAAATCAGCTAAAGTTTAAAATAAGAGCTGCTATACAACATCTGAGGAATCTTTCAGAAATCATTTAGTCTCAGAATACAAATAGACCATTTCTAGTACCATTTGAAACCATATTCTGATCATGAAAATGGAACACCATATATTAACAGAAAAAAACCTATATTAAAATGTAAAATTTTATAAGAATAAAATATTCTCTAAATATTTCATTATAACATATAGTTCATTATATACAGTATTTATACATTATATATAGTGTAGTACATGTACTCAGGCTCTTGCTGCTGTGCGACGCCATAGATGGCAGCCCACCAGGCTCCCCCGTCCCTGGGATCCTCCAGGCAGAACACTGGAGTGGGTTGCCATTTCCTTCTCCAACGCATGAGGGTGAAAAGTGAAAGTGAAGTTGCTCAGTCGTGTCCGACTCTTACTGACCCCATGGACTGCAGGCTACCAGGCTCCTCCATCCATGGGATTTTCCAGACAAGAGAACTGGAGTGGGGAGCCATGGCTTTCTCCAACTCAGGCTCTTAGTCATGTCCAACTCTTTGCAGCCACAGGAACTGTTGTCTGCCAGGCTCTTCTGTTCACACAATTCTCTAGGCAAGATCACTAGAGCAACAGGTTGCCGTTCCTTACTCTTTCTCCTGCACTGACAGGTGGTTTCTTTACCACTAGCACCACCAGGGAAGCCCTTTATTATACTATCACATATATAAGTGAAGTTGCTCAGTCGGGTTCGACTCTTTGCGACCCCATGGACTGTAGCCTGCCAGGCTCTTCAGTCCATGGGATTTTCCAGGCAAGAATATTGGAGTGGGTTGCCATTTCCTTCTCCAGAGGATCTTCCTGACTCAGGGATCAAACCCAAGTCTCCCACACTGCAAGCAGACTCTTTACCATCTGAACCACCAGGGATATATAAGCCTATATTATAGTATAAAAGTGGCAGTGAAAGTATTAGTCGCTCAGTAGATTCAGACTCTTTATGACCCCATGGACAATAGCCCACCAGGCTCCCTTGTCCATGGAATTCTCTAGTAAAGAATACTGGAGTGGGTAGTCATTCCCTTCTCCAGGGGATCTTCCAGACCCAGGGATAGATCACAGGTCTCCTAATTGCAGGCAGATTCTTTACTGTCTGAGCCATGCAATGTCTTGTTGCTACAACAAATTGGCAGAATAGAAGGACCTGTGCTCATCTTTTTCTGTGAGAACTACAAAATTGCAACTCACTGCTAAAAAAGCATTCAAGGGAGACTGCTGGATCCCACCAAAAAAGATACCCCATCTTCAAGGGTAAAGGAGAAGCTCCAGCAAGATGGTAGCGGGGCAAAATTATGTTTAGGATCAAACTCCATACCCACCAGAAACCCTTGGAGGGCTCAAACAAACCTTTTGCTCATCAGGACCCAGAGACCCCACAGAGGCTGAGCCGGAACTGTGTCTGAGAGTCTCCTGTGGAGGTCCCAGTCAGCAGTGGCCTGCCTCAGGGGTAGGGGCTCTGGGTGCAGCAGACCTGGCAATGGCATAAGCACTCTTGGAAGAGGTTACCATTAACCCCACCAGAGAGTCACCAAAGCTTACATAGGACTGGGGAAACAAGCTCTTCGAGGGCACAACAAGACCTTGTGTGCACCAGGGCCCAGCAGAAAGGAGCAATGCCCCCACAAGAGACTGACCCAGACTTGCCCCAGAGTGTCCACAAGTCCCTGGCGGAGGCGTGGGTCAGTGGTGGCCTGCTGCAGGGTCGGGCCACTGAGCGCAACAGTGCGTGCATGGGACCTTTTGAAGGAGGTCGCCATTATCTCCCTTACCTCCACCAAAGTTTGGCCTCGGTCAAATAACAGGGAGGGAACACAGCCCCAGCCTTTCACAGAAAAGTGGATTAAAGCCTTACTGACCATGGCTCAGTAAATAGATTTAAGAAATAGATTTAAGGGACTAGATCTGATAGACAGAGTGCCTGATGAACTATGGACTGAGGTTCATGACATTGTACAGGAGACAGGGGTCAAGACCATCCCCATGGAAAAGAAATGGAAAAAGGAAAATGACTGTCTGAGGAGGTCTTACAAATAGCTGTGAAAAGAAGAGAAGTGAAAAGCAAAGGAGAAAAGGAAAGATATTCCCATCTGAATGTGGAGTTCCAAAGAATAGCAAAGATAGATAAGAAAGCCTTCCTTTTTTTTTCCATTTGGCCAAACTTTTATTGCACAGCTACTATGTCCTTGGATGCAAATTTTGTGGTCCCTTACCATGTGGTCAGAGAAGGCAGATAAGAAAATACAAGAAACCCTGAGGTTACCTAGGCTCTGTACCAGAAATATGTAAGAAGTATGGCTGAGGAGTTGGTAAAGGTTTTAAAAAAAAAGTCAGTCCTAGTGAAGGTGTACACTTCAATTGTGTCTGACTTTGCAACCCCATGGACTGTAGCCCACCAAGCTCCACTGTGCATGGAATTTTAATGTAGCATAAATATTCTCCGGAATTATTTTTTTAATGTTTCCATTTCTATTGATTTTTGTTGTTGCACATTTAAATTCTTAGGCTGGAAATTTTGTGCATGGTCTAGCGTGCTTTCTTCTGCCAAGTATTAAAGTCTTTTCAGCATCTACCGATATCAGTTTTTCCCCTTCAATTTATTGATGTATTTAGTTTTCTTTCAGATTTGAATATCAAACTGCTCTTGCTTGCCTGGAATATATTCATAAATGAAGTTGGATTTGTATGATTTGATTAGTTGGTTTGTTATTCTTATAAGATTCCTTTTGGTGGCTTTATTAAATTTGGGAAATTTCTTTTTTTGTTTCCTTAAGATCTTGAAATATTTAAGTAGGAATGTGCCTTAAAGGTTATATAGAATTTAATTCTAAATCTTTCTCATCCTGGTGGCTGTTAAAATGGTATCTTTAACTATATCACAAACCTCTTTAAATATTTTATCTACATTTTCTACCTTGTTTTGGGTTATTAGCTGCATGCAAAATTTGTCTTTTGTATTGATTCATTATCATTAAATGCAATGCTTCTTGTTTTAAAGTCTGCTTCATCTGAAATTAGTATAACTATGCCAGCTTTTATTCTAGGGTCTTATTTTCTAGATATATTCTATTCTATCCTGTTACTGCCAAACTCCTTTTTGACTTCATATAAATATTAAGTACATTGCTTGTAAGAAGCATATAAAGTTTTGCTTTTATTCAGTCTGTCTTTTAATTGGACTATTTATTTGTATTTAATGTAACCCACATATATTTGGATTTAAATTTACCACCTTGATTTTCTTTTTATTTCCCATTTTCCCCATGTTCCAGATGCTTTCCATTTTTGCCTCCTTTTGCACTAATTAAGAATTATCAATTCATTGTTACCCTTTATAGAACTGTTATCTCAGTCTTCTAAATCCTTTTAGTGATTATAACATTCATTTTTCCCTTAAAAGAGGCTAATACAATTACTTTATCACTTCCTAAATGATTCAAAAACCTTAGCATATTTAAGTCAGTTTACCCTATCATTTGTATTGTTTTTCCTATTTTCTATTTATCTTTTTTTTTCCCCTTTATTTATTTATTTATTTATTTATTTATTTTTTCAGTGGGTTTTGTCATACATTGATATGAATCAGCCATAGATTTACACGTATTCCCCATCCCGATCCCCCCTCCCACCTCCCTCTCCACCCGATTCCTCTGGGTCTTCCCAGTGCAACAGGCCCGAGCACTTGTCTCATGCACCCCACCTGGGCTGGTGATCTATTTCACCATAGATAATATACATGCTGTTCTCAGTGATCAGTGAAAAGAAATAGAGGAAAACAATAGAATGGGAAAGATTACAGATCTCCTAAAGAAAATTAGAGATACCAAGGGAACATTTCATGCAAAAATGGGCTCAATAAAGGACAGAAATGGTATGGACCTAACAGAAGCACAAGATATTAAGAAGAGGTGGCAAGAATACACAGAAGAAGTGTACAAAAAAGATATTCACGACCCAGATAATCATGATGGTGTGATCACTCACCTAGAGCCAGACATCCTGGAATGTGAAGTAAAGTGGGCCTTAGGAAACATCACTATGAACAAAGCTAGAGAAGGTGAAGGAAATCCAGTTCAGTTATTTCAAATCCTGAAAGATGATGTTGTGAAACTGCTGCACTCAATATGCCAGCAAATTTGGAAAAACTCAGCAGCGGCCACAGGATTGGAAAAGGTCAGTGTTCATTCCAATCCCAAAGAAAGATAATCCCAAAGAACGCTTGAACTACAACACAATTGCACTCATCTCACACGCTAGTAAAATAATGCTCAAAATTCTCCAAGCCAGGCTTCAGCAATACATGAACTGTGACCTTTCCAGATGTTCAAGCTGGTTTTAGAAAAAGCAGAGGAACCACAAATCAAATTGCCAACATCTGCTGGCTCATAGAAAAAACAAGAGAATTCCAGAAAAACATCTATTTCTGCTTTATTGACTATGCCAAAGCCTTTGACTGTGTGAATCACAATAAACTGTGGAAAATTCTGAAAGAGATGGGAATACCAGACCACCTGACCTGCCTCTTGAGAAACCTATATGAAGGTCAGGAAGCAACAGTTAGAACTGGACATGGAACAACAGACTGGTTCTAAATAGGAAAAGGAGTACATCAAGGCTATATACTGTCACCCTGCTTATTTAACTTATATGCAGAGTACATCATGAGAAATGCTGAGCTGGATGAAGCACAAGCTGAATCAAGATTGCCGGGAGAAATATCAATAACCTCAGATATGCATACGGCACCACCCTTATGGCTCAAAGTGAAGAGGAACTAAAAAGCCTCTTGAAGAAAGTGAAGGAGGAGAGTGAAAATGTTGGCTTAAAGCACAACATTCAGAAAACTAAGATCATGGCATCTGGTTCCGTCACTTCATGGGAAATAGACGGGGAAACAGTGGAAATAGTGTCAAACTTTATTCTTTTGGGCCCCAAAATCACTGCAGATGTTGATTGCACCCATGAAATTAAAAGACACTTACTCCTTGGAAGGAAAGTTATGACCAACCTGGATAGCATATTAAAAAGCAAAGACATTACTTTGCCAACAAAGGTCCATCTTGTCAAGGCTATGGTTTTTCCAGTAGTCATGTATGGGTGTGAGAGTTGGAACTTAAAGAAAGCTGAGCGCTGAAGAATTGATGCTTTTGAATGGAGGTGTTGGAGAAGACTCCTGAGCAACCCTTGGACTGCAAGGAGATCCAACCAGTCCATCCTAAAAGAGATCAGTCCTGGGTGTTCATTGGAAGGACTGATGTTAAAGCCAAAACTCCAATACTTTGGCCACCTGATGCAAAGAGCTGACTCATTGGTAAAGACCCTGATGCTGGGAGGGATTGGGGGCAGGAGGAGAAGGGGACAATAGAAGATGAGATGGCTGGATTGTATCACTGACTCGTTGGACATGGGTTTGGGTAGACTCCGGGAGTTGGTGATGGACAGGAAGGCCTAGCCTGCTAAGATTCATGGGGTCGCAAAGAGTTAGACATGACTGAGTGACTGAACTGACCCTCTCATAACTGACTGACCATAGCTCTACCCATCAGAACAAGACCCAGTTTCCACCTCAGTGAGTCTCTCCCATCAGGAAGCTTCCCTGAATCTCTTATTCTTCTCAGTCAGAAGGTAGACGTAATGGAAACCACAATCACAAAAAACTAACCAATTTGATCACATAGTCCACAGCCTTATCTAACTCAGTGAAACTATGAGCCATGCCATGTAGGGCCACCCAAGAAGGACGGGACATGGTGGAGAGTTCTGACAAAATGTGGTCCACTGGAGAAGGGAATGGCAAACCACTTCAGTATTCTTGCCTTGAGAACCCCATGAACAGTTTGAAAAGTCAAAAAGATAGGACACTGAAAGATGAACTCCCCAAGTTGCTAGATGCCCAATGTGCTACTGGAGATCAGTGGAGAAATAATTCCAGGAATAATGAAGAGACAGAGCCAAAGCAAAAATAACACCCAGTCATGGATGTGACTGATGATGGAAGTAAAGTCTGATGCTATAAAGAGCAATATGCAGAGGAAGCTGGAATGTTAGATCCATGAAACAAGGCAAATGGAAAGTGGTCAAACAGGAGATGGCAAGAGTAAACATTGACTTTTTAGGCATTGGTGAACTGAAATGGACTGGAATGGGTGAATTAAACTCAGAAGACAATTATATCTACTACTGTGGGCAAGAGTCCATTAGAAGAAATGGGGTAGCCATCATAGTCAACAAGAGTCCGAAATGCAGTGTTTGGATGCAGTCTCAAAAATGACAGAATGACCTCTGTTTGTTTCCAAGGCAAACCATTCAATATCACAGTAATCCAATCTATGTCCTGAAGAGTAATGCTGAAGAAGCTGAAGTTGAACGTCTCTATGATGACCTAGAAGAACTTCTAGAACTAACACCCCAAAAGGATATCTTTTTCATTATAGGGAATTGGAAGGCAAAAGTAGGAAGTCAAGAAATACCTGGAGTAACAGGCACATTTGGCCTTGGAATACAAAATGAAGTAGGTCAAATGGTCATAGAATTTTGCCAAGAGAACGCACTGATCATAGCAAACACCCTCTTCCAAGACCACAAGAGAAGACTCTACACATGGACATCACCAGTTGGTCAACACTGAAATCAGATTGATTATATTCTTTGCAGCCAAAGATGGAGAAGCTGTATATAGTCAGCAAAAACAAGATTGGGAGCTGACTATAGCTTAGACCATGAACTCCTTATTGCCAGACTCAGACTTAAATTGAAGAAAGTAGGGAAAAACCACTAGACCTAAACCAAATCCCATATGAGAATGCAGTGAAAGGAAAAAATAGATTCAAGGGATTAGCTCTGAAAGACAGAGTGCATGAAGAACTATGGACAGAAGTCCATGACATTGTACAGGAGGCAGTGATCAAGACCATCCCCAAGAAAAAAGAAATGCAAAAAGGCAAAATGCTTGTCTGAGGAAGCCTTGCAAATAGCTGAGAAAAGAAGAGAAACTAAAGGCAAAGGAGGAAATGAAAGATATACCCATTTGAATGCAGAGTTCCAAAAAATAAGGAGAGATAAAAAAAGCCTTCCTCAGTTATCAATGCAAAGAAATAGAGGAATGCAATAAAATGGGAACTACCAGAGATCTCTTCAAGAAAATTAGAGATACCAAGGGAACATTTCATGCAAAGATGGGCTCAATAAAGGACAGAAATCATATGTACCTAACAGAAGGAGAAGATATTAAGAAGAGGTGGCAAGAATATACAGAAGAACTGTACAAAAAAGATCTTCGTAACACAGATAACCACAATGATGTGATCACTCACCTAGAGCCAGACATCCTGGAATGTGAAGTCAAGTGGGCCTTAGGAAGCATCACTATAAACAAAGCTAGTGGAGATGATGGAATTCCAGTTGAGCTATTTCAGATCCTGATAGATGATCTTGTGAAAGTGCTTTACTCAATATGCCAGCAAATTGGAAAATTCAACAGTAGCCACAGTACTGGAAAAGTCAGTTTTCATTCTGATTCCAAAGAAAGGCAATGCCAAAGAATGTTCAAACTACTGCACAATTGCACTCATCTCACACACTAGCAAAGTAATGCTCAAAATCCTCCAAGCCAGGCTTCAAGAGTGCATGAACCGTGAATTTCCAGATGTTCAAGCTGTATTTAGAAAAGGTGGGGGAATCAAGGATCAAATTGCCAACGTCCATTGGACCATCGAAAAAACAAGGGAGTTCCAGAAAAACATCCACTTCTGGTTGTTGACTATGCCAAAGCCTTTGACTGTGTGGTTCACAACAAACCATGGAAAAATATTCAAGAGATGGGAATACCAGACCACCTGACCTGCCTCCTGAGAAATCTATGCAGGTCAGGAAGCACCAGTTAGAACTAGACTTGGGACAGCAGACTGGTTTCAAGTCGGGAAAGGAGTACATCAAGGCTCTATATTGTCACCCTGCTTGTTTAACTTTTATGCAGAGTACCTAATGGGAAATTCCAGGAGGGATGAAACACAAGCTGAAATCAAGATTGTGATATTCTAGACTTCACTTAGTTCTTGGATATTTCGCAAGCATTCATTTCATTCGTCAGTCAATTCTGCTTATGCTTAAGTTACATAGATTGGCTTTCTTTTTGGTATCAGCCAAAGACTAATTTGTAAAGAGAGAAAGCATTCTTCAGCACTGTCTTTTACTGTAGCATGACATATTTTATCCCATATATTGTGTTTGATCATTTCATACCTGAGAGTTTTTTTTTTTTTTTTTTTTTGCTATATAGGTACTTCTTCCTTTATCTTATACACAATGGTAATAGCCACTTCCTTTTGCATTGCTACTCTTTTTCAGAGCAGTTATTTTTTTTTAAGGGCATTCACACTTCAAGAAGGAATTGCATTTACTAAGTAAATGACATGTAATTTATTTAACCTTGTATAATTTTAGTAATCAAAATTGAGTCTCTCTTGAGTCAAGAAGACATGAGAAAGACCTTACAAGAGTCTCTTTTTGATGCCTGCAAGTAGAGAAATCTGAAAAGTGCAATTTTCATTGGTCTTCCATCCACAAGGATGAAAGACATACCATCTGCCTCCTCTTTTCATGCAAAATAATAATCATGCTTTTTGCAGAACAGAGCTAATGCACAACAAATTAGAACGGAATTGTGTAATAACCAAATAGTTACCAGGCAACCTGAAAATAATGTAATGGAGCAATTGGAAATATTTCTTGTAGAAACAGAATTTGCTAGATATTTTCTGAGGTAGACAACATTTTCAACAGCTTCCTTTCTTAATATCTATGACTATCTGCATAGAAATTACATTGTAAAACCTATTTACTATATTTTCAGAATATTAAAAGTATATTCAGTATATATAAAAGTATATTCAGAATTATTAAAAGTATATCTCAGGTCTGAATGAAGACCTTCTGTGAACCCACACTAATTCTGAAATTGACTAACCATGTCCTGATGGTATTCCTGGCAAGGTTCATGTATAACGCAAGTTCTTTAACTCAGAGCATAATTACAGACAGAAACAAACAGAGAGGGATAAAATAATTCTCTTTTTGAACAAAATGAATCTAAAAAGTCTGTATTATTATAGCTGTTTTATAGAACTCTTAATAGTAAATTGAGCAAACTCTTAAGAGCTTTTATACATTTAGTGGGGAAGGTGAACTTTGGGTAATAAATGTGTTTTGAACTTTGTCAGTGATAAATTTAGTGCTGTAACAATGCTATTATCTAGATGAAAAATTCTACAGTTGATTTTAAAATGACTGTAAAGTAATAGGTCTAATAAATAAGAGGTAGTTTTGAGCCATTCACATGAAAGAGAATCAGATAACATCTTCAGTCTAATTAGTGTTAGCTGATGCCATGTAAGTACACTGGCCATGTAAGTACACCTATTAAAATATAGAGGAAAAATCAAAGATGAGGAAATCAAATAATTATATTGTAGATGTTTCATTCTCAGCTTATTTCTATCATAATACAATTTTCTCAAATGAAATTGAGTATGATTGGTTAGGCACAATTATGATTGAAATTAATTTTTATGGTTAAAAAATGAACTTATTTCTGACATTGTTAACCACACATCTAATTTCAGTAAAAATGCAATAAGGATTTATAGCTGCTTTAACATATTAAAATTGCTATTATCAATTATCTCACAAATTATGATTCATATATATATTCCATGATTCTATTATTTCATATGTATAGGACACTCTTCATGAGATTGACTTATTATGCAATGCTTTATTTCTGTCATTATTTTCCATGGGTTACACCTCTGTTAAAAAAATGCTTATTTATATGACAAAAAGTGGATCCGGACTTTGCAACAGTTCTATGAAATATCTGGTATGTTTTAAGCATACATGCTAAAGAAGTTTAAATTGTTAATAGTGCTGATTTTTACTTCACAAATTCTTATTGATCTTCAATGAATTAAATATGTAACTTGCAGTTCCTTAGATACATGAATATTCTGCTTTCCAAGAAAATATGTAGAACTTTAAATGCTGTATACGAATTGCCACAAAAGATGGCATATGGGCATGTGGAAGATTTTAAATTGCTCTCCTATGCAATTTTTTAAAATTGTTATAATCAGTTTTACAATTTAAAAATATTAAATTTACAAAAGAGTATAGCCCACAATTGTCCCAGTCTTCCAATAAGGGTTCCCTGATAGCTTGGCTGGTAAAGAATCCGCCTGCAATGCAGAAGAACCCGGTTGGATTCCTAGGTCTGGAAGATCTGCTGGAGAAGAGAGAGGCTAAGCACTCCAGTATTCTTGGGCTTCCCTGGTGGTTTAGCTGGTAAAGAATCCACCTGTAATCGGGAGACGTGGGTTCAGTCCCTGGGTTGGGAAGATCCCCTGGAGAAGTGAAAAGCTACTGATAGCTTATGGTGAATGATTTTTGATCTCCAAAGATTTAGCTTTGGGACTAGGGACCAGGTTTGATCACTCAAGAGCTTTTGTGTAGCAGAGTTTTATTAAAGTGAAAAGGGGACAGAGAAAGCTTCTGACACAAACATCAGAAGAAGGGTGGAGAGTGTCCCAGTCTGTAGTCTAAGCAAGGGAGTTATATACTATTTTCAGTTGGTTATTACGATAAATCAAGAGTGTCTCAAGGTTGTAAAGATCTTACTGGACCATTCCCACAATTTACATTTTAAGATAACAAGATTAGAACTAACAATAGATAGATTTTACTAGACCCACTCCCATAATATACATTTTAAGAAAACAGGATTAGTCAGAAGGTTTTCAGGAAGGAGAAACTGTCTTCAAGCAGGATACATTGTTGTATTGACTAAGACAAAGCAATGTAGAAAAAAAGTTTGTCCTTTCCTTTTCCTTGAGAATTCAAGACCTCTATATCCTCCTTGAGAGCCCCAGACTTATTACCAACATGCCTAGGAATTGACTCTCTCACTACCCACTCCAATATTCTGGCTGGAGAATTTCATGGACTGTATAGTCCACGGGGTTGCAAAGAGTTGGACATAGCTGAGTGACTTTCACATTCACCCAACTTGTTAAGTTTCATGTCCTAGGGCTTATGCTATGGTTGTATAACTTTTATGCTATGGTTTGTAACTTTTCAAAAGGAAAAAGGTGTTTTAGATAATATTGTTATGCTTTCTTTCTGTCACAATACTTTCCATTAATTACATGCTAATCAATAATGCATTAAAAAACCTATATCATAAAGTTACAAATTTAAAATACTATATGACATAAGCAATTCTATATATTTGTGATATTTCCTGATATTTATATATTGACATTTATAAGTATTGATATTTATAAATGTCAATATAAATTTATATTTATAAATATAAATATATATGTATATATAAATATATATTTTAGATATTTCCTGTGAAAATTTTTTTTCACATTTGTTTACACCTCTTCTACTTTGAACTTTTAAAATTTTTGATTGTTTATAAAATATTAATATTTATGTATTATTTATTAATATACTTATAACTATGTACTAACTAAAGTTAAGAAAGGTATTCAGTTTTCAATTAATACTTTTTTTCTCTGCAGGAGTCTACCTAGAATGCTACATTACATTTAGTAGGCAGATCCTACACTCTCCTTTATTTGGCTGTGACAGTTTCACACACTTTTCTTGCTTCTGATGACCTTGATGGTTTTAAGTCATATTGCTCATACGTTTTGTACAATATTGCTCAAAAGAAACTTAACTGATATTTTTTTCATAATTAGACTCTGCTTACACATTTTGGCGGGGGGAGTAGCTCAGAAGGAAAGTGTCATTTTAATTATATCACGAGGCTTTATACTGTCAACATGACTTACCACTGAAGATAGTGATCTTAATAACCTCCATGAGGTAGTATATGTCAGGTTTCATATATTCAACTTACTCTTTTTTCTTCGATTGAATACTGCTTTATTTGGCAGGTACTCATTGTGCATGCTTCCTTTTAGATAAATAGAAAGATAGACACAAATCTATCAATATCTCTAAATGTGTACATTTGTCACTATGTATACACATATATCTATCATCTTTTTATGTATGTTGATCTGTATCTATATTAAGCTAAACATGAGCTCATAATGGTGTCTCCAAACATATTCCATTATCACGTGAGTCATTTGTCTCCACTGTTTATCTGTAACCCTCTAATTCAACAGTGAGATATCTAGACACTTCCATTTACCTTCCATCTAGTTAATATTTAATCCAACTATATATCAAAATTGTTATCCTGTACCACCTTGGAATTTTATCAATTAAAGTACTATGTTATGTAGAGCTCTTTTTGACATTACTTTTCCAGAACTAACTTCTTTCCAAAGTTACTTAGGTTGGTAGATTTTTACTAACCTCCTCCACTCAGTTTCTTTAATAGAGTAGTTATACAGCAGTGCAAGTCTATGCCCTGAACAGTAATCCTGAATGTGAAACTGAACAGTTCTATGAAGACCTAGAAGGTCTTCTAGAATGAACACCCCAAAAAGATGTCCTTTTCATTATAGGGGACTGGAATGCAAAAGTAGGAAGTCAAGAAATACCTGGAGTAACAGGCGAATTGACTTTGGAGTACAGAATGAAGCAGGGAAAAGGCTGAAAGAGTTTGCCAAGGGCGTTCACACTGGTCATAGCAAACACCCACTTTCAACAACACAGGAGAAGACTCTACACATGGACATCACCAGATGGTCTTTGCAGACAAAGATAGAGAAGCTCTATACAGTCAGCAAAAACAAGACCGGGAGCTGACTGTGGCTCAGATCAAGAACTCCTTATTGCCAAATTCAGACTTAAATTGAAGTAAGTGGGGAAAACCACTAGACCATTTAGGGATGACCTAAATCAAATCCCTTATGATTATACAGTGGAAGTGAGAAACAGATCCAAGGGATTAGATCTGATAGAGTGCCTGGAGGACTATGGACAGAGGTTCATGACATTGTAAAGAAGGCAGGGATCAAGACCATCCCCAGGAAAAAGAAATGCAAAAAGGAAAAATGGTTGTCCTAGGAGGCCTTACAAGTATCTGTGAAAAGATAAGTTAAAGGCAAAGGAGAAAAGGAAAGATATACCCATTTGATGCAAAGTTCCAAAGAATAGCAACGAGAGATAAGAAAGCCTTCTTCAGTGATCAATGAAAATAAATAGATGAAAACAATAGAATGGGAAAGACTAGAGATCTTTTCAAGAAAATTGGAGATACCAAGGGAATATTTCATGCAAAGATGGGCACAATAAAGGACAGAAATGGTATAGACCTAACAGAAGCAGAAGATATTAAGAAGAGGTGGCAAGAATACACAGAAGAATGACACAAAAAAGATCTTCACAACCCAGATAATCACAATGGTATGATCACTCACCTAGAGCCAGACATCCTGAAGCATGAAGTTGAGTGTGCCTTAGGAAACATAACTACAAACAAAGCTAGTGAAGGTGACAGAATTCCAGTTGAACTATTTCAAATCCTGAAAGATGATGCTGTAAAAGTGCTGCAATCAATATGCCAGCAAATTTGGAAAACTCCACAGTGGCCACAGGACTGGAAGAGTCAGTTTTCATTCCGATCCCAAAGAAAGGCAATGCTAAAGAATATTCAAACTACCACACAATTGCACTCATCTCACACATTAGTAAAGTAGTGCTCAAAATTCTCCAAGACAGGCTTCAACAGTACACGAACTGTGAACTTCCAGATGTTCAAGCTGCGTTTAGAAAAGGCAGAAGAACCAGAAATAAAATTACCAATATCCGTTGGATCATCGAAAAGAGCAAGAGTTCCAGAAAAATATTTACTTCTGGTTTGTTGACTATGCCAAAGCCTTTTACTGTGTGGATCACAACAGACTGTGTAAAAGTCTTCAAAAGATGGGACTACCTTACCACCGGATCTGCCTCCTGAGAAATATGTATGCAAGTCAAGAAGCAACAGTTAGAACTGGACATGGAACAACAGACTGGTTCCAAATCAGCAAAGGGGTACATCAAGGTGTATATTGTCACCCTGCTTGTTTAACTTATATGCAGAGAACATCATGAGAAATGTTGGCCTGGATCAAGCACAAGCTGCAATCAAGATTGCCAGAAGAAATATTGACAATCTCAGATATGCAGATGACACCACCTTTATGGCAGAAAGAGAACTAACGAGCCTCTTGATGAAAGTGAAAGAAGAGAGTGAAGAGTTGGCTTACAACTCAACATTCAGAAAACTAATATCATGGCATCTGGTGCCATCACTTCATGGGAAATAGATGGGTTAACAGTGGAAACAGTGACAGATTTTATTTTCTTGGGATCCAAAATCACTGTGGACAGGGATTGCAGCCTTGAAAGCAAAAGATGCTTGTTCCTTCAAAGAAAAGTTATGACCAACCTAGACAGCATATTAAAAAGCAGAGACATTACTTTGACTACAGAGGTCCATCTAGTTGAGGCTATGGTTTTTCCAGTAGTCATGTATGGATGTGAGAGTTAGACTATAAAGAAAGTTGAGCACCAAAGAACTGATGCTTTTTTGAACTGTGGTGTTGGAGAAGACTCTGAGAGTCATTTGGACTGCAAGGAGATTCAGCCAGTCCATCCCAATGGAAAGCAGTCTTGAATGTTCATTGGAAGGACTGATGTTGAAGCTGAAACTCCAATACTTTGGCCACCTGATGGGAAGAGCTGAGTCATTGGAAGAGACCCTAATGCTGGGAAAGATTGAGGGCAGGAGGAGAAGGGGATGACAGAGGAATGGATGGCTGTATGGCATCACCGACTCAATGGACATGAGTTTGAGTAAACTACGGGAGTTGAAGATGGACAGGGAGGCCTGTCAGTCCATGGGGTCGTAAAGAGTCAGACATGACTGAGCGACTGAACTGAACTGAATACAGCTAGATTCTTTGTCAGAGTCTGAATTCCTTACTGGGACAATTTAAATAAATTTAATACATTAAGGTTCATTCTTTGTAGTTTACATTTCTATAGTTTCAACACATACATAGTATCATGTATCCACAACTGCAGTACCAAACAGACAGTCTCATCACCTTACAGAATAACTTATGAGTAAGACTTGTTCAACTTCCCTTCTCCCCAAATCCCTGGGAACCACATTTTATTCAGTGAATGCAGGTTCTTGTTGCTCCACATCCATACCAACAAAGAGTATTGTAAGTTGTTTTTGTTATTTTTGTTTCTTTTTTAAAACTATTTATGTAGTTGTATGTAGTGCCATATGAATTTAAATTATCTTGATGACATATGACATTGAGCATTATATTATATATGTATTTGCAATATAGGATTTTGGCACAATTTTGGTAAATTTCAAAGAACAAATATTAAAGAAAAAAATCACAGCTAATATCATTTAGCTACAATGCCATAAATTAGCTGTGAAGCATAGTAAGCAAAGACTCTTAATCAAGCATTAATTGTATTAAAAATAGCAACATGTAAATTAGTAGTTTAAACCACATGAGATAACTAAAAATAGGAGATGATAAATGTGTGCCACTTTATTGAATCTCTTCAGAGTACTTTAATGTGAGTAAATCTCACAGCCTTTGTAAGACATACTTTATAATATAGTAACTATAGTTATTTTGAAGGTCAAATTATCATTAAGTTACTTTCCTAAGAGATGTCATGTACTGCTATGATAAAGGACTACTTCAGTTGGAACATAGCCTTTGTCTGGGTACTGATATCTTTTTAACAAGAACTATTAAAAACTACTTGGCCTATATTAAGTTAAATACATATTTATAGAAGGCCAACAGCAAGGAGAAAGGCATTAAAAAAAGTCAAACTCACATAAAACATTTGAAGAAAGATTTCTTTATGGTTTTAAGTTGTTCATTCATTAATATTTTACTCAGCAAAAATATTTTAAGTGTCTATTTGAATTCAGACACTTTTAGAAGTCTTTTTTTTTTTATGACTAGGTTATCCGGTTCAGATATTATTGTATATTTATTTCTTACATGTAAATCCATGGCTGATTCATGTCAATGTATGACAAAAACCACTACAATGTTGTAAAGTAATTAGCCTCCAACTAATAAAAATAAATGGAAAAAATAAATAGTGCCATTCAATTCATTATATAGTTAAATATGTGTATTTAACAATAGATTACACAATTACTCTGTATCTAATCCTGCTCTCCTGGAGGAGAACATGCAACCAACTCCTGTATTCTTGCCTGGATAATCCCCATGGACAGAGAAGCCTGGCAGGCATGGTCCATAGGATCACCAAAGAGTCGGACATTCGGCATGCTACAGGCAGTCCTGGTCTAGGTCCTAGAAATTGACAGTAAAGAGGCCAAAATCCCTGCTCTTGGAAGTTGACATTTTAGAGGAAGAATAAGGATATAAATATGATTAATACATAAAACATGAAAAAAATACATAAAATATGTATTATGCTACATGTTAATGTATATTATAGTGTGGAGTTTGTACGAGAGATTTTTGTCTTGTAAATATTTATATTTAACATGGTGTCATGGGAAGCGTTAATCCAAAAGGCACATTTTCAGTAAAGACCTAAAGGTAATGAGAGTGCTATCCTTGTACATATTTAGAGGAAGAGGAAGTGCAAATGTCCTGGGGCAGCAATGTTTCTGAGGCCAGTGTAACTGATGTGGTCCTTCATGAGAGGAGATCACTAGATAATGTCAAAGGGATAAGAATCCTACTGCTTCCAAAGTGGGAAAGAAGACATCAGATGCTGAAGGATACAAAGGAAGATTCTGAGAGATTATATATATCATATATAATAATATATAATTATATATTATTATACAGATTATATATTATTATACTAATAACAAAGAAACATTGATATGGCCCACAATTGTGAGGTGGGGCTAGGGAGAAGCACCCAAATATTAGATATCGTCTAACATTTTTGCCTCTTTACTGACAATTTTCAATACCTAACCATTAATTTGATAGAATTTTCAAACAGATCAATTGTGGGATCTGAGAGGGATTTAATAAAATCACCAAGAATTTTAACCTGAGTAATTAAAAGAATGTATATGCCTTCAATGAAGACAAGAAAAATTGAAGATGAAGGTGTGGGAAAGAACATCTTTGACCACATTATTAAATTTAAGATGCCTATGTGTTACACTATTGGAGATGTTAAATCAGACATACATATTATACATATTTGCAGTTCAGGGGAATTGGGCTTGAAATATAATTTTGGAATAGTCCATATATTTTAAAATTAAATAATTGCATAAATATATAAAACAATAAATATAAAATTGTGTTTCAGCTCTGGAGAGACTGAGAGCTTATTTCAATGCCAGGAATCTTATCTTTCATCCCATAATGTATAGGCATTTAGACTTCCATGGTATTCTGTTAATAGATCCTATGTGTTTCTTTCATCACTACACATTTAATGCTTTGGTGATAGATGTTTTCTGGGCCAAAGTTACTAGTGAATGAGAGTTTCCCATGTGAAAAATCCACTCCAGAACCAGTGGAGTGGTTCAGTCGTGCCAGACTCTTCGTGACCCCATGGACTGTAACCTACAAGGCTTCTCCATCCATGGAATTTTCTAGGCAAGAGCACTTGAGTGGGTTGCCATTTCCTTCTTCAGGGGCTCTTCCTGACCCAGGGATGGAACCCAGGTCTCCCACATTGTGGGCAGACACCTAACTGTCTGAGCCACCAGGGAAGCCAGAAGTGCTACCAATTTGTCCTTGTTTCTTTCCTTTATATCATTGCAAGTGGTTTTAGCAATAATACTTCACTGAGTTGAGACAGTCAATTCCTAGGTAGGTTGATAAGAAGTCAAGGGTCCCTGAGGAGGAGAAAAGGGTCTAGGGTTCTTAAGGAGGAGATAGGGGTCTGGAATTCTCAAGGAGGAGGAATGGACAATCTTTTTTTCTACATTCCCCGAAGTGAAGTGAAGTGAAGCCACTCAGTCGTGTCAGACCCTTTGGGACCCCATGGACTGTAGCCCACCAGGCTCCTCAGTCCATGGAATTTTCCAGGCAAGCATATTGGAGCAGGTTGCCTTTTCCTTCTCCAGGGGATCTTTCCAACCCAGGGATCAAACCTGGGTCTCCCGCATTGCAGGCAGATGCTTTACCATCTAAGTTACCAGGGAAGCCACTTCTGTATTCCTTAGTAAGGATTATATAGCAACAGTGTATCTTACTTAAGGACAGTTTCTCTTTCTTGAATACCTTCTCTGACTAATCCTGTTATCTTAAAATGTATATTATGGCAGTGGGTCTGGTAAGATTTTTACAACTTGAGATATTCTTTTGATTTATTTTAATAACTAATTTAAAAAAGTATATAAGTCCCTTGCTTACACTAGTAATGGGGACATTCTCCGCCCCCCTTATGATGTCTATGTCAGAAGCATTCTCTGTCCTTTTCTTACCTTAATAAATCTCTGCTACACAAAAGCTCTTGAGTGATCAAGCCTGGTCCCTGGTCCAGAAGCTAGATCATGAATCTGACATCATTCACTGTAAGCTAGTGGAGTCCAAGCCAAAATTATATGTAGGTTTTAATTAACCAACTGAACTTAACTTTACCCATATCAATAATTATAACATTGTGTACATTTTCAAGCAAAATTTCAATTTTTGGGGTATAAAGTTGATGGAAGGAACATTTAATGCAGACATTAAAACAGTAAAGAAAAAAAAAATAATAGTGACTATGGAATAAGAAAGCAACAAGAGCAACAAAAATGTCCCCTTTTAAAAACTGTGGATACTCCATCTGTGATCTGTAGCTGCCAAAGAATATATGATAATTTTATGTAAATGAAACACTAATCCATACATTTAGCCTGTAGTGTCATATGTTCTTTGGTTCCCAGAAGGGCAGACATCCAAATATGGGAACTTAGGACCATGATGAGAATATGGTAAGTGTAGAATTTTTGCAGTTCCTTGACCTTCTTAAAGTTGATTGTTTTCACAATTCTCAAAATAATTTACAGTCACTTTAATAATTATATAGTGGCAGATAGGATGAGTTGTTTAATTTCCTGTCTATAGATAACAGACTATTTTTTTTTCCTATCTAATGAAGACTTGTTAACAATGGAGATATATAGAAGACAAGCATGATGTAAGTACTATATGATGATCCTACTTAAAGTGCCACAAGTTCTGAAGCTGGAATGAGAAATGTCCACAGCCACTGGATATCGGTGATTTGGTGGACAAAATAACTTCCTCTCTTCTACCCAAGCTCCATCCTTCTTTATGAAAAAAATAATATATACATATATATATATTAAGGTGTGGGTGGGGTGCTCTAGGGGCTTCCCCAATGGTTTAGCAGTAAAGAACCTCCTGCCAATGCAGGAGACACAGGAGACACAAGTTCAATCCCTGGAATTTTCCCTGGAGGAGGGCATGACAACACCCTCCAGTATTCTTGCCTGGAAAATCCCATGAACAGAGGAGCCTGGCGGGCTACGGTTCATGTAGTCACAAACAGTCGGATACGACTGAGCATGAATGTAGCATTTCTAACTTTGTGGCTTCCCTCGTGGCTCAGACAGTAAAGAATCTGTTTGCAATGCACCAGACCTGGGTTCAACCCCTGGGTCGGGAAGGTCCCCTGGAGAAGAGCATGGCAAACTACTCCAGTACTCTTAACTGGAAAATCCCATGGGTGGAGGAGCCTAGAGGTCTACAGTCCAAGGGCCACAAAGAGTTGGACACAACTGAATCGGCTTCCCACAAAGGGTGCTATAATTCATAAGATATCCTTGACTCAAAGATTAAGAATATATGATTTCTTGTGACCAATATGAAGTAACAGAAACCAGATTTATTTATCCACTTGAATAATAGATAGGACAAAATATATAAATAAGTAGCTTTTATGTCATTGGCTATTAGGCAACAAAGGACCATGAGAGAAAGGAAACAGACAAGGTATGCCTAACGATTGTGCAAATGTATTGCCTAGAGAAAGTTCATGGGCCAAGGTACAGAAAGGTGGAACCCAGGATGTCTCTGGAAGTCTAGCAGAGGTGAGATGGCTGAGGTGAGAGACAAAGGAAGCCAATACAGTGAACATTTACAAGGAAAATACAGGAAGGAAAAAGCTGCAAAGAAAGAAAAGTCCAGATTTCTCTTTTAAAAGCTCCACCCAGAGTATTCAGTTGAGTATATATCAACTCATGTATGTGAGGAAATTCCCTAAATCCAGGAAAGAACCACCTGAAAAAGGTTAGAAGGAACAAAGCCTGAGATTTAAAGAACAAGAATAAACTTTCTCCCAACAGCTAGAGAAATCCTCTCAGGTGTTTTGCATTTGAGAATTTCTGTCTCTTAATGACAAGTTAACTGAGCACGATATACATGGACCTCCCTTCAGTTAGGCTCTGTTTCACTGTCTTTTGTCATGTAATACAGCCGTGAAACATTAGGAAAAAAAAAAGCCATCCTCTATTCTGTGAAAAATAGGCATTTCTACATGATATAACTCTACTTATGATTCACTTTCTATAACTTCTCCAGGATATATATTTAATTTGAAAGTTCTAATTCAGTTTTATATGCTATGTGCTAAATTCTTGATTTGATTTTCATTTTAGATGGTTTCCTTCTATTGTATAAAAATCATTGTATTTTCTATGTCATTTATTATGGAAGACTGTTGGTCTCTCTTCCATATCACTTTCACATGTCTGATTTCCTAGTCTTTTTCTATTTTTTTCCTCCATATTAACTGTATTAATATGCATATCCTCCTCCATGCCTTTGATTAGATTTTCCTGGTGAATTCTGCATTTTTGTGATTTCTATTTGGACTGAAATCTCTATTTTCCTCTCATCAGATCTTTGGGTTAGCAAGCATGTTAGCATGCATTTCTAATTTTATTATAAGAGGCATCTCAGGGAAATTTTGTCACTTGACTCTTCAAAATGTATCCTTAGTCCTTCTTTTGCAAATTAATATATTTTTCCTCTATAGTGAGTGTCTATAGTTGCCATTTTATTTATTCCCAGTCTATTTAGATTTAATCCAGAAATTTTAAAAGACTATGCCTAGATATAATATTTACTTTAACATTGATGCACTAACATTTCCAATGTATAACTATTTTACTTACCTACCTTCAGAACTATACATTTTGGGGAAAAGTGTTGCTTTTGATTTTTTATGTTTCTTAGGAGTGGGAACGAGACTGGGAAGAATTCATTGGGAAGTACCTTTAAGTGTTACTTATAAATAGGGCTCTATTTTCTCTTTTTAATAATCTTATTAAATCACCTATAACAGAGTGATCAATGGGAAAATCTATCTTATTGCTTTGACTTTTTACTTGCATTCACAACTCAACACAGTGCTCTGTAAGATGAAGGAATCACTTTATACCATCATAAGGTATAAAAGTCTTTCTGCATTTGTTGACATTTGATATAGTTTTCTTTATATAACAAAAGAAGTCTCAACACTTAAACTTATACATAAAAATATATTATCTCTAATATTTAGAAATATGGATAAGGATGAAATATTTGAAACCAAATAATATAGTACAGATTGGAAACTCTTGACTCAAGAAAAATCTTAGTAAAAGCAAACAACTACATACAGTGGCTTGAACATGGAGATGTAAAGGAATGAATGGTATATTTTTCATTACAAAAAAACCCATGAAGTATAATTAAGCACTTATTTAGACTTGAGTGTCAATGCATTTGTGTCATCCCTTTGAGTTTTAATAGGGAGCTGATGCTGTGAACCATATGTACATATTTATAAATAGCAAACATTAACTTGCTTTGCAGAAACTACTACCATAATGTTAAGTATAATTTTTATTAGTTCAGGCTCATTATCTTAACAATTTCTCAGAGAACAATGTTCTCCATGAGATGATAGGAGCCTACATCCTATTAATATCAAAACCTTAAAGATTTAACATATTAACTGAGCAATACCACTGTAGATATTTTTGTTGATCTTTCCTGTTGACAATCACAGCCTCAGAAACTCTCTATATAATGGAACAGTGTCAAGAGCTTAGCAAAGCTACTCCATGGTATTGCTGCCTTGGCAACAACTTTATTTAACCAGTTGGGCTGCAAGAACCTTAAACTGACATTAACAGCCTTGTGTTAATGCGTGCGTGAAAACACAAGCAGGAAATAATAGCCCGCAGAGTCACAAACAAACGTAAGTTCTTGATGTGACTTTCCCAACACCCTTTATTAGCAACAGACTCCTCACCCTCCCAGTGCCTTCCCTCTCTCATCTCCATGTTTTCCTTAGGTAAGATCCTTAGGGGACCTACTGAAACCCCATTCTTTTGGTTTGAATTGACAATCAGGCCTTCCACCCAAGAATCCCAATCAAGGCATGTGTCCCGGGTCCTGCCCTTTCCCCTGTGTGTCCTTTGCCTGGACTTTCCCACGTGGCCCCTCAAGATATGGTGGGTACTTCCTCTAGAATCTGTGAGTGACAGACTTCTCTATTTCAAATTTACTTCTGTCCTGTTGATGAAAAATGGTTCACCATCCTGTACCTTATGCTCCACTTAACAAGTGTTAATTTGGCAGATTCATAGCAAACATAGAATAGTTAAATAAATTATAGTTTTATATTCTAAATTGAATAATAAATTTGGTTTGTGAGAAATATGAACACATACATTTCTGGTTATGAATATAAATTCTCTCAAAATATGTATATTGCTAAAGGGCAGTGTCCCTTCTTTTTGAAGCTATCTTTAATCTGTTTGACATTAGCATTCATTTAAGTAGCATTCATAAAGATTAACACACACATATAATGCATGGAAAACACTGTTGGAAAACTGAAATAAAACATCAGTATTTACTAATTTGTATCAAATTTCCATCTATGGAGAATTGAAGATAATGAAACAAAATAAATTTGGAGTGTAAGTAGCTATATTAGTAAGAGAGAAAATATAATGTCTGAGAGGAAGAATAATAGACAATTGCAAATGTCTTAATGAAGTTGGCAATAGTTGGATTGAACACAAAAAGATAGGAATAGGATGTGATTTAATATGAAAGTAGTGAAAAACAAAAAAGTGTCTCCTGGTATTTGGGAACTGATCTGACCATAGCTCCTAGACCTTGGTGTTGTTAGAAGGTCCTTGGCACTCATAGATAGCCTTTAGGGTTCTCTTGTTGAGTGTGGACAATCTCACAGAAACTGTAAACTAATTCACAGTGTGCAACATTAATGAAATGAGACCAAA
Source organism: Cervus elaphus (assembly GCF_910594005.1). NCBI lineage: Eukaryota > Metazoa > Chordata > Mammalia > Artiodactyla > Cervidae > Cervus > Cervus elaphus. Next base: position 15,332,851 of record NC_057845.1, on the reverse strand, counting down.
GCTAAAACCTCAGATGAAAACAAAGGCACTGTTCAAATACCTGAAGATACCAGACATTCACCTCTCCTTAAACTCTCCCCCTCTTCCTGATAGCACACACGCAGAGCAAATCCTGCTTCAGGAACCATTCCCAAAGTCACCTCACACAAACCCAAATTTTATAAGCATTTCAAGCAACGTATCTGTTATATTTCTCATTATTCTCTGTGGGGCATGCTCTTTCTTGCAGTGAACTACTATACCCAACTTTGAATATCGGTATTGTTCCAGTGTTTGCATGTCCAGAAGACATTGAGAGCATCAGGGGAATATTACTGAAGCTTCTAGGATGCTTTTAACAATGAGCGTGGTATTACAGGGGCATCCCTAGTGGCTCAGATGGTAAAGAATCTGCCTGCAGTGTAGGATACCCAGGTTCGATCCCTGGGTCAGGAAGATCCCCTGGAGGAGGGCATGGCAACTCACTCCAGTATTCTTGCCTGGAGAATTCCATGGGCAGAGGAACCTGGCAGGCTACAGTCCATCGGGGTGCAAAGAGTTGGACATGACAAGTGATTTAACACACACACACACATGGTATCACTGATTGCATCACTACGGATTCTAAAACCAAAGGATGAAACAGTTAAGGATTAGAAAAAGGTAATGAAAGGGTCATTTACTTCTGGATGATAAGAGTAGACAAAACCAGATAGGGAATTGCAAGGCACCCTGCAATAGAAACATCAGAAAGCATTTATCACCTCTAGACTTGAAAGGGCAAAGGAAGCCATTTCTGGTCCCTAGTGCCAAGGATGTAGGAACTGCCTATCTGAAGCTGTAGCCTTCAGTTGAGAAACTTAGTCATTGCTAAATAATTCTTAGGTGACAAAGGAAAAGGGTAAAAATATCCCTAACTCCCTTCTCGTATACACTGTAACCACTGTCGGTACTTTTCATTGACCAGACCCTGCAAAAGACAGAGGCAAGAAATTATTGGCAATTCTGTATGTAAATCATTAATTAACAGGGACACATGAAAGTTTGGATGAGGTAGAGATAGTGGAGATTAGACCTAGAGGATAAACAGAATATCCAACAGTCTAATATAAGAGGCTTAAAAAAAGATGTTGATCTTTTCACCTATGTATAACTTTTCACCTATGTATAATTCTATTCTCTGGCAGACCTGTTTTCCTGAGCTTGTGACCAGTTCAGTCACATAAGGCACCACACCGAGAAGGGGCCAGGTTTGGTTGAATGCTATGATGTCACCATCTTACAGTTCTTAACAGTAATTTTTTTTTTTTTTTTTTAGAAAGTTTTGCTTTGAAGATGAAGTTCTATGGGACATGAAGCATGCAAGTGACTGGTGAAACCACACAAAATGTGTCTGTCTGTCACTCTGTCACCACATTCTCTGTTCTTTGTCACCCATTCCCAAAAGTCATGTGTGATATACCCCAAAGTATAGAATTCCAGTGCATCCACAATATGTGGGAACAGGCAAGACAGGGAAGCCTAAAGTATGTTAGACTACAATTAAGTATATAATTAAAGTATGTTATGTCTACATTTAAGGAAGGGTATTAATAGTCCAAAGAGGCTCCACTTTCTATCTAGGCAAGAACTTGCTTCAAACACAAAAAGAAAGCAATGATATTTTAAGGAAGACATATGCCTAGGGAAACCTATCATATCTTTTCCACTCATGTCACTTTTATGATTATCCAACTATATAAAATGAAATCCGTATAGCCAAAGCTACAGGGGGAAAGAGTAAAGTTTATAGTTTATTACTTTTATCAATGCCTTTTTGCTATTCTATGAAGAAGGTGGTCTCAAAATTTTTATTTTTTTTTTAATTATGCACTTGTTCAGCCACATCTGACTCTTTGCAACACCATGGATTGCAGCATGCCAGGCTTCCCTCTCCTCCACCATCTCCCAAAGCTTGCTTAAATTCCTACCCATTGAATCAGTGATTCCATCCAAACATCCCATCCTCTGTCGTCTCCTTCTTCTTCTGCCTGCAATCTTTCCCAGCATCAGGGTCTGTGCCAATGAGTTGGCACTTCGCATCAGGTGGCCAAAGTATTGGAGCTTCAACTTCAGCATCAGTCCTTCCAATGAATATTCAGGACTGATTTCCTTTAGGATGGACTAGTTTGATCTCCTTGCAGTCCAAGGGACTCTCAGAAGTCTTCTCCAACACCACAGTTCAAAAGCATCAATTCTTTGTCACTCAGTGTTCTTTAAGGCCCAACTCTCGCATCCATACATGACTAATGGAAAAACCATAGCTTTGACTATACGGACCTTTGTTGCCAAAGTAACATCTCTGCTTTTTCATATGCCATCTAGGCTTGTCATAGCTTTTCTTCCGATGAGCAAGCATCTTAATTTCATGGCTGCCATCACCATCTGCAGTGATTTTGGAGCCCAAGAAAATAGTCTGTCACTGTTTCCATTGTTTCCTCATCTGTTTGCAGTGAAGTGATGGGACCAGATGCACTAGTCTTCAAAAATTTTATAGCAGCTGCAAAAAAGTATAGTATCTTTATCAGCTTTCTTGTGAAACATGTGCCCTTCTTTCCCCTCCTGTTTGTAATGTGATCATGGAAGCTCCAAGACTGTTTTCATTCAGAATTGATAAAACACAGGAAGAGAACACTACTTTCTTCACATATGACTTTCTCTTCTAACATGAGGAAAACTCTGTTTCAGAATTCTTCCAGTCATCCACCCCTAGCTTGCAGAAGGTGATTCAGGTTCTAGTGAAAAGGAAGACAATAGTTTGAGGGCCTGACACTGTTAATTTCTATGGAGAGAGACTCTAAGAGCCATAAAAAACCAAGGACAAATTATTTTGAGAAACTAGCAACAGTGTGTGCCGCACTATGAATACCTATTAACTTGCACACTAAAATAGAACTTGGCTGGTGATGTTAGCACTTTCTTCCAGTTGACTTTTCTTTTTTGCCAATTGATAGGCACTATTCCTGGATTTATTTATATAATTAAAATCACTGTTAAATGGCTTCCATCCACAATAAATAAATTAGAACTTTATCATTTTTATAAATGCATGCAACACATAAAGAGCATAACTTCTGAAACTGCAAGTTTTTATAGGCATATCTTTCAGTCTTTATTACCTTCTAAATATTTTACTTTATTCAGTATCTGACTTTAGGGCTTCCCAGGTGGCTTAGTGGTAAAAAATTTGCCTGCCAATGCAGGAGACACAGAAGACACAGGTTTGGTCCCTGGGCCAGGAAGATCCCCTGGAGAAAGAAATGGCAACACACTCCAGTATTCTTGCATGTAGAATCCCATTTACAGAGGAGCCTGGCAGACTACAGTCCACAAGATTGTAAAGATTTAGACAAGACTGAGCAACTGAGTACATATAACACAACTGACTTTATAAAAATACCTCTTTTTTGGGTTCACAGTATCACATATCAATGAACAAAAGGAAATGAGATCATCATTTTCCTAACACATTTGTCAAATTAAATATATAATGTTTTACTCTAACTTGCAAAATAATAGACGGCTTTGTGGATGTGTGTATGATACATTATGAGACAAAGTGCTAGATAATTTCATTACTTCACATTTGAAATAATGGTCACATACTGCCATCTCCTGTTTACTAAATTAAAATAAACACACACACACATACACACACAAACATACACATAGCTTTGGGCATGCACACAGAAGCTCAGAGGGAGAAAGTAAGAAAAATTTAAGGGCTTTGAGATGACAAGAATGTTCTAGAGAGAGCTATTTTTAAAACTGAGTTATTAAAGAAAGAGGTCATTTTTAAAGCCAGAATTGACTAAAGAAAATGAAACAATGTTTTAAAAATTTAATTTTGTTGTTGTTTTAGTTATAAGACTAAAAATTTCTTAGAAAGTCATGGATATAGCATATTAGGACATGTTAGATGGCAAAAAGTTATAATACAAGTCCATTTTTCCTAAATCCTGAACAGGAAATAGCAGCTGAGTCCTGCAGGCATAGGGTGTATCTGTACTACAGGGGAGAAGTAATTAGTCCTTCGAAACCTTAAATCAAGAAAAAAGGTCTTACCACACTCCTATTAATCTCAAACACCATTTTATTGAAGTTGAGAGCATCCTTGTTGCACTGCAATTCTATGAGATAGGCGAATTCCCCCATCTGAAGCACACTTAGTGCGTATATCCTAGAAATTCCTGCACAGGTCTGAGGAACATCCATGCTCTGAATATCCTGTTTGATGTCCAGAAGATTTAAAAGGAACTACCTCTAAAGAGGGTTTCCCACATGGCACAGTGGCGAATGCAAGAGACGCAAGAGATGCGGGTTTAATCCCTTTGTCCAGAAGATCCCCTGAAGAAGGAAATGGAAACTCACTCCAGTATTCTTGTCTGGGAAGTCTCATGGCAAGAGTACCCTGGTGGGTTACAGTCCATGGGGTCTCAAAGAGTCAGATACAACTGAGCAAGCAGGCATAGGCACAGCGGCGGGGGGTTTCTAAAGAACCATTAGGACTTGACTTTAAAGCACTTTAATGTTGCCTCATATGCAATTTAGAACAAATAATTAATGAGCTTTGTCATGAATTAACAATACAATAGTAAAAGTTGATTAATTAATTGTGATCATTTGCCATACAAAGCCTCGCATTTTCCATATAGTCCACTTCCACTAGTCTATCAACTGCTATGGGTATAAAATGAGGGCCTTTGAACATACTACATGATTTGCTCATCAGTTTTCAGAACTATTTCTCAAAAGATTTACACCAATCCAATCCCTTTGCTTCTTATCTTCTTGAAACTATATAGCCACCTACCACTGTGATTTTATTTATATTGTTTTCCTTGCATATTACTAGGAATCATAGAATATACTTTTACTATTTTTAATCTACCTACTTTCTCTTTTTGTTTTTTTTTTTTTTTCTTTTTGTTTTTTTTAAACTAAAGTTTCTTCTTATTGCCTAGCTCTTTGCTCATTTTTGAGAAAATGCCAATGGGAAAGATTAGCAAAGATTTCCTGCAGTTTTCCTAATTTTCCCTTGTAGTACATAAAGTATTGTCATTCAGTAACGTCCGTCCGACTCTTCACGAACCCATGGACTGTAGCCCACCAGGCTCCTCTTTCCATGGAATTCACCAGGCAAGAATACTGGGGATCAAAGCCAGGTTTCCTACATTGCAGGCAGATTCTTTACCGTCTGAACCACCAGGGAAGCCCCTTGTAGTACATAATCAATGTTTTATTTTTGTTGCTCTGATGCCTTTACTTTTTTTTCTTTTTTCCCTTACTGATACATGTCATTCCCCATGGTAATTGTATTTATTTATCAAATTTTATTTTGCTATTTTGACTTCTCTGCCAGTATTTCTTCTTTAATGATTATATACATTCTTCAATCTTTTACAAAAGTATCCATGAATGGTGTTGCAGACTCTACATGTCATGACATTTCATATAAATACTGAGCTTTACATGAACATTAACCAAAAAACAATCAACAAACAGAGCAGCATCAACATAATCAGAAGAAAATATATATTTTGGCCCAAATTATGGTCCCAGTGCCACTCACCCGTATTATCTATTATAGTATTTTGTGTTTCTGTCAATCTGAATTAACTGGTATTTTTCATATTCCATATTTTTATTTCTTACTTTTTTCACCACAACGCATGGCTTGTGGGATCTTAGTTCCCTGACCAGGGACTGAACTCCTGACCCGTAGCAGTAAAAGCTCTGAGTTCTAACAACTGGACCACCAGGGAATGCCCAGATGCCATTCAAAGGAATATTTTTTCCTTGAATCACAAATATAATATTCTTGCTTTTCTTTGCTTTATCTTTTCTTCTTTTTGCTTTTATTCTCATTTATTTCCTGTACTTCTTTCTTTCCTCCATTCTTCTTTCACTTATTCATTAAATATGGAGTGCCTGTTTTTACTATGTATTCTAAGCTTGTAAAACATAACAATGATGGAAATGTAGAATACTTCTGCCAGCATGATGTTGGGAAGACAGATGGTTAAAAATATGCCAATAAATATCATAATTTGATAAATATTATAAGACAAGGGGCTTCCCAGGTGTTGCCAGTGGTAAAGAGCCCACCTGCCAATGCAAGAGACTAGAGACACAGGTTCGATCCCTAGATTAGGAATATCCCCTGGAGGAGGGCATGGCAACCCATTCCAGTATTCTTGCCTAGAGAATACCGTGGACAGAGGACCCTGGTGGGTTACAGACCAAGGGTCACAAAGAGTTAGACATTACTAAAGCAACTTAGCATGCATACATATGAGAAAAATAAATCTGAGTAAGACCTATGAACATTGAGAGAAAGGAGATTTTTGCTTTTTGTAAAGGGTGATGAAGGAAAAGCTAAAAGAAAAACTACAATATAAAAACAGACTTAAAACAAATGAGTGCCCGAATGAGTTAGATATCTGAGCAAGAGAATTTTACACAGAGGAAATCTTAGGAGGAATATTCGTTGGAGTTAAGATGAAGTCTATCCTGTCTTCCACATTTGGGGAGAAAAAAAATGGTGCAAAGAGATATTATTATTATGGATATGATGATGATGATGGAATAAGTACATTACCCAGGCATGGCATGAATAAAAAGTAAAGATGCATCACTTAGGATGGTTCAAATAGTTTATTCCTCCCTCAAGTATATGTGCAGGAAGCTTGTCCAAGGCCAGAAAAAGAGGTTCCCAGGCTCATAGACCCAGGACTTTTCCTCTCCTCTTGATCTGCACTACTCTACAGACAGTCCCAAATGACTGTTCTGGCTCTTGCCATTGAGGGTCACTGTAGTCACTGATGGGAATGGTACACTTTGTCCATTTTAGGTCATAATTTGGTCTGCATCCATTGCTTGCACTCTAAACCACATGAGGTCAGAATCTACACTTAAGGCAATACCTACAGAGAAGCTGAGGAAAATATGTTTAGCTAGGCACTCAGGGGCCTCTGGGAAACTTATAGAGATACAGAAAATGAATATCACAGACACTGTGAGATAGTTACCAGTTTTGTCACATTATACACCCATGATGATTTAATAATAATAATATTCTAATTGTAATTATATTCTAAACATAGAATGGCATATCTGCTCAACACTTTGATTTTATGAATTCATACTCAGAGAATGTGAGCTGTAGTAGTTACTATTGATGATATTTGCTTAATTTTTGCATATAAAATTTTACTCAGGCTTTATGTCCTAATGTATGCTAAATGTATACAAAAGGTCTGTGTTCCATGGGTATTTGAATGAAAGGTGTATTGTCTCTTTGCAGAAAATGTGATTCACAGGTAATTATTAAATACAACATGTAATATACATGATTGAATAAATAAAAGATTGATATTTGTGTTTGGAATATATTGGGTACTATATTTATTGAAATTGTGGATGTTTAAAGAATTATTGCATCATATATATTAATACAAAAACTTGATTCTTATCTCTATCATAAGCTATGACCAAATTAGTTAATAGTCATATTTTACTTTATAAAATACTAATTTGCATGGACACTTCATGAATACATTTTCCAATGAGTAAGGTTAATATTTTGGCAGTTAAATCAAGTTCTGCAGCCAAGTTCCTATTGCCCAAAATACAATATTTTGTTAATTCCTTTCTAAACATATTTCATTGTCATAAAAGAATGAAAAAATTCTTAATTATTCTACCTCTTTATTTTGCATGGTAAAGGAGAACTCAAATCCTGTATACACAGTATATAGTTCTGAAAATAGTGAAGAATAAATAAGATATGATGTAAGGTATTTGTAAAATAGTTCTAAATTATTTATTAAATGAATGAGAAAACCTTATACATACTAATTAAGTATCTAAATTTATAATTTGCTCTTACTTGTTATTTGCTTCTTGAGTTCTTTATTCCCAGTGAAATACTTCTGAGGTAAGTTGTATGATTCAGTGACCTTTAAAATAAAATTGAAATATTTGATTTTGCAACTTTCCTTTACTTCTCTCTCTCTCACTGCATGGAGTCTATAAACCCCAGTAGAATTAATTGCCTAATTACAGGGAATAAAAAAGAATGCTTTGAAAGATTTAAATGTGTATTTCCTGCCGCGGAGATTGTACCTGACCACCTGACCTACACAGTTTGCACCCATTAAAGAAAGAAAATAAGCATCTACTTGGGTACACAATTTTAACCTGATAATAAGTATAACACAAATGCTCCATAATTTTAAGTCATTTTGTATTCTAATAACCAAGTCTGGAGCTGCTGTAGTAGTTAATCCTTATCCATAACCATTTATCATTTTATAAATAAGCTCCAACTTTATTGTTTTAATTGTTTTCTTGGTACAATTTAAGTGTGTAGCAGAAAATTAGGCAATAAGAAAAACATTAATCGTAGCTGGATCTATAGCACCATGGAGGAAATTTGCCAGCCACAAGATTTGAATAATTTTATGAATAAAACTTACAAAGTTCATGGAAATAGACCTGGGAGAGAAATATACACATTCTAATGAAGACATGTATTTTATCTGTTAAGTTAATTTATATTAGAGTATAGTTGCTTTATAATGTTATGTTAGTTTCTGAAAGTCACTCAGTCGTGTCTGACTCTTTGTGACCCCATGGATTATACAGTCCCTGGAATTCTCCAGGCCAGAATACTGGAGCGGGTGTGTTACTTGCTAAGTCATGCCCGATTCTTTGTGACCCCATCGACTATAGCCTGCCAGGCTCCTCTGTCTGTTGAATTCTTCAGTAGGTTGCCATTCCCTCCTCCAGGGGATCTTCCCAATCCAGGGACTGAACCCTGGTCTCCTGCATTGCAGGCAGGTTCTTTATCCTCTGAGCCAACAGGGAAGCCCGCTGGAGTGGATAGCCACTCCCTTCTCCAGGGGATCTTCCCAGCCCAGGGATCGAACCCAGGTCTCCCGCATTGCATGTGGATTCTTTACCCTCTGAGCCACCAGGGAAGCTCATGTTAGGTTCTACTTGTACTGCAAAGTGAATCAGTTATACATATGTTTATGTACCCCCTCTCAAACATAGACAGTGTATTAAAAAGAAAAGACATTCCTTTGCCAACAAAGGTCCAGCTAGTCAAAGTTATGGTTTTTCCGGTAATCATGTACAGATGTGAGAGCTGGACCATAAAGAAGGTTGAATGATGAAGGATCAATACTTTCAAATTGTGGGGCTGGAGAAGACTCTTGAAAGTCCCTTGGAATGCAAGGACATGACTTAGAGACTGAACGAACATTAGCTCAGCCATGGGCAGGAACAGAATTCAGTGTGCTTGAAGTTATCAGCTACAGTGGATGAAAAATGATAAGGCCACTAACTACAGAGTCAAATTAGATGAATTTTGTGGAAAGGAAAAGATGTCAGTGTAAGTCATGCCACTATCTGCCATTTGTAAGACAAACTCAGTAACTGTAGAAAATGTGACCATGGTACAAAGGGGATATTGTTGATAGCTTAGACTAGAAGTGGGTCAGGAAATATCTAGGTGTGCATTTCAAATGCCTCAAAATGCTTTAAAAGTGAAAGTGGGTCTCAAGATTAAAACAGGCTGCAGATTGAGACTGAGTGGTGAAAAAAGAGAAAGAAATCAGAAAAGAAACACAAAAAGAGAGGCCACGGTTCAGAAAAAGTGCTAATGAATTCTAAACGGAAGCTTTGAAAACCAGAGTAGAAATTGAGGCACAAGGAAGGTTTAGTATCAGAGATTATTAAGAGTACTATGTGAGTGGTTTAAATTCTGTTCCCAGGGTAAGAAACAGTATGCTTTATTTTGAAAAATAAGCAGAGATACCCAATGTTGTGAGATGTTAAAAAGACACTTTTGTAGCAAAATGTAGTAAAACTAAGAGAAGAGCATAACAATCAAAACTTTAGCAAGAAATTCATCTATGCACTGGCACTGTATTTTTTTTTTTTTGGTGCCCTTTTCCATTCAGTCAGACTTTTTTAGTTATAAAGCCTCTCAATGACTTTTCCTGTTTTATAAAATCTGTGGCCATTAAAGCAATCAATCTATTATACTTATTTGCTGCCTTTCCATCAGCCTTCTACTCTGTCTTAATTGAATAATTTCTCCAAATGATGTAAAATGTGGGAATTTAAATGGCATAAGGTTTAAAAATGTTTGATGCTTAAAGTTCCAGTCATGGCTTCTGAAGAAGTGTTTTCAAATCAAACTGAATTAGAAACAAAATATTGAATTAACATTTTTTTGTTTGTTTGTTTATATGATTTCTTTAAGTAATCCCCCAGTTTTGGAGTGGGAAAACTACTTCTTTTGAAAACTACTGAAAACAAGTACTACTTGTTTGTACTTGTTTCAAGTACTACTTGAAAACTACTTCTTTTGAAAACAAGTTGAAAACTACTTATCATGATGATATGAGATTTCTTTTTTCTTTGAATAAGTAAAATCTAACAGGAAAAATATTCTAATACCTAGTGAATTTTAGATAATAAACTGCATGTGACTAACCGTGCTGTCAAGTTCTCTTACTTGAGAATTAGTTATTGTTTATCTTAAGATCATGTACCAGACAGATTGTATCTTCTTGGCTATATAGTAGAGTGAGATTTATTTCTAACTTTGCAGTCTTTTAGCAGTTTACCTGGGCTTCTAAGGTCACACAGTGGTAAAGAATCTGCCTGGCAATGCGAGAGACATGAGATGTGGGTTCAACCTCTGGGTCAGGAAGATACCCTGGAGTAGAAAATGGTAACCTGCTCCACTATTCTTGCCTGGAAAGTTCCATGGCGAGAACTGTAGCCCATGGTGGGCTACAGTTCATGAGGTCATAAAGAGTCAGACATGACCAAGCAACTGAACACACACACAGAATCAGTTTACCTAGGATACACATCACAGTCTGGTTTAATGTTTACTCAGTAATTAAAAGGTTTCTTTCTTTTCTGCCTTTGTGTTGAGGTTTACAGGGCTGCAGGGGAATATCTTGTTTTAATTAAATTTTCTATATACTATATATCATATATATATATATTTTTTTTTTTTCCTGCTCTAGTAAGTACTTGGGGGTTTTAGTCACAATTGTTCTAATAATCTCTGAGGCAGAAATGGAGAAAGGGGTTATTGTAGCTCAAAAATTATCTGAACCAAAATTGTCATTGTTTCTCACTGTAAACTATGTTCAGGGTACAGGTTGATCTCTTATGAATGTGATTATGTCATTACACTTAATGATTTACTTTGAAAGACAAAAACCTTCATCTCTTCTCCACATCTGCATTCTATCAGTCTCCCATTTTCCATCTGCAATTTATGTTTCTTACTATCTAGTAGACATACTAGATATGTAGTATCTAGTTTTCAGCAGTGCCAAACTTTTAGGGTTAAAAGCTTAGTAACAAGCATGATGTGTATAGTTTTTAAAGGATAAGCTAATGAATTCCACACACACAAATATTCACACATGAACATTCATTCAATTACGAAGATCTCTCCAAGAAAATGAAATAATAGTGTTTTCCAGTTCCTTTATCTTTTGATGCAGTCTTTATCATGCTCACTGACCTTTTGAAATTATTAGAAATTGTCCATAAGCAAAGGTATATGAGATTAAATTATATTTAGCCACGCTTAGTGTAAGAGTCAGTATCTGTTGGTACTCTCTTGATGCTTTTCACAAAGGAAAGTTCAACAAACCCTTGTTCCTTTTTATTTACAGTCATTTTAGGTCTCCAGATTTTTTATCTAAGCATGCAACTATTGCTTAATTTTTAGAGGCAAGAAATGCACAAATAATATATATTATTTGTAATATAAATAAGATGTAATACTATTACCCACATTTTATTGAATGTTTGCTATTTACCAGTGTTAAAATAACTTTTTCACATTATTTTACACAATCTGAGTGGCTTTGATCATTAAACTGCATATCATTATGACTAGAAGTGTTAGAAGTTGTAATTGAGAATCAAGTGTCAGAGTCAAGGATTTCTACAGTCTGACTATAAAGCCTACACCTTTAACCCCTATACTGTAACAAAAATATTTGGGAATTAATGACAAGCTTGGAATAAACAAATTAGTTCCAACATCACTGATATGATCTCAATGCTTATGTCTCCCCCAAATTCATATGTTGAAATCCTAATCCCCCTAAATGATATCAGTAGGTAGATCACTTAGGAGATGCTGATGTCATGATGTTATAGGATTAATGCCTCAGGAAAGAGACTCCAGAAAGATCCCTAGCTCCCTCCACCACATGAGGACATAAGAACTCTGTGACCCAGAAAAGAACCCTCACCAGGCATGCCTGTACCCTCAACTCAGAATTCCAGCCTCTAGAACTGTGAGAATTTTGTTTTGTTTTGTTCTTGTTTATAAGCTTTTCAGCCTGTGGTAGTTTGTTGGTGATGTTCAGTTGCTCAGTTGTGTCTGGCTCTGCAACCCCATGGACTGCAGCATGCCCGCTTCCCCGGTAGTTGGTTAGAACAGCCAAAAAAGGATAGAGACATGATGTAACACAAATTGTGGTGACTGATAGTCTTGTCCTTCAGTAAGGTGGCTCAAAACATTGAGAAGCAGACAGCCATGTGGTTAATATCAGTTACAGGAGATGAAGTGAAGTGAAGTGAAAGTTGCTTGGTCATGTCCGACTCTCTGTGACCCCATGGACTATACAGTCCATGGAATTCTCCAGACCAGATAACTGAAGTGGGTAGTCTTTCCCTTCTCCAGGGGATCATCCCAACCCAGGGATCGAACCCAGGTCTCCCACATTGTAGGCAGATTCTTTACCACTGAGCCGTAAGGGAAGTCCACAGAAACATGATGGTGTAGTTATAAGAATAGCTGGAATTTGCGTACAAGGTCTAGTGATATTATGGAAACTGAAAGTGACAGAGAAGAAGCCTAGTATGCTAATTTTGTGGATTATGAGAGATCATTTAATAAGCACAGAAAAGAAGGATAAAGGATTTGAGTTAGCAGATTTTTTTTTTAATTTTTGTGATTAAGGTATTGAAATGCAAATAAAGTTTTGCTTCTATTATTATCATTCAAATAATCACCAGATCACAACTGTTGTATCTATGTTGTGTAAAAGGCCACACCATATGTGACCTATTAAAACATTTAACTAAAAGTCTGTACGTGTAACCTAGTTTTATTCCTAACTCAAAATTATAATCAGCACAGACAAAAAAATATCCAGCAACCAGGAAATTACTTGTCTAATATGCATTGCAGTTAGGTAGTGTTAAATATACTAACACTTTAGCAGAGGGTAGCGAAGATAATGACAAGGTAACTAATAGCCTCAAAGTTTCAAAGAGTAAAATTTCCATTTAAACTGTTTCTTAGGATGAGCAGGATTTTTTGAGGAAAACTGATAGGAAATGACAGCACTTGCTGCAGATTACTCCAAGGACCAATATAGCGATTTAGAGAAGAGCTCTGCAGCTAAAGGAACTGATGGTGGCTTGGAAATGGTAGAGATCATGTGGTGTGTTGAAGTTTTGTAAGAAATTCACTTAATCATGTAAGTACAGGCTTATATGTGGACTTCCCAGGTGGCTCAGTGGTAAAAGAATCTGCCTGCCAAGAAGGAGACCCTGGTTGAATCCCTGAGTGGGGAAGATACCCTGGAGAAGGAAATGGCAACCCACTCCAGTGTTCTTGCCTGGGAAGTTCCATGCGAAGAGGAGCCCGATGGGCTACAGTTCATGCAGTCACAAGAGTCAGATACAACTGAGTGACTGAATAACCAACAAACCAACCAACAGGCTTACTTAGTACCTTTAAATGTCTAAGACATTGTGAATATCTCGACAATGAGGAAGAATCGGAGAAGCTTGTAAAATATCAAAATATACATGAAATATTTAGCTAAAACAAAATAATTTTTTATATTTTTATAAAATAAAAATTTGTGATTTTATATCAGCTTGTTTAAAGATTAGGGAAACTTTGATATAATAAATGTCTTGCTGTTATAATTTCTTATACTTAATATTGTCTAATGGTCTCCCTCACCATATAAACAATTACTCTGATATCATTAGGATTTGTTCACAATTTCCCAAGTTCTGTGGCGAAAAACAAGCCAGAATGATGACTGTTCACCCTGAGTTATTCCTTTATACTACAGTAGAGCATGAATGGCAATAAAATCACTCCAGGAAGATGTCAGCAAACCACAGTTCTAATGCAGTTGACTGAACCTCTTCAATGTGGTTGAAGATAATAATGAAATATTGATCCAACCACCCTATTCTCATTTCCCTATTTTCTTCCTCTTTGTAGACAAGTGCATTATACATCATGATCAAGATACTGAATTATCTCTAGAGTTCTGCAAAATGATTAATAAGTAATAACATTAATCTCTTGCCATGTAAAGCAACACGACTTGGGTAGGGGAGCCCGTTTTTCTTAGTCTGAATGAGAACATCTGTAATTGAACTATATCTCTGGGGTCTGACATGATGCCTATATTCTACCTTGTGTATTAAGTCTAGTTTATTTTGTATCCCCTTAGAGAATATATTACGTTAATACTGACCATCATCATTATAACTCTCAGTTTAAGGAATAATAAACAGCCAGAAAATTGTCTTACTTTGTGAACTTGCTATATTATCCAAATAACTCTGAGTGAGTAAAAGTCACTCAGGTGTGTCCAACTCTTTGTGACCCCATAGACTGTAGCCTGCCCATGGGATTCTCCAGGCAAGAATACTGGAGTGGGGAGTCACTCCCTTCTCCAGGAGATCTTCCTGAGCCGAGGATCAAACCCAGGTCTACTGAACTGCAGGGCAGTTTTTAAAGGTTTCTTAGGAACTTATAAATAAATATCTTTGAATGAATAAAGATATTTTAACTTCTTATTTTCCAATGTTATGACTTTTTTTTTTCTTGGTTCACTTTACTGGCTAGGATTTACAGTACAACATTGAATAGAAATGGTGATGATGGATGTCTTAGTTTTTTTCTTCCATTCATAAGGACAGGGTGTTTAATATTTGAAATATTAACTATAATATAAATGGCAATTACACATTTACCAAATGTTGAAATGCACTTCTGTTATGGATTGATTGTATACCCGGCCTCCCCAACATGAATATATTTATGTCCAAATTAACAGTACCTGAGAACATGACCTTATTTGGAAATAGAATAACAGATATAGTTGTTTAGATGACGTGACTGTGGGGCTTCTCTGGTGGTCCAGTGGTTAAGACTGTGCTTCCAATGCAAGGACCATGGATTCAGTTCATGGTTGGAGAACTAAGGTCCCATATGTCATGGGGCATGGCCAAAAAACAAAACAATCAAACAAAAACGGTGAAGTGATACTGGAACAGGGTGGGCCTCCTAATCCAATACAGCTCTTGTCTTTATAACAAAGGGAAAGTTGGAGGTAGATAGGGAAAACAACTTATGAAGACTGGATTTTGCTACCATAAGCCAAAGAACCACCAGAAGCTAAATAAAAGACCTAGAATAGATCTTCCCCTGACACCTTCAGAGTGAGAAAGGCCCGGTTTATACATCTCTTGGCCAGATTTCTGTATCTGGCCACCAGAACTGAGAGGCAATACATTTCTGCTGTTCTAAGTCTTCGCTTTGTAGTAATTTTGTCTACTGTTCTAAGTCTCTGGCTTTGTGGTAATTTTGTTACAACCATCTTATCAAACTAGTATGACTTACATTCCTAGTTTTCTGAGATTTCTTTTAAAAAATCATGAATACCTAATTATTTTTATTTTCTGCTTCTATTGAGATAATGTATGAGTTTTCTTCTTTGTGCTTTTAGTGTGGTGAATACTATCATATTCACTGGAATGCAAAGAGATCCAACCAGTCCATCCTAAAGGAAATCAGTCCTGACTGTTTTTTGGAATGACTGATACTGAAACTGAAACTCCAATCCTTTGGCCACCTGATGCAAAGACTGACTCATTAGAAAAGACCCTGATGCTGGGAAAGATTGAAGGCAGGAGAAGGGGATGACAGAGGATGAGATGGTTGGATGACGTCACTGACTCAGTGGACATAAGTTTGAGTAAGCTCTAGGAGTTGGTGATGGACAGGGAAGCCTGGAGTGCTGCAGTCCATGGGGTCATAAAGAGTCGGACACGACTGAGACTAAGTGACTGAACTGAACTGTACTGATACTATTGTTTGGTTTTCTAATTTTAAACCAACATTACATTCCTTAAATAAGCTTCACTTGATCATGAAATATTATTGTTTTTTATGAGTTTTTGAATTATTGTGCTCATATTTATTTGAAATATCTTTGCACTTATGTTAAAGTGTAATAGCATTTAGTTTTTGTGGTAATATCTTTGTAAGGTTTTACCATCGGAGCTTTTCTGACTTCATAAAATGAGTTGGGACTTATCATTACTGATTTCCTGACATTGTGTATTATTCTAGTTCATCCTATTATATATGACAGAACTTAGCAGTAAAACAAAGTGGATATGAAGATTTATTTGAAAAAGATTGTATCAAATTAAAAATTCACTTTGTAATAAATAAGGAATTAATTTTTCCTAATTCTCCATCTGTTAGCATAAGTAAATAGGCTATTGCAAAAGTTTTGTTTTTTTTTTTTTAACCTCATCTATTATGTTAAAAATGTTGCTATCTAATAGCTTATAATATTATTTTTTATTATTTCTTGGCTTTTCACACACTAATAATGGTACTTAGAATTTTCTGTGGTTTTCTTAATGTCTGTATTCTAATGAGAGACATTTTAATTTGTTATTTTTTTTTCTATTTGCTTTCTCTTTCATTGTTTTCTACTTTTAGTTTTACTATATCTTATCTTCTCATTCTGTGATTGGTTTTCATTTTTAGTTTAATGAAGAAGCTTAAATTGTTGATATATATTTCTGCTTTTGTATTATAGTTATTTAAAGATCTTAAAATCCAAACAAACATTGCTTTGGCGACATGTTCAAATTTTGATATGCTGTCATGTTATATTCAGTTATTTGAGTATTTTCTAAGCATTTTCTATTTGTTTGAGTTTTCTTCTTTACCACATGAAAAAGTATTAGTAGTGTATTGCTCAATTTCTAAATATTAGGAATTTTCATACAATTTAGTGTAATTGATATGATAATACTGTTAGAGTAGGAGAAAAAAAAACTATACATTATTTTAATCTTATGGAATTTACTGAGGCATTTTATAGCTCATAATATGAGTGAAATTGGCAATACTGGTAAATAGCCCATGTGAAAAGAATGTTAATTAGGACAGGCTTAGTTGCAGTGTTATTTAAATATTCTAAATGTTATGCTAATTTATTCTTGTTCTAGCAATTACTGAGAGTCTGATATTAACATATCCAAATACAACTGTACTATCTATATTTCTCCCTTTAGTTTTGTCAGTATTTCTATAAGACTTTTGCCTCTATGTTTAAGTGGGGCATCTATGATGGTTTGGTCATTCACCTAGACCCAGATATCTTAGGTTGTGAAGTCAAGTGGGCTTAGGAAACATCACTATGAACAAAGCTAGTGGAGGTGATAGAATTCCAGCTGAGCTATTTAAAATCCTAAAAGATAATGCTGTTAATAGTGCTGAATTCATTATGTCAGCAAATTCCAAAAACTCAGCAGTAGCCACAGGACTGGAAAAGATCAGTTTTCATTCCAATCCCAAAGAAGGACAGTGCTAAAGAATATTCAAAGTACCAGACAATTGCATTCATTTTGCATAGTAGTAAGGTTATGCTCAAAATCCTTCAAGTTAGGCTTCAGCTGTTTGTGAACCAAGAACATCTAGATGTACAAGCTGGATTTAGGAAAAGCAGAGGAACCAGAAATCAAATTGCCAACATTCATTGGATCATAAAGAAATCAAGGAAATTAAAAAAAATTATTTATCTCTGCTTCACTGACCCTACTATAAAGCCTTTGACTGTGTGGATCACAATGAACAGTGAAAAATTCTTAAAGTGATGGGAGAGCAATTACACCTTACCTGTTTCCTGAGAAACATGTATGTGGGTCAAGAAGCAACAGTTAGAACCTTACATGGAAAAACTGACTGGTTCAAATTTGGGAAAGGAGTAAAACAAGCCTGGATACTGTTGCCATGTTTATTTAACTTATGTGCAGAGTACATCTTGAGAAAACTACTGGGCTGGATAAATCACAAGCTGGAATCAATTTGCTGAGAGAAATGTGAACAGTTTCAGCTATGCTGATAATACCACTCTAATGGTAGAAAATGAAGTGGAACAAAAGAACCTCTTGATGAGGGTGAAAGAGGAGAGTGAAGAAACTGACTTAAAATTCAACATTCAAAAAACTAAGACCATGACATCTGGTCCC
Source organism: Cervus elaphus (assembly GCF_910594005.1). Classification (NCBI taxonomy): domain Eukaryota; kingdom Metazoa; phylum Chordata; class Mammalia; order Artiodactyla; family Cervidae; genus Cervus; species Cervus elaphus. The sequence continues at coordinate 15,314,467 of NC_057845.1, read as the reverse complement.
ATCACTTCATGACAAGTAGAAGGAGAAAAAGTAGAAGCAGTGACAGATTTTATTTTCTTGGGCTCCAAAATCACTACAGACAGTGACTGCAGCCATGAAATTAAAACACATTTCCCCCTTGGAAGGAAAGCTATGACAAACCTAGACAGCATATTAAAAAGCAAAGACATCACTTTGCCAACAAAAGTCCATATAGTCAAAGGTGTGGTTTTTCCAGTAGTCATGTACAGTTGTGAGATTTGGACCATAAAGAAGGTTAAGCACCGAAGAGCTGATGCTTTTGAATTGTGGTGTTGGGAAATACTCTTGAGAGTCCTTTGGACAGCAAAGAGATCAAATCAGTCAATCCTAAAGGAAGTCAACCCTGAATTTTCACTGGAAGGACTGACAGAGTGGCTGAATCTCCAATACTTTGGCCACCTGATGTGAAGAACTGACTCCTTAGAAAAGACTCTGATGCTGGGAAAGATTAAAGGCAAAAGGAGAAGAGGGTGGCAGAGGACGAAATGGTTAGACAGCATCACTGACTCAATGGACATACATTTGAGCAAACTCCTGGATACACTGCAGGGCAGGGAAGCCTAGTGTGCTGTGGTCGTGAAGTCACAAAGAGTCAGACGCAACTTATCGACTGAACAACAACTATGTTTAAGTGGGATATTATCTAATTTTCTATAGTTATTGCATGTAAACTCACTTAAAAATAACTCATAATATTCCCTATTCTTGAGGTTTACTTTGTTTGACTTAATATAACTTGATACTTTAATATGTTAATATGCTTTTCTTAAACTGTTTCATTTTATTCATTCAACTTTTTCATTTTCACTGTCTCTGTTTCAGATTTTATTAAAATTGTGTTTTTGTAAAAATATATATATATTATATATAAATTTATATTCAGTTATAAATTTCTAGCATTTGAACAAAAATTTTCTTTGCATTAGTATAATTGCATGGTACTGTTTAAATCAATTGTCTTTTTACTAGTTTTCTATTTATTATAAATACTTTTTTTATCTTTTTCTCTTTTTATGACTTCTTTGCATTAGTATAAGTAGAATATTATGAAGCCTTTTCCACTTTTTATTATCCTATCTTATCTAAGTGTTTATGTTTATCATTGTTATTTATCCTAACCTTTGTGTTTTGCTGAGCTTCTTGTTTTTATATTTTCTTTTTTTTGCTAAATTTGACAATTATTTAAGTATTATTTCCTCAAATAACTATTCTACTAGATTCTGTATCTTCACTCCTTAAGGGAATCTAATTTGACTTATATTAAACTGAATTGTCAAGAATAGTTTGTGGAAATTTTTGAATGTAAGTCAATGTCTGTTAATGGCTTCATCTCTTGAATTTTGGTCATATTTTCCTGCCTTTTATTTATTTTTTTTTTTACAAAAAGCCTATAAAGTTACCTTTGTTTGTACTCTGTGTATATTACAGTGGTAGAAAACTGTGTTAAGATTATCTTTGAGCTGGATCTAGACTGTGTAGCATCTTTATAAGTTCAGTATTCCACTGGTTTCAAATAAGATAAAGTTTTCTTTTTAGTAAGGCTTGACATCCAAAACCAATTGACTTTGTATATGTCTGTATGTTTTACAATACATATACCAGCTTTTTAATCTGTAGGAGATGTCTGTCTGCTTTACAGTGAACCTATGAGATTTTGTTTTCACTGTGGTATTCACTATTCTTTCCATCTTCAACTTCCGTTTCCAGTCTTCTGTGGGGACCACAATATGCTAACAAAAATCCATGCACCAAATCTGATGCTCCTGAACTCTTTTCCTCTGCAAAAGCCTTGTCAATGCTGCTGCTGCAGCTGCTAAGTCACTTCCGTTGTGTCTGACTCTGTGCAACCCCATAGACGGCAGCCCACCAGGCTCCGCCGTCCCTGGGATTCTCCAGGCAAGAACACTGGAGTGGGTTGCCATTTCCTTCTCCGTTGTCAATATTAAAGGCTTGCAATACCTCAGGAGATTTCTCTTGTCTTCTTCACCTACCTAGAGCCTTCAGTGTGCTGTTGATATATATCTAGTAAAAGCCCCATGGGATTGAAACGGTGCCATGACTGGGGGACATTGGAATTACAGTTGGCTCTCTGTATCAGCAGGTTCCACATCCTAGGATAAAACCAACTGCAAATCAAAAATGTTCTCCCCACATTTTTTTCCAGAAAGTTACAAAAAGCAAAACATTAATTACCTACATTCTGTCAACTATTTATATAACATTTACATTATATTAAATAGTATAGGTAATCTAGAGATGATTTCAAGTATATTGGAGCATACACATAGGCTATATGCAAATATTATACCATTTTATATAAGGGACTTGAGCATCCACAGGTTTTGATACACACTGGGAATCCTAAACACAATCACTTGTGGATATGGAGACAATTGTATACTCTGTCATACCAATCCAAAGCTAAAGATTAGCATTCATTAACAATCCAGTTGTTTTCTTAATCTTTTCAATGGCAGTTTATTCCTTAATCATGACCTTAGAGTTGAATACCACCTTGGGTCTCCTCTTTCTTAGAAAGGAGCTTATCTGTTATTTCCCCCTTGTTATGAGTAAACAAAGGGGAATAAACACAACCTCGTGTCTGACTCTGCAACCACATGGACCATGGAATTCTCCAGGCCAGCATACTAGAGTGGGTAGCCTTTCCCTTCTCCAGGGGATCTTCCCAACCCTGGGATCGAACCCAGGTCTCCCGCACTGCAGGCAGATTCTTTACCAGCTGAGCCACAAGGGAAGCCCTATGAGTAAACAATTCTCTCTTAAACCTTTCTATAACCTAATAGGTGGTTATCAAATGCCTTTTGTATGCAAGCAATGCTTTTTTGTGCCAAAATTCTATATATAATCTAGCCACAAGGTGATATGCTAAACATATTATTAAACACTTTTCTAAATATTATCAATGCTTCTTTCACATATATGTTATCACCTACATATGTTGCTACAACAAAAGACTAGAGTGAGTTTTACAATGGCAAGACAAAGCAAAATATTCAAACTGTTTTTGAATCATCAGTATCTAATGTTTCAGTAAGGTAGAATAGCATGAGATTTTTCTTTGTCCCATTACTTGTGAGATTATATTTGGGGTATAAATGTACCGATATCTTCACATAACTAGAATAGATTCCTGTGAACATATGGGAGCATAGACCACCTTGAAAACCTTTGTGCTAATAGTCTCTGGTGAAAAAGAGTAAGAAAAGATCCTGGGAATGTTTTACCCACATATGCATATGTCTCATACTCCATACTCTGCTCTTTTTCAACTTCTGTAGGGTATCTGTTAACGACATCTTCCTTTTGTGATTGTTATGCTTCTCTTCAAACTTTTGCAAAAAAAAAGAGTACTATACACACTTTTCCTTTTGCTATTCTCCTGGGATATGTATTTGAATAGAGCAGATATTTTAATATTTTGTCATTAGTTGCAAGAAAAATATATTGAATGAATATATCTCAATGTATTGAAAAATATATTGAATGAATATGTGAAGAACCACAAGATTAGTCATAAAATATAGGCTACTACATCATACCCTTGGAAATTACAGGAAATACAACAGTAAGACCAGGAAGTTCTTTCTAAATAGTCAAAGACAATTCCTTTGTCATTTTTATTTTGCATTGGAAATTTGGGGGTATGGGGAGAGTTTAAAAAATGGAATAAATAATTGGTTCATGAAACAGTAAATCATGTTGTTTCAGTACTGACTGAACCATGGGAGCAACCTGATCTATTGCAGAGTTATTTGAATTTATTTGGAGAAAAAGAGGGAACAAGAGAAATAATGAACTAGTTCATTTAAATTTTCATAGCTGCCATGAAAAATAGATAAATTATGGTCATATAATAATCTATTCTTTAGTAGACTTTTATTATAAATAATCCTATTTTATGATAGAAAGCCCAAGGCCATTAAAAATTACTTATTTGGTGAGCTAAAGGTAATCAAATGAATGAACTTAATTAATTCATTCATTAAAAGAACGAATGCCCTGAAATTCTCCAGGCAAGAGTACTGGAGTGGGTTGCCATTCCCTTCTCCAGGGGATCTTCCCAACACAGGGATCGAACCTGGGTCTCCTGCATGACAGGCAGATTCTTTATCAGTGCCACCAGGGAACCCAAAAATGAATGAACTAATGGTAATTAAATTAATATTTAAGTATAATCTTTATCCCATTGTTAAATTCTACGATCCTTTGGGCTTTTCCTTTAGGTTTTAGTAAAATATAACATCAAATGAATTTATATAACAAGGGTTCAGAATCACCAAATGAATTTCCCATACAACACTTATCTTGGTTCCATATGTATTTTACTATGAATTACTAACAACCTCGGCACTTTTAGCAATGAGACAAAGCATGACAGAAAAAAGAATGAAGTTTTAAGGGGGTAATCAGATGTCTTTGAAAAACAGACACTTAAAAAGCTTGAGGAAGCTTTAAATGAATGAAGGCTGTAAGAAAACTGTCAGTGACAGAAGGCAGACTATTACATACTGAAAGGTTAGGAGGCTCAGGAAAGAGAATTGGTGAGGCTTCAGGTGACATTCATTCCTGAAAATCAGTGATGTCCTTGAAGACACATTGTGACCATTTTGCCCGTGGAGATCAGGATGCCTGGCCATGACCAATCTGGTAATTCATCACTATTGCAAGGACACCCATCTCAGAGTAATATCAGTGTGGACAATTCAAGCATCAATGAAAAATTGTGGCATGTTCTAGTGTTAGATGCCTAGAAAATATCAGGAATTTTTTTCCCATTCAATGAATTATAATAATTGCGGTATGTACTATGTGCAAAATTTCTGTGAGAGGTAGCTTGATCATATTTCAAGATTATTTTTGCCCCTTCACAATTTAGCATTGTCATTAATACAAGAGGGGTGGAGCTGTGATTTTAATGTAGCAAGGACAATAATAGATTATTTGAGTTTTAAACTAACTTATAGGTTTCCCAGGTGTCTCAGTGGTAAAGAATCTGACTGCAAAGCAGGAGACGCAGGTTCAATCCCTGAATTGGTTAGATCCCCTGTAGAAGGAAATGGCAACCACTCCAGTGGGTTATTCTTGCCTGGGAAATTCCATGGACAGAGGAGCCTGGCGAGTTATACAGTCAATGGAGTTGTAAAAGTCAGACACAACTTAGTGACTGAACAATAACAACAACAAAAACCAAGTTTCAGAATGTAAACATTTTAATAAGATAGAAATATACAAATTATCTAACTTCCAACCAATTGGGGTTTAGATAGTACTTTTATTAATTTTAAATAATTAAATAATCATATTGGAAGGTACATTTTTAATAAAGTTTAAATACATTTATTTATTTATAATAATCTATAAAATTATATAATAAATTCATCTTTAAAACATTTGTGAATGTTTAAATATTAGAGAATGAAACTCTCCTTTATTTATGAGAATTCTGATAGCCAGGGCCCTCCAACATACATGAGAATCTGAATTAAAAAATCAACATTAGACAAAACCCTCATAAGAAATGGAATTTACAACTTCATTAATCATAGCCATGCTAAGATCCAATATCACCTCTAGAGCATTTATTTTGGGAAATAGTTCGTAAATTGTTACTATATGTAAAAGTCATAGCTACTTGTTCTATCCAAAATATCTTTCTTGAGTGTGGAATGGAGGAAAAAAACAACCACAGGAAGACAAGGGGAAACATTTGAAGTGACAGACATGTTTATTACCTAGATTGTGGTGATGATTATATGTGCATATATATTTCCAAAATCACCAAATTGTTGCAGTTGATTTTAGGCAGTTGATTTTATTTCAGTAATATTATATGCAGTTGATTTTATATTATATTAATTATATTATATTAATTATATGCAGTTGATTTTATATCAGTTATACCTGAATAAAGCTGGAGGGGAAAGTATTCTTCTTGGGGCAATAAAGACTATTTAAAAACCAATGCATAACTTTTTTTTTTTTTAACTTTAACACTATTTCACATATCTCACAAACAGCAATTCAAGAGATTATAAAGTTTATTGAAAAATATAAATGTAAAGAACATATTTCATTTGCTAATGATTAGGTACTGTTCATATATAATGCATGATCACAGAAATTATTTAATAACTAATATAAGGCTATAAAGGTTTGTGAAAAAAGCACATGAATATTAAAGTAAAAAAAATAAATTAGTAATTGCTATAACATAAAGATAGACCCATGGATTCTAAATTGTAGCAACTACCATCTTGAGTTATACTATGAAATCTTTGGTATTGTACCTGATCTTCAACCGTACAATTTCTCCTTTAAATATAGCTAACTGTATTTCCTTAATGATGCTTCACTTCAGTTCAGTCACTCAGTCTTGTCCAACTCTTTGCGACCCTATGGACTGCAGCACACCAGGCCTCCCTGTCCATCACCAACTCCCAGAGTTTACTCAAACCCATATCCAACCATCTCATCCTCTATCGTCCCCTTCTCCTCCCAACTTCAATCTTTCCCAGCATCAGGCTTTTTTCAAATGAGTCAGTTCTTCACATCAGGCGGCCAAAGTATTGGAGTTTCAGCTTTAGCATCAGTCCTTCCAATGAACACTCACGATTGGTTTTCTCAAGGGTGGACTGGTTGGATATCCTTGATGCCAAGGGACTCTCAAGAGTCTTCTCCAACACCATAGTTCAAAAGCATCAATTCTTTGGTGCTCAGCTTTCTTTATAGTCCAACTCTCACACCCATACATGACTACTGGAAATACCAGAGCTTTCACTAGACAGACATTTGTTGGCAAAGTAACATCTCTGCTTTTTAATATGCTGTCTAGGTTGGCCATAACTTTTCTTCCAAGGGGCAAGTGTCTTTTAATTTGGCTGCAGTCACCATCTGCAGTGATTTTGGAGCACCCCCTCCCCGCAAAAAAAAAAAAAAAAAAAAGTCACTGTTTCCACTGTTTCCCCATCTATTTGCCATGAAATGATGAGACCAGATGCCATGATCTTGGTTTTCTGAATGCTGAGTTTTAAACCAACTTTTTCACTCTCTTCTTTTACTTTCATCAAGAGACTCTTTAGTTCTTCTTCGCTTTCTGCCATAAAGGTGATGTCACCTTTATATATGAGGTTATTGATATTTCTTCCAGCAATCTTGATTCCAGCTTGTGCTTCTTCCAGCCTAGTGTTTCTCATGATGTACTCTGCATGTAAGTTAAGTAAGGAGGGTGACAATATGCAGCCTTGACGTACTCCTTTTCCTATTTGGAAGCAGTGTGTTGTTCCATGTCCAGATCTAACTGTTGCTTCTTGACCTGCATACAGGTTTCTCAGGAGGCTGGTCAGATGGTCTGGTATTCCCATCTCTTTCAGAATTTTCCACAGTTTGTTGTGATCCACACAGTCAAAGGCTTTGGCATAGTCAATAAAGGAGAAGTCGATATTTTCCTGGAATTCTCTTGCTTTTTTGATGATCCAATGGATGTTCCCAATTTGATCTCTGGTTCCTTTGCCTTTTCTAAATCTAGCCTGAACATCTGGAAGTTCACAGTTCAAGTACTGTTGAAGCCTGGCTTGGAGAATTTTGACCATTACTTTGCTAGCATATGAGATGAGTGCAGTTGTGCGGTAGTTTGAGCATTCTTTGGCATTGCCTTTTTTGGGGATTGGAATGAAAACTGACCTTTTCCAGTCCTGTGGCCACTGCTGAGTTTTCCAAATTTGCTGGCATATTGAGAGCAGCAGTTTCACAGCATGCTTAATGATGCTATCTTAACTATATTACCTGTATCAAAACTGTTTTATCATTTAATAAAACATCATTCTGATATTTGCTCGGTGTGTTTAATGTTTTATTTATTTAGTATTTCTTGACAGTAAACATGAGCTTTCTGGATCAAAGCAGACCAACTCTTTACTTGAATAAGATCTTAGTGACAGTTCTACATGCACCACGTTCCTCATGGGAGAACAGAGTGTGATTCAAATGCCACTTGTTCATGCAAAATGTGGGTTCACCTCATTGTAGAGAAACTCTAAAATTAAGAATCTTAAAGCTTAGTTAGGGCAGGTTACACAACTTCCCTCTTCCCCTCAGGAAGAAAGAGACCTTATCTTTCTAAGATAAACAAAACCTTTCCGTAGATAAGAGGTGAAAATCTCTAAATTCGTTGCCATTTGGGGAGATAAAACTGTAAACCACTAGAGAGAATACATGATCTCCAAGCTACTTGCTCATTTCTTGGTTGCTTCAGATTTTTACTCAGAATGTCTAGACCATGAAGGAACATAAAACTAGTCATGGAACGTTGCTTCCTGGCACTGCTTTTATGGATAGGAGAGTAACACTCTCCCTATGCTACCCACACAAAATAAACAAGTAGAAAGATGGACAAAATACAGAAAACATGTATTTGATTTTGAACAAAAGGCAGCAGGTAGAGAAAGGAAAACAATCAGGTGACTCTTACCATCACCCAGGTCTTCTGGCTATATGAAATATATGTGAGTGCTCAGCTGGTGTCCGACTGTTTATAACCCAGTGGACTGTAGCCCACCAGGCTCCTTGGTCCATGGGTTTTCCCAGGCAAGAATACTGGAGTAGGTTGCCATAAGGACAACCTACAACATACATAAGGTATGCCATAATGACATATATAACATACATGTTATATATGTATGTAATATATGGACTCCAGTTCAGGAAGAGAGCCAGCAAAACAGGGACCAACAATTTCACTCAGTTGATGAAACAGGTATCAGAGTTGAAAAGGACAATGGAACTATAATTTATGGAGTTGAGCTACTTGGTTCAGCTACAATTCCCAGAAAGTAATTCCAGATACATGAGTGATTCACCTTGGAGATTTTAGTTTACTACCAACCTGATTATGCACCCTGAGGCCTGGAAAGCACATCTTCCAAGGAAAGAGAAAATACTAGGTAGTTTCAAGTCAAAAAATTACAAGAGATCACAAAAAGAAAGGAAAGATCCCTTTTAAGTAATAGCACATTCATCAGAGATTCCCAAAAATCCATACCTAAGAAGTGTGGTTAATTAACTTGAGAGCAAAAACTGTTCTACGCCTATTCTAAGAGAGCTTACAAATATACATTTAAAAGTTCAAACTGATCTTCAAGCAATTTATCAGAATAGATTTCAAGATTAAAGAGTAACACAAAACCCAACACTCAACACTGTACAATTTATACATCTGATACCCCCCAAAAATAAACAAGCAGAAAACTATGGTACAAAATCAGGAGATAAATAGTCAATAGGAACATAAACAGAAATGATAAAAAATAATAAATGAATTTAATGGAAGAGAAGAAGGATATAAGAATCTCCAAAAATAAATTCTAAAAGAAAATAGTACATCTGAAATTTAATAGCACTTCAGGCACTATTGAAGAAAAGATTTAGTAAACAGAAAACATAAAATATATAAAATAAAGCACAAGAGGAAAAAAAAGAAAAAAGATGACATAAGCGAACATACATATTCACTGAAAAGTTAACCAGGCCCTCTTTAAGACCTAGAACAATATCAAGCATTCAAATATATACATTAATTAAATACAAGAAAGAGAAGGGCATACACAAATAGTGAAGCAAAATACCTGAACACTTTTTAAATTTTATGAAAAGTCTAAATGTAAAGACTCAGGAAGATCAACAAACCCAGACCAAGATAAACATACAGAACACCACACCAAAGCATACAATATCAAATTACTGAAAGTCAATACTAAAAAAGAAAATCTTAAAACAGCCAGAGATGAAAAACCCATTATGTACAGGAAAATACAAGAATAAAAGCATGCTTCTTATTTGAAATGATATGGGTGAAAAGAGAATGCACTGATCCTTTTATAATGTTCAAGAAAACCACTGTCAATATCTAAATCTGTACCCAGACACATATTTTTCAAAATTGTAAGCACTTAAATTTTTTCAAATAGATCAAATGGAGAGCATATATTGCCAGCAGACCTAAAGGAACACAAATTGTCATTAATCATGAGTGATAGGATCACTTTCCCCTACACTGGGAAGATGACCAGGATATCCATTCTGTTCAATGTTGTAATGGATATTCCAGCCAGTGCCATAAAACAAGAAAAAGAAATATAAAAGAGAAGGAGATTGAAAACAAAGAAACAAAACTGTCTTCATTTGCAGAGAGCAGGACTATTTACATTGAAAACGATCCTATGAAGCTACAAAAACACTAAAGAACTAATAAGCTTAGTATTTTGCAAAATACAAGGCCAGTAATTCATATCAGTTCTATTTCTATATTTCAGTAGCAAATGATTGAACATTTAAAACTTTTAAAGTATTCCATTTATGACTGAAACCCAAAACACAAACAACACAGAGACAAAATTAACAATATATCTCAACTAAAATATAAACATTTATAAAGCACTGATAAGCTAAACTAAAACACAAAGTAGAACAGCGGTTGCAGGGGCTGGAAGAGGGTGGAACGTGGACTTGCTGTTCTACAGGTACAAAGCTTCATTTATATAAGAAAGTGTCTCGGTCGGCTCTGGCTGCAGTAACAAAATGCTGTAGGCTAGGTGGCTTAAACAACAACAAATTTCTTCTCACAATTATGAAGTCTCAGAAGTCAAAGATCACGGTGCTGGCTGATTCAGTGTCTGATGAGACTCCATTCCTGGCTTGCAGAACACTGCCTTTTTGCTATGTTCTCACATGAGTCCTGACAAGTTATCACAATTATCACATGTCATGCTCCACACAGGTGAAGCTTCTTTACAACTGGTATTCAATGAACACATTATTTATATAGTTAAATCCCTGGTTGCTCAGATGGTAAAGAATCCGCCTGCAATGCAGGAGACCTGGGTTCGATCTCTGGGTTGGGAAGATACCCTGGAGAAGAGCATGCAACCCATTCCAGTATTTTTGCTTGGAAAATCCCCATGAACAGAGGAGCCTGATGGGCTGCAGTCCAGACTCCTAAGCACAGCACAGCTACATTAAATAAATGGTAACAAACTTGAAATTTACATTTTTACTTCATCTATTTTAATAATGAATAATAACTACTTGTAGAAATTTTCATAAAGTACAGTTTTTATATATTATTCATCTTTTTATATAAGTATGTTCAATATAAATAAATTAGTAAACATAGGATCACAATGTAGATTGATTTCAACTGTGCAAAAATATGTATTATTTTGCTTTCATACAATGTTTTTATTTTTTAAAGTAAAAATATAACTAAAATATGTTATAGAGTATATATAAAAATATGTAGAAATCTATATTGAATAATAGTGATTATGATGTCTTCTTATGCAATGTGCCCATAATCTAATAATAATTTTGGATTTTGAGTAAAAATATATCATTTTTTTATGCAAATTAATATTCTATAGATATTTGTGTGAATTATTATAGAAGCATGCTTAATGGTTATGTTCTACTTCATGGAAACTCTATTAATGGAATCATTAATGATTTTTAAGATTCCATACTGTTTTATATCCAGACAGCATCAAATTCTTCACTACTATGGATAATGTTGGAATAAACAACTTCATAGTTAAATTGTTGCACACTTTTATAAATATACATTGAAATACATTTCAAGAAATTTGACTCCATGTCAATGATTATCTTTATTACAATGTGGTTTAAGATAGCCTTTCAGAAATGTTATCCCAACTTCAATATGCAACAATATCATTTGAATGGTTCTAATACCTTTATTTCTTTGTAACACTCCATAATAAAGTCATCTTATTTGATAGATAAATCTAGCAATTCCAAGAAATAACATTTTCAAGCAGATGTCTATATATGCTGAAATACAGATTATTTTCCATTGGATTCATTTCCTTAAGTATTGAAAATATCAAAAGCAACATGCAATTAATTTTTCTAGTTAATCAATATTAATAAATGCTATCACTTTTGAAAAAATGAATGATCATAATTGACCTTTCTATTCTCAGAATACTGAAATTGTGAACACCTTCTTATTAAGAATAGTACCTCCAATGAAACAATTCTATTCACAATTTTGGATGAAGAGATATTTTTTCCAATAAAATAAAACTTAAGCATCTAAAATAATATAGACTGAAACAAAGTAGATAATATTTTAATTTACACTATTGAAAATTGCTAAATTTCTTGTTATAAATTAGGAGACACCTATATCCATATATATTCGTATATTTATATATAACTGTATTATCTGAGCAATAAAATTATTATATTATCCATGGTTCCTTTCCTAATCAGGAAGCAAAATAGAAGATTTGAAAAATCTTATAGAAAAACTCAAAATAAAAAATGAGATAATACAAACATATAAAAGTACTAAACTTGTTTTGCAAGTATTTCATTCTTCGCATTCAAAATTTATAAGAATAAACTGAAATCTAAACTATTGTTATAAAATAAGAAAGGATATACTACCACCTAGTGGTTAATGGGTTTACTCTAGGGTAATAGTTCACCTGCATATATTCTTAGAAACTGTACCTCAAGGGAGGCTGGTGGCCAAAAATCTTACAATTAAATAACTTTACTAAATATTTATCAAAAATTACTTGATTATTAAGCATATTATTAGCTATTTTATATTGTTTTGCTTTCACCTTAAAAATCTGAGCACTTTTGTAACAAGAATATGAATGGTGAAGAGGGATGATGTGGCTGTATAAAAGAATAAAATAATATCTCAATGTAAGAATCCAGTGAAAAGCCTTTTCTACTTCTGTAGAGAATGAAGTGACTAAGTTTTAGAGATCATTAAATATACAAATGTTACGTTTAGACTATTATTTTGAGTAAGGAAATAAATTTAAAAATTTTATATACTGGTAGAAATTGAAAATAGCTATATAATAATAATAAATTGAACATTAAACATTCAATTAATTTTTTAAAGGAAAATATTTTAAAGACCATTAGGGACAAAATAATTCAGGAAAAGGAAACAAATAGGGAAATGCTTTCAAGGAATTGATTTACACCTATTTTGGATTCTGTAATGAATTGTGGATATTTTCCAATTTTTCTCTTTTGTCTTTTTAGTGCTTGTGTGTAAGGGTGTATGCATGTGTGTGAAAGTGTTTATTTTGGTTTATATAATACTTAACACAATTATTTTATTATAAGATATCTTCTATTCAAAATTTCTAAGCCATATATACAAGCACTGTATGTGGAGTCATTTTTTTTTTAAATCAAAGTAATATCAAATCACTTAACTAAAATTATTAATTTAAATATTTAAATTATGTTTTTACCATTTAGCCATGGGCTCCATTCAGTTATCTGTGATTTTTAAATTTGAATCATATAATACTGCAGGACAGAGGCAATGAGGTTTTTTTAATAAGGACTCCTTATACAATCACTATTATATCAAGAATCAATATTGTGCCACAAAAGCCTGGAATACAGAAGTCTTGTTCCTAGGTCGACTGTAGCATTCAGTCAGTACCAGGACATTGGTATAAGAAGACAAGAAGTCAGACTTTCTTTTGTTTTCATTAATTCACCAAATACATGGTAACTACATTTTAAGGGCATCCAATGTGCCCTTAAACATGAGAACGCAGCAATGACAAACTCAATTTAACTGGCATGATCTTTGTTTTTAAGGAATTGCTTCTTTTTGGAAATCAGAGTCGCAAATAAGAAAAATGTCAGATTAAAAATGGAAAGAATGGAAAGACTTGAACTTGGGTAAAGAGACATCATGAGATAGGCAGGAAGCATGGATCCTAGACATCAAGAAAGCATGCAAGTTAAAAAAAAAACAAAAAACAACTTTAGGTATTGTCAAAGGAGAAGGGTAGCATAGGTGAATGAGCAAATATGTCAAGAGATAGGAACCTAATGAGAAGGAGCAGAGGCCAGAAATTGTATGACTGTACAGACCAGATACAAAGTTTACATTTTCTTTGAAGGATTTTTTTTTTTAAATTTCTGCTTTCATAAATGAGGACAAAATATCAATAAAATGAAAAGATACAGAAAGAGGAGCATATTTGGATGGGAGTTAGGGAGGAAGCAAATTCAAAACAGACAGGTTGAGAAGGAAGACGTCTATGTACATTTTATTAGGCAGAAGGACTCTGAATGGAGTGGACAGTGGGTGATTTCATTTATGCAGTTACAGCTGTCAAATAAAAAGATCATATGGCTGTTATTTAAAGGTTTGGGGCAACTCTGCAAGTCTATCAGGGACATTTCCCCACAAGCTTTTGCTCATGTCTTGTCTCTGTGTCACATTTCAGTAATTTTCAAAGTATTTCAAACATTTTCCTTATTACAGCATTTATTATAGTGGTCTGTGGTCAGTGATACTGTGAGCATTTTTAGCAACATTTTACAATTAAAGTATACACCTCTTTTAGACCTAATAGTCTACAAGTTAGATTTAATAGTCTAAAAGCTATTTTATGCCTAATAGTCTACAGTACAGTGTGAACCTAACTTCTATAAGCACTAGGAAACCAAAGTTCCATGTGATTCACTTTATTGCAATGGTCTGGAACCAACCCTGTAATGTCTCTAAAGTATGCTTATAGTGAAACAATCTACTATTTGTTGTCTTTTATCATGATATGAATAAAAACACACAACAGCAATTATTGAAGTGACATTTTTACACCCTCCTCCCTACACACTTACTCCTCAAAAATATTTATCCTGCATGATATAGAAAAATCTGTAATTTTACTGCGGAGAAAAATCCACTATGTAGACTGATCCATAATGAAATTGACCTGGGATATGGAAATAGTAAAAGAAAAACCAAAGCAACAAAGTGTTAGGAGTGGGGAAAAGGGTTTATTCTGATTTAAAAGAAACAGATGATCAATACATATCAATTGCAATATATGAATTTTGATGGATGTTAAAACCAAAGAAAATATAGGCAGCACGGACTCAATTTGGAAATATAAACTGAATATTTGATGATGTGTATAAAAATAAAAATATTCTCAAGGTGAAAATGGCATCAGTATTCTCACTGTTGGAAAATCCATGATGAATTATTTGGAGATGATGTGCTATGAAGACTACACTTTATATAGAGTGGGTTCAAGAAACAACAAAGAAGTGTACACAATTTAATGAGTTTGGATGTTTGCAAATGTCCATGAAACCAGCAGTGCAATCAAAGTAAAAGACATATTAATTGCCTGCAAAACTTTGGTTGGGTCTCTATTTTTTTTTTTTTTTAATTTGGTTAGCACACTTAACATGAGACCTATACATCAACAAAATGAAAAGGCAACTTACTGAATAGAATGTATTTGCATATCACACATCTGATAAGGGGTTAATATCCAAGCTGTATAAAAATTATCAAATTCATATTATTAGATAGCAAAATACAAACAATACAATAAAAATGGATAGGAAATCTGAATAGATAATTTTTCCAAAGAAGACATATGGATGGCCAACAGATACATGAAAAGATGCTCAACACTGCTAATTATCAGGAAAATGCAAACCAAAGTCACCATAACACCTCACACCTGTTGGAATGTTTATTATCAAAAAGATAAGAAATAACAAGTGTTGGCAAGGATATGGAGAAAAGGAATCCTTGTGCACTGTTGTAAACTGATGCACACACTATGGAAAACAGTATGGAGCTTCCTCAGAAAAATAAAAATAAAAAATAAAAATAGATCAATTTCTTGATCTTCATATGATCAAGAAATTCCAATTTGGGGTACTTATCCAAAAAATAAAAATAAACACACTCACATGAAAAGTCATATGCCCTCACATGTTCACTGCAGCATTATGTACAATAGCCAAAAATGGAAGCAACATAAGTGTCCACCCACAGATGAATGGATGCAATAATGTATGTGTGTGTGTGTGTGTGTATATATATATATATATATATATATATATATATAAAGTATGCATGTGTGTTACATATATATATTTATATACATAAAATGGAATATTATTAAATCATAAAAATAATGAAATTCTGTCATTTATCAATATGTATGGGCCTTGAGGGCATTATGCTAAGTGAAATAAGTCAGAGATAGAAGAATACCATATAATATCACTTATATGTGAAATCTAAACAAACAAACAAAGCTCATAGAACAGATTGGTGACTACCAGAGGCAAGCAGAGCATGTGGTTGTTAGGGTGAATTTGGGTGTGAAACAGGTGAAGGGAGTCAAAATGTACAGACATCCAGCTGGAAGTCATGAGGATAAAATATACCACTTGACAACGGTAGTTAAAAATACTCTATTGCATACCTGAAAGTTGCTGAGACTAGATTTAAAAGTTCTCACCACAAGAAAAAAAAACACAAAAAAACTCTATGTATAGATAAAAAGGGACCTTCTTAACAATTTCTTGTAGTGTATAATCCAGTATAGTTGATTATGGGCACTGTGCTGTACATTGTTTGTTTAGAACTAGTTCATCTTACATTTCTGAAACTATACCAATTGAACTTTGGTGTAGTTTCTCTCCATTTCTCCCTCCCAATGGTTTCTGGTAGCCATTGTTCTATTTGCTTCTCATTTGAGTATTTTAGGTTTCTCACAGAAGTAGTATCATGTAATATTTATCCTTTTGTCCCTGGTTTGTTTCACTTAACATAGGCCTCCCACTATATGTGTAGTAGTATCTTATTGTAGCCTTAATTTACATAGGCTCTGTTGTTTAATATAGTTAAACATCTGATATTTTACTGGCTCTTTGATTATACATTTTTGATCATTAAAGACTTTTGCCATTTGTCTATTGGATTGCATGCCTCTTTCATATTGATTATATATATATATAAATAATCTTGATATAACTTCTTAGTTTTATATGTATTAAGAATATCTTAATTTTAAAATTTTCTTTAAACTACTTGGCATTTTTGATAACAGTTTCATTGTTTTACTTTCAAGTTAAAATCTGTAACTTGTCCAGAATTGATTTTACTATATCACGGACAGTAGGGTTGTGATTAATTTTTTCTATATAGATAAACACATCAACCAACATTGTATGCATTAAAGAATGATAACTTTAGACCTGCCCTGCAGTATCATCTATGCCATAAATTGACTGAATATATATTTGTGGGTTTCTGCCTGTACCTCGGTTTCATTCTTTTACACATATTTTTCTTTGTCTATCTTTGTCAGACAATGCTTTAGACAGTGCTAGAGAGGATTAGTGAGATAACACTGCTGCAATTATTCTAGATTTTTAATAGGGCATGATATTTGGTAGTCTATATTCTCCAACTTTTTTTCCCTTCTCATTTAAGATTTCCTTTGTATTATTCACCATTTTCATTTCCAAATGAGACATATTATCTCCGTTAACTTTTACAATCAGAACATATTAAGGTGTTGACTGAGATTGCCTTGGATATAGACAAGCAATTGGGCATAAAGTACATTTTTTACAATATTGAGTCAGTCAATCCATAAACAGAGTATATTCCATTGTTTTTGAGAATGTATTTAATTATTCTCTGTAATGTATTGGATTTCTGTATTGTTATTAATTTTTTTAACATTTGTATTTAATACAGATGAATTCAAAGGTCAATGCAAGTTAACAAGTTGTTTTATTTTGGGAATTACATTTTCTAAGTGTTTTTGCTAATACATTAAATTAATATTTTTAAATCAATCTGTATTGTCAACTTTCTCACTTCCCTTATTAACTCTAATGATACATCTGTAATTTGATTATTTTATGTACATAATTATGCATCTGTAAATAATGACCATTTTATTTTCTGATCACCTTAACATTTATTTTTTGTTGTCTTTGTTGTAGTACTTGGAATTTCCAATTTATATGATGAAATATACAAATATATAGAAAAAGTTATGAAAAGCAAGAGGAATAGAGGCAAGCACATGAATATAGATGGGGCTTCCATGGTGGCTCAGATGGTAAAGAATCTTCCTGCAATGCAGGAAACTTGGGTTCAATCCCTGGGTTAGGAAGATTCACTGGAGAAGAGAATGTCTACCCACTCCAGAATTCTTGCCTGGAGAATTTCATGGAGAGAAGAGCCTGACAGGCAACAGTCCATAGGGTTGCAAAGAGTCAGATATGACTGAGTGATCATGTGTATATGTATGTAGGTATGAATATAGATATCATATAAATCAAGGAATGCATGAGTAGCAGAGGATTAAATCAGACTTAAGGAGTAAATTGACTCCTTATTGGCTTAAGGAGTAAATATTGGCTTAAGGAGTAAATAGATGGGGAAACAGTGGAAACAGTGCCAGACTTTATTTTTTGGGGCTCCAAAATCACTGCAGATGGTAACTGCAGCCATGAAATTAAAAGACGCTTGCTCCTTGGAAGAAAAGTTATGACCAACCTAGACAGCATGTTAAGAAGCAGAGACATTACTTTGCCAAAGGTCCATCTAGTCAAGTCTATGGTTTTTGCAGGAGTCATGTATGCATGTGAGAGTTGGACTATAAAGAAAGCTGAGTGCCAAAGAATTGATGCTTTTGAACTGTGGTGTTGGAGAAGACTCTTGAGAGTCTCCTGGACAGCAAGGAGATCCAACCAGCTCATCCTAGAGGAAATCAGTCCTGAATATTCATTGAAAAGACTGATGCTGAAGCTGAAACTCCAATATTTTGGCCACCTGATGTGAAGAACTGACTCATTTGAAAAGACCCAGATGCTGGGAAAGACTGAAGGTGGGAGGAGAAGGGGACGACCGAGGATGAGATGCTTGGATGGCATCACTGACTCAATGGATGTGAGTTTGAGTAAACTCCGGAGGTTGGTGATGGAAAGGGAAGTCTGGCGTGCTGAAGTCCATAGGGTCGCAAAGAGTTGGACACGACTGAGCGACTGAACTGACTGAAGGAGTTCTCAGAAATGGGAAGTTTGAGTGTATTGCATAAAAGCAATTTTCATTGTTTTCCTTTGAATATCCTACAGTAGTGATAAATGCCATCATTCTGATTTTTTAAATGTTTATTATTATGGGCAATTGGAGCAGTTATTTTTTTGTGGCAAATGCTCTGTCACTCTCTGTATAGGAGAGACAACCATCAGGCACAATGATTCATTTTTAAAGACACATAGGATTCAGGAGTGTGACACTCATGGTTACTGCCTACAGCAAAAGATACCAGTTAAAAACAGCAAAGAGAAAAGGTGAGGAGCATGAAGGAAATCTGGGAGAAATTAGGTGAAAGAGGCTGGTATCCCCTCTCTGCGGAGTCTCACAGGATATACTTATTTCTTCCAACAAGGATGTGTGACAACATGTGCAAAGTGTTGCCAACCATGGGCACACCTGAGAATTAGCCAGGATTTTCACTAGGATGAGTCATGTAAGTATGTAATATCTGCATGACTGACGTCCAATATTCAGATTTCAGACCATCAAAGCAAAAGCAGATAGTCATCATTAACTACATCGGTAGCATAAACCACCTGGTCATATTACTAAGATGTGGCCCAAGGTTTCAGGTGTACAAAACACTTTTCAGACTGATTATTTCTAAAGTTTTACTCCTAAGAGCTGACCAAAAGCCAGTCCTGAAAATAGACGTTGAGACCTTTCTTGGAAAAGTATAGTTTCAGAGCAACCCAACCTTGCTGAGTAACTCTGTCCTGTATACAACCTCATGAATTTTTATATGGTATATATATATATATTCCTAATGTTTGCTAATGTATGGATGTGAGCGTTGGACTGTGAGGAAAGCTGAGCACCGAAAAATTGATGCTTTTGGACTGTGGTGTTGGAGAAGACTCTTGAGAGTCCCTTGGACTGCAAGGAGACCCAACAAGTCGATCCTAAAGAAGATCAGTCCTGAGTGTCATTGGAAGGACTGATGCTGAAGCTGAAACTCCAATACTTTGGCCACCTCATGCAAAGAGTTGACTCATTGGAAAAGACCCTGATGCTGGGAGGGATTGGGGGCAGGAGGAGAAGGGGACGACAGAAGATGAGATGGCTGGATGGCATCACAGACTCAATGGACATGAGTCTGAGTAAACTCCGGGAGTTGGTGATGGACAGGGAGGCCTGGCGTGCTGCGATTCATGGGGTCGCAAAGAGTCAGACACGACTGAACTGAACTGAATGTTTGCTAAATACTCTGCTCCAAAGTGTTAGATTTACTCTAAGGTACAAAGAAAATGTAATTTATTTTTAAAAATAGCTCTTAACGTGGCTTTGTTATTAACACATTATTTTATTATAATAACTTTCATGATATTTATTTATAATATACATGTCTATACACTTGTGTAAATATATACTTGATATTCTAAACTCATTATCATATTCAAGAATATGGTTCTGGCTCTGTATTTGAGTGAAAAGTTTTTATATTTAAAAAAAAATAGTCTATTTCTTTTATGGCATTCTTGAGAGTCCCTTGGACTGCAAGGAGAACAAACCAGTCAATCCTAAAGGAATTTGGTCCTGAATATTCATTGGAAGGACTGATGCTGAAGCTGAAGCTCCAATACTTTGGCCACCTGATGTGAAGAACTGACTCATTGGAAAAGACCCTGACACAGGGAAAGATTGAAGGCAGGAGAAGGGGACAACAGAGGATGAGATGGTTGGCTGGCATTACAGACTCAACAGACATGAGTTTGAGCAAGCTCTGGGAGTTGGTGATGGACAGGGAAGCCTGGTGTGCTGTAGTCCATGGGATAGCAAAGAGTCAGACATGACTGAACAACTGAACTGAACTGAACTCCTTAATTAATATTCACTATTACTATACCTCTAGTGAGTGCATTTTTGTGTCTACTTCCCTACTGTTCTTGGGACTTTTAAATTTGTGATGTCTGAGTTTATATATTTAATAAGATGTTTATTGATATTGTCTCAGTTCATTAATATTCTTAAACATGTTGTAAAATATATTCAACTTAAATTTTTATAAACATTTCTGGTGTTTTCCCTGATCTGGTTCTTGATCTTGTTGAGTCATTTCTATATAACCTTTACTTTTGAGCTTTCTGTAGTCATATTGTTAGATTATAAAGTTAATAATTTGTACTAGGTAAAAATGCATATATGGAGATAGGTAAATTAGGGATGACATTAGAGGATTATTACTGGTGTCCTCAGAGATATGCAAGTCAACCAACAAAATATAAACATGAGTTCAGAAACAGATCCACACATGCATGATCACCTGATTTACAACAACTATGACCAGCTTTTCTGTGCAGTAGAGAAAGGACAAGCTTTAATAAGTAATGCTTAATTAACTATGTATGAACCAAAATTATTCTTACTCTTTACATAGTACTATGATAAAAAATTAGCTCAGAAAAGCTAGTAATTATATGCATACCCATTAAAAGCTATGCCTTTTATTTGAAAATTTAAAATAATATATTTATGATATAACATATGAAGCTTTCTTATTTAACAATGGCAAAGTGTTTATCATAAAGAAAAGAATGATAAATCATACTGCATTAAATTTAAGAAATTATGTTCATGAAAAGATACCATTAGGAAGTAAAAAGATAGGACTACAGTTAAAGAATATATTTGTGAAATATACATCTAAGAAAGTATGTTATGAAATATACATAAAGGAATATTACACAGAGGTAGAAACATACTACCTAATTTAGAATAATAAGCAAAGGACTTCATGAACACTTTGAAAAGATGGATACCTCAAAGACCAAAAGGCATACTTAAAAAGTTTCTTTACTTCATAAACTCTTATGCATGCAATTCCCTGGAATGCTTATCAGAAAGTTTGAAAAGAAAAAACTGGCAATACTTGGTGCTAGCTAAATTACAGAGTGACCAGTATTCACATCTGTTGCTGATGGATGTATAAACTGAAAAAACACATTAGAAAATTATTTGACAATATCTACTTAATGTTGGCTTCCCTGGTGGCTCAGTAGATAAGGAATTTGTCTACAATGCAGGAGACCCAGGTTTGATCCCTGGGTTGGGAAGATTCCCCTGGAGAAGGAAATGGCTACCCACTCCTGTATTCTTGCCTGGAAAATTCTATGGATGGAGGACTCCTGGTGGGCCACAGACCATGAGGTGCCAAGAATAGGACACAAGGTACTGACTAAACCACCACCACTTAACATTAGCATCAACTATGAATTGACAATTTCATTTCTAGTTATATTCTCAATACAGATGAGAAAATATTTTACTAGAACAAATGTACCATATGAGCTGAAGCAGCACTATTCATAAGTTTATGAACAAAAATATGCACCAGTATCATTCTTACCCTTCAAACAGAAAGGTTAAATAAACACTTTATACCATTAAATACTAAGTGGCAGTAACATGAAAGATATACATACGAGCATACAAGAACATGAATATAAAAAATATTATTGTTGAGAGAAATAAGCTATAGAACAATGCATACACTTGCTTTATATTTATATGAATTTCAAGAATGACAATAATAATGTGTGTTCTTAGAAATGGTCATAGAATGAATGGCCTAAGTTCCAGATCATGAATAGCAGTGAATAGAATTAAACACGAGAGATTCTGAGATTCTGGTAAAGTTAATATTGTGTTTCTTGATCTGAGTGCTCATCATGTGATGTGTTTGCTTTGTAATACTGCATGTTGTTGCTATTGCTGGTGTTCAGTTGTTAAGTCATGTCCAACTCTTTGCAACCCCATGGATTGAAGCATGCCAGGCTCTTCTGCTCTCCACTATCTCCCAGAGTTTGCTCAGATTCCTGTCCACTGAGTTGGTGATACCATCCAACCATCTCATCCTCTGCTGCCCCCTTCTCCTCCTGCCCTCAATCTTTCCCAGCATCAGGGTCTTTTCTAATGAGTTAGCTCTTCACATCAGGTGGCCGAAATATTAAAGCTTCAGCTTCAGCATCAGTCCTTGCAATGACAATTCAGGCTTCATTTCCTTTAGGAGTGACAGATCTGATCTCCTTGCAGGCCAAGGGACTCTCAAGAGTCTTCTCCAACACCACAGTTCAAAAGTTTCACTTCTTTGGCACCCAGCCTTCTTTATGATCCAACTCTCACATCCATACGGGACTACTGGAAAAACCACAGTTTTAACTAGATGAACCTTTGTTGGCAAAGCGATCTCTCTGCTGTTTAATATGATCTCTAGGTTTGTCATAGCTTCCCTTCCAAAGAACAAGCGTTTTTGTGTTTCATGGCTGCAGTCACCATCTGCAGTGATTTTGAGCCCAAGAAAATAAAACCTGTCACTGCTTCCACTTTTTCTCTTTTTATTTGCCATGAAGTGATAGGACTGGATGTGTGATAATTCATACAGCTGTACAATTTATTAAATGTACAGTGTTCTTCATGATCATTTCACTGCAGTGGTAATTTCACTTTAAATCAGTATAAATACTTTTAGAAATTAAAAAAAAATGTTGTGATTGATATCTCAGTTATAAAATAATTTTATTAAAAATAAATGTTTTACAGTAACTATTATGAATTAATTTCATAGCATCTCCTTAATCTCTCTAACTCATTCTTCTATATTTATTTGATCATGCCTGACATAATAGATTAAAAAATAATAATTTTATGGCTAATACCTTCCAACTCCATCTTAAAATATAAAATTTGAAGAAACAGAATGCTGTATATTTTGACCCTAAGGTTCATGGATCAAATGGAATTTCTTAGAAATCAGATTCCAAATAGAAGAAAAAAAAATTACCTTCACAATAAGAAGTGCTGAAAAAATATAATTTAAAATCATAGAATCAGACTCAAATACATTTCTGTACATTATTAGGAGCAGAAGTGGGATAGATGAGCACTGCCAGTCATTAATGCATGGGTATAGCATTTAATGAAGGATGCATTTAAGTTGGTGGATATCTTCTGGAATTCACCAGAAAGGTTCTAGGAACTTCCCCCTTCTGGAATCTGGGTAAGACAACTCTGTATTGTCTCATAGAGGTTTCTATTGTGATAAAGGTCCAGTATACCAAGCGATAAATTTCTCATCAATGCCTTCTTTACTGGTCTTTTTCCTTTTCCTCTCTCACTTTCTCCTTGCCCCATCACCCCTTTTTATCATTCCTGAATTCACCTCCCAGTTAAACTTCATGTGTGACAATTCTTATCAAGTACTATTTCTGAACACAATCTAATATAACACAAAGCTGAAGGCAGATTTAAATTTATATACAAATCTCACTAGGATATTTACAAGATTATTGAATTTAAGAATTTAGAAATTATTGAATTTGGTCTTGGAGGAATTCTTTGAGAAAAATGCTGGCCCTATCCACAGTTAATATATTTGTTTGCCTATTTCCTAGCAATTATGGAAGACTATCAATTAGAGTAAGAAAGAAGACAGCTCTACAATCTTTATATTTTTCAAGTTAAAAGTCATCATTTTTAATATAAGATATACAAAACATGTGTTTTCTTTTAATTATAATGGACAGTAATTTGTTTTATTAAGCTGTCACTTTTCTCTGTTGTTTCTTTTAAAATATATTTTATCTCCCCTCCCCCACCTTTTTTGCTCTTGATTATTTGTTTTTAATTGCCAGAAAATGTTCAGTCTTGTAAAAATTGTGCTATTCATATGAAGCACCTCAAATGATTTTAGAATAAACTGGGACATAAATAAACAGCTAATGTGCTAGAAATAGGAACATAAAGAACATTAGACTATATGATTTACTCTCAATTATTTCCTGTCAGGGATCTAGGACATCATCTACTCTGTAACTCTGTCAGTGTATAAAATGCAATGACTGTTTCATAGCCAATTTCTTCAAATAATATTTATGTCTTCTTTGGAGGAAAAAATATGAAGTTAACCATCAGAACTCAAAAGCACTTAGAAAAAGACCAGAGCAGAGATGAGAACAACATTTCAAGCAAAGCATCTTTGTTGCAAAAATAACTTGATTTTTAGCTCAAAGACTTCAAAGTTACATTGAATAATTTACAGGTTGCTTGCTTCAGTTCTTCCTAATTCACCTACATTGTCAACAAGAGCAAGAACTAACAAGGGCAATGAAAAGTAAGAGAACACATATATAGTATAATATATATTTTAATATTATTTTAATATCTGGGGCAAAATTAGAAATACTATTTACTTTCCCTCCACCTTCACTCCCTGTGTTCATTTAAAAAAATGAAAAAAAAAATACACTAAAAACTTTTAAGACTATTGCTCCAGAGTTCTGAACATATTTTTCTAGGTTTATTTGTATGTCCTAGTTGGAATTTTAATTAGAGGACGTCATTACTATACACTGAGCTACTATATATAATTTAGAAAGATACATTTCTGCAATTTTTGAGGAAAAGTGACAACAGAATTTATTAGATAAGAAATATACAATAGCTGCAGAAAAAGTACACAAAAACATACTAATGTAGAGTTTCTCTTTTTCAGTATGATTCCAGAATCATCTACTTCCAACAAATGCCAGTATATTACTCAGAATCATGAGTCATTCCATTTATTTTAAAAATTTCATTTCTAGTTAACACAGTCAACCTTGAGAGAATCAGTTTTGAGCTGGGAGAGAATGCATAGTGATAGAGATGGAACACTAGGCGTGTGAAAGACATGTTCACAGACCTTTATTACATTCTCAGTACTTATTACATCTGAACTGCATCCAATTTAGAACAGAATGCTGGACAAAGTGAAGGATGTGATGAGTACGATTAAACAGTATCAGCCTCCTTATGAACATCATGCATCTCAAAGTCACCAAAAGCATAGCCAGATGCTGTCTCAAATGGAGCCCTATGGCATTAAAAATAACTTTTCCTCAAGTGATTACCTGAGTTTATCTTGGCTTTGCTCCAAAAATCTCCTATTAGCAGTTGCTTAGCCTCCATAAAAGACATAGATACGCCACAGATGCTTCAGTCACTCTGTCAAGTCACAGGGGATAGGTGACTGAGAAAGATGTACAGCAAGAGAGCACTTTCCACTCAGAGCTCAGCTCAACGGCCATGTTTCAAATGAACTCCTTCCTGATTACCCACAATCCTTTGTTCTCTAGGTCTTTCCAGCAGGATGCGAATGTGACGAAAATAACATTGTCTGTCGTATTCAGAAACTTGAAGTTCTAGAGAACTAAATTATGGCACAAATGTAGAGAATGCCTTTATACCTGAGGTGGTATGTTTTAATCCCTGTCGTGTGAAATCAAACTTCTGATATACTCTGTTTATTAGAATAGGGGAAAGAGGCATTCAAGATTAATTGCTATATGTCTGATTCTGACACCAGTGAATTGACCAGATCCACTTAGAAGAGGATACCCCGAAGAAAGAAAAAACTGTAATTGTGTCATAGAGGGGTCCCCATCCCTGCATCTTTTTACTCTTTGGTGATAGTACTGATACCATCACATAAATGCGCATGCAAACGTGTGCACATACAGGGATTTCATATTGCTTATAATTTACTATATTCAGGAAGGAGAAATTCCAATGATTTCTTCTGAATCCTATATAATAAAAATAGTTAGACCTTAATTCATGGTTCATGGTTTGGAATAATAAACACACGGGCCTACTATGAAGGGTCAGTTTAGTCAAAAATGGGTTTATCACCAGATGCTTGTATTCATTTCTTTGTGATATCCCAGGTAGCATCTTGGATTACTAACATTGGCATTATTTTTAGAGTTAATTTTTAAGATTTTTTTTTTTAAGCACCAATAATCATGCTTTTTTGTAAAGCAGAGTTACACAGGTTAATACCCAAAGGTTAGAGACTGGAATAAATGGAAAAATGATCATATGTTCTTAGTGATAGAGGATAGTTATTATCTAATACTGTGTTTTTAAGGGACACTGAAGATTAGAACTGACTCATATTTGGAAAATTGATAAAAGGCCATTACTTTCTAAAGCAGACATTCACAAACTGTAGCTGATGGGCCAAATCCAGCTTGATACCTGTTTGCAAAAATAGTTTTAATGAAAACACTCAATTTGGTTGCAAATTGTCTATGGATGCTTTCACACTTCAACGGCAGAATGGAGTAATTCTAACAGAGGCCGTAAGGCCCACATAGTCCAAAATATTCACTATGCAGCCCTATATAGAATAATTTTTGTAATCTCTGCTCTAAATAGTTAACTGGAATCCTACTCCAATTACTATTATAGATTTACTTTAGATAGGCTAAATAATATCTTACTGTTTCTATCATTTTAACATCTAGATAACTAAGGACACAAAGCAAGGTATCTCTATGAAATATACCAAGTATTATTCAAATTTCTTAATCAAAGAAACTTCTAGGAAACTATAAATACTCCCAGGTTCACTATGTTCTAAATCAGGTTCTCTGATTTAGCATCCCTATGATAAAATTAAGATATATGAATTTTATCAGGAGTCTTAAGTGATGATTTGGACAACTTTGGAAAGAACATTTGGACAACTTTGAAAAGAAGACAATTTACAAATAATTGCTTATTAAGCTTGCCTTACTATTAAGCACGTTAACCATAATTAAGCAAATCCAGATTCAGGTGGCTAAATGCTCCCAACTAGGATTACTATTAATATATTTGAATGCTTCTATCCCTACTGGGTTTAGAGAGGTTTTTTTCCAATTATGTCTTTTCAAAATCATACCCCCTGAGATTCTCATGAAACCAAAACCTGACCTGATTTTATAGACATACTGGACAAGAAAACACAGGTCTCTTTCACATGTAGATTTGTTTTGTTTTGTTTTGTTTAAGTTTATGCTTTTTCTGCTTGTATATATGAGGTTTGTGTGTGTTTGTGTGTTAATGTGCTCAAATGTACTAAGGTTGACAGAGACTTCGCTGTTTTCACATTCAATACATTTTCCTATCCATGAATGACTTGGCTTTTCAGCAGTACTTGACACATCTATGTAATAGTAATTACCACACAATCTCATTCTTTTAATCCCTAAAATCTAAAATTCCAGTTCTATTTGTATATCTCTAAATATTTACGTGATCTTGCTATTTACATCAAATCTATCTACCATTAGTCTAATCTAAAGTCATTATCATCTTCCCCTTTTAAGTCGATTCACATGTTTCACCCTTCTATGTCGGAGAGGTACATAGGTGTAGTCAGAATCTTTCTTTTGAAATCAATAATAATAATCATATTATATGTTTGTATGTAATCCTCCCATGGATTCCCATTGCCCCTCAGGCAACGGTCCCAATGCCTTAGTAAAACCTGAGTTAGACTCCAGTTCTTTTCCCGCCCATCTTTGACTCTCATCATTCTCAGCTCTCCTTCCTCAGTCATCATGCACGCTGTACCCTCTCTCAGACAAGGACTGCAGACATCTGCCTAGACGACCCTTCTGTTTTCATCCCACTACATTCATTTCAGCTTGAGATCTTTTAAAATACAGGTGTAGGACTTCCCTGGTTGTTCAGTGGTTAGCAATCCACCTGCCAATGCAGGGAATATGAGTTCAATCCCTGGCCCAGGAAGATCTCACATGCCATGGAGCAACAAAACCCATGAGCCACAGCAAGAGAAGCCACTGCAACGAGAAGCTCACATACCACAAAGAAACATACCCCTGCTCACTGCAACTAGAGGAAGTAGATGTGCAGCAAAGGAAAACCCAGTGCAGACGAAAAATAAAATAAATAATATTATTTTTAAAATGTATGTGTAAATAAGAAGACTCTGCTATAATAAATGCTTTATTCAGTGTCAAAAACTCCACGAAAGATGAGAACTTGCTTGCCCCTAGCTCCCAGATAATTAATTAGCTGCACAAAGTAAATGACAATATGTTTGTGCTGTATGGGATATTTTTCCCCAATAATCTTATTCATATTATTATTTATTTATCAAAGCTCTGAAGTTAAATTTAGTATAAATGTAACACATGAAGTTCAAGTATTCCTCACTGACCAACTAGTTTAATAATTTTAAGAACTGAAATCTGTTTTCCCTATAATGAGTTGATGAGAATTTTTTTTTCTTTTTACTATTTACTATGTTTGAAAATATTGATGCATTTTCTATATTGATTTAACAATTTAATTTGTACTAAATAATTGTTTAAACTGGAGATACAATTGCAAGTTCAGGCAACTTACAGCTATTTGGTATAACATTTCACAAGTGCAACTGGGAGCTGTGAATATTCTCTAATAAATATTCAGAGAACCAGCCTATGAAGATACATGAGAGACTGTTCAAAATAAGACTAATGCCATAGCCCAGTGAGTCTCAGTTCTTTTCTTCTAACTAGGATTGTGAGGTTTAGTCTCAAAACACACAAACTAAGATTATATCATAAAAACAAGTCAAGATAGAATTTCATAGTACACAAAAAGATTTACTCTATTTTCTAACAGTCACTCTGTATAGCTATAATAGCAAAAGTAGATGTTGGTTGTCATAAAATTCCCAGTGAATACCACTTCTTCAATTTAATAAGACACATGAGAAAGCAATTGAAGTAACTTTATTTGGAAAACTATCATATGTTGTTTCATTAATAATCTTTGTATAAATTACATTACTTTACTTGTCCTTAGAAATAAATTACTGTAATCTCACAGGTAATAGCTACAAAACAATGTGTCAAAACTTTTGTTTCTTAGCCTTGTTGCCATAGAGTAATTGGTAATTACAGGTAAATATTATGCTTACATGTGACTTCACAGGTGGCACGGGTGGTAAAGAATCTGCCTGCCGATTCAGGAGACTTAGGAGATGTGGGTTCTATCCCTGGGTCAGGAAGATTCCCCAGAGGAGGGCATGGAAACCCATTCCAGTATTCTTGCCTGGAGAATCCCAAAGACAGCGGAGCCTGGTGGGCTTGTCCATAGAGACCCAAAGAATAGGATATGAGCGAAGCAGCTTGACATTCATGTATTATGCTTACACATTCCTTTCCCTGATCACTTTCCAAATAAGTTGTTTTTCAGAGTGAAATTTGGTATGAGAATATATAGCAGAAAATGCTAATCCCTATGCAGTTTTATATAATGTTTACAGAAATTTTTGATGGGCAATTGAAGGCAAAAAAGAAAGAGAAGTACATTTATACTATAGTTAAATTTAAGGAAAGATGAGTCTCTATAAAGTTGTCGGTGAAATTTACCATGTTTGTCCTTGTATGGAGTGAGAACTTACATATGCATTAGTGAATAGTGGAGTAGAACCAGTTTTCTTCCATATTCTACAACTGAGGTAATATTTGTTCAATGTGTCCAGATCTGGGAAATCAAAAGTCAATGATAAAAGGTGTTAACAGAAGAAAGGAACACAGCTTCATTTTGCTGGAGCTTAGATACAGGAAAACAGTATCTGCATTTCTCTTTCTCTCTTTCTGTGGCATATATATTTTTGTGGCTTAATTGTTATGTAGAGCAAAACAAATTAAGCCTCACAGCCTTAGGTGAAACAATTGTCAAAGAGCTAGTGTGAAAGGGAATGGTGACTGGAAATTTAACAAACCAGTTGCCATCTCTTAGCATTTCATGTGTGTTAAGTGACATTAATCTTCATTTTCTTTCACATCATAGTGAGATCTCAATAAAGGAAGTTTATTAAAAGCATAGATATTACTGACCTGGTTGTGGGTCTGTTTTTCCTTTTAAATTAATTTCTACTATAGTTGCCCTACAGTGTTGCATTTCTTTCTACTGCACAGCAAAATGCATCAACCGTACATACACATACATCCCATCTCTTGTGGATTTCCTCCCCAGTCAGGGCACCACAGTGCGTTAAGGAGAGTTCCCCGGGCTCTAGATATGTTCTCATTGCTCTGCTTAGCGGCTCAGTTCTGTTCGACTCTTTGCGACCCCACGGACTGTAGCCTGCCAGGCTCCTCTGTCCATGTGATTTCCCAGGCAAAAATGCTGGGGTGGGTTGCCATTTCCTTCCCCATGTTCTCATTACTTGTCTGCTTTATGAAAGTGAAAGCTAAGTGTTAGTCAGTCCATCATTTCCGACTCTTTGTGACCCTGTGGACTGTAGTCTGCCAGGTGTCCCTGTCTGTGGAATTCTCCAGGCAAGAATACTGGAGTGGGCAGCCATCCCTTCTCCAGTCTATTTTATACATATTATCAACACTGTATAAATGTCAATCTGAGTCTCTCAATTCATCCCACCCTCCCCTTCCCCTTTGGTATCCATATACTTGGTCTCTATAGAAATATAGTGTATATATTTGTGTATATATATATATAGTGTATATATTCCACACATATATGTGGAATCTAGAAAAAATGGTAAGGATGGTCTTATTTAATTAATTGGTTTGTTTTAATGATTACAGATTTCTTTATAAGGAAGGATCTTGGCTCTTCCAAAGTTGTCCTTCCCAGGTGACCATGGAACCCAAGACTGACAGATGTCTGAGGCATAGTCCAATGACACTCTTCATAATTCACAGCCATGGTTGCTACTCTTCATGCAACCTTTGTATTTTCCCTTTCATAAAGATAACTCTGGCAGAGAGGTAGAGAATGAACCAGAGAGGAAATGCATGGCAGAAATCCAAGTGATAAATTATAAAGGTTAAATGAAGTTAGGGTAAGCAGCAGTAGAAATGGAAAGGAAGGGTTGAGGACAGATACCAGCAGTAGACAAAGGGCAGTGTATCCAAACAGCTAAATTAGTCATCAAACAGGCAGCTTGACAGCTGTGTGACCTTGGGCCACTTATTTATCTAATCCTTGGTTTCCTTGTTTCTAAAATGAGACTAATATGCCTACCTGCCTACTTAGTTTTATTATGAAGATTAAATGAGTAATGTATGAAAACAGAATTGACCAAATTTGGTTAACTGTTGAGCTCCATGAGGAAAGGGACTGTGCCTCCATATGCAGACTTTGTAATAAACTTTGAAAATGTTTACAGAGAAAGCAGAAAATAGAGGTTCTATTAGTATGAGCTAAATGTCATTTTTACTGAACTTCCAATATCTCTACTATTTAAAGATGCCTCGGTAGATTCCTAAAAAAAAAGAAAAAAAAAAGTTTTATAGATTCTACCTTAAGGATTCAAACTCTTCTGGAAAAATGTGTGCATTCAAACCAGAGAGATTCCTTACAGACCATTTTTCCATTAAACTAAGAAAAAATGAAGTATATGAAGTTTCTCCTTAGAAAAAAGATTTCTGCTTTAGGCCCTAGGTTCTTTTTGATCCTGGGAAGGTATATATGCTAATTTCCATGGCTGCTTCAAATTTTTACATTCCTTTTTCAGAAGTAATAATAAAAAGGAACCTTATTGAAAGTGAATAAATTACTTTAAAATAGAATGTATTTTTGCCATAAATATGTCTATAATTGCCATAGTTGTGATAAGAGGGTTAATATCAGAGGTTGAGACCTATCCAATAGCTTTCTAAATAATTATTCAAAAGGAATATAGACTTTAAAAGTGAGTTTGTGTGATAATGATTTTTACATTTACTAAGTTTTGTGATAGAGAATTTTTTTCTTGGAACCACTATTTTACAGTCACTCCATATGTATATTACAAATACATTTTCCTAATCATACACCATTGCTCTCAGTTACTTGAGAATTTCAAAGTTGATGTCTTATTTTTGCTATAATGCTTAACTTTTGATTTAAAATATCATTGCATATTCCTCAAAGCATCTTGTTTCTTTATGGACTTTGAATATCATAAGCACAAACTTTTGTTTGGAGAAACTTGCATGAATAATTATGGTCTCATTAAAATGCAAAGTCTTCAGAGATTTTCCTAATCATCTGATGATTTTCTAGTTAAGAGAGTGCAATGTCTTATCATTTTCAGACTGAAGAGCAATATTCTTTTCAATGTATGTAAAATACACAGAATTTTAATAAAGTCTCAATCCTCTGCCACTTGATGGTCACAAAAATAATTGCTTGGCAGTTTCCTCTTAGGACTCTTCTATATAAAAATGTATAGGTTTATAGTTATTCAATCTAAAGAATTCTTGAGTATAATGGTCTTTGGTTTATTGCCTTCTGAACAGCCTCAGATTCTTATCTGTAAATGGTAAAATCTGGTTATGTGTTTGCCAAGTCGCTTCAGTCATGTCTGACTCTCTGTGACCCCAAAGACTGTAGCCCACCAGGCTCCTCTGTCCAAGGGATTCTCCAGGTAAGAATACTAGAGTGGGTTGTCATGGGGATCTCCAGGGGATCTTCCCGACCCAGGGATTGAACCCATGTCTCTTGCAGCTCCTACATTGCAGGAGGATTCTTTACCACTGAGCCATCCACTGAGGAAGCCCCAATATCTAGTTATATAGATCATTAATTTGTCTATGCTTGAGATGTAGTTAATACCAGTAAGCCTAAATCATTTCACCAAGTCCTTGATCCAGCATGGAATCTTCATTGAAAATGTTTTCTGCGATGTATTTTCAAAGATAAATAATTTAAGCTCACTTGAATATTCTTTCAACATAACTAATATGCTTTTTTTTTTTTCAAAACAAGCTTCCAAAGCATGATTCCATTTTTTTTCTGTTTAAATAAATACACATGTGAAAATAACAGCTTGAACTGTGCAATGTGTTGCAATAAAGAGTTGCCATGGGCCATCTCTGACATCAGCATGGTAACACAAAGTAGTTGTTCTAATCCTGGGCCTTTAGTGTTCTGAAAAATTCAAATCTTATACACTTGCCTACTTTAATTTTTCTCTTTACAGTCAGAGACAAAGGAGTCTAGGGATGGGGCAGGTCAGTCATATTCAAACATTTTATTCAGAATAATACTAATAACACAATCTTCTGGAAACCAAACTCTTCTGAGTTATGTCATTTAATCAAATAAGGGATTCATTAGACTTAGAATGTATGTTTAGAGAAAACAATGATTCCTTTCCTCTAGTTCTTGTTTGATTCCTTCCTTCAACAGATATAATTTTCTTAGCCGCAAAAGTTCTTATGTCTCCAACAATAAATTACAAAACTCTGAAAAGCATGATTACTGTGGAACCACAAGGCCTTGCATTACTGTGCAAGGTCACATGTCAAGAAATATCCAATCGTGTGGGGAGACATTTAACATTCTCTCTTATCTCGGCATCTTTACACAACTGCTTCCCTTAATCAGAATCCCCCTTGCCTGAATGACTCCTAACATCTTTAGGTCGCTCTAACATCAGTTTCTTTGGTACACAAACCCTTGCTCTGTGCTCTTGGAGTGCCTGCTTCTCTCTCTGCCCCAGCACTAATCCCAGTCTCATCATAGTTGTCTACTTTTCAGCTTTCCTATCAGACCATGGGATTACTAAGGCTAGTGCATATCTCATAGTGGGCACCCAATAAATGACTGTGGAAAAAATACATGAAATATAAGAAGAGCAGAAATTATCCAGAAATTGAGAGAAAAATCAACTTTTCTTGATATATTCTTTTATCATTAATACAGCACACAGTATTTACCTTATTTCATTTGTTATGTTATTTTGTTATTGTTATAAAGTACAATGTAGTTAATTTTTCAATCAACTTTATTAAAATTTGTGACTCCTTTACATTATCTATATTAATTCAATTATCCATTATATTCTATGTGCATTTGATGCTATTCTGTCATAATATTAGGGAGTACAAGGGAATTATCATCAAATACTTTAAAAATTAAAATAGATGGAAAAGCAGAAGTACCTTCAAACCTTAAAGAAATGCTCAAATTATGGGCTAGTGAAAAAAGACAGCCAAATTTAGTAAACTACAGAACATTAACACTGAGCTTAATTTTCTAAACTACAATTTAAAAATACTCCCTTAATATCTTATGTGTAAAAACCCTATATTTGTCAAAGTACATCTACATGTACAATATGGAGATACGTGCTTTATTTTCATCACTGCGGTTGACTTGATAAGCTGCCAATAATTTGAATGTTAATGAGCAGGCAATTTTATATCAAGTGCAATCAGTCAAGAATTCATATAACATTTCATACCTTCCTTCTCAGAATATTAAGCTAGACAATATGGTGGAGTTACTGAACGTGTTCAAACATGAGGTAAATTTTTCTAATGATATAAGTATGTAACATGAGAAGAATTTGAAATTAAATTAATCACTTTCTTTTTACTTCAAAGGCACTATTATATAAGAATGCAACACATTGAAACTAAGGCAGAGAACCTGGTAGGTTTATTACTTCAAATTATCTGACGTTATTTATAGTTTTAATAAATTTCTTGATATGCAGTAAATTTCTTAAATGATAGTATATGAAAACACAGACTTGTATCAAATATTGTATTGTTGTCATGAAGGGAAACATACCTGAAAAATCAGTAAGTTTTTGATGTACTATTAATTCTAAAATCCTTTTATAGATATTGTTTTGTCAGAAAAGATAACTTTAAAAGTTACATAAGTTAATGATAGCAAAGCTCTTTTTTTTTCAATCTGTACATACAAAGGTATCACTGTTGTTTTTGTTTTCTTAAATCATCATTTATATTTCCCACTAAAGCAGTTAATTATCTCATTGCTGTTGTTCAGTTGCTAACTCATGTCCAATTCTTTGCGACCCCATGGACTGTAGCCCACCAGGCTCCTCTCTCCATGGCGTTCTCCAGGTAAGAGTATTAGAGTGAGTTGTCATTTCCTTCTCCAGGGAACCTTACTGGACCAGGGATCAAACCCACTTTTCCTGCATTGGCAGCTGGATTTTTTACCACTGAGCCACTAGGGAAGCCCTAATTATCTCCTGGGTATGACTAAATAGCTATTCTCCTGAGCATAAATTAGTCTTGCTTAAGAAGAAACATTAAGAATGTTAAAATATAATTAAGTGTAGAAGCTGATAGAATCTGAAATTTAATACTGTTTTAAAATTAAGAATTTCTAGTAAAGTGTCAGTACACGATTTTGCAAGATCATAGAGACTGCTGCTAAGTCACTTCAATCGTGTCTGACTCTGTGCGACCCCATAGACGGCAGCCCACCAGGCTCCCCCATCCCTGGGATTCTCCAGGCAAGAACACTGGAGTGGGTTGCCATTTCCTTCTCCAATGCATGAAAGTGTAAAGTGAAAGTGACGTCGCTCAGTCATGTCCAACTCTTCGCAACCCCATGGACGGCAGCCTACCAGGCTCCTCCTTCCATGGAATTTCCCAGGCAAGAGTACTGGAGTGGGGTGCCATTGCCTTCTCCATCATAGAGACTGGAAAGTATACTAAATAGATTTGACCCTTGAACAATGTGTCTGTTAGGAGCATAGATCCCTCCACATTAATTCTTATTTAACTTTACAGTCAGCCTGTTGAATCCTCCCTTCCACATCCCCAGATTCAATCAATCAGATCATGTAGTACATATTTATTGAAAAAAAAAATCATTCATAAATAGAGTCAAGCAGTTCAAGCCCATGTTTTTCTAGGGTCAATCATTATATTAAATAATATCACATTTTGAGAGATTAGCTTGAAATAAGTAAGCCCATTCGACATGTATTTAGTCATTCTTTCTTTCCACAAATGAGTCCACAGAAATTGTTCCAGACACTATGGTTAGAACTGCAGACTCCAAGAGGAATTCAATGAAGTACCTGTTCTCAAGCAATTTATTGTTTAATACAAGAGACAGTTTCATAAGCAAATTATTGTTAGAATAAGTCAATACTTCAGAAAAAGATACAATTTAGGAAATCTGTTTGTTGTCTTCACCAGAAGACAATGTAATATTATAAAGTACAACAAAGCATTAAAATAGGGAAAAGTTAAGTTGGGGGTTTACTGTATTATATTTTTCTCCCTGCTTGTCAAGCATATCCAGGTTGAAGGAATTTTGAATAATTCACAAATTATACTCAATCAGTAATTGGAAACATAAGTGAAATTCCATGTCTGAACTGAGATAAGGTTTGGAGAGAAAAAATGTACATGAATGACAAACCTAGTTCACAACTTGTTAGTTTTGTGAATTTATGCAAGACATTTACTTAGTGAAGACTCACTATGTTAAACTTAATTAGAAAAAGAAAAGTAGGCCACAAATACATTAAGAGCTTCCTCATTGACAAAAGGGGGTTACGCTGGTGGTTCTGTGGTAAAGAACCCACCTGCAATTGTAGGAGTTGTTCACTCACTCAGTCATGTCTGACTCTTTGCAACCCTATGGACTGCAGCTCGCCAGGCTTCCCTGTTTTTCACCATCTTTCAGAGTTTGCTCAAATTCATGTCCATTGAGTTGAAGATGCCATTCAACCATCTCATCCTCTGTCACCACCTTCTCTTCCTGCCCTCAATCTTTCCCTACATCAGAGTCTTTTCCAATGAGTTTGCTGTTCATACTGGGTGGCCAAAAGATTGGAGTTTCAGCTTCAGCATAAGTCCTTCCAGTGACGAGTCAGGGTTGATTTCCTTTAGGATTGACTGGTTTGATCTTCTTGTTGTCCAAGTTTCCTGCAAATGCAGGAGACTTGGGCTCAATACCTGTGTTGGGAAGGTCCCCTGGAGAAGGGAATGGCAACCGACTCCAGCACTTTTGCCTAGGAAATTCCATGGACACAGGTGCCTGGAAGGCTATTAGCCCATGGGGGTCACAAGAGTCAGACACGACTTAGTGACTAAACCCACCACCACCACGATTGACAAGAGGGGATTCTTCTGTCACCTTGGATTTAGACTACCTTTGACCAAACTGTGCAGCTGAAATAAATTGATGCCATGTCAATTCCAATTCCAAAGAACTGGCAGCAGCAACTTGCTCCTTAGAAGCTCCGAGTCACTGTGTATAAACTGTGACTGCCCTGATGAGTCACCAATATCAACTGCCCAGTCAGAGAGGCTCTGTAAATAGATGGAGAGGGCTGGGGGTGCAGATGAGCCTGGCCTTCTCTTTACCCAATGACACATCAGTCCTGTGAATAAAGTTTTTTGTCTCTTCCTTACTAAGAGCAGCCACCAACTGAATATTACCTAGTTATGTCAGGAGGAACAGAAGAATTGCTCAGCCTGAATATCTAACTCACAAAATCATAAGATACAAAAAGGTGAGAGGGCTTCCCTGGTGGCTTACTGGTGAAGAGTATTCCTGCCAATGCAGGACACAGGTTCAGTCCCTCATCTGGGAAGACCCCATATGCCAGAGAGCAACTAAGGTCGCGTTCCACAACTATTGGACCTGTGCTCTAGAGGCCAGGAACCACAACTCCTGAAGCTCATGAGCCTAGAGCCTGTGCGCTGCAACAGAAGTCACTGCAATGAGAAACCTGGACATCGCAATGGAGAGTACTCCCCACTCGGCACAACTAGAGAAAAGCCTTCACAGCAAAGACCTAGCACAGCAAAAAGGAATAAGAAAAATTATTTTTAAAAGTGAAATTCATTCACTGTATTTTAACTGAAAAAAAATATTAGAGCACCTTGGGATATTTTGAGGGCTGTATAATATAATATATTTGAAAATTTAACATCATGATGAAATTCTTAGGAATTTTACTTCCTAATTAACTGGTTGGTCAATATAGTGAATTCAGTAGAGTAGAAAGAGCACAGAATTCTGAATGAAACCCTGATCAGCACCAATATTATGAAGCTGTCAGCAAACTCAAAGAAAGAAAGATAGAGAAAGAAAATAGGGGTAATCAAAGGGACAAACAGATTTCGAGAAATCTGATGTTTCAAAAGTGAAAAAAGGCCACAGTTAGGTGGGCAGGGATAGAGGTAACTCCAAATGCCTTGGCTATGAATGAAAATTAAATGGGAGGAGAGGAGACAGAGATGTTACATACATAGAATGCAATCCTCTCTTTTTAAGAGCAGATGACAAAGAAAAAATAAATATTAAATGGGGATAAATATATGTTTTTAAAGATAATATCAATGTAGTCACCTATCCAAGTGAGAACAAGGATCTGAAATGAAGAAGTATTGACAGTTCTATAGTAATCAATCACAGTGGTATTGGCAAAAAAATAGAAAAACAGACCAATGATATAGAACAAAGAGCCAAGAAATAGATCCACATAAATATAATCAACTGATCTTTGACAAAAGAGAAAGGTGATGCAATGCAGCAAACATAGTCTTTAAAAACTGTATTGAGCAAACAGACACTGACATGCAAAAAAGTAAATCTAGTTAAAGACTTTACACTCCTCACAGAATTTAACTTAACATGATCACAAGCTAAATGTGAAACACAAAACTACAAATGTCCTAGAGGATAACACAGGAAAAAATCTAGATATTCTTATGATAAGTGATGGCTATTGAAGACTCTTGAGAGTCCCTTGGACTGCAAGGGATCAAACCACTCAATCCTAAGGGAAGTCAACCTAAATATTCAACAGAAGGATTGATACTTTGACCACCTGATGAGAAGAGCTGACTCATTGGAAAAGACCCTGACACTGGGGGAGATTGAGGGCAAGAGGAAAAGGGGGCGGCAGAGGATGAGATGTTTAGATAGCTTCACTGACTCAGTGGACAGGAATTTGAGCAAACTCCAGAAGATAGTGAAGGACGGAGGAGCCTGTTGTGCTTCAGTCCACACAGTCACAAATTTTCAGGCACAACATAGTTACTGAACAAGAGCAACACCAAAGGCATAATTCATGAAAAAAGAATTGATAAGCCTAACTTCATTATAAAATTAAAAATGTCTGCTCTGTTAAAGAAACTGTCAAGAGAATGAAAGGATAAGCCACAAAATGGGAAAAAATATTTGTAAAAGACACTTGTGATAAAGGAGTATCTCCTAAATATCCAAAGAACTTTTAAAATAGAATGATAAACAAACAACCCAATTGAAAATTGGCCAAAGATCTTAATAGACACCTCAGCAAAGAAGACATACAGATGGCAAATAAACATATAAAAATTATATGTCATCAGGGAAATGTAAATTAAAACAACAGACTATACTATGCAACTATTAAAATGGCCAACTATGCAACAATGATGACACCAAATATTGGCAAGAATGTGAAGCAATAGAACTCTCGTTTTTTGGTAGTAAGAATGAAAACTGGTAGAGCTGCTTTGGAAAATAATTTGTTTTTTTCTTACAAGCAAAACATATCTTTCCATATGATTTGACAATCACAGTCCTTGTTAGTTACTCAACTAATTTAAAAACTTATATGCAAAAAAAAAAAAAAAAAAAACTACACATGGATGTTTATAGCAGTTTATTTTAATTGCCAAATCTTGTAAGCAACTAAGTGTCTTTCAGTAGGTGAATGGGTAAATAACTGCCACATTCTGACAACAGAATATTGTTCAGCACTAAAAAATGTGAGCTATAAGGCCATGAAAAGAGACATGGAAGAAACTTAAATCTGTATTATTAAGTGAAAAAAATCAAACTGAAAAGACTACATAGTGTGTGATTCCAATATATGACATTATGGAAAAGGCAAAACTAAGGAAATGATAAAAAGGTCAGTGGTTACCAAATATTAGGAGGAAGGAGAGATGGATAAGTGGAGCACTGATGATTTTTAAGAGAGTGAAATGACTATATGTAATGCAATAATGATGAATAGATATCATTATACATTTTTCCAAATCCATAAAATACACAACACCTAGAGTGGACCCTAAGGTAAAGAAATTATGGACTCTGGATATAATGATGTCAGTGTAAGTCCATCTGTTGTGGCAAATTTACTATTCTGCCACAGATGTTGATAATGGGAGGGGGACCTATTCATGTTTGGGGGCAGGGTGTATATATGAGAAATCTCTGTACCTCACTTTCAATTTTGCTGTGAACCTAATACTGCTATTTTTTTTAAAAGTTCTACAAAGAGTGTATCTGACTCATCTTGAGTCCTGCCTCACATTCACTTTGGCTCATATCAAAATTGTACTCCTTGTTATAATGCTCAGTGGCATTCCTGAGTAGTGACAATACTTACAGCCTCTGTATTGAGTATCTCCTTATTTCTTCCCCTAGGTCTCTACAGTGTGGAAAATTATAAAACTGTTTTAGCATTATGTATCATGAGCAAACCTGAGTAGGAAATTAAAACTCCTTGAGTTAAATTTTGAACATTTGGGTAAGAGAGTAAATGGATAGGCTTTCTCTTCATCTTTTTTTCTATTAGACAGGCATTTATTTTTTAATATTCATTTATTTATTTGGCTGTGTTGGATTTTAGTTGTGGCCCATGGGCTTCTCGCTAGTTATGGCACATGAACTTACTTGCCCTGTGGCCTGTGGGGCTTATCTACCCTATGGGATCTTACTTTCCCAACCAGGAATCAAATCCATATCCCCTGCACTGGGAGGCAGATTTTTAATCATGGGACTACCAGGGAAGTCCCTGGAAGACATTTCTGAAGTGTGTTTTACTTGATTCCACACTATGTCCTCAAAAAGCCACAGTAATAATGGAATAGAAGTTTTCAGGATGTCAAGATGTTAGATAATGATGAAGTGAGAAAAGAGGAAAGATCCTCAAGGAAAATCTGATTGGGTAGTGTCCTGTAAAAATGCAAAGCAGTAAGCTGATGGAGAAGATTAACTGTGGGTGCAGGTCAGCCTTTAGTTTTCAGACAAGTTTGCAGTTAATAACCTTAAACACTATTAAAGGAAACATTTGAATATAAGCGTTGAGTGAAGATAATGAGGCAGAATGTGTCTAGTTTCAGACTGAGAGAGCTGGGTAGTTTGTTGGTAGAGAATAAAGCTACTCTTGGATTCAACATTGCAATAAAAGCCTTGTGTAAGCTCACAAAATTTGCATAAACCTTGTGTTAGGACATTTGTAGACACTGATGACTCTGCTCTAAGTGGAGTTAGCAAGGAGTTTTGTGGGGTGAGATCTTGGGGATTTTAGTGAGGGAGAAAACATATCATTATTAAACAAAATATTTGTCTACAAATATATTTTACCTAATGATATAGTGTCTAGTAGAGCCTAACAGAAAAGATATACTTTTTATGACATTCAATATTATATGATTGTCACAGATCATGTAGCTAATATATTTTTAACCATGTTATTTGATAGTGATGCTACATTCCATCCATAATTTAAAACAACACATCTTTACAGAAATATACTTGAGGCTCTATATCAAGATTATATATCTCTCCCAATTCCAGCAAATTTTAAAAGGGCTTTCTACT
This sequence comes from Cervus elaphus, assembly GCF_910594005.1. Lineage (NCBI taxonomy): Eukaryota > Metazoa > Chordata > Mammalia > Artiodactyla > Cervidae > Cervus > Cervus elaphus. Next base: position 15,272,328 of record NC_057845.1, on the reverse strand, counting down.
CCAAAGATCTTTCAAGTAGTGTGCAATAATCTTCTCATATAACTCAAGATTTTTACTTTTAAAAAATTAACCCAGATATATATATTAATGGAACATGTTTAGGAACTCAAGCCATCTAGTAACTAAGACTTATTTCTCACAACCAGCACCCCCCCAAAAAAAGGACATGCAAAGACTATCAACCAATCAACAACCAAAAACTCATATAACTGTTAATGACACAAAGATTAAATATAAGGTTAGAGGAAGAAAGTGATGAAGAGTGACCTTGTCTGCATAAGCAATTACAGAAAAAGCTTGTCTTCTACCCCTCAGACTGGAGTGTAATCAATTTAAGTATGTATTTTTTCTTTCTTCTCTTGCTATTTACTGCTTCAAATTTTTACTTTTCTATTCTCTTTTAAAATATATTATAATATACAGTATATATTGTAATATACAGTAATATATTATAATATACAGTGTTTTCTCTTTGATTGAATGGAATTTATATTAGGGTAGTTCAACTATTTCTGTAATAGCTTGTAAAATGATAAGAAATACACTTGTGTGTGTTCAAAATTCTTTTAGAGAATAGATAACACCTGGAATGTGTGAATTCTGAGACTGATATATTTTGAAATAATGCTGGATATTGGTAGGGGCTGTGTAAATTGGATTTGTAATTGTGTGGTTCAGGAGCTATGGTGAACTTAATAGCTTCCCCATCGTTATTCAAGAGTTTCTCTGCTATTGCATGCTTAGTTGCTCAGTGTCCAACTCTTCGCTACTCCATGGACAGTAGACCTCCAAGATCCTCTGTTTATGGAGTTTTTCAGGTAAGAATACTGGAGTAGGTTGCCATTGCCTGTTCCAGGCATCTTCCTGACCCAGGGATCAAACCCATGTCTCCGGTGTCTCATGTATTGCAGGTATATTCTTTACCCACTGAGCCATCAGACAGACAAATATAAATATTCACAAACTCTTTCTCATAGTTGACCATATACTGTCAGTGCTTCTCCAAATTAGTAAGTGACTGAAGCAATGTCAACCAACATGAGGCCAGTCACTAACTCTGAGGTGGCTTTCTATGAGGACATTGCCCTAGTAAGAATGATAGTTAATGAGTAGGTCATTGAAATTCTACCTTAGGGTAGAGATTATAGACACTGTCAGGGGAAAAAGTTAATTTGTATATTGGGATCCACAACATAGAGGTCACCCCAGTAATCTGTCTACATCCACAGATCTAAACCTAAATCACTCAGCATGTACAGGAAATATCAGCCAAGGAATCTTAATATGCACGGCCCATCAACTCAGCCTTAGCTGGCTTATCTTACCCTAGAATATTATATCTGCTGGCCTCAGAAGGAAACCCTGACCTCCTTAATCAATCATGTCCTGTTTTTAGGTGCTTCTTGTAATGCTATAAAATTAGCTCTTGCTCAAATTCCCTCATGAACAATGCCTCCACTGCTTGTGAGGCACTGTACTCATCAATCTGTGGATTCAGTTCAGTTGCTCAGGTGTGTCCGACTCTTTGCGACCCCATGAACCGCAGCACACCAAGCCTACCTGTCCATCACCAACTCCCAGAGTTTCCTCAAACTCTTGTCAGTCAAGTAGGTGATGCCATCCAGCCATCTCATCCTCTGCCATCCCCTTCTCCTCCTGCCCCCAATCCCTCCCAGCATCAGGGTCTTTTCCAATGAGTCAACACTTTGCATCAGGTGGCAGAAGTATTGGAGCTTCAGCTGCAGCACCAGTCCTTCCAATGAACACCCAGGACTGATCTCCTTTAGGATGGATGGGTTGGATCTCATGGCAGTCCAAGGGACTCTCAAGAGTCTTCTCCAACACCACAGTTCAAAAGCTTCAATTTTTCAGCACTCAGCTTTCTTCACAGTCCAACTCTCACATCCATACATGACCATTGGAAAAAACCATAGCCTTGACCAGATGGACCTTTGTTGGCAAAGTAATGTCTCTGCTTTTAAATATGCTATCAAAGTTGGTCATAACTTTCCTTCAAAGGAGTAAGTGTTTTTTAATTTCATGGCTACAATCTGCAGTGATTTTGGAGTCCAGAAAAACAAAGTCTGACACTGCTTCCACTGTTTCCCCATCTATTTCCCATGAAGTGATGGGACCAGATGCCATGATCTTAGTTTTCTGAATGTTGAGTTTTAAGCCAACTTTTTCCATCTCCTCTTTCACTTTCATCAAGAGGCTTTTTAGTTCCTCCTCACTTTCTGCCATAAGAGTGGTGTCATCTGCGTATCTGAGGTTATTGATATTTCTCCTGGCAATCTTGATTCCAGTTTGCGCTTCTTCTGGCCCAGGGTTTCTCATGATCTACTCTGCATATAAGTTAAATAAACAGGGTGACAATATACAGTCTTGATGTACACCTTGTCCTATTTGGAACCAGTCTGTTGTTCCATGTCCAGTTCTAACTGTTGTTTTCTGACCTGCATACAGGTTTCTCAAGAGGCAGGTCTGGTGGTCTGGTATTGCCATCTCTTTCAGAATTTTCCACAGTTTATTGTGATCCACACAGTCAAAGGCATTGGCATAGTCAATAAAGCAGAAATAGATATTTTTCTGGAACTCTCTTGCTTTTTTGATGATTCAGAGGATGTTGGCAATTTCATCTCTGGTTTCTCTGCCTTTTCTAAAACCAGCTTGAATATCTGGAAGTTCACGGTTCACGTATTGCTGAAGCCTGGCATGGAGAATTTTGAGCATTACTTTACTAGCATGTGAGATGAGTGCAATTGTGTGGTAGTTTAAGCATTCTTTGGGATTGCCTTTCCTTGGGATTGGAATGAAAATTGACCTTTTCCAGTCCTGTGGCCACTGCTGAGCTTTCCAAATTTGCTGGCATATTGCGTGCAGCACTTTCACAGCATCATCTTTCAGGATTTGAAATAGCTCAACTGGAATTCCATCACCTCCACCAGCTTTGTTTGTAGTGATTTTTTCTAAGGCCCACTTGACTTCACATTCCAGGATGTCTGGCTCTAGGTGAGTGATCACACCATCGTGATTATCTGGGCCATGAAGATCTTTTTTGAACTGTTCTTCTGTGTATTCTTGCCACCTCTTCTTAATATCTTCTACTTCTGTTAGGTCCATACCATTTCTGTCCTTTATCGAACCCATCTTTTTGTGAAATGTTCCTTTGGTATCTCTAATTTTCTTGAAGAGATCTCTAGTCTTTCCCATTCTGTTGTTTTCCTCTATTTCTTTGCACTGATCGCTGAGGAAGGCTTTCTGATCTCTCCTGCTATTCTTTGGAACTCTGCATTCAAATGGGAATATCTTTCCTTTTCTCCTTTGCTTTTCACTTCTCTTCATTTCACAGCTATTTGTAAGGCCTCCTCAGACAACCATTTTGCCTTTTTGCATTTCTTTTCCATGGGGATGGTCTTGATCCCTGTCTCCTGTACAATGTCATGAAAGTCCGTCCATATTTCATCAGGCACTCTATCTATCAGATCTAGTCCCTTAAATCTATTTCTCACTTCTACTGTATAGTCATAAGGGATTTGATTTAGGTCATACCTGAATGGTCTAGTGATTTTCCCCACTTTCTTCAATTTAAGTCTGAATTTGGCAATAAGGAGTTCATGATCTGAGCCACAGTCAGCTCCTGGTCTTGTTTTTGCTGACTGTATAGAGCTTCTCCATCTTTGGCTGCAAAGAATATAATCAATCTGATTTTGGTGTTGACCATCTGGTGATGACCATGTGTAGAGTCTTCTCTTGTGTTGTTGGAAGAGGGTGTTTGCCATGAACCGTGTGTTCTCCTGGCAAAACTCTATTAGCCTTTTCCCTGCTTCATTCTGTACTCCAAAGCCAAATTTGCCTGTTATTCCAGGTGTTTCTTGACTTCTTACTTTTGCATTCCAGTCCTCTATAATGAAAAGGACATCTTTTTTGGGGTGTTAGTTCTAAAAGGTCTTATAGGTCTTCATAGAACCATTCAACTTCAGCTTCTTCAGTGTTACTGGTTGGGGCATAGTCTTGGATTACCATGATATTGAATGGTTTGCCTTGGAAACGAACAGAGATCATACTGTCATTTTTGAGATTGCATCCAAGTACTGCATTTCGGACTTTTTTGTTGACCATGATGGCTACTCCATTTCTTCTAAGGGAGTCCTGCCCATAGTAGTAGATGTAATGGATATCTGAGTTAAATCCTCCCATTCCTGTCCATTTTAGTTTGCTGATTCCTAGAATGTTGAGATTCACTCTTGCCATCTCCTGTTTGACACTTCCAATTTGCCCAGATTCATGGACCTAACATTCCAGGTTCCTATGCAATATTGCTCTTTACAGCATCGGGCCTTGTTTCTATCACCAGTCACACCCACAACTGGGTGTTGTTTTTGTTTTGGCTCCATCCCTTCATTCTTTCTGGAGCTATTTCTCCACTGATCTCCAGTAGCATATTGGGCACCTACCGACCTGGTGAGTTCCTCTTTCAATATCCTATCATTTTGCCTTCTCATACTGTTCATGGGGTTCTCAAGGCAAGAATCCTGAAGTGGTTTGCCATTCCTTTCTCCAGTGGACCACTTTCTGTCAGACCTCTCCACCATGACCCGACCGTCTTGGGTGGCCCCACACGGCATGGCTTAGTTTCACTGAGTTAGAAAAGACTGTGGTCCTGTGATCAGATTGGCTAGTTTTCTGTGATTGTGGTTTCAGTCTGTCTGCCCTCTGATGCCCTCTCACAACACCTACCGTCTTACTTGAGTTTCTCTTACCTCGGACGTGGGGTATCTCTTCACGGCTGCTCCTTACCTTGTACGTGGGGTAGCTCCTCTCAGCCGCTCCTGTGCCTTCACAGCCTGGCGCTCTCGGTCGCCACCCCTGACTCTGGGGGAGGGGCAGCTCCTCACGGCCACAATTCTGTGCTGTCCGTTGCAGCCGGCGCGCTTCTGCGGATTGGTTTCTCTTAAATAAAAGACATCAGTGTTGTTGTTTAGTCACCAATCATGTTCAGCTCTTTTGGGATACCAGGGACTGTAGCCCGCCAGGCTCCTCTGTCCATGGGTTCCCCAGGCAAGAATGCTGGAGTGGATTGCCATTTCCTTTTCCATGGGTCTTCCCAACATAGGGACTGAAGCTGCGTCTCCTCCACTGCAGGCAGATTCTTTACCACTGAGCCACCTGGGAGCCCAAAATATATCAAACTTGTTAGTAAATTGTATTATTTTTGTCATCTGACCTCTGGTAGATAGAATAGAGACCAAAAAAACAAAACAAAACAAAACACAGAGGAGCCTCCTTGAGAGTAGATCTCCTATTTACAGAGTTTCTTCCTTATTTAATTAGATCTCTGGTTCCAAATCCATGTGTTTCTATTCTTTGAGTCACCATTTTCCTCTTTTCTTCATTCTATCTTTCCTATCCTTTGACATTAGTAAGGTCCTGGGATCAATTTGTAATGTGTGTGGCTTCTTCCGCACACCACCAAGCAATTCTCAGACTCTAGCTCAATGTCCTACAATCATCTCACTTCTGACACCATCTACCAGGGGACTGTGCCAGATCTCACAGGTTAAAGGCCCAGGCCTAGAAGACTATTGTCCCCCATCCCCCACTCTATACTCCAGAGCCAGGTCCAGGTTGCTAACTCTACTTCTGACTGTGCTCAGTCATGTGGGCTGAGTCACTCAGTCACATCCAACCCCATGACTGTAGTCCACCAGGCTACTCTGTCCATGGGATTTACCAGGTAAGAATACTGGAATGGATTTCCATTTTCTTCTCCAGAGTTACTTCCAACTGACTACTTACAAATCAGAGATTCCAAAGCTATAACAGCTCACAGAACTCATAGAAACATTTCACTTCCTAGAACACCAGTTTATTATAAAACAATAACTCAGGAAACACCACATGAAAGAGATGCAAGGACAAGGCATAGGGAAATGGAGTGGAGCTTCCATGCCCTCTCCCAGCCAGACACTCTTCCCAGATCTCCACATCTGTACCAACCCTGGCCCTTATGGGATTTTATGGAAACGTCATTACACAGGCATCATTGACCAAATCATTAGCCATTGGTGACTCAACTCAATTTAGATCTCCCTTCTTTTTCTGGAGGTTAGGAAGTGAGATTGAAAGTTCCAACTCTGTAATAGCATGGTTGGCTTCAATGGAAAGTAGCCCCATCATTAAATGCCTTCTTAAAGTCATCTCATTATTGTAGCAAAAGACACCTTATAGTTTTCATCTCTCAAGGATTTTCCGAGAGTTCTAGGAGCTCTGTACCAGAAACTGGTATAAAAACTAATTATATATTTCTTAATAAATATCACACTAGATATATTTTCCCTCATTTCCTATCATCCACAAAAACAGAATGGCATCTTCTGTTTCGTTGCTTGCCATCCAATTGAGTTGTTATCCACTGCAGTCACTGACCTTCAGCACACTCTAAAGGGAATTCTGGGAGGAGGTCAGAATGAGTCACTCTGCTCTGGGAAAACCAGCAGAACTTGCCTTCAGTTTGATATTTTCAGGAGAAAATTTAGTGAACCCCAATTCTTGCATTTTCTCATATCTAGAAAAGCACTAAAGCCATTAACTAAGATATCTATTCCTTGTGACTAACAGCGTCCTTCTACCAAGATGTGTGTTTACTTGCATATAACCCCTTCACCAAGATCACCCCTTCATACCTCTTCAAAACAATTTCCCATAGCTATGTTAGAGTGTCTCCCAGGCTATAATCCTCAGTAAGACACTGAATAAACCAGACTCACAATTTTTATATCATATGTTTTTAAAGTCAATACTGTGTTTTCAAAAATAGTAAAGAAATATAGCACTTATTATTTGAGGCAACCAAAATATCTTAATTCCTTTTCAAATATATTTATCAAATAGAGTTGAAGGAATTTTGCTTGTGGACTGAAAGAAAATGCATAAGGTAAAAGCTGCAAGTTTTAGTTTTCTTCTGAGAACTTATTAAGGACTATGGTCTGGGAAATAGCTGTTTACCTCTGAGGAATTGTTTTGAAGAAGTTGGGAAAGAAGTAGAAGCCTCTATATCTATATTTGTATCTATATATATAGCTATATTTCCCTGGTGGCTAAGATGGTGAAGAATCTGTTTGCAATGCAGGAGAACTGGGTTCAATCTCTGGATCAGGAAGGTCCCTTGGAGGAGGGAATGGATATCCACTCCAGTATTCTTGCCTGGAGAATTCCATGGACAGAGTATCCTAGACAGCTGTAATCCATGGGACACAAACTGTCGGACACGACTGAGTGACTAACACTGTCACACACACACACACACACACACATGCATGTAAAGGCTTCCCTGGTGACTCAGAGGTAAAGCATCTTCCTGCCAATTCAGAAGGTACAAGAGATGCGAGTTTGATTCCTGGTGTGGGAAGATCCCCTGAAGAAGGAAATGACAACCCAGCCTAATATTCTTGCCTGGAAAATCCCATGGACAGAGGAGTCTGGCAGGCTATAGTCCGTGGGGATAACAGCAAATCATATATCTTGTTTTAGCTAAGGAACATGGAAGTCACAAGGAACAGATATCTGAATGATTTATGTTTTTTCTATGTGTGGAAAGATGTAAGAATCTAGGTTTATTAAAATTCTTCCCAAAATATATTTAACTAAGGGACCAGTTTTACAAAACAGAGTGCCCTTACATGTTTTTCATCTTGAATTACTTTCAAGGCGTTCAGTCAGTCAAGGATTGCAGCAGCTAATGACTTGATCCTTGTAGGACTGGATGGTGGGCAACATTGTTTTACACACTGCATCATTTACTATACTAAATATCTTAAGTATTTGTCAATTGTTTTTTCACATGTATATTTGACCTTCACCTACAATATGCATTCATGGAATTTTTTTTATTTGTAGGCTCTGTGTTTTTAACATGGAGATAAGTGTGTGTGTTTTGTTTAATTAGCTGTCTAAGTATCTACAAGAAAATAATACTAAATTAAAAATATAATTGAGCCTCACAGGGAAAATTACTTTAGATGTTTCTTCTTGTTAACTAATATAAAATATGTCTTCATTTCACTTAAAACACATGAGGTCATGGAAAAATAATATGAATAAAATGCAACAGTATAAATTATTCTTCAGTTTTGTACTGTAGTCTCTAAACAAGTAAAAAAGAGAAACAGGCAAAACATTTCATCTCACCAAAAATTACTTTTACCTAAGATAAAATTGTCACAACTCACTTATAAATGTATATTCATGTAGTTGACAGATAGCCTCATTCTATTCAGAAACAAAGATATAATTTTAGAATGTTTCTATTTAATGTATGCTAAATCCTGTTTATTTTTGAACATTTGAGAGATTACACTTGTATTTTTAATGTAGAACATCTTTTTAATTCTGTGTGAAGAGTTGAACAATTAGTTTAAATTAATTTTAATTTTAATTGATTTAGTAATTACTCCTAGGTTATAAACTGTATGATTCATATGGCTTTTCAAAATGTTCTCCAAACTAAGGAAAACCTAGAAGCTAGAACATTTCCAGATACATCAGTTCAGTTCAGTGGCTCAGTCCTTTCCAACTCTTTGCGACCCCATGGACCACAGCACGCCAGGCCTCCCTGTCCATTCCCAACTCCCGGAGTTTACCCAAATTCACGTCAATTGAGTCAGTAATGCCATCCAACCATCTCATCCTCTATTGCCCCCTTCTCCTCTCACCTTCAATGCATATGATGAAATAAAAATTCATATTCTAAAGCAAGTCAAGGAAAACTGAACATAATTGGCCTCCTCCTTCCCTTCTGCTCCGCATTATACCTTGGAAAACGTGCCCAGTGGCAGAAATACCCTCTCAGTCATAAAGTGCAACACTGTCTTAGTACTAACAAGGCAACTCCTAAGGAGATAACTTTAATTCTTAATCGTATAAGGGGACAAAATGACCTAGGCCTCATTTCTTACTTTGCACACAAAGACATGTGTTATGTGACAGTAACATGTAATTTAATATACAGTGCCTGTCTCAAAAATTTATATAACCATGCTTTGACTCTTCATGGGTGGAACAGTCCTTGGAGCTTTCTGAGAAACTACTCCTAGGTTATAATTTTCTATTTGACTGAATATAATTTCCCATTTCTTTCATAGATTGATTATTTTTTTTTTCATTTACACATAGCAGGTGCTCAATATATTTTTGCTGAGCATATGGTATTCTTTTCACAATTTTCAGAACATAGTTACATCTTCTTATTAAATGAAAGTTTTTTGCAGTCTCAGGACTAGTAATTCTTCTCCACCTCTGTTTCATGAAATGTATGATAGACTGAATGTATAATTTAGACTGCATAATTTGCCAGAATATTTCTGTTACATTTTTGTCCTAATTCTTGCATTCTTATCAAAGGAACAGCAGAAAGAACATTTTTTATATCAATACTTTAAAAGTAGGCATAAATGTTTATTGTTTATTTTAATGAGAAGAACGTTTAAACATCTATTCTGATCAAATGAAAACCTTTTATTATTTTTTTTTGTAATACCAAAAACTGTATTTAATGACAATATTTGTACATTTCCCAATAACCTAGAACTTTCTATAGGTGTATAATAACCATTTCCTATAGTCAGAGTGTCCTCAAGTTTCCATTATTTTCCTTTCCTTTTCAGTTCATCTGGAAAGTGTTGTCCGTTCTTCCAGTTGGCTCTTCTGGATTTTTTTAAAATAAATTTATTTATTTTAATTGGAGGCTAATTACTTTACAATATTTTAGTGGTTTTGCTACACATTGACATGAATCCGCCATGGGTGTACATGTGTTCCCCATCCTGAACCCCCCTCCCACCTCCTTCCCAATCTCATCCCTCTGGGTCATCCCAGTGAACCAGCCCCAAGCACCCTGTCTCATGCATCAAACATGGACTGGAGATTCGTTTCACATATATAATGTACATGTTTCAATGCCATTCTCTCAAATCATCCCACCCTCGTCCTCTCCCATAGAGTCCAAAAGACTGTTCTATACATCCGTGTCTCTTTTGGTGTCTCACATATAGAGTTATTGTTATCATCTTTCTAAATTCCAAATATATGCGTTAATACACTGTATTTGTGCTTTTCTTTCTGGCTTACTTCAGTCTGTATAATAGGCTCCAGTTTCATCCGCCTCATTAGAACTGATTCAAATGAATTCTTTTTAATGACTGAGTAATATTCCATGGTGTATATGTACCACAGCTTTCTTATCCATTCGTCTGCTGATGGGCATCTAGGTTGCTTCCATGTCCTGGCTATTATAAACAGTGCTGCGATGAACATTGTGGTACACGTGTCTCTTTCAATTCTGGTGAAAATCATTTAAAATCAACTACAAGTCCTAGCAAAATACAAAAACAAGAGTTAATCATGCTCTTTTAGTATAGCAGTAAACATTTTTAAATACAGTGGAGAAAATTACACTTACTGTAAAAAAAAAAAAAAAAACTAAGAAATTCAAAATCTGCGATAAATATTTGTGATTTGTATGTAAAGGAAGATACAATATTTGTTAACAGAAAATCTGCATTTGTAACATGTTTGGAAAAATTACAGCATTCAGGTCAACATGTTTTGTTGGCAGTTCTACCTTAGATGGCCATTGCTTGCACCAATCTGATCAAGTAGCTTCACCTGCAGAGGCTCATACCCTTGAATTCATCAACTCAAAGTAATTAGCATGCCAGTGGTCTGCCTTTTCTTCTGCCTTCTTTTTTTTTTTTTTTTTTACCAAAGATAAATAACCAGAGTTTAACCTGTGTTCACAGAAGAAGAAAGGCATATAGCTGATTTTTTTTTTTAAAGAATTCCTACCTCTGTATCTCAAATTAACATATACACACACATATATATCAAAATTTACAAACAGATTTATAAATAAACATGCATATGAATACATGTATATATATGCATACATATGTTAAAATGGAATTCTCAATGCTGGTAGTAATGCTGTTGAAAAAGACAATTTAAAATAACTGACAACTTTGCCAATGTTGTACAAATTAATAAACATTTTGTAAAGCAATGGGTGGATGAATTTAACGGCTCAATCACATTCTTCAACACAATTATGCCATAGATAAGAATGCATCATTGGGGTAAGTTGAATATAGACAGTTTATCACAGAGGATTTGATAATAGAGAAAAGAATGGGGAAAATGTTAGTTTGAAATGTTTAATAATAATATGTTTAACCAAAATAAATGTTTAACCAATAATATGAAGTTCATTAATATAATTTAATAACAAGAATTTCTAGTAGTACACCTTACGTTGTTTACCTGAAGCAAAGGGCCTGACAGCTATTTCTCCAGCAAAAATTAGTGCATTCAGTATCTGCAAAGAATTGAATTTCTCTGTCTGAAATCATGGTGAGACACATTCACAGAAAAAGGAGAACACTTTTATAGAGGGGGGAAAGGAAGAAGGAGAAGGATATAGTAAACAACAAAGAGTCCATGGTTTTTGTCAGCTGAGTTGTTGCCAGTAAAGCAATTGACCATCTATCCTTAACAAATTCAAACCTCTGTCGTTTACCACTCATAACATGTACCACTTATACTCCCAAGTAATTCAGTTCAGTTCAGTTCAGTCACTCAGTCATGTCCCACTCTTTGCGACCCCATGGACTGCAGCACGCCAGGTCTCCCTGTCTATCACCAACTCCCAGAGTTCACTCAAACTCATGTCCGTTGAGTCTGTGATCCATCCAACCATCTCATCCTTTGTCATCCCCTTCTCCTCCCCAAGCAATTGACAGTCACTAAATCATGATTAAAGAGGCTGGAATATGATGAACTTGGGTAATCAAATTCTGCTTATTTATTTACATCAAGTAAAATTTTCTTCAGGGGTTGTATCTCATTAAAAAAAATTAATAAGCAGAAACCTCAATTAAGTAGTTGTGAGGCTAGAGTGGGAAGCTTTTAAGCCCTGGAATGATATCAGAGTTCAAGAGGAAGAAGAAAGTCTTTTCTATTTTACTGGCAACAACTCAGCTGACAAAAACCATGGACTCTTTGTTGTTTACTATATCCTTCTCCTTCTTCCTTTCCCCCCCTCTATAAAAGTGTTCTCCTTTTTCTGTGAATGTGTCTCACCATGATTTCAGACAGAGAAATTCAATTCTTTGCAGATACTGAATGCACTAATTTTTGCTGGAGAAATAACTGTCAGGCCCTTTGCTTCAGGTAAACAATACTTTGCATTCTCCAAAGGATAAACTTAGGATCACTTTCAAACATAAAGTTTTTGGAAAACAAAGAATATTAGTATGCCTATAGACATAAAATGAACATATAATTAATTTATGGGGCTTTTTTGCATTTATCTGTATCTTCAAAAATGTGGAATGAAAATATGTGAATAGAAATTGAACTTCAAACCATTAAAAAAAAAAATCCACCCCATCACTGTCAGAGGCTTACACAAATGTCTTAAAGATCAATAAATAAAGCTATAAGTAAGGGGTAACAACACTGGTCAAATATTGCTATAACCTTAAACCACATACTAAATCTTGTGAGAGTTGTTTCTCTAGGGCAGCAGTGCCCAGTGTTTTTGGAACCAGGGACCAGCTTCCTAGAAGAAAATTTTTCCATGAACTATGGCCAGGGGGAGGAGGATGTAGTTTCAGGATGATTGAAGTGTATTGCATTTATTGTACACTTTATTCTTATTCTTACCTCAGCTCCACCTCAGACCATTAAGCATTAGAACCTGGAGGTAGGAGACTCACACTCTAGGGTATCTCTGGTGGAAGATTTTTGTAAACAAACATTTTTTTTTTAAAAAATATTCAATAAAACTGAGGAAATAGGAAGTTGGTTATTCCCTAGAGTTCCTTCATAAAATGGATGGTGGCAAAACATTTTACATGTTTCTCTGTATGTGTGAATGCGCATAGGAGCACATAAGTGCATTTGTTTGTTTTATTACTTAAAATTAAAACAAATTAAAGAAATCTTGAATTTTTCTATCTAAATTCTAGGAGAATAACATACTCAAACAGAAGCTGATAGAGTAATTTTTGATTGAATATTTTTAAATGATGTTTGGGAAATAAACAGGATTTGTATAGTCGACGTAATTTCTCCCGCCATCAAGGAACTATGCAGAGTAGGAGAGAAAGATTCCCAAGGCTAAATTTTCTGACATCAAGAATGATCTCCCTTTGGGAATTTGAAAGGAGAATTAGGCTCAATTAAATTATATATGGGTTTGGCAAAGAGGATAATTATCTCGCTCATTACTATTGCAGTAAGGAATTATAGCAGATTCTCTTTCTACCAGAGTTGATGATCAACTGGAAGGATGCCTTAACCATTTCCACATTTGAAATCTCTAATTTTCCCTCCTTGCTGGCAGTTCTACTTTAGATAGATAATGCTTGTACCTGAGGATGTACACTGTGATCAACCCAGACACTTGCATTTGATAGATCAGCAGAGTAACTGCATGTTTGTGATCTTCTATTATTTTCTGGCCCTCAGCTGTGTTATTTAGTAGCACTCTGCTTATACATTTGTTGTTATTCAGTCGCTCAGTCATGCCCCACTCTGTCACCCCATGGACTGCAGTACGTTAGGCTTCCCTGTCCTATGCCATCTCCTGGAGTTTCCTCAAACTCATGTTCAATGAATCAATGATGCCATCCAACCATCTTGTCCTCTGTCGTCCCCTTCTCCTCCTGCCCTCAATCTTTCTGAGCCTTAGAGTCTTTTCCAATGAATCAATTATCTTCCTCAGGTAGCCAAGGTATTGGAGCATCAGCTTCAGCAAGAGTTCTTCTAATGAATATTCAGGGTAGATTTCCTTTAGGATGGACTGGTCTGATCTCCTTGCAGTCCAAGGGACTCTCAAGAGTCTTCTCCAACACCACAGTTCAAAAGCATCAGTTCTTCGGTGCTCCGTTTTCTTTATACACCAACTCACACATCCATACATGGCTTCTGGAAAAACCATAGGCTTGACTAGATGGAGCTTTGCTGACAAAGTAAAGTCTCTGCGTTTTAATACGCTGTCTAGGTTGGTCAAAACTTTTCTTCCGAGGAGTAAGCGTCTTTTAATTTCATGGCTGCAATCACCATCTGCAGTGATTTTAGAGCCCAGAAAAATAAAGTCAGCCACTATTGCCACTGTTTCCCCATCTATTTGCCATGAAGTGAAGGGACCGGATGCCATGATCTTAGTTTTCTGAATGTTGAGCTTTAAGCCAACTTTTTCACTCTCCTCTTTCACTTTTATCAAGAGGCTTTTTAGTTCCTCTTCACTTTCTGCCATAAGGGTGGTATCATCTGCATATCTGAGGTTATTGATATTTCTCCCAGCAATCTTGATTCCAGCTTGTGCTTCATTCAGCCCAGCATTTCTCATGATATGCCCTGCATATAATTTAAACAAATAGGGTGACAATATACAGCCTTGATGTACTCCTTTTCCTATTTAGAACCAATCTGTTGGTCCATGTCCAGTTCTAACTGTTGCTTCCTGACCTGTATACAGGTTTCTCAAGAGGCAGGTCTGGTGGTCTGGCATGCCCATCTCTTTCAGAATTTTCCACAGTTTATTGTGATCCACACAGTTAAAGGTTTTGGCATAGTCAATAAAGCAGAAATAGATGTTTTTCTGAAACTCTCTTGCTTTTTTGATGATCCAACAGATGTTGGTAATTTGATCTCTGTTCCTCTACCTTATCTAAAACCAGCTTAAATATCTGGAAGTTCATGGTTTACATATTGCTGAAGCCTGGCTTGGAGAATTTTGAGCATTACTTTACTAACATGTGAGATGAGTGCAATTGTGCGGTAGTTTGATCATTCTTTGGGATTGCCTTTCTTTGGGATTGAAATGAAAACTGACATTTTTCAGTCCTATGGCTACTGTTGAGTTTTCCAAATTTGCTGACATATTGAGTGCAGCAATCATCTTTCACAACATCATCTTTTAGAATTTGAAATAGCTCAACTAGAATTCCATCACCTCCACTAGATTTGTTCGTGGTGATGCTTCCTAAGGCCCACTTGACTTCACATTCCAGGATGTCTGGCTGTAGGTGAGTGTGAGTGATCACACCATCGTGGTTATCTGGGTTGTGAAGATCTTTTTTGTACAGTCTGTGTATTCTCTCCACCTCTTCTTAATATCTTCTGCTTCTGTTAGGTCCCTACCATCTGTTCTTTATCAAGCCCATCTTTGCATGAAATGTTCCCTTGGTATCTCTGAACTTGAAGAGATCTCTAGTCTCTCCCATTCTGTTGTTTTCCTCTATTTCGTTGCATTGATCACTGAGGAAGGCTTTCTTATTTCTCCTTGCTATTCTTTGAAACTCTGCATTCACATGGGTATATCTTTCCTTTTCTGCTTTGTTTTTCCCTTCTCTTCTTTTCACAGCTATTTGTAAGGCCTCCTCAGACACCCATTTTGCTTTTTTTTTTAATTTCTTTTTCTTGGGGATATAGTAAGTTATGCTAAATTAAATTAGATAATAGTCATAAAGATCCTATGATTCTTGAATTCTATGATCAATTACATGCCCTTTAACTGATACTAATTTATTTTTGCTTGTGCATATTTGTTTACTTTGTTATAGTTACTCTGCATTGTTTTTTCCCTCAGTAAATGCCTAATAATTATCATTTCATTTCTTCTTGTCAGAAAAAAATATGCAAGGGGAAATATTTTCTTTGAGTACATTTTTGACTGGTTTTAATATGCTGTGTTTTCTTTACAGAAAATTTTAGTAAAATTTGTATTATTTGTCCTATACTAATATTTGATAACTTTTAGAATTTTAAAATTTAATTTGAAATATTTGTAATTATTTGCTTTTGCTTACATTGTTTTTATTTTGGGTGGCTGAGAAAAGAGTTTGCACAAAATCTGTGGCTTCTACTCCATGGAATTTGTTGAGGTTTGCTTTATTACAGAACATAATAACTAATCTCACTTTTTAGATAATTGCATATTCCTTTTTAAAATTTTCAATTATTTTAATATGTGTTATTACTTACATTCAACATGTAGTATTCAAAATTGACTTCCCTGGTTGCTCAGATGGTAAAACGTCTGCCTACAATGCAGGAGACCCGGGTTCAATACCTGGGTGGGGAAGGTCTCCTAGAGAAGGAAATGGCAACCCACTCCAGTATTCTTACGTGGGAAATCCTATGGATGGAGGAGCCTGGTAGGCTACAGTCCATGGGGTCGCAAAGAGTCGGACAGGACTGAGCGCCTTCACTTTCACTTTCACTTGTCTATGTTATCTAAATATTCCCTAACTTTAAAATCCACTCTTGTAAAAAGCCCTGGATATATGAAGGAAGTTAACATTCTAGAGCAAGTCTGATCAGTTTTAAAGAAGAACAATCATATTTTTCAGTTCTTAGATCTACATGCAAATGTCTTTAATGGATTATACATTTTATTCAAAATGTATAAAAGTAAGAGTTTATTAGTTTTTCATAATTCAAATATGTTCAGCAATATAGTCTATTCCTGCATTTTTTCTTCTTTATAATCTACACTAGGTATCTGTAGACATTTTTTTATAAAGGAACCGATAGTAAATCATTTCACTATCATGGACTTCTTTCACAACTGATCAACTCTAACATGGTAATATGAAAGCAGCCATAGAGGGTGTGTAAAGGAATCAGCATGACCATTTTCCAATGATATTTTACTTACAAAAGCAGCACTGAGATGAATCTGGGTGAGAGGGCTTGTTTGCAGACCCCTGACCTACATAATCATTCTGCATAGCCTAGGAGATGGAATATGAAATCACACACCCACACACTTTCTTTTTTTTATCTTTTTAAGGAATTTTTTATAGTGAGGTTGATATGACACTCTTATTGAGTAGGATTACATAAATATATAAGAGAAGATTTTCATACAAATCAGAATTCTTGTATTTTTTAATGCATTTTAAAAATATAAAACTAGCAATTTAAAGCCTAAAGTGTTTTGTTTGTTTGTTTTGGAGCCTTGTCTTGTAGAGATGCACATTTACTTTCAAATCATATATTTCTATTTATTTTTGATTGTTTGTTTAAATCTTAATATTTCCAAAATTACATGCTTTTACATTAATTACTGTTGACCAGTCAGTACTTCAGGTGCTATACCCATAGCAATTGATTTATTTTTCAAAAAGTCCTTTAAGTATTTACAATTTAAAAAGCCATTTAATAAATGAAGAAATTAAAGCTGAGTTTCAAGCTTATGCTGCCTGTCTCTGGCCTTAATGGCCAAAGGGTTTAATCATTTTAGTTAATCATTCATCTGGTAAACAGACATTTATTAACCACATTGTTTATGTGATATTTCATGTGCATTATCAGAATGGTCAAAGTCAGATTTTGCTCATTGTACCATTTTCTGATTAAGAACAACTCTGTAATGGATTCAAGGAAAGCCAGAAGTATTGTTAAAGTATTAATCAAATCAAAAGATTTTTACGATGATTAGAATTATTCTTAGGGGAATAGTGAATTCTGTAATTTGATTTCAATATATAGCACGATAATGACAAAATGTATTACCAGCCCATTTTCATTTTCCTGAAATAAGGAAAGAAGCTAAACTGATCAATAGCAAATTTATTGAAGGCTATTTGAAAAAAAAAGCTATTGAAATTAGATAACATAGGGAATGTGACAAGTTTACTTCTATGGATCTACTGAAGAAAAATATGTTTACTTAAAAGGACATAATTGGATGGCCTCAAAAGATATCTTTCTACTTTTCAGCCTAACTAATACAAACAATAAAAATTTTGTATTATGTTTTTACTAATAATAATGTTAAAATTATTTTTGAAATTTTGGAAAGTTATTTAGATCTGCTTAACAATTTTAGCTTCTCTGGTAGCTCAACTGGCAAAGAATCTGCCTGAAATGCAGGAGACCCTGATTTGACTCCTGGGTTGGGAAGATCCAATGGAGAAATGATAGGCTACCCACTTCAGTATTCTTGGGCTTCCCTGGGGGTTCAGATGGTAAATAATCTGCCTGCAATGCAGGAGACCTGGGTTTGATCCCTGGGTAGGGAAGATCTCCTGGAGAAGGGAATGGCTACCCACTCAAGGACGTTGTTTAACTAAAGCTTCATTGTGCTAAATTGTCGACAAGTGGGCTCAACACTGTAAACTAGGTTCCAGAAGTGCATAAGGAGGCTCTAGTGAATATTTGGTTGCATAGAGGACATGGCTCATTAGTGTTATGATTTAAAAGTTTCCATAATCCTAAGCTTATACATTTCCACATTCAAGCCATTTATAGAATTTTTATTTATATGTGTTTACTGTTTATTGAGGAAGTGAGAGGGATGTATAACTCTGGTTTTCTAATGAAGAGATGAGTAATCTCATGGGGGGAGTGATCTATAGTTAAAGCTTAAAATAATCTTAGTAATAAATAAGTAGTTAGGTTTAGATTTAACAATGGTAATGATATCAGCTACTTCTAGGATCAACTTTTTCTCTACTGAAAAATATATACACAAACTGTTTCACATGTAATAAAACTATTAATAGCAATACTTAATAAGGGAGTGTATAATTTTATTTATTATTAGCAAAATTAAACAGTATAAATAAGTGTTGTTTTTGTTGGTCAGTCACCAAGTCCTGTCTGACTCTTCACAACCCCATGAACTCCAGCATTCCAGGCTTCCCTGTCTGTCACTATCTCTTGGAGTTTTCCAAAGTTCATGTCCATTGCATTGGTTATGCCATCCAACCATCTCATCTTTGTCGCCATTTTCTCTTTCTGCCTTCAGTCTTTCCCAGCATCAGGGTCTTTTCCAATGAGTTGACTGTTTGCATCAGGTGGCCAAAGTATTGGAGCTTCGGCCTCAGCATCACTCTTTCCAATGACTATTCAGGGATTATTTCCTTTAGGATTGACTGGTTTGATCTCCTTGCTTTCCAAAGGACTCTCATGAGTATTCTCTGATACCACAGTTCAAAAACATCAATTCTTCAGTGCTCTGACTTCTTTATTATCCAGCTCTCATAATTATACATCACTAGTGGAAAGACCATAGCCTTGACTATATGGATCTCTGTTGGCAAAGTAATATCTTTGCTTTTTAACTAACACACTGCCTAGGTTTGTAATAGCTTTCCTGACAAGAAGCAATCGTCTTTAATTTTGTCTTCTAATTCTAATGAATATTGCAGAATATTTTAAGTATATATTTAAAATAATACTTTAAACTAATAAGCTTAGCAAAAGTATTTAGCAGAAGTGAGAAATATACTATTGAATATTTTCCCCAAATATGTGAGCCTGGTGGGCTACAGTCCATGGGGTAGGAAAGAGGTGGACACGACTGAGCACACCCACACACATGAGTTATTAATAGAATAAGACTACTTGTTCAACATTAACCCTATAATTTACTAAACTCACAAAAAAAGAGTTAAAATAATTTCTAATTTTGCATAAATATCTTGTATATAGTTTTAAGAATACATAGGCAGTCCTCTGCTATATTATCCAAGCAAAAGAGTTCAACACCACTAACCTGGCTATCCAAGTAATGTTAAAGTGACTTCTCAAAGCAGAAAAACCAAAATCAGAAATATGAAAGTCATTTAAAAAAATCACTCGTAAAGTCAAACATACAGTAAAGAGTGAATCAACCACTTATAAGACTATTAAGAAGCTTAAAAGACAGAAGCAGTAAAATCAACTATATCTTCAATAAATTATTATGGGATGTACAAGACAAAAAGATGCAAAATATGACAAAAATAACATTTAAAGTGGGAAGGAGGAATAAAAATGTATGTTGGTTAGAATGGTTTGAATTTAAGAGATCATCAACTTAAAATAAGTACATGTACATCATTGAATGTAAACTTCATGGTAATCACAAAACTAAAACTTACAACATACATACAAACACATAAAGAAAAAGGACACTATATTTAACATTGAAGATAGCTATCAAATCATAAAGGAAGAGAGCAAAAGATCAACACTACCAACACCAATACCACCCCCAATAAAACTACAAGAACAACTGGAAAATAATCAACAACATGGCAGTGATTATATGCCTATGAGTAATTACTTTAAATATAAATGGACAAAGTATCCTAATTAAAAGACATAGAGTGGCTGAATGAATAAAAGAAGAAAAGACCCATGCATATACTACCTACGAGCAACTCACTTCAGATCTAAAAGCACATTAAGACTGAAGGTGAGCAGATGGAAATAGATATTTTACTAAAATGGAAACAAAAAAGGAAGCTATACACTTACATCAGACAACATGGACTTTAAAACAAATATTGTAAGGAGAGGCAAAGAAGAACATTGTATAAAATAAAGGGATCAACCCAACTAGATGATTTAGCAATTGTATATATATACATACAATCAACAAAGGAGCATCCAAATACATAAAGCCAATATTAACAAATATAGAGGGAAAAATTGACAGTAATACAATAATAGTAGGGAACTTTAACATCACAGTTATATCCATGAATAAATCATCAGACTGAATATCAATAAGGAAATGTTGGCCTTAACACATTAGATAGCATGGAGAGAAGACAGACTTTTCAATAAGCGGTGCTGGGAAAACTGGACAGCTAGATGTAAAAGAATGAAACTAGAACACCTCATAACACCATACACAAAAGTAAACTCAAAATGGATTAAAGACTTAAATACAAGGCCAGAAACTATAAAGCTCCTAGAGGATATCATAAACAATGTACTCCTTGACATAAATCACAGCAAGATCATCTGTGGCCCACCTTCCAGAATAATGGAAATAAAAACAAAAATAAACCAAGTAGGACCTAATTAAAGTTAAAAATTAAAACTGAACTTTAAAAAAAAAAAAAAAAAAAAAAACCTCTCAGAATGGGAGAAAATAATAGCAAATGAATCTACTGCAAAAGAAGCAATCTCCAAAATACACAAGTAGCTCATACTGCTCAACAGGAGATAAACAAACAACCCAATCAAAAAGTGGGCAGATGACCTAAACAGACATTTCCCCAAAGAAAGCAAACAGGTGGCTAAATACATGAAAAGATGCTTAACATCATTCATTATTAGAGAAATGCAAATAAAAATTACAGTGAGGTATCAACTCACACTGGACAGAATGGCCACCATCTAGAAATCTACAAATAATACATGCTTGAGAGAGTGTGGTAGAAAGGAAGCCTCTTGTGCTGTTGGTGGGAATGAAAACTGATACAGTCACTATGGAGAACAGTAGAGAGATCCCTTAAAAAACTAGGAATAAAACTACCACATGACCCAATAATCCCACTACTAGGCATATGTCCTTAGGAAACCATAACTGAAAATGACACATGCATCTCAATATTCATTGCAGCACTATTTACAGTAGATAGAACATGGAAATGACCTAGATGCATTGACAGATGAATGAATAAAGAAGCTGTGGAATACATATATAATGTAATATTACTCAGCCATTAAAAGCAACACATTTTAGTCAGTTCTAATGAGGTGGATGGACCTAGAGTTTATTATACAGAGTGAAGTAAGTCAGAAAGAGGAAAACAAATATTGTATATTAATGAATATGTATGGAATCTAGAAAGATGATACTGATGAATCTATTTGCAGAGCAGCAGCAGAGACACAGACATAGACAACAGACTTGTGGACACAGTGGGGGAAGGAGAGGGAGGGGCAAATTGGAAGAGTAATGGTGAAACATATATACCACCATATGTAAATTAGATAGCCATGGGAATTTGCTGTAGGATTCATGGAGCTCAAATTGGTGCCCTGTGACAACTTAGAAGGGTAGGGGGTGGGAGGGAGGCTCAAGAGGGAAGGGACATATGTGTACCTATGCCTGATTCATCTTGATGTATGGCCGAAACCAACACAATATTGTTAAGCAATTATCCTCCAATCAAAAATAAAAATTAAACAAGCAAAAACCTCAAACAATCTAAAGTTACACCAAAAGGAACTACATAAAGAACAAACAAAATCCAAACTTTGTAGAATTAAAAAATGATAAAGATCAGAGCAGAAATAAATGAAATAGAAGCTAAAATCAAGTTAAAAGAACAATGAAACTAAGAGTTACACCTTTGAAAAGATAAATAAAATTGATAAATCTCTGGCCATACTTAGCAAGAAAAAATAAAAAAGAGTGAGCTGATATAAATGAAATCAGAAATGAAAGAGAAGTTACATCTGACATTACAGGAAAAAAAAAGATTGTGAGATTAATTCAAACAATTATATGTCAATAAAATAAACAATCTAGAAAAATTAGATTAATTCCCAGGAAAATAAAATCTTCCAAGACTAAATCAGGAGAAAAAATGAAAAAATATGAACAAAACAATTACCAATATTGAAGTTGAATCAATAATATAAAATTCCCAATAAACAAGCTCAAGATTAAATGGTTTCACATTTGAAAACTACCAAAATTTATATACAAGCTAACACTCATCCTTCTCAAACCCTGCCAAAACAATTGAATAGGAAGGGATTCTTCTGAGTTTATTTTCTAAGAGCAGCATCACGCCAATACTAAAATGAGACAAACACAGCACACACACACACACAATTACAGGTCAGTATAACTTTTTTGATAAATATGATGCAAAAATCCTCAACAAAATACTAGCAAGTAGAATTCAGCAATACACTGAAAGGTTCATATCAAGTGATTCATATCAAGTTGATCATCATACCATGATCAAGTGAGATCTATTCCAAGGATGCAAGGATTATTCAATATCCACAAATCAATGTGATACATTACACTGACCAGTTGAAGAATAAAAGTTATGTGATTAGTTTACTAATGCAGAAAGAGCTTTTGACAAAATTCAACCACCATTTATGATGAAAAATCTCAACAAAGTGGCCTCAGAAGAAACATACCTCAACATAGCAAAGGCCACGTGTGACAAACCTATATTCAATATCAGACTCATGGTGAAATTGTAAGAGCACTTCCTCTAAGGAACAAGACAAAGGTGCAACTCTCACCACCGTTATTCAACATAGTATTGGAAACTTTAACCACTGTATCAGACAAGAGAAATGAATAACAGCAATCCACAATCTATGATTTGAAAGACAGTGCTAAGTCATGTCTGACTCTTGCAATCCCATGAACTGCAGCCTGTCAGGCTTCTCCATCCACGGGATTCTCCAGGCAAGAATACTGGAGTGGGTTGTTGTTTTCTTCTCCAAGGGATTTTCCTGACCCAGGAATTGAACCCAGGTCTCCCACATAGCAGGCAGATTCTTTACTACTGAGCCACCATAGAAGCCCAAGAAGTAAAATTGTCACTTTTTGCCAATGACATAATACTCTACAGAGAAAATCCTAGACATACTACCACAAAACCATTAGAACTAATAAATGAATTCTATAAATTTGCAGGATATATAATTCTATAAATTTTCAGAATTCTATAAATTCACAGAATTCTATAAATTCTAGGATGAATTTTAGAAATTTGCTGTATTTTATTCAAAAGCAATGAATTATCAGAAAGAAAAATGAAAGCAATCCCATTTACTATTGTATCAAAAGGAATAGCAGGTGTTGGAGAAGACTCTTGAGAGGTACTTGGACAGTGAGGAGATGGAACCAGTCAATCCTAAAGGAAATCAACCTTGAATATTCATTGGAAGGATTGATGCTGAAGCTGAAGCTCCAATATTTTGACCACCTGATTCACATCACTCATTCACATCAATGAGTTGAAGAGTCAACTCATTGGAAAAGACCCTGATGTTGGGAAAGACTGAGGTCAGGAGGAGAAGGGGTGACAGGATGAAATGGTTGGATGGCATCACTGACTCGATGGACATGGGTTTGAGCAACTCTGGGAGAGAGTGAAGAACAAGGAAGCCTGCTATGCTGCAGGTCATGGGTCGCAGAGTTGAACACAACTTAGAAACTGAACTAAAACAACATCCTAGAAATAGGTCTAACCAAGGAAGCAAAAATCTTGTACCCCAAAAAACTATAACACACTGATGATAGAGTTAGAAAAAACAAGCAAAATGAAAGATACACCAACCTTGTGGATTTGATGATTTAATATTTTTAAATAAGAGTATTCCCCAAGGCAATCTACAGATTTAATATAATCATTGTTAAAATCCCTTGGTATTTTTCACAGAAAAAGAACAGTTCTTCTAAAATTTGTATAGAAACACAAAAGATCCCAGATAGCCAGAGCATTCTTGAGAAAAAAGATTAAAGCTGGAAGTATCATACTTCTTGACTTCAAACTATATTACAAAGTTACAGTGATTGAAACATTATGACACCTACACAAAAACAGATGCATAAATCAATGAAACAGAAAAGCAAATACAGCAATAAACGTATACTTATATAGTCAAATATATGACAACAGAGGCCAAACTTTAAATTGGAAAGAGACCAAATCTTCACTAATCAGTGTTTAAAACTGGACAGCTACATGCATAATAATCAAATTGGACTTTCTCACACCAAACAAAAAATTAACTCAAAATGGGTTAAAGTCTTATATGTAAGACTTGAGAACAGAAAAGTCCTAAAAGAAAACATGGGCTATACACATTTTGACATCAGTCAAATGACATAGGTCATTTTTTAAAATATTTCTCCTCAGGCAAGGCAACAAAATGCTAAAGTAAATAAATGGAACTACATAAAAGCTTTTGCACATGGAAGGAAACTTTCAACAAAATAAAAAGACAGCCATTGAATGAGAGAAGGTATTTTTCAAGTGATAGGGCTAATAAGGGATTTATATCCAAAATATATGAAGAGCTCATACAACTCAACATTGTAAAAACAATCTTACCAAAAGGAAAAAAAAAATGGGCAAAGGATATGAACAGACATTTTTCCAAAGAAGACATCCATAAGCCAAAGGTTCCATAAAAATGTGCTCAACATCATTAATTATCAGGGAATTACATGTGAAAAACCACAATGAGGTATCACCTTGCACTCATCAGAACTTTTTATTATCAAAAAGACAGACAAGTATTGGTGAGAACACAGAGAAAAGGGAATCTTTGTGCATGCACTGTTGATAGGAATATAAACTGGTACAACCAATATGGAAAACCACATGGAAGTTTCTCAAAAATTTGAAAGTAGAATCGTTATGTGATCCAGCTGCTCCACTTTTGTGTATTTATCTAAAGAAAACAAAATTTTAAAAGATATATGCACTTTAACATTAATTGTAGTATTATGTACAATGATTAAGATATTGAAACAACTGAAGTGTCCATTTATAGAGGAATAGATAAGGAAGACATGGTATGTGTATGCGATGGATACTATTTCACTACAAAAGGGAAATCTTGCCATTCGCAGCAACATGGGTAGATCTGGACAGTATTGTGCTAAGTGAAATAAGTCAGAGAAAGAAAAATACTGCAAGATCTCACTTATATGTAGAATATAAAAAACAAGACAAGCAATACAAGATGAAAACAGACTAATTGATACAGAGAACAAATGGATGGTGGCCCAAATGAGGGGGTTGGAAGAGTAGCAAACTAGATAATGGGAATGAAGAGGTAAAAAAAACTTTAGCTATATAGGTAAAAATGAGTCACAGAGGTATAACACCCAGATAAGGAATATAGTCAATAATGCTATAACTTTGTAGGAGAACATATAGTTATTAGCTTTATCATAGTGATCATTACATAGTGTATGCAAATTATTATGTACTACACTTGAAACTAACATAATATTGTACATCAACTACACTTCTATTTAAAAAAAAAACAAAACCAAAGTATTGTTTAAGAAATAAGAATGCTCTCCCTTGATTTATATGTCTCTCCTACCTGAGAGTTAATGACATTGGGTAGAGTTTCTCTTGACCACTCCAATACCACATTTCTACAGAATAAAACAGCAGCAATTAATGAACTCTAAAGAAGAAATATTTTATCCCCTGTAAAAGACATGATCATATATTTTAACAGATAGAACAAGTGCTAATAAATATATGTTAAAAAAAAATGTTACTGGTGATTTGTATATATCTAAGGAACCAGGTAAAACACAGTTTAGCATTTTTTTAAACATGCTATATTTCAAGCATTTTTTTACATATACAAATGTGTCACATATACAAATTTCTTTAGTCCTCACAAAAAACTTATGATGCAAGAACTCTTCCTGTATATAAATGTGTTCAAGGTACAGTGCTAGTAGTTCTTGAAGTAAGATTTCAACCTACATGCTTTTGTTCAAGAACAATTGAATTTCACTAAATTCTATTTATTTCAACGATGAAATCTCCAAAGAAATTTAAAAACAACTTAATTTTTTCCTTGTCTCTTAATTAGGTTGTGTGAGATATAATGTTCACGGGCTATTTTGATTCTAACATTCTTTATGTTGAATGGCTTTGAAAAAATAGGAGTGGGAATTTAAAAGAGATAATGAGATCATGTGAGGCCAGAGATAATTCAGGAAACAGAATATTTCTCCTCCAACAGTTCAAACATTTTGGGAAAATATCCAGGAGCATATTTCTCCCAGAACATTTGCTAGAATTACATTTGTTAACCTTCTTAATTTTTTGAGTATCTTTGGGCTTGGTGGCTTAGATGGTAAAGAGTCTGCCTGCAGTGCAGGAAACCCAGGTTCAGTCCCTGGGTCAGGAAGATCCCCTGGAGAAGGAAGCGGTAACCTACTCCAGTATTCTTGCCTGGAGAATCCTATGGACAGAGAAGCCTGGCGGACTACTGTCCATGGGGTTGCAAAGAGGTGGACAGGACTGAGCCACTAACACTTTCACTTTCATTGTCTATAAAGCATAAAAAATGGTTCTGTGATTTATATTTATATTCTTCAATTTTGTCAGTGATAAGACTGTACACTGCCTTATTAAAGACCACTTCTCAGACAGGAAAAACAAATGTATACATGAAATTCTGCAGGTGATATTTGGTGAGACCATATGTCATATATGACTGTACAATTAATGTTCCATCAGTGAAGTTAGAATATACTACTTTTCTCTGAAATGTGAACCTGTTTTAAAATAAACAACACAGATTAAGAAGTATAATATTGAGATGGCAATATCAGTAGAGTTTTATCCAAAGGCTATAAATCATGTTTCACCTAAATGTGCTCAACATATTCCAGTGCTCCGATTATGTTTGAATAATGGAGCAAAATCACATATATCCATTGATTCATTACTCTTTTGGAAAGTGACAAATTTGAAAGATTACTCTGATGTGGAATGCATACAATTTCATGCAAATATGTAACCTAGTCTCATAGGATACTGTGTCAGAAAAAAAAAAAATAGCTCAATAGAAAACATCAGTTATGATGTTACAATGGATAGTCATAAATGACTGACTAGAGAACTATTTCATACTTTGTTAATTCATCATGCTTATGAGCTGAGGCATGCTTACATTTGTATTTCACACATATTTAACCAAAGCTATACTTTTTCCAGATCACAAGTCAATCAAATTAAATCATATTCTAACAAATCAAATATTAAGTAATTCCCCCCCTCAAATACTTAGTTTACTTTTTCTAATTTATGACCATGTAAAGTGACATGGTGAAAAATCAAGATAATGCAAATGAAAGTACCTATATATAAAATATAAAAATACAGAGAAAGATTCTTTTTCACATCTATTGAATTTTACAATGTCCCCTTGATAATAAATTTGTGACATTATTCATAATAAATATCTTTAGTGTGAGATAAGTTACAAAGCCATCCAAATTTATTCTACTTTTCTGAATATGATTTCTTAAATTTTGAATAAATTTCTATTTTGGGGAACATTAAATATATTTTGCATATTAATATACATTTATACAATCCAGAAAATTTTCATTTACAGATACCTTTAGGAGAGAGAGAGTAGGTGGGAGAAAATGCATGAGTAAATTTATATATGAAGAAATATAGAGAAACAGAACATTCTTAGAATTGTAGATTCAATCATAAATGAGTGTTGAATTTTGTCAAAGGCTTTCTCTGCATCTATTGAGATAATCATATGGTTTTTATCTTTCAATTTGTTAATGTGGTGTATTACATTGATTGATTTGCGGATATTGAAGAATCCTTGCATTCCTGGGATAAAGCCCACTTGGTCGTGGTGTATGATTTTTTTAATATGTTGTTGGATTCTGTTTGCTAGAATTTTGTTAAGGATTTTTGCATCTATGTTCATCAGTGATATTGGCCTGTAGTTTTCTTTTTTTGTGGCATCTTTGTCAGGTTTTGGAATTAGGGTGATGGTGGCCTCATAGAATGAGTTTGGAAGTTTACCTTCTTCTGCAATTTTCTGGAAGAGTTTGAGTAAGGTAGGTGTTAGCTCTTCTCTAAATTTTTGGTAGAATTCAGCTGTGAAGCCATCTGGTCCTGGGCTTTTGTTTGCTGGAAGATTTTTGATTACAGTTTCGATTTCCTTGCCTGTGATGGGTCTGTTAAGATCTTCTATTTCTTCCTGGTTCAGTTTTGGAAAGTTATACTCTTCTAAGAATTTGTCCATTTCATCCAAGTTGTGATTCAAGATTAAGAAAGAGCTCTTGAATTAAATCATTTGAGGTTCCTACTGAAAGATAAATTTGAATTGTATTTAATCAGAATTTCTGGGGCTGTGTCTTAACATGAAGATGTAACTAATGTGATTGAATCACAGTGAAGTGGGGTCTGAAAAAGAGGTCAAAGATCTATATCTGTTTAATGCATTGATCTTCCATAAAATTTAGGCTTAAAATAATTTCCTTTTGCTTTAAAAACCAAATTCAGTGAAATTTTAGAGTTTTTAAAGTATTACACTAGTGTTTTGGAAATGCAACAAGTATTAAATGTTGTTTCTTAATTTTGAAAATCTGTCTCAATAATAAACCAGCTGAGAACAGTAAGCGAGGTACTAAAATTCCATTCAAAGCTCTCTATGTGAAAAGATGGTAGAGTTACAGACATAAATAAGGGAGGGTTTGGCATTATCAATACTTTGGTGAAGTGTATTAATGTGACCATTAAAAATAATTTAACTTCAAACGAAAGTAAAAATAAACAAATGAAACTACATTAAACTAAAAGACTTTTGCACAGGGAAGGAAACTATCAGCAAAATAAAAGCCTATTGAATGGGAGAAGATATTTGCAACCAATATGTCTGATAAAGGATTAACTTAAAAGTATACAAAGAACTCATATAACTCAACATTGCACAAACAACCAACCTGATTTAAAAAGAAAAAAATGAGCTAAGAACTTGAATAGACATTGTTTCAAAGAAGTCATACAAATGGCCAAAGGGCACATGAAAAGATTCTCAATATCACTAATTATCAGAAAAATGCAAATCAAAACCATGAAGAGATATTACCTCATCCTTATTAGATTTTTTTTAATTATTATTAAAAAGAAAAGAGGTAGCAAGTATTGGTGAGAATGTAGAGAAAAGGGAATCCTTGTGCACTATTGGTGGGAATCTTAAAATGATATAGCCACTATGAAAAGTGCTATAGGAGTTCCTCAAAAAATTAAAAGTAGATCTGCCATATGATTCAGCAATTCCACTTCTGGATATTTATCTGAAAAAAATAAAAACAATATCTTGAAAAGCTATATGGACTCCTATGTTCATTGCAGCATTATTTACAAAGGCAAGATATAGAAGTATACTAAGTGCCCATCCATATATGAATGGATAAAGCAGATATGCTATATAAATATAATTTAATATTACTTAGCCATAAAAAAGAATAAAATTTGCAACAATAAATATGGACCAAGAGGGCATTTTGCTAGGTGTAGTAAGTCAGACAGAGAAAGACAAATATGGTATAATTTCACTTACATGTGAAGCCCAAAAAAGAAAAAAAAAAAAAATGACACATATAAGAAAACATAGACAGAGGCCTACATACAGAGAACAAACCGGTGATTGCCAGAGGGGAGGAGGGTTGAGGTAGGAGAGGAATAGGTAAGGGAGATTAAGAGGTACAAACTTTCAGTTCCAAAATACATGAGTCACAAGTATGAAATGTACAGTGTGGGAAATATAGTCAATATTTATATAACGTCTTTGTATGGTGACAGAAGACAACTAGGTTTATCATGGTGACCATTTTGAAATGAAAGGAAACATTGAATCACTTACAATAGTCCAGGAAGCGAGATCAGTGACCACCATGATGTTAGCTCATTTTCAGTCCTCATCTTACTTCATCTCTTGAAAAACAGATGAAGTTTTCTTCAGATGAAGAAAAACAGATGAAGAGAAGTGTTTCTCTTCTTCATGAAGAAGAAGAAAAAATTTAGCCTGTAGGCCACCACATTTACCTCTTACTTGTCCTAAACATCCAGCAAATTGGTTTCAACTTGGGACTCTTTGGTAGTCACATCTCCCAGAAAGGTGCAACAGCAAAGTCTGGAGAAAACTTGGGCTGTCATACTTGCGGAAAGGGTGTGCTATTGACATTTACTATGTGAAGGCCAATGATACTGGTAACTATTCTACAAAGTACAGGACTTTGAGAGAAATATTATTTCTCTTCTCTGGATGAGGAAGAACTATCTAGCTTGAAATTTCAGTCGTGTTGAGATGGGGAAATGCTGGTCTACCTTCTTTAGTTGATTTCTACCCACTCCCTGGACATCTACACTTTGCTATGCTCCTGGGTTCACTCATTGATTCTCTTCTCTTTCCATATCTTCCCACTTCTCAGGTAATCTTATTCAATGTATTACCTGTAAATATAAGATATAGGCAGAAGACTCCCAAGTGTGTGTTGCAATCCTGGACTTCTACATGGAGTCAGTCTAACCCAACTGCCCATTCAGTTAGTCTGACTCATAGATATTTCTCAGTTCTTTGCAAATGAACATGTCACAAACTGAACTTCTGATTCGCCCCCCCCCCACCCCGGAAATCCTTCTCCCATGTGATTTCCTATTTTGATGAATAAAAACTTTATCTTTTAATTCATTTAAATCAAACTTACTTGAGTCACCTTTGATTCTTTTCCCCACTTTCATATTGGGTGCTTCAGTAAACCCTATCTGCTCTTTCAAAATATGTCAACAATTCAGTCACTTCTCACCATGCCTAACAGTCTCACACTGGTTCAGCTTCAACCACTTGTAACACTGCAGTGCTTCTCTGTTCTGAGGTCTTCAGGGAGATAGTTTCAAAATCCTCCAATGTTTTCCCCAATTACTATATGTAAAATCTGCTCTCAAAAAAAAAAAAAAAAAAAAATGATACTGACTCTTGTTACAAGTCAATTGATCCTGAGGCCTGAGATGCAGAAGTTAGTCTCAAGGAATAATCAGCCCTGACATTGATCCTCACTAGTCCCCAACAGTTCTGAGATGTTCGCTGATAAAAACAAAGTGTGAGGAGACCCCTCCCACAATACAAGTATAAATTTGTAGGCCCATAATATTTTTCCATAATAAAAGAGAGAAAAATACATAGGCAGGAATTTTAGCACACTCAAGGAAAAAAATATAAATCACCAAATAACCTCAATATATCTAATATTTCTAATGGAATATCCCTTTAAACTTTATTTTTTTCCATTTCTCTGTCTCTCAAAAAGTGTCCTCTTGTACCCTGCACTCTCACCTGTTCACATAAATTACTTTTTATTTAGAACACAATCACATTCTCTCAAACCACAAAAGCAGTAGTCAGACTATCATATTAATAAACTTTTGACAAGTCATTGAAAGATGAAAACATGCTTTCACTCTGCCACCAAAAACCAAGTTCACTTTCTTTATGACGGTGAGGCTGAAAAATTTTAAGTGTTGAAAAGCTAAAACTGGTTAACATTTCTCTGCATCACTTGGAGTTCAGGAAAAATTTATCTTAACAAGATGACATTTCCTATGAGAAAAATGTTCCAATATGCAAATATTTTAAGACAAGGAACACTCATTTATATTTGTTAGCAAATGTATTGTTAGAAAATATTAGATTCCTTTCATACAATGACATTTTACTGTAAACACTTATTACATAAACTGATCATTTTAATCCTAGGTGAAATAAATTTATGATCAACTACATGATTACATTATGTCTGCAAACAGTGAGAAGTCATGTGTTGCAACACAAATGGAGGTGAATATATCAAACTTTCCTTAGCAATATCATTCTTTTATATATTGTAGATTAATATACACATTTACTCTGTATCTAAGAACCTCAGTATACAGAACTTTATTCCACAAGATTAATGGGTAAAACTGATTGTGATTTCCAATAGCTGTGTATGGGAACTAATTCACAGTAAAAGAAATCAAGGTAAGCACATTATATTTCTCTCTTGCCACACAATGGATTAATTACCTTTGCACTGCACCCTATTTATAACAGCATTAGGTAGAATGAAATATTTTGAGAGAAATTAAAAGTACTTTAATGAAGGTAATCATGTCAGTATTTAATTTCTCAAGGGGGCAAAAGTAGAACCCAAACAAAACAATAATCCATCTCCTCAAATATCTTTAATATATTGTGCCCTTGATTATTAAGCCTTGTAACTTGTTCATATTTAATTAAAGCCAACTGGGCAGAAGCATTTTCTTTTTAACAGCATGGCTTTTTGTTGTTGTTCAACTACCGTTCTCCACATTATTTTAAATAAGAGCTGGTATAATTAACACCATTGTGTTTTGGAGACTGTAAGTATTGATATTTTAGCATAAAACATTTCATCAATGCTAATAGCAAGGCCATATCCTCATCAGCTGATGGATTAACTTCTCTTTGTAAATACTCCAAACAGAAATTTATAATTTAAAACACTCTGAAAGATTGCATGTTTTAAAATTAAAAATTATATATATATAACATATTCAGTTAAACCAGATGAGGATTATATATTTTATCTTTCATCATATTTTATCTAGTAATTTGTAATTTCTAGATTCATTTTAATTTTTGTTTTCATTTAGTACCATGCATTCCTTTTTCATAAGAAATGTTATGCATTCTTTTGTATAAATATTGTTATCAGAATAGCATTCTTATGAACACTCACATTTTTTGGGTCAACTAGTTCAGCCAATTAGTTCTTTCCTAATATAGGGAATAATAATGTTATTTAGTATCAATTTAAAATAAAATGAAAATATCCCAAGTAGCTCTTAAATTGGATATTTTCAGAATAGTAAATAATAATTGAAATATGTAATGTTGCAATTAAAACTTGTTAACTTACTTTGTATTTTAATATTGTTTCTTTAATCATGAATGATACTACTTGTTCATGACAATTGATATCTATTTCCAATTTATATGATTCATTTTATTAAAAAGCAGACATTACTTTGCCAACAAAGGTCCATCTAGTCAAAGCTATGGTTTTTCCAGTAGTCATGTATGGATGTGAGAGTTGGACTATAAAGAAAGCTGAGGACCAAAGAATTGATGCTTTTGAACTGTGGTGTTGGAGAAGACTCTTGAGAGTCCCTTGGACTGCAAGGAGATCCAACCAGTCCATCCTAAAGGAGATCAGTCCTGGGTGTTCATTGGTAGGACTGATGTTGAAGCTGAAACTCCAATACCTTGGCCACCTGATGCGAAGAACTGACTCATTTGAAAAGACCCTGATTCTGGGAAAGATTGAAAGTTGGAGGAGAAGGGGACGACAGAGGACAAGATGGTTGGATGGCATCACTGACTCAATGGACACGAGTTTGAGTAAACTCCAGGAGTTGGGGATAGACAGGGAGGCCTGGCATGTTGCAGTCCATGGGGTCACAAAGGGTCAGACACGACTGAGTGACAACTGCACTGAACGGTGGTTCATACCAAAGGAAATATTCTTTTCCTCAGATTTTTTTAAAACATATTAGCATGCTTTTGCTGTAATTATGAGTACCTAGTAAGAGTAACTTATACAATGAAGGGATTTATCATCTCTTATTTGGTCCAGCATGTTCACTATCACAAGTATGTGCTGTAGTTTCCACTGTGAGAGAAACAAAGCCCCATCATGGTGGACAGGAGTCACATGTAGACTTTATTAAGAACATACTCCCTAGGTTTGGATAGGACCAAATTGCACCAGCAAACACAGAAATCTTACTTAGTATTGTGGAACCAGGCAGATGTAACTTTCAACTGCTCAAAAACAATAGGGCACGGACTTCCTTGACAGTCCAGTGGTTAAGACTCCACCTTTCCACTGATGGGGCTTGGGTTCAATCCCAGGTCAGAGGAAGTAAAATCCCAGGGTCCAGCATGCCACATAGCATGGGCAAAAACAAAAACAAAATGAACAAACACAAAACAGTGCAAACTCAATCCCTTCTCATCTTTCTAGCCGAATACCATCCTTACTATATCCTCTCTGGGTAGCTAAAGCAGTTCTAATTCGCTCACCACTCACTCCACAACAGCTGAAAGCTGAAAAGAAGGGCATCATACAGGTTATTTGTCCTCATGTGTTTCACTCTTTAAATCAGAGAACAAAATCTTCAGCCAAGGCACAGCTACAAAGTTCCATTTAGGTCTCATTGACCAGAAGTATTCATAAACTTTTCTAGACCAATAATTATCAAAACAGAGTACAATTATAATGATATGCCTGGGATAAGCCTTTGGCTGCAGAAACAAAATTATAGTTCTGAAACTAAAAGGAAAAGGAGAAATGACTGCTTGATTGGATTCTAAAAGATCTGTCACATGCATCACCATTAGTGATCAAATGAGGCCAACTCAAATGTTGTTCTGATTAATTTGAAAACTATTGTGAAATGTTGGACTCATTACTAAGAAATATTATTTTAAAGAAAAGCTAAAAAATCTAGCTTCACATTTAGCAAAGCTTAGACACTTAATTAAACTTTCTGGGAGAAAATGAATATAGCCACTATGTGCAATTAAATATTTTTTAGAAAATATGAAGGCAAAAGTATAGTGTGAACAACATAAGCACTGATGGAAAATAAAACCAGAAATATGTCTTTATGTCTTTGGTTGCACAAACTACAGGTTTTCTCCGGACAATGAAGATTAGAAGGGAAGTTATTTGAAACTTAGAGGATCATAACTTAGTACAGTAGAAGGAAATGGAATTAATAGAGCAGGTCAAGAGATGTGGCTGATGAAAGCAAATAAATCTTCTCTTGCCCAGACAGTGCCACAGTGGCATATTGACCTAAACAAATAAATTGCTAGGTATTTTTTCCCAAAAAATGCTTATTGAAGATCAGCAAAGAATTGTAATTAACGTCTGCAATGATGGTGCACCACTTGCAAACCCCCTTCAACAAGGAGAGAAGAATTATTTTAAAGAAAAGAAAAGGAAGTCAGAAGGGCTATAGACAACAATGAGCCCACTGGAGGAACTGAGAGTTTCAAGTACAGTGGTTTTTCCTGCTGCTGCTGCTGCTAAGTCGCTTCAGTCATGTCTGACTCTGTTCGACCCCATAGACAGCAGCCCACCAGGCTCTGCTGTCCCTGGGATTCTCCAGGCAAGAACACTGGTGTGGATTGCCATTGCCTTCTCCAATGCATGAAAGTGAAAAGTGAAAGTGAAGTCGCTCAGTCATGTCCCACTCTTAGCAATCCCATGGACTGCAGCCCACCAGGCTCCTCCGTCCATGGGATTCTCCAGGCAAGAGTACTGGAGTGGGTTGCCATTGCCTTCTCAGGATTTTTCATGGGTTGAGTTGAAACAGTCTCTCATTGGCTTCACTCTTGCCAGGCATGAAGAGGGAATCTTTCTTTTTCATGTTGGGCCCAGCTCTCCTCTTGGTATGTGGGAGCTTCCCCTTCTGGTCTCCCAAATGTATTTTAATTGAAGTCTCCATTTATCCATTTTTCACAGGGACAGTGCTATTTTCAATTCTTATGCAGCATTCTACAGAGGCAGCAAGAGGGCATTTATTAGACCCGAAGCGTATCATGTACTAGTGAGAGAAAAGAAGTCTGAATGTGACATTCCCACCAACATTATCTATTGTACAAAGAGGTCGTTCTCACAGAAAAACTAGACTTCTAGGGGAAAAAAAAGGAAGAGATGAAGTAGAGAAAACAAAATCATATTCACTATGAGAAATGGAATATTGCCTGCTATGTCTGCAAACAAAGGATGTTACAGTCATCAGAGATTTCAGCCACAGCTGCCAATGGTGAGCTGGTGAGCCCTGAGGGAATTCATGAAGGAAACAAAAAGTATCTGCAGTCTAGCTGATATCAGACTGTAGCTACTCCCTATGGTGAGCCCTGAGGCATCCCGTATAGCTCAAATGGAAAAGAATCTGCCTGCAATGTGGGAGACATGGGTTCAATCCTTGGGTAAGGAAGATCCCCTGGAGAAGGAAATGGCAACCCACACCAGTATTCTTGCCTGGAGAATTCCATGGACAGAGGAACCTGGAGTCCTACAGTAGAGTCAGACACTATTGAGCAAATAACACACAAGTAATGTCAGGATACTGTGAAAGAACAGGAAACTAGTCCTAGACAGTTTAGGTACATATCAAATAAATAATTTCAGTGAGCCCAGACTCTTGCATCTTCCTATACATAGAAAAGTGCTAAATTTCTTAACTTGAGATATCTAGTTTCCTTTCACTGACAACAGCCTTTTGTTCTTACTACTTTTCCTTTGTTGCAAAATTTTATATATTCAAGATCCCCCACCCGTCACCTCCTCCGAGTAGTTTTCTTAGAATTGCTTGAGATGCTGCCTCTTGAGCTTGAAGTCCTAAAACATTCCACCAAATAAAACTTAACTTTTAGGTTGTGAAAATTTCTAGTTGACATCTATTTTCCATGTTTGTTGACACCTATATTCCAACTTCAGAGAAGGTAATGGCAACCCACTCCAGTACTCTTGCCTGGAGAATCTCAGGGACGGCAGAGCCTGGTGGGCTGCCATCTGTGGGGTCGCACAGAGTCGGACAGGATTGAAGCAACTTAGCAGCAGCAGCATATTCCAACATCCACACACCATTCTTCACATTCATTTATTTCAAAATTCTATCCAAAAAACCATATGTGCTTAATTGAATTCATGGTCAGCTCTTACCTACAGAGATATAATCCAGTATGTTCTATTTAGCACATTCTGGGATATGCAGCTGGTGCTTTCCCCACCTGTAGACTGTCTTTGTCCTTGTTCAGTAAACTGAATGAAAATGTGTTCATCCAGACACCTTTATAAAACAGTGGAAGAGAAAAACGTTTTACACATGTCTAGACATAGATATTCATCCTGTCTGAGAACATGGACACATACTTTCACTAGGATAAAAAGGACTGTAAGTAGAGGCTATGGGCTTCATGTGCTTTTATAATTGATTACAATCTGAGATTGATTTTCAGGAACTCCACCCTGAAAATCTTTTGCTGCTTTCTTGGGTATTTTCAAAGGTCATCCATAACTACTGGCATGATGGGAAAAGAAGGCACATTGGTATTTTCCCTGGATATGGTAAAATTTAAAATTTTACCTTTAAATTTAAAATTTAAAACCTCATGTCTGATTCTATCCTTTAGCTTTAACTGTTTCCCCTTAAAATACAGAGCCAAGAACCCCAAGCGAGATGTCTCTCATTTATCACCTATGTCCACTGAAAAAATACATGCAACCTAAAGGTTGAGAGTTATGTTTATTCAGTGGAAATGTCTAGTTCTTCAAGCCTGGGAGACAGCTTCTCAAGTAACCCAGAGAAAACTGCTCCATGGATGTGGGGCAAAGTGTTAGGTTATATAAAAGTTTGCAACAAAGGGGGTAGGTAGTCTGAACATCAAAGATTATTGTTAATTAAGGAAAACCAGGTATCTCAAGTTAAGGAATATAGCTGTCTTCTATGTATGGGGAAGATGCAAGTGTCTAGGCTCATTGATAGCATTCATTTCTTTTGCATCTCAGCTATCTGGGACCTGCATCCTGCTTCTTGATTATTCACATCCATAGTTCCACCATAGGGCATGGCAGGTGGCTGCCAGATACTCAATATTATTCTTCCTGGACTCAGAAATGCACATTTGGAGAGCTGTGACATCCTTGTTAATTGATATGACAGAAAATACTCCACTTCACACCTATTTACCTAAAATATTTAGGTTACAGCTCAACTTCCCACTTTAGTGGCTTTATTCATTTTTCCCAATTAAAAATGTTATTTGGAGAATCTAAATTTCTAAACAAAGAACAGGAATATTTTTTCCAACAGAAATTGACAATTCTTATTAGAGTATCATTAAAACCACAGCATTTCTCATTATTACCTTTACTCCTGGTGTTTTTGTACATTGGGTGTGGGTTTATGTGTTCCAATACACACATGTGCCTCTCATTTTCCTCTCCTTTTGTGATCCCTCTGTTCTGATTCTAATTCCTTTTCTATTTTTCTTATGCAAATAGCATAGAACTGATATATTTATTGACTTAGTTTTGAATATAAACACACTTGGCGTTCTCTTTTTAAGTATAAAGATGTACAAGCAAAACACATTATATTTCAATCTAAAATTGTAGGGGAAATGCTTTTCAATTATTTAAATGGTTCTCAATCTAGATCTAATAAACTTTCTAGGGCTCCAAAACTGTTTTGCTTTTTCTAAATAAATAAAAATACACACAAATGAAAAAATACCACAGAAAGTGATTTAAGTGGTAAGTAGAGTAAGAAATTCATGGAATAGATTCTTTCTGCATATATTTGGAAGTTAAAAGAAAAATAATCCTGATATGCAAGTAGAAACTTAGTTCTTAAACATAGGTTTTAAAAAAGCTTAATAAAGTAAAATTTTAGCTTGTTAAGTTTTAGTCTATGTGGAACAGAAACACCCTTAAGATTCTCATCTTGATAGAATCATTTTTTGTTACATTTTCAAGGTCAACAGATTTCCAACATTGAAATTCAATTTCAAAATACTTTATAGCAAAACTCACAGATGTGAGGTGTTATAATAGTCATTTGCTTAGGGCAGCTACATAGGAAAATCATGCAAATGTGTAATTTTTGGTCTTTCATGGGAAAAAATACTGAGGCAATTCTTTGAAATATTTTCCACTGCAGAAAATTTATGGGGATAGAATGTTTGAGATTTATTTAGTATCATAGATTTGTCATAGCAAAAAGAATAAATACAATCTTAAACCCAGAATGAAACTTGAGTTAAATGACCTTGGATAATGATACAATTTTATTTCATTATGATACAAATTTACTTTATATAAATATGTATTAAATTTACAAAATAGTATGTAAGATAATTTAATACCCAGAATTTGTACTTCTCAAAAACATCTTTGAAAATAAAAGAACATATAGAAGTTATTACACAAAAAATTACCATGGCACTCTCTTTTAAGTTTTTAAAATACCCATATTAGATTTCTTAAATAATTTCATTTAACAGATATCTACAAAATCTTATACTAATGTAATTACACTTTTTTGGTTTTTGTTTTTTTTTCATAGAAACTTGTGTTTGAAAGGATATTACCTAGGGATATTTTAGGTGAAAAATTAGAAAACAATATTTCTACAAATGCTTTGAGAGAACTTACAATGCCTGTAACTACTTCATGTACTTCCAAATGCCTAGAACAGATCAATATACTACAAGAGATCTTTGACATACACTCATTAATGACTAAAATACATAGAATAAAATATAACTATTATAAAAAGTCAGTAATCACAAATATGTTTGAAGAGCCTTTCTTGTAAAACATAGTCTATAATTGGATTTTTGCTGTTTTCAAAGACACACTCAAACACATTCACACAGAGTAATTACTCTAGAAGAAACAAAAGTTATAAAATCATTGAAATACATACTTTGAAAATTTAAAAAGAAGGCACTTTCCCTGGCAAATAGATTTGCATAGTGGCTAATATTATGACTTCAAGTAAAAATAAACGTGCTTATATTTGCGTGTGTTAGTCGCTCAGTCCGGTTGGACTCTTTGCGACCCCATGGACTATAGCCCGCCTGGCTCCTCTGTCTGTGGAATTCTCCAAGTAAGAATACTGGAGTGGGGAGCCATGTCCTTCAGGAGATCTTTCTGACCCAGGGATCGAACCCCGGTCTCCCGCGTTGTAAGCAGATTCTTTATGCTCTGAGCCACCAAGGAGGCCCCAAAATAAACATAGCTGACCATTTAAAACCCTGATATTTCATTTTGAGATATATTTTTATATTGATATTATTCTAATATGTGCTATCCTCAAATTGTTTAAAGTAACCAATCAAACTCCATATAAAATTTATTATAAATAGAATTCTTACAAAAATACTATTATAAAGATGGATTTCATGAACCTATTAAATGAAGTCATTTATTCTTTCATACATTTAGTCCTTAATAAGTGACATGATTCATTTTTATTTGATAATGTGAATGTTTTGGCTAACTTTTACATTGCTTTCCTTTCGAGAAATATTAAAAAATTATATTTATATGCACACTCATTGTACTGTACTTTGCTCTGTAGTGCTTCACAGATGCTGCACTTCTATGCTTCATGTCTCTGTGTCATATTTGGTAATCCTCAGACTA
This sequence comes from Cervus elaphus, assembly GCF_910594005.1. Taxonomy (NCBI): domain Eukaryota; kingdom Metazoa; phylum Chordata; class Mammalia; order Artiodactyla; family Cervidae; genus Cervus; species Cervus elaphus. The sequence continues at coordinate 15,231,728 of NC_057845.1, read as the reverse complement.
TTTCAAAACTTGTCGTTATTATTGTATTTGCTACAGTGACCTGTGGTCAGCCATCTTTGATGTTACTATTGCAATTGTTTTGGGTACCGCAAATCATAACCTTATAAGATGGCAAACAATTATTCAGATAACAAAGGATTTAGAATATTACATAGACTGAGTTGAAAAAGCTGAGGCAAAGTTTGAGAGAATAGACTCCAATTTTGAAAGAAGTTCCGCGGTGGTAAAAATGGTATCAAACAGCTTTGCACGCCACAGAGAAATCATTCCTGAGAGTGTTACCAAGTCCAAACTCAGACTGCTTGCCACACGACAGATGACTAAATCAACAGATGAATTGTTGGGGCAAGGAATAGAGACTATATTCAAAAGACCAGCAGATGGAGTAGATTGCAGACATGTGTCTCAAAGAACCGTTTTTCCTGGGTTAGAATTCACCCTTCTTTTATACATCTCTCAATCCATTATAAAATGTCTAATATGATTCAAATGGACCTATCTAAAAGAGATCTGAATTTTAGTGAATTTAAACAATTAAAAATTATTTTTAAAAGATTTATTTATTTGGCTGTGCTGAGTCTCTTGTGCCGTACACTGGCTTTTCTAGTTGTGGAGAGTAGGGGCGGCCCTTCATTGCGATGTGTGGGCCTCTCACTGCGGTGACTTCTCTTGTGGAGCGCGCTCTAGGCGCATGGCTTCAGTAGCGCTGCCCATGAGCGCAGGAGTTGTGGCACGTGTATTTAGTTGCTCCACAACGTGTGGGATCTTTCCAGACCAGAGATCAAACCAGTGTCCCTTGCACTGCAAGGCAGAATCTTGTCTCATGCATCCAACCTGGGTTGGCGGTCTGTTTCACACTTGGTAATACACATGTCTCAATGCTATTCTCTCAGAACATCCCACCCTCACCTTCTCCCACAGAGTAAAAGAGACACAGATGTATAGAACAAAATCATTTTTTTAAAGGCAGGGTGAACTGGTACCACAGACATGTAAGACCGATAGAGAATCAGGATTTTAATTTGTAGTTTCAGAATTTAGATTTAAGTCATCATCCAAACAATTTTTCATATTTTGTAGGGTTAGGAGTATTTTTTTTTATTATTGATAGCAAAAAAAAAAAGAAAAAGAAAAAAGAAATTCAAAGTAGAGATGTTTAATCATGATTACTTAAGAAGACTCTGACACATGATTTGGATTAAATATAGGATATACGTTACAGTCACAAACTGTTCTTTCTGGCTACTGATGATTTCATACCATTATAATGCCAGATTCCTAAAATAAAGAATAAGTATATAAATTCTTTTGAAAAAAGCATAAGGTAGTCCAAAGTAAGAGATAATGTACACAAATATACCTCTACATCAGTAATTAAAGAACTGTGTGGACTTCCTAGTCACACAATGGCAATTCTCTGTGTGTGTGCAATGCTTAGACACTCAGAAGTTTCATTTATGAAGTGTTATATTTTTGTGTGTTTGCATTTGTTTATAAAAACTGATATCTGCATAAAAGTTTTTTTTTCTTAGCAAGACCTCACTATAAATTTTTATTTCGAGTATCTGCCTAATATTTATCATCTTGAAATTGGTTCATTGTTGCTTTTTAATCTAGGATTACTTTCACTAATTTGGCACAGGACCTTAAAGAATTCCAGTAGTAAAGGAATCACACCTCTTCAGGTGGAAAAGACTTTGTCAAGGACACACACAGCCTGAAAGAGCAATTTAAATCTGGGTTTGAACCATTAGATACTGCCTGTTCACATCTGCATCAGTAACAAGCAACCAAGACAAGTGAGAAAAGTTACTTAGTGTCTCTAACTCACAGCTGTGACTTCCAGAGCCTGAATTTCTGAATTAGAATCATTCCTGGCATTACCACTTGCAAAATCATTTGCTTGCATGACTTTAGGTTGGTCACTTAATCTCATGAAACCACACAGGTGCCTTATTTCCAACATGGGGATAAAACACACCTATGTTATTGAGTTATGTAGGTTAAGTTCTTTAATTCATGTGATTTTTTCAATGTAGTGCAAGTAAAACAATTCTAGCACTGAAAATTCTATTATTAACTGTGTCACTCAGTCATGTCTGACTCTTTGCAACCCCATGGACTATAGGCTGTCAGGCTCCTCTGTCCATGGAATTTTCCAGGCAAGAGTACTGGAGTGGGTAGCCATTCTGTTCTCCAAGGGATTTTCCCAATCCAAGAACCCAAGCTGGGTCTCCTGTATTGCAGGCAGATGCTTTACCATTTGAGCCACTATTATCTCTTAAAAAGAATTCATTCTAAATGTACCTAATTATAAGGATTTTCTTTACTGCTTAAGTTATTAAGGAATGCAACAATAATAATGACAGTTATAATAAATTAGGGCTCTGGAGCTACACTACCTGGCGTCTGCCACTTACTTTGCTATGTGGCCTCATTAGCTATTCAACCTCTCTAAGTCTCTGTTTATTTTTGTTGTTGTTGTTGTTTTTGTTTGTTTTTTATGTAAGTTGGTGATGGACAGGGAGGCCTGGTGTATTGCGATTCATGGGTCGCAAAGAGTCGTACACGACTGAGCGGCTGAACTGAACTGAACTGAACTGAAAATAGAGTAAATAACAGTGAGTGCTTAACTTATAGAATTGTGTGAGGTATAAAGAATCAATAAGTTTGAGGCACTCTGTAAGGAATTCAGAGTGTATATATTGTCATCATGGCTCTATGCTTTTACTGAAAAAAATATGTTTAAATTTTAAATAATTCACTGCCATTGTTAAAAAGTAGTGTGCATATGTCTATATATGTATGTAGATACGTATGCTTTTCATGAATTTTAAATTATTTTTTCTCCTGAAAGACAAAGTCACCTGTAAATATTTGCTGTATTCTTTCAATAAGGAGAAAACAACATAGCTCTGTGTATGACTTTGATCTAACCTTGCAACTATACCATACAGTAGAGTGGTGAGATTAAACTAAGTCAATTAACTTAAAAATGATGACAACTTTTGGCAAAAATATTTCTAAAAAACAAAGTTCTATAAAAATGTTATACAAAAGACAAATATTTATTAAAAATTAACAGCTTCCAGCAAAAGCTATGATAATATATAAAAGTATGTAAATTCCTAGCACAAAAATTAAAATGAAGAGTATGTTTAAAAATAAAAGCTATTAAAATTCCCTTCTCCAGAGAGATACCACAAAATAACAGGCAGAAGAAAGTAAGAAGTGAAATAGCTGCAACAACAAATAATAGGCAGCCAGCAATTTACATGAGAAAGCTAGATGGAAAAGAGCCACAGTGGAGAAAATAAAAGAAATATTATAAAGGTGTGTATTTTAAAAAGAGAACATATTTAAATCCCATCTTGAGAAATAATTCAAATCATACTTAATGCAGTAACAAATTTGGAAAGGTAATTATAGTACATCCATTGCCAGTTTATTAATATTTTCTTTATGCTGACCATTTAAGTGGGCAGAAGTGTTTTGAATAGTTTTTCACTTTCTTCATCTTGACTGAGCTCCACTATATTTAGCTGAATGCTGATGATCACCTCTCAAGAAATTTGAAGCCCATTGCATTATTTTTCCTTCTTGTCTTTCATTTGTGAGCTACCCTGAGTTATTTTACAAGGATAGTGTGAACATAAGATAACACACATTTTCATCTCATTTGATGGTCTAAAAGAATTGTCTAGCATGGTAGTAATTTGCATTTTGGTTCCATTATAATGTGAATAATTCTGGTCATTATATATTGAAAAGAATTAGACATTAAGAAATGGACATGTGAAGCATACAAAAAGATGTTTTCTGCAATCTTTTGGAGGACAGACTTAGGCTCTGAGTTATTTTTTTCTCCTAATAATCCTTTTTCTTTTTTTCCTCTCCTAAGTCTAGGTTGCTAAGATTGATAGAGAAAAACACACTTGGTTACTGATGGTTGTGCCAAATGGTTCTGATAACATGACATATATAATTGGAATATTACAGATCTAGTTAATTATTTTACTTATGTAATTCTTGATTTTTTTTAAAAAAGGCTTTATTGCAACTTGAATTTTCAGTATACATTTATACTTTATTTTCCCATTTATCAGACTAATAACTGAGATTGTTACTTTTCAAGTAACTAAAGATTTTCCTTCCCTTCTTTGGACCATATCGATAATTTTACTTCATTAGATTGTATACTTACTGCAAATTTAATTTATAAAGGAACTAAAATAATAAAAATAGTTTATGATTCCATATCTTATAGATGACCATCTATAATATTTTTATTTATTGGCATTGAATAAGACAGCTGCAAAATCCTTTGTTGCTGTTTTTGTTCACTGAAAAATTAGAAATCTTTTCCTTTCAATAAAAGGATTTCTGTATTATCTTTTCGACAATAGATACCATACAATGAATGTTAAGGGTAAGTTAGAAACTCTTCTCAGCTGTGAGTTGTGCTATTGCAGTTAATCTACATAGTCAACTTATCAGGTAGTTGGGCATGATTACCTGGAAAAGGGAATGGATGCCCACTCCAGCATTCCTGCCTGGAGTATTCCATGGCCAGAGGAGCCTGGCTGGCTACAGTCTATGGGATTACAAAGAGTCAAACAGACTGAGCGACTGACACTTTCAGCTTCCACTGTCAGAATTTATTTACTCTTACTGATGAAGACATAGAGTCACAGATACATTGAGAGTTTAATCTTGTACTCACAAAAATGTGAAAGTGAGAATTTGAAACTAGGCAGATGGAAGCCTAAGCCTAGAGATTTAAAACTAGCCATATCTGCTTAAAATCTCTCAATATTTCATTATACAACTAAACTATATTTTACTTGACTTTTGTCGGTGGACATTTTTTTTACTTTAACAAAATTACTGTGAGCAATTCTAGATATTTTTCCAGAGTATTAACATATTATTTAAGCTGTCAACTTCTGTAAAGTAATTATAATATTTTATATTTTAATTTAATTTGTATTCCTTGACTTGAAAGTGAAACTGTTAATGCAATTTTACTGGTAAATTTAATTGCTGTTATTCTGTTCTTCTGTGAATACATTTTATAAATTTTCATATTTCTCTGCATAGGTTTGATTCTGTCTTTCCTGGCTGAGTTGTTCCTCAATTTATAAAGGACGGGAACATAGTCTCCCTGTGTCCTTTCTTTCTTTCTAGAGACAAGTTTGAATTAACTTGTTTAAAGCAAATGAAATATATATGTGTATGTATGTATATATATATATATATGTGTGTGTGTATATATATATATGGAAATTAAGAAAAAATGGAGAAAGAAGAAGAAAGAAGGAAAAGGAAGGACAGAGAGAAGGAAGGAAAGAAATGGTCACTATGTGAGATGATGGTTGTGTTAATTAGCTTGATGTGATCATTTCAGAAAGCATGTTTATATCAAAGCATCAAGTTGTACAGGTTAACTGTAATGTTCATTTGCCAATCACACCTCAAAGAGCTAAAAAGTGAAAAGAGTAATCAAGGAGAGTTTATATGTCCAGTTATAGCCAGGCTTTCTCTATGGTGTTTTATATATACATATTTTAAGGTAATAATTAAGAATATGAAGAAAAATATTAAAATATAAGTAATATGAATAAATGAGTATGGCTTACATGTATTGAGGAATAGTAACTCAACTGTAAAATTACATAATGCCTTTGAATTATTTTATAATGCAAAGCAATCAAATTTAAATATCAATATATACTTTGGGGGAGGAAACAGTTAACCAAATAATTCCAAAGTTCATTTAACAAAGTAAGTGAATGTTAAGCAAATACACATAACCATGAAAATTCAAGGAAAAGGAGATTAACAAGAAGGTATACTACCAGAAAAATAAAGTATAATATACAACTATAGTAACTAAAGCTTTGTAGTACCAAGGAATAGATGAATCAATAAAAATAACTGAAATATCTAAAATAATTATAAATATATGAGATAATTTATTATAAGATAGAGATTAAATTGATATTAGCAGAGGTAAGTTTCACTCTCCAATAAATGATGTTGGGAAAAGTTATCAATAATGTGGAAATGACAATAATAATAATAATGGTAATAATGTTTCATCACTATATTTATCATAATGTGAGATTATGCACACATCATACTACTCCAATTTATGTATAATTATTTCATCAATTTGCATTTTGTAGAAATGTATTCTTCAAAATCTAGAAAGATATGTTTGTCTACATAATAATTAAATAGTTATTTGGTTAAAAAAAACTACCAAAAATAAATGCTAAATGGCATACTTCAAATATGTACCACATCTGACAGATAAAGGCTAATTAAATCTCAAAAATAAACAGCATTTATAAATCAACATAGTAAAAAGAAATAACCATTTCTATAAAAAAGAAGGCAAATACATGAATCAGCATTTCATATAAAATAAGTACATTCAATTAATATATGAAAACTATTTCTTAATTAAGAAGTGCAAATTAAAGCATGAAGAGACATCAGTATTCATTTACCATATTATCATGTTATTCAATATACAGACATTTGGATGCTGATCACGTGTGTGAAAGCCCAGTGAAGTGGGAGTGTGTCCATGCTGGGGAGAGAGGCCAGGCATAAGAAGGAGGTGTGACTGACCCACTTAAGGTTTTGAAGCCCAGCCAAAAGAAGAGTGGATGGGTCATTTCTTCAAATCTTGCATCTTGGGAAGAAGCAGTCTCCATGTTTAAAACCATTCCTCAAATTCAGGAGTCACATATCAATATCTTACATGAAAAGATGCTGGCATCACTAATAATCAAGAAATTCAACTTAAAACTACAATGAGATATCACCTCATATCAGTCAGAATAGCTATCATCCAAAGACCACTATTAATAAATGCTGGAGAGGATTCATAGAAAAAGGAACACTTGTACACTGTTGGTAGGAATATACATTGGTGCAGCCACTGTGGAAAAGAACATGCAGGTTTTTCCAAAAATGACCCAGCAATCCCACTCCTGAGTATATGCCTGATAAAAACAAAATCTGAAAATACACATGTACTCACTGTTCATAACAGCATTGTTTACAGTCACCAAGCTACGGAGGCAACGTAAGTGCTCATCAACAGATAAATGGATAAAGAAGATGTGGTATACATGCACAATGGAAAATTACACAGCAAAAAAAATGAAATTCTGCCATTTACAACAAACATGGATTGACTTGGAAGCTACTATGCTAAGTGAAATAAGGAAGACAAAGAAAGACAAATATCATATGATATCAGATATACGTGGAATAAAAATAAAATAAAAAATAAAATAAATTAGTGAACATAACAAAAAAGAAACAGACTCACACATACAGAGAACAAATTAGTGGTTCCCAGTGGGGAGAGAGGGAAGGGGAAGGGCAATATAAGGATAGGGGATAACAGATACAAAGTACTGTGTATAAAATAAATAATCTACAAAGAATATATAGTTTGACACAGGGAATGTAGCAATATGTAATAACTATAAGTGGAATAACCTTTAAAAATTGTGAATCACTATGTTGTTCACCTAAAGCTTATATAGCATTGTACACTAACTGTACAACAATAAAAAAATTAAGGAGAGTAGGTAAAAGTCTAGAGCATATTTTAATAAAGTTAGGCAATACTTTATTCATCTTTCCTTTGTAATTTCAGGGCTTTTTTTTATTTGAGGATAATTGTTGTACAATGTTTTATTTTCTGCTATTTAACAAAATGAGTCAGTTATCCATATGCATATATTGCCTCCCTTTCAGACCTTCCCCAACCAGCCCACTCCTCTAGCTCATTACAGAGCGCTGAGCTGAGCTTCCAATGTTATACAGAAGCTTCCCAGTAGCTGCCTATTTTACACATGGTCGTGTATTTATGTCAGTTCTAATCACCCAATTCATCTCACTCTCCATTTTGCCCCCAATCCGTGTCCATATGTCCATTCTCTAAGTCTGCATATCTAGTCCTGTCCCTGCAAATAGATTCTTGATAAAATGAAGGATGGTTAGAATCTAGCCAGCTTTTTAGAAATCAGCAAGTATAAGGAATAAGATTTAATGCTATAACAAAAAGGGTCAGGTGGGAATAGTGAGATAAAAGGAGAATAGTTCTTTGGTGCCCAGGAATGGACAAAGAAAGACTTCACAGCTAGGTGGGCAGGCTTTCTACTGTACTCTTCAGGAGTTACTCCCTTCTTTTGCTTAAATTGATAATGAGGAACATGAGATCATCATCTATTTTGGATTATCTTGACTGATGCCCTTCATTGGCAGACTAGAAAGAATTATTTTTTTTTCTTTTTTCTCACTTTTTAGAAACATTTTGTGGCTTGTTGAGACAAAATTAAACTGCAAAATGTTGCCATTGTCCACTTATAAGGTATATGTAACTGTTTATGTAATACATGTTTTCCCAATTTATAAATGAAAGCGAAATTTTCTTTAAAAAAAAAAAAAATAAATCTCCCAAGAACAGTAGTCCCTTAGATGGTGAAGCTCATTATAAGACAAGCCAGGAAACAGGACATTAGTCTCAACTTCTTATACAATTTTTATAAGCGGCTTTCTTAAAACTAGCTTCTCTTTGGCTGAGATAAGATAGGAGAAAAGAATTTACCTCCTTAACCCTATGGACCCATGGACTGTAGCCCACCAGGGTCCTCTGTCCATGGGATTCTCTGGGCAAGAATGCTGGCGTGGGTTGCCATTGCCTCCTCCAGGGGATCTTCCTGACCCAGGGATTGAACCTGGTTCTCCTGCATTATAGGCAGATTCCTTACCATCTGAGCCACAAGGGACTCAGAAAACTACTACTATGACAGTGTTAGTTACTCAGCCATGTACAGATCTTTGCAACTGCATGGACTGTAACTTGCCAGGCTCTTCTGTCCATGGAATTCTCTAGGCAAGAATACTGGAGTGGGTAGCCATTCCCTTCTCCAGGGGATCTTCCCAACCCAGGGATCGAAAACCCACATATCCTGCATTGCAGGCAGATTCTTTATTGCCTGAGCCACAGCTCTATTACTTAAAAAAAAAAAAATGTATATATATATATATATATATTTATTTATTTATTTATTTGACTGTACTGGATCTTAGCTGCAGCACATAAGATCTAGTTCCCTGAACAGGGATCAAAAATGGACACTCTGCATTGGGAGTACAGAGTCTTAATCACTGGACCAGCAGGTCAGTCCCCTATTTGACTATTTTTCGGGCCTGGTGCACTGGGAAGACCCAGAGGGATCGGGTAGAGAGGGAGGTGGGTGGGGGGATCGGGATGGGGAATACATGTAAATCTATGGCTGATTCATGTCAATGTATGACAAAACCCACTACAATATTGTAAAGTAATTAGCCTCCAACTAATAAAAATAAATGAAAAAAAAATAATAAAATAAAATCATTTGTTACTTTGGCAAAATAAATAAATAAATAAATAATGTAGTAATTGATAACTTCTTTCTTCAGCTTTGCCTCCTAGTCACTAATTGTTTCAAGTTCCTCAAATTCAGAGTAACACTAAAAACCATAATCCACACCACTTTATGTACCGATCTATTTGGAGTCTCTTAGGCAAATGACATGAAACGACGAAGTTACTCATTTAGAATAGCTAAATGACTCTTAATTTATATCTATAGTTAGACTCGATTTCAATCTGTAGTTCATTATATATGTTTTTCTACTTCAATTTATAGAAATTGCATTACTTCATTTATAATTTCAGAAATGGGACAGAGAGGTGAGTAAAGGGGAAAAGGCCTGATTGCATTCCAAGTGCTTGGTTTTTCTTGAGCAGTCTCTGCCTTTGCCACTAATCTGCCTCCTTCTGAGATTATTTATATCTAAAGTTACTGGAGTATTAGAAGTATTAGCAGTGACAAGATTCTCCACAGAATCTTTAGGAGAGAATAAAACAGCATTTGAGGGAAATGCAGCTACAACACAGTAAAATGTCTGGACCTTGTCAAGTTCGCTCATCTCAGATAGTTCACCAGCTTGCCACTGACCTCTCTGTGTTCCTTAATCCCTGCCTTGTTGCTTCTGTATTTAATATTGACCTGCCACTAGATTGCTGTCAAAAGTTTTCTAACCAGACATTAGCTTGATGACTCCCTGCCACTTTACACTCTATGTGAGGGGACCCTGCCAGCAGACTGAATAAACCAAATCTCACGGGAGTACTTTAAACTCATGACTAAAACTGCCTTGCCTATCAAAAAATCTGTTCCCACTGGGAAGAAGTATTTGCTTCATCAGTTACATCTCCCAATGACTGGTTGCAAGGATTTAAGAATGAAATACAGTTCTTTGACAGTGGCACAACAATTTTCTCCTCCAGTTTCCATTTCGACTCTGGCCAAAGTTCCTGTGATACGCTGTGCTGGGCGGTGCTTAGTCGTGTCCGACTCTGTGACTGCATGGACTGTAGCCGGCCAGGCTACTCTGTCCGTGGAATTCTCCAGGCAAGAATACTGGAGTGGGTTGCCTTGCCTTCCTCCAGGCGATCTCCCCCATCCAGGAATAGAACCAGGGTCTCCTTCATTGCAGGTGGATTCTTTACCAGCTGAGCTACCAGGGAAGTCCACTTGTGACATACACTAAGTCATATAGCTGTGTGTTGCAGACATCAATAGAAAAAAGGAAGGAATTGAAGATGATCTAAACACTAAGAGTGTATCAAAATTGGATGTATTTGTTGTTTTGCTAGTGAGACACTGCAAGAGGAACATAGGATCTATGTGAGTTTATAAGAAGTAAGCAAAAATCAGCACATATTTCAAATATCTGTAAGGAAAACTGAAAAGATTACTACAAAATCACTTTTCCTTGCTAACAAAGCTCTATATCTGTCAAACGTTTGGAATGCATACAATAACTCATTAAGAATGGACAGGATTAGAGACATGGAGGAATATTAAACCATCTATAAAACTTCTTTTTGATTAAATAGAGGGAATAGGGTATATGTTGCTATTGTATAAGGGAGTCATTCTTCAGTGCATACACACAGAACACAAAAATAATGCATATTTCGGTTTTTGGAATTGTTTCCATCTGAAATTATGTACAACCAATTCTCATTTTGTGTGGTCTTGATGTTCCCAAATTCTACTTCTCAATGTTAATTAAAATCACTCCCCACCAAATATGGTCCAAATTTATTAATTAAAATCTTTCCTCCCTCAAAAAATATGGTCCAAAATTGTTACCTAGGTGTCTTAACTGTACTCAGTTGCATAAAGCACATATTTCACAGCTAATTCTCCAGGGCAGGCATCACTTCATAAGTTATCTGTTCATCATGATTACTGACAGTTGTACAATTCAGAGCTGGATGGTAATTGATCATTGTTCATCTTTTGCTCAGTCCAAAGGAGACATCAAACATGGAGCTGTGTTGCCTGTTGGTGTCCAAGTGATAAACCCAAGTGACATTTTACAAAAATGGATAACTAAAAGGAGGAAGTGGCCAACCAAGATAAAAGTTCAGCAAAGAAAAGCCAACACTGGAAGTGCAATTCAAATATAAGGTAAATGGAGTTATAGAAGAAATACAACCATGGGAATGTTGATCCTACAACTGTTCTAGAGACTGAAGTCAGGAAATTTTAGAGAAGGTGAATTTATTCAATAAAGATGATGGTGACAAAAATGATAAAGATATATCAGAGAAACTGATGCCAGCCAAAATTCCACATTAAAGAAACACTCAAAGATGTGACAACAAAAACTCAAAGGGTAAAATATTAGAAGCTGATATAACTTTAAAACAGAATATGGCAATTTACAAAGACATAGAAAAAAATGCTTACTCTACCTTGTAAATTATATAATGAGATGAAGAGGGCAAGGCTATTATTCTTTTATATCTGGTGCTAAATATTTATATATTTAACAAAGTGATAAAATCTTTTAATTCTCTATGTTTTTAATAGAGTTTAATCTCTCCAAGAAAACAGATGAATAGTTGGAACTTTTACACCAAGAACCATAATTAGAAACAAAGTTTTGTGTCAATCCCTTGAGGCATGTACAGGATGGGAAACTGAAAATCAAGTAAAAGCAACAAAAATCAGGTACTAAGTTATATTGCATACAATTGTGTAACTGAACTGAATATGGCCATACAAAGTAGTCTTCAAAAAACAGTATCAATTTTAACTTTTATAAATTTTTTAACCTTTCTGGAGAAATTCCATTTAACCAGGAAAGTCAATCAATGGTTGTTTGTTAATAACTTTATTTCAAAATTTTATAAATACAGTCATTTTTATTTTAAAATACATAGACTTAAAATAAGAGGCAATTAAAAATGAACTATTTATTACATGGATCTGTTTCAATTTTCCCTCATTTTAATAAAGAACTTACAGAGTTTAAAAGGAGAAGATATCTGGTGAGTTTGATGAAATGCCTTAACAGATGAATGTTATCAAATGTTTAGATGACCACTTAGTTATCCTTTTCATATATACTTTTTTTTTTCTATTTTATTTAATTTTTTTTTTTTTATTAGTTGGAGGCTAATTACTTCACAACATTTCAGTGGGTTTTGTCATACATTGATATGAATCAGCCATAGGGTTACACGTATTCCCCATCCCGAAACCCCCTCCCACCTCCCTCTCCACCCGATTCCTCTGGGTCTTCCCAGTGCACCAGGCCTGAGAACTTGTCTCATGCATCCCACCTGGGCTGGTGATCTGTTTCACTATAGATAATATACATGCTGTTCTTTCAAAACATCCCACCCTCACCTTCTCCCACAGAGTTCAAAAGTGTGTTCTGTACTTGTGTGTCTCTTTTTCTGTTTTGCATATAGGGTTATCGTTACCATCTTTCTAAATTCCATATATATGTGTTAGTATGCTGTAATGTTCTTTATCTTTCTGGCTTACTTCACTCTGTATAAGGGGCTCCAGTTTCATCCATCTCATTAGAACTGATTCAAATGAATTCTTTTTAACGGCTGAGTAATATTCCATGGTGTATATGTACCACAGCTTCCTTAACCATTCATCTGCTGATGGGCATCTAGGTTGCTTCCACGTCCTGGCTATTATAAACACTGCTGCGATGAACATTGGGGTGCATGTGTCTCTTTCAGATCTGGTTTCCTCAGTGTGTATGCCCAGAAGTGGGATTGCTGGGTCATATGGCAGTTCTATTTCCAGTTTTTTAAGAAATCTCCACACTGATCTCCATAGCGGCTGTACTAGTTTGCATTCCCACCAACAGTGTAAGAGGGTTCCCTTTTCTCCACACCCTCTCCAGCATTTATTGCTTGTCGACTTTTGGATAGCAGCCATCCTGACTGGCGTGTAATGGTACCTCATTGTGGTTTTGATTTGCATTTCTCTAATAATGAGTGATGTTGAGCATCTGTTCATGTGTTTGTTAGCCATATGTATGTCTTCTTTGGAGAAATGTCTGTTTAGTTCTTTGGCCCATTTTTTGATTGGGTCATTTATTTTTCTGGAATTGAGCTGCAGGAGTTGCTTGTATATTTTTGAGATTAATCCTTTGTCTGTTTCTTCATTTGCTATTATTTTCTCCCAATCTAAGGGCTGTCTTTTCACCTTACTTATAGTTTCCTTTGTAGTGCAAAAGCTTTTAAGTTTCATTAGGTCCCATTTGTTTAGTTTTGCTTTTATTTCCAATATTCTGGGAGGTGGGTCTTAGAGGATCTTGCTGTGATTTATGTGGGAGAGTGTTTTGCCTATGTTCTCCTCTAGGAGTTTTATAGTTTCTGGTCTTACATTTAGATCTTTAATCCATTTTGAGTTTATTTTTGTGTATGGTGTTAGAAAGTGTTCTAGTTTCATTCTTTTACAAGTGGTTGACCAGTTTTCCCAGCACCACTTGTTAAAGAGGTTGTCTTTTTTCCATTGTATATCCTTGCCTCCTTTGTCAAAGATAAGGTGTCCATAGGTTCGTGGATTTATCTCTGGGCTTTCTATTCTGTTCCATTGATCTATATTTCTATCTTTGTGCCAGTACCATACTGTCTTGATGACTGTGGCTTTGTAGTAGAGTCTGAAGTCAGGCAGGTTGATTCCTCCAGTTCCATTCTTCTTTCTCAAGATTACTTTGGCTATTCGAGGTTTTTTGTATTTTCATACAAATTGTGAAATTCTTTGGTCTAGTTCTGTGAAAAATACCAATGGTAGCTTGATAGGGATTGCATTGAATCTATAGATTGCTTTGGGTAGAATAGCCATTTTGACAATATTGATTCTTCCAATCCATGAACACAGTATATTTCTCCATCAGTTTGTGTCCTCTTTGATTTCTTTCATCAGTGTTTTATAGTTTCTGATGTATAGGTCTTTTGTTTCTTTAGGTAGATATACTCCTAAGTATTTTATTCTTTTTGTTACAATGGTGAATGGTATTGTTTCCTTAATTTCTCTTTCTGTTTTTTCATTGTTAGTATATAGGAATGCAAGGGATTTCTGTGTGTTAATTTTATATCCTGCAACTTTACTATATTCATTGATTAGCTCTAGTAATTTTCTGGAAGAGTCTTTAGGGTTTTCTATGTAGAGAATCATGTCATCTGCAACCAGCGAGAGTTTCACTTCTTCTTTTCCTATCTGGATTCCTTTTACTTCTTTTTCTGCTCTGATTGCTGTGGCCAAAACTTCCAACACTATGTTGAACAGTAGTGGTGAGAGTGGGCACCCTTGTCTTGTTCCTGATTTCAGGGGAAATGCTTTCAATTTTTCACCATTGAGGGTGATGCTTGCTGTGGGTTTGTCATATATAGCTTTTATTATGTTGAGGTATGTTCCTTCTATTCCTGCTTTCTGGAGAGTTTTAATCATAAATGAGTGTTGAATTTTGTCAAAGGCTTTCTCTGCATCTATTGAGATAATCATATGGTTTTTATCTTTCAATTTGTTAATGTGGTGTATTACATTGATTGATTTGTGGATATTAAAGAATCCTTGCATTCCTGGGATAAAGCCCACTTGGTCATGGTGTATGATTTTTTTAATATGTTGTTGGATTCTGTTTGCTAGAATTTTGTTAAGGATTTTTGCATCTATGTTCATCAGTGATATTGGCCTGTAGTTTTCTTTTTTTGTGGCATCTTTGGTTTTGGAATTAGAGTGATGGTGGCCTCATAGAATGAGTTTGGAAGTTTACCTTCATCTGCAATTTTCTGGAAGAGTTTGAGTAAGATAGGTGTTAGCTCTACTCTAAATTTTTGGTAGAATTCAGCTGTGAAGCCATCTGGTCCTGGGCTTTTGTTTGCTGGAAGATTTTTGATTACAGTTTTGATTTCCTTGCTTGTGATGGGTCTGTTAAGATCTTCTATTTCTTCCTGGTTCAGTTTTGGAAAGTTATACTTTTCTAAGAATTTGTCCATTTCATCCAAGTTGTCCATTTTATTGGCATAGAGCTGCTGGTAGTAGTCTCTTATTATCCTTTGCATTTCAGTGTTGTCTGTTGTGATCTCTCCATTTTCATTTCTAATTTTGTTAATTTGGTTCTTCTCTCTTTGTTTCTTAATGAGTCTTGCTAATGGTTTGTCAATTCTGTTTATTTTTTCAAAAAACCAGCTTTTAGCTTTGTTGATTTTTGCTATGGTCTCTTTAGTTTCTTTTGCATTTATTTCTGCCCTAATTTTTAAGATTTCTTTCCTTCTGCTAACCTTGGGGTTCTTCATTTCTTCCTTCTCTAGTTGCTTTAGGTGTAGAGTTAGGTTATTTATTTGGCTTTTTTCTTGTTACTTGAGGTAAGACTGTAATGCTATGAACCTTCCCCTTAGCACTGCTTTTACAGTGTCCCATAGGTTTTGGGTTGTTGTGTTTTCATTTTCATTCATTTCTATACATATTTTGATTTCTTTTTTGATTTCTTCTATGATTTGTTGGTTATTCAGAAGCGTGTTATTTAGCCTCCATATATTTGAATTTTTAACAATTTTTTTCTTGTAATTGAGATCTAATCTTACTGCACTGTGGTCAGAAAAGATGACTGGAATGATTTCAATTTTTTTTTAATTTTCCAAGACCAGATTTATGGCCCAGGATGTGATCTATTCTGGAGAAGGTTCCATGTGAACTTGAGAAAAAGGTGAAGTTGATTGTTTTGGGGTGAAATGTCCTATAGATATGAGTTAGGTCTAGCTGGTCCATTGTGTCATTTAAGGTTTGTGTTTCCTTGTTAATTTTCTGTTTAGTTGATCTATCCATAGTTGTGAGTGGGGTATTAAAGTCTCCCACTATTATTGTGTTACTATTAATTTCCTCTTTCATACTCGTTAGCGTTTGCCGTACATATTGAGGTGCTCCTATGTTGGGTGCATATATATTTATAATTGTTATATCTTCTTCTTGGATTGATCCTTTGATCGTTATGTAGTGTCCTTCTTTGTCTCTTTTCACATCCTTTATTTGAAAGTCTATTTTATCTGATATGAGTATTGCGACTCCTGCTTTCTTTTGGTCTCCGTTTGCATGAAATATTTTTGTCCAGCCCTTCACTTTTAGTCTGTATGTGTCTCTTGTTTTGAGGTGGGTCTCTTGTAGACAGCATATATAGGGGTCTTGTTTTTGTATCAAAGATTGTTTTTGAATCAAAGATTCAGCCAATCTTTGTCTTTTGGTTGGGGCATTCAACCCATTTACATTTAGGGTAATTATTGATAGGTGTGGTCCCGTTGCCATTTACTTTGTTGTTTTGGGTTCACGTTTATACAACCTTTCTGCATTTCCTGTCTAGAGAAGATCCTTTAGCATTTGTTGAAGAGCTGGTTTGGTGGTGCTGAATTCTCTCAGCTTTTGCTTGTCTGTAAAGCTTTTGAATTCTCCTTCATATCTGAATGAGATCCTTGCTGGATACAGTAATCTAGGTTGTAGGTTATTCTCTTTCATTACTTTCAGTACGTCCTGCCATTCCCTTCTGGCCTGGAGGGTTTCTATTGATAGATCAGCTGTTATCCTTATGGGGATCCCTTTGTGTGTTATTTGTTGTTTCTCTCTTGCTGCTTTTAGTATTTGTTCTTTGTGTTTGATCTTTGTTAGTTTGATTAATATGTGTCTTGGGGTGTTTCGCCTTGGGTTTATCCTGTTTGGGACTCTCTGGGTTTCTTGGACTTGGGTGGCTATTTTCTTCCCCATTTTAGGGAAGTTTTCAGCTATTACTCCTCGAGTATTTTCTCATGGCCTTTCTTTTTGTCTTCTTCTGGGACTCCTATGATTCGAATGTTGGGGCGTTTCACATTGTCCCAGAGGTCCCTGAGGTTGTCCTCATTTCTTTTGATCCTTTTTTCTTTTTTCCTCTCTGCTTCATTTATTTCCACCATTTTATCTTCTACCTCACTTATCCTATCTTCTGTCTCCGTTATTCTACTCTTGGTTCCCTCCAGAGTGTTTTTGATCTCATTCATTGCATTATTCATTTTTAATTGACTCTTTTTTATTTCTTCTAGGTCTTTATTAAACATTTCTTGCATTTTTTCAATCTTTGTCTCCAGGCTATTTATCTGTAACTCCATTTTGTTTTCAAGATTTTGGATCATTTTTATTATCATTATTCTAAATTCTTTTTCAGGTAGATTCCTTATCTCCTCCTATTTTGTTTGACTTGGTGGGCATTTTTCATGTTCCTTTACCTGTTGGGTATTTCTCTGCCTTTTCATCTTGTTTAGATTGTTGTGTCTGGAGTGGGCTTTCTGTATTCTGGAGGTCTGTGGTTCCTTTTTATTGTGGAGGTTTTACCCAGTGGGTGGGGTTAGACGATTGGCTTGTCAAGGTTTCCTGGTTAGGGAAGCTTGCATCAGTGTTCTGGTGTGTGGAACTTGACTTCTTCTCTTTGGAGAGCAATGGAGTGCCCAGTAATGAGTTTTGAGGTGAGTCTATGTGTTAGGTGTGACCTTGGGCAGCCTATATGTTGACGTTCAGGGCTATATTCCTGCGTTGCTGGAGAATTTGCATGGTATGTCTTGCTCTAAAACTTATTGGCTCTTGGGTTGTGGTTGGTTTCAGTGTAGGTATGGAGGCTTTTGGACGGCCTCTTATTACTTAAAGTTCCATGTAGTCAGGAGTTTTCTGGTGTTCTCAGGTTTTGGGCTTAAGTCTCCTGCCTCTGGATTTCAGTTTTATTCTTCCTGTAGTCTCAGGACTTCTCCAACTATACAGCACTGATAATAAAACTTCTGGGTTAATGGCGAAAAGATTCTCCCCTGTTAGGGACACCCAGAGAGGTTCACAGAGTTACATGAAGAAGAGGAGAGGGAGGAGGGAGATAGAGATGAGCAGGAGGAGAAAAAGGGGGACTCAAGAGGAGAGAGACAGATCTATGCAGTTGTCTGTTCCCAGAGTGTTCTCCGTAGCCCAGACACCCACAAAGATTCACAGAATTGGATTGGGAAGAGAAGGGGAAAAGAGGAAATAGAGGTGTTCTGAGGTAGAAAACAGAGAGTCAAGATTGGGAGAGAATAATCAACACTCTCCTGAATAAAAATGGGAACTGAATATTGGATTCTTAAATGTTCACAATTTATATCATATACTGAAAAACAAAAATTAAAAATCTAGAGTATAAATATATATATGAAGTTCGGTTTAAAAATAGGGCTTCTCTTTTTTTTTTTTTTTAAGGTTATAGTGTATTGAAAATGAAAATTAAGGAGTAGTAGAGGAGTACTAGAGGACTTTAAAAGAAATAAGAGAAAAAGAAAAATAGAAAATAGAAGAGAAAAAGGGGGGAAAAAAGAAGGAAAAAAAAAAAAAGAAAAAAAAAAATTTCCCTAATTAAAAAAATTGTAAAAATCTATGAAAATGACAGTTAAGGAGTAATGGGGGAGTAATAAGGAATTTTAAAGGAAAATAAAAGAGAAAAAATAAAAAAAGAAAAAATAAAAAAATTTTTTTTTTCTTACTAAAAAAAAAAAAAGAAGAAATATATCTAGGAATTTCTCTGGAGCTGTTGCGGTCACTGTGGGTTTGGCTCAGTTTCAGATAGCTCCTCATTCCAGCTTACACTTCTCGATATCTACAGGGCCCTTCCGGTGAAGTCGGTGTTTTCTATAGGGATTTTAATCTGTTGCACCAGTCCCTTCTGAAGCGGTTCCCTTTGTTTATTTGGCTTCTGTTTGCCGGTCTCTTCAGAGCCTCATTTCCGCCCTGACACAGGCGGGCGGAGGTGGACTCTTATCCAGGTAGCTAGTTCTGTCGCTGCGGGGCGGGGCTGGCGCTGCGGGGAGGCGCTGGCGCTGCGGGGATGGGCTGGCGCTGCGGGGCGGGGCTGACGCTGCGGGGACGGGCTGGCCCTGCGGGGACGGGCTGGCGCTGCCGGGAGGGGCTGACGCTGCTTTCTCCGTCTGCGCTGCTCAGGCTCCCGGCTGTTCTATATGGAGCGCGCCCCGCACTGCGCGCGGTTCCAGCCCTCGGTTGTTCCACAAAAGCACGGAACAAAAAGCTGCGCCTGCTCTTTGTGCCTTCCTCGTCAGAGCGGTCCAGGCAGCCAGGGGCTTGGTGGGCGCACTCTCCCCAGGTGTGGCACGCCCACTCCCTTCCGCGGGCCCAGTCTCAGTTTCCGCCGGCGCCAGTCCCCACCCGTGCCGGTCGGGTGCCTGCGCCCTCTGTCTTGCCGCGACCCTCCCGGTGGGTGTCGACCATCCAGAATCTCAGGAGGTCTTTGATTAGAAACTGGAGGCCTGTTTGCAGTGCGGCAGGGGATGCGGTCCTTGGGGCCGAGCCTGCCCCCTTCCCCTCCCCCCTGCCTCCTGCCTCCGGTGGGGCTGGGGCAGTCCGCAGTCTGTGAGCTCTTCTCTGGACTTTCTCTGTCCCTTTGTTCTGCGAACGGCCGGCAGCGTGTTCGGGCTGGTTAATTTTCTCTCTCTCTCTCTGGCTATCCCACAGTTCAAGTTGGCAACTCACAAAAGCTCCCTCCGATTGTCCTCAGGGCACTCAGGCCCAGACCCTACCCCAAGCAATGCCGCCCGCTCCTCTCTGTTCCGCCCCCACTTGCTGGTGGCGGATGCGGGTGTCTGGGGTACTTTTCTGCTGGGAGTTGCTTTTAGGCTCATTATCTGTGGGTTTTATTTATTGTTTCCCTCCCAGTCAGGTTGCCCTCTGAGATTCAAACACTTCCCCCCCAGGCCAGCCAGTGCGAGGGTTTCCCAGTGTCTGGAAACGTCCTCTATTAAGACTCCCTTCCCGGGACAGATCTCCGGCCTTAGCTCTTTTGTCTCACTTTTTATCTTTTATATTTTATCCTACCTCCTTTCGAAGACAATAGGCTGCTTTTCTGGGCGCCTGATGACCTCAGCTAGCGATCAGAAGTTGTTTTGTGAAGTTTGC
Source organism: Cervus elaphus (assembly GCF_910594005.1). NCBI lineage: Eukaryota > Metazoa > Chordata > Mammalia > Artiodactyla > Cervidae > Cervus > Cervus elaphus. The sequence goes on along the minus strand of NC_057845.1, from coordinate 15,211,383 downwards.
TCTGTGTTCAGTTATCCTTTTGATGAATTTGTAGGAGAGAAAGTGGTCTCCCCGTCCTACTCCTCTGCCATCTTGGCTCCTCTGCTCTCATATATACTTCTGACTCATTATGAGAACAGAACTGATCAAAAAAGTAACTAACGATAGTACTTTTAAAGCTCAGTTTTTGTATGGGTTATTTTATATAGTGCTTAGTCATTTAAGCAGGCAATAACTTGATTAAAGGCAAGAATGAATAAATAAATATTTTTAGTACATTGGCAAAATCACTGATTAACATACAGAAAAACTAATGAGTACTACTTGATAAAGTATGGCAGCAAACTACTCTATTGCATCATGTGACTGCTAACTAAGACGAAGAAAATAAATTCAGGTTTTTAAACTGTGAAATTTTCAATTCCTGGCAATCAGAAAAATATAATATCTACCTTCTCATTTTACCATTATAAGTGAAATACATTTATAAAGCAGCATAAAGCATCTATAAAATGGAAGAAGATAGATTCATTCATGCTTAGTACAGTGTATGAATAATTGGTTGAGAGTTAATTTTGAAGTGCAAGCTTATAAGATCAAATCAGGAAACAAAGTCCTTGTTGGGGAGAAATATATTTTTCTTAACTTATCAGCAAATTAATTGTCCATAAAATGTACTTTGTCTAATATCAGTCAGAGTTGAATGCATTGTATCTAAGAAGAAAAATATTAGCTCGAACTAAATGCTTTACTTAAAAAAATCAACATATTAGGTATGAAGGCCATTAGGTACCTAGACAGTTATATATGATTGGTACAAAAAGCTACAATTAGAAAAGGAATTGTCCAGCACAAGCTGCATTTCAGTTCCTATTCCCTTAAGATCCTTAATAGATGTGGAGAATAGAAGGAAGGCTTTTAGTTTTGTTGTATTTGGAGGAACACCAGCTCCTTTCATTAAAATGAAATGTCAATCCTAGAGCTATTTCCACCAGGGAAATGGCTTCATAGTCATTTATAATAGCAGCAGGGAACTCAAGTGTGGCCATTGAGACACATGTCACTGTTTCCATGAGAAAAATACAATAATAAGATGTGCATTTTATAAAACAACTACTCCCTACTGAATCTTTAAAGAAGATATAGATTTAATTTCCTTGGGGATGGACATTATCTTTCTAAAAAGAATATTCTAAGCTGAAACAACGCAGAAATTTATGGAAAGTCAAAAATTAAAATTCAAGACATGCCATTTCAACAGTTTAAACCAGAAAATACACAATAGGCGGCTTGTTAATATAAGATGCTTCAAGTTAGAGCTTGAGTGAACAAAGGAAATTTTACCTAACTTTTGAAATTTGATAGCATTTTTCCACAATGCTGAAGATCAAAAATCACATGTAACTGAGCAAAAATATTTGAATAAAAATCACCTTTGAATTCTCCTAATTCATGCTTTTTATGATCACTTCAGTTTTGCAAAGTTGTATATGTTTATTAATGTCATATGGATTTTCTCATAGGTTATACACAGAGGTGGTTGTCTCCTGGCTGCATGAGTCTACTTTATTTATTATTTCCAATTGTAGTTACATTTTTTCACCTGACAAATACACCCTATGCAACATAACAAAGTTAAATTTAAATAGAAGCTCCCAATGTTTAGGAAATATACAATTAAAAGTGTTTGAGGATGTTTTAAAGAACTATGGATTGAAACAGCAGAAAAATATGTTCTGATTTGAACTTCACTTTTTGATACCCATTGTCTATCTACCTATCAATCAAAAGTAAAGACAATTATTTAAATTAGCTATGTTAATTAGGCACCTAGACACAGTTATATATGATTGGCAAAGGCAAAGTAAGCAAAGGCAAATTTTCAGGCCCTGTCAAGATTTTAAATAATAATTTCAAATACTGAAAATAACATACCCATTGAAGAACTTGGGGAAATTTTCTTTAGATAAGTTTTAGACTAAATTTAGTTCTAAATTCTATAATATTCCAAGAAAGAAGATAAGAATAATCAGAGGAGGACAGAGAATGATGGACGAGAGAGATATAGAAGAGTATTCTTAGTCTTCAGGTTACTAAAAATATCCTTTAAGAAATACAATATACCTATAATTGCACAGACTTACTCTGATATATCATATTACAGTGAAATAAAAGAGACAACCAACTGACAAGTTAAAGAGGTATTTGTGTAAGAAGACTTCTACATATTTGATATGCTAGATCTTAATAGAAGATATGAGATTATAGCTAGTGATACCAATGACAGGAAAACCAGGAGGAGAGGTGTCAGTGTCCTGCTCATAAATGGATGTACTGGGCTGTCCCGTGTAGCCAAAGTTCAAAGTGGGTGATCAGGCAACCCAGCACCTACACCAAGAGCAGAGTAGGCCTGGCTGGAAGGGAGGAAGTCAAAGTTCAAGGCCAGGAGAACTTGTTTTCCTGAGATGCCTCCCACCCATGCACTGCGGTGAGGACTCTGAAGAGCAGCGCCTCCACTGCCGATGAAATGGTCTGTGGAACTGGAATCGTGGTCTCCTCTTGAGGGCCCCTGACTGCTTCGTCTCTGTGTTTTATAGACTAGAATGATTATTCAGGGACCTACAGCTGCCAGGGAGAAATGCCCCAGCCACTCTTGGAGTAGAGCATCTGAACCTTCACCTGCTCGGTTACATTTTATCACAGAAACCAAGGAAAATAGCTAGGAATGACAGTGAAGGAAATTCAATCTGTGATAAAGAGTTGTCGGATCCTACAAGAACAAGAGGTTAAAGAAGATTTGGGCCTTATTTTAGTTAGGAGGTCAAAGATGCACAGATGAAGGCACATACACTATTAGAAGTCATTCAAAGTGAAATGAAACCCATGACACTGTGTACCATTGAGACACTGAGGATAAAGTGTTTAGCTATGTTTCAGCTATATATTAGCATGTTGGAGTCACAACAGTAAACAGTAAAGTCACAACAGAAACAGTAAACACTGGAGGAGCTCTGAAACACATTATTTAGATGCTTACTGAATACAAGCAATGGTTCAAGTGTGGAAACACTTATTATTCAAAATATCAAAATCTAGTTGATGTTTTATAAAGAGGACACTTAATAAATGTTTTCCAGAACTGTTGATTTTCTTTCTAGATGTGGTTCTCTTTCTTCTAGTGGGTGTGGAAACAGATCTACTCTAGAACTCAGAGAGGTCTATGGCTTCATTAAATTTATTGAGGTATTTGAGTACCACAACTCTTGAAAATGAAAAGCTGGATTATGGATAGAACTTATGAATGTTTGGAGAATATTTTCTTAAACTCACTTCTTAGAGTGAGTTTTTAATATGTCAAAAGCCCATTGTGAAACAGAAATTAAAAGCAGCCAAGAAAACAGCCAAAACGTCCAGAAGGGTAAAGATCTTTTTCAATAAACTTCAATGGAGAGAAGAACCCTGATATGGTTTCTGAAATATAGTTTAAGGTCTTATGTTCAAGTCTTTCACATTTGATTGTGAAATTGTTCTGGCTTGAATAGAAAAGTAGATTGATATATTGCAATAAAAAAAAAAAAAAAAACTTATCTCTGAAGAATATATTGGGACAACCTAGTTTTTACAACCCAAATAAAAATTAGGGCTTCCCTGGTGGTTCAGTAAAGAATACAGGAGACCATCTGCAGTGCAGGGACCTGGGTTCGGTCCTTTGGTTAGGGAGATCCTTTGGAGAAGGAAATGACCAACCACTTTATCATTTTTGCCTGGAGAATTCCATGAACAGAGGAGCCATGGGGTTACAAGGGTTGGACCTGACTGAACCCTAAACTACCACTACCAAAACACTATATATTCCATTTCAACATTTAATACCTTTATATATTTTGAAAGTGAAAGTCGTTCAGTCTTGTCCGACTCTACCCAGGTCTCCTGCATTGCAGGCAGACTTTTTACCATCTGAGCCACCAGGAAAGCCATTGTATGCTTTTCTGTTAAGCAATTACTGTTAGAAAAGTAAATGTGCTTTTAAATATATTTAAATAAAAAATAAACATATTTTTAAGGTGAAAAGAAAACATATAGCTGAATCTTGCATATTGAACTATGTTACACATACAGAAAGCATTAACTCTATACAGAAATAGGCATGCTGTTGGTAATTGCCTAATAGAATACATGGATTAGTCTTTCAGTCAATAACTGATCATTAAGTGCAAGTGAATAATTTTGGTTATTGGCATGGGAATAAATCAATAAGTTCACAGAACTATTCAAACTGGTACTACGCAGTTAATAAGCATATATGAACCTATTAAAAAAAAATAGCAATTCTCTGAAATAATGCCATTTACAGCAACATGGATGACCTATACAGTTTCAGACAGAGAAGAAATATTATATGACATCTCTTATATGTGGAATCTAAAAGGAGAGGATACAAATGAACTTGACAAAACAGAAGCATGTAAACTTAAGAAATGAACTTATGGTTGCCAGGGGGAAGGTACAGTTAGAGATTTGGGGAAGGTCAGGTACACGCTGCTATGTTTAAAGTGGATAACCAATAAGGACCTACTCTACGGCACATGGAACTCTGCTCAATGTTCATGTCGCAGCCTGGATGAAAGGGAGGTTTGGGGAAGAATGGATACTTGAATAGATAGGGCTAAATCCCGTTGTTGTTCACCTGAAATTATCACAACATTGTTAATTGGTAATATACTAATACAAAATAAAATAATAAATAAAAAAGCAAAAGATAGCGATTTTCCCTTTAACTGACTCTTTTCAACCATGCCCATTACTTCCCAAGCAGTTTACGGCATTAGTCAAATTTACATAAACGTTAATACTAAGAAGGGTAGCAGGATGTCCCATCCTGAAATATACCTCTTTGGCTTAAAGATTATTTTGAACTGTTTGAGAAACAGTAAACATTGGAGGAGCTCTGAAAATAGGTAGAAAGTTATCCTTTTGTAAGAGAAATTAACATTTATAGAAGATATGTCTATTGCTAAGGGCATCTTCCTCTCTATACCAGGAAGAGAAAGATAATTTTAATTCACGAGAGAACCTGATCAACAGAGAACGCACAGGCTTAAATCTCCATTACAAATCTTTTTTTTTTTTTTTTACAGTAAAAACTGTTTAATAAAATATAAAATTGTTTAATACAGTTTTGTTCTTCAGAATATGGTAAATATTGATCATGTATACATATACATATATATGTCAAATTGTATTTCTATGTGTGTTTTATATTTATTCATCCCTTGTTGCTTTGGGGTTTGGAGTTTCATTTGACAAATGTTTTCTGAGTACTTACTATGTGTTGTTGTTTGTTGTTATTCAGTCTCTAAGTCACATCCAACTCTTTGCAACCTCATAGACTATAGCATACCAGGCTTCCCTGTCCTTCACTGTCTCTCGGAGTTTGCCCAGATTCACGTCCACTGAGTTGGTGAGGCTATCTATAACTCCAACCATCGCATCCTCTGCCATCCCCTTCTCCTTTTGCCTTCAGTCTTTCCTAATATCCTTACAAATCTAATCCTTGTTTATCTTACTTTTCCTGGAACACTGTCAACAACTGGCCTCCCCTACAACCTTCCCTTTTTTGTCTTTAGCTAAAGATTGCATTTTAACTGGTGACTTAGGCCACAGAATTACTCATTTAGGGACATGAGCATCTTCTTGCACCCAAATTTTCCTACATTTAGTGTAGGCTGTTTTCTTGACAGTGAAGCATTTCTCATAAGTGCAGGATGGGACTTCAGTTTAGGTTTGTGACATGGGCCAGGCCACTGATATGGCCTTCTTTTTGTAGGTCATTTTAGTCAAGACTATGGTTTTTCCAGTAGTCATGTATGGATGTGAGAGTTGGATGGTGAAGAAAGCTGAGTGCCAAAGAATTGATGCTTTTGAACTATTGTGTTGGAAAAGACTCTTGAGAGTCCCTTGGACAGCAAGGAGATCCAACCAGTGCATCCTAAAGGAGATCAGTCCTGCGTGTTCATTGGAAGGACTGATGCTGAAGCTGAAACTCCAATACTTTGGTCATCTCATGCAAAGAGTTGACTCATTGGAACAGACCGTGATGCTGGGAAGTATTGGAAGCAGGAGGAGAAGGGGACGACAGAGATGAGATGGCTGGATGGCATCACCAACTCGATGGACATGAGTTTGGGTGAACTCCGGGAGTTGGTGATGGACAGGGAAGCCTGGCGTGCTGAGATTCATGGGGTTGCGAAGAGTCGGACATGACTGAGCGACTGAACTTAACTGAACTGAACTAAATAGAAATAATATTAAGGAAATTTACATTTTAAGAAAAATGTAAATTACTTTTACATTTTATGAAATGTTATTTCTTATTTACATTTTAAGAAAAAATGAATGCTAAATATGGGAGATAATTCCTTCAGAGGAAATAATAGGGCTTATTAATATGATTTACTTACTTTTTCTTTTAGAAAGTAAGTACAGTTTATATCATACCAAGGAAGTAATTGTGTTCATATTTTAACTATAGCTAACTTTGTGAGAGATTCCTCATGTACTGCATCAAAATGAAATTTAAACAACTAACCACTCTTTTTTCTCATGTTGGAGATATTTCAAATGAAATTTTAAGTATGATGTTTCCTTTCCTTTTATGAATTTTTGCAAGATATGCATGTTTATGTTTAAGTATCCTTCATTCAAAGGGATTCTACTTTTACTGTAAAGGTCTTAAAAAGTTTAACTATAATGTATGGTAATGTTGATATGCATTATTTATAACATTAGTTTCATATCACACAAATGTGTCTGCTTTACTTGAATACCAAAGAGATATGAATTGAAAATAATTGAAATGGTAATGTTTCCATTTAATATTATGTTTTTCCATTGAATCTTCCACTTTATGTACTTACAAATCTTATACAAAATAATATAGAGTATTGAAAATATCTAATAGTATTTTAAAATGCAAAAACCTGTCTATAGTTACTTAACATACCTCTTTTACTTAATAGTACTACACTAAAATTTAGTATTATAATTCTCTATAATTAAAAATTTTAAAGCACTGTGTGGGTTGTTCTATAAGAATATGCTAAAATGCTGACACTGAATACAACCTATGCATTGTGTATTTGGATTTTTAGTGCAAGAACATTTGCATATGAGCAATGAAAATGATCAACTTAATTTGCCCTCCTAGAGAGCACGGAAGTGACTTTGATTAGCCTATTGAAAACTTGGGTTGTTCCTCTTGAGTTTGGATGCAGGGGGTAAAATTGCCAACAGGATGCAGCTCAGTAGGGCTCCAGGGTTCAAGGCAATGTTAAAGTTGGCTGTATTAAAAACAAAGGGGAAGGTCGTTGACTAGGAGCAAACAAGTTGTTTATACCACGGTTGTCTGTCTTCTTTAAATAATTGATCCTTGCTGTTATGTTGCAATCATAAATGCATGCATATATTTTCCCCCTCATTGTTTATTTAGCTTTTTGAAAATTAGCATTTAAAAATTAAAATAAGCAATGTCCAGTGCTCAAACAGGGTCTGCATCTGTTTCTCACCATCCAGGCTGGGAAATCTCTTAATTCATGGAACATTGTGTAGAATACTTAAGAAGGTTTTATCTAGGTAGTAGGGAATAATGAACTTTAGAATGAGGACCACACTGAATTGACCTAAAAGTATAAAAAATAATAATAATACTAACAAAGGTCAACCTATTCCAAGTAAATTAATTGAATCTAGTATCCTCAAAAAGCTCATAAGTGTCTAAGATGTAAAAAAATAGCCATCACACATGGATTCACAAAGTCTTGCACCTAATCAAAGATTACTGTGTAGCAAAAAATCATGAAAATATAAACCACACTGTGAATATTAAATTAACGAAAATACAACCAGAATGGACACATGTTACAATTAGCAAAGACATTAAAAATTGTTTTTGTAACTATTGTCCATAGGTTTAAAAATGTGTATAAATATGTATATACACATATGTTATATTAAATATACACATAGATAAGTGAAAACTAACTATAAATATGTTAGTGTACATATTTATTGCATAAACATGGATTTCCTGCCTTTGTATACTGAATAGGTCTAGAAACAGTGATGACACAGCCTCAATGAACACACCCAAGTCGTATAACTTGGTTTCTAAACACCATTCTATAATAAAAGCAATCAGGGCTCTGATTTTAGGGATTGGACAGAAAATATACAAGATCAGTCCTGATCATCTGATAGTTGTGGAAAGAAAGGAAGTTTTCTCAAAGTGAAATGAAAAGGGACATATCAAAGGGAAATAGGGGCAAACTGAGAAAGTTCTGTATGGCCACAGAACAATTTGTGCAGCAGTATTAATAATAGTGTTGGATTATAATTCAGAGATTACAAAAATATACATGAATACATATTGATTAAAAAATTGAATAAATATTGGGATAAGAATTGGGGTGCATGATCTGCAAGAACTGGCGTGCAAATCTCTCACTCCTCATGAATAAGTTCCATTTTTGTTATATCTCTCTGACTGTGGGTTGCCACACTGTGGGTGGGGTTTTGGGAAAGACTGTGTCCTTTTCTCTTCTACCCATTCTGATGTGTCTCTTTTATCCTTCACTATGAAGTAGCTATTCTGTTAGTTCTCAGTTCTCAGAGAGAGTTGTTTCATAAGTAGCTGTAATTTTGGTGTCTGCATAAAGGTGAGTCCAAGATATTTCCACTTTGCTATCTTAAACCACCCTGCCCCTCATACTTTTATTGTGAAAGTCAAATCATTTTTAAAAGCTAGAAAATGTAAAATATAATTTTCTTATATTAAAACTTTTTCATTATTACCTAGGGGTTTGCTGTTATTACATCTGCTCATTTTTAAGCAGAGAATAACCCCCCTGGATAACTCAACTGCAAGGTAATAAACATTATCACCTGAGAAACTATTAAGGAGAGATTTTAGTGTAAAATTGAATCAGCCTAGACATGTGAGTTACATGCCTATAATTGCCATTTTAAGTAAGAAGAAATAATTTTCATCAACTTTTCTTCTCAGTAATACATTGTTTTCTCTGCTTTGGACTTCTGCTTTATTTTGATCCATATACAATATAATATAATTGGTCTAATAAAGTTAAATATTTCTATTTGTTGATAATTTCCTGGAAAACTAATTAACCCCATGAAACATTTTAACACTAAGACATTGAGTAACCATTTAATCAAACATTTAAATGCCTCCCTCACAAATAAAAATCTCATCACAGCACATATGTTGAAATCTCCAGGTTCTTTAAACATGGTAATAGATTAAGCACAAAATACACACAGATCCCTATTATACTGCTTTGCACTTTGTGGCAAAAATTATTTATATCTGTTAGTATAGGGACCTACAATAAATAATTTAAAAATTTAAATCTATTGTCTCTAAAGCTCATGATCTAAATGCAGTGTATCCTGGTTATTAAGTATAATGGACTCAAATATGTATATAATCAATGTATTTCAAGGAGGTATGAATATATGTGAACAATACACTCTTCCTAGAAAAACATTTATAAAAAAGTAGATGAATTTCAATTTACGTATGAAAAAAAATTTATTTTTAAGTTTTAAATCTTAATCAGTTCAGTGATAAGAACTCTTTGGAAAGAAAATTAGTACTCCTTAGTAAATATGAGCAAAATAAAATATTTAAGTAAAAGAAAAGTTGATGTTTTAAATTATGACTCAACCAGTCATGACAAAATAAATAAACCTCCAAAAGCTTCTTTAATCAAATTTCTTTTAAAACCCACTAAAAGTAAGAGCAATTCTGCTTCAAGATCACAAAAAACATACACCTTTGAAGACAGAAAACTGAAATAAAAAAGTATAAATACTAATTTTGGTGGGGTGAATTAAAAGAGACACATGCGTAAATAAAAATTAAACCTTAAGAAACAGTTGGAACTTTCACTTCAGCGTTCTTTTTTATTTAACATTTTTAAAGAAAAGAGTCTACATATTAAGTTTGCAGATTTTGCAGCTGACGATGGGGGAATTGTAAAGAGTTTAAATTTTGGAACTCATCCTAGGCAGAAAACTTTGTGATTAATACTAACTTCCAGAAAGGAAAGCTTTTGAAAAGATTGTAAATAGAGTGGTTATCACATTCTATTTTCTAAAATAAATTATTATTTGGATTATTTATCTGAATTGATGGTAAGAGAAGATAGAGACCCCAAGTTTCAGGTCACCTAGCTTGTATGGGTGATTAAACAGAATACTAGACAGATGTAGCTTTCCATGGTGGGCCCAACGGTAAAGACTCTCCCTGCCAAGCAGTAGATACAGGTTCAATCCCTGGGTTGGAAAGACTCCCTGGAGAGGGAATGACGACCCATTTCAGTATTCTTGCCAGGGAAATCCCAATGAACAGAGGAGCCTGGCAGGCTACAGTCCATGGGTCACAAAAGAGTTAGACGTGACTTAGCAACTAAACAACAATTAGGTGAACCTATATTAATCTGTTCCTACTACAGGGCTCCTCACTCTTGAGGTTTCTTTGCAAGCAGACATTTACGCAGGTAGACTTGAAAAGAAAAGTGTGAATAAAATGTGACATGATTTATTACAGATATTAATTTGAATTGTCAGTAAGAGAAGCAAGTCAGTTGCACCTAGTAGTAATCTAATCAGACTCAATGTTAGTATGTCAGTAGTTTAGAATTCTTCAGCATAATGTAACATTTTATGTTAATTTTATCTATAGCCTAGACAAAATATTTGCTGAATTCAGAAATTTATACTCCAATGGTGGTCAGTTAGTATTTAATTAAAAAGTCACTTTCTTGGAGGTGGCTACTGGAGTGCTTCATCTATCTTATTTAGGCCAGCTCCACTGACTTACTAATTTATGAAATAAGATGTTTATAAAATAAAAGTTGGCTTTCATTAGAGAAGAATGGCTTCAGTGGTTAGCCTTAAAGAGTAGTACCTTCAATTTCGTCACTAAATGTCTCATCTCGAAAAGATGCTAAACTAAACCCTGTGCCTACAATCAATGTGGTGACGGTCAGCTTCAGTAAAATGACTTGAAGCATTCTGATTTTATACTTTTTTTTCTTTCTCCAGAATACCCTAAAGGACTCACAGACAAAAAGATATTCTCTAAGTATACAGAAAATAATCACAGCACAGTTTTGTGCTCACTTGTTAATATATGTAAAGGAAAGATATTCACATTTGAATGCAGAGTTCCAAAGAACAGCAAGGAGAGATAAGAAGGCCTTCATCAGCAATCAATGCAAAGAAATAGAGGAAAACCACAGAACTGGAAAGACTAGAGATCTCTTCAAGAAAATTAGAGATACCAAGGGAACATTTCATGCAAAGATGGGTTTGATAAAGGACAGAAATGGTATGGACCTAGCAGAAGATATTAAGAAGAGGTGGCAAGAATACACAGAAGAACTGTACAAAAAAGATCTTCATGACCCAGATAATCATGATGGTGTGATCACCCACCTAGAGCCAGACATCCTGGAATGTGAAAAGTCAAGTGGGCCTTAGGAAGAATCACTACAAACAAAGCTAGTGGAAGTGATGGATTTCCAGTTGAGTTATTTCAAATCCTGAAAGATGATGCTGTGAAAGTGCTGCACTCAATATGTCAGCAAATTTGGAAAACTCAGCAGTGGCCACAGGACTGGAAAAGGTCAGTTTTTATTCCAATCCCTAAGAAAGGCAATGCCAAAGAATGCTCAAACTACCGCACAATTTCACTCACCTCACATGCTAGTAAGGTAATGCTCAAAATTCTCCAAGCCAGGCTTCAACAATACATGAACCATCGACTTCCAGATGTTCAAGCTGGTTTTAGAAAAGGCAGAGAAACCAGAGATCAAATTGCCAACATCTGCTGGATCATCAGAAAAGCAAGAGAGTTCCAGAAAACATCTATTTCTGTTTTATTGACTATGCCAAAGCCTTTGACTGTGTGGATCACAATAAACAGTGGAAAATTCTAAAAGAGATGGGAATACTAGACCACCTGACCTGCCTCTTGAGAAACCTGTATGCAGGTCAGGAAGCAACAGTTAGAACTGGACATGGAACAACAGTCTGGTTCCAAATAGGAAAAGGAGTACATCAAGGCTATATATTGTCACCCTGCTTATTTAACTTATATGCAGAGTACATCATGAGAAACTCTGGGCTGGAAGAAGCACAAGCTGGAGTCAAGATTGCTGGGAGAAATATCAATAACCTCAGATGTGCAGATGACACCACCCTTATGGCAGAAAGTGAAGAGGAACTTAAAAGCCTCTTGATGAAAGTGAAAGAGGAGAGTGAAAAAGTTGGCTTAAAGCTTAACATTCAGAAAACTAAGATTATGGCATCTGGTCCCATCACTTCATGAGAAATAGATGGGGAAACAGTGGAAACAGTGTCATAATTTATTTTTCTGGGCTCCAAAATCACTGCAGATGCTGACTGCAGCCATGAAATTAAAAGATGCTTACTAGTTGGAAGGAAAGTTATGACCAACTTAGATAACGTATTAAAAAGCAGTGACATTACTTTGTCAACAAAGGTCCGTCGGGTCAAGGCTATGATTTTTCCAGTGGTCATGTATGGGTGTGAGAGTTGGACTGTGAAGAAAGCTGAGTGCTGAAGAATTGATGCTTTTGAACTGTGGTGTTGGAGAAGACTTCTGAGAGTCTCTTGGACTGCAAGAAGATCCAACCAGTCCTTCCTGAAGGAGATCAGTCCTGGGTGTTCATTGGAAGGACTGAGCTGAAGCTGAAACTCCAATACTTTGGCCAGCTCATGCGAAGAGTTGACTCATTGGAAAAGACCCTGATGCTGGGAGGGGTTGGGGGCAGGAGGAGAAGGGGACAACAGAAGATGAGACAGCTGTATGGCATCACCGACTCGATGGACATGAGTTTGAGTAAACTCCGGGAGTTGGTGATGGACCGGGAGGCCTGGCGTGCTGCGATTCATGGGGTTGGAAAGAGTCAGACATGACTGAGCGACTGAACTGAACTGAAATGAACTGAAAGGTATGGGAGATTGGGGGTTATTTTAACCTAGTAGAAAAATGTAACAGGGTAGCTAATCCTTAGTATTTTTTAAGATATTGGTGACCACCAAGATCTAGTAAAGAAATATACTTGTGAAGAAAAAATAAAGTTACTTACATTCAGAAAACTTGACTCATCCCTGTTATACATAGTAACCATTGTTTTCCTTTTTATCAAATTTCATATATGCTTTTGTGTATGTACTTTTTAACATTTCTTAGAACATGTCCCTGCTTTCATTATTGCTTACATCAATGGATGTTAAAATCTTTTATTTCATTAAATTGACATTTTCTTAAAGTGAGAAACATTTTCTTTGAAACAATGAAATCATCCCACAGTTATCCTATTTCTTCTTTTGACATTCTCCTCTTCCAATATTAGATTCACTCTACAATGTCCCATGGATCTCCACTGAACCTCCTGTGCTACAAACTAAACCTATGGCCTATTTTCTCTCCTCCTACATAATTGATTATCTTTCAAACAATACTTCCCACTCAACATCTTCTTATCTCTCATATCTCTCTAAATGCTCAGGTATCTGCATATACAAACACAAAGTCCATTTGTGATTTTTCTTCATAATGCAAGAAAAGGAAATAATAATCCCTCAAAATTCTAATTGTAATACAATTGTATCTTTCCTCACATCCTCTTCAGGCTCTGTAACTCATTGGAACTCCTTTTGCTCAGATATCCATATCCATACATTTAAAATATATGATATTTCACAGTACTGTTAACCTCTGTTCTGTTGATGCTCCTAAATCTACTGATGCAATTGTTCTCCAGGCAAAATCAAGCTAAGTCATACCAATTCAGTCAAAGAAAGTGTTACAAACCAAACATAATAATCAGCAAATATGTTATTCAAACTTATGCATGTATGCATGTGTATGTGTATGTATATATATATATATATATATGAACTTGTATTTATTTATTTATTTTCATTTATTTTTATTAGTTGGAGGCTAATTACTTTACAATATTGTTGTGGTTTTTGCCATACATTGAACTTTTAAAAATTTACTCTTGATATAGGTATGCTGACACCTCTTATTTAATATTTATAATTTTTTTTGATTTGTCCCTACAGATTTTGATTGAAAAGTAGTGATGTTATTTTGTTTAATGCATCCAAAATCTTGAACTCTTTTTGCAAATGATGATATTTAACAGTGTCCCACTTTAAGGCATTGAGCATTAAAATTGTATACTTGCTACTAGTTTAAATATGTTCATATTTAATTTTTTAAAAGTTTTCTCTATCTCCTTATTGTTTGAATTTTGTGTAGGTTTTATTTTATTCCTTATAATTACATAACTTATTTTTAGATACTACTCTTAGATTTAGTTTCTTTTATTATCTAAATAGTATTATTGATATTTATTGGAATAGAATACACTTGGCCCACTCAGAAACCTCTAACTTTGTGTTGTTGTAGTTAGGCTTACTTGTTAAATTTTCATTTTTGTCTGTATCACTTCTTTGCCACTAAACAAGATTAAATGGGTAAATCAAGTTGGTCAAATCGTAGTGTCTTACTCTCTTTAGCTACAGTGATTACTCTTTCCTAAGTTCAAGATATATGAATCAAGTCATTTCAACTACAGTTCAAAAAGGGATAACCTTACTATTTTTTCTTCTTTAAAAATAAGTGCATATGAACAAAAGAAATACTAGATTCATAGTTTCATTATAATGGAAATAGCTCATTCAAAAAGAATCTGAGTATGCAGAAAGGGGAACTTTACAGTGATTATCATCTTTATTCAGACTCCATCACAATCTCCCCCACTCCTCTCTTTTTTTTTAAATTTTTCAGTGGATTTCAACCTTGGCTGCATGTGAAAATCTCCAAGATCCTACTCCCAGAGATTCTGATTAAAATAATATGTGCTATATCTTAGACATGGGAATCTTTTGTCGCTTCACAGGTAATTCCAAGTACAACAATGGTTGACAGACACTATTTATGTGCACACTAAATCAATATATTTGCTTCCTTTCCATGATGCCATAAAAGAGTTAGCTTATCAGTTTTTATTTTCTCTTACCCTATTTTATCTACTATGTTTGTTGAAATCTTTTGAAGTATCACTTTGAGACATTTTGTTATTATGTTTTTACTTTTAGTTTTAATTTTTCAACACTTAAACATAACCAGAATTACTAAATTAAGTTCAACTAGTGTGTGTGTGTACAAAAAAAAAATATGCATATCTACACACACATAAACACAAACACACACACATAATTTGTATAATCTTTGGTTTTTAGAGTGTTGTTGACAGCTGTTTTTCCCCACTGTGTTGTTGTTTTTCAGTAGCTCAGTTGTGTTTGACTCTTTGTGACCCCACGGACTGCAGCACTCCAGGCTTCCCTTTCCTTCACCATCTCCTGGCATTTGCTCAAACTCATGCCCATTAAGCCGATGATGTCATCCAACCATCTCATCCTCTGTAATACCCTTCTCCTCCTGCCTTCAATCTTTCCCAGCATCAGGGTCTTTTCTAAGGAGTCAGTTCTTCACATCAAGTGGCCAAAGTATTTGAGCTTCAACTTCAGCACATTAGTCCTTCTAATGAATATTCAGGACTGATTTCCTTTTGGATTGACTGGTTTGATTTCCTTGCTGTAAAAGGGACTTTCAAGAGTCTTCTCCAACACCGCAATTCAAAAGCATTAATTCTTCAGCACTCAGCCTTCCTTATGGCCCAACTCTCACATCTAAACATGGCTACTGGAAAAACCATAGCTTTGACTATACAGACCACTGTAGGCGAAGTAATATCTATGCTTTTTAATACACTGTCTAGGTTTATCATTATTTTACTTCCAAGCAGCAAGCATCTTTTAATTTCATGACTGCAGTCACCATCTGCAGTGATTTTGGAACCCAACAAAATAAAGTCTCTCACTGGTTCTGTTGTTTCCCCTTTATTTCCCATGAAGTGATGGGACCAGATGCCATGATCTTTGTTTTATAAATGTTGAGCTTTAAGCCAGCTTCTTCACTCTCTTCTTCCACTTTCATCAAGAGGCTCTTTAATTCCTCTTCACTTTCTTCCATAAGGGTGGTGTCATCTGCATATCTGAGGTTATTGATATTTCTCCTGGGAATCTTGATTCCAGCTCATGCTACATCCATCCTGCATTTTGTATGATGTACTCTGTATATAAGTTAATTAAGCAAGGTGACAATATACAGGCTTGATGTACTCCTTTCCCAATTTGGAACCAGTATGTTGTTCCTTGTCCGGTTCTAACTGCTAGCTCTTGACCTGCATATAGGTTTTGCAGGAGGCAGATAAGGTAGTCTGCTCTTCCCATCTCTTTAAGAATTTTGCCACAGTTTGTTGTAATCTACACAAAGACTTTAGCATAGTCAAGGAGGCAGAAATAGATGTTTTTCCATAATTCTCTAGGTTTTTAGATCATTGAACAGAGGTTGGCCATTTGATACCTGTTTCCTCTGCCTTTTCAAATTCTAGCTTCAACATCTGGCAGTTTTGGTTCACATTTAGCCTGAAGAATTGTGAGCATTACTTTGTTAGTATGTGAAATGAGTGCAATTGTGTTATAGTTTGAACAGTCTTTGGCATAGCCCTTTTTTGGGATTGGAATGAAAACTGACCTTTTCCAGTCCTGTGACCACTGTGGAGTTTTCCAAATTTGCTGGCATAGTAAGTACAACACCTCACAGCATCATTTTTTAAGATTTGAAATAAATTACCTGGAATTCCATCACCTCCACTAGCTTTGTTCATAGTGATGTTTCCTAAAGCCCACTTGACTTCACAGTCCAGGATGTCTGGCTCTAGGTGAGTGATCACACCATCATGATTATACAATTCATCAATATTTTTTTTTTTTGGTATAGTTCTGTGTATTCTTGCCACCTCTTCTTAATATCTTCTGCTTCTGATATGTCCATGCTGTTTCTGTGCTGTATTGTGCCCATCTTTTTTTGAAATGTTCCCTTGGTATCTCTAATTTTCTTGAAGAGATCTCTGGTCTTTCCCATTATATTGTTTTCCTCTATTTCTTTGCATTGTTCACTTTAAAAGACTTTCTTATCTCTCCTTTTTATTCTTTGGAACTTTTAATTTCCTTTTCTCCTTTGCAATTATGTATGCATTCTATTTTTAAGTTAATTTGCCTCATTTGTGTCTTTTCATTATAACTTTTGCATTTTTATTTCTGTATTTGGTTTCCCAATATCTCTATTTTCCTGGTTAGGAAGGAAGCAGTGATTTTCTTCTGGACTACTTTTCTCATATAACACATGCATACTTCTTTATCTTTCAGTCAGCCCTAACCTAAAGGGTTGGCATATGAACTAGACTATTTCAATCTGACTTTATATCTAAAATGTATATTTCTGGTAGAATAAACCTTGAAGAAAATCACAGGACCTGAGTTTCTTAGATAAACCTTCAGAAATACTGGGAGACTTTTGGCAAGTTTATAATTTTGAAATTGAAATTCAAGAAAACCCACATTCATGTTACAGATGGAAAATTTGTAGCTTATTATAATGAACATCTAATTGTATGCATCCACACAATGATCTCTCTATAAAAGATCCTATACAGCAGATTAATTTGGAATAGTCAGAAAAATAGAAATGGTCCAAAAGCCTATTAACTAGATTTTTGTAAATAAATACACAAATGGTACATAATAGAATATTATATAGAAATTGCCCCAAAATCTATCAACTAGATTTTTTTGAATAAGCAAATAGGAATATAATAGAATATTACTCAGCAGTACAAAGGAATTTACCAATACATGCAATGACATAATTGAATCCAAAAGTATTTTGTTAAGTTAAAGAAGCCATACACAAAACAGTATATGTTTCATAGTTCTATTTATATGAATTATAGAAAAGACAAAAATAAAGTCCTAAACAACAGATCACAGTTGCAGCGTCCAGGGATTTGGTAAGGGATGACTGATGGCAACAAGGGGGATTAAGAAATCATTGAAGTGATGGAAATGTTCTACATCATAATTATATAGTTATATGATTATATATTTTTTAAAAAACTAATCAAATTGTGCATTTAAAATTGGTATATTTTTATTATAAATATACGTTGATACAGTTTTTAAAGGGCATTAAGAAATTTTAAGGGAAAAAAAAACTTACTAAGTCATAGCATGTAATTTCCTAGAATTCTATTCTCCATTAGGGCACAGCTCTAGGAAAATACCTAGTTTCAGCAGGAAAACACAGGTTATAATACTTAAAATACCATGGTGAATAAATGTGAAAGAGTGACATCTGAACTATTGATTTGGCCCCATCTCAGAGGTTGTGAAACACACGGATGGATCACATATTGCCCATGGCCAAATTAAGCCTGTTTTTGTGTGGTCAGTGAGCTAAGAAATATACATTTTTTTTAAAAAGTTGTGCAAAAGCAAACATAGAATATAAGACAGGAACTATATGCAGTCCACATTGTATAAGATAGTTACCATCTGATCTTTTACAGAAAAGTTTGCCTCTCCAAGTATTAAGAGCAACATTGGAAGCACACTCTATTGAGCCTTCCTTGTCAAGGTGAGATAAATTCCCCTTATTCTAACACACTTAAGTACCAAGCTTGTAACCACTCTGAACTCAACATTCCTCAGGGGGTAAAGGGCAGACAGAGTTGGAATAGCAAAACAGATCTCCAGAAAGAATTGCTAGAATTTATTTATATCATTGTAAGTATTAGGAAATTTTTTTGACTTATTGCCAAGGAAAAAGAGATTAGCTGTGAATATAGATATTAAATATTTAACCTCATAAATGTGTATATATATATATTATATATATATAGATAGATAGATATATGCATACATATGCCTGAAATATAATATATACCTGTATTTAGTGTTCTAGTTGGTGCAGGGAGTGAAAATACAAAAAAAAAAAAGAAAAAAGAAAAAACTTTGCCATTTGATAAGGTCCATAAACATTAATTTAAGCCAGGAAGGCAAGTTGAAGGTATAGTCAATGAAATGGATTCCGATCACAACAGGAATGGCGAGAGAGTTTGCAGAACCAAAGTGATAACATTTATTTAACTCATAGCTTTTTTAAGAAAAGAGTCTTGAATTCCACATGAGTCTATGTTGACTTGGCTTCCCTTATTAGATCTTTAGGAGGAGGTAGAAAGGGAAATGGCTCTGAATTCTATCATCAGAAGTGAAAGAGAAGGACTCAAAAATTTATATTAACTTCATCACATCATAAAAATGACAGCACCAATAAATTGATGTAAATCTGTTGAGTCAATGTAGGTCAAAAAATTGGTTTACTTATATTTCACTGCAATCATGTCCTCAAAGGCATATCTATTTCCTCAAATATATGTTACTAAACATTGAGGTTCAATATATTTGCCTTATTTCATGTTCCAAGGCCATGTGCTCATAACATTTTGATCCATATTCAAACCTCCTAACCTATTTCAGAGACTTTTTCTCAGTGGTAAATTAAATACATAATGATGTTCACTGGACCCTTTATCATACTTTATTTCATTTGCATGTGGCTTTTAAAAATATTGTGCCTAACACAAAAGTGGATAAAAAAGTAGCTTCACTCCTAATATTTGAATGTTCAACAGTAATAATAAAAATGGAGGTCCTATATATGTTTAATGTTTAAGAATGTAAATAAAACTATCATTTTATTGAATAATACATGTTCTGTCCTCTATCCACCTTGAAATTATCTCCAAAATTTCATAAATGCTGAGATGCAAAATTGTAATTGTTGGCCCTTTTAGAGTTCTAGGCCAGAAACAGATTTGATGATTGGCTTTGAAGGGTACAAGACTTCACTGTATGTGTGCTAGATTGCTTTAATCATGTCTGACTCTTTGTGACCCTAGCCTGTCAGGTTCCTCTTTTCATGGGATAGTCTAGGAAAGAAATCTGGAATGGGTTGCCATTCCCTTCTCCAGGAGATCTTTCCTAATCAGGGATCAAAACTATTTTTCCGATGTCTCCTGCATTGGCAGGCAGATAACTCTACCACTAGCACCACCAGAGTCTGAAATGCAGTACTTGGGTGCAATCTCAAAAAAAAAAAAAAAAAAAAAAAAAAAAGACAGAATGATCTCTGTTCATCTCCAAGTCAAATCATTCACTATCACTATAATCCAAGTCTATGCCCCAACTACTAATGCCAAAGAAGCTGAAGTTGAACAGCTCTGTGAAGATCTATAAAAACTTCTAGAAGTAATACCAAAAAAGAATGTCCTCTTCATCATAGGGGACTAGAAGTCAAGTAGGAAGTTGAGTTTGGCCTTGGAGTACAAAATGAAGCAGGGCAAATGCTAACTGTTTTGCCAAGAGAGCTCACTGGTAATAGCAAGCACCCTCTTCCAGCCACACAAGAGAAGACTCCACACATGGACATCACCAGATGTCCAATACCGAAATCAGACTGATTATATCTTTACAGCCAAAGATAGAGAAGCTCTACTCAGTTAGCAAAAAACAAGACCAGGAGCTGACTATGGCTCAAGTCATGAACTCCTTACTGCAAAATTCAGACTTAAATTGAATAAAGTAGGGAAAGCCATAAACTATTCAGGTATGAACTAAATCAAACCCCTTAGGATTATACAGTATAAGTGACAAATAGATTAAGGCATTAGATCTGACAGACAGATTGCCTGAAGAACTATGGACAGAGGTTTGTGACATTGTAGAGGAGGCAGTGATCAAAGCCATCCTAAAGAAGAAGAAATGCAAAAAGGCAAAACGGTTGTCTGAGGAGGGCTTACAAATAGCTGAGAACAGAATGAAAGTGAAAGGCAAAGGATAAAAGGAAAGATATATCCATCTGAATGCAGAGTTCCAGAGAATAGCAAGGAGAGATAAGAAAGCCTTCCTCAGCGATCAGTGCAAAGAAACAGAGGAAAACAATAGAATGGGAAAGACTAGAGATCTCTTCAAGAAAATTAGAAGATGCTAAGGGAACATTTCATGCAAAGATGGGCTCCATAAAGGATAGAAATGGTATGGACCTAACAGAAGCAGAAGATATTAAGAAGAGGTTGCAAAAATACACAGAAACTATACAAAAAAGATCTTCATGACCCAGGAAACCATGATGGTGTGATCAGTCACCTAAAGCCAGACATTCTGGAGTGTGAAGTCAAGTGGGCCTTAGGAAATATCACTATGAACAAAGCTAATGGAGGTGATGGAATTCCAGCTGAGCTACTTCAAATCCTGAAAGATGATGCATGAAAGTGCCCTACTCAATATGCTAGTAAATTTGGAAAACCTGTTCAGTTTTCATTCCAATCCCAAAGAAATACATTGTCAAAGAATGTTCAAAATACTGAACAACTGCACTCAACTCACATGCTAGCAAAGTAATGCTCAAAATCCTCCTAGCTAGGCTTCAACAGTATGTGAACTGAGAACTTCCAGATATTCAAGTGGGATTTAGAAAAGGTGGAGGAACAAGAGATCAAATCACCAACATCTATTGAAGAATAGAAAAATCTAGAGAATTCCAGAAATAAATCTACTTCTGCTTCATTGACTAGCCAAAGCCTTTGACTGTGTAGATCACAACAAACTGAGGAGAATTCATAAAGAGATGGGAATTCCACACTACCTTACCTGCCTCCTGTGAAATCGATATGCAGGTCAAGAAGCCACAGTTAGAACTGGACATGTAACAATGGACTGGTTCCAAACTGGGAGAGGAGTACTACAAGGCTGTACATATTCACACTGGTCATTTAACTTATATGCAGAGTGCCTCATGTGAAATGCCAGTCTGGATGAAGCACAAGCTGGAACAAGATTGCAGGGCCAAATATCTATAAGGTCAGGTATGCAGATGACACACTCATAGGGCAGAAAGTGAAGGGGAACTAAAGAGCCTCAGGATGAAAGTGAAAGAAGAGAGTGAACAACATTCAAAAACAAAGATCATGGCACCTGGTCCCATCATTTTATGGGAAATAGGTGGGGAAACAATGGAAATAGTGACAGACTTTATTTTCTTGGGCTTTAAAATCACTGTAGATGGTGACCACAGCCATGGAATTAAAAGACTTTTGGTATTGGAAGAAAAGCTATGACCAACCTAGACAGAATTTTAAAAAGCAGAGACACTGCTTTGCAGACCAAATTCTGTCTGGTCAAAGCTATGGTTTTTCCAGTGGTCATGTATGGATATGAGATTTTTACCATAAAGAAAGCTGAACACCAAAGAATTGATGCTTTTGAACTGTGGTGTTGGAGAAGACTCTTGAGATTTCCTTGGACTGCAAGGAGATCAAACCTGTCAATCCTAAAGGAAATCAATGCTGAACATTCATTCGAAGGGCTAATGATGAAGCTGAAATTCGTATACTTTGGCCACTTAATGCCAAGAACTGATTTCTTAGAAAAAACCCTGATGCTGGGAAATATTGAAGGGAGGAGAAGAAGGGGACAACAGAGGATGAAATGGTTGGATGGCATCACTGACTAGAAGGACATGAGTTTGAGCGAGCTCTGGGAGTTGGTGAAGGACAGGGAGGCCTAGCATGCTGCAGTCCATGGGGTTGCAAAGAGTTGGACATGACTGAGTGACTGAACTGATTGAGCACCAACAAGACTTCACAGGAGGAAGTGACTGCAGATATGTTAGAAATAGCAAGAGAACTAGAATGAGAAGTGTAACTTTAAGGTGTGACTGAATTACTGCCATCTTATATAAAAATTTTAATGGGTGAAGAGTTGCATCTTACTGATGAGTAAATAAAGTAGTTTCTTGATAAAGAAGCTGCTACTGATGAAGATGCTGTGAAGACTGTTGAAATGACAACAGAGGATTTAGAATATTACATGAATTTAGTGATAAAGCCTTTTCATGGACATGAGTTTGAGTAAATTCCAGGTGTTGGTGATGGACAGGGAGGCCTGACTTGCTGCAGAAGATGGGGTTGCAAAGAATGGGACATGACTGAGCGACTGAACTGGCTGACTTGAGTGATAAAGCAGCAGCAGTATTTGAGAGCATTGAGTCCAAATTTGAAAGTGGTTCTACCACGGATATGCATTGTATGCTACAGGGAAATGCTATGCTACTCTTTATTTGTTCATGAAATAGCCAACCACTGTGGCAAACTTCACTGTTGTCTTATTTTAAGAAGTTTCACAGCCATGCCAATCTTTAGCACACCATCCTGATCACCCAGCAGTCATCAACTTGGAGACAAGATCTCTGCCAGCAAAAGATAATGACCTGCTAAAAGCTTAGATGATGGTTAGTTTCTTTCTGGAATAAAGTATTTTTAAGTAAGATAAGCACATTATTTTACTAGACATAGTGCTATTGTACACTCCGTAGACTACTGTGCTGTGCTTAGTCGCTAAGTCATGTCTGACTCTTCGCAACCTCATGGACTGTAGCCCGCCAGGCTCCTCTGTCCATGGGCATTCTCCAGGCAAGTATATTGGAGTGGGTTGCCATGCTCTCTGCCAGGGGATCTTCCCAACCCAGTGCTCGAACCCAGATTTCCCACATTGCTGGCAGATACTTTACCATCTGAGCCACCAGGGAAATCCAAGAATACTAGAGTGGGTAGCCTATCCCTTCTCCAGGGTAACTTCTGGACCCACAAATTGAACCGGGGTCTCCTTCATTACAGGTGGATTCTTTGCCAAACTAAGCTACAGTGTAGCATAAACATAACTTTTGTGTGCACTGGGAAACTAAAACATTTGTGTGACAGACTTTATTACAATATTTGCTGTACTGCGGTAGTCAGGAGTGGAACTCACAATATCCCTGAGGTATACCTGTGCTTTCTTAGTGTTGATAACAAATTACCACAGATCAGGTAGCTGAAAGCAGCAGGAATTTATTCTCTCATAATTCTGGGAGTTAAAAATCAGAAATCAAGGGGCTGGCAGGACTATGCTCCCTCTGAAAGTTCTTGGGAAGCACACTACTTGGTCTCTTTTAAGTGTTAGCTCTGGATAAACTTTGGCATTTCATGCCTTGTAATCCCATCACTCCCATCTCTGTCTCTGTGGTCATCATGGCTGTCTTCCTCATATGCATCTCTGCATCCCTTCTCCTCTTATATAGACAATAGGTAATGACTTTATGGCACATCTTAATTTAGTATAATTTCATCTTACTACAACTAACTGTATCTGTAAACATTCTGTTTCCAAGTAAGGTCACACTTGACATTCTGGATAGACATAAATTTTGAGATGACACTATTCAAACAAATATATGTAAGATGTTTCATTTACTTTCTTCCACATTTCTTCTTAAGAATATGCCCTTAACTAATTTTTAGGCTACACTTCTAAGAAATCTGAAATCTAAAATATTTTTATATTATATTATATACTATATTATAGTATCATATAGTATATAGGGATATAAATATATACTCAGTATATAATATAATATATACTTGGTAGAATGAAATATGTATATTTAATGAGGAAAAGTATACTTTATCAAGAACATGTTGTATAGGAAATTGATAAATATTGATGTGTATAAATGTGTGTTAGTAGCTCAGTTGTGCCCAACTCTTTGCGACCCCATGGACTGCAGCCCACCAGGCTCCTCTGTCCATGAGATTTTCCAGGCAAAGATACTGGAGTGGGTCGCCATTTCCTTCTCCAGGGGATCTTCCCAACCCAGGGATCGAACCTGGGTCTCCTGCACTGCAGGCAGATTCTTGACCAACTGAGCTATAGGAATTGGTAAATATAAGAAGAAACCATATGCTATATCATCAAGAGCTTTGTAAATTACTCTTCTATATTGTTTAGGGCATGATTTCAAAAAAAAGTTTATGGAGGAAAATTTGGCTTAAATATTTAAAACTGTGTACTAAGCATCTACTGTCTTTTAGGTGGACAAAACATGCTAGTGATACAAAACTGACAGGAATTGCTATCCTTAGGAAGCATACATTTTGGTGGGAAAATATATGAAATAATTATACATATATATATATATATATAAGTAAAATATATAATGCAGAAAAACTGTATGTTCTGTTAATTGCTCTGTCAGATCAGACTCTTTGTGACCCCATGGACTGTAGGCCCCCAAGCTCCTCTGTCCATGAAATTCTCCAGGCAAGAATACTGGTGTGGGTAGCCATTCCATTCTCCAGGGGATATTACCAACCCAGGGATCCAACCTGGGTCTCCTACATTGCAGGCAGATTCTTTACCATCCGAGCCACTAGTGTATATATACATATATATGTATGACTATATGTATATATATTCTATTGTTTCTGTTTTTCTTGAGAACACTTTATAGTTATTCAAAGACTTATATTTAAAATATGGCATTACATGTAAATTCAATTCCTCTTACAATTTCTTTCAGTTACATGTTTTGCCTGGAAGAGAAATTTTTGAAGAATATATTACTTGCAATAGGGGTGGAGATGAAAGAGGAGAAAGCAAGTGTAAAGCTACTGTATGGAGGGCTGAGATTTGATGAATTATAGTCAAGTTACATCCTTCAACTTCAAGAACTCCTATAGACTTAAGTAAGACAGTAGTTACTTAAGTAAGTAGTTACTTAAGTAAGACAGTAACTTAAGTAAGACAGTAACTACTGTCTTACTTTCAAGACAATAAGGAATTCAAAATAAAATATCATACTAAAAGTCAGGAAAAATCTCAACTGATCCATCTTAGTTCTTAAAAATTATTTTGCTTACAATTTTTATGTTTACATTATTTATAATTATGTTCCATTATACTCACTAAAACAGTTTTTGTTTTGTTTTGTTTTTTCTGGTGCTTGCAAACAGCAATGCTAGGTGAAGTTGAAGTCTTATATGCTAAATTGTTGAGCCAAGAAAATACGACTAATCATTGACTCCTCAAATCATAAACAAACTGGAATTAAGGAAACAAATCTTAACTGATCATTTCTAAGAATATATCTGTAGCTAGTAGAATATGTAAGACAAATATAAGAACTCACCATTCTAGCCATTGTGGATATATGATGTGGATATTAAAGGACAAAACAAATCATCTCTTACCTGAGTTAATGTCCTAATTTGTTGCTTAGTTGCTAAGTTGCATCTGACTCTTTTTGCGACCCCATGGACTGTAGACTGCCAGGCTCCTCTCTCTGTGGTATTTCTCAGGCAAGAATACTGGAGTAGGTTGCCATTTCCTTCTCCAGGAGATCTCCCCAACCCAGGGATGGAACCCACATCTCCTGCATTACAAGAAGATTCTTTACCACTGAGTCACCAGGGAAGCCCATTAGTCATAATGGTAAACAGTCATTTTGAAATGTTGAGTTTAGATTTTTCTCTACAAATAGTAACATATATCCTATCTCTACAAGTAGTGACATGTATTCTATTCCTAAGTCTGATCCTCAAATTATTTATGTTTTTAGATTTATAGCTCATTTTTCCAACAGTCCATTCCTTTAAAGAATATCAATAGTACTTCTAAATGAAAAAAGAAATTGTTATCTGTTATTTTATGTTCAACTCCTCCAGCTTATCTGGTCCATGTCAATACGGTAATGGACAAAAAGTATAATAGTATTGCTCTCACAAGTCATTTTTAGCCTTTTCAAATTATAATAAGATAAACTATTCACAGATTCACAAAGACTCATAAACAAGTATGGCAATTGTAGATAACACAGTATCTTGTTATTGTGATACTCTGTCAAGTAAATGCTTGAAGTTAAACCCTTGACCCTGAGAAGAAAATTTAGGGCAGGGATTATGGAGGAAGGAGTGGTGATTTCAAATCCATTCTTACTGCTATGACATTGATTTTTTATTTGTCTTAATGTCAAAGAAGCAATGTGATGTTAAAACTATTCTCAGTTTCCAAATAGGAAATATTACTCCTTTATGATAATAAAAAATAAAAATAAAATGCATTGGTTTCTTATGTTATTGATGTCAAAAATTTAAAAAAAATGGAATGCTTCAAAAACTTTTGTCTTTCAAAAGTTTGGAAGGTCTGTAATTCAAAGAAAACTCAAACAGACCTTCATTTTAATAACATTTTATTTCCCATTTTAAACAGCTTCCATTATCACAAAAATTCTCAACTAATAAATGTGTCTGACTGAAATCAGAAATGAAAAGCAATAAGCATTTCCTGTTTACCTTATTTTATCTGCATGATCCTATCCCATGTTCATTCTAGGAGACTGTAAAAGTGTGGGAACTGAACAGTTTCAGGTACCTATATGACTACAAGTTTTATTCTAGTACATAAGCTATACTTCCTTACAAGACCAGATAATTCAGAACCCTTGGATCTATAACAGTCATACTATAACATAGAAACCCTCTGAAAGCTTAGCCCCTTATTTTCTAATCACTTTCTGAGCCTGTCCCTGAGTCTTGCACTAAGAAAGAAGAAACATAAGTTGTAGTAAATTGTAGTAAATTGTGAAGTATATGCAATCAACACATTCCCTGCTTGGAGCAGTAAAAGCCATAGACTTTCATTGCCTATTCAGTCAAGAGAGGTGTTTGAGATCTAACGAAGAAGTGAAAAGTGGCTGTTTTTTTCCAATCAAACAAGAGGGTGCATTGATCATTCACTCTTGCTTCTTAGGGAAAACAGACAAAAAAAAAAATAGAAAGCAAAAGCAATGTATGTATGTATATATACATATGGTTGTTGGTGGTGGTTTAGTTGTTAAGTCATGTCCAACTCTTTTGACCCCATGGACAGAGGAGCATGACAGGCTACAGTCCATGGGATTCTCCAGGCAAGAATACTGAAGTGGGTTGCCATTTCCTTCTCTATATATGTATATATATATACACACATATTATATATATATATAATTTAAAATCATTAATTCCAAATGACAGGAAAACAAGTAAATTCTGTACTATTAGCTTCTATCATTTTGGCTAAATGATAGGCATTTAGGCTTGAGAAAGTAGTCAGCTTAATTGAGGGCAGGCGTAAACAAATGGTCCTTAGCAATTCTGTAAAAATGTCATCAGACTGAACAAGTGGCTAATTTTCAGAGGTGACTAATAGCACACTTTTCACTGTGGATAAATTGTTATTGATGACACTGGTAAGAAAAGCAAACATCAAGCCGAAGGCTTGGCTTTGTTATAAAATCACTTTGATTTAAAACTTGGGCAGCATGATTCCAGTTCTGCTTTTATATAAATCCTTGTCTGAATAGCTAATAGCAATACAAAGGACTTTTCAGAAACTTTGACCAGTGTAATATAGTTGATATATAACCTACTTCTATACTAATATAAATAGATCTACATATGTGTGTATACATTTACATGATAAAATCACCAATATGAAGAAACTATCAAGATCAAAACTAAATGTGATACTACATGTAGAAATTGAGTCTTTAGGAAAATAAAACATTATTACTTGATTTCAGGCACAAGAACCTCAGTGGCAGGAATAATGTGAAAATGACTGTATTAACCTTTTAAAGACTAGTAATGATTTTCATAATATATTTCTTCTGCAGGAAAAAAAAATATTACATTTAAAATTTCACCATTAAGAGGACATTATTGTAATGACATCTGTGTTGGTGGCACATAGCCTACCCCATTTTATGTCTAACAGGAACACCACGGCATCATCTGTACAGTCAAATAAAGCATGATGGAGTGGTTAATTGCTGCAGCATTGAAGCATGAATGCCATCTGATTAACAGAATTGAACCTGCTCCAGTCATACTCAATTGCCCGCGTCTTCTCACTTCTTCCCTATGCAGTTGTGGTCACTAAAGAGCGGTTTCTTCCCGGCACACTGCAGTATTTCCTGTCCACCTGCTGCCTCTTGACTTCTGCGTCAGGATGTTGTGAGTGCAATTCTCTTTTTGCCCAGAAGCATGCTAATTAAGGTCTATTGTCTAACTGAGATTCTGCTATAAAGAGCAATTGAAAAATATCCCAACCCTCTTGCCCTGAAGAATAGGTAGAAACAATAATAAAAATGTATTTGTCAATTGCCTTTGAGTTACACATTATATTCTGGCAATGTTACATACATAGGACTTCCATTCATTTCATTAATTGTCTGGCTTAACTCTTTGCTATCATTTTTCAGTATCCACAGAAAATAAACTTATGAGGGAGAAATAAATGGACATGAAGCTAAATGGACTTTCCTACTTTTGTCATGCCCAATGCTGCAACATTGCTTTGAATATATCAATTTGTTTTTTGTCTTTTTCAGGATGTTAGTTCAAGTTTACTTATGCCTTCCACTCCTTTTCCAAAGGATTAAGCAACTGTTTCTGTGTGTGTGAAAATAATATGTTAAGATATTATACAAGATTATTGGTTTGTCATTATGAAACAGCACAAGAAGTCTTGTGTTGTGACACTGAAAATCATTAAAAGTTTGACTAGAACAGGTTATCCTTTTAGGCCTTCGTTTCTTATATGACTTAGAATAGAATGAATACATGATTTATAAAAACTCATTAATTCTGATATTTCTGTAGTTCCATTTATGGTTTATTCCTTGGTCTCTGTAATTGCGCATGTAGATTCATTTTGGAACCAAATGTATTTGTTTATATCAATAACTAAAGAAATGATACAACACATACTAATAGGGCTTTTCCCCTATGCAATTAATTTTCTATTAATAAATGTCCTTGAGATCTAATGAGTATTAACAATAGTGCAAGCATTTTAGATATCATGAAGGTTTTAAGGTGGCAAAAACAAGAAAATCCTTTCTTCACAGCATATTCTCCAAATCCTAAAATGATGAGTAAAATTCAACCTTGTATAATTATCTTTTCTGTCTGTAAACATTATGGGATAATATGTTTATATTTTAAAAAGTATAAATATTTGTATGTAAAGTCACCTTTGACTGAGGGTAGACAGAGTTATTTACATTAACCATCTATTTTAAAAACCAAATAGTTTATTTCAATACATATCCAGCATTTATCCTCTAACAGCATTCTTTTTCTTGACTTTCAGTCATCTCACTACTTCATATTCTTGCCACTTGCTAACTATACAAATATTTGAAGTAATTTTATATTGTTTCATTGAATCAAAAAAATATAGACTCTGGCACAACTGAACTTGTTTGACTCTTCAAGATGGTTGGTTTGAATCTTCACTCTAAGATGTGATCTTAGTCAATTTGATCATTAAAATTATTTGCTTATCTAACAAATGGGTACTACTGCCTTCTTCAAAATTTTAAGATAATAGAATGTTATTTGAAGTGGATGCAGTAAAAGATACCTAAAATTCACTTAAGTTTCAAATGATTGTGTATACTAACAATAATATTGTGGGCTATATTTTTGAATATATTTGTTTACTATTAACAATCAGTACACTGATCTAATGAAATAAAGCACAAGTGGTCACCACTTTCAGGCCAAAGTCACTCATACGTATCTCTTGATTCTTCCCTGTTTTCTTAATTCCTACTGCCACTGACTTCTCAGGTTATCATTATTCCATACTGAAATGGAGCGGGACCCTATGGCACTTGTCCCCCAAGTCCTCTGCCTGCCTTTTGTCTGTGGAAAAACTTTAGCCCAATAATATTCTAATCTCACTTAAGAAATGAGAACATGCAGGAAAAAAAGGAAAATAAAAGAGACCAATTAGTAATAATGTAGTCATTAAGTACAGTCAAGACCTTAGTTTCTTCTCAAGGGCTATATATAATATTTGAAGTCGTATCTTTTGAGCTGTCTTATAGATACTGAAACTCCCACCAGGCGGACAAAATTAACAGTGAGATGACCAGACTAAGCCATGACATAAGCTGCTACAATTCTAAGAAGGCCTAAGGATGTGGGAACAAAGTGATCCTTGAAATGAAGATTAACTCCACTTAAAACAATCAGGATGGCACTGATCAGACCACCAAGGAGCGAGTTCAAGATGGTTGTCAGAGTGGACTGTGCTGTCTCTGCATTTAGACCTCTCCCTCAGCCTGTGAAAGCTCTTGCCCACTGATTGTCAGTGGTGGTGGTGGAGTTGCTTTTGGACAGGGGCTCACCCTTTCCTCAGGTTGCTGGCATCCGAAACAGAGCAAACTTTCCATTTAACCAATCTGGCCCCCTTGTTGGCTTTTGAGTGGTGAGCAACTGAACCCCACTTTTGGTTACAAAACCACAACTATTTTAGTAAATGTATTAAATATATCTCTTCATTATTCTCTGGTCTATTTTCTCTTTAATTTTATAATATTCCATTGGGTTATGATTCTAGTCATAACTTTCTCAACTTTTGCACTCTAACATAGTTGCTACTGACTGAAAGGTAAAGAGTGAGTCTCTTTGCAGAGTCTGAAACATCTTTGCAAACTTCCTAATCTCAGTTTCTGTCAGTCATGACTCAGGTTTGCTATGATCTATTTGTGCGGGTGATTAGTCGCTAAGCCATGGCTAACTATTTGCGACCCCATAGACTATAGACCACCACGCTGCTCTGTCCATGGGATTTCTCAGGCAAGAATACTGGAGTAGGTTGGTATTTCCTTTGCCACAGGATCTTCCCAACCCAGGGATCGAACCTGCGTCTCTTGTGTCTCTGGCACTGGTAGGCAAATTCTTTATCGTTGTGCCAACCAGGAATTCCCATAAAACATATGGTAAAACTCAAAACTTTTTGGCCAACCCAATATTTCTACTAAACTTCTGCCTTATCAATTTTAAGATCCATGAAATAGTGCTCAAGGATAAATATTTGAACAGTAAAAAAAAAAAAAAAATTAAGTTATCAGAGATCTGAATAGAATACAAAAATCAAATTATGATTTGAATCTTAACAATGTGACTTTTAAGTATTATATTATATTTAATATAGTATATTGAAGTATTATATACAACTTGAAGTATTATGGCCAACCTAGACAGCATATTAAAAAGCAGACACATTACTTTGCCAACACAGGTCCATCTAGTCAAGGCTATGGTTTATCCAGTAGTCATGTATGGATGTGAGAGTTGGACTATAAAGAAAGCTGTGTGTCAAAGAATTGATGCTTTTGAACTGTGGTATTGGAGAAGATTCTTGCGAGTCCCTTGGACTGCAAGGAGATCCAACCAGTCCATCCTAAAAGAAATCAGTCCTGAATATTCATCAGAAGGATTGATGTTGAAGCTGAAACTCCAATACTTTGGCCACCTGATGCGAATAGCTGACTCATTGGAAAAGATTCTGATGCTGGGAAAGATTGAAGGTGGGAGGAGAGGGGGATGACAGAGGATGAGATGGTTGGGTGGTATCATCGACTCAATGGACATGACTTTGAGCAAGCCTCGGAAGTTGGTGACGGACAGGGAGGCCTGGCGTGCTGCAGTCCATGGGGTCACAAAGAGTTGGAAACAACTGAGAAACTTAACTGAACTGAAGTATTCTATATATATAGAAGTATTATATCTAAATATTTATTATATATATAAGTATTATATACATTATATATATATATATATATATATTAGAGTTGGTTTCCAGTTCTGCTTATAAGGAGCTTAGAAGTCATCATTATATCCTAACAAGAAGTAAAAAACTGAGCAGAATGAAAAACCAACAATTATTCTTGGATCCATAAGATAAGGGAGCACAGAGGACAAATTGCTTACCCTCTGGATTGAAAAGAAACAGACAAATACCTGGAGTTATGACACACCAGAGCTGACACAAACGACTGTAACTGCTGGAGGAACCAACAATGTGTTAGGAAAATCTGGACTGAAACTGATGACTTGCTGGCGGTTCAGTGCGGATACCTTTGAAATTCAAAAACAACAGGGGACTCAGTAGTGGGGGGCACTACATTACTGTGAAATTTGCCACTAGGAGGTCATCTAGGTTCTCACACTAAATATCAGAGAACAACTCCTGTTTCCGGCTGGAGAAAAGGAGAAGGAATCATTTTGAAATACTCCACAGCTCTGTGTTCTTCTTAATAAGGCCTGTCCTCTGGAGAAACTAGTGATCCAGAGCCTCACCTGCTGGGGTTTAATCAAAGCTGCCTGAGTGCCTGCTAAGTCACTTCAGTTGTGTATGGCTCTTTGTGACCCTGGGCTTCCCTGATAGCTCGGTTGGTAAAGAATCCACCTGCAATGCAGGAGACCCCAGTTTGATTCCTGGGTCAGGAAGATCCCCTGGAGAAGGGATAGGATACCCACTCCAGTATTCTTGGGCTTCCCTTGTGGCTCAGCTGGTAAAGAATCCACCTGCAGTGTGGGAGACCTGGGTTTGATCTCTGGGTTTGGAAGATCCCCTGGGGAAGGGAAAGGCTACCCACTCCAGTATTCTGGCCTAGAGAATTCCATGGACTGTATAGTACATGGGGTTGCAAAGAGTTGGACATGACTGAGCCACTTTCATTTTCACTCTTTGTGACCCTATGAACCATAGCCCACCAGGCTTCTCTGTCCATGGTATATTTCAGTAAAGAAAATGGAGTGGGTTGCCATGTCCTTCTCCAGGGGATCTTCCCAACCCAGGGATCAAACCCGTGTCCCTTAGTCTCCTGCATTGGCAGGCAGTTTCTTTACCACTTGATCCACTTGAGAACCCTTAATCAGACCTGATGTTTCATTAGGGGAAAGGGTAATATACAACATAAGCATATTCTAGCCACCCCGTCCCACTAAAGCAGGAGGAGGAAAAAAATAAATAAATAAAACTGAGAAACACCTATCAAATTCAGGTGTCAGCTCACTAAAACACCTGGACCTATTTGTAGGACTATACAACACTCCACCTCCACCACATCTCACTGCCATTTCACTAAAGGTTTATTTGCAGCAGTTCCTTTTACCCAATATATCATGCCCAGGCTTCAGGAAAAAACTATAAGCCATGCCAAAGGCAAAAAGTGCAATTTGAGAAGACAGAACAAGCATCAGAACAAAATATAGCAGGGAAATTAAAAATATCAGAAAGTTATCAGGGATGAAAGGGACATTTGCACGTGTTCTAAATCGCTTCAGCTGTGTCCAGCTCTTTGCAACCCTGTGGATTGTAGCCTGCCAGTCTCCTCTGTCCATGGGATTCTCCGGGCGAGAATACTGGAGTGCATTCCCATGCCCTTCACCAGAGGATCTTCCCAACCCAAAGACTGAACCTGAGTCTTCTATATTGGCAGGTAGATTCTTTACCAATGAGCCACCAGGGAAGCCCAACTTCCAGCCTTAGTCTGCATGAAATACATACTGTGACCCCCTCTATAAGCTGAATGCTATTGTCTTTGGGGAGTAAGAATTTTCCTCATTCACTCTCATCCCCTCTCCTGCTCTGCCAGTCAATCAGCAACCAGCAATGAGAGTCCAAGCTAGGATCCCCAACTATACTCTGCTTCCATCACACACTGCCCCTGAGAATACCGGGATGCCCCCACTATACTCATAGAGTAGCATTCACACTCCAGCACTCTCCCCTGTGGTCGCTTGTGGGTGTCTCAGGGTTTGAATATTATTATTGTAAATCAGTAAAAAGAGAAAAGGACAAGGGTGAAGGGGTATAAAAGCTATAAGGAGCTATGCCTAGCCTAATAGTCTATCTAGCGTGTGGGACAGGCAACACAGTTAGAAGCAGAGAGATTAAGGTGGTTACAGTGACCCATGGGTACAGATAGAGGAGTGTCAGGTGGACTCCTATAACAAAATCTTCAGCCTAGGTGGTTTATAAAAAACAGAAATATATTTCTCAAAATTCTAGATACCAGAAAGCCCATTTCCTAGATAGCTGTCTTTTTGCTGTTAGCCTCACATGGCAGAAGTGACAAGGGCGCTCCCTTGATCCTCTTTTCTTCTAAGAGCACTAACCCCATTCATGGGGCTTCTCTGGTGACTAAGTGATAAGGAATCTGCTGCCAACCCAAGAGATACAAGTTCAATCCCTGGGTCAGGATGATCCCCCGGAGA
Source organism: Cervus elaphus (assembly GCF_910594005.1). Lineage (NCBI taxonomy): Eukaryota > Metazoa > Chordata > Mammalia > Artiodactyla > Cervidae > Cervus > Cervus elaphus. Next base: position 15,176,383 of record NC_057845.1, on the reverse strand, counting down.
AGGAAATGATAACCCATTCCAGTATTCTTGCCTGGGAAATCCCACGGACAGTGAAGCCTGGTTGGCTACAGTCCATGGAGTTGCAAAAGTGTCAGACATGACTTAGTGACTAAACAACAACTGTCTCATTCATGAGGGGTCTGCCCTCATGACCTAATCACCTCCAAGTCTCCACTTCCTAATACCATCACCTTGGTGATTAGGTTTCAACATATGAATTTTGGGGTGATACAAGCAGGGAGAAAAATCTAAAAGTTTGTCAGCAATCTACTTGGAAAAACAAAACTACCTATGGTCAAAGTATATTTAAATAATCACTAGTCAAACACAGGAAATCAGTCCTGAATATTCACTGGAAGGACTGATGCTGAAGTTGAAACTCTAATACTTTGGCCACCTGATGCAAAGAACGGACTCATTGAAAAATGACCCTGATTCTGAGAAAGTTTGAAGGCAGGAAGAGAAGGGGACAACAGAAGATGAGATCGTTTGATGACATCACTGACCTGATGGACATGAGTTTGAGCATGCTCTGGGAGTTGGTAATGGACAGGGAAGCCTGGCGTGCTGCAGTCCATGGGATCACAAAGAGTCAGACATGACTGAGTGACTGAACTGAACTGAATTAAGTCAAATACATTTTAAAATTCATTTATAGTTATTGAATTCCTACCTCACAGTATATATTTTATCTTATAGCATTAACTTTATAAATTTATGCTATTTCAATTTTTAATAATGAAAATGTCATCAATCATTGGGAAGAAGTCTGAAAAGAAAAGACAATAAACCTGACTTGTATATCTCATTGTTTTTTGTCAGTTTATTCTTATTATCATTGGTTCATATGCATTTTTGGAATAAGGTACTTTATCTATTTTCCACTGAACCTCAAGTGCCATATAAACTTTGTACTGTAAAATAAAGCATAATGCCTGAAGACCCTGTGCATTTTGATATCATGACTTCAAAAGAATTCAATATGACACTTAATGACACTGTCATTAAGACTTAAAGACATAATTAAGAAGCAAGCACTAAATCTCTGGCAAAGAGGAACAATTATTCACTTCATCTTTCTAGCATGCTTCAGATAATTCTATAAAAAATAGGACAGACAAACTAATCATTGCTAAAAATAAAATTTGAATTTCATATTTATGTATATAAAATGACTATATTTGAATATATATATATATATATATATATAAAATCTACTTTCAAAAACTGACATTGGAAACTATAGTCCCATGTTTTCAACCCAAAGTATGGCATTTTAGGGCTTCCTGGGTAGTTCAGCTGGTAAAGAATCTACCTGCAATGCAGGAGAGCTGGGTTTGATCCCCGGGTTGGGAAGATCCCCTGGAGAATGGAATGGCAACCCACTCTAGTATTCTTGCCTGGAGAATCCCCATAGACAGAGGAGCCTGGCAGGCAACAGTCCATGGGGTTGCAAAGAGCTGGACATGACTGAATGACTACGCACAACAAAGCAACACCAAATTATTATTTTTACAATAATGAATAAAAAGTAAGCGTTATTCAGTTACATTTTTAAGGTAAATATATTATTAGACTTAATTTTTTCCTATTTTTTTTCTAGTCTTTTTGGTAAAAATTTGCATCAGCAAATAGTGATATGAGTAGAATTGCTAAGTCATTGGAGAAGGAAATGGCAACCCACTTCACTATTTTTGACAGAAGGGCCTGGCGGGCTACAGTGCGTGGGGTTGCAAGAGTCAGACACAAATTAGGAACTAAACGACAACAATGTTAAATTATTGACCTCTTAGTTCCGCCACATTCTACTGAACTATACTGCTTAAGTATTTAGTTTAGCATCTTTCTTAGCATTTTTCTCAGACTCATTCAGCTACAGTTCCTGGAAATATCTGTGTAGCTGCTTTCCTGTTCATTTGTGCAATTGATAGTCAATAGAACATTGACTCCTCCTGCCTAAGGAAACTTGGTATAATTATAAAATTTGAATTCATGAATTATTTAGTTTTAATTAATTCATTACACTTTTATAAATGGTCAGCTACAGAATTAAAACCTGGATAATATTAACTATAACTTAGAATTACTTCCAATAAGGTTTCCATGATGGGACACACTGTTTGTTCTATGGGGGAAAAATGGACTATTAATTGCTGACAGCCTAGGTGTTAATTTCCTTTTTTTAAAGAATCTTGAAGAGGAAAGACATAAATTAATTCAAATCCCTGGGCTCAATTTTCTGATTTTGTATGGCTGCTAAGAAACCACAACTTCACGGCGCTGCAAATTATAATTTCCTGCATATTTGCCTTAAATTCTCGCCTACATTTGGTATTTCCAGGTTGAAAAATATGTAATGATGTAGTGAATAACAGCAATAATAATAAACATTGCTGCTGATCAATGAGAAAATATCCTAGGACTTCCTTTTTGACTCGGAATCCACCTGCTAATGCAGAAGTCACGGGTTTGATCCCTGACCTGGGAAGATCCCACATGCTGTGGATAAACTGAGCCCATGTGCCACAATTACTGAGCCTGTGCACTAGAGCCTGGAAGCCACAGCTACTGAAGCCCCTGCACCTAGAGCCTGCAGCCCATGATGCATGAAAAGAGAAGCCACTGCAATGAGAAGCCTGTGCACCACCATGAAGAGTAGCCCCTGCTTGCCGCAACTGGGAAAGTCCACGCAGCAGCAATGACCCAGCACGGCCAAAGATAAATAAACAAAGATTTTAAAAAGAACTTATTCTGGAGCTTTAACAGCTATTGTATACTGATATTTTTAGAATTAATATAACAATAGTACAAAGAAGATTTTGTATTATGCAGATGAGGAGATGGTGACTCTGCAAAGCATTACTCTCAAGAAACCAGGTTTTGAATCCAGAATTTGATTTAATATAAGTTTTAGGAAAAGAGTATGATCTTTCAAAAAAAAAAAATCTAGATAGCACATGGTGAGTTTTCCAGCACATTGAAAGGGCTAAGAATGCTCATTTACAATTTAGTTTATTAATAACAGCATAAGAAAAACCAGAAACTAAATTGCTGAAACTGTTACTGTGTCCATAGAGGAGAGATCATGGCAAATGGCAGTGTCATGAAAATGGTATAAAATAGTACTATTAGAGAAGGGTACCCTCCGGAGAGAAAGTGGGCAGGTCGACTGCTGTGAGTCTTAGGAGTACTTAAAGGAACATGTTGAGGAGAATGTCCCTTATTAAATATTAAAGTTTTAGGATAGGATTGAAGGAATAAGAGTTTGAACAGTTTGTCATTTTAATAAAACCTCTCTGGCTGCTGTCAGGGTTGGGCAGGGTTGGTGTAGTAGTGTTTTAAAAAGTAGGCAGCACAGAGCAAAAACTTCCTTCATGTTAATCTTGCATTAGTCCTACTCATCAAAAATATTAAAATATGCAGCCAGAATATGCAGAATTAATATTAATTCTCAATATTAAAAAATTGAGAAACATATTTCTCTTCATATGCCTAATTGATAACATTATACTTATAACTGATTTTTAAAGACAAATGAAGGAACTGATGTTTGTCGCTTATTGTATTCCAGGGTCTGCAATGGGTCCATAAATGACTGCCTTTAATTCTAATTTTGAGAGTGCTATTATTATTCTTAAGTTTAGGATGAGATAACTAAAAATCAGAATGGCATAGGGAATTTTTCCAAGTCCAATATTGAAGGATTCAAAAATAAACCCAGATAGTACCCAGTAATTCTCTTTCCAATATAATTCAAACATTGAAGAACAAAGAATACAGTTAACAAATAAAGCTTATTTCCTGAAGACATATTCATGGACATGACAAAAACAATGTACTGAATTGTTCTCAAATGACACTCAAACAGGAATTGCATGTCAGTGGCATGTATGGGTTGGTGGGCCAGTGCAAGAGGGGTGGTTCATGTGCAATGGACATCTTGTGCTAAGTCAATTCAGTTGAGTCCAACTCTCAACCCCAAGGACTGTAGCCGGCCAGGCTCCTCTGTCCAGGGGATCCTCCAGGCCAGAATACTGCAATGGGTTGCTAGTGCCCTCCTCCAGGAGATCTTCCTGACCCAGGGATCAAACCCATCTCTTCTTAAGTCTCCTGCATTGGCAGGCAGATTCTTCACCATTAGTGCAACTTGGGAAACCCAAAAGCTGGACTCATCTGGGATATCATATGCATATCCCTGGTAGCTCAGATGGGAAAGAATCTGCTTGCAATGCAGGAGACCCAGGTTGAATCCCTGGGTCAGGAAGATCCTATGGTGAAGGGAATGGCAACCCACTCCAATATTCTTGCCTGGAGAATTCCATGGATAGACCATAGTGTCGCAAAGAGTCAGACATGACTGAGCAGCTAACACAGCAACATGCATAGAATACTTTTTTCTAGACCATATGAATCCAACTCAGAAATGTATGTTAAAAGACCATAAAACTAAATTTACTTGTGCAAAATACTTCATGAATAGACACAGAATTTTCTCGAAGTTTTCTCACCATTTCATAGGCTATCTGTTATCACTAAAGTGCAATGAAAAGAAAAAAAAATAATTCAGTATCCTCACACTAAACACTCCAGGTACTTAAAAATTTAACAGCTTAGAATTAATGCTTCTAATGTAACATGGTCAGCACATAAATGTTTAATCTCACTTCTGTAAACTTCAGAGTTAGCATATATTGTGGTAAGTGTTCAATAGCATTAGCACATGTAGAATTAAAGCCCATTTAGTTCATTTTAGCCAGTGCTTTCAGCCTCCAAAACTCTTACCAGAACTATTTTATGGGGGATTCCTACCTAGTCATCTTCTCCCTTTAAAATTTTCCTTACTGTTTTTGTTTAGTCACTGACTTGTATCCTAGTTTTTTGCGACCCCATGGATTAAAGCCTGCCAAGCTTCTCTCCATCCATGAGATTTCTCAAGCAAGAATACTGGAGGGAGTTGTCATTTCCTTCTCCAGGGGATCATCCCAACCCAGGGATTGAACCTGTGTCTCCTGCATTAGTAGCCAGATTTTAAACCAGTGAGCTACGTGGGAAGCCCCAAATGTTCCTACTCAACTGCTAATGAACGCGACAAGACTTTTTTGTTTATTTAGATTTTTAAGACAAGAAGGTGAGCAAAGTAGAAGGAGAATGAGCAGAACTAATTCCTAAAATACTTACTCATTCCTTGAACAATCTATCAACTGCGTGTACACTTGGACTCCATGCATTGCTATAGAGATGGATAGGAAGTCATTTCTCATTAAGAAATGAAGCTGTCTTCCACTGAACACTGCATAGCTAAATCAAAAGTTCAAATGTCAATAGACACTGTGTCTTGACATTTACTTTACAATGTCACTGTCCCTTCAACTTGCTGCAAGGTTTTGGCACTTCAAAATCAGAGGACTCAATTGTCATCTTTGGGCGAGACTGACTTCACATGAATCTTCAAGAAGCCACTTTAAGATCCTTTAAACTCCCAGGGTTGAAATAAATATTAGAACTTGGATGATGCCTCAGATATCTTTTATACAGACAGGTGTCAAAGGTCTAAAACAACACAAGACGCTTATTTGAAATGAGTGATTTAACAAAAAGGGGAAGTAGAACTAGGACATTATTTTTTGTTCTTTCCTCTGGCTCTTTTGAAATAGAGCATTAAAAGCTTATGATGATGATACTGGCTTTGATTGTGACACTTACCAGTCATCTATAGTTTGCATTTGAAAAAAAAATGCAAAATTAAACACTGTTAGGGAAAGCTATTTCTTTAAATCATCTAACAGTAATTTATGCCTGTGAGAAGACAGTGCATCAGCAAAATTGTTAGGTTTATGATTAAAAGATGTGTGCAGTTTAATAAGGTTTGTAGGTCAGTGAATTGGCTTCAGGATTTCAGGCAGGATGGAAAACAGATTCAAAACAGCTGAACATAAAAACTGCAACAGCAAAAAAATGAAAACCATGAGGAAGAAAATGAGAAGACTAAAACCAAGCTGTTCCCTCAAATATGAAACCTAATGTCAGATAATGATCACATACAATGTATTTCCAATAAAATATGAAATAGCAAGCGAAGATTTATAATTGCCACACAGCACCTACTAAGTCACACCTGGTGTGGTTTCCTAGACAATCAGAAAATACATGGGTCTGTAATTCAGATTTACTAGCCTGCTTTTAATGATACGTTCCCAAGTTTGTGCAACTATCAGTAAAGGAAAAGCAGAAGTAATCAAATTCGTGATTTTTTCTGTTTCACATTTTAGTGAATAACTTTTAAACTGTTCATAATAATAGTATAAAATACTATAACAATAATAGCCACAACTGACTGTATGCTAGACGCTTTCAATTGTCCAAATATAAATGCAAATATGAGAGAGAAAATTAATATCAATATGTTTAGAGAAATTATAGGTGAGCAAATAGACATTCATGCAGGAGGTAAAATAAGAATAACAAAAAATGGGCATTCAAATCTACCTTTTTTTTTTTTTTTACTTAATTTTATATGATGAACCTAAACTTAACTCATCCTACTAGCTCAGTTGGTAAGGAATCCACAGACCCCATTTCGATTCCTGGGTCGGGAAGATCCTCTGAACGGATGGGCTACCCACTCCAGTATTCTTGGGTTTCCCTGGTGACTCAGCTGGTAAAGAATCCACCCGCAATGCAGTAGACCTGGGTTCGATCCCTGGGTTGGGAAGATCCCCTGGAGAAGGGAATGGTTGCCCACTCCAGTGTTCTGGCCTGGAGAATTCCGTGGGTTGTATAGTCTGTGGGGTCACAAAGAGTCAGACATGACTGAATGACTTTCATTTTCACTTTCAGACTTTAAATTTCTACATTCCCAGACTGGAATTATGATTATGTCTCAAGGATTTTCAGTGTACAGGAAAAAAAAAAAAAAAGCCCACTGGTGCTTTGTCATCTAAATGGTCTGCTTATCTCTGTTTTTATTAATGGCTCCCAGGTTTGAAGTCTGATGATTCTGCTAATTTCAATGTCACTCTCAGAACAGAGATGGCTTGCTAGCCCAGGGCATTCATATATTAAATCTTGACCTTCCCTAAGGACCTTTTCTGTTTTTTCTTATGAAGACCTTTCTTCAAAGAAAATAATATTGCTTTAGAATTTGAAAAGTTCTTCAGAATTCTCCTCAATGTTTCATGAAAAAATTGCTCCTCATTTTTAACCATACTCTGCTATTTGCTTTCCTTCATAATGTGTTACGATAAAATCTCTAAAGAGTTTAAGATACTATAAGAGATATTGGAGGCTTTTGACTATAAAGAGCATTTTCTACAACAAATAATGAAAAATAATGTAAAGAACAATACTAATATTTTCAACTATCTTGGAGAGGTTAGAGGTATAGTCACTTTAATTCAATGTTATGTGTCAAGAATTATTTTGCCAAATATAAACTATGAAAATCATAGGATGAGTAAAAATCTTTGTGAGAAAGGGATTGAGGAATTGAGGGGGGAAAAAAAGAGCTATTTTATTTCATGGCAGCAGAGTAAAATTGAAGACAGTCTAGCCCGGAAATAAGACATTGTCATGATTGTAATAAACAAATATTTGCCAAGTTTTTGCACTACCTGAGGTTGCGTATCTATTAGACAACCCTTAATCAGGCAATTTTATAATCTGTAGCTTTAGCTACTATCCTTACAAATACATTTCACTTACAGACATCATTTTCTTCTAAATTAGAACTCTGTTTATATGCTGGTACTCTTGTTATGAATGGGTCTATTATGTGTTGATTCCCACAGAGTCACTTACAAAATTTAACTTAGAATAAAATAGAGGGAATTATATACATTAAAACATCCTCCCACCAAAACAATTATTAATTATAAGAACAAAGGGATTGTCATTCCAAGTTACCTTAAATGGGTTTTCTGCCATGTTATAATCTGCCTAATAGAAAATCAAGTATGCTTTCAAAAACTGTGTCAAATTAAAGATGTAAAAGGGCCCTGGACACTATCTTCCCACTTATGAAAAAGGAGAATTTCATTAGCAATGATGTTAGATATTTTAACTGATTATTGACTTTCCAATTCGTTTTATACCCATGAGCCCAAGAAATCCAGGTTCGTGTTACTAGAATCCTCTTTTTCTCCGTTATCATAGCTATAGTTTTCCATACATGTAAATGTGATCTGAACATCTAATTTGTTCTTGGTCTACAAGATAGTTAACAAAGCAATATGTACCTACTGAGATAAGCCCAATTCATTATTCAATTCATCTCACCAAATAAAATGACAAATTATGGTATTGCTGGGTGAGTAATAAGAATTTCATTCCTTTACCTATTCTCACATCCTGTTTAATGAATTCTAATGTGTGTTTTCAAGTTAGACATATTTAAGGGACAGGAAGTCCACTATGAGGTGAATTTCCTTGAAAATGTCATGTTTTCACTTACTTGTTTGAATCATTTTACATTAAATAATGTGTGTATGTTATTTGCTTTCAAACTATGTCATATACATTTGGACTTCCCAGGTGGCTCAAGGGGTAAAGAATCTGCCAATGCAGGAGATGTTGGTTCCATCCCTGGGTTGGGAAGATACCCTGGAGGAGAAAATGGCAATCCACTCCAGTATTCTCGCCTGTAACATCCACAGACTTAAGAGCTTGGTGGGCTACAGTTCATGGGGTCTCAAAGAGTCCAACACAACTGAGCAACTGACTGTGCATATACATTTTCCTCAGCAATTCAACTGGGTCATAAGAATATTAAGCACATAATGATTGTTTCAATCATAGAAGGGCCATTAGAGACAGAGCATGCGAAGCCAGGTGCCTAGGTGTCAATCCTGACTTCAACACTAGCTGGTTGAATTTGGCAAGTCACATAAGCCCTCTTGCTGCATCGAGTACAGCCCAAATAAAATAGGGACAATAACACCACTCATTTTAGTGGATTGTTGCAAGGATTAATTAAGATTTTTAAAGATGTTTATAAAGCTGCCTAATGCATATATAACTATATGTGTATTTATTATTAAAATTAGTAGTGTGAACAATATTCTTCTAGAGTGTTTAGAATGGAATTTAGCAGAGTTTTTCTGGAAAGGACCAGACAGTACATATTTAGTTCTCACAGGACACAGATATCTTTATCACATTTTTGTTGGTTTGTTTTGTTTTTATACTCCATTAAAATGTTAAAAAAACATTCTTAGCTTGCAAGCAAAAGAATTCAGGCCATATTTGGCCCATATGCTATAGTTTGTCAGTTTATATTATAGATGATAGGAATTCCTGTGGACTGCAATACATAGTAAAGATAGAAGGGAAATTCACATAGAGAATAAATTGGCCTGTGGTTCTTTCACGTGATGAGGATCAAATGGAATACGTTTTCCAGACCAGTTGTTGCTCATTGAATACCAGATGTTGTGTTGGTTAGTGCTAGCAAATGCCCCACTACTGGAAACAAATGGAGATCAAGAGTTAACTAATTGGTGATATCTAGGGTAGTCCTTATCACTCAGCTTCATCTATCTAGTTTTGACTGAGAATATGATGGAGACAACCATCCTTCCATCCTGTCACTGAGGGTGGCCCCAGTTTATGAAGAGGCTTATGACTTATTTTCCTGGTGAGGCTTCCTTACATCAGGAAACAAATATGAAGGTTCTGTTTTTTACTTAACAGCGTTAGTTGCTCAGTCATCTCTAACTCTCTGTGACCCCATGGACTGTACTCCTCTAGGCTCCTCTATCCATGGAATTCTCCAGGCAAGAATGCTGCAGTGAGTGCTTTCTCCTTTCTCCAGGGGATCTTCCAGACCCAGGGATGGAACCCAGGCTTCTGGCATAGCAGGGAGACTCTTTACTGTCTGAGCCACCTGGGAAGCCTGTTTTTTACTTAATGTATCTATCCCAATTAAGCATTTGTGAACTGGGGAAATGAACAGCAGTTGGAAACTTGGATAAAGTATAAGACAGTCCTGGGAAGGATTCCATTTGAATCTGGCATCTATTAGACACCAATCTAACTAGAGAACTATGATAGCCATCATGTTTCTTAGCATCAAGTTTCTTAATATCAAGACCCTATACCAATAACCATTTAATGCTAATGCCTTTGGTATTCAGTTTTTCCCAGTATACAGTTGGTAAGGTGAATGGTTGCAGATTTCTTTGGGAAAGAACTGGCAGAGTACTTATAGAGTAATGGTCTGTGGTATTTCTGGGTTGTTTAATATTGTTTTCAGTATATGGGGTATGGATCTTAAAATTGGATCAGATCTAGAAATAGATGAGGATTTTTAATTTTCCATTGTCACAACTGGCCTAAGTCTGATTTTCACAAACTCTTGTTCTCTTTTCTTTCTTGTAAATGCAAAACCATTGCCTAAATGCCTACTCATCTTTTCATGGTTAAGGCATTATAATTTATTAATAAATGCCACAGACTTGTGAATTGAGTTTCATTACATCAAGACCACATGGTTCCCATGATTGCTTTGCTGTCCATTCTGATGTTTGTGTCCATATCACCTCAAATGGTTAAGGGTCAACGTTGCATTTCTGCTATGCAACTATCACTCATAGTGTGTAAGGATGCATGCATTCTGTCCTGTCTGACTCTTTGCAACCTCATGGACTATAGCTCACCAGGTCTTCTCTCCATGGGAATTTTCAAGCAAGAATACTGGAGTGGGTTGCCATTTCTTCCTCCAGGGGATCTTCCTGACCCAGGGATTGAACATGAGTCTCCTGCATCTCCTACATTGGCAGGTGGACTTTTTACCACTGAGCCACCTGGGAAGTCCCAAAAGTATCACTCAGAACATCACTCAATCTTAATGAGCCTAGCTCTATGTAGATATCTCCTAAGAACTGCTAACCCTGACACAGAAAGAACAGTTCACAATGTATGTGCCCAATGATGGAGGTTCAGTTTCTTACTATCTTAATGAGTGTCTGTTGTCTGAGATTTTCTGGTAAACATAACATGTCCAGTTCTCTGAGCTTTTAGGTCTTTCTACAAAGGAGTTCTGTCTTCTCTATCACATAAAATTAGAACATTGTTGAGTACAACTTTCAAGGGATTATTCCAGAAGTGTCTCCAAAAACTGATTCTATATATCCCATGTATCATTAATGAACTATTTACCCTTGAATTATAGGAAAGCTTCCATGACCCTAAGTCAATTAAATTTCCCTTATATAGGCTTATATCTGCTCCCACTGGCTCAGCATACTTAATACATATTTTCACATGTTTCTGATTGCTCTTATCAGGACATATTATTCTTAGTCTAGCGATTATTTTAGGGAATAAATTATATTCTGCTGGAGTAGGAGAACAGAATTCTTATCAATTTATACTGAAATTTTGCACAATTATTGGTTTAGATGCAATGAAGACAAGCTGGGGAAGATCTTGAGAAATACAACCTTTGGCTAGGAGCTCCCCATTCAGTAAAGTCTGCATTGTTTCTAGGTAGGCTTTAGTAGATGCTGCAAAAGAGTTTTTCAAAGTGGGTGAAGCAATTGAAATCTCAACCAACAAGTGCTAGAGCTATAAAAATTCCATTTATTACTCAATCTCACTAGCACTTGAATATTTCAAACATATTGTCAAGCACTTCAGTCATTATATTTCCAGACTTATCAGTTGTATTAGATGTTGGTTTTATTTTGAATTTTTCTGATGACTAAGGATGTTTTACAATTTTTTTAATTAATTAATTTAATTGGAGGATAATTATTTTACAGTATTGTAATAGTTTTTGTGACAGATTGTGTCAGTTTTTGCCATACATACTAATTGGTCACTGGAATACCTTCTTGGTGAAATAAACATTCAAGATTTTTGCCCATTTATGTGTCATTTTCTAAGTGATGGTTAGGTGTTCTTTATGCAAGATAAGAGTCTGTTATCTGATATGATACATCCACAGTCACACTATCGAACTATATACATATATCTGTAAATCTATCTTCCGCAATATATCTCCTCCAGTCGTTATATTTTCTTAATGGTGTCTTTTAGCACATACAATTTTTCTGTTTCAATAAAACTAGTTATTTATGCTCTTCCTTTTATAACTAATAATTTTTGCTTATTATTTCAGAAATCATTGCTTACTCTGAGGTCAAGAAATCATTCTGTAATTTTTCTTTAAAGATTTATTGTCTTACTTTAAACATTTAGATCTGCCATTTATCTGCAATTATTAGTTTGTATGCATGTGTATGTGCACACAAATATGCACATGCTAGTGTGCAGTTAGGTGGGAGAATTAGAATCCTTTTTCTTCATGGATATCCAATTGACCCAACACCTCTCACTGAAAAGAACAGCTTTTTTTTCATGCTACTGCTTTCATCCCTTTCACAAATCATGTAACCATACATGCATAGATTTTTTTTGAACTTTCCATTCTGTTCAATAAGCCAGTCAATATACCTTTTCTAGGAGAAACAGTGCAATTGCTCCAAGCTTTGGAAAGAATAAGAAAGAAAAATGTTGCAGATGTACTGAATGACTGATCATATGCCATTTGTGTCAAGAGAAAGGTTGCACCCTCATTATTCTTAATTCCCTGTTCTTTGGAGAGTGTGCTTGGTATTGGGAAACTGCAGTAGCTAACACGTGAGAACACCATAGGTAAATCAGAAACAAACAAAATTAGAGAGGAATCCAAAATAATAAGGAATTCTGAAACAAGGTAGTACCAATATTTTAAGGGTATCTGAAAAGGATTTTTTTTTTCTTTACTGTATAAGCTTTTGGCACTAAAAGTCATTATCTATGCCAATTGAAGTTTGATATTCCCTCTATCAAAAATACCTCAGTTACATAGGACATAATAATTAGAAAACTATCACTCTAAATTAGGTATTTTGCTATCAATCAGACATATGATATCTTACCCAACTTTATACATGTGTGTCTGTATGTGTGTGTAGAAAAAGAGAAAGATGAACGGCAAAGAGGGAAAATTAGAAAGAGAGAAAGGGAGAATGTTTTCCAATTTTTAAGGGAAAATTTAGTTTTTAATTAAATAAATATTTCACTTTCAAAATGCAATTATTCATTAGCTGTTTTGACTGAGGAATATACAGAACCTACTGTAGGTTCAAAAATTTTATGACAATCTTACAAATGTAAAAATCTTTTAGGACATGGTCTTTATTTTAAGAAATAGAAGTAGTTTTGGAAACAAGACTATGGCATACCTTAGGAAGCAAACCTTTTTGGGGTAAAATAGAATGCTAAGCATAATCTTACATAGTGTAAGTGCAGCAGGACTTGGGAGAGAGAGAGGTCACAGGAGGTTAGAATAAATTAATTTTTCTGGTAATTTAACATGTGCATTTAAATGTAAATACCTTATCTGTTAAGAGTTTGCCTGCCCTCTTGACTTTTTTCTTAAGAACTACATTTTGGGAAATGTACTATGCTTAATACAGACTTACTTTAATTTCCTTTTCTTTGTAATATGAGTGTGAGGAACAATTAAAAATTATCTTAAGTATTTGAAAATTTTAAATAGACTAAAAACTTTGCAAATACCTCCCCCCTTCACTTGCTATTTTCCTCTAAAACCCACTCAAAAGCTTGTCTTTTATTTCAGGATTTTAATTCCTAGATGAAGGAAGCAAGAAAATGAATACAATTGAGGTTTAATTATGTCTTTGTATGCATAATAGTAACTATGATTACAATAATTATTACCTCTTAGATAAAAGTTGGAAAAAAAAAAAAAAAACCTAAGCACCTTTCCCCTTAATTCAAGTTTAGACTAATGACTAACTAGAGCCCAAAGACATAGAAAAAGACCCTGATGCTGAAAAAGATTGAGGGCAGAAAGAGAAGAGGGTGGCAAAGGATGAGATGATTAGATAGCATCACCGACTCAAAGGACATGAGTTTGAGGAAACTCCAGCAGATAGTGAAGGACAGGGAAGCCTGGCATGCTACAGTCCATGGGTTTGCAGAGTCAAACACGACTTAGTGACAACATGCCCCAAAGCATACTTATTAGATGTTGTATGGTTATATAAGGGCAAATAATATTCTGACTGATTTATGATACAAAATGATCACTTTCATATAATTTGCGAATAAGAAGTTGCTAGCTTACACTTAATTGATCTATTTACACAGTTAATATAGTATATTTGTATTTTTCTTATTTTATAAATTATACTTATTATTCAAATTGTAGTCTTAAAATGTTATTCTTCGTCCTTCCAGTAAAATATTTTGCTATTTAAAACAGTAAAAAGGAAAGAAGGCTACTCTTTTGCCCCAATGCCCTACATGTCTGATTCTTCCACACTGATAATCCTGGTGGCCAACAATCAAAGTCTCTTACAAAAGTGTGTTTTATTTATTACAACCACTCACCACATATATCACTATGTTTTTCCCCTTTTGCCTATGGCTTGAGTCAAAATACATATATCCTTTCAGAGAGGCAATGACCCACCTCTAAATATAATATCTAGCACGCCATCTTTGTCCTCTCACATTAATAATCTGAAAAAGAACAACATCTTTTCAAATACCATCGACTGTAGCCTCAGTGCCATGTCCTATTACCCTTTGGTATGAAATAAACTTTTTAAACATGAAACTGCTATTTAAATGATCATTCCTCCCAAAGCAATCTTATGCATACATATTCACTTGGAGTTCTCAAAGTTTCAGAGTCTGTGAAAAACACAAATGGTCATTTAATCTTGTTATGTCTTTCTATCTTTTATACCATGACAGATATTTGAGAAATTTACAAATAAGTTTGAGCTGGTTTTACCTCATTTAAGTGACTTTCAGCCAGTGTGGCTTAGTTTTTCTTCAGAAGCATCACATTCTAATGTATTTTTCATTGATCTGAATGCATTTCAATATTCTGAAATACAGATAAAACATATAAGGAAACACAGATCTGACGCTTCATTTATTTTAATACTTCTAAAATCAGTGTGTTTTTTTTTTTAAGTAGAGATATATGCACAGTACTGAGAATATAATGAAATGTTGCAATAAATTAAGAACTAGGTCAAATAATTTAGGAAAACACAGACACACAGACAAGCATAGCTGCCTTTTACTAAGATAGATGCTGAATCAGTTCCACTGGCTTTCAGTCTCTAATCACAGATGACTATGGAGTAAAATTTTAAAATTTTGCAGCATTTCTCCCTATTATCATTTGTATGGAAATTAGAATAATACCTATTTTTAAATATATCATCCATAAAAAATAATTCATGTGCTTTAGGTACCTAAAGTGAAAGTCCCTCGGTCATGTCCAACTCTTTGCAGTCCTATGGACTATACAGTCCATGGCATTCTCCAGGCCAGAATACTGGAGTGGGTAGCCTTTCCTTCTCCAGGGGATCTTCCCAACTAAGGGATAGAACCCAGGTCTCCCACAATGGAGGCAGATTCTTTACCAGCTGAGCCACAAGGGAGGCCCTTAGGTAGCTAAAGTTTCAGGTAATTAAAGTAACTGGGTTTTCTTTAACAATGGTATATATATATATATATACACACATATGTATATATATGTATGTGTATATATATATGTGTATGTATGTATATATGTATGTGTGTGTATATATATATACATTAAGCATTTAAAAACAAAGAAAAGGAAAATTTCAGTTAAAAATGAATGTATTCTACCTTATAAAATACTAATTATTAATGTATGAAAAATGATTCCTTTCCTACTTGGAAACATGTGGTGATTCTAATGCTGTCTTCAGTGGTAGTGAGAGAAGGTGGTTGCTTCTGGAATGGCATTGATGAAATCACACCAGATTCTATTGGCTTCCCTGGTCACTCAGTTGTTAAAGAATTTGTCTGCAATGCAGGAGACCCACGTTCTATCTCTCGATCATGAAGATCCCCTGGCCCACTCCAGTACTCTTGACTGGAAAATTCCATTGACAGAGAAACTTGGAGGGCCACAGACCATGGGGTTCCAAAGAGATGGACACGATTGAGCGACTTACACTTTCATGTCTTCCCAATATAAGAACCAGGACTTTAATATATCTCAACCACAATAACTCATGTCAAGCACAAAACTGAAAATAAATATAGTTAACTCAAATATCACATTATTTCTTCTTATTAGTCTGATAACATAGATGCCTTCACTTTGAATTTTTTTCATACACTTTGGAAGAGGCTCTTGCTCCACATTTTGAACAGATGATTTTTTTATAGGAATTGTTATAAGATCAGAATGTTCATAGGTTACCACTGAACCTATCCCAAATTTTCTTTTCTCTCCTAGTGCTAGTTATAAGTATGATATGCATAAAATCCAGCGCTAGCCTCATCTAATGATACCATGGAAGCATATTTCAGTTCAGTGACTCAGTCATGTCCGAATCTTTGCGACCCCATGAACTGCAGCACGCCAGGCCTCCCTGTCCATCACCAACTCCTGGAGTTCACCCAAACCCACGTCCATTGAATTGATGATGCCATCCAACCATCTCAACCTCTGTCGTCCCCTTCTCCTCCTGCCCTCAATCTTTCCCAGCATCACGGTTTTTTCCAATGAGTCAGCTCTTCACATCAGGTGGCCAATGTATTGGAGTTTCAGCTTCAACATCAGTCCTACCAATGAACACCCAGGACTGATCTCCTTTAGGATGGACTGGTTGGATCTCCTTGCAGTCCAAGGGACTCTCAAGAGTCTTCTCCAACACCACAGTTCAAAAACATCAGTTCTTCATTGTTCAGCTTTCTTCACAGTCCAACTCTCACATCCATACATGACCACTGGAAAAACCATAGCCTTGACTAGAAGGACCTTTGTTGACAAAGTAATGTCCTTGCTTTTTAATATGCTGTCTCCGTTGGTCATAACTTTCCTTCCAAGGAGTAAGTGTCTTTAAATCTTATGGCTGCAGTCACCATCTGCAGTGATTTTGGAGCCCAAAAAAACAAAGTCAGCCACTGTTTCCGCAGACGGGAAAACCCGTCTATTTCCCATGAAGTGATGGGACCAGATGCCATGATAGTAGTTTTCTGAATGTTGAGTTTTAAGCCAACTTTTTCACTCTCCTCTTTCACTTTCATCAAGAGGCTCTTTAGTTCTTCACTCTCTGCCATAAGGGTGGTGTCATCTGCATATCTGAGGTTATTGATATTTCTCCCGACAGTCTTGATTCCAGCTTGTGCCTCATCCAGCCCAGTGTTTCTCATGATGTACTCTGCATAGAAGTTAAATAAACAGGGTGACAATATACAGCCTTGATGTACTCCTTTTCCTATTTGGAACCAGTCTGTTGTTCCATGTCCAGTTCTAACTGTTGCTTCCTGACCTGAATATAGGTTTCTCAAGAGGCAGGTCAGGTGGTCTGCTATTCCCATCTCTTTGAGAATTTTCCACAGTTATTTGTGATCCATGCAGTCAAAGGCTTTGCTATAGTCAATAAAGCAGAAATAGATGCTTTTTTTTTTTTTTTTCCTGGAACTCTCTTGCTTTTTCAGTGATCCAGTGGATGTTGGAAACTTGATATCTGGTTCCTCTGCTGTTTCTAAAATCAACTTGAACATCTGGAAGTTCATAGTTTATGTATTGCAGAAGCCTGGCTTAGAGAATTTTGAGCATTACTTTACTGTCGTGTGAGATGAGTACAATTGTGCAGTAGTTTGAGCATTCCTTGGCATTGCCTTTCTTTGGGATTGGAATGAACACTGACCTTTTCCAGTCCTGTGGCCACTGCTGAGTTCTCCAAACTTGCTGGCATATTGAGTGCAGCATTTTCACAGCATCATCTTTTAGGATTTGAAATAGTTCAGTTGGAATTCCATCACCTCCACTAGCTTTGTTCATAGTGATGCTTTCCAAGGCCCACTTGACTTCACATTCCAGGATGTCTGGCTCTAGGTGAGTGATCACACCATTGTGATTATCTGGGTCATGAAGATCTTTTTTATACAGTTCTTCTGTGTATTCTTGCCACCTCTTCTTAGTATCTTTTGCTTCTGTTAGGTCCATACCATTTCTTTTATTGATCCCAATTTTGCATGAAATCTTCCCTTGGTATCTTTAATTTTCTTGAAGCGATCTCTAGTCTTTCCCATTCTGTTGTTTTCCTCTATTTCTTTGCATTGATCGCTGAGGAAGGCTTTCTTATCTCTCCTTGCTATTCTTTGGAACTCTGCATTTGATAGTACATAAATCTAAAGTAAAGTGAGGCAAAGAGACTCAGACTTAATACAGAGACCAATGATGGCAAAGAGGCCTAATTACATTGTTACAGTCCTACATCTACCCACACCTGAAATTGAAAAGGCCAATGGATTTTTTTTTCTTTCTTTTACAAAAGTAAATTTATTTAAGATTTATTTCTGTAATTTGCTTTAGTCTGAGTTGGGATTGCGTGGCTTTTAACCCAAAGAGGGACCTATACTACAGATAGTGACATATAGAAGAGGACATTGCAATAGCAAACCTTTAAGTATTGAATGTATTTGTGTGTGTGTGTGTGTTCTATGCTCAGTTGCTCAGGTGTGTCTGACTCTTTGTGACCCCATGGACTGTAGCCTGCCAGGCTCCCCTGTCCATGGGATTTTCCAGGCAAGGGTATTGGAGAAGGTTGCCAATTCCTCCTCCAGGGAATCTTCCTGATCCAGGGATCAAATCCGCATCTCTTTTGTCTCCTGCATTGGCAGGGGAATTCTTTACCACTGCACCACCTGGTAAGTCAAAAGTATAGAATAAGCTGTGTTAAAGTGGGATCAAAGATGCGAAGTCCACTCACAAAGAGTGATAGATAACATTCTTTAGGCAGGTTGATAGGGAGTCCACGGGACCAGTCCCATAGTGACCCTGGTCCTGGAATTTGTGGCCATTTGGGATTTATGTCCATTCATATACATCAGAAGCAGGAGCTAGGGAGCTGACTAAGTGATAACATTGACATCATAGGGGCTGGTTTCTTTGAGGTTGTCAAGAAGCCAGTCTTCCTTACAAGATCTAAGGAAAATAAACTGACCCAATGCTAACTGCTTAATCCTATACAAAATCTATTAACAAGTCAAAAAGTATATAATGATATCTTAAAAGCTGTAGATAGGTCTCTTCCTATACACTTCTGGCATCTGTGTCAGAAGCTGTCTCTGTAAATTCTTAACTTTAATAAAAAAGTTGCTACTTTGCTGCAAACACCTGAGCAACTACACTCCTATAGTCCTGGAGTGAATTATTTTTTCCTTCTGGGCTTCCCTTGTAGCTTAGTTGGTAAAGAATCTGCCTGCAGTGCAGGAGACCCAGGTTCGATCCCTGGGTTGGTGAGATCCCCTCGAGAAGGAAATGGCAACCCACTCCAGTATCCTTGCCTGTAAAATCTCATGGACAGAGGAGCCCGGTGGGCTGCAGTTCATGGGGTCACAGAGTTGAGCATGACTGAGTGACTAACACTTACTTATTCTGAGACCACAAACCCTTGGCCAACACCAAACACTGTGGAATAAGGGGCTGTTAAGATTCTTCTTATTTGGAATCAAAGTAGTTTTATAAATTGCTCAACTTCCATGCCTTTGCATTCGGACTCAGTCAACTACGACTTTAAATAATATGATAGAAAACTGTCTGGGTTTTTGTGTGCTTTAGCTACTTTTTGTGGCTTTACACACAATGAGGAGAACAAAGTCCAGCTGTTACAAAGCAGCATTTTGTCATGCAAACAATTACAACAGAGAATGATAAGTGCCATGAGGGATGCCCAAACCTGGTGGAAAATGTTCTCATGACCCGGCCACAGCTGCCACTGTTCCAAGAAATGGCAAGGAAGACACTGATGTTATTATTATTTCAGAGCCTAGAAAGTAAAGATTCAAGGAATCTCTACATCTTTAATTAAAGAAAAGATTGCTATTTGTTTCTTCATGTCACAGGAAGAATACTGTTAAATAACTGTTTAGTAATAACCATGAACACTTAAGATGAAGTTCTTCAGTAAAAAGGTATTGGACTAAGCTCAACCAGAATTCAGGAAATGCCTTTTCTATGGACATATTTATAGCATAACACTTTTGCAAGAATTTTTCAGTGATGTCTTCTCATTGACTGCTGACAGAATGTAGCAGTATTAATGGACATAAGAGCTTAGGTCCTTTGGTGAGGACATGATGGATGGTCTTATTTCTTTCTGTTCCATTGTTCAGTATGTCTCTTTGAGTAAATGCCGAAGACTGTAATAAATTCTCATCATATTTCCAGAACCTCTTCTTTATACTGAAGGTTGTTTGGATATGAGCTTGCCAACACTTTCCAATAAAACTCTACTGCCAATGTCAATTAAAGTAAAATTTGTCAAACAGCTTGTCTAGAAGTCAGATTAATGTTAATTATGCCCAGAAATAGATGCCTACTTTGATGTGTAGATTTTTTAAAAAATTAAGAATTACTTTATTAGAATGGATGCATTCGTGTTCTTGCTTTGTCTTCTCTAAGAGTTCAATACAGCAAAAAAGCATTTTACTTTAATGCTAAATGTTCTTTCAGTATCATTACAAAAATTATAAATAAGATATACTGCTAAAAATAACAAAACCACACAAAACTGTGCACCACTTTATCACCACCTAAATGTAGATAGATGATAAATAGTATAGATAGAAATGTGTGTGTGTATGGATAGTATATATATATATATATGGATATATATATATATAGGGATAGATACAGAGATAGAGATAAAGGACTGAACAAATTACAAGTTTCTCCAAATTCTTACTCCAGAAATGCTTTTTTTGTTATAATTTTGTCTGTCAGCAAGCTTCAAATTCTAAGACTTTATTATACTAGTAAGTTCTGAGATCACAATAGAATTTGAAACTTGACACTGCAACCAAATAATTCTGATTCTGGTCAAGTTATAGAACTTTTATAAACCTCAGTTTCTTCATCTAAATAATATAAATATAATGGTTGAATGTGAGAAATAATTCAGATAAATTACCCAAAGCTGTTGGAAGAACACTGATTACACATCCATGTTCATCAGTTGCGTCATCACCTTGTGATTCATTTTATTGTTGTTACTGGATATCTATCAGTATGGGGATCTATTAGCGTCTATCAGCATGTTAATTGTATATCTATTAGAATACATAATGGTAGAGACCAAGTAGAAGCTGAAGCAATCGAGAAGGAAAGAATACATGGAAGAACTGTACAGAAGATTTTAATGGAACAGATAATCATGATGGTATGGTCAGTCACCCAGAGCAGACATTCTGGAGTGTGAAGTCAGGTGGGCCTTAGGAAGCATTGTTGTCAGTAAAGCCAGTGGATGTGATGCAATTTCAGTAGAGCTATACAAAACACTAAAAATGATGCTATCAAAGTGCTGCACTCGACATGACAGCAAACTTGCCAGACCCAGCAGTGGCCATAGGACTGGGAAAGGCCAATCTTCATCCAAATTCCTAAGAAGTGTAGTACTGAAGAATGTACTAGCCACTGGACAATTGCACTCATCTCTTATACTAGTAAGGTCATGCTTAAAATCTTGCATGCTAGGCTTCAGCATTACACAAATCAAGAACTTTCAGACATCAAGCTGGGTTTAGAAAAGGAAGAGGAACTAGAGATCAAATTGCCAACATTCACTGGATCATAGAGAAAGCAAGGGAATGCCAGAAAAAAAAAAAAAAAAACTACCTTTGTTTCATCAACTATGCTAAAACCTTTGACTATGCAGATCATAACAAACTGTGGAAAGTTCTTAAAAAGATGGTAAAATAGCCATCTTCCCTGTCTCCTGGGCTTTCCTAATAGCTCAGTTGGTAAAGAATCCACCTGCAATGCAGGAGACTCTGGTTCAATTCCTGGGTAGAAAAGATTTGCTGGAGAAGGGATAGACCACGCACTCCAGTATTCTTGGTCTTCTCTTGTGGCTCAGCCGGTAAAGAATCCACCTGCAATTCAGGAGACCTGGGTTTGATCCCTGGGTTTGGAAGATCCCCTGGAGAAGGAAAAGGCTACCACTCCAGTATTCTGGCCTGGAGAATTCCATGGAATGTATAGTCCATGGGGTCACAAACAGTTGGACATGCCTAAGTGACTTTCACTTTCATTTCTTACCTGTCTCCTGAGAAACCTGTATTTTGGTCAAGAAGCAACAGTCAGAACCCTGTATGGAACAACTGATTGGTTCAGGATTGAGAAAGGAGTGTGACAGGGCTGTTTGTTGTCACCCTGTTTGTTTAATTTATATGCTGATCACATCATGAATAATGCCAGGCTGGATGAGTTACGAGCTGGAATATAGATTGCTGGGAGAAATATCAACAACCTTAAGATATGCCAATGATACCACTCTAATTGCAGAAAATGAAGAGGAATTAAAGAATCTCTTGATGGGGGTGAAGGAGGAGAGTGAAAAAGCCAGCTTAAAAATGAAAATTAAAAAAAGAAAGAAAGAAAGAAAACTAAGATCATGACACCTGTTCCTTAACTTCACGGCAAATAGAAGGGGAAAAGTTGGAAGCAGGAGCAGATTTCTCGTCTTGAGCCCTAAAACCATGGTGAATGGTAATTGAAGCCATGAGATCAGAAGATGATTTCTTCTTTGCAGGAAAGCTATGACAAATCTAGCAGTGTGTTGAAAAGCACAGGCAACACTCTGCCAACAAACATCCATAAGGTCAAGGCTGTGATCTTCACAGTGGTCATGTAGGGTTGGGAGAGCTGGACTGCAAAGAAGATACAGCACCAAAGAATTGATGCCTTTGAACTGTGGTGTTGGAGAAGTCTCCTAAGAGTCCATTGGCCAGCGAGGAGATCAACCAGCCAATCTTAAAGGAAATTAACTCTGAATACTCATTAAAAGGACTCATGTTGAAGCTGAAGCTCCAGTATTTTGGTCACCTGATGCGAACAACCAACTCATTGGAAAAGTCCCTGATGCTGGGAAATATTGAGGGCAGAAGGAGGAGAGGATGTCAGAGGGTGACAGATGGCATCACATCCTGTCCTGCATGGACAGGAACTTGGGCAAACTCCAGGAGATGTTCAGGGACAGGGAAGCCTGGCTTGCTGCAGTCCATGGGGTTGCAAAGAGTCAGACACGACTGGGCAACAACGTATAGTAGTATGGAGTTCAGCTCAGTTCAGTTCAGTCATTCAGTCATGTCCGACTGTTTGCGACCCCATGGACTGCAGTATATCAGGCCTCCCAGGCCATCACCAACTCCCGGAGCTTGCTCAAACTCATATCCATCAAGTTGGTGATGCCATCCAATTATCTCATCCTCTGTCATCCCCTTCTCCAGCCTTCAATCTTCCCCCAGCATCAGGGTCTTTTCCAGTGAGTCAGTTCTTCACATCAGGTGGCCAAAGTATTGGAGCTACAGCTTCAGCATTATTCCTTCCAGTGAATATTCATGACTGATTTCCTTTAGGGTTGACTGGTTTGATCTCTTTTCAGTCCTTGCATACTCCTTGCAGTACGGAGTGAAAAACAGTAACTCACTTCACTTTTCTTGCCTGGAGAATCCCATGGACAGAGGAGCCTGGTGGGATATAGTCCTGAGGCTCACAATGAGTCCTACCTGATTAGCACATTAGTTAGGTAAGCAAAAATCTATATATTCCAAAGATGTGTCTAATGATTTCTAGTTATTGCAAAATCATCTATTTACAAACTGATAACATATTAAAGTACTACATTGTTAATGGGTTGCACATTCATGTTGCTCTGTGAAATTAAGATTTGATATCCACATGAAACATTACTAGTTCAGGATACAGCTTTCTTATATATGTGCAGTGTAGAATAATATTGATGACCAGACACTTTGGAGTTATGTAGAATCTAATGAGAATTCTGATCCTGCCACTGCCTGGTCTTGCTTTATCTAAGTTGAAAGCTTCCTCAGTGTCGTCATGGTTAGTACAATGTGTCTTTGGGGTACACAGCTGCTCCCAGAGTCTATCAATTTCCAAATACATTTATATTTTTTAAAACAAAGAAAAAATCCCTACTGATTAAAAAAAAAAACTTGAAATATTGAAAATTATAAATGCTTAAAAATAAAAAACACTACTCCTTCCAATAGAGGTAACCCTTGCTTCAGTCATAACTGCTTTCTTTTCAGTCTTCTGTTGATGCTGTGGTACAGACTTAGAGGCACAGGACACATAGAAAGGTTAATGTTTGTATCGCACTTTTTTAGAAATATTACAAATGTTTCATGATAATTAGAACTAATTGTGACAACAGTTACCTTTAAGGAAGAGCAAATGCAAAAAATCATGCCTGATTATAATTATGCAATTCATGTTTGTCTTTCACTTGCCAATAAAATCATTTATAATCTTCTGAGGATTTAAAATGTATTTATATGAATAAATTTTATATTGGAATATCTATGTCATATAGATATGATAAAAAAAAATTTACAGGTCAAACAAAGCATATATTAATATCTAGTATAGGAACAAAATAAAAGTTTGATTCTACAGAAACTTAGAAAATGTTGAGAATTATTACTACTTTTTAAATAAGCACAATGCCTTAACATAAATGCAATTTCTTTTCTATTTCTTTGATTATTAAGTAATGGATCACAAAATTTAGAAAAGATTATTATGCTATATTGTTTCAGCTTGGTTGAGCACTGAGTAATACGCTGTGGTAAGCATGTGGGTTTTTCCACACTTACTGTCAGAAAAGTTATTTTTACTTGAATGCTTAATAAACATGATCTTTAAATACATCTTTGCCCTTCTTCCTGTTCTACCTCCCCTGCAGCCCCCAGGGTGAGTCCAAGTGAGTCTGGGATGCTGACAAAATCTGCAACTGTAACACACCCATTATCCAAAAAGTGTGGTGTATTCTGAGTGTAAATTCACAGTTTTTCCATCTTTGGAATATTTTAATTTTAATAGGTTCTGAATTTTCTATATTTGGGGATTTTCACTTAAATTATTCTCTCTTATTTAATTTTAACAACTCACGCCAATAAAATAATTGTTGGTGCTTATTTATATAACCCTTTCATTAAAAATGGAGCACATTATTCATATTGGTAGCTAGATTAGATAGCTAAGAATAGGTAGGTAAAGACAAATATAGATCCATTTTAGAGAATGGCTACAAATCTTTCATAGATTCATTTCCCAGAACATATTGTTTTAAACACTCCAAATTTAAGTGGAAATATTATGAAAATATAGCTTTTTGTGTGTATATATATATATATACATATATATACATGTTATATTATATAGATAGATATAGATTAGATTTATATATCTGGTTTATAGATTTATATATCTGGGTCAATGCTTATGGGTAAAAAGCTTATATATTTAACCATATATTTTTATTAAAATGATGTGTAATAAAAATCTATAGTGACATTTTAGTCACACATATAGTCACACATACAGTCAGCAAAACTATATATATATATAGTCACACATATAGTCAGCAAAACAGCCCATTTAATAGAAACTTGGTTGTTTGAATGAAAACATTAAATCTAACATAAGTCTAGGCTGAATTGTCCCATCTACTTGATTTACATTTTTATTGTAATGCAATATTCATACTTGATCTATGAGAAGACTTTCTGCTTCATAGTCATACATTTAATAATCTCTAAGCTCTGCCCTAATATGTTAATAGCTATACTTATAGCAGGCTTGGCTTACAAAGGCAATAAATGCAATGATCTCCTTTCAAATAAAATGGCACCTATTTTTTGAAAACTATTGCAATTCTACCGAGTATCACGTCAATGAATGTTCAGACGGCAAAAGGAATTGGATTTAAAGAGGTGAGAACAGAGGGCAATGCCATTACAACTGTCAAGTGATGATAACCATTGCACAAATTATTTTCATATTCCTTGTTTAGTTTTTTTCATCCTAAAAAACACATACAGACTATAAAATTCATCATCCTGTTTCCTAGTGTATATCTCAGTACATCATAAAAAATTAAAAAGAAATCTCAAATAAATAGAGTTGGAAGTCCCAAAGAGGAGATCTCTCATACCCTAAGGTAGTGGAGACTAACAGAAAGAGAATGACTCCTTTTCTTTCCTTGGAAAATCCAGCTAATGAAAAGCCATGGACTATGTTTAAGGTAGCTCACCCAACTTTCTTTTCTTCTTAATAAAACTGTTCTTCCCTTGTTCAGGCATTTGCATTTGCTCACTATGTTTGCAAATTCTGAATTGCAACTTTGCTCATCCTGAAGAACTCAACTTTGCTGGAGCAACATCTAGCATTCTATTTCTTCAGGTAAACAACATGAACACACACATACGGGTTGGAAATGATTATTAGGTCAGGGATATCTTTATTTTTTTTAATAGAATTTTATAACAGAGAGGAGGAAACCCAATGTGTGTTTTTTTTTTTTTAATACTGACTAGTTTGGACTGAAAAAGTGAGAGATGATGCTTCTGGCACTTTTTAATTGTGTAAGCATTTCCACTGTAATTTTATGAAAATTTATGTTACTGTAACAACTAAACACAAGTTATTTAATGTATCATATTATCATAATTTATGTGTACCCATTTCCTCAGTCAGGGATAAAGACAACACTGTTTTTCTACTTTATTAAAGAATGCTTAGAAACCAAGTCCTTGGAAACCAAGAGTACATATAATTAAAAGAACCTTGATTAAAAATAGAGGAAATAGTTTGCCAATTGAAACAGGTATCACAAAAGTTCAGAAAGTTTAACTCTGAGGAAGTTATCAAATGAGTTTGCAAGGTTTTACATAGAGTGAGGGCTTCTCTGATGGTGCTAGTGGTAAAGAAACCGCCTACCTAATCAGGAGATACAAGAGACGCAGTTTCAGTCCCTAGGTCAGGAAGATCCCCTGGAGGAGGACATGGCAATCCACTCCAATATTCTTGCCTGGAGAATCCCATGGACAGAGGAGCCTGGTGGGCTACCGTCCATAGGGTCACAAAAAGTCGGATACAACTGAAGCGACTTAGCATGCGTGCACACATGCACATAGAGAGACATATTATTTTGTGTTATTTTGCCAAGATTTGATTATACTGTTTTCAGGGAGAGTACATAGTTTGTTTCCTTCCTTCCCTCCTTCCCTCCCTCCTTCCCTTCCTCCTTCCTTCCTTCCTCCCTTCCTCCCTTCCTTCCTTCCTTTCTTCCTTCCTGGTTCAATCCCAAGGTTGGGAAGATTCCCTGGAGAAGGGAGTAGCAATGCACTCCAGTATTCTTGCCTGAAAACTTCCACGGACAGAGCAGCCTGGTGGGCTACACACAGTCCATGGGGTAGCAAAGAGTCAGTGCATTGCTGATCCTGCTCGTCACGCCAATTGTTTTGCTGTTCATATTGCCTGCACTGTTAACTGAACCCGAGTAACAAGGCGCAAGCTAAGAGGCTAGAAGACTCAAGGATCCATAGAAACTGCAGACGAGTTTATTTTCTCCTGACTAGTGCAGCAGCTGTGACAGCAGCCATACATTACCAAAGACAACACAACCTCTCTCCTGGCTGACAGAAGCTGCGGCAGTAGGCATGCTATATGCTCTCCTCTCCTGGCTGACCCAACAGACGCAGCAGTGATGCAGCAGTAACGCTGCCACTTCTTCAGGGGGAGCTCACATATGCATACCATACACAACCCGCGACCAGGTGAAGACCTCGTGACGCGCATGCGCAGGGCTATAAATGAGCTCAGCTGTTACATAGTCATTATTTACAAAATGTGGTGCTAGAGGACCTGGATACACCGTCTTGGCTGATTTACTCTTTTCCTACAGTCCGATATGACTGAGCAGCTAACACATACCTGCTCTACAATGTTCTGTTAGTTTCTGCTACACAGCAAAGTGAATCATCTCTGTGGATATTTATACCCCCTCACTCTTGAGTGCCCCCTCATCAATTCCACCCCTCTGGATCATCCAGGAGCACTGAACTGAGCGACCTGTGCTAGCTATGCAGCAACTTTGGTGGAAATACAGTTTCTTACCATAAACAGGTGCAACACAGGTGCTTAGGAAAAAATTACTCTTAATGGCATAATAAATGGTAATTATATTTAGCCACTAGCAATTAACTATTTTTTTTTTCCCTTGTTGCAAAGGCTCCAAAAGTTACAGTCTAGATTAATTCAATTTTCTATGCTCAGAAACCTGTCCGTGGATCTGGCATTTAACCCTTTCTCATCAATTAAATATTGTATGTCTCAAATATATGTGCTTGGATATATTTGAATTTCAATTAGCCAATTCTTACCAAAGATCTTGCATGTTTCAGTTATATAGGAGACTAAGTTTTTCACATAGCAGTGCAATAGTATATAACTCTTTTACAACTTTAACACATTATTTTATATACATTGTTCTTTTAAGTGCATTCCTGATAGGTCAGTTGGTAAAGAACTCGCCTGCAATGCAGGAGATTCCGGTTCAGTTCCTGGGTTGGGAATATCTGCTGGAGAAAGGACAGGCTACCCACTCCAGTATTCTCAGGCTCCCCTCATGGCTTAGCTGCTGAAGAATCCAGCTGCAATGCGGGAAACCTGGGATTGATCCCTGGGTTGGGAAAACACCCTGGAGAAGGAAATAGCTACCCACCCAAGTATTCTGACCTAGAGATTTCCATGGACTACATAGTCATGCGGTCAGGAAGAATCAGACAGGAATGAGTGACTTTAACTTTCATTCACTTTCACTCCTTTAAATATTCAAGATAACTCCAATTCAAGGGAATTCTTGTAAATGTTGTTTAAAACTTACTGTTAAGTGAATATACTTATGTCTACTCTGGGCAAGTAAGTATTATTTTTATCATACTCTAGAGGGTCCATCTCTCTCACAACAAATTTTCTCAGATACCCCCCTCATTACTTAAGAGCGGTGCAGAAGTTTATTTATTTATTTATTTTACATTAGAATACAGTGGTGGTTTCTGCCATTCATTGACATGAATCGGCCACGGGCGAACATGTGTCCCCCCTCCTGAACCCCCTTCCCTTCCCATCCCTCTGGATTGTCCCAATACACTGGCTCTGGGTGCCATGTTTCATTCATCAAACTTGGACTGGTCATCTATTTCACATATGGTAATATAAATGTTTAATTGCTATTCTCTCAAATCATCTGACCCTCATCTGCTCCCACAGAGTCCAAAAGTCTGTTCTTCACATCTGTATCTCTTTTGCTGTCTCACATATAGGGAGATGATGGAATTCCAGTTGAGCTATTTCAAATCCTGAAAGATGACACTGTGAAAGTGCTGCACTCAATATGTCAACAAATTTGGAGAACTCAGCAGTGGCCACAGGATTGGAAAAGGTTAATTTTCATTCCAATCCCTAAGAAAGGCAATCCCCCAAAATGCTCAAACTACTGCACAATTGCACTCATCTCACATGCTAGTAAAGTAATGCTCAAAATTCTCCAAGCCAGGATTCATCAATACATGAACCGTGATCTTTCAGATGTTCAAGATGGTGTTAGAAAAGGCAGAGGAACCAGAGATCAAATTGCCAACATCTGGTGGATCATCAAAAAAGCAAGAGAGTTCCAGAAAAACATATATTTTGGCTTTATTGACTATGCCAAAGCCTTTGACTGTGTGGATCACAATAAACTGGAACATTCCAAAAGAGATGGGAATACCAACCACCTGACATGCCTCTTGAGAAACATGTATGCAGGTCAAGAAGCAACAGTTAGAACTGGACATGGAACAACAGACTGGTTCCAAATAGGAAAAGGAGTACGTCAAAGCTATATATTGTCGCCCTGTTTATTTAACTTACAGGAAGGGTACATCATGAGAAATGCTGGGCTGGAGGAAGCACAAGCTGGAATTAAGATTGCCGGGAGAAATATCAATAACCTCAGATATGAAGATGACACAATCCTTATGGCAGAAAGTGAAGAAGAACTAAAGAGCCTCTTGAAGAAAGTGAAAGAGGAGAGTGAAAAAGTTGGCATAAAGCTTAACATTCAGAAAACTAAGATCATGGCATCTGGTCCCATCACTTCATGGGAAATAGATGGGGAAACAGTGGAAACAGTGTCTGACTCTATTTTTCTGGACTCCAAAATCACTGCAGATGGTGATTGCAGCCATGAAAATAGAAGGTTTACTCCTTGAAAGGAAAATTATGACCAACCTAGAGAGCATATTAAAAAGCAGAGACATTACTTTGTCAAAAAAAGGTCCATCAGGTAAAGGCTATGGTTTTTCCAGTAGTCATGCATGGATGTGAAAGTTGCACTATAAAGAAATCTGAATACAGAAGAATTGATGTTTTTGAACTTTGGTGTTGGAGAAGTCTCTTGAGAGTCCCTTGGACTGCAAGGAGATCCAACCAGTCCATACTAAAGGAGATCAGTCCTGGGTCTTCATTGGTAGGACTGATGTTGAAGCTGAAACTCCAATACTTTGGCCACCTGATGCAAAGAGCTGACTCATTTGAAAAGACCCTAATGCTGGTAAAGTTTGAGGGCAGGAGGAGAAGGGGACGACAGAGGATGAGATGGTTGGATGGCATCACCAACTCAATGGACATAGATTTGGGTGGACTCTGGGAGTTGGTGATGAACAGGGAGGCCTGGTGTGCTGTGGTGCATGGGGTCACAAAGAGTCGACTCAACTGAGCAACTGAACTGAACTGAATATAGGGTCATTATTACCATCTTT
The DNA here is from genome assembly GCF_910594005.1 of Cervus elaphus. Lineage (NCBI taxonomy): Eukaryota > Metazoa > Chordata > Mammalia > Artiodactyla > Cervidae > Cervus > Cervus elaphus. Next base: position 15,145,693 of record NC_057845.1, on the reverse strand, counting down.
CTAAATTCCATATATATGTGTTAATATACTGTATTGGTGTCTTCTTTCTGACATACTTCACTCTATATAATAGGCTCCAGTTTCATCCACATCATTAAAACTGATTCAAATGTTTTCTTTTTAATAGCTGAGTAATATTCCATTATGTATATGTACTACAACGTTTTCCATTTGTCTACCAAAGGACATCTAGGTTGATTTCATGTCCTAGCTATTATAAACAGTTTATATATAGCTTTTATTTCCATTACTCTGGGAGGTGAGTCATAGAGGATCCTGCTATGATTTATATCAGAGAGAGTTTTGTCTATGTTTTCCTCTAGGAGTTTTATAGTTTCCAGTCATACATTTAGATCTTTAATCCATTTTGAGTTTATTTTTGTGTATGGTGTTAGAAAGTGTTTTAGTTTTATTCTTTTGCAGGTGGTTTACCAGTTTTCCCAGCACCACTTGTTAAAGAGATTACCTTTTCTCCATTGTATATTTTTGCCTCCTTTGTCAAAGATAAGGTGTCCATAGGTGTGTGAATTTATCTCTGGGCTTTCTATTTTGTTCCATCAATCTATATTTCTATCTTTGTGCCAGTACCATACTGTCTTGATGACTAGCTTTATAGGATGGTCTGAAGTCACCCAGGTTGCTTCCTCCAGTTCCATTCTTCTTTCTCAAGATTGCTTTGGCTATTGGAGGTTTTCTGTATTTCCATACAAATTTTGAATTTATTTGTTCTAGTTCTGTGAAAAATACCATCCGTAGCTTGATAGGGATTGCACTGAATCTATAGATTGCTTTGGGTAGTATACTCATTTTCACTATATTGATTCTTCTGATCCATGAACTTGTTATTGGAGGCCACCATCACCCTAATACCAAAATCAGACAAAGAAGCCACAAAAAAAGAAAATGATAGGCCAGGATCACTGATAAACACAGATGCAAAAATCCCCAACAAAATTTTAGCAAACAGAATCCAACAACATGTTATAAAAGATCATACATCATGACTTTATTCCAGGGATGCAAGGATTCTTAAACATTCACAAATTAATCAATATGATACACTACTTTAAAGAGTTGAAAGATAAAAATATATGATTATCTCAATAGATGCAGAGAAAACCTTTGACAAAATTCAACACTAATTTATGATAAAAACTCTCCAGACAGCAGGCATAGAAGGAACATACCTCAACATGATAAAAGCCATATATTATAAACCCACATCAAACATTCTCCTCAATGGTGAAAAATTGAAAAGCATTTTCCCTAAAGTCAGGAACAACACAAGAGTTCCCACTCTCATCACTACAATGCAACATAGTTTTGGAAGTTTTAGCCACAGCAATCAGAGAAGAAAAACAAATAAAAGGAACCCACATAGGCTCAGAAGTTTATTTTTTAATGATTAAAAAACTTACTGAAAAGGTGAAATATATTCACATACATAATATATACAATGTAACTATTATACCTTAAGCACAAATATGATTAATGGAGATATCTACCATTGAGTTTATTACAGTGGAATAATTGTGCTGTTGCTATTATTCCTTAAGATTTTATTAATCATTTTTAAAACGTTTAAAAGTCGATTACCAGCTTGAAATAAATTGTGGTGGGATTATAATCAATACACATCAGTTCAGTTCAGTCACTCAGTCGTGTCCGACTCTTTGCAACCCCATGAATTGCAGGACACCAGGCCGTCCTATCCATCACCAACTCCTGGAGTCCACTCAAACCCATGTCCCCATGTCCATCGAGTTGGTGATGCCATCCAGCCATCTCATCCTCTGTCCTCCCCTTCTCTCCCTGCCCCCAATCCTTCCCAGCATCAGGGTCTTTTCCAATGACTCAACTCTTCGCATGAGGTGGCCAAAGTATTTTCAGCCTCAACATCAGTCCTTCCAATGAACACCCAGGACTGGTCTCCTTTAGGATGGACTGGTTGGATCTCCTTGCAGTCCAAGGGACTCTCGAGAGTGTTCTCCAACACCACAGTTCAAAAGCATCCATTTTTTGGCACTCAGCTTTCTTCACAGTCCAAGTCTCACATCCATACATGACCACCAGAAAAACCATAGCCTTGACCAGAAGAACATTTGTTCGCAAAATAATGTCTCTGCTTTTTAATATGCTATCTACGTTGGTCATAACTTTCCCCCCAAGCAGTAAGCATCTTTTAATTTAATGACTGCAATCACCATCTGTAGTGATTTTGGAGCCCCCCAAAATAAAGTCTGACACTGTTTCCACTGTCTGCCCATCTATTTGTCATGAAATGATGGGATGAGGAGCCATGATCTTAGTTTTCTGAATGTTAAACTTTAAGCCAACTTTTTCATTCTCCTCTTTCACTTTCATCAAGAGACTTTTTAGTTCATCTTCACTTTCTGCCATAAGGGTGGTGTCATCTGCATATCTGAGGTTATTGATATTTCTCCCGGCAATCTTAATTCCAGCTTGTGCTTCCTCTAGCCCAGCATTTCTCATGATGTACTCTGCATAGAAGTTAAATAAGCAGGGTGACAGTATATAGCCTTGATGTACTCGTTTTCCTATTTGGAACCGTTGTTCCATGTCCAGTTCTAACTGTTGCTTCCTGACCTGCATACAGGTTTCTCAAGAGTCAGGTCATGTGGCCTGGTATTCCCATTTCTTTTGGAATGTTCCAGTTTATTGTGATCCACACAGTCAAAATCTTTGGCGTAGTCAATAAAGCCGAAATTGATGTCTTTCTGGAACTCTCTTGCTTTTTCGATGATCCAGCGGATATTGGCAACTTGATCTCTGGTTCCTCTGCCTTTTCTAACACCATCTTGAACATCTGGAAGTTCACGGTTCACATGTTGCTGAAGCCTGGCTTGGAGAATTTTGAGCATTACTTCACTAGCTTGTGAGATGAGTGCAATTGTGCGGTAGTTTAAGCATTCTTTGGGATTGCCTTTCTTTGGGATTGGAATGAAAACCGACCTTTTCCAGTCCTGTGGCCACTGCTGAGTATTCCAAATTTGCTGGCTTATTGAGTGCAGCAATTTCACAGCATCATCTTCCAGGATTTGAAGTAGCTCCACTGGAATTCCATCACCTCCACTAGCTTTGTTCCTAGTGATGCTTTCTAACGCCCACTTAACTTCACATTCCAGGATGTCTGGTTCTAAGTGAGTGATCACACCATTGTGATTATCTGGGTCATGAAGATCTTTTTTGAACTGTCTCCTGTGTATTCTTGCCACCTCTTCTTAATATCTTCTGCTTCTGTTAGGTTCATACCATTTCTGTCCTTTATTGAACCCAGCTTTTCATAAATGTTCCCTTGATATCTCTAATTTTCCTGAGGAGATCTGTAGTCTTTCCCATTCTGATTTTTCCTCTATTTCTGTGCATTGATCTCTGAGAAAGTCTTTCTTATGTCCCCTTGCTATTCTTTGGAACTCTGCATTCAAATGGGAATATCTTTCCTTTTCTCCTTTGCTTTTCATTTCTTTCTTTTCACAGCTATTTGTAAAGACTCCTCAGACAACCATTTTGCCTTTTTGCATTTCTTTTCCATGGGGATCGTCTTGATCCCTGTCTCCTGTACAATGTCACAAACCTCCATCCATAGTTCATCAGGGTCTCTGTCTATAAGATCGAGTCTCTTAAATCTATTTCTCACTTCTACTGTATAGTCATAAGGGATTTGATTTAGGTCATACTTGAATGGTCTATTGGTTTTCCCTACTTTCTTCAGTTTAAGTCTGAATTTGGCAATAAGGAGTTCATGATCTTAGCCACAGTCAGCTCCCAGTCTTGTTTTTGCTGAGTGTATAGAGCCTCTCCATCTTTGGTTGCAAAGAATATAATCAATCTGATTTTAGTATTGACCTTCAGGTGATGTCCATGTGTAGAGTCTTCTCTTGTGTTGTTGGAAAAGGGTGTTTGCTATGACCAGTGTGTTCTCTTGGCAAACTCTATTAGCCTTTGCCCTGCTTCATTCTGTACCCCAAGGCCAAATCTTCCTGTTACTCCAGGTATTTCTTGACTTCCTACTTTTGCATTCCAGTCCCCTATAATGAAAAGGACATCTTTTTTGGGTGTTAGTTCTAAAAGGTCTTGTAGGTCTTCATAGAACCGTTCACCTTCAGCTTCTTCAGCGTTACTGATTGGGGCATAGACTTGGATTTCTGTGATAGTGAATGGTTTGCCTTGGAAACGAACAGAGATCATTCTGTCATTTTTGAGATTGCATCCAAGTACTGCATTTTGGACTCTTTTGTTGACCATGATGGTTGCTCCATTTCTTCTAAGGGATTCCTGCCCACAGTAGTAGATATAATGGTCATCTGAGTTAAATTCACCCATTCCAGTCCATTTTAGTTCGCTGATTCCTAGAATGTTGACATTCACTCTTGCCATCTCCTGTTTGACCACTTTCAATTTGCCTTGATTCATGGACCGAAGATTCCAGGTTCCTATGCAATATTGCTCTTTACAGCATTGGACCTTGCTTCTATTGCCAGTCACATCCACAACTGGGTGTTCTTTTTGCTTTGGCTCCATCCCTTCATTCTTTCTGGAGTTATTTCTCCACTGATCTCCAATAGCATATTGGGCACGTATCGACCTGGGGAATTCCTCTTTCAGTAACCTATCATTTTGTCTTTTCATACTGTTCATGGGGTTCTCAAGGCAAGAATACTGAAGTAGTTTGCAATTCCCTTCTCCAGTGGACCACATTCTGTCAGACCTCTCCACCATGACCTGTCTGTATTGGGTGGCCCCACATAGCATGGCTTCGTTTCATTGAGTTAGACAAGACTGTGGTCCTGTGATCAGATTGGCTAGTTTTCTGTGATTATGGTTTTAGTGTGTCTGCCCTCTGATGCCTTCTCGCAACACCTACCATCTTACTTGGGTTTCTCTTACCTTGGATGTGGGGTATCTCTTCACGGCCGCTCCAGCAAAGTGCAGCCACTGCTCCTTACCATGGACCTGGGGTATCACACATAAAAATATGAAAATCCTACAAATCAATATTCTATTTTTTCCCCCCTTAGCTGTTAGTTTTTAAACATTTACCAGCTCACCAGTGGGTTATTTTCTCAACTTATAGAAATTTTTTCATTCTTTCTAGAATTAATTCTCTAGTAGCATCACTAGTAGCATATTGGGCACCTACCATCCTGGGGAGTTCATCTTTCAGTGTCCTGTCTTCTTGCCTTTTCATACTGTTCATGGGGTTCTCAAGGCAAGAATATTGAAGTGGTTTGCCATTCCCTTCTCCAGGGAACCACTCTTTGTCAGAACTCTTACGATGACCTGTCCGCCTTGAGTGGCCCTACACGGCATGGCTCACAGTTTCATTGGGTTAAATAAGGCTGTGGCCCATGTGATCAGATTGATTAGTTTTCTGTGATTGTGGTTTTCAATCTGTCTGCCCTCTGATGGGAAGGTCAAGAGGCTTATGGAAGCTTCCTGATGGGAAAGACTGACTGAGGGAGAAACTGGGTCTGGGTGGGGCCATGCTCAGTAAATCTTCAATCCAATTTTCTGTTGAAGGGTGGGGCTGTGTTCCCTCCCTGTTATTTGACCTGAGGTCAAACTATGGTGGAGGTAACGAAGATAATGTGACCTCCTTCAAAAGGTCCCATGCATACACTGCTACACTCAGTTCCCCAACCCTGCAGCCTCTGCCAGAGATTCCTGTCCACTCACAGACAAGTCTGGGACAGTCTATTGTGGAGTCACTGCTGCTTTTTCCTGGGTCCTGGTGAGCACAAGGTTCAGTTTGTGCCCTCCCAGAATCTGTTTCCCCTGTTCTGTTTAAGTTTCGGTGGCTCTATGGGCTTCCCTAGTGGCTCAGAGGGTAAAGTGTCTGTCTGCAATGCAGGAGACTGGAGTTTGATCCCTGGGTTGGGAAGATCCCCTTGAGAAGGAAATGGCAGCCCACTCCAGTATTCTTGCCTAGAAAATCCCATGGACCACAGAGCCTGGTAGGCTACTGTCCATGGGGTCATAAAGAGTCAAACACAACTGAGCGACTTCATTTTCACTTTCACTTTCACTATGGTGGGTTAATGGCGACCTCCTCCAAGAGGGCTTATGCCGTACCCAGGTCTACTGCACCTAGAGCCCCTGCCTAGGCAGCAGTCTACTGCTAACTCATACCTCCTCAGGAGACACCCAAACACAGTTCTGTCTCAGTCTCTGTGGGGTCTCTGGGTACTGGTGCACACAAGGTATGTCTGAGCCCTCTGAGCATGTCTGGCAGGTATGGGGTGTGATTCCATCTCAACACTAACAAAGTAATGTTCAAAATTCTCCAAGTCAGACTTCAACAATACGTGAACTGTGAACTTCCAGATGTTCAAGCTGAATTTAGAAAAGGCAGAGGAACCAGAGATTAAATTGTCAACATCCACTGGATCATCGAAAAAGCATGAGAGCTCCAGAGAAACATCTACTTCTGCTTTATTGACTATGCCAAAGCCTTTGACTGCATGGATCACAACAAATTGTGGAAAATTCTTCAAGAGATGGGAATACCACACCACCTGACCAGCCTCCTGAGAAATCTGTATGCAGGTCAAGAAGCAATAGTTAGAAATGGACATGAGGCAAACGACTGGTTCCAAATTGGGAAAGAGGTACATCAAGGCTGTATATTGTCACCCTACTTACTTAACTTATATGCAGAGAACATCATGAGAAATGCTGGATTGGATGAAGCACAAGCTGGAATCAAGATTGCTGGGAGAAATATAAATAACCTCAGATAAGCAGATATCACCACACTTATGGCAGAAAGTGAAGAAGAACTAAAGAAACTCATGACGAAAGTGAAAGAGGAGAGTGAAAAATTGGTTTAAAACTCAACATTCAGAAAACTAAAATCATGGCCTCTGATCCCATCACTTCATGGCACATAGATAGGGAAACAGTGGAAACAGGGACAGACTTTATTTTTCTGGTCTCCAAAATCACTGAAGATGGTGACTGCAGCCATGCAATTAAAAGTTGCTTGCTCCTTGGAAGAAAAGCTGTGACCAAACTAGACAGCTTATTAAAAAGCAGAGACATTACTTTGCCAACACATGTTGGTCTTGTTAAAGCTATTGGTTTCCCAGTAGTCATGTATGGATGTGAGAATTGGACTTTAAGGAAAGCTGAGCGCTGAAGAATCAGTGCTTTTGAACTGTGGAGTTGGAGAATACTGTTGAGAGTCCTTTGGACTGCAAGGAGATCCAACCAGTACATCTTAAAGGAAATCAGTCCTAAATGTTCATTGGAAGGACTGATGCTGAGGCTGAGACTTCAATACTTTGGGCACCTGCTGTGAAGAACTGACTCACTGGAAGAGACCCTGATGCTGAAAAAGATTGAAGGCAGGAGGAGAAGGGGATGACAGAGTATGAGATGGTTGGGTGGCATCACCGGCTCAATGGACATGAGTTTGAGTAAACTCCAGGAATTGTTGATGGACAGGGAGGCCTGGCATGCTGCAGTCCATGGGGTAACAAAGAGGCGGATACGACTGAGCTACTGAACTGATTCCTGTGGAAGAAATCACCAGAAAGAGTAAATATTCATTTCCCCTTATTTTCTTTACTCCTTGTGTTGAATATAGTGTGCATTCACTATTCATCTGACTATGGATATTATCACCAAAAATGCACTCTGTTTTGTACTTTTGGAAAAGAACGTTAATAATTTTGTCAGTGATCACATACTTTTGCTATCTATTTATCCGAAAATGCCAGTAATAACTTTCTTTATCAAGTTTCTGAGATATATCCTGAAATCTAATTTTCCTTCCTCATTCAATCTTCTACTTCCTTCCTTGCCCTCTCTCTTCATTCTTTTCTTGTTTTTCTTTCTCTCCTTTCCCCTTTCATTTTCAATTTATAATTTTCAATCTTAACCCACTATTGTGTATTTGCTGAAAAATCTCTTTAGAGATGATCTCTACTTCAGCTCCAACATTTATTCTGAATCTGTAAATTTATGTTTCAAATTGACTGCCAAATATTAGTGAACATATTCTGCTAGACTATAATTCAATCTGTTAAAAATTAAATGTATCTCTAAATAATTTATCCTCTCACTTTTTAATGTCCTTAATTTTCCAATGAGCCTTCAACTTGATTCATTATGTCACCATTTTCCAGGGTATTTTAGCCAAAAAAAAAAAAAAAAGAACAACAACAACAACAACAAAAAACCACTTGTTATCATTGCCTAGCCATTTCTCCTCTACAACATTCTTATTTTCTCAATCACAAGGATATATTATTCTTGCTCTGATATGTCACATTAATCCCAAGCTATTTACTGCCTCTATTACAAATGTTGAAAAGTCTACATGTCTTCAGCTTTCCTCATTTGGGTAATTGCAGTAATGTCTTATTTTCTCTATACTCCTGAAAACTAATCTAATTCTTAATACTGCTAGAGATATCAAAATAGCCTACTTGCACATTTGAAATATCTATTGCCTCTGGAATATAGCCTACATTTTAATACAAGTCATTCCACTGTTGGCCAAAATTGCTACTGTATATATATGAAGATCATGGCATCCGGTCCCATCACTTCATGGCTAATAGATGGGGAAACAGTGGCTGACTTTATGTTTCTGGACTCCAAAATCACTGCAGATGGTGACTGCAGCCATGAAACTAAAAGATGCTTACTCCTTGGAAGGAAAGTTATGACCAACCTAGACAGCATATTAAAAAGCAGAGACATTACTTTGTCAACAAAGGTCCATCTAGTCAAGGCTATGGTTTTTCCAGTAGTCATGTATGGATGTGAGATTTGGACTATATAGAAAGCTGAGCACCAAATAATTGATGTTTTTGAACTTTGGTGTTGGAGAAAACTCTTGAGAGTCCCCTTGGACTGCAAGGAGATCCAACCAGCCCATCCTAAAGGAGATCAGCCCTGGGTGTTCATTGGAAGGATTGATGTTGAAACTGAAACTCCAATACTTTGGCCACCTGATGCGAGGAGCTGACTCATTGGAAAAGACCCTGATACTGGGAAAGATTGACGGCAGGAGGAGAAGGGGACAACAGAAGATGAGATGGCTGGATGACATCACCAACTCAATGGACATGGGTTTGGGTGGACTCTGGGAGTTGGTGATGGACAGGGAGGCCTGGCGTGCTGCGGTTCATGGGGTCGCGAAGAGTCGGACATGACTGAGCGACTGAACTGAACTGACTGATATGTGAAGTATATTTCTCAATAGCTTATGGATATATTTTCCTTTTGTTTTTGATATTTGTGTACTGTAAGTCATGTGTAATTATTTATGTAAAATAAATATTGGTTTCACATATATTATGAACTGAATGTTTATGATTCCTCAAATGCATATATTGAAATATAATCCCCAATGGTATTTGGAGATGCAGTACTTGGGAAATCATGAGATCATGAGGGTACAACCATCATTAGTGCCCTTGTAAATGAGATCCCAGAGAGCTCTTGCATTTTTTCTGCCATGTGAGGACTCAATGAAAAGAGTCTACGAACCAGGAGAGTCTCTTTCCTGACATTGAATTTGTGGATGCCTTGTTCTTAGACTTCCCAGCCTCTATAACTGTGAGAAATACATTTCTGTTGTGTATAAATCACTCATCCTATGATTTCTGTTATAACAACCTGAATAGATAGACAACCTGAATAAGACAACATATGATACTTTCTTATATTTAGGCAAATTCTCAAGTTTCCATAAATCCCATTGTTAAGTTGACATCAGAATTTTTAAAATCAGTTTATAATTCAATGCTTTGAAAGATTGTACTCAACTAAAAACATCAGCTCTGATCTTTTTCAATTAAAAAAGATACTCTTTTCAGGATTAAAACGGACGTGAGCACCTCCATTCTAAGCTTGTGTGTGCTCAAATATAAATTTATTGAAGATCCAGGCTACAAACTTAAAAGAATGTTACTACAAGATGGCTATAACTGGTGAGGAACTTTGGGAATTTTAATTCTGGTTCTGTCACAAACCTGCTGTATGACCTTGGCAAGTTAATCTATCTCTGTGTATTTTTTGTAGAAAAGATCACTATTGTACCTAAGCACTTTGATAAACCTGTCCTCACTGTACAGTGTAATATATAAGGAAAATCACAATTTTACAGAATATATGGCTCAAAAGAGAACATAAGGGAGTGTTCTGTTGATGCTTAAAATCTCAAACAGTGCTGACTATAAACCACCTGTTATAGCACGGCAGATTCAATGTCCATTGTGGATGGAGTCTCAGGCAAATAACATCTCTTTCAAAATTTAGATATAAAAGTTCAATAAAAATTATTTCCTGCACACTTTGATCATTAGTAAGAATGAAAAGAAACTATATATGATATTGTTTGCTCATTTTTCTTATATTTTTACATACTATTTTACATGTATCCAGTATATTGTTTATTACATCTTTGAAGATGGATTATTGAATGCATAGTCATGAACTTTTTATTTAAAGTCAGATTTCACATTTTATCCACCCTTATATTTATTTCTAACAATATCTGAGACCTAGCCTCCATTTACACTAGAATCTCAACCACAATCACATTGACGTAAAAGTTCAAGAAAACTTAGATTTTGCTCTCAGGCAAGGAAGTATTGAAGAATTTAAATCTTAGGGTAATCTTACTTAACTTAGATTCACAGAACCTTATTAAGCATGCAGTATTCTTAAAAGGGTGGGTTTAATCAAGTAATGTATCTTTTCATTAACTTCCATATGTATATTTTCATTATAATTGTACATCACATACCCTTATGTAAAATATGTTAAACATCCATTTGATTATAAGAAATATTTTCATACAGCAAAATTAGTTAATTTTGGGAAAAGTGTTAAGCTGACATGGGGGAAATATCTGTTCTGGGCAATAAACTCATTTAATCCCTGCTAAATATTTTTGACATGTGAAAATCAAAGATTACACAAATTGTACTGAAAAGAGAATTAGTATCTGTAATAATTCTGGCTTAAATGCTGCCTTCACTTAATTATGAAACACACACACACACATATACATATATACACATTTTGAGTATGAGAATTTAGAGAAATATATTACATCACTAAGTCTTAGCTATGAAGGTATTTTAATGAAATTCTTGGTATTATATTATTTGGGTACTTCACATTACTACTTACTGATCCATTCACACATCCCTTTTAAAATCAATTTATTGAGGTATAATATATATGTAATGGGCTTCCCAGGCGGCACTAGTGGTAAAGAGTGTGCCTGTCAATGAAGGAGACTTAAGAGATGCAGGTTCGACCCCTAGGTGCAGATCTACTGGAGGAGGGCATGACAACCCACTCCAGTATCCTTTCCAGGAGAATCCAGTAGACAGAGGAGGCTGGTGGTTTATTGTCCATAGGGTGGCAAAGAGTCAGACATGACTGAGGCAACTTAGCAAGCAAACATATATGTAATAAGATGCATCTATTTTAAAGTGATTAGTCTTTAAGTTTTGACAAGTGTATTTACTTGCATGGATATTACTCCTATAATGTTTCAGAATATTTCAATTGACTTGAAAATTTTCTCCTTCTCTATTATAGTCATTGTCTCACACATCCTTTGTTCTAGGCAAGCACTGATCTGTTTTCTGTCAGTCTAGATTATATTTGTCTCTGTTAGAATTTGTTCAGCTTGTTGAATCTGTGAGTTTGTGATTTTCACCTAATCAGGAATTTTAACTGTCAATTGTGCCAGTAATCATTAGTTTCATCATCACTTTCATTTTACTGATGAAGATATTAAGCCATCAAATGATTAGATGGCTTGGCTTCAATTCCATGACTGGCTAGAATCACAGTCACTCTCAATAACCAATTCTTTTAACTCCTTGATCAGAGATTTCTCATCTTTATTAATCTGTACACACCACAAGAATGAAAGTCATAATAGGATGAAAATTTCCAAGTAATGATTTCCTCTTATATTATGCTGAATATTATAAAATAAAATAAGTTATCTCTTCTCAACTTCATATCTTTAAAGGATTTTCTTTGTAAATTGAACTTATTGAACTTGCATTTCAATAGAGGTTGAACTTTTAAATATTAATCATAAACATTTTATTTTACCAACTTGGACTGAATTTGGAGTTGAAATGAAAAGTGAAAGTGTTTGTTTCTCAGCTGTGCCTAACTCTTTGGGATCCCATGAACTGTAGCATGCCAGGGTTCTTTGTCCAGGGAATTCTCCAGGCAAGAATATTGGTGTGGGTAGCCATTCCTTTCTCCAGGGATCTTCCCAACTCAGGGAATGAACCTAGGTCTCTTCAAATTCTTTACAATCCGAACTACTAGAGAAGCTCTATGATTAGAATTAGTTATGATAAACATGAAACATTTCTTCAGTGATGCTATGATAATAGCCACCAATCTATTTGCATTTAAAAAGGGACATATTTAAAATCAGACAAAGGATAGCTGCCTTTTGTTTATGTTTCCAAAATATTTAAAATTTTAACATTTGCTTTCTTTGCCCAATTTACTCTTTTTATGTAACTAAGTTACTGAAAAACATGTGAAAGTGTTAGTCACTCAGTTGTGTCTGACTCTTTGTGACCCCATTGACTGTAGCCTGCCAAGCTTCTCTTTCCATGGAATTATCCAGGCAAGAATACTGGAGTGGGTAGCTATTCCCTTCTCCAGGGGATCTTCCAGAACCAGGACTCAAACCCAGGACTCCCACATTGCAGGCAGATTCTTCACTATCTAAGCCACCAGGGAAGCCCCAACTAAATTACTAGCTCTCAGTTATCAGAATAACAGCCAAGAAGACAATTCTGCATAAAGTCAACTTGATTCCAGAACGCTGTCTCTTAAAATCAGAATATATTCTGACAACTTTCCTGGTGGCTAAGGAAATAAAGAATCTGCCTGCAATGAGGGAGACCTGGATTCAAACTGTGGGTTGGGAAGATCCTCTGGAGGAGAGCATGGCAACCCACTCCAGCATTTTTGCCTGGAGAATCCCCATGAACAGAGGAGCCTGCTGGGCTACAGTCCATGGGGTCACAAAATCAGACACGACTGAGCGATTAAGCACATTCTGACAACAAAGTATTTTAAAGTATATTAAAACTGAAAATAATAAATAGCAAAGGATTCTAAGTGTGACAATGAGCAAAAAATATATGCTAAATCATGTGTATACTACTGTGTATCAAATAAATGCCAATGAAATAGAGAGAAAAATATTTTAAACTTGTATGTTGCAACACTTTTGTTAAGAATCATGATGAATTTTTCTTCACTGATTTTTTTTTTTTTAACATTGATAATCATTCCCCTCTGACTCTTTCTTCATCTGGATACTAAAATTGAGTTTACAGTAAAAGTATTTTGACTTTAAGGGTACTTACTGAGATCCTAATCTGTCCCATGACATGTGCTGGGCTTGGTTTATAGCCAAGGAATGTATCTTCTGCAGGAAACACACAGAATACTCACCTAAAAATAAATAATCAAACTATATTTCTTGACAGGAGGAGTAGAAATCTGAGACCTAAAAGTTGAGTGAATTAGACAGGTAAAGAATGGAGATGAGTACATTCCAGGTAGTAACTTCCCCCAAATCTACATCCCCAGAAGTCAAGCTCCCATTCACCTAAGAAAAATGGTCATCCATGTAGAAATGACAATCATGAATAAATATCCTTATCTGGAACCTACAGAAGAGATTCATGGGGGAAAAGATAGGAATCTGGGAATTAATCTCAGATTAATTCTGTACTGAATTCTGTACTGTGATGAAATGACAGAATGATGAGACAATCAGAAATGATGGGATGGCTTGAAACATGAGTTTTTAGCGTTTGAAGCAGATTATGAGTTCAGTTCAGTTCACTCGCTCAGTCGTGTTCAACTCTTTGTGAACCCATGAATTGCAGCACGCCAGGCCTCCCTGTCCAACACCAACTCTTGGAGTTTACTCAGACTCATGCCCATCAAGTCGGTGATGCCATCCAGCCATCTCATCCTCTGTCCTCCCCTTCTCCTCCTGCCCCCAATCCCTCCCAGCATCAGGGTCTTTTCCAATGAGTCAACACTTTGCATCAGGTGGCCAAAGTACTGGAGTTTCAGCTTCAGCATCAGTCCTTCCAATGAACACCCAGGACTGATCTCCTTTAGGATGGACTGGTTGGATCTCCTTGCAGTCCAAGGGACTCTCAAGAGTCTTCTCCAACACCACAGTTCAAAAGCACCAATTCTTCAGCACTCAGCTTTCTTCACAGTCCAACTCTCACATCCATACATGACCACTGGAAAAACCATAACCTTGACCAGATGGACCTTTGTTGGGCAAAGTAATGTCTCTGCTTTTTAATATGCTCTCTAGGTTGGTCATAACTTTCCTTCCAAGGAGTAAGTGTCTTTTAATTTCATGGCTGCAGTCACCATCTGCAGTGATTTTGGAGCCCAGAAAAACAAAGTCTGACACTGTTTCCACTGTCTCCCCATCTATTTCCCATGAGGTGGTGGGACCAGATGCCATGATCTTAGTTTTCTGAATGTTAAGTTTTAAGCCAACTTTTTCACTCTCCTCTTTCACTTTCAGCAAGAGGCTTTTTATTTCCTCTTCACTTTCTGCCATAAGGGTGGTGTCATCTGCATATCTGAGGTTACTGATATTCCTCCCGACAATCTTGATTCCAGCTTGTGCTTCTTCCAGCCCAGCGTTTCTCATGATGTACTCTGCATATAAGTTAAATAAGCATGGTGACAATATACAGCCTTGATGTACTCCTCTTCCTATTTGGAACCAGTCTGATGTTCCATGTCCAGTTCTAACTGTTTCTTCCTGACCTGCATACAAGTTTCTCAAGAGGCAGGTCAAGTGGTCTGCTATTCCCATCTCTTTCAGAATTTTCCACAGTTATTTGTGATCCATGCAGTCAAAGACTTTGGCATAGTCAAATAAAGCAGAAATCGATGTTTTTCTGGAACTCTCTTCCTTTTTCGCTGATCCAGCAGATGTTGGAAACTTGATATTTGGTTCCTCTGCCTTTTCTAAAACCAGCTTGAACATCTGGAAGTTTCTTAGTTCACGTATTGCTGAAGCATGTTTTGGAGAATTTTGAGCATTACTTTACTAGCGTGTGAGATGAGTGCAATTGTGCAGTAGTTTGAGCATTCTTTGGGATTGCCTTTCTTATGGATTGGAATGAAAACCAACGTTTTCCAGTCCTGTGGCCACTGCTGAGTTTTCAAAATTTGCTGGCATGTTGAGTGCAGCACTTTAACAGCATCATTTTTCAGAATTTGAAATAGGTCAACTGGCAGAGAATACTGAGTCATAATTCCTAAGGATCTTTACCAGTTAGAGAACAGATAGAGGAGGAGAGACTGGTAAAGGCTTCTGAGAAGAGATGCCAGAGGTGAGGGAGTAGGTAGCAGTGTGAAAGGGGGGAAACAGAAGAATAAAAATGTGTTTTAAAGAGTTATGATATAAAAAAAAAAAAAAAAAAAGAGTTATGATATAATGCCATTTGCAGCAACATGGACGCAACCAGAGATTATCATACTAAGGGAATCCAGTCAAACAGAGAAAGACAAATGCCACATCATTTATATATGAAATCTAAGAAAATGATATAGATAAACTTACTTACAAAACAGAACTACAGTCACAGACATAGAAAACAAACACAATTTCTAAAGGGAAACACAAGGGATAGGGAAGGGATAAATCAGTAATTTTGTATTAACACATACACACCATACATACATAACATATACACATACACTATAACACATACACTGTATATATAAGTAATCAATAAGGACTTACGGTATAGCACATGGGATTACATTCAATACATTCTAATAAACCATAATGGAAAATAATCTGAAAAAGAAAATATATATATGTGTGTATGTGTCTCTCTCTATATATATATATACACACATATTATATGTATGTATGTATGTATATATATACATATTATATGTATGTATATAACTGAATCATTTTGCAGTACACCTGAAATCAATACAACATTGTAAATTAATCACAATTTAAAAAAAAGTAGGATTAATCAATTCTGTAGAATTTTGTGGGAGGTAAAGTGAGAGAATAAGAGAATAACAAAGATGAGACTTCAAAATTTGGAATGTTAGAGGGTTATATAACACCTCTCTTCAGGGGCTATGTATGTATCAAAATATGATTGGAATTGACTGAGAGGGAGAAGCAAGGTGGTAAAATAGAGAAACCACAGGACACCACTCTTTGAGGAAGTTTATTGTTCTAGGGAATAAACTTACTGACAGGAGCTGGAAATAGGGTCAGGACAGCTTTAGTTTGCTTTATGAGGAGGGACAGTATCACTTGTCCACAAGCTCATAGAATGATCCCATAGAAGAAAGGGTTCAATGTGCAAGAGCAGGAAGGAATAGCTAATGAAAGCCATTCCTAAGAAGGGAGAAAGAGCACAATGGAGATTTCGATCTTGTATAATAGGAGGAAATAAGTAGCAAAGAACAGGCAAAATTGTAGATTTGATGGTGGAGTAAATAGCGATTCTGTGATAGTGAAGTGGGTAAAGAATCTGTCTGCAATGCAGGAAACACAAGGGATATGAGTTTGAGCCCTGGGTTGGGAGGATTCCCTGGAGGAAGAAGTGGCAATTCACTCCAGTATCCTTGCTTGAAAAATCCCATGGACAAAGGAGCCTGGCGGACATGCACAAGTAGTGATTATTGTTTGATGAACGATATTTACTCTATGAAACATGAGACAAGGTCATTAACTGAAGACGAAGTAAAATTAGCAATTTATATAGACTGCAGAGACCAGTTTTTGTTTTTGTTTTTTTTTCCTTCTTCAGCTATGCTAAAACCTGAGACTTTAAATTTCAGACACTAAGAGCAGCCCATTATTTTGGCCTTGAATATGGTATAGGAATAGAAAGAAACTGAAGAGAATGTTGGGGATAACTTTAGTGTTATATTCTCTCACACAAAGCCAAGTTACACTAGAAGCATTGAATTCAATCTAGTAGCTTCTGTCTGATTCTATCTTTTTTTCGTTTCCTTTGCAATTCTGCTTCCAAAAAAAATTGTGTTTCGGTGTACATATAAGCAAGAACATTTCCATAGACTAGTTATTTATTTAGAGTTGGGTGGACAGTTATTCCCGACCAACAGGAACAATAATAAAGATGTTATGTTAAATACCTAATACTTATGTAGTCATCATTTTCAAAGTGATTTTTAGGTGCTACATTTTTTCACACTCACATTATCATGCCTTTTCAATAGATGCAGTCACTTTTTGAAAAACAGGACATCATGTTGTACTTTGTAATATACCATTGGCACCCAGGGTTGTTTCATCAACTGTTCACCATTGGCCTTTTACATGGATATTTTTGGCCTAAAAATAGCGAACAGGTGGCATGGAGGTAAGAAGCCATGTGGGTGTTAATGCGGCGTCACTTTCTACAGAAAAAGAGGAAGCTTTTCAGAATCTCAGGCTGCCAATCTACTCAGCTGGCAACTGTAGTCTAAACTGGAACACCATTTTGAGAGCAGGCGTGCTGCCATCTTAACAGATGGTCGCTAGTATTGACAGCCAAGTGATCATGTATGTACATCAGTTGTGGGTGTTGAAAGCAAGCTGTTCATTTAAGAAGGTCAGACAGCAGTCTGTCCAGAGTTCCCACAAATAACATTAAGAGTGATAGCTGTCCATTTCTTATATTCGATTAATTTTCTTCTTATTTATATTCTCACACAATTAGATTATTCAGCTTGAGAATCTCATATTGCAATCAATGACATTGAAATCAATGGCATAGAACTCAGTGGCATAGCAGATTCCCTGAATATGGAATAAGTAAAATAATTAACTTTGATAGCCAAAAAAAGTAGATGGGGGGTTCTTAAAGTGAGTGGGAGTTGAAAGTAAATTACATGAAATATAATTTTCAAATAGTATGCTTCATTTGGTTAATTTATTTTCAAACAGCCCTCAAGGTTCCACTAAACTGATCAGGCTTAGTATTAATTTTGTAAAATCAGCACACTATAGATGCTGTGAAAGTTCTATAGAGCATTATTACTACCAGATTTTTATCTGTAAATAGGCTCAATTCAAATACTACCAATCTACAATGGCATAATTAGTCATCCAATTTCAAATGAATAATCAAAAATATCACAAGACATACTAAAAATTCTATCCCTTCTTGCAAATTACATTCAAGTTTGTTAAGCCAATAATATTTTTGTCAACAAATAAATAAATGTAAACCAATATGTGTGACAGGTAGATTCTAAAAATTTGCCCCCTCCAGTTATTTCCTAATCCTGAATCCAAGACCTTGTGGAATTTCCTCTATTTGAGTACTGGCAAGACTTGTGACCAACGGAATGTGACAAAGGTGACATCATGTGATTTCCATTATTTCATTGCATAGCTTGTAACTTCCATCTTGCTACTGGACTCACTTCATTGTTTTTATGGTTTAAATGTTTTGAGGAAGCAAACGGCCATCATGGAGAAGCCCATGTGTTAAGGAATTGAACGTCACTTCTGTCCAAAAAGCCATCTAGGGGGTAAGGGGGACCTCTGACAGATAACTAGCAAAAAGAAAAGAAATGAAAACAAGCAAGCAAACAAACAAACAAAAATACAAGTCTCCAGAAGATTACAAGGAACTGAGTCCTACAAACAGCACTGTGAGGTTTGAGCCTGGTCTTTCTCCAGTCAAGGCTTAGATGAACTCCCAACGAATCTGACTGTTACCTTGACTACAGATTTATCAGAGATTTTGAAGCAATGTCTTACATGCCAAGTCACTTCACTTGTGTCCGACTCTTTGTGACCCCATGGACTGCAGCCTGCCAGGCTACCCTGTCCATGAGATTATCCAGGCAAGAATACTGGAATGGGTTGCCATTTCCTCCTCCAGGGGATCTTCCTGGCCCAGGGATCAAACCCACGTTTCTTACGTCTCCTGCATCAGCAGGTGGTTCTTTACCACTAGTGCCACCTAAGAAGCCCAAGGATTCCTGAATCACAGAAATTTAAATAAGAAATTGTGTGCTGATTGAGACCACTTAGTTTGTGGTAATTTGTTAAGGACAAATTCATAACTAGTTATGTAATGTTTATTCATAAATTAATGAAAAATACTGACATGCTAGATAAGAGATGATTTTGTAAATACTTTATTAAATAAGACAATATTTTTGATAATTCTCATCACAAGAATAACTGACAATTTCTTGATAT
The DNA here is from genome assembly GCF_910594005.1 of Cervus elaphus. Lineage (NCBI taxonomy): Eukaryota > Metazoa > Chordata > Mammalia > Artiodactyla > Cervidae > Cervus > Cervus elaphus. The sequence goes on along the minus strand of NC_057845.1, from coordinate 15,126,411 downwards.
TTCTTATGAGTGATAGGCAAGTGATTTACATGCATTATACATATACTATATATATGCATTCTATATGTGTATGTATACTTATTAGCATGGTAATGTATAAAGATGTTAAACTGATAGTGCAATATCCTTTACTATTGAAAGAAGATGAGCTGAGGTTTATTTTATTTATTTATTTATTTTTGAGCTGAGGTTTAATCACAGAGTTTCTGACCTCAAAAATAAACTTCTTTACCAATAGAAAAGCTATACAAATGATGAAAAAATAGAAGGCATGGGTAATAGAATTTTGAATTAGCAATTGAATAAAACTAAAAATAATCTTAAAAATACACATTTGTATTGTAATCATAGCTCTTTCACTACAGAATGATGTAATTAAAAATCCTTTCATCTCTAGAATAAGAATGGTTTAATAAATAACCTAAATTCTCCTTTCTAAAATCTCAAAATTTTAGAAAAGCATGTGAGGCTTTTTTGAGATCTGTGAGTTAGGAATTTAAACATATTATATACACACATATGTAATTTCTAATTTTTTTTAAGATTTTGAATTAACTTTTACCAGAGGTTACATTATTTTATATTGAACTTTTATTTCCACCTATTATTTCATTTGACAGCTTTTGAAAACAGTATGTTTTAAGTACAGTAGAAATGAGGTATTTTATGTCCTAGGAAATCAGGAGAAAATGACTATAAATGTTCCCTAAAGGGAGATGGGGAAAGTAAAGAACCGTGCAGAGGGAAGGACTGTGTTTTAAGCAGAAGGACGCCTGTCTTCTTATAGAAGGAATAGGAGGAAAGATACAATTATGAATTCAGTGCCAGAATTTTGTAGAGCTACTATGTTATGACTTTGATTTGTCATATGGAGTAAATATATTGGTTTATATGGAGAAAAGGAAAGAAAAAAAAAAAAAAACTTTGTCTGAAATGACTTGAACTAATCATGAGCAGTGGACAAGGAATCAAGTTCCTTGAGGATCATTTAAAAAGAAAATCTGAGATTAAGAACTAGTTTTCATTACTGTATGAAGGTATAGCATAATAGAACCTATTTGATTTTATCCATCAATGTTTAGTTGGATAGGAGCAGGTTTAGAGAAGTTACATGGAGAGATTTTATACATGAATAGGTATTGCTTGGGAAATTACAGAATGATAGAGGGACAAATAAGTTAACTAAAAAGGAAATGATCCATGAATTTCAGTTATAGATAATGATTAAAAAAAAGATATAGCCCATGATGGTAAAAGGCTATCACTGGAGATTAGGATGTTTGACACAATAACTTTAAGAATGTTTTAGTTCCTAATGAGCTAAATGTGACCATAGGATGGGTGACAAAAATGTAATGGGCAAATTTATTTATGGGAGATTTTTTTTTTTAAATCAAGAATATTAAACCATTCTAATGGATTAGAGAGGGAAATAGCAAGACATTGGGTGAATAAAGCTAATAACCACAAGAGAGTATGACTGCACAATGAGAAACTGTACAGAGAACTATGAGCTTCCCAGGTGGCTCAGTGATAAAGGATTTACCTCCCAATGCAGGAGATGTGGGTTCAATCCCAGGGTCAGGAAGATCCCCTGGAGAAGAAAATGGCAACCTACTCCTGTATTCTTGCCTGGAAAATCCAATGGACAGGGGGAACTGGCAGGCTACAGTCCACAGGATTGCAAAAGAGTCAGACACAATTTACCAATTAAACAACAACATCAACAGAGAGAGTACATCAAAGTGGTACAGTCACCAAAGAACGGTGAATTTTGCAATGATGGAGGAGAAATAGTTTGGGAATAAAGAGCAGAGTGATCTTGTATCCCAGTAGAAAGTCTATGGAGCATGAAGAATAAAAAGCCTCTTTTTACATGAACTGAAAAGAAAGCAGCATGCTCAGTTAAGAAATAGAGTTGGAAGGAACTTTTGGACCAGAAAGTTAAGAGTACAGTTTAAGACATTGACAATGGGGCAGAAGATATAGTGTTGATAGTAGCAGCATTAAAGCACTGGGGGGATGGAGAGAAAACTCCATCATGAAAAAAGGAACTTTAAAAAGTTACTAGATCTATAAGAATAAAGTGCAAGACGGATGTTCCAAGAAACTGATATGTTGAACCTTGACCAAAACAATAGTGATAAGTGGTTAGTCTTAATGTTTTCTTGCAGAACAGAGAAGACCCTTAGGCCTAGTGAAATAGAGCAGAAGCCTGGTAGTGACAGGCCAGAAATCACAGTATGGAGCTGGGCATTACTTTTCCTGTGTTAGTACAGCGAGGCTGTCACCAAGACTTGAATATCTTGCAGACGTGAGAAGACAGTGGCTCCATCTGGCCATTACTCACCTCGTCCTTGCTGGGACAGCCTTCTGCGGGTTGAATATATGGATTCGCCTCGTATGTCATTTGGTCAGGGTCCTGCTTTATCTGCGAGAGATGCTGCCATGATTACAAAATTTTCATTCTGTAAAAAAATTGCCATAATAGTTATCTCAGTTGAGTCAGAGAGAATTGCAATAATATACAGGAAAGCAGGTTGAGGAAAGATTTGTATATCATATGCTTCTACTACCTGATTAGTGTTGCAAATTCAGTTGTAACAGCCAAACCACAAATGGACACATGATCAGTTAAACGATCCATGGCATGCAGAAGGAAAGCAGAAACATTAAGTATTCTAAACCCCCTCATTTTAAAATAAAAAAATATATTCTTTTGATATTAAGAACTGAGAAAATGTCCTGTTCTTAAGAAATGAGCTCTATTTAGAAAAAAGATGATGAAAAGTGAAAAAATATTCTCTAATTCATCCCTACAAATGTCAGGAAAAATATTTTGAAAATATATGCATAATATCCTTCTCCATGCACCAATTTATTTGTCAGTAAAAATGGAATTACAGATAGTATACAGTAATACTTTATGTGTTAATTAAATGAGGCCTTTTTAAGTAGCTAGGCATTGAGCAATATATGTACTTTAGCAATCAGCAAGGCACAGGGGCTTCCCTGGTAGCTCAGTCTATAAAGAAACTGCCTTCAGTGCAGGAGACCCAGGTTCAATCCCTGGGTCAGGAAGATCCCCTGGAGAAGGAAATGGCAACCCACTCCTGCATTCTTGCTTGGAGAACCACATGGACAGAGGAGCCTGGTGGGCTATAGTCCATGGGGTCACAAGAGTAGGACACAACTTAGTGACTAAATGACCAAGGCACAGGAAAGGGTCCAGTTATTTTGGAAAAATGATAAGATCTGAACAGAAGACCTAGTAAAGTTATTAGGGCAGAATGGAAGTATAACCAAGTGTAAGATCTTACCTTCTTCAGGAAACAAATCTATTCCAATAATATAATTAATGAATAGTCATGGTCCCAAAATGCTATGCCATGGTGACTGTATGTAACATTTTAGCACAGAAAATATTCAAATAATGACCCGGTATACATACATACATACATACATATATGTATATATATATACATATATGTATTTAAATCAATTAAATTTTCACAGAGTCTCATTTAACAATATGGTTATGTTAAAGCCTTCAAAATTAAGGCAGTAAATTGGACCCTCACATAACGATTGTGTTGGATTGTTGGAAGATATATATTGAAATGCTTGAAAAGTATTGATGGGGAGAATGGTTTTGCTTTTAGAACAATTAATGATAACCTCGGTTTCGGACAACAGAGATCAATAATGAGTCTGTGGAAGCCACCCTGAAGCCAGCCTGGTGTGAGAAATAACACCATATAATTGGAATAAAGACAAATATCCGTTGTCCTAATTGTCATAGTAAGGGTCTTTGAGTTTGGCATTTTCAGAATTAAAATTACTTTGAAACATTTTTTATAATTTAGAATCGAGAGTTATAGTACAAAGTTTAGAACTGCATTCTTGTGTATTTCTAGGAAAAAATTTGTCTGATTTTTGAAAGACAGCATTTTATGTGATGATTTGGAGAATGGACGTTCTGGTCAAAGAGACAGGTTATATGACCATTGCACTCATTCCACATTGAGATGAGATGGTCTGAACAGGTGTGATAGAATTGGCATAGAGAACAGTGGGTTAAGTTGAAATGTACATCACAGAAATTCAGGACAGACTTTTGTAACCTGATATCAGAAATCCTGGTGTAGAGGAAGTAGGCAGTGCCAAGTTATGACTCTAAATTTTAGTGCATGTATACATCTTTATTGCTATTAGCAGTGGCATCTATATTTGCATGTGTAGATAGGAGATAAGCTTTAAACCACCATTCAACTGAATTTAAAACACTGATCCACTGAATCTGAAACATCCTAATGTAACTTTGAAATAAATAGTTGTATGTATATATATTCTTCATTTTTGGAAAAACAAAAGCTTCCTTGGATGGGAAACGGACATATCTGTGGCAGAGTTCTCCTCTCCTGAGATGCACACACACTGTCTGTCCCTGGCTCCATCCCATTGGTGCTCTTCTTAGAGTCATAGGTTGCTTTTGTTGGTTCCTGTGAGATTCCTGCCACACTTAATTGAGCATGGATTTTGCACAATTGTTCCTCTTGGAGCTACTTACTTCTTGAGGAATACCAGGTCAGCAATCTGGGGAATATTTACTAGGTGAATGGGTAATATATTTGTGGACTAATAAGCCTAGACTCCTAAATACTATGATAATTAAGACAACAGAACCACAGTGTACCCCCTAGTCAGTGACACGATTACAAATACGGGAAGAAACTCCCGACATAAATACGAGAGATGATTAGTCTTTGGGTACTAATGATGTTGCACAGATTTGTTAAGGAATAATGCATACAACAAAACTTGCAGAAATACAGAATCATATTCATATTTTGGTACTTACCTAGTGAAGTTTAAACCAAATATAGACCTCATTGCTTTGCTTTTTTGCTTTAGTTATATTTATTTCAAATTATTAGCACTACAGTAATTAATGTTAGTATGACTTAAAATGTATTCTTGCATTATTTTTGGCTTCCTTGATAACTCAGTTGGTAAATAATCCGCCTGCAATCCAGGAGGCCCCAGTTCGATTCCTGGGCAGAGAAGATCCACTGGAGAAGAAACAGGCTACCCACTCCAGTATTCTGGCCTGGAGAATTACATGGACTGTATCGTCCATGGGGTTACAAAGAGTCAGACACGACTGCGTGATTTTTCACTTCACTGCACTATTTTATGTTCAAATGATCCAAATGAGAGTATCATGTGGTATGAATTCCTTCAAAGTGACAAAAACCACTCAGCATTCACTAAATAGCATTTAGTCCATTGAAGAATAAATTCCATTTCTCTGTCTATCTTGGTCTTTTTCTTCTTAGGACTAATTGTGTTGATAACATTCCGTGATGAAAATACAGTATTTGTTTCTCATAGAATTTTCTTCTTCCAATTTTTAATCATAGTAAATCTTTAACCATCTCCAATTTTTAAGAGCAATTAGGAGACCTACTTCAGTAAAGCAAGATAGAATATAGCAGGATAAGTAAGGAAGCGAGAAACATTTATAATAGTTGACAATATAAATAGTCACCAGGATAGAGTCATAGAGATTTGTCTTTGCAATAGATAATCAAGCCCACATGATATGCAGGAAAAATCCTCAGTATCGCTTGATTCAGAAAGCTCATTTGGTGAGCACTTGTCAATAACAGAGCTAAATTTCAAATCACAATAATATTTCAAATATTAATGATATCAAACTAGGTAAATTTGTGGAGTACTTATGGTCATAAACATTTTGTTCACATGATGAAGTATGCCCTATATTTCTGCCATATTATAAATAAAATGAGACACAGAATCTTAAATGACTTACTCATCCTTATGCATCAAGTGCTCTAATTTCTAAATAAATGTATTTTTAAAATCTTTTAAATGTTCAAAGAAATAATAAAGTATGATGTAAAATGGTAAAACTTCTGGAGCAGCTTTTAATTCAACTTTTAAGAAAAAAAAATGGAACACTAATCCTACATTTTAATTCTTTATACATTACTCTAAAAAATTGGTCTTAGATGCTCTTTTAGAATTTTAGTATTTACAGTGGAGAGATTAGGGCATTTAATAAAAACCTTTATTTTAGAGATGGAAAAATGTGCACAAGAAAACAAAATCTACATACTTAGTTATTAGCATATTTATGATTGAAATGCCTGTCATTAACTGTGCTAAGTTTTACATGTTTATTTGTGTGGTTAGTTATATGCTCAAATGCTTAACTTATCCGGGAGACTTCCAATGTTTGTAACTAAGAACCCTGATTAACAGGCTTAGAAAAACCAGAGAAAATATCCTTTGACCCCAGAATTACCTGAAACTTTTACCTCATTTACAATAAAGCAACTCAAAAATATAATCTATATTTCCATTAATTTTCTTGACTTTTAGTTCTAATTTAACCAAATTTAGACTCCTGTCTTTAAATGATGGCCATATTTTCCCTTCCCTACAAGGATATTCAAAGCAGAGTTTGTAATACTATCCAATCCATAACACCCTACTTCTCTTTCTCCATTTTTTTTTCCCTTAGTGGGTTGTGCCACTAATTACTCAGATAATCAGGCAAACCTCCCAGATATCATTGTTAGTTCTTTGTTTTTCTTTAACCAACAACCAATTCATTATTGTCTTAGGCAAATCTTCCAAAATTTTTTAAGGATCTTAATCACTTTTTTTGCCAGCTACATTGTTATCACCCTACTCCAAGCACCCATCTCCTCTGACCTGTATTGTGTTATTACAACAGTCTGGTAACTAATCTTTCTGAGAACATCCTTTGCTTTTGACATGGGGGTCAGAGTTATATTATTACATCTAACTTGGAGTCATTAATTTATAAGAATATTTAAAACCATAGAATGAGACAAAGAGCTCCTTAGAAATAATTATAATGTAAGTGAAGAGGGGTTAAAAAGTTAACACGGATTAACTCTGAGGCATCCTAACATTTAGAGGACAAGAAAAGGATAAGAGACAGAAAAGAGTTCAGAAATAACCAGTGACATAACAGGAAAACCAGGATAGTTGGACTTTTCTAGAGGTTCAGATGGTAAATAATCTGCCTGAAATGCCAGAGAACCGGGATTGATCCCTGGGTTGGGGTGATCGCCTGGAGAAGGGAATGGCTATCCACTCCAGTATTCTTGTCTGGGGAATCCCATGGACAAAGGACCTAGCAGGCTACTGTCCATGGGGTTGCAATGAGTCAGACACAGCTGAGCAACTCTGTGTCTTATAATCAACTTATAATCTCCAGGAGACATTGACAAAAGTTTTCCTAAAATCAGAGTATGTTTATTTCTGTCATGTGGTACTGCATTTTCCAAGAAGATAACTGATACACTTGGATGTGGGGACAAAAAAAAAAACAATTATATTGGTAACAAACTTTTGTTAAGTTACCAACACACTTGCTTTTTGTTTGTTTGTTTTCCCCACATCCAGGTGTATCATCAATGAAAGAGTAAGGACAAGAATATTTGTGGTGAAGAATTACTGACAACAAATAGAAACCATCCATACCTATGAGGACTTTGTTTTTATGAAAGAATCACAGAATTTCAGTGGCAGCTGAAAAGAGAGTAGAGTCCTGGGGGGGATTTCTGTTTGTCTTCTATGAAAGGTGCTATTTTGGTATATTTGCATGCTAAACACACTTGTCAGGTAAGGAGAAAGAAATCAGTGATTTAGGAGAGAAAAGTAATTTGTACAAAAGCACAATTCTTTATTAGTTGAGATGTGAAAAGCCTCAGGGCATAAGTGGAGAGATAAGCCTTGGGTATGAGCAGGGATTGGTCATCTTTTATAGCAGAATAAATATTTGTGTAGAGATTATAGTTGCTTGAGAAATAGAAGGAAAAAATAGTGTCATAGGGTGAAAGAAGATTTCAATTAGAGTAAGAAAGGGAACACAAGGTGGAGAGAAGAGATAAAATAGGTACATAGAAGAATTTTTTGAAGATGGTCTATAAATCCTTGTGAATACAATGAAGAATGTCTGGCAGGGCACCAGGAGGAGGCATTCACGAAGGAGCTGGGAGAATCCTAATAGCTCACTGTCTGTCTGTGTGCCCAACAGATACTTAGCACCAGAAAAGCAGATACATTGAAATTCTGAGTAGAACATTAGAACTTCTTCACAGTGTTTCTACCTCTGAATTAGAAATTTAAAAGCAAAAATGAAAGAAAACTGGACACCATAAAGAAGAGATGAATAGAAGTAGACTCCTAAAGAATAAAACTCATGAATGATACTAACAAAAAGAAAAAAAAAAAAATCTGAGAGGAAGTGATAGTGTTTGTCATAAACCGGCTCTATGGCGCAACGGATAGAGCATTGGATTTCTAGCCTGCCTGGGTGTGGTTATTCATGTTCATCGTAATTTGCAAAACCCTGAAATACACCTTACACATTTATTTTAAGCTCTCAGATAATATAATTTTATGTTTTACCATTTGATGTGTTATATATATATATGACAGAGGATGAGATGGCTGAACTGCCGTTCACACATGCAATGGGCATGAACTTGGGCAAACTCTGTGAGATGGTGAGGGACGGGGAGGCCTGGTATGTTGCAGTCCATGGTGTCACAAAGAGTTGGACACGACTGGGTGACTGAAAAACAACAACAATATATATCAAAAACTACCAAAAAAATCTTATGAATAAATTACAAATTATAAGAAATTTCAATTTACTCCAGCTCCAGTGAATCTATATCTTTGGATGTAGGTAAGCTATATACATGTTTAAACATCCCTAGGTAATTTTACAGATGACTTGCTTGAACTGGGTTAAGCAAACCCAGTTTAGAAAGATAAAAGTATTATTTATAGGACTTGGTGTGAAAAATCTTAGAATTGTTGAAGAATGAAGTATTATTTAAGCTTTGTATTTAGGCTGAATTATTTCATCATTGTCGGAAGCATTGTTGTTATTATATTAAGGTTAATGATGTAACTTTAGTTATACAGTTAGAATATCCTAGAGGATAATCTGTCCAACTAGCAAGTAGGACCATGAGTCATCATATTCATTGTTACTTTATCTTTCATTCATTAAAATAGAATTGTTGCTATTATTCAGTTGAAAAGTTTGATCTCCTTGCAAGGGACTCTCAACAATCTTCTCCAGCACCACAATTTGAAAACATCTTTTTTTTTTTTTTTTTGGCACTCAGGCTTCTTTTAAATCCAACTCTTACATCCATACATGACTACTGGAAAAACCATAGCTTTGACTCTATGGACCTTTGTTAGCAAAGTGATATCTCTGCTTTTTAATATGCTGTCTAGCTTTGTCATAGATTTCCTTCCAAGGAGCATGTGTCTTTTTTAAAATTTCATGGTTGCATTCACCATCCACAGTGATTTTGGAGTCCAAGAGAATAAAATCTGCCACTGTTTCCAACTTTCCATCATTTTTTTTGCCATGAAATGATGAGACTGGATGCCATGGTCTTAATTTTTTGAATGTTGAACTTTAAGCCAATTTTTTCACTCTCCTCTTTCTCTTTCATCAAGAAGCTCTTTAGTTCCTCTTCATTTTCTGTCAGTCGAGTGGTATCATCTACATATCTGAGGCTATTGATTTTTCTCCCTGTAGCATTGCTTCCAAATTGTGATTCATCCAGCCCAGCATTTTGCATGACGTACTCTGAATATAAATTAAATAAGCAGGGTGACAATATACAGTCTCAACATACTCCTGTCCCAATTTTGAACCAGTCTGTTGTTCTATGTCCAGTTCCAACTTCTGGTTCTTGACCTGCATACAGATTTCTCAGGAGGCAGATGAGATGGTCTGGTATTCCCATCTTTTTAAGAATTTTCCACAGTTTGTTGTGTTCCACACAATCAAAGGTTTTAGGGTAGTCAATGATGCAGAAGTAGATGTTTAACTGCAATTCTCTTGCTTCTTCTATGATCCAGTGGATGTTGGCAATTTAATTTCTGGTCCTCTGCCTTTTCTAAATCCAATTTGTAAATCTGGAAGTTCTTGGTTCACGTACTTCTTTCATCTTGAAGGTCTTTGATCATTACGTTGACCACATGTGAAATGAGAGCAATTGTGTGGCAGTTTGAATATTCTTTGGCATGGCTTTTCTTTGGGATTGGGATGAAAACTGACCTTTTCCAGTTCTGTGGCCACTGCTGAGTTTTGAAAATTTGCTGGCATATAGACTATAGCACTTCAACAGCATCATCTTTTAGGATTTGACATAGCTCAGTTGGAATTTCATCACCTCCACTAGCTTTGTTCATAATAATGCTTCCTAAGGCCCACTTGACTTCACTTTCCAGAATATCTGGCTCTAGGTACGTGACCACACCATTGTGGTTATCGGGGTCACTAAGACCTTTTCTTTTAGAGTTCTGTGTATTCTTGCCATCTCTTTTTAATCTCTCTGCTTCTGTTATGTCCCTACTAATTCTGTCCTTTATTATGCCCATCTTTGCATGAGTTATTATCTTGGTATCTCCAATTTCCCTGAAGAGATCTCTAGTCTTTCCCTTTTAATTGTTTTCTTCTATTTCTTACATTTTTCACTTAAGTTCTTATCTCTCTTTACTATTCTTTGGAACTCTGGATTCAGCTGGGTATATCTCTTCCTTTCTCCTTTGTGTTTTGCTACAGTGCTTCAACATAATTGTAGTAAATAGCCATCCTCTTGGTAGGATCTATGATGGTTTCTAAAAATGTGCCTATAACTTTTTCTATGTAATTTACATAAGGACAAATTTTATATTTATCTTATTTCAAACTAGCATGTATTCATTTCTTTAGTTTATGCTAAGTGAGTTAACCAATTTTCTATTTTCTTTTGAAAGTATAAAAAATATTTCAAAAATATTTTCTAAAAACTAAAATAATTCCTAAGGTCATTTAATGATATTTCAGAATATATATTTCTATTAGCATGTTCAAATTCACCATTAGTAAAAGTGAGATCATTTTAATGTGTAATAATAACCCATCTAATCCTCTCAACCTCACAAGGTAGGAAATGCTATTATCAAAAATTTAGAGGGAGAGAATGACTTGCTGAAGATCACAATTATCATCATCAGACCAGCTAGAATTTGAATACAGGTAGTTTGATGTCAGTGTCCTTATGCCTAAACACCTCATTCTAAATGCATGGAAAAATTAAAAGCAAAATTACAGCAAATCTATGTCATTGAATGTATCAAGAATGAAAATTTACATGTACTTAGAGTGAAAATACAATGTGGATAAGAACCACTGGGGAATCTATATATAAAGTACAAAACTATAAAGCTTATAGAAGGTAATGTAGGAGAAACACTAATTAATTTGAACTGTGGTGATGACTTTTCAAAGCATCACCAAAGGAATATTACCTGGATGAAGTAATAGATAAGTCAAGCTTCATTAAATTTAAAAACATATAATCTGAGGAAATAATGTCTGGAGAGTGAGAAGATAATTATAGAGAGGCAAAAGACACACATGATACTGGACTGCCTCTAAATACATGGAGAAGCTTTAAAATTCAACAATAAGACACCAAAATAATTTGATTAAAAAATGGTCAAAGATTTTTGAGATACCTCACTGAAGAAGAAATACAGATGACAAATAAGCATATGAAAGGATGTTCCACATCATAGGTCAACTGGGAATATAGATTAATAAAATAATAATATACCAGTGTATACCTATTAGAATAGGTAAACAGTATCCAATGAAATACTTGGATGCAACCTCAAAAAATACAGAATGATCTCTGTTCATTTCCAAGGCAAACCATTCAGTAATCCATCCAAGTCTACCCCCTGACCAGTAATGCTGAAGAAACTGAAATTGAACGGTTCTATGAAGACCTACAAGACCTTCTAGAACTAACGCCAAAAAATGTGTCCTTTTCATGATAGGGGGCTGAAATGCAAAAGTAGGAAGTCAAGAGATACCTAGAGTAACAGACAAATTTGGCCTTGGAGTACAAAACAAAGCAGGTCAAAGGCTGACAGAATTTTGCCAAGAGAACACACTGGTCATAGCAAACACTCTCTTCCAACAACATAAGAGAAGACTCTACACATGGACATCACCAGATGGTCAACACTGAAATCAGATTGATTATATTCTTTGCAGCCAAAGTTGGAAAGCTTTATACAGTCAGAAAAAAGCAAGACTGGGAGCTGACTGTGGCTCAGATCATGAACTCCTTATTGCCAAATTCAGACTTAAATTGAAGAAAGTAGGGAAAAACACTAGACCACTGAGGTATGACCTAAATCAAATCCCTTACCACTATACAATCAAAGTGAGAAATAGATTCAAGGGATTAGATTTAACAGAGTACCTGGAGAACTATGAATGGAGGTTGGAAACACTGTACCAGTGATCAAGACCATCCCCAAGGGAAATAAATGCAAAAAAGCAAAAGAGTTTTTGGAGGAGACCTCACAAATGGCTGAGAAAAGAAATGATGTTAAAAGCAAAGGAGAAAAGGAAAGCTATATCCATTTGAATGCAGAGTTCCAAGGAATAGCAAAGAGAGATAAGAAAACCTTCCTCAGTGATCAATGCAAAGAAAGAGGTAAAGAATAGAATGGGAAAGACTAGAGATCTCTTCAAGAAAATTGGAGATACCAAGGGAATATTTTATGTGAAGATGGGCACAATAAAGGCAAGAAATAGTATGGACATAACAGAAGCAAAAGATATTTAGAAAAGGTGGCAACAGTACATAAAAGACCTATACAAAAAAGATTTTTGTGGCCCAGATAACCACTATGGTGTGATCACTCATCCAGAACCAGACATCCTGGAGTGTGAAGTCAAGTGGGCCTTAGGAAATATCACTATGAACAAAACTACTGGAGGTGATGGAATTCCAGTTGAGCTGTTTCAAATCCTAAAAGATGATGCTGTGAAAGTGCTGCACTCAATATGTTAGCAAATTTGGAAAACTCAGCAGTGGCCACAGGACTGGAAAAGGTCAGTTTTCATTCCAATCCCTAAGAAAGGCAATGCCAAAGAATGCTCAAACTACCACACAATTGCACTCATCTCACACCCTAGCAAAGATAACACCCTAAAAGGCTTCCCTGGTGGCTCATATGGTAAAGCGTCTGCCTACAATGTGGGAGACCTGGGTTCAATCCCTGGGTCAGAAAGATCCTCTGGAGAAGGATATGGCAACCCACGCTGGTACTTTTGCCTGGAAAATCCCATGGGTGGTAGAGCCTGGTAGGCTACAGTCCTTGGAGTTGCAAAGAGATGGACACAATTGAGCCACTTCACTTTCACTTTCACAGGCTAGCAAAGTAATGCTCAAAATCCTCCAATCCATGCTTCAACAGTATGTGAACCGTGAGCTTCCAGGTGTTCACGCTGGATTTAGAAAAGGCCGAGGAACCAGATATCAAGTTGCCAACATCCACTGGATCGTGGAAAAAGCAAGAGAGTTCGAGAAAAACACTTACTTTGTCAGGAAGCATTTAACAGGAGGCTTCCTGTATGCTATTTTGGATCTGTCAGGAATCCTTTGATCCTTATTAATTCCTGAATGTTCAGAAATTAAGAGGAAAGGCACGCCTTTCCCAGGACTGAGGAATCCAGGCATTTCCTTTGTTAGTTTCTCATTATGGTGATAAGTACCTTCTTCTCTCTTTAATAGGGATCGCCTTATGTTTTGTAACTCTGGAATTTTAATCTTTATCTTTGCTGAGAATAACTACCTTGTAAGACAGTATATATGCCCACACCATGCTGATTAAAACACCTTTGCTCTATCAGAGCTTGGGTCCCTGTGTCTTTCTTTCTTTCCTTCTCCCTCCCTCCCTCCCTCCCTCTCTCTCTCTCTCTCTCTGATTCCCTGGAGCGCAAAAGCCAGCTGCGTAACCCAGGGAACATTAGCCTCTTTCGTTCTTATAAGCTCTCATCGTCAACTCTGGACCACTAGGTTCCGGTCCAATAAAGGACCAACAAGTGGCACCCAGAAACAGGAACTTGGTACACGTGGATTCGGACGGAGTGACCCCAGAGGGCCTGTTGAGGTCGCTAAGTACTAAGATATGGGTCAATAGTCTGGAAAGCCCCCTCACTTTTCTACTTTACTTTATCACTTATTTAAAGTTCAGGGATTTTCAGTTTCATGCCAACAAATAGAGGCTTGCCTTCAGACAGTAGTTGAATGTAACCCTTGGTTCCCTGATGAAGGTAGTTTTGATTTAGAAACCTGGCATTGGGTCAAAGAGAATGTTGAATGAGTCGTCAGACAGGGAAAAAATATTCCGATAGATTTCTGGGCCCTGTGGACTCTCATTGAAGCCATGATTCTGCCATTACAAGGTAACTCTAGCCCTCCTGATATTCGGCAACAGGAAGAACACTTACTACATGAATATGAATTAGACGATGAAGCCTTACAAAAGGCCCAATTAGAACATAAGATATTTCAGAATTTTCCTACTAACTCTGCCCTGGTTGCTCCAAGTGCTGCTCCCCTGCCAGTGGGCACAAATTCCAAAGTCTCTAGAAACTGCTATTTCCCATACTGTATTTGGAAAAAAAAAAAAAAAAGGAAAAAAAAATTAAAAGACAACTAAAAAAAAAAAAAATTACTTGCTTGTGAAAATGCAAATCAAGTATGTCAAAAGGCTATAGCTCTAATTCTTGAGACAGGGACTATTTTTGATTATTTGAAGGCTTGTCACCATATAATATCAGAAACTCAAAAGATGTAAATGCTAGCTGAAACAATGTTTGCTACCTTAAGAAAAGAAAATGAAGGATGCTTTACATGTGGAGATAAAAACCATTTAAAAAGGGACTGTCCTAAGAAAGCTAATAAAAAAAACCTCCAAAATCTTCCCTTGCTGCCATAGAGAAATTCATTGGACCAAAGAGTGTAAATCTAAATTTGATATTGAAGGGAAACCTAGTCTGGGAAAACTCCAAACAGGAGACCCCCCCAGGTCCCCTTCAACAAAAACCAGGGGCAAATTCCACCTTTTCCCTCAAACCCTCAACATCTGGCAATGCTGCCGTCGACATACTAGCTCTAAATGACTTTCTCCTTTACCCTCAAGCAGTCCTCTCTATAATACCTACCGGACTTTTTGGGCCCCTGCCCCCACAAACCTTCGGTCTTTTACTTGGCCAATCTAGTTTGACTTAACAGGCAGGAAGGCCAGGGGTCTCCAAATGGAGAAAATAGGCTGCAAGTGTCAGACATTTTTATTTCTCTTAAGTGGCAGGAGGAAGCAAACTAGAGATATTTTTTTTTTTTTTCTCTTTCTCTATACAAATTTAAAAGGAGGTTTCTCTTAAAATACTGTGTTGCCATAATGACACCTGGTTTCACTTGAAATTAACTATTCTCAAACCCTGAGTTAACCAATGCATTTTTCTTACAGAAATGTTTGTCTTAAGCTATTTTAATGTGCTATAGATTTACCCCAGACTCTGTTTTCAAGTCAGTTCCACCTAATGACTCAGAACCTACTTGACAAACCAATATGTTTTACTCATGCAAATGTTCTCTTAAGCTGTTGGTGAAACTGTATTTGCTTGGAAACCTGCCTTTCTTCAAGATTCATGTCAATCATTTTGTGGCCAGGGACAACTTACCTGATGCCAAGGTTATCTCAAAATACGTGTTGTGGGTGAGGGGCCTGGTGCTATTCTCTTCAGTTTTGAGGCATTTCCTTTCTCTAATTAAGCAGACTGCTGGTGGTTATATGACATCTGGCTAAAGACTAGCAGGGGGTCACTCTTTCTGCCCCCTTCTGAAGCCTATGTCAGAAACTTTCTCTATCTCCTTTATACTTTAACAAACTTTATTACAAATAAATCTCAATTTGAGAACACATTACAAACTTCTACCAATTTCCAATCAGCTTTTCTAAAATATTTTAGAGAAATTTCATTTCATTATCCTTCTGGTAAGCAGTGGAATTTCTTCAAAAACAATGAATTTATTATCTCTCTCATTTCTTTTATATAGATGGGGCTAAAAATGCCAAAGCTTCATTCTTAAAAAATATAAAGTCTTTTATACTAAATTTCATTCTGCTCAACAAAATAAATTATATGCTCTTATTCAAGTTATTTGCCTACATCCTTAACCCATTAATATAGTCTCTAATTCTATATATTCAGTTTTTGTATTAAAAATATAGAAACCTCCACCATAAACTCTGAGTTCTGTTAAAACAGACAATGGCCCTGCCTATATTTCTAGACACTTTAAAAATTTTTTACAATCTTTTTCTATTAAACATATTACAGGTATTCCTTATAATCCACAGACATGAAATAGTCGAATGAACACATCACACACTAAAGTTACAAATAAAAAAAAAATTAAAGAAGCGGGAATACACAGGTACACTACTGTCTTCCTTATCTAAAGCAGACTTTACTAGATTCCAACATAAGATATTTTCTAAACCCATAATTATTATTGATACAACTTTATTTGTTTTAAATTTTTTAAACCTACCACAGGGAAATATTTTAACAAGAGCAGAAAGACATTTTGAGGAATTGAAGGACACTTATCTTCCTCTGCCCATTTGGTATCAAGACGGGTTCAATAAAAAATAAAAATCTGGGAAATTAATCTTACGGTGAAAGGGATATGCTTGTATTTCCCCAGATGGACCCAATAAACTTTTTCCTCGGAAACTTCAACCCAAGGGGGCCCCCAACATTAAAAATGGAGATGAAACAACAAGAACCCCAGGAGGAAGAGCTTCCAATATGGCCATGGCAGCTCTAAAGATCTCCAGAAAGTGCCGCCCTTGGCAGCATCAACCATATGAACTCTCCTCTTGGGGACAAATAAAAACCCTCACTAATCAAGTTAAAAATCTGATTTCTCAACAGGAAATGCCTCAGAGTCCTGAAAACCTTCCTATCGCTATGCTGACCTGTGCGACCCCCCTGCTTCAGCCAGATTAACAAATTAGACTTAACTGGGTTTACTTACCCAACCCCCCTTTATTATAGGTCATAAAATGGATGGAGAATAGACCAATCTATCAACCAATGACTCCACCCATATGCCCCCTCCCTGGAAGCCTCACACCCTGGGGAGGAGGGAAAACTAATTAACATTTATTTAGGCTATGAAGTCCTTCCATTGCCTGGGCCCAGGAAAATTATGCATAAACATTGGCCAACAAACTTGGGCTTTCATCCTGCCTTCAAAAGAAGACTTTCAGACATTGCTGCCCTTTTTCTGTCTGTGAACCATGTTTACTACTGAAACTTTAGGGAAAGAGTTAGGGACAGAACAAAAAAAAATTATATATTATGCTGCATAAGTGGTTTTAAAGGTTACTAAAATGGCAGCCCACTCCAATATTCTTGTCTGGAAAATCCCATGGATGGTGGAGCCTGGTAGGCTACCTTCCACGGGGTTGCAAAGAGTCTAACACGACTGAGCGAGACCTCCAGCAACACTACGTTGAAACATTACCATGAAAAAGGACTTCCTGGCTGGCTTGACAGTGGAATGGCCCCTCCTCCTCCTGGAATCATCCTTGATAAACAAATTGGGCCTGAACAATGGGACATTTGGAAACTTGCTGCCAGCACCAAAGAGCTTGGGACTTAGACCGGACATTTCACAGGGACCAGTCGTGGTCATAGTAACTATTTCTTTCACTATAATCAGTCATATTTTATACAGGTCTGTGTCCCACTTACAATTTAATCTGTAACTTGTATTAATTGTCAATTTTGTGTTCAGTTCAGTTCAGTTCAGTTCAGTCACTCAGTCGTGCCCGACTCTTTGCGACCCTATGAATCGCAGCAAGCCAGGCCTCCCTGTCCATTAACTCCTGGGGTTTACCCAAACACATGTCCGTTGAGTCGGGGATGCCATCCAGCCATCTCATCCTCTGTCGTTCCCTTCTCCTCCTGTCCCCAATCCTTCCGAGCATTAGGGTCTTTTCCAATGAGTCAACTCTTCGCATGAGGTAGCCAAAGTATTGGAGCTTCAGCTTCAGCATCAGTCCTTCCAGTGAACACCCAGGACGTATCTCCTTTAGGATGGACTGGTTGGATCTTCTTGCAGTCCAAGGGACTCTCAAGAGTCTTCTCCAACACCACAGTTCAAAAGCACCAATTCTTCAGTGTTCAGCTTTCTTCACCTTCCAACACTCAAATCCATACACGACCACTGGAAAACACATAGCTTTGACCAGACGAACCTTTGTTGGCAAACTAATGTCTCTGCTTTTTAATATGCTGTCTAGGTTGGTCATAACTTTCCTTCCAAGGAGTAAGCGTCTTTTAATTTCATGGCTACAATCACTATCTGCAGTGATTTTGGAGCCCCAAAAAATAAAGTTTGACACTCTTTCCACTGTTTCCCCATCTATTTGCTATGAAGTGAAGGGACCAGATGCCATGATCTTAGTTTTCTGAATGTTGAGCTTTAAGTCAACTTTTTCACTCTCCTTCTTCACTTTCATCAAGAGGCTTTTTAGTTCCTCTTCACTTTCTGCCATAAGGGTGGTGTCACCTGCATATCTGAGGTTATTGATATTTCTCCCAGCAATCTTGACTCTAGCTTGTGCTTCTTCCAGCCCAGCATTTCTCATGATGTACTCTGCATATAAGTTAAATAAGCATGGTGACAATATACAGCCTTGACGTACTCCTTTTCCTATTTAGGACCAATCTGTTGTTCCATGTCCAGTTCTAACTGTTGCTTCCTGACCTGCATACAGGTTTCTCAAGAGGCAGGTCAGGTGGTCTGGTAGCCCCATGTCTTTCATTATTTTCCACAGTTTATTGTGACCTACACAGATGAAGGCTTTGGAATAGTCAATAAAGCAGAAATAGATGTTTTTCTGGAATTCTCTTCCTTTTTCGATGATCCATCAGATATTGGCAGTTTGATCTCTGGTTCCTCTGTCTTTTCTAAAACCAGCTCGAACATCTGGAAGTTCACGGTTCACATATTACTGAAGCTTGGCTTGAAGAATTTTGTGTTACTCCTGTTCAATTCAATCATAGTACTTACAACTGGGAACAAATCAAATTCATTTACATTATAACGCCTCTCTGAATGTACAGTTACTGCAAAAGGAAATCTTTGAAACTTTTTCTAAATGTCTGCCCTCTTCCACTAATTTGAAAACCTTTAGTTGGACAGCTCGCTGATCAGTTGTCTGGGCTAGACCCACGAGAATGGTTTCAAAGTTTTACCCACAGCATCGGGTCTGGAACTGTAACTTTGGTGATTGTCTTGATAATTATATTTGTTGTTTGTCATCGCCTTTCTATAAGGTTGGTTAATACTAACCAAACTCATTTGGTCAGGATCTTTTTTTTTTTTTTTTTTTACAAATATAATAAAATAGGGGGAATTGTTGGGAGGCGTTTAACAGGAGGCTTCCTGTGTGCTATTTTGGATCTAGCAGGAATCCTTTGATCCTTATTAATTCCTGAATATTCAGGAATTAAGAGGAGAGGCATGCCTTTCCCTGGGCTGAGGAATCCAGGCATTTCCTTTGTTAGTTTCTCACTATGGTGATAAGTACCCTCTTCTCTCTTTAATAGGGATCTCCTTGTGTTTTGTAACTCTGGAATTTTAATCTTTATCTTTGCTGAGAATAACTACCTTGTAAGACAGTATATAGGCCCACACCATGATGATTAAAATACCTTTGCTCCATCAGAGCTTGGGTCCCTGTGTCTTTCTTTCTTTCCTTCTTTCTCTCTCTCTCTCTCTCTCTCTCTGGCTGATTCCCTGCAGCGTGAAAGCCGGCTGCATAACCAGGGAATATTAGCCTCTTTCCTTCTTTCACTCTCTCATTGTTGACTCTGGACCACCAGGTTCCATTCTAATAAAGGACCAACAATTTACTTCAGCATTATTGACTATGTCAAAGCCTTTGACTGTGTGGATCACAACAAACTGTGGAAAATTCTGAAAGAGATGGGAGTACCAGACCACCTGACCTGCCTCCTGAGAAATCTATATGCAGGCCAAGAAGCAACAGTTAGAACTGGACATGGAACTATAGACTGGTTCCAAATCAGGAAAGGATTACATCATTTCTGCATTTGGTCACCCTGCTTATTTAACTTATATGCAGAGTACATCATGTGAAATGCTGGGATGGATAAAGCACAAGCTGGAACCAAGATTGCTGGGAGAAATATCAATAACTTCAGATATTCAAATGACACCACCCTTATGGTAGAAAGCAAAGAAGAACTAAGGAGCCTCTGGATGAATGTGAATGAAGAGAGTGAAAAAGTTGGCTTAAAATTAAAGATTCAGAAAACTAAGATCATGGAATCCAATCCAATAACTTCATGGCAAATAGATGGGGAGACAATGGAAACTGTGAGAGGCTTTATTTTTGGGGGCTCCAGAATCATTGCAGATGGTGACTGTAGCCATGAAATTGAGATGCTTGCTCCTTGAAAGAAAAGCTATGACCAACCTAGACAGCATATTAAAAAGCAAAGACATTACTTTGCCAACAAAGGTCCATCTAGTCAAAGCTATGGTTTTCCCAGTAGTCATGTAAAGATGTGAGCGTTGGACTATAAGGAAAGCTGAGGGCCAAAGAATTGATGCTTTTGAACTATGATTTTGGAGAAGACTCGAGAATCCCTTGGACTGCAAGAAGATCCAACCAGTCCATCCTAAAGGAAATCAGTCCTGAATGTTCATAGGAAGGACTGATGCTGAAGCTGAAACTCCAATACTTTGGCCACCTGATGTGAAGAGCTGACTCACTGGAAAACACTCTAATGCTGGGAAATATTGAGGGCAGGAGGAGAAGGGGACAACAAAGGATGAGATGTTGGATGGCATCAGTGACTCAATGGATTTGAGTTTGAATAAGCTCTGGGAGTTGGCGATGGACAGGTAGGCCTGGTGTGCGGCAGAGCATGGGGTCACAGAGTCAGACAGGACTGAAGACTGAACTGAACTGAACCTATTAGAAGGACCCGAGTCCAGAACATTGACAATACCAAATACTGGCAAAAATGTGGAGCAAAAGGAAATCTCTTCCATTCCTGCGGAAATGCAAAATGAATATGGTTAATTTAGAGAGTTTTGAAGTTTCAAATAAATCTAAACTCGTTCTTGCCAGACAATCTAGCAATAATATTCCTAGTATTTACCTCAACGAGTTGAAAATGTATGCCCCCGAAGGACCCTTACATGAATTTATGGATGATTTATTCATAATTGCCAAAACCTGAAAGCAAGTAGGATTTCATTCAATAGGTGAGAGATACATCTAGACAATGAAATATTATTCAGGACATAAAGTAAATGAGCCATGAGATTATGATAAAACATGTTTTATCAAGCCAAAAGGCATGGAGTAAACTTAAATGACTATAATTTAGTAAAAGAAGCCAATTTGAAAAGAGTACATGCTGTATAATTTCAACTATATAATATTTGGGGACAGGAAAGCTATGGAGACAGTAAAAAGGTAAACGGTTGTCAGGTACTGAGGCAGGGAATCAGCTCAGTTCAGTCATGTCTGACTGTTTGTGACTCCAGGTGTTACAGCACACCAGGCTTCCCTATCCATCACCAACTCCCAGAACTTACTCAAACTCATGTCTTTTGAGTCTGTGATGCCATCCAACCATCTTATTCTCTGTTGTCCCCTTCTCAGCAGGCAAAGGATAGCAGAAATAAATAAGGCAGTGAAACTATTCTGTATGACAATGGAATGGTGGATCCATGTCATTACATATTTGTGCAAACCCATAGAATGTATAACACCAAGACTAAGCTGGAATGTAAATTATGGACTTCAGGATCTAATAATGCATCAAAGTAGGCTTATCAATTGTCACACAGGTACCCTATGCTGGGGTATGTTGATAATGGGTGAGGTGTGCACTTATGGGGGCAGGGAGTATACGAGAAACCTCTGTACCTGCAGCTTAATCATTGAGATTTTCAAAGTACTTTTATTTGTCTCTCTACAGTAAACATAATTTAAAGACAATCAAATGTACATAGCTAATTATAATATGTGAGTTATAATTTGTTTCAAAATCAACCATGTATATTATTTTTAGAATCTAATGCTATTGGGAGATATGCCCAGATGTAAGAAAACAAATTAAGTTAAAGTGTTTTTAATAGAACATTATTATTGCATTTTACTAATAATATTGATACAGATTTTTAATACAAAAGTTATTGCAGAGTAGAAATAAGTAAATGAAAACCCATTACCATAATCTTGAATAAAAAAGTGAAAGACCAAGCTCATTTCATTTCTGTACATAATGAAATTTTATTAACAATATTCTTTTCTATGAGGGGGCAGAATTAATAATTATAATATAAATTAGATTAATACAGAAGCTTATAGTCAATTTAAAAATACAATATAAAAGCTATGAATGATTACAAATATATAGACTTAAATACCTTTAACAAAATATAACCACATGTATGAGTGGTTATATCTATAAATGCAAACATTTATACATACTCTATATCAGTCAGTTCAGTTCAGTCACTCAGTCACAACCCACTCTCTGTGACCCCATAGACTGCAGAACGCCAGGCCTCCCTGTCCATTACCAAAATCCTGGAGTTTACTCAAACTCCTGTCCATTGAGTCAGTGATGCCATCCAATCATCTCATCCTCTGTCGTACCCTTCTCCTCCTGCCTTTTTTGTTGATTCAGCGGCTGTTGGCAATTTGATCTCTGGTTCCTCTGCCTTTTTTTAAGCCAGCTTGAACATCTGGAAGTTCACAGTTCACGTATTGCTGAAGCCTGACTTGGAGAATTTTGAGCATTACTTTACTAGCGTGTGAGATGAGTGCAATTGTGCGGTAGTTTGAGCATTCTTTGGCATTGCCTTTCTTAGGGATTGGAATGAAAACTGACCTTTTCCAGGAGTAAGTGTCTTTTTATTTCATGACAACAGTCACCATCTGCAGTGATTTTGGAGCCCAAAAATATAAAGTCTGCCACTGATTCCACTGTTTCTCCATCTATTTTCCATGAAGTATTGGGACTGTATGTCGTGATCTTTGTTTTCTGAATATTGAGCTTTAAGCCAAATTTTTCACTCTCCTTCATCAAGAGGCTCTTTAGCTCTTCGATTTCTGCCTTAAGGGTGCTGTTATCTGCATATCTGAGGTTATTGATATTTCTCCCAGCAATCTTGCTTCCAGCTTGTGCTTCATCCAGCCCAGCATTTCTCATGATGTACTCTGCATATAAGATAAATAAGCAGGGTGACAGTATACAGCCTTGATGTACTCCTTTCCCTATTTGGAACCAGTCTCTTGTTCCATGTCCAGTTCTAACTGTTGCTTCCTGACCTGCATACAGGTTTCTCAAGAGGCAGGTCAGGTGGACAGGTATTCCCATCTCTTTCAGAATTTTCCTCAGTTTAATGTGATCCACCTAGTTAAAGACTTGGCATAGTCAATAAAACAGAAATAGATGTTTTTCTTGAACTCTTTTGCTTTTTCCATGACCCAGCGGATGTTGGCCGTTGATCTCTGGTTCTCTGCCTTTTCTAAAACCAGCTTAAACACCTGGAAATTCATGCTTCTGACATTGCTGAATCCTGGCTTGGAGGATTTTGAGCATTACTTTGCTAGCGTGTGTGAGATGAATGCAATTGTGCAGTAATTTTAGCATTCTTTGGCATTGCCTTTTGTAAGGATTGGAATGAAAACTGACCTTTTCCAGTCCTGTGGCCACTGCTAAGTTTTCCAAATTTGCTGACATATTGAGTGCAGCACTTTCACAGCATCATCTTTTAGGATTTGAAATAGCTCAACTTGAATTCCATCACTTCCACTAGCTTTGTTCGTAGTGGGCTTCCCAAGGCCCACTTGACTTCACGTTCTAGGATGTTTGACTTTAGGTGAGTGATCAGACCATCGTGATTATCTGGGTCATGAAAATCTTTTTTGTACAATTCTTCTGTGTATTCTTGCCACCTCTTCTTAATATCTTCTACTTCTGTTAGGTCCATACCATTTCTATCCTTTATTGAACCCATCTTCACATGAAATGTTCCCTTGGTATCTCTAATTTTCTTGAAGAGATCTCTAGTGTTTCCCATTCTATTGTTTTCCTCTATTTCTTTGCATTGATCACTGAGGAAGTTTTTCTTATCTCTCCTTGCTATTCTTTGGAACTCTGCATCCAAATGGGAATATCTTTCCTTTTCTCCTTTGCTTTTCACTTCTTTTCTTTCCACAGCTGTTTGTAAGGCCTCCTCAGACAGCCATTTTGCTTTTTTGCATTTCTTTTTCTTGTGGATGGTCTTGATCCCTGTCTCCTGTACAATGTCACGAACCTCTGTCCACAGTTCATCAGGCACTCTATCTATCAGATCTAGTCCCTTAAATCTATTTCTCACTTCCACTGTATAATCATTAGGGATTTGATTTGGGTCATACCTGAATGGTCTAGTGGTTTTCCCTAGTTTCTTCAACTTAAGTCTGAATTTGCTAATAAGGAGTTCATGATCTGAGCTATGATCTGAGTATATAGATATACTCTATATAGTCCTTTTATATATCTGTATTTATAAACAGTCTTTATCAATATCTATTATAAAATTATAACTATATATTTGCAAATATGTATATTTATATAAATCATGTGAATATCCATAAACCTATAATTAGCACATATTTTAATATATACACTAATATATAGTGTACAAATAAGACATATATTATATTTATATTCTTATATTTACCAACAATTTTATGTGTTTATCTTTGTAGCATTAAATTTCAAGTAAATGTTATTGCCTTCATTATATATGCCAGATTTTTCTAAATTTTCTACAATAATTGTGTACTACATTTATTACTCAAAATATTCTTTGTCATTTTCTAAACACCATTTTCAAAGATCAATATAGGCGAAGATGAAATCTTTGAGCACATCACGGTGGTGGGGTATACATTTTAATATGTATGAGTTATGATTAAGATTCATTTGGCAGGTATTTTTTGTCTTAAAAAAGAAGAGAGAGACAGAGACAGACACATGGGGACAAGAGACAGAGAGTTGGAAGCAAAATGTAACTCATAGATCTCAACACTGGGAGAACTCTTAATTTATCCTGCTTATGTGCCTACTTCTCATATTATAAAACTTAAAACTACTTTAATTAATTTTAAACTTCTATAAAATCAATAGGAATTCTTTGTCCTGTTTATATAAGTGCAAATATAAGTAGGAAAAAAAAATTAAAAAATTCTAGGGAAGAGATTTGCTCCATTCCCTTTTCCTTGAGCATTACTTCAGAAAACCAGTAATTGTAAATTATTTCCATATCTTAATAACAAAAGTGTAATAATTCACAGGGACCTAAAATGAAATACCATTTTTCCTTTTCCTTGTTAGCTAGACAATGGTGATGTGTGATAACTTTTTCTCTAAATTTGCTGTTTTTAATCCTTATTAATAATCAGTGTATGCAGTTAGCCAAGGCAGCAGATATGATGTCCTAAATGACAGTGACATCACTTGAGGCACGACTTTCAGTTGTCATTATTTGTCATTTCTCATTATGTTTGAGACAATATTATGGTGTTTAAAATTAATATTCACAGCCAAAGGGGTCATAGTGGCAGAGTTCTTTAGAACAGAAAAAAAAAAGATTATAGTCACAGAAGTCAGAATATTAATTAAATGTGAAGGCTAAAAGCATTTTGCTATGATTACAAAGAGTTTGAAAATTGCATAATTAGAACTGCATGGATTAAAAAACATACTCCTCATTTATATAATTCATGCACTGATTATTACACATAACAATTCATAAAATATTTGCAAATGATCAATATTATTTTCCATGTGTGGGTGAAATATATGAGTAAAACCTTATTAATAGCTAGAACACTAATATTACCAAATCAATCCTTTTCTCCGTAATAAATAACTGAATATTAAAGGAAAGATGTTCAATCTTAGCTCTTGCCCTCTAAATCACTATGTTTATCTTTAAACATGTTAATCAAACAAGTTATTTAGAGTCAAGGAAAATGTTTTAATGGGCATTTCTTTTCACAACCTTTTAAAGATGTTTTATATATTGTTGAAATAGCTAAGTATGGCTGTATGACAATGTCTTAAGGAATATTTATTCACTAAATACATTTGTCACCTGAGACATACCTGTTATTGATGTCTACATTTTGTTGGTCATTAATATTCATAAACCAAAGATAAAATTATTTTAAAAAACTGAACATATTAAGCATGCATTTGTTAATTTGAATTTGTGAACTTTTACCATGTGGTTAGTGACATAATCTTGCAGTGAATCAATTCGGACAAAGCAATAAATGAATTAAATAGGCGGTAAACCTAACAAAGAGCAATAATTAAATCAACTAAATTTCTGAAGGAGATCATAAATGATAGCATCCAATAAGAGGAGTAAATATTTAGTTACACATTCTTCTTTTCAGAAACAAAGTACTGAATGAAATAGTTTGGGATTGATATATTTATTGCCTTAATTATGACCCAATTTTTGCTGATTAAAATGGACCCAAAATATGAGTGACTTAAACATGATATTTGTGTTATCTCATTTAGCAATCTAGATATAGGGATTTCAAGATTGGTATGAAAATTCCACTCCGCAAGGCTGAGCAGGGACCTACACTCCTGCTGTGGTTCTTCTCTGCCATCCTTTTGATGTTTCCTTCATCTGCTGGGTTAATGTTATTGCATTTGTCTGTCTCATGTAGTAAGGAGGAGGAAGACTAGAGGAGTCATTCCTTCTTTAGGAAAATATCACCAAGTAAACCACAGCACTATTCCTTCTGTATCATTCACTGGTCCTAGCCACATTGTCACATCCAGCATCTAATGCAGGGACAGAGCAGGAGCTTACTTTTCTACAAAAGAGTAAGGCCAGCACTTCCCACTCCAAATTTAACCCCCCCCCCCAGTTGCTCAGATGGTAAAGAATCTGCCTGCAATGCAGGAGACCTGGGTTCAATTCCTGGGTGGGGAAAATCCCCTGGAGAAGGGAATGGCAGCCCACTCCAGTATTCTTGTCTGGAGAATCCCATGGACAGAGAAGCTTTTCAGGCAATAGTCCATGCGGTCACAAAGAGTCAGACACCACTGAGTGACTGACCACTTTCACTTTTTTCACAATAATATAAAAGAAAGAAATAAAATCAAACAAAAAGACCCACAAAACTCAAAAAAGTAACCCCCAAACACAGGCTTCTCAATACAAAGAGGGAAAGGAGAGAAAAGTAAAACTGAAGGAAAATTTGGAATCTCTGGGGCCATCCCCAAAATAAGGAGAGAGAATACTAAAATAGGTTACTTGAAATTCATGTGAAAATTCAGTAATATTAGTTTAATACAGTGTAGTGACTTACTTTAAATACCAATACATTTTTTTGTCCAATCAAATAAACAGGAAGTCAATTGATTTTAAGATTTGAACACGGAAAGTAATCCTAACAGGCAGTGGTATTTTAGAAATTAAAAATACTCTGAAACAGAATAGTAAATATAACATGGATCAAAGGATAAAACAGGTAGAAGGAGAATATTATACATATCATAATTCAGGATGACACGATACATTATGAAAGAGTCTCAGTGATGACAACTTTCTTTAAACTGTTACTTAAGAAAAATGAGATAGAGTAGTTATTCTTTACTATATGAAACATTTCAAAATACAGAATTAAGTGATTTTGATGTAAGGGTATTATGGTATAAAATTTTCAAAGTAATATATAAAGTAAAATTCTATATAATACATTCACAACTAATCAGCTTTGTAGTAAAATTTTAGCTTTCATTTCCCTTGAGGATGTATGATCATAAAAATACCCACATGCACAGCCTGATTCTCCATCATAGTCTGATTCCTCACCATTGCACAGGGGAAGATAACATTATAATTCCCATTCTCAGTTCTAAATTGTTATATCATGGTTATTGCCACATCAAGGTAACTCTCCTGATGGTTTTTGGAAAGGCAAAAGGAAATCTTTAGGGTGAAAGGATATGTGTCTTGACATGAAGTAGAATACATGGTTTTATACATTCTTCAAAACTAATCACACTGTACAAAAAGTTTCTTTTCATTTTACTTTATGTAAATGAAAAGTCAATGAAATAACTACTTCCAAGTTGTGTAAGGGGTGAGGGGTAGAGGATATGATTTATGAACAAATAATTTTCTATCTCAATATATAGATTTAGTTTAACTATATGTGGAAGTTCTGAGGCACTTTTCTTTTGAATGGTATTACTTAAAAGACAATAATACCTTCATGATACTTAAATTATATTTAATTAAACTTTATTATAAAATAATTTAAAATTTATTATAAAAAGAAATAATAGACTATAAAAGTTCTTACTAATGAAACATGATTGCTACTTAGTAGTCTCCAGTGTTATTGTCCATTCTAATAAAATTATTATACAATAAAATTGTCTCAAATATTTAACCATAAGTGAATAAGTGGCTTATGTTTCCTAGCATTACTGACCAACAAACAAGCTCATGTGATGATCATTATATGAGGAAGTTCTGATGTGTCTCAAATATCCCAAGGTACCAAATTTATAACACTCACACAGCAGAGATGCATTGGAAAGTAGAGTTATGAAGTAGAGAAATCTTTAAAGGTAATATTTTACACTTACAGTTTTGTTTACTAAAAAAATAAAAGTTTAAAACAATATAAAGATTTAATAAAACTTTGCCATGCATGAGACTATAAAGAATTACAAAGTAATGACCCTTCCATTGAATAATTATATATAATTTTATTGAATCAGTAATTCTTTAAATTTTTTAAATTGCATTTCCTTGATTTTAATATTTATTAGTGAATATAATGAAAACAATATTTTATAAACTAGACCTTCATTAAAATTCTTTCTCTAGAGTTTATTTCAGGGGCTTACTATATAGAAGAAGATAAACTATAATGAGATCCTTTGATCATATCTGGAGCTAATTCTCTCTGGTGAGTCATAAAATAAACTGACCTTATAGAGAAATATTCTCTAAATTGCATTGCATCCTAAACTACTGGTACTTCTACACCCACAGAAGTCATATCATATGAAAATAAAACATCAATATTTTCAGTTCAGTCAGTTCAGTCGCTCAGTTGTGACCGACTCTTTTGCAACCCCATGAATCGCAGCACGCCTGGCCTCCTTGTCCATCACCAACTCCTGGAGTTTACTCAGACTCATGCCCATTGAGTCAGTGATGCCATCCAGCCATCTCATCCTCTGTCATCCCCTTCTCCTCCTGCCCCCAATCCCTCCCAGCATCGGGGTCTTTTCCAATGAGTCAACTCTTCACATGAGGTATCAGTATTTTAGACCCCTAATAATCTTCTGGAGATCCACCCAGTCCATCCTAAAGGAGATCAGTCCTAGGTGTTCATCGGAAGGACTGATGTTGAAGCTGAAACTCCAATACTTTTGCTGCCTGATGTGAAGAGCTGACTCATTTGAAAAGACCCTGATGCTGGAAAAGATTGAGGGCAGGAGGAGAAGGGGACACAGAGGATGAGATGGTTGGATGGCATCACCGACTCGATGGACATGGGTTTGGGTAAATTCTGGGAGTTGGTGATGGACAGGGAGGCTTGGCGTGCTGCAGTTCATGGGGTCTCAAAGAGTCAGACACGACTGAGTGACTGAACTGAACTGAACTGAATAATCTTCTACTTTATATAAGTCAGTATTTTTCAGATGTACATTGGTCACTCTGGGCAGAAACACAGATTTAAACTTACATCAAATTAACACTACGTACTGTGTATCTTGGGCTTCCCAGGTAGTACTAAAGAACCCACCTGCCAATGCAGAAGACTTAAGAGTCATGGATTTGACCCCTGGATCAAGAAGATCCCTTGAAGCAGGGCATGGCAACCCACTCCAGTATTCTTGCCTGGAGAATCTCATGGACCAAGCGGTATGGAGGACTCCAGTCCATAAGGTTGAAAAGAGTTGAACATGACTGAAGTGACTTAGCATGCAAGCACTGTGTATTTTATTTACATATTCAAAATGTTTAATGAGCTTATTGAGTCAGTCAGTGTTTTGAGTGTTGTGAACAGACAAAAAAACAAAAGTATATTCCCTGTTTTAATAGTTTATGCATATTTGAGAGGGATAACCTGGAAATAAAAAGAAAATGACAATAAATATGCAATATGTCAGGTATGTAAGTGCTATGGATCTGCCCGCAGTGCGGGAGACCCAGGTTCGATCCCTGGGTGATCCCCTGAAGAAGGAAATGGCAACCCACTCTGGTATTCTTGCCTGGAGAATTCCATGCACAGAGGAGCTTGGCAGGTTACAGTCCATGGGGTCGCAAAGAGTCAGATAGGATTACGAAACTAAGACAATGAAGGAAAATCAAAATGGTTAAAACATGTGGGAAAGAGGTAGAGGTATTATTTGTGAAAATTATCTGATTAAAATGAGAAAACTGGCATGAAAATGTCTGGTATACAACAAAAACATATTCTCATACTCACAGGTCTGCAGGTCTCTGGGAGGGTCAGCTGACCTATCTGACCCTAGCTTAACCCCCAGCAGACTGGGAGTTCTACTTTAGGAGGAGAGCTGGGTGGCTTTGGCTTATAACTCAATCTCCTTCATTAGTCAGTGTCTGGACCTGCAGCTGAAGCATGTTCCTCAAGGGCCAAATGACAGCTGGAAAGTCAGGCTATGGAAGCCTATTTTAAGCATCTCTTCATGTCAAATATGCTCACATTCCACTGGCCAAAGCAGGTCATGTGGCCAGGTCTAACATTAGCGTTTGAGAGACATGTATTTAACCCACAAAGAAAGAGCAGTGTAAAGCCACTTGACAGAGGATTTGGGTCAATTATCCTATTACACAAGTGAAAAGTACAGAACCCGATCCTTCAGTATCCTGTCATTCAGAAAGTACAGGCTATTTTGAGCACAGTAAAGACTGTTTTTCATTCTGAGACCTCTAGGCTTCTAATTACAACATCTAAGTTAACCCTCCTTTTTCACAAGAAATGGCATGTGTGTATATATCGGGATGTTTTTTCTTTTTTTTTTTTTCATTATTTTGTTTGCTTATTGAAGTGCATGGGTCAAAAATAATATTAATATATATTGTCTATTTCTTTTCACTGCAAGTT
Organism: Cervus elaphus; assembly: GCF_910594005.1. NCBI lineage: Eukaryota > Metazoa > Chordata > Mammalia > Artiodactyla > Cervidae > Cervus > Cervus elaphus. Next base: position 15,095,220 of record NC_057845.1, on the reverse strand, counting down.
GATGTGATCCCTTTAAAAATGTATCAGTTTATAAAACACTCCATAGATAACAATCACACCCTCAAATCTCATCAATAGTATCCCCTTTTGATTTGGTCTCTCAGTGATAATACTGAGAGAAAATTCTTAGAAATTCCTTTGTTTAACAGAAAAGACCTCTGTTACTACCTTGTGATTTTCCGAGGGATTTCTGTCTATCTAGAAGGTTGTGTGAAGTATCATCTTAAATCTTTTAAGGTCTTAAAATAGGAAGCTATGGATCTGCCATGGATTTGATCCTTGCCTGAAAGCTATTTCTTAATTGGCGAATGATTTGTCATCTGGAAAATTTGGCAACAAGATACAGTTTTAATTTAGAATTCTACAAACTCTGACTTTTAAAATATGTAACAGTTCATTCTTTATTTAAATTTTATTTAAAGCAGAGAGAAAAGGCCAGGTGGCATCTTCAACAACCTGCCTGGAGATTTCTTTATGTGACTAAGTTAATTAGATATGATTTCTATTTTGCACATTCAGGCAAGCATATTGCCAAATTCCCTGGCACTATATGGCAAGTCCCCTTTCCTCTAGTGCCCAATGCCATTTCCCTTAATCTCCTTTAAGCCTTTTACCAACAGACTCCTCCAGTCCATTTAGGCTGCACTGATACTATTTTAATACTATTCTAAAAACCTTTTAGGCTTTAATTATTAGTAATCTCAAGACTTTAAGCCAATTTCATATGAATTAAGTTTTGATTATGACAGATACTACTTGCAGTTTGCATTTATTTACAAGTGCATATCATATCACCCCAAAATTCTGTTCTTAAAATAATCATATTATTATGATTACTGATACTTTGTGTCAGCAATTCAGAAAAAAAGAAGGAATTTCCATCTGCTCAATAATTTCAGAAGCTACTCCTGTGAGACCTCAATTTCTGGGCAAAGGAATTGTGTGAAGGCATTTTCACTCATGTCTAGGGTTGATGCTGGCAATAATTAGGTATTCCTACTGGTTCTGTCAGCCAGAACACTATTTCACATATTTTGGGCTTCCTCATACCTTGGCAGTTTTGGCTTGGTTACATTATCACTCAGGGCTCTAAATTTCTCCAATTTCCTTATATGAATCAGCCTCCTTGGTGACTCAGATGGTAAAGAATCTGTGTCTAATGAGGGAGACCTGGGTTCGATCCCTGGGTTGGGAAGATCCCCTGGAGGAGGGCATGGCAACCCACTCTAGTATTCTTGCCTGGGGAATCCCCATGGACAGAAGAACCTTCTGGGCTACAGTCCATGGGGTCACATAGAGTCAGACAGGACTGAGTGACTAAGCACAACAGACTAGCTATAATCAAAAGTCCACCACTCAGATTCACAGGAAGAATAATAGACCCTCATCCTTTGATTAAAAGAATGTCACATTGTAAGAAGCACATGCAAGATAGGAGATATTCCTATGAACATCTATGGAACACAAAATCTGCCCAGTTCAATCTTCTCACAGAGATTATATCACTTAAGCAAAAGGCAGCAGAAACTATTGTGTACTGAGCATGTATATTAGGGACAGCATTTTCCTTGTTTTGCAGCATTAATCTGGTGTTATCAGTCATCGATTAGAGGGCTTCCCTGATGGCTCGGTGGGTAGAGAATACACATGCAATGTGGGAGACACAGGAGACGCAGGTTCGATCCCTGAATTGTGAAGATTCCCTGGAGAAGGAAATGGAAACCCACTCTTATATTCTTGATGGAAAATCTCATGGTTAGAGGAGACTGGCAGGCTACAGACCATGGGATCACAAAGAGTCAGATACAACTGAGCAACTAAACATACACACATATACACATACCACTGAGTAGAAGTTACAGGGATACAAAGTACAATCAGTTTCATATCACATAGAACACCGAACCGCTGCTGCATTTTCTCTGTTAATTTCTGAATTATGTCTTTGATACCACTGTTCAATTGATACCAATACAATTGATCAATTCCCTCAGTCTTATAGATATAATGATTTATGTGTCAATTTGACTGGGCCATAGAGTGTCCAGACATTTGATCAAGCTTTATGTGTCTGAGATGGTGTTTCTAAATGAGATTAACATTTGGATTCACTGAATGAGTAGAGTGAGTTGCCTTCTCTAAGGAAGGTGGTTCTCATCCAGTCATTCGACAACCAGGATAGGATAAAAAGGCTATCAGAGAACTTTTGTGACTTGAACTGAGACATCTGTCTTCTACTGACCTTGGACAATGAATCACAGTGTAGACTCATAGTATCTGAGCCTTCCAACTCAGATGAACTTAAACTATCAGCTATCTTGGGTCCAATTCTTTGGCCACCTGATGCAAACAGCTGACTCATTGGGAACGACCCCGATGCTGGGAAAGATTGAAAGCAGAAGGAGGAGCGGATGACAAACGACCGACAAGATGATTGGATGGCATCATCAATGGACACGAACTTGGGCAAACAGGAGATGGTGAGGGATAGGGAAGCCTAGAGTGCTGCAAAACATGGGGTCGCAGAGTCGGACACAACTTGGCTACTGAACAAGCAACAAACCCTGGGTCCCTTACTTACTGACTGAAGTTTTGGGATTTAGTCATGTGCAAAAATTCCTTGTAATTAACCTCTCTCTCTTTCTCTTTACTCACTAAATAGATAGAAGATGGATGGATGGAGAGGTAGATCTCCTGCTGGTTGTGTTTTCTCTGCATAATCCTAACTAATATAGTAATGTAATTAGATTCTATATTTCTGGAAGGAAAAATGAAATTTTTAAAATGTAAATTATAACTGTATGTTTAAAGTCATGAAGAAAAATAGTCAGCACATTTTTAGGCGTCTTAAGGGAAATAAAATCCAACCTCACGCAAATTGAAAAAAATATTTTATTCCTGCTAATGTAGAACTTTTTATTTGTTAAGCCATAATAGACTAAAATTGACTTTTTAGTATCAAAAAAAAGTGGCATTCACTTTTCAAGTTTCTACCTTGGGAATATTACACAAATTACAAATTGAGGAGTAAAGTTATGAATGTACATGATTTATGTCTGTTGGCCTCATTTTGTAAGAGAAGATTATTTTCATACTATCTTTGTGACAGATAACTTACTCATTTCACAAATGATTAATAATAGTTGGAAACTCTCAGTATATGATTATGATCACCAAATAAAATTTTACAAAAATTAAACAAGCTTGCAACATATAGATGAAGAGCCAAATTTAGGAAATGGTAAGAATAGTTTTTAAATTATTATAATAAACTAAAGTTGCAGAAATAAGAAGCATGTATAATATTTATATAAATATCATATAAATATAAATTATGTACTGCTAATTATATATCAATAGGACTTTGTTAAGGCTTCCCTGGTGGCTCAGACAGTATAGAATTCATCTGCAATGAGGTAGACCCGGGTTTGATCCCTGGGTTGGGAAGATCCCCTGGAGGAGGGTATGGCAACCCACTCCAGTCTTCTTGCCTAGGGGATCCCCATGGACAGAGGAGCCTGGTGGGCTACAGTCCATGGGGTCACAAAGAATCGGACATGACCGAGGGTCTAAGCACAGCACAGCACAGCGTAAGGCCAGGACTTTGTTAAACTCTTCACAAAACTAATATAACTTAACTGTCATCATCACTCAGTGTTACAAGTGTTATTAGCATATATCCATTTTACAGATGGAAAACAGCCACATAGAGAGTGCCAAAAGAGCAAAGATAATAAGGGCATTTTATTGTAAGTGCTCAGTATATACTGTGTTATTATTCATTGGATGACAGTATTGATACATTTCTAGGATAATTTTTCTTTCTTTCTTTCTTTTTTTAAGTTGGCTGGGATATCGTTGTTTTGCAAGGTTTTGTTAGTTTCTGCTGTACGGTGAAGTGAATCAGCTATATGTGTACATATATCGCCTCCTTCTTGGGGTTCCCTCCTATCCTCTCATGCATCTCATTCATCCAGGTCACCACAAAAAATGGAGCTGAGCTTCCTGTATATAGCAGGATGACTTTTATTTCTAACAATTGAAAGGAGATGCTTTCAAAACCTTATCGTGGCACCTGCCTCTTGTCACTTTGTAGTGAATCCCCATTGCGGACTCTGTGTGACAAGGCCTGGGCACTGCTTCTGTTCCTACCCACCAGTCTCTTTCCATAGGCTCCCTTGCCTTCTCTCCCTACTTGGGTGCCTCACTCTTTTATCATCTTTTTGTCCACAGTGGCAATGTATTATTTAGCCTCGAAATCAAGTAAAGGTAAATAAATGCATGAATAAATGAATGAAGTAACACATCAAGTGAAGATACCATCTTTCAAACAGAAATCCGGATTTCCAGCTGTCACTAACATGAACAGATCTCATTATATGATTCGAATGTTCCTTTCCATTAACACATACTTTGGGTAGCAGGAAGAATGGTAACCAGGATGACTACAGCAGGTTTGTTAGGAGGGTAGCAGATGATGAGGTCAGGATGAGATTGAGAACTTTTGATGCTAGAAATGTGGTTTACTATTGCAAAAAGTAGTTTCTCTGGAGGAAAAAAAAAAAACAACAACAACTACTGGGACATTTTGATCAGAGGATATGTAATCAGTTCAGTTCAGTTCAGTTCAGTCACTCAGCCGTGTCCGACTCTTTGCGACCCCATGAATTGCAGCACGCCACACCTCCCTGTCCATCACCAACTCCCGGAGTTTACTCAAACTCGTGTCTATTGTGTCGGTGATGCCATCCAGCCATCTCATCCTCTGTCATCCCTTCCTCCTCCTGCCCCCAATCCCTCCCAGCATCAGGGTCTTTTCCAATGAGTCAACTCTTCGCATGAGGTGGGCAAAAGATTGCAGTTTCAGCTTCAGCATCAGTCCTTCCAATGAACACCCAGGACTGATCTCCTTTAGGATGGACTGGTTAGATCTCCTTGAGTCCAAGGGACTCTCAAGAGTCTTCTCCAACACCACAGTTCAAAAGCATCAATTTATCAGCACTCAGCTTTCTTCACAGTCCAGCTCTCACATCCATACATGACCACAGGAAAAACCATAGCCTTGACCAGACAGACCTTTGTTGGCAAAGTAATGTCCCTGCTTTTTAATATGCTATCTAGGTTGGTCATAACTTTCCTTCCAAGGAGTAAGCATCTTTTAATTTCATGGCTGCAGTCACCATCCACAGTGATTTTGGAGCCCCCAAAAATAAAGTCTGACACTATTTCCACTGTCTGAATTTAAACATTATCTCTGGCCATTGAATTGAAGACAGACTGAAGAGGATAATGAATACAAGTAAGAAGAGTTATTAGACAGATACCCTAGTAGTTCCAGGTGACTTGGGACAGGTTGATAAAGTCAGCAGAAGTGGGAATGATTCTAGACATATTCAAAGGGATTAATGAGATAAAAGTCTCTAACAGAGTCCCTGTGAGTATCAGGTGAAATAATATGCTTAGAGAATTTAGCACTGCTTGGCAAATAACATGATAGTAGTGAATATGGGTGAGTGCTGTTAAGTCATTATGGACATGGTGAATTTATAATGAAACTAAGGAAGCTTATACCTCAGAACCTTCAGTTATGAAGGTCACTTTTATGGCACTCTTATGTTTACACATTTGTATGATTTTTCTTAAGGAGTTTCCTCAAATTTGTATAAGCTTCAGGCCACAAAATTTGGATTGCCTCAGTAAAAATAGTAGAAGGATAAAAAGAGGAGGAAAAGGAGGAAAAGAGTAATACTTACAAAACTGAAGATTGGGAGAATGAAGCGGAAAACTGTGCATCAGAGTGAAGTTTTTAAAGCCTCAAGTTAGATACACGAATTACAAATGTGAATACACATATTTTTAGCTTATCAAACTTATAAAACATAGCTATTTTATAAATAAGGCACTGGAATTAATTAAATGACTTTCCAAAACTCTTGAGAAAGAATATGAAAAAGCCAGGAAAAGACACAATTGCAAAAATTATAACTGTGTGTCCTTTTTAAATAGATGATTCTTCTCTTTGAACTCATTGCCCTTTTTCTTTCTGTCTTTAAGATGATTCTTTTTTGTGTACTTAGCCATTTTGCTGTTTTTACTGACAGTCATCTGTACTTTCCTGAGCAGTTATTTTATACCAGAGTATGACAGCTCCTTTCAAAAGATGTTTCATCAAATTATGACAGTCATTGGTAATTATTTAGCACCTGTGCCTGTCTTGGAATCCAGTGATTTCATAGAATATATATAAATTCTGGCTCCTTTAAGTCTTTGCATCATTTAACATTTTAGTGAGAAAAGGGATCATTAAGTCACTTTTAAAGACTTTGGGCAGTCTTCCTTTACTCTTGGACACAGAAAACATAGGGTTAAACCTACAAGGAATTTAACATTTCTTCTTTCTAATATTTTCTGCATTTTGGCTTCTTTGAATCTGCTGAATTAAGAATCAGGGATACAAACATTATCACTGGGAGTTAAATAACTCCTGAAAAATCAATATTACAGATAATCAAAAGGATTTTGCACATTTGAAGCAGAGAAATTTAGCTCTGCCTGAAGTTGTAGATTGGTCTTTTATCTAGACTGTATTTGTAGTGAAACACAGAAGTGTGTATTGATGGCTGAGTTTGAATTTTTGGAAAATAGTAGGTTGTGCTTACATAAAAAGAAATACTTCATATAATTTTATTCTCATTTATCACAGTGTAAAATGGTGTATATAGTAAATAAAATAATTATTCAAGTATCTAAATGAAATAAAAGTGAGTACTGGTAACCAACACTTGTAGCATTTATTGATGCAGGCGGTATTTTTAGTGCTATATATTACTTAAACTTCTCAACAATCTGTTGAGGTAAGCAGTATTATTATCTCAATTTGCAGATGAGCAAATTGGGTATATAGAATTTAGCTGCCTGCCCCAAAGTTACATCACTGCCAGGTGTTAGAGACAGAATTCATTTCAGGCTGTTTGGTTCGAGAGTCTACACTCTGTCCAGCTGTGTGCTATTATTCACCAAGGTGCCTTTCACAGCAGAGCTCAGATGAAATGAAAGTGACAGGTGAAAGTTGCAGATATTCCAGAAGGTTAAAAAAAGAGAGAGAAAGAGAGACAGATATTTACTGTCAGATGGAATCAACTATATCATTATTGAGAAGAGAATTAAATAAAGGTAAATATTTGAATGTCAAGAGGATTAAATTTGTCATAGTTGTTAAAATGTCACTGTAGTATTATGGGATAATTTTCAATAACATAATACTGGATAATATAACCTCAAAAAAAAAAATTGCTCCCTTATTGTCTTAGCAAAGCTCTGCCCATTTTGAATAATAAGGAAAAAAATAGCTTTTCATAAACAATGTTTTTTTCTGAATGGTTCTACTCCTTGAAGTATGTTCAGTATAAGTCTAGGCTAGAAAGACTGATTAAAATATTCACAGATATATTCCTATCAAATGCTGTCTACACATCATAATTTTCTTTGCAGTTTCCTAAACATGATCGATTATTTCCTTATCCATTTGAAGTGTCTTGATCTTTGTCTCAACAGGCGCACAGATTCTGCTATAATTGTGTCTATTCAGAATAGTCCTAGAAACAAGATGGAGGTTCTATTTCTACTCTGTTTGTTTAACAGAACTGTAATATTACTAACCTTAACCCTCAAGACCAATATCTATGAAGTAAAGCTGACAGTAATATGATACCATTAAGACAGCAGTATTAAGCATGGGATAGAATGTGAAATTAGTGTACATGAGAGGAGGACACATTTCTAAGATTGGTAAACATACAGCAAAAGATCCCATAAGAAGCCTGCTTATAATTTAGTATCATTATAGCCTGTGCTCTGTTCTCTCCTCCCATCCTACTATCGCTTCTCAGCCTTTCGGCTAAGATCTAGTGAAGTATCTGTTCACCCTACCACCTCTCCTACCTGGTACTCATTCCATTAGGCCTGGTACTCCTCCTGGCATTTGCATTTTAGACTCACCAAGAATCCTTTTGCATTGTTTCCCAAACTTTACTACGTCATGTTAAATTGATATATGTGTGTGTGTATTAATTTATCTTTTGGCCACACCATGCAGAACTTAGTTCGCCAGGTAAGGATTGAAGGATTGCCTTTAAGAGAAAGGGTGGATAAGTGTAAATCTATGGCTGATTCATATCAATGTATGACAAAACCCACTGAAATGTTGTGAAGTAATTAGCCTCCAACTAATAAAAACATTAAAAAAAAAAAAATAAAGTGCATTTAAGTACTTTGAAAAAAAAAAAAAAAAGAGAAAGGGTGGAGACCGTTAGACCATTGGGGAATTTTTCAATTGATATTTTAATTCCATAATTTAGACAATACAACATCATCAAATAAAATATGAACATGAATGATATTTTCCCTATGGAAACGAAGTTGATTAGCCAAGAAAGATTAAAGGAATGCAAATAAATTAAAATTTAAAAGTTTTTAAAAAGGCATGGACAACAAAATATAAATATTGCAAATAAGGGGTAATCTTTTGAAAGAATCTTGCCTTCAGATATCTGTGCCACTGACAAAATTTTCAGGCTATTTTAAAGAAATGGAAACTTACAGACTTTAGAAAATGTGTTATTGGTGAGGTGTGTAGGGATAATATGTGTTTGAACCCCAATCAGCTGAACCCATATTAAAAAAAAAATCCCTTTACATCATTAAATAAATGTCTCTGTACTAAAAAAGATATTAACTTTTAAAAATAACTTTGTTCCTAACACTCAGTGAAGTGAAGTGAAAGTGAAAATCTCTCAGTCATGTCCAACTCTTTGTGGCCCCACGGACCATACAGTCCATTAAATTCTCCGGGCCAGAATACTGCAGTGGATAGCCTTTCCTTTCTCCAGGGAATCTTCCTAACCCAGGGTCAAACCCAGGTCTCCCGCATTGCAGGTGGATTCTTTACCAGCTGAGCCACCAAGGAAGCCCTTGATACATAAAAAGTAACATTGCAAGTATTAATTAGAAATTATTACTAATTGCTAATTAATTAGCAATTAGCATTAATTGCATGTAACAAATTGCATACTTACAATTTTAGATTAAAATAAGTAAAATCAAATGCTTGAGATAAGTTTATATTGTTATGTCTGATTCCTTTCTTGAACTTCCTTAATTATTTTAGCTAAGAAATGTTCCGTTTTTTGACATTAATTTTATATACCAGACACTCTCCGAGTGACATGTTTGATTAAGAGGCAGGGCATCAATAGGTAAAGGTGATTCTTTAAAAAATGTGTTTATGTGTATAGTACTAAAATAATCAACCCCTGATGGGAAAATTCTAAATGTGCACATGTTTACTGAGGGGGAAGTTATTGTTCTAACACTAAGAATTGACTACCTTCTCTGCCTCATGAAAAGGCATCCAATGTAATTAAAAAAAAAAAAAAAATGTTAGACTAAGCCAAGTCAACAAAATGATACTTGGATTCATTTCTCATTTCTGATCAGAATAAAGGATTTGCATACAGAAATAAGCATCATAGAGAAAACAAATTAAGAAAACTTCAAATAGAAAACATGACAAGGAATGTAAAACCACTTCCTCATTCCTAATTCTTCATGGTTATCTGCTGAAATTTATATTAAGCCTTGAGTTACTTTAATATGTTTTCAAGTTTAGGACATTTTCTATGAATTTGTATCTGATTGGTAATTTTACTAGATCTCTGAGTTTTTGCTGATTGTGAATTTAATATAGTTTACAACTTCTTGATCCATCAATTGTACATGGTTTTGTGGATTTATAGTGAACAATTGCACATAATTTTTTAAACTCAATTTCTATCAAAGAGAAAATTATAGAATTTGAGAACAAGTGCATGTACAATTTATTAGTCTTTATAATTCTTCCAAGTTTGTAATACAGCTTCCCGTAACAAGCTGAAGTAAAAAACCCCGTTTTCCATCCATGATTGGAATTAGAATTAGGCAAGATTTAACTGTGCTGACGCTCTTTTAAACAATTTAATAAATCACTATCCTGTATCAAATAGTTTGGAAAAAAGTGTGCTAGGAAAGAACACTGGGACCTTTGCTTGGTTCTCTCAAAGATAACATCAGTAATCTTAGAAAAGTTAAGGCTACCCAGATTCAGATGACTTGAGCAGTGTCAGACAATTCATGCAACTTATCCCTCTAAGTTATAAGTATAACCAGACATTCATTGTCACTGTGTTTTTTAAAGTGCACATGTTTACTCTGTTGAGCTTTCAAAATTTGCCACACGAAGTTTAAAGAAAAGGAGACACTCAATTCAATTCTACATCATTGCCTTAACCTTTTTCAGAAGAGAGTGAAAAAATAGCATTAGGTGGTCAGCATGTGTCAGTTTCCTACTGCTTCTATTTAGTTGCTAAGGCGTGCTCAACTCTTTGTGACTCCTTGGACTGTAGCCCGCCAGGCTACTCTGTTAATGGAGTTTCCCAAGCAAGAATACTGGAGTGGGCTGCCATTTCCTCCTCCAGGGAAGCTGCCTGACCCAGGGATTGAGCCTGCGTCTTCTGCTTGGCAGGTGGGTTCTTTACTACTGAGCCACCTGGGAAGTCCCCGTTTGCTCCACTTAAGAAATTAGGTGTAATTTTATGACAATATGATCAGAGACATCCACTCTGATATACTATCTAATGTAGAAAACAGAAAAGAAATAACAAAGTAATTTGGTAATTTTTTTCCCTCCTTATTAATTGTTTTTTTTTTTTTCTTTCTTAAGTGTATTTATCTTTTATGGAGAGAAAAGGAGAGAATTTTCATATGTTTGTATGTTAAGGTGTATATTATGAATGGAAGTGCATAATTAACTCTATTATGACTAGTTGTCTGGTAAATAGGGCTTTCCAGGTGGTGCTAGTGGTAAAGAATCTGCCTGTCAATGCAGGAGACATAAGAGACAGCAGTTTGATCCCTGGGTTGGGAAGATTCCCTGGAGGAGGGCATGGCAATCCACCTCAGTATTCTTGCCTGGAGAATCCTATGGACAGAGGAGCCTGCTGGCCTACAGTCCATAGGGTCACAAAGAGTCGGACACAGCTGAAGTGACTTAGCACACATGCACCTCTTGTAAATTACAGGTATTAAAAATAAAGTATAAGCTATAGGTGAACGAGACATTGGGCTTCCCGGGTGAGACCCAGGTTTGATCTCTGAGTCAGGAAGATCCCCTCGAGAAGTGACTAACTAACCACTCCAATGTTCTTGCCTGGAGAATTCTATGGATAGAGGAGCCTGGAAGATGTCATGAAGTCCATGGTGTCATAAAGAGTAGGACATGACTGAGCAATTAACACTTCACTAATTTAAAATAGTATAATTAATTAATCCATCAAGTATTAACTTTATCATGTTAAAAATATAGCTCATGAAACCTTGGTATGTTAGTCTAATTTACCTATTTTTTTTCTATGTCTTTAGTTTCCTTTCAACCTGATTTATTTGCATTCCTGTCTAGGCAGCTTTCTGAAACAGGGAGGAACAGTATATATATTTTTAAGTAAATAAGTATAGATTGTTTAGAACTTCTGTTATTTACACTGTCTAGCACTCTTGCATATTTATTTTGACATTTTTGAAAAAATCTCAATCAACTTGGATAGGAGAGACCCTACCTTTACTTTTATATAGACTTAGTAGCTGGCTTAATTCAGTTAGCTTAATCATAAAACTTTGATTCACAAAAGAGTTACAAATTTTGAAGCACTGAAAACCAGATTGAGGAATTCAGCTTAGCTGCTCAGAGAAACTGGCACACTCTCACTCTGAAGGGCAGTGAGGTTGGTCAGTGTGACCCCAAGAGCATCGGATGCTGCGGAGGTGATCCCACGGGACTCAGAGGACTGGGCATGTGAGAAATAAAGAAGACTAGATAAAAAAAAAAAAAAAAGACTACAGACAGAAGCGGGGTCTTTGGTGATGTTGGTAAAGAGGCTAAATCAAACTTATCTTTTGCCTTAACTATTTTAAGTTAGCAACATGTACCAAACATTTTGTTGTTGTTGTTGCTTAAAGCAGTTTGAGTTGTTTTTTTCTTTTTTTGTCACCGGAAACTTAGAGTGTTATCGCGGACAGATAAGCACAGGATGATATTGTTGATCTCTCACTTTTCACTCCAGAGCTGCTTTCTCATCTTGAGAGGAAAGTGATATGATTTATAGGCACAGAGCTCTTCATCTTACAGTGGTCTCTTTTAGGAAGTCTCACATTCATATGCCAGACCCAGAACAAAACAAGCAATACCAAAAATGACTCAGATGTTCCTCAAAAAACCCTTTCTATCTAATTGAAAACAAATTTTCAACTGACAGTGTTTACCTTTTCACTTTAGCTGATAGGAACCTCAGACCAAATTTACAGCATAGCTCTGTCCTACAGGAATGATGGTGATGCTCCCTTCAAGGAATTCACTATACTTTGTGTTCCATATGTAAATATCATCCATATTTCTCTTCCTTCTCGCTGAGGCTTTTTTAGAAATTCTATTTCATTGTATGCATTTGCATTAGGAAACAATTATTCTTGGTGCTGAATTGGAATAACAATACATAAGTAAAACAAAACAAAACAAAAAATAAACACTACAAAAATAACAAAATGTTTGTCAGTCTCTTAGGACTTAAATAGGGAAACTGTATTGTTTTCCTCAGGCAGTCCAAGGTTGAGGAACTTCCAGGTTGATTTAGTCATTTATTTAACAATATTTTCAAGGATGTAGCTTCTTTAAACATCTTTTCTTTTTATTTTTTAAACACCTGGACTGTTTAGTTCCCTGACCAGGGATCAAACCCATGCCCCATGCAGTGGAAGGTGGAGTCTTAACCACTGGGCCACCAGGGAAGTCCCCTTTAAATATCTTAATTGTGCCATTCTTAATTTGATTTCAATTTAATATAGGTAACAAAACAGTCGCAGCAGTTCTGGTTAGCCCAGTCTATTAGGACACATCCCAGCAAAGGAAAGACAGCCCTTTCTGTTAGTTATCTCACTGGAAAAATTAAACATCTTTCCCAAAGATGCCTCATCTCTCAGAGAGATTTTTAACCTTCACAATTCTGAAAGAGTTCCATTCAAGGGAAATTAAATTATTACAGTTTTCCTAGAATTCAGTTGAGGTTCTGTAGAAATTAAAGCATGAGTCATGGCATTCATCACTGCCTGTTTCTCACTTTTTAAATTCATTTTCAAATTCATATTCCTGCTATTAGTATTTTTATACCACTAAAGTCTGTGCTGGATATTGCAGATCTGATTTTCTCAAAATAAGAATTACCCTTAAAGCAGAGACACATTTAAGCCATTATAATTATTTTACACTTTAGAGTGAGTCTTCAGTGTTTTCACAGCTGTTAATTCAAGTAATATTTTGAAAACTTGCAATGTACTAAGTACTGCTTTCTCTTTTTGTTAGTAGGAAATTATAAGTGATACGCTGTTTTTTAAGGAGATATTATTCCTAATTATTCAATTCAACAATACTTTTGTTCACTCCACTTGTATCATAAGCTGTGTTAAAAATTAGACAATGGACATTTACCAAAACAAATATGGCCCTTGAGAAGTATATATTCAAATTTTCTCTTCCCCCAAAATCCTAAACGCCCTTTCATGTTTTATAAGATCCTGGCAAATGGTGCATTCCTGTATGCTAAGTTGCTTCAGTGGTGTCCAACTCTGAGATCCTGTAGACTGTAACATGCCATGGGATCTCCTAGGCAATAATACTGGAGTGGATTGTCAGGCCCTCCTCCAGAGAATCTTCCGGACCCAGCGATTGAATCCACGGCTCTTACATCTCCTGCGTTGGCAGGCAAGTTCTTTACCACTAGCACCTCCGGGGAAGCGCCCGTGGCAAGTGGTTAAGTTTTGCTAAAAAGCAAGCTAGCTTTGATGATAGTGTGGAAGTTGACTAGATAGGAATGAAGGTGGAGTCAAGAAAAGAGTGTAGAAAGTAAGCCAGTCAAAGAAAAACAACTACATGATCCATTTATATGAGGTATGGAAATAGTCAAATTTATAGAATCAAAGAGTGAAATGGTGGTTTCCAGGGGTTGGTGGAGAAGGAAGAATGGAAGTTACTAATTTATTGACATAAACTTTCAGTTAAGCAGCATCAATAAGCCCTGGAGATCTACTATACAACTTTGCTTCTATAGTCAACAATACTGAATCATATTATTAAACTTTATTAAGAATGTAGAACTCATGTTAAGTGTTATTATCAATATAAAGTCAATAAAATTTTTTAAAAGCTCCAATATAGATGCCAGGTTAACACCATTGCACATTCTATCCAACTGATTTTTGCAGCTCACAACCTATTACTTCTACAGTGAAAAGAGGCATCCAGCATATGGGCACATAAATACATGTGTGTGCATACTGACACACTCACACTATCATACATTTGCACAATCATGCACATACACAATTACCTTCAAAGAGTCTTATGTATATATACACACTCATATAACACACATACTTACACACACATTTGTAAATACCATGTACTCACACACATATTTACCCATGCACACTCACACATGTAAAGCACATATATACATACTTACACACATTAAGACATATGTTCACACAAGTATGCATATTGTCTAAGAGCTATGCATAAATTAAACATTTTTACTGAATCCACACTGGAGAATAAAGTGGCAACTCAACTCTAATATTCTTGTGTGAAAAATCCAACGAACAGAGGAACCTGGTGGGTTACAGTCCAAAGGGTCACAAAGAGTTGGACACAACTGAGTGACTAAGTATGCACTGAATCCACACAGCTGGGGTTAGACACTGTGAGTTAAGTATCGCTAATTCCATTGCACATATGAGGACGCTGAAGCTCAGGAAAGTAAAGAATTTGTTCAAAGCTATGCAGTTAGTACATGGGAGAGTGTGTCTGCTTCCAAAGTGTGTAGAGATGCCTGTAGAATTAGAAATAAACCAACTCACTATGCTGTTGACCTCTTAAAGATGTCACTAATTCTCAGTTCAGTCACTCAGTCATGTCTGACTCTTCGCGACCCCATGGACTGCAGCAGGCCAGGCTTCCCTGCCCATCACCAACTCCCAGAGCTTGATGAAACTCATGTCCATCAAGTCAGTGACGCCATCCAACCATCTCTTCCTTTGTCACCCTCTTCTCCTCCCGCCTTCAGTCTTTCCCAGGATCAGGGTCTTTTCAAATGAGTCAGCTCTTCACATCAGGTAGCCAAAGTATTGGAGTTTCAGCTTCAACATCAGTCCTTCCAATGAATATTAGAGACTGATTTCCTTTAGAATTGACTGGTTGGATCTCCTTGCAGTTCAAGGGACTTTCAAGAGTTTTTTCCAACACCACAGTTCAAAAGCATCAGTTCTTTGGCACTCAGCTTTCTTTATAGTCCAACTCTCACATCTATAAGTGACTAAATGGAAAAAAAAAAAAAATTTTTTTTTCACTAATTATACCTTAATTTTAATTGACAAAACTCAAAGCATACTTCTTTGAAATGCTCCCACTTAATTTTTGAATTTTACATAATATGTGGGAAAGTTAATCCACATATTGTGATTCATTTACACTAAACACTCCAAATATTCTCTCTTAAAGATATTTGATGTCAATGAAAGTCTTTTGAATTTTTCAGGGAGATTTTCCATGCTTTATATGTGTTAAACAAAGACAAAACCATTGTTCCAAACTCAGGAGGATTTACAGTTATGTTTGAGACGAATTTTTCTGTTCTTTTATATTGAAGCTCATTTTCTATGCATACTCAGTTATTTGAACAAATAATAACTTGATTTTTGTAAACAAACAACTAATTGTAACAGACTATATGAATTATGATACAGATCTAAATTAATAATAATAACAATAAATATGTATCAAGTTCTTGCCAGAGAGGAGTTTTGATCAGAAGAGAACATTAAGCCCTAGGTGAATAATAGAAAGGGGATGAAATTCAGTATTTATCTCAGTGTGTAAAGAAGGTATTGTTGCTTTTAGTTGCATATGAGAAGGATATTTTTTTTCCAGTAAGCTTTTCCATGAGGATTCACTTCATCCAAACTGTATAGCTTGTCCCCCTGGGATGAATATTCTAGTCCCTAATAGTCACTAGTATTTGAGTTTTCCCCATACTTGGCCTCACCCACAATGGTGTTTATTTTGTTGCTTTTATGTAAGAATAAAATCGTAGAATATAACAAGTCTGATGTGGCGAAACTGAGATTTTGAAGGAAGAATGTTGATTTACCTGGTGATACCAAGTTTAGGAGTTTTTTCTCCATCTTTTCTGCAGAAGGAAATTATACATTTCACCAAAATGTTATTTCCAAGGCACATGTTGGGGAAGGATTTACTTCTTCCTGGGATATCATTTTACTCTTCAATACTTAGAAATTCTCTTTTCCTAGGCTTGGAAAAGACAGGAACAAGGCACCTGTTTCCAGGAATCTAAATAGCAGGGACATGTAGACAATCTTCTTAGAATAATGTGTGCATGAGTGCATGCTTGCTCAGTAGCTGTTGAGTCTTGGGATCCCGTGGACTGTATGTAGCCCACCAGGCTACTCTGTGCATGGGATTTTCTAGGCAAGAACACTGGAGTGGGCTGCCATGTCCTCCTCCAGGGGATCTTTCCCACGCGGGGACTGAACCTGTGTCTCCTGCATTAGCAGTTAGATTCTTTACCACTGAACCTTCCATAGCCTCTATGGAAGCCCTATTAAGACAGTAGGGCTCAGAATAGGAACAGAGTCAAGTAAGACCTTAGAGTATTTACCTCATCTATACAATTTGATCACTGTCTTTAACTTAGAGTGTAATTAAATGTTTTAATATGGTATGCTGGATTTTCAAAAGAAATTATAAAGTGAAAGTGATAAGACTAGGCAGAGGTGTAGTAGCATTATTTATTTTTTCTCTTAGAAAAATATCTGAATTTCTATTGTCTCAAAACTTAGCTCTCCAGGGGACTTCTTAGTTTTTCTATTTTGTGTCTATTACATATAGGCACAGTATTTTGCACACATTTATAGCAATTTTTGTAAATAAACAAAATCCAGCATTTAATCAGAGAGTCACCAGGTCCAACATTTAGGTCATGTGTGACAGGCCACATAATCTTCTTCTGATGAAGCAACTCACTTCACCAAAGCAAACGAGACTGTGGAAAATGAAGTCCTATATATACTGGGGGAAAAAAGTCGGGCTGTACATGACACACACAATTTATTTTCAGCAAGAAAAACATTTGACCATTTTGTACCTATAAAAAGTCCAGTGGGAGAAATTAAATTATTGACCCTGAGACACTTACTTTTAAATGGAAGAGTAGATTTACCTTACTAACTATTAATCAACACAGAGTGGGTTGATCTGAAAAAAAAAAAAAAAAAAAATTCCAAAGCAAACCTGAAGATTGAAGTCTTCAGTCCCCTGCACTGTGATGTTAAAGTAACGATGGCCTTGCCTGTGTATAGTTTGTCTTAGACATCGGCTCCAGTAAACTACTTTGGCAAGGCCATCATCATAAACAGTGACAGCAGAAATTGTGATTCTTCATCTTCTCTCCAGATTATTTTGCTGCAACAATCTAGTATTGCCTGTAGGCATATTTCATCACTGGCTGAGGAATAAATTGGAAAGATGTCTCTCTCTTGCCCACATCAGAGCTTTAAAATAATAAGTGAGAGAAACAGAGAAAATGAGAAAGGGAGTGGAAAGAAGAGGGAAAGGGAGAAGGAGATGGCAAAAAGGAGAAATAGAAACTTTGAGAGGAAAAACTAAAGTGAATGAAAAGGCAGAGAACTGAGATATGTAAAAATATGTACACATGCAGAAAAATTAATAATTTCTATGAATAGATCATGTTTCTAAATATTAAGTGATACTAAATAATAGCAAGTGATAAAACACTGAGCAGTAAAATGTCAAATGAAGAGGGCCAAAAATTATCTGCAAGCTGAAGGAAAACCAAAAGAAACAAATATGATGGAAAATAAATTGTCATAGGAAATTCAATAATTAGGAGACTGATACACTTCTCAGCTTCATTAGTTTTGAAATTTGTCAATTTGCCAGAAGCTTCTAACTTCTTCAGGAAAGAGCTCTTGATTCCTAATAGAAATATCTATATCATCCTTGTTCTGTCTCTAGTTTAAATAAGGGTAAGTTTTTATTATCTCTATTCATTCTCTCTCTCCTGCCTTTTTTTTTTTTTTCATTCTTTATCTAGTTCTTGATTTTGTTCTAGCTCTTTCTATTTTTTAATTCTGCTTTGATTGAATTATTCCCTTTTCCAATGAACAGAAGAACTAGCCTCAAATTTGGTCAATTCAGAAATGTAGAACTGGTTGTGTGCTGTGAGGGCGACAACCAATATGTACAGGTTAAACAAGACTGTCCTTATTAAGAGACTGGGAGATAGGGTGCTATAATCCAAACAAAATTAAGGTAGTTATCACTTAGTCATAATATTGTACTATAAACTCTGAATGATGTGATTAAATATATGAGTAACTAGGAATTGTTAAATTATTGATATGAAGATGAGAGAATCACATGCATCAAAGACAGACATCAATGCACTTCAGCATATTCAACTACATGTCATTAATATTTGAAAGTGAGCAAGTGTTGAGATTCTGTTGGCAGAGACCCAGTTCTTGACATTGCATTTAAGGATTTATATTTGCCCATTAGGATCTAAAATACCACTATAGGCCTGGTTTAATAAAAGTGATGAATAGAATAAGGGAAGAGAGATAAGAACTTGGTAATATGTACTTTTTGTTTTATGTATTTTATATACATATATATTTTATATATTTTTTTATTTTATGTATTTTTTTATTTCAAGATATTTAGAATACCATACTACCATTGAGTAGAGAACATAGTTAGGACTTCCCTGATGGCTCAGTTGGTAAAGAATCTGCCTGAAATACAGGAGATTTGTGTTTGATCCCTGGGTAGGGAAGATCCCCTGAAGAAGGGTATCTACCCACTCCAGTATTCTTGCCTGGAGAATTCCATGGACAGAAGAGCCTGGTGGGCTACAGTCGATGGGGTTGACAAACAGCTGGACACAACTGAGAGACTAACACTGTCAGAGAACATAGTAGAAATGACATAAAGATAAATAAAGCTATGAAAACTTTACAGTCTGCTGATAATTCTCATCATAATCCACCAGCAAAGGCTTCTTCATAATGTATAGCATGTATGAAAGTAAAAATATGCAGCTTAATTCCAGCTTTAATCTCAGAAGTATCTTTCATTATTTTGAATTTTCACAGCCTTCAACTAATGAGGTATAATGGCGCAGTGGTCTTAATTGGAAGGAGAAGAATAAGACAAGAATTCACTATTTTACAGTTCCTATACAAGTGTGTTAATTCATTTATTTAGGTAATTCCTCCGGTCTTTGCGAGGGAGAGTCTCCATTGATTTATAATGAACTACGTATTTTCTCCTGTTAAAGACATTTAAAATATTTTCTCCTGTTCAAGAATTCCTTACTATAGCTTTGCTTTGATTCTTTGGGGGATCTCATATTTTTCTCATAAATTACTTTATTTGGCTAAAGATAACCTGATCTGTTTCTAGAGCTGTAAACAAATAATTCAAAAAGACATAGACACAGTAATAACTATTAGTTATCATTGATCTAAGGACTGCCAGAAGAGTTGTCATCATACTTCTGTATAAACAATTTGCTTGAAATCAATGTACTGTTTTGCTTCAGGCATAAAATCAGATTAAGAAAGAGAGCTTGTGGGGAAGTGAAAGATCTTTTTATCCTCTCTAAAATTATAATGGTAACTAAACAATCAATTTTCTTATCAAATGATTATATGACAGTTCCTATAAATCTATTCTTTTCATTGATATGAATTATCTTGTAGATTGTGACAGTAAGCCACAACTGTGAATACAACTTGTGCCTTACTTGAGGATAAAAATACAATATTTGTATCCAATACCTTGAACTGCTCTTCTATTTGCTCATTTCTTTCATGGTACTCAAAAATCATGCTGATCATATTAAAGATTATGATCATGCAGCTTTGACTTTTCCTCTATTATGCTTTATTTCTCTCTCTGCACACACACACACACATACACACACACACACATTACTTGTGAACTGTCATCTTGTTAAACTAGAGTGTAAACTCTGGAAAAGCAGAAGGGTGCTTTCATTTGCTTTTGTCTATTTTTTCATTTTTTCCTTTTCTGGCTTTTCACCCTAGGATGTTTTTAATATTTTTAAGATTGCTTTATTTTTTATTGGATTATAATTGCTTTCCAGTGTTGTTTTACTTTAGCTGTATAATAATGTGAAACAGGTATAAGTATAAATATGCACCTTCCCTCTTGAGTCTCCCTCTCATCCCCCAACTAGGTCATCATAGAGAACCAAGCTGAACTCCCTGTGCTACTAGAGATATCACCCTAAAATCTTTGCTATTTTCTCTTTGTAGGTGCCAACATCTAGAGAGTAACCAGAATGAGGGGCTTTGCTCTATTTGTCCAGAAATGCAGCCTTGTTCACCCCCATCACCCTCGGTACCTCCAGACTCCACTGTACCTAGTGTCCCTTCTATTCACGACATCACATACAGAAGGATGGTGACGTGTGTATCTGTACAAAACATGCTAAAATTTTTTGTGTGCATATGCATGTTTACTCAAGTAGTTTTTTTCCCTTGATTGAAGTATAGTTGAATTCTAATACTATATTAGTTTTAGGTGCACAATATAGTGATTCACGTCTGCATTCATTTCTTTCTTTCTTTTCCTCAATACCCAGTCACTTCAAAAGATAACTAGTACCAAGTCATCATTCAATAAATATTTGTTATGAACAAAACATGTTACAGGAAACTGGTCTAAACTATCTAAGGGATATATATTCTGAGATTTTCCAAATCTTCCTGCAGAAGCTCATCTTTTTCCACTGGCTCATTTAGATGAATTGTTTATCTGGTATATGAGATTAATGATTGCTCTTGCCAATTTATTAGGAAAAAATATCATAAATTAATTCACTGAACAGCATTCAAAAAATTCTTACCATGAGCAAGTTACTTTGGAAGATGCTAGAAAAAGAGGTTATCATTGTCTATCATGGTATCCTGTCACCAGTGGTTGCATTTGAAGGAAGATGGGCAAAAGGTTTATGTCATAAGTTTATAATATTGAGAAGTATATGAATAAAGATGCATGTTGATATAAATAAGTGTATATATGGTGCCGGGCCAGCCGGAAGATTTCAGCGAGCAACACGATGAGTTCCTTTAGGCTAAGAAATAAAGAGACAGAACAGATGGGGCCAAGAGGATCGCTGCAGTCAACGATGATTCTTTATTTCTCAGGGTTACATATATACTAAACCAAGAAGAGAGGCATCCCAAAGAAAATTCTTCCCCATGTACATCATCTTTAAGATAACAATCACCAGAGCTCTCTCATGGCGCCAAAGGCATCCTACTTATCTTAAGGGCAGTCATGCAAAGCCATCTATCTGCACCTTGTGTGCATTCAAGGCTCACTAATGGTCTGTTAGGAGTTAACTCAGATAGTAAATTTCAGAGGGGTGGCGGGACAGAGAGCTGTGTCTGTGAACAGACCCTTGATAATCAATCAAGGCAGCTCCCAGAGTCAGCTCTTTCAAGCCGCTCCCCGCAATATGGAACGATGGCTGGTGAAATAGATGCATAGATAGATGACAGAGAGATAGATAGGTAGGTAGATAGATAATGAAAAGCAAAATAGAAAGATACATGTGACAAAGTGGTTTTCCATCCAAGTTTTCACCATAAAGTGAATTATTAGATCTTCACATCTTTCAAAGTAAACAATAAATACTTTATTCCTCGAATCAATGGAATAATAGTAGTTGAATAATGAAGGCCAGTGATAATGACTCTACAAAACTTTAAAAATCGAATTTCATATTTAAACACTGACCATGTTGGTTAGCTTATGTAATCAAAATTTCTGGTCATAAGTGGCAATTACTATTAGCTTCTAGCAAGCCCTTTTTCAATATGAATTCCAATAATAGATATTCCAACTGTGAAATATCTACGAATACATGAAGTAAGAGGAAACCTCACAGCACACACACATACATACAAACTACACAAACTAAAGTTTGCACTTGATCTATGGTTAGATCCTAGGATATACAGTTTATGATTCATTGAATCTGAAAGAATAATTTTAAGTTCACCAAATCTAACTTTTAAAAACAGAGCAAATCAAAAAACTTGCAGGATGTAGAAAATGTCATTGTTTCTCTTCCCAAATCTCTACCTTAGAATTAGAAACTCTGGGACTACAGTGTTCAGAAAAGAATTATGTAGCCAACTCTCAGCTATGTGGAAGCTTCTTTTTGAAGTAGCTAGAAAACGTTGAGCTCACTTCCTATGACAAATTGCTATGTAATGGCTCTTGCATCTCTAGTATTGGTAAAGAAAATTGTGTGGCCCTGTGGTGAATGAAAAAGTATTATATACAGGGATGTAAGAATAGCTTTTTTATTGAGCAGAGTGACCTGGATAATCATGTTTAAGGAGAGCAAGTGGCCATTAAAATAACTCATCCTATAGCCTAAATATGTTGTATACTAAATTATGATTAGTTACATATTTGCTTTTTTTATTGACCTCAGTAAAGTCAAGCTAATCAGAATCTCATTAGAAATGAAACAAAGTTTTTGTTATGTTTCCTTTACTTTATAGTTAAAAGTTGCTAGGAAAAGCCTTAAGGTATATTGATCAAAAGCATGGGATCTGGAGTAAGGCATCTTGTTCTAAATCCTGGCTGCATCCCTTCCTCATATGAAGTTTAGAAAATCAGTTTGCACCTTTGCACCTCAGATTCATCATGTGTCATACACGCATAATAATTACATTGAATGTTTTGTGATGTCAAGAAGATTAATCTTAATAAAGGTGAAATTCTTTGAACAGTTTTTAGTAATTCATAAGCTTCCATCCAATGTTAATGTCTCAAATGCAAGGTAACTTAGGAATGAAAAAACTTCCTTCTCAGTTAAGTGGAGCTCCATGAGAAAATGGGATAGATCTCACAGACAAGGATCATGTTCCAGCTTCAGAAACAAGATGGAAATTGGAGAAACATTCATAGGAATGAGAGTCTGTGGACACAGGTGGAGGAAATGACTCCCTACATGACAGGACTGGGAGTGGAGGGGGAGAATGCGAGAATTTTGAGGCATCTTGCATTTTTGCTTCAGTGGCATTAACAGAGATGACAGACATATGCAACGGGCAAGGAGGAGAGTGGCAGGATATATATTGGAGAAGTCAGCAGGGGCCAGATCAGAGCTTAGCAATGTGAGACTTCGAACTCTCCCTTTTTCTCTCTGCTGACAGACAACTAAGCCCTTTGACCTGAAGCTAGTCACATTAGTATTCTTCTTAGAGCTGAATTTTCCAATTTTATTTCTGCCCTTGGGTATTGGTATTTGCTGTTGCCAATCCCTAAAAGGCCCTCCCTCAAGTCCTAGAATGAGGACTTTTTGTCACTTAGGTCTCAACTCAAACTCTGTCTCTAACATGACTGATAGGGACTTTGTTACCTAATATTGTCTGTCTTTGCTACTATCATCCCATCCTGTTGGAGTTAACACTTTTGGAATTTATCACCTGGAGTAAAAAATGGCAACCCACTCCAGTATTCTTGCCTGGGAAATCCCGTGGACAGAGGAGCCTGGAAAGCTATAGTCCATGGGCTCACAAATAGTCAGACATGACTTAGCAACTAAACAACAATAATTTGAATTTATATAAATAGCTGTGGGAAAACAGGGTGTGTGTGTGTGTGTGTGTGTGTGTGTGTGTGTGTGTGTGTGTGTGTGTATCTGTAGACTTCTGCTATGTGTAATTGGAATACTACAGAATCCTTGGATGTATCACATGGTTTGTACAAATAAAGAGTGTGATCTCTGCTTACATATGGTTTCCAGGTTCTAGTTGTGAATTCAGTACTAATTCCTTACCCCTGTCCTCCTATCTTCTCCCAGCTCTGATCCATATTCACTAACACCTTAAGGGCAGCAGTGCATTTGTTCTGTGGTGGAAAAGTGAAAGAAGGCTCTAGGCGTGGTTTCTTAACTCTGCAGAACTACTGCTATTTCCCTCTCTCCCCCAAACTCTTCACTAGAATGAATACTTCGGGATTTTTTCTCATCTTGTAAGAGTTTGGTCAGATTCCTCTGCAAGAAGATTCACAGATTTCAAATCTCTGCAACCCCTGGGTGTTTCATACTGTCTTATCTGTTTGCTCCAGATTTCACCAACTCTTCAGATACTCAAAATAGACTCTTCTTACATGTGCTCAGTTATGTTTGCCCCAGGTGAGCATGTACTATCATCTCCTTTCTTCCTGCAGTCATCAACTCTCCTTAGATTTTTTTTGAGCTATTGGTTACAGTCCCACTGCAACTTTCCAGTACATTTGTGAATTTGTAGTTAGTCTGGTGGATGGTAACTGCAGTCATTAAATTAAATGATGCTAGCTCCTTGGAAGAAAAGCAATAACAAACTTAGTGTATTAAAAAGCAGAGACATCACTTCCCCAACAAAGGTCTGTCTAATCAAGGCCATGGTTTTTCCAGTAGTCATGTATGGATGTGAGAGTTGGACCATAAAGAAGGCTGAGCACCAAAGAATTGATGCTTTCAAACTGTGGTGCTGGAGAAGACTCTTAAGAGTCCCTTGGACAACAAGGAAATAACACCAGTAAATTCTGAAGGAATTAATCCTAAATATTCATTGGATGGACTAACGTTGAAGCTCAAGCTCCAATACTTTGGCCACCTGATGTGAAGAGCTGACTCTTTGGAAAAGACGCTGATGCTGGGAAAGACTGAAGGCGGGAGGAGGGGGCTACAGAGTATGATTGGGTGGCATCACTGACTCAATGTACATGAGTTTGAACAAACTCCTGGAGATAGTGAAGGACAGGGAAGCCTGGTGTGTTGCAGTCATGGGGCTGCAAAGAGCAGACCCAGTTTAGCAACTGAACAAGTGAGTCAGCTCTTTGTCACTGGGAGCATGAGGTTTTCTACACTGGATTCTAAAAGCCAAAGGCTCCATGCAATTTTTTTTTTTCCCCCAGCAATCTCCCACAGAACATTCTTTATTTGAGCAGACCTCCCATCCCTAGTCCACCAGCTCATCTATAGGACAGATTCTTCTTTCAAACATCCATTATGCACTCATTAAAGGAATGACCCACATCACTTTATTGTTGTCCTTTTGCAAAGTTATGTCAGACACTTTGTGACCCCATGGACTGCAGTATGCCAGGGTTCCCTATCCTTCACTTTATGCTTCCATTAATAAACCTGTTGGTATAATCATGATCTCTCTCATATCTGTCTGCTCAATGAGTTCATGATTTTTCCAGGATTCAACTTGAAATATCATCATCTTTATTATTACCATCATTATCATCATCATTTCTCTAACAATTCCTCTTTAGTCTACATTAAGTTGACATCAACTTTTCTTCTTAACATTCATTTATAATAAAAATGTTAGCTTTTTTGTTGTTGTTCTTCTATTATTAATGCCATTACCTGTTTTTAGAATTTCATTGAAGTTCTTCCAGGGAACTAAAGTAGGCATATTTATTCAAAACATCATCCTGAACAGTGTACCCTATGATTTGGGGATTTTGAGGTGACGTGAAAGTCACTCAGTCATGTTCGACTCTTTGTGATCCCATGGACTGTAGCCTGCAAGACTTCTCTGTCCATGAGATTTCCCAGGCAAGAATACTGGAGTGGGGTAAGCATGTCCTTCTCCAGGGGATCTTCCCGATGCAGGGATCCAGCCCAGGTCTCCTGCGTTGTGAGCAGATTCTTTCCTGTTTAAGCCACCAGCGAAGCCTGGGGATTTTAAGTTTCTCCTAAAATCATTCATCCTTTAAACCACCCTTTACTATGTTTTAACCTCTAGCCTAAAACTATATTTTTCTTTATTCTCAGCTCTATCTTGTTGAGCTGTCATGTGGCTCAGGATGAAAAGCCCATTCTGACTCCATGTTGAAGCTGTTTCTTTGACTTTGTTTTTGTTGCTTTTGTTATTATAATCACACTTAATAGCTTGCCTCAGAGAATTCTGTCCCTCTGCCTGACTATTAATTTAAAATGCCTTTGTTCAGAACCCTGTCCATCTGTGGATGGCAGGAAAGAAGAAATGAGCACATCCCCTGCCTGAGGCTTGGCTTTCTAGATGTTTGCGGGATTAATGGCCTTTTTACTTTGTTTCCTCACCTCCCCTCAACTCTGGTCCATAAACGAACCTGTCACGTACACATTCTGACTTCATGACGGATCTGTTTCTTTGACTTTAAACCTTCGCTTTTCATTGATTGTTATTTGTGCTTCAGTTGTGTTCAACTCTTTGAGACCCCAGGGACTGTAGCCCACCAGGCTCCTTTGGCCATTGGAATCTCCAGGCAAGGATATTGGAGTGGGCTGCCACCCCAGCCCACTCCAACCCACTCCATATTATATTATATAATATTATATAGTACATATTAATTAAAATATTATAATACATAAAAATATATCAGTATAGCATAATATATTGTACAATATATTATTATATATTAATAAACATTAATATGTTGTATAACAATTATGTATTATAATAATACAACCCATAATATAATATTATTATAAATAAAATTGGTGAAAGTAAAAGTCACTCAGTAATGTCTGACTCTTTGCAGGCCCATGGATTCTACAGTCCATGGAATTCTCCAGGCCAGAATACTGGAGTGGATAGCCTTTCCCTTCTCCAAGGGATCTTCCCAACCTAGGGATCGAATCCAGGTCTCCTGCATTGCAGGCAGATTCTTTACCAGCTGAGCCACAAGGGAAGCCAAAGAATACTGGAGTGGATAGCTTATCTCTTCTCCAGGGGATCCTTCCAACCCAGGAATGAAACTGGGGTCTTCTGCATTGCAGGCGGATTCTTTACCAACTGAGCTATGAGGGAAGCATATAACTGGCAGTTTGTACCTTTTAATCCTCTTTACGTATTTTGTCCATCCCTATACCTTCCTTCTTCCTGTCAGTCACTCGTTTGTTCTTTGTATCTGTAAGTCTGTTTCAGTTTTATTTTATTTGTCTTCCTTTCTTTTCTTTTCTGAACCTGTAGTATATCATTAATAGCATCTGTGCTTAATTCTGCTTGACACTCATCATTTTTATAACATGTAGTAAAATGATTTCAAATAAAGTGTGACATTAAGCAAAGAAGGATAAATCATGTAAGTATTTAATTCTCTGTTCATAAAATAAAGAATTCTTTTATAAGCATAAAATCAAGGAAGAATAGCAAGATCTAAAATTGATGTATTTCACAGTATAACTTAACACAATAATTCTGCATGTTTAAATGCACTACTAAAAATATTGAAATAAATAAATAAATTTAACCAAGGAGGTAAAAAACTAGTATGATGAAAATTGTAAGATCGATGTTTGATGAAATAAATTGAAGACACAAATGAATGTAAATATATTCCATGCTTATGGTTTATATGAAGTAATATTGTTAAAATACCCATAATACCAAAGAAATGTATAAACTCAATGCAATCCCTATCAAAAATCAACAGCATTTTTTTACAGAACAAGTAATCCTAAAATTTTTACAGAACTACAGAAAACCTCGATTACACAAAGTAATTTTAAAAAGAACAAAGCTGGAGGTATTACATGCCCTGATTTCAAACCATATCACAAAGATATACTAATAAAACATTAAGGCATTGCCATAAAAACAGGCACATGGATCTCTATTTTATTTAGAGAGCTCAGAAATAAGACCTATGCAAATATGTCTTATTAGTGATATAGCAAGTTATATAGTGATATAGTAAACTAGTTTGATATAATGAATAGCTAATCTGTCAACTTCCACTGTCAGTGGAAAAAAATTGGGGAAGACTGGAATTTCAATATCTCTGTCAACTATGTGTTCTTACCAAAGCATAAAGTTTGGAAAAGAGGCCCATCTATTAAAAGGAGACTCAGTGTAACTTGAAATACAAAAAATAACTCAAGTACTGGGGTGTAATATTCAATTTTGGTTATTTTCTGCATGGAATCATGAAGTAAGCTCTTATTGACATACTTCAGTTCAGTCGCTCAGTCGTGTCCAACTCTTTGTGACCCCATGGACTGCAGCATGCCAGGCCTTCCTGTCCATCACCAACACCTGAAGTTACTCAAACACATGCCCATTGAGTCTGTGATGCCATCCAACCATCTCATTCTCTGTTGTACCCTTCTCCTCCCACCTTCAATCTTTCCCAGCATCAGGGTCTTTTCCAATGAGTCAACTTTTCGCATGAGGTGGCCAAAGTACTGGAGTTTCAGCTTCAGCATCAGTCCTTCCAATGAATATTCAGGATTTATTTCCTTTAGGATGGACTGGTTGGATCTCCTTGCAGTCCAAGGGACTCTCAAGAGTCTCCTCCAACACCACAGTTCAAAAGCAATTGATGCTTTTGCATCTTTTGTGCAATCTTCTGCACTCAGCTTTCTTTATAGTCCAACTCTCACATCCATACATGACCACTGGAAAAACCATAGCCTTGACTAGATGGACTTTTGTTGGCAAAGTAACATCTCTGCTTTTTAATATGCTGTCTAGGTTGGTCATAACTTTTTTCCCAAGGAGTACTGTCTTTTAATTTCATAGCTGCAATCACCATCTGCAGTGATTTTGGAGCCCAAAAAAATAAAGTCTGCCACTGTTTCCACTGTTTCTTCATCTATTTGCCATGAAGTGATGGGACCAGATGCCGTGATCTTAGTTTTCTGAATGTTGAACTTTAAGTCAACTGTTTCACTTTCATCAAGAGGCTTTTTAGTTCCTCTTCACTTTCTGCCCTAAGGGTGGTGTCCTCTGCGTATCTGAGGTTATTGATATTTCTCCCAGCAATCTTGACTCCAGCTTGTGCTTCTTCCAGCCCAGCGTTTCTCATGATGTACTCTGCATATAAGTTAAATAAGCAGGGTGACAATATACAGCCTTGACGTACTCCTTTTCCTATTTGGAACCAGTCTGTTCCATGTCCAGTTCTAACTGTTGCTTCCTGACCTGCATACAGATTTCTCAAAAGGCGGGTCAGTGGTCTGGTATTCCCATCTCTTTCAGAATTTTCCACAGGCTTTCAAAAAACTTTGATTCACAACAGGATACATTACATAGATAATGCTCTGGGTTTGGGAGTTAAAGAGGAGAACCAACAAAAGATACTCCAATTTAAATATCATAAAGGGTTACTTCAACAGAAATCACGTACACTAATATATAAAGAGTAAGAGTTATGTAAGAGAAGCTTATTCATTTGGTTTTCTATATTTGTCAAATTTTGACACTGCTCATATATTTAATTTATAGCTAGAATAAAATATGCTATTTAAAAATAACAAACACAATTTTATCAAATGATGCTTACAAATTTTAAGTGATTTGTATGGCTAAAATAGAAAATTGCTATGAAGAATTAATTTAAATTAATTAATTAAAATAAAGAGTTAATTGCTATGCATTTCAGAATGGTGCTATTTGCTTTGGATAACATATTAATGTTAAGCAGAATTGCCAGCTGAATGCAATTTTCCAAACGTATAGTACATTCAAAATTTTTATAATTAGGGTGTTATTAGAAAATGAAAAATAGAATGCAGAACTCAATACATTTGTAGAACTAAAAGCACAGTTGCTAGACTTTGCAGCTTAGCATACATTTCAGATATGTTTATAAAATATCATGTTTTCTTTATTATTTTCTGAAAAAATATGTTTTTTCAAACAGATGAAAACAAAGTTTTCATCTATTTGAAAGCCATTTGGGATTATAGATTTCCAAGAAATAGGAAACTGCCAAACTGTTTCTCAAATTCTGTTTTTCTTTTCTCTTATAGTTTTCCCATTAAGAAAAATTACTTTCAAAAGCTCTGCTTGGCATAAAACTCATTTTATCCCATCCACACACATGTGTTCCAGGTAATAAATGTTGTAGACTATTGTCTCCATTGAAGTTACCTCCTTTCTCATTACTCCTGGTTTTACTGACTTAATGGTGACTCAGATGGCAAAGAATCTGCCTGCAATGAGGGAGATCTGAATTCGATCCCTGAGTCAGAAAGACATCCTGGAGAAGGGAATGGCAACCCTTTCCAGTGTTTTTGCCTAGAGAATTCCATGGACACAGGAGCCTGGCGGGCTACAGTTCATGGAGTCGGACACGACTGTGTGACTAACACTCGTTACTCCGGAGGGCATCTAAACTTTGGAACAGATTATATCATCCTAATCATTTTTTGTTACCTCTTTTAATGGAAGGATTAAAAAACTAAATGTATTCAAAAAAGGAAGTTTTGAATATGCACCATATGAAAATAACAATTCCCTTTTCTCTAAAACTCAATCTGAACCTGCTTTCCTTCTATCCCTTTGGCTTGAGTGTTATGAACACTTTCTAGGTGTTTCCTTCCTGGTCTCAGTATTGTCTGGGGCCCAAGGACCAAAGACCTCAGTCTGGGTATCTGTCACTTCCTGGTGGGAAGTCAGATTCTGCTCTAGCCTTACCACACGCCAGCTTCTAAGTTGTTGGGAAGCTAACTTCTAAGTTGTCTGGAAGCTTGTCCTAAAGGATTTAGCAAGGGGAGATATATAAAGCCAGAACCTTGCTTTTTATTTTTACTCCTCCAATACCAATGATTTTTGTCTTATCTACTTCACTAAGAAAATTATTTGATCAGTAACTAGTTTATTTTGGAATTTTAGCTTATCGGTCAAACTTCTACCTTACTTATTTTGGGAGATAATATAAAGGCAATAAACATGTATTCATCAAAGAGTAAAGGCATCTGCCTTTATTTTATAATGTTTCAAAATTAACCATTTGCAAATCACCAGTGCATAATATTGTGTTATTCTTGGACATTAAATATTATGGAGGCCTGGAAGATTCACTTTGATTACACTAACTTATCAGCATAAGGCACATTTCAGAAATATAATTCACACTCAAAAAATAATGTAAATAAGTGAATGAATGAATGAGTGAAAGGGTAATAATTATAAAATGAAGAAATAAGTCAGTGAATAAGTTTTTTTTGCAAGCATTGAGATTGGTTTTATTTTCCTTTTTTAAATGATGTTTTTAAGGTCTTAGACTGCATTCTTCTAGGTAACCACAATTGAAGCTTCAGTGTTTTATTCTATATGTACTACCTACATTTAAATCAGACAAGCAGATTATAGTGAAACATGCACTATATCTGCAGATAAATATGGAATGAATAAAATAAAATTGGCTTGGATTGACTGAACTTACTTATTTATAATAATCATTTGGATGTTTCATGTGCGAGATAGGAAACTACTTTCTGGGAAGGCTTTCCCCCAAAATTCATTTGTTTTCTTGTACTCGATTTTCTCAAATATTTAAACAAAAATTTCATTGTTTAGTAAGCCATATGTTTGTTTTTATGAGTCATTCATATAGTATACCATTGGCACATTGGTAAAAATATTTTATAAAGCTAAAATGATGTCACAAAAATATTTGTATTGTTTTTGTTGAATTTCTAATTGTGCCTGTAATATGTCAGTAGGATATATTTGAATATCACTGCCAAATTTTAATAGCCTACTCAGTTATGGGTAATAAATATTACACTTTCAGTTAAATCTTTAACATATGAAAATTTCAATCAGTATCTTGATTCCATAGAGCTTAAATTTTTAATTAAATCAGAGAAAATATGATTTGTGGAAATTCACAGTTTTAGCATTTCAAGATAGATGTATCTTACGAATGAATGTTGGTTTCTTTTTATGTCAAAATAGCAATCTACTCTTCTACTCTGTGCTATGCTGGGCTGTTCTAAGTCACTTCAGTCGTGTCCAGCTCTTTGCAGTCCCATGGACTGTAGCTCACCAGGCTCCTCTGTCCATGGAATTCTCCATCAAGCATACTGGAGTAGGTAGCCATTCCCTTCTCCAGGGGATATCCCCAACCTAGGTATTGAACCCAGGTCTCTCGCAGTGCAGGCAGATTCTTTACCTGCTGGCTCATCTACTCTGCTAAGTTGCTTGAGTCACGTCTCTTTGCAACCCCATGAACTGTAGCCCGCCAGGCTCCTCTGTCCATGGGATTCTCCAGGCAAGAATACTGGAGTGGGTTGCCATTTCCTTCTCCATCATCTACTCCAGATGTTTATTATTTTAGGGGGAATAAATTTTGATAACATGCCTCATGTCATTGCTAAACTGTTTCTATATTCTGAGTGTGTTTTCTATATTCAGAGTGTCTTGTCCCTGCCTCTTTACTTGCATCTGAAAAATTACCTTTGTACACTTGTTTAGATTTCATATTCTACAGCTCGGAAGGTGTGAATCCATGCTTATGGAACTTGGCCAAGTCACCCAACCACTCTGCTTTTGTTTCTTTACAAGAAAAAAAAATAAGAATAATGATAATATTTTTATTGCATTATTGTGATGAATAGATAAAATAATATGTGCAAAGCAAATAGAAAAGTGCCTGAAATGTAGCACGCAATGCATGAGTGTTTCTGTTACTGTTAGCTCTATTTCACTGTTCTAGGTCAGGTCTTCGTCATGCCTTTGAAGGTGATAATTTCCCAGTAGACTTCTCTACTCCCAGTTTTTAGATGTTCTGTTACTACAAGTAGCTCACAATTTGACATTTTAGCAACTAAAATTCAAGTACACTACTTAAGGGCAAATGAAAGTAGAAGTGTTAGTCGCTCAATTGTATCTGACTCTTTCTGACCCTATTGACTGTAGCCCACCAGGCTCCACTGTGCATGGAATTCTCCAGCCAAGATTACTGAATTGGGTTACCATTCCCTTCTCCAGGGGATCTTCCAGACCCAGGGCTGGAACCCAAGTAAATGATTAATATTTTTCAGTAGTTTCAAGAATAGCTAGTTTTATTCAACAACCTATAAAGATGCCTTGGAATAAAAGGAATCGTTAAAAAAGAAGATGACTTTCAGACAGAGGAAAAATATCATATGCCATCCTCTATATGTGGAATCTAAAAATAATGATACACATGAGTGAAAAGAAAAGTGAAAGTAGCTCAGTCATGTCTGGCTTGTGACTCTATGGACGGTAGCCCGCCAGGGTCCTCTGTTTATGGAATTTTCCAGGCAAGAATACTGGAGTGGGTATCCATTCCATTCTCCTGGGGATCTTCCCAACTCAGGGATCGAACCCAGGTCTCCTGCATTGCAGGTTTTTGTTTTTTTTTTTTTTTTAAAACACCTGAGCCACCAGAAAAGCCCAATAGAAATAAACTTTCAAAACGGAAAGAGACTCACAGACTTGAGGAACAAACTTATGGTTGCTAGGGAGGAAAGGATTGTTGGGAAGTTTGGGATGGAATTGTACCCATTGCTATGTTCAAAACAGGTAACCAGCAAGGATCTACTGTATGGCACTGGGAACTCTGCTCAGCATCGCATGTTGGCCTGGATGGGAGTGGAGTCTGGGGGGAGTATGGATCCACGTATATGCATGGCTGAGTCCCTTCGCTTTTCACCTGAAACTGTCATAACATTGTTAATCGACTATACCCCAATACAAAATAAAAAGTTTGGTTTTTTGTTTTGTTTTTGAGAAAAAGAGATGATTTTGTGTTCAGATATTATTGTATTGATTTCTACTGCTTAATTTCTACTAAATTGTTATGAGCCCATAGGCATATCATTTCAATTTCCCAAAGAAAATTATATTCACTTTAAAATTGAAGAGTAACTAACTGACTGTCTCTTAGATACATGAGTATTAGTAAGCTAAATATATGAGTTTTAAAATAAAACTCAAAGCAAGTTTTCCTTATGCTGCATTCAATGACTTTTAAGTATTGCTATTGTTGCAATTGTAGTTTTAATGATGTACACTTTTCATCAATTGCTATATTAACCTTCTGGGCTTTGTTTGTTTAAGTACTGACTTGCATTAGTAAAGGTGCTATCTTGTTATGTCTCACAAGATCAACTGCCCTGTGATATTTTATAACAGAATATTCATGTGATTCCACTCATATAGCTATATTTATATAGTATGCATATGCTTTATATGTGTGCTTCTGGAAAAAATTAATTGTGCATTAAGTACCACAACTTTTATATAGCATAAATGAGCTGGAAAAAAAAATTAAAAAGAAGGTCAGTGAATGAATCAAAAGTAATTCTCTGGAGAACTGCTTTTAATGTATATTCTATTCTAATTGCTTTGATTCATGATTACTTCAGACTTTCATACCCAGACACTTTCAGTTCACATCAACCTATATTAAATTAATCTCTGTATTTTAAAAATATGAGAATATGGTTTAAGAATAGCATTTATTTTATCACAATAATATATATATACACACATATACATCACTATATATACATATATGTGGTGATATATACACATAATAATATATAATATTACATATCACATATCATAATATCACTGTATAAAGTACTATACTCTCTCTCTCTCTCTCTCTCTATATATATATATATATATATATATATTCATATATATTTATTCTTCTCTGGTACCCTAGTCATTATTGGCATTGAACATTTACCCTTTCAGTGTGTTTCTTATTCCTAATCACATTTGATGCTTACAACCACCACCTGAGTTGGACAGTGTAGTACTGAGTGATCCATGACTGGGTATTCTCAATTTTTGATAATCCTTTAAGAATTGAGGTTGACTCACATAAGCAATAGAATACATTGGAAATGATGTCATGTGACCCCCCCAAAGACGAGCTGTAAAAGATATTGAGTTCTCACCCTGGGATGTCACCTACCATATTATGAGAACACTTTTGCAGCCCTGTGAAGAAGCCCAGATTACTAGGCAATAACTGAGGCTTCTGACAGCAACCAGCATTAACTAGATAGGCATGAGATGGAACCATCTTGGCACTGGATCTCCCAGCCCTATATAAACTTTCAGATGATACAAGGCCCACTCTAGACAGCAGTAACAAAAGAAAACTTGATTCAAAATCACCCAGCTAAACTGCATCCTAATTTCTGTCCATAGAAACTCTGAAATATCACTTTGACTTATTGTCTTAAATATCATGTTTAAGTTATGTATTTATTTATTTCTTGGGCTCCAAAATCACTGCAGATGGTAACTGCAGCCATGAAGTTAAAAGACACTTACTCCTTGGAAGAAAAGCTATGACAAGCCTAGACAGACTATTAAAAAGCAGAGACAATACTTTAATGACAAATGTCTGTATAGTAAAAGCTATGGGTTTTCTAGTAGTCATGTATGGATGTGAGAGTTGGACCATACAGAAAGCTGAGAACCAAAGAATTGATGCTCTCATACTGTGGTGTAGGAGAAGACTCTTGAAAGTCCCTTGGACTGCAAGGAGATCAAACCAGTCAATCTTAAGGGAAATCAGTCCTGAATATCCATTGGAAGGACTGATGCTGAAGCCAAAGCTCCAATACTCTGGCCACCTGATGTGAAGAACTGACTCATTAGAAAAGACCCTGATGCTGTAAAAGATTGAAGGCAAGAGGATAAGGGGATGACAGAGGATGAGATGGTTGGATGGCATCATCAATTCGATGGACATGAGTTTGAGCAAGCTCCAGGAGTTGGTGATAGACAGGGAGGCCTGGCATGCTGCAGTCCATGGGGTTGCAAAGTTGGAAATGACTGGGCAACTGAACTGAACTGACATAATTTATTACACAACTATGGAAAGTTAATTCAGGAAGGAAAGAACTGATTATTTCAAATTTTTCACATGACTAAATTGAGGTTTGATATATTCTATTATTTTCTCAGTATCATAGAAGTGGTTTGTAATGGAATGGGGATTTGAGTACAGGGAATTTTTCTTAGACAAGAAAGCTTTACAAACAGGCAGTTGATGAAAATTACCCAAAGGAGGCCTTTGAAATGGCATTATGTTGCTTTAATCACATGCTTCTTATGTTCCCAGTAGTCATGAAATACTGAAAATTATCTAAATAGATTCAGTTCTTCATTTTGCCTAATTTTACTCTTTGGCTCTTCAGAATTGACCAGAATTGGATAGACTTTTGCGAAAGGCAGTTCATTTGCATGCTGTTGTTGTTCAGTTGCCCAGTTTTGTCAGACTCTTTGCAACCCCATGGACTGCAGCACGCCTGGTCTCCCTGTCCCTTACCATCATATGCATGCCTAACTCAAATGTGTGTGTGTGTGTGTGTCCTCAATCATGTCTGACTCTGCAACTCCATGGACTGTAGCCTGCCAGGCTCCTCTGTCAATGGGATTTTCTAGGCAAGAATATTGGAGTGGGTTGACATTTCCTACTCCAGGGAGCTCTAATATTTGCACACCTTTATTTCCTTACTGATTATCAGGGAATTTCTATCCCTGTAGGAAAAAAAATATATAGGTTATTAGTATCATAATTTTAATGCACCAGAGAGCCATGAAAGAAATAAGAGTTTATGAATTAAAATTTTGGAGAAATAAGCATATTTCTGAAGCTAGTTGATAATCTAAAATCATTTCCTTCCCTGACGTCTTCACTACAAATGTGCTGGAAATAGACAAATGGATTGGTAACTGCAAAATAAGGCAATGGTTGGCTAAGACTTTAAAAAAAATAGCCTAAATAAAGTGGGGCAGTTCTAAACAGCATCACTGACTCGATGGGCATGAGTTTGAGCAAGCACCGGAAGTTGGTGATGGACAGGGAAGCCTGGTGTTCTGCAGTCCATGGGGGTCACAAAAAGTCAGACATGACTGGGCGACTAAACAATTGAACTGAAACATTTCATTAAATCAAGAAAAAGCTTAAATCTGTGAAAGGTTAATTTTAATTGAATTTTGCTTGAGAAAATTAGAAAAATCCCTTATTGTTTATTGAGTATTTTTATTTTAATGTTTTGATTTGCTGTCCATGTTTTAAGGAATAAGACACAGTTTGTGATAACTTCTTTGGAGACTTGTTTGGGATTATAATACTTCTAAGTTTTATTTATGCATAGAATCCTGCTTTAATTTCACTATTTTTTCTTAGAGTAAGTGCTACCCTTACTTGTACAATCTTAACATTGAAATTATGTTATCAGATAACAATTCCCTCTCATTGTTGTTCAGTCAACTAGTCATGTCCAAATTGTTGTGACCCCATGGACTACAGCACCCCAGGCCTCTCTGTTCCCCACTATATCCCAGAGTTTGCCCAAACTCGTGTCCTTTGAGTCAATGATGCCATCCAACCATCTCATCTTCTGTTGTTCCCTTCTCCTGTTGCCTTCAATATTTTCCAGCATCAGGGTCTTTTCCAGTGGGTCAGCTCTTCGCCTCAGGTGGCCAAAGTATTGAAGCTTCAGCTTCAGCATCAGTCCTTCCAATGAATATCCAGGGTTGATTTCCTTTAGGCCTGACTGTCTTGATCTCTTTGCTGTCCAAAGGACTCTTAAGAGTCTTCTCCAGGACTACAGTGTGAAAGCATCAATTCTTTGGTGCCCAGCCTTCTTTATGGTCCAACTCTCACATCTGTATATGACTACTGGAAAAACCATAGCTTTGACTATATGGTCCTTTGTCAGCAAAGTGATGTGTGCTTTTTAATACACTGTCTAGGTTTGTCATAGCTTTTTTTCCAAGGAGCAAGTGTCTTTTAATTTTGTGCCTGCAGTTACCATTCGCCATGATTTTGGAGTACAAGAAAATAGAGTCTGTTGTTAGCTTTAAACTTCATTTTTTATCTTAAACTTTTTAAAATGTTTCATAGTTTGTTGATATCCAACAGGTATATCATATTTTTATATTTTATATTCATGTCATTTATCTTATATCTGAGTACTTTTTATGCCATAGTACATTTTAAAGTCAGAATGACCCTGTGCCTAACTCCAATGAATATATTGTGTAGACAATTAGTGTTTCGACTATGAGGTGAATCAGAAAGTCAATTTCTTCCTAACATACCTTATTTTAAAAGCTGCTGTTGATTTACTAACTTAACAGTTTTTGATACACAGGGTTGTTATGGATATTTAACCTCAGTTATTGCATTTTGAATTTATTTTTTACCTAGAGTATCCTGTTTAAGGCAGAACAATTATATGGGTTACGCTGAGTAAATTTCGTCATGTATAAGTGCTAGACCACCAAAAATATTTTAATCTGTGGGCTAGTTAAGAAGTGACATGCTTCATTGGTTGTCATTTTGTCAGGAAAATGAGCAAGAGACTTAAGGGTTAGGTTTCAGGAACAAAAATTAATCTCTCCCCTATTTCTGGAGTTATAAAACCATCGGCCTAACTCTGTCTCACAAATAATAGGGCAATATGTTGCCTGAAAAGGAAATGTACTTGGAGTCAAAAGGACTATAAAGCCTCTGAAAAATGAGAAAGTAATGCATAAAACATGAAAATATCATAGAAGATATAAAAAATCCCATTTTCATGGGCCTATAATCTGTTAGTCACTTCATCTCTGCTTATTTTGTCGGGTCTTTGAGAATCAACATTTATAAATGAATACCCTTTGCAGGCTGGTGAGTGACTGGTACACCATTGTGCTCCTGAAGAGCCCCCCATAAAGTCAATAGAAATATATTAACTTCTTTGAGGCTTAAAGGTATCAATTCTCATCACTAGAACAAGGATACTTGATACTGAAGAGGACTGATGGTGAGCAGGTGTTTGTCCACAAGGACTGTACATAGAGTCTAAACCCACTGAGGTTCCTTTAACAATATCTTAATTTTATTGACATTTGATAAAGAAATTGTGACACTCAAGTCACTAGACTTTCCTGTTCCACAACTAAGAAATTGAACTTTCTAGAAGGTTCAAGTAATTTTAATCAACCTAGCCTAATTATCACAGCTGAGAAAAGTCCCTGAAAGTAAAATGGTCTTTCTTTTCAGTGTTTAACTGCTGTAATAATCAATAATTATCTCATAATAATATACCTTCCTCTGTGCTATGAGGAACTGTTTCCTTAGTCTAATGTCAACTGAATCACACTGTGTATAATGAGACTTAATATCAAATTATAAGCAAATAGAGAATTTCAATTATGTACAACAAAAGAACAACAACAACAAAAAAAAAACTTTATTTCTTTTCAATGATCTTTCCCTTATTTCAAGGCTACATGCTAAATGTCTTAATACAGCTTTAAAAGCCTTGAATAATATGTTCAAAACCCTCCTGTATTTGTTTGTTAAACCACAGCATCACTGGCTGATCCTTAAGACTTTTGAACTTTACACACTTCTGCCACCATACAGATTCTGACCATGCTGTTTCCTTAACTGAGAAGAGCTACCTTTTCTATTTGTATCCTTTATACTCATTTTTCAATTTCCATTATACATATTGGGTTTAATGTCATATCCTTCAGGGAACACTTGTCCAAGTTTGCAATTTCACTATCACAAACATATAAACAGTACTCTAATGTGGAAAATTCTGAAAGAGAAGGGAATACCAGACCACCTGACCCACCTCTTGAGACACCTCTATGCTGGTCAGGAAGCAGCAGTTAGAACTGGACATGGAACAACAGACTGTTCCAAGTAGGAAAAGGAGTATGTCAAGGCTGTATATGGTCACCCTGCTTATTTAACTTATATGCAGAGTGCATCATGAGAAATGCTGGGCTGGAAGAAGCACAAGCTGGAATCAAGATCACCGGGAGAAATATCAATAACTTCAGAGATGCAGATGACACCACCCTTATGGCAGAGAGTGAAGAACTAAAGAGCCTCTTGATGAAAGTGAAAGAGGAGAGTTAAAAATTTGGCTTAAAGCTCAACATTCAGAAAACTAAGATCATGGCATCTGGTCCCATCACTTCATGGTAGATAGATGGGGAAACAATGGAAACAGTGGCTGACTTTATTTTTCTGAGCTCCAAAATCACTGCAGATGGTGATTGCAGCCATGAAATTAAAAGACACTTACTCCTTGGAAGGAAAGTGATGACCAACCTAGACAGCATATTGAAAAGCAGAGACATTACTTTGCCAACAAAGATCCATCTAGTCAAGGCTATGGTTTTTCCAGTGGTCATATATGGGTGTGAGAGTTGGACTATAAAGAAAGCTGAGTGCCAAATAATCGATGCTTTTGAACTGTGGTGTTGGAGAAGACTCTTGAGAGTCCCTTGGATTGCAAGGAGATCCAACCAGTCCATCCTAAAGGAGATCAGTCCTGGGTGTTCATTGGAAGGACTGATGTTGAAGAGGAAATTCCAATACTTTGGCCACATCATGCGAAGAGTTAACTCATTGGAAAAGACCGTGATACTGGGAAAGATTGGGGACAGGAGGAGAAGGGGACAACAGAGGATGAGATAGTTGGATGGCATCACCGACTTGATGGACATGAGTTTGAGTAAACTCCGGGAATTGGTGATGGACAACTCCCAGGGTGGCATGGCAAGCTGTGATTCATCGGGTCTCAAAGAGTCAGACACGACTGAGTGACTAAACTGAATGTTATTTTGGTCAGAATATTTTTACAATTACTTTGTATATTAAATAAATTATTAAAAGAAAAAATTTTAGACATTTCTAAGAATACTTGTAAACAATAGTTTACAACAAGCATCTATAGTATGCTTTCTACAAATACTGGTTTCATATTTTTTATCCCTACTTTACTCTAAATTCTAGGTATTTAGGAATAATATTTACTGTCCAATGTATCTCTAATTCTTAGGGCAATATCTTGCATGTAGTCAGAATTTAATAAACTTTTAATGAATTAAATAATCCAAGTAGCATATTAAAATAATATTGCCTGTCTTCAATCCACTAATCAAGAACAATGATTGAAAAATCAAGAAAGCCATACTCAACTTACTTTGTCTACATTCAATCTCATATATTGAAGACTTTAATTTACTGACTAGAAGAGTTATTAAGATAATATTTCCATAATTCTTAATATTCAATAAAAATTTATGATAAATGATAAAAAGTGAGATACACATTTTACTCACACATTGATTCATCAAAGAACTGACCAGGTTGACATTAGTGCTGCCCAATGGTTAAAAATTCTTTCAGAAACACATAAAAATTTTAAATCTAGTGCTTGAGATAGCTCTTTTTGCCATTTATACAAATATTCAAACTTAAAATGGCTAAGAGAAAATTATTTTCCTTGTAAAGTTTTCCTTATAGTATAGTTATTATTAAATTTAAATGAAGATAAACTGTGGATATATGGTCAATGCATGTTATGCCTTTTTATGTAGCTAACTTCCTTGGACAGACAAAACTTACCTAAGGGACAATCAGCATAGTTAATATCATGCAATCTAGATTGTAATTAAGCTTCATATTCTAAGCACCTTAAAATATAGTCTTTTATTGCCTGATCTCTGATTAGGAGCCTCATCAATTCAACAGCTAAAATACAGCAATGATCATAAATCAGATGGTCATCAAACAGCCTTTACACACAACTGTGTGCTTCATTCCACAAATAGGAAAAAGTCAATGCACTGCCAACATTAGTTACAGAATTTGAGAGTTTCCAAAGAGAGAAAGCAATATAGAATTAAGCACTGGCATTTATACACCATCATATATGACCACAATTTATATACTATTTTTGTATCAGTTGCACAAAATTGTGTGTGTGATGTAATTTTCTCTTAGCTGATTTCCAAATGTCATAGTTAAGTAATACATTTCTTTTTCTAATTTGAAAAAAAGCATTGCTACTTTTTAAGATGGTAGTGCATTTCATGTCTCTTTTAACAACTATTTTTCTATGTTTGCTATATGCATAGGCACATCTTTAGTTTTAATTTGTGTGATGCTGAAATGATGTTCATTTAAATTCACCCACTGAGAAAGATCATTAAGTAGCCTCCCTCAAAATATCTCTGTGATACATTTTAAATATGAAAAGAAAATTGGCATATTTCAGTATGTCTTATTTTAGTAAGAATATATTTTTTCCACATGTAAGTTACACGTCCCACTTACATAAACACCTGTTCTGGCTGTTGTTTCCACTTTAATGAGTTTGGGGAGGTTTATATCTCTGAACTGAGAGTAGTTTTATCATTTTGACATTTAATTTTGTTTCTCTTTTATAAATGTCTTGTAAAAAGAGAATCATTTAGCATCTGTTTCGATATCTACCAACATCTGTCTCAGTTACCCACTGTAACAAAAAGTATATACATCTTTAATCACAGAATGATTCAGTCTTTGAAGTAGAGTTTTAATATCACACGTTTCAGTAAAGCATTACTGTAATATGCTCGCACATGAATATTTTCTGTCCATTATTTTATGTTTGTGTGTATGTATGTGTGTATATATGTATATATATACACACATACAGTCCATATAGGTATGTATACATATACATATGTATACATACATACATACCTATATGGGCTTCCCTGGTGTATCAGATGGTAAAGAATCTGCCTGCAATGCAGGAGACCTGGGTTCAATCCCTGGGTTGGGAATATCCGTTGGAGAAGGGAACAGCTACCAACTCCAGTATTCTTGCCTGGAGAATTCCATGGACAGAGCAACCTGGCATGCTGTAGTCCATGGGGTTGCAGAGTCAGACATGACTGAGTGACTTTCACACACTAATATACATATATATAAAGTACATACATATAATGAGAGAGGAAACATTTATCTTTGTAATAACATATATGTATATACATGTTATTACAAAGATAAACATTTTACACATGTAACTTATATAAAATTAAATTATAAACATTATACACATATAGTGTATAAATGTGTATAAATGATAAGCATTATACACATATAACTTCTAGATCTACGTAAAGAAAATATCTGGAGACTTGAATCAATTATTTCAAAACTGAGGGGCAATTCTTCCCTTTGAAAAAAAGCAGAATTGACATACTTTTAGTAGTGGTTAGTTTGAATGGTTCAAAAATAAAGATGATTCAATTATATTCAGTTAAAGACATTTAAAAATATGAAATTGTCAAAATAGCTTCTTTCCTAAATAAGGTATTCAAAAATTTCACAACCTGTTTGTTCATTCAACCTTTACTGAGCTTTACTTCCATAATTGGACAGTCCTTCACTCAGGTTGTTTATGTGAAACTCTGATTTGGAAGTGAGCAAATTAAGGAAGAAAGCTCTAGCAGGGAAGGGAATTAATTTTTGGTTGATTCAAGAGGCACCTAAACTTCAGGACCAGCTGTAGTTTGAGTTTGGGTGCAGAAGAGGCATTAATGAAGCCTGCAGCATTAGTAATTACTCTGTAGCCTCTAGGGCTCAGTGAGGTACTGTCAATCATGACTATTCCTGTCTGGGCTTTTTAACATTCATCACGTGAAGACTAGGGCTGCTTCTCTGGCCCCTTAAACAGTTCTGTGAGCTGCTCATTTCTTTTCTTCTTTCTTAATT
This sequence comes from Cervus elaphus, assembly GCF_910594005.1. Taxonomy (NCBI): domain Eukaryota; kingdom Metazoa; phylum Chordata; class Mammalia; order Artiodactyla; family Cervidae; genus Cervus; species Cervus elaphus. The sequence continues at coordinate 15,051,659 of NC_057845.1, read as the reverse complement.
TGCAGAGTCCCACTGCTTTTGGCGACAACTAAAACCCTGAGGCACCTGATGTGAAAACTTTGGACACCTGATGCAAACAGGTGGCTCGTTAGAAAGACCCTGATGCTGGGAAATATTGAAGTCAGAATAAGAGGGTAACAGAAGAGGAGATGATTGGATGGAATCACCGATTCAATGGATAGGAACTTGGGCAAACTCTGGGAGATGGTGAGGGACAGGCAACTTTGGCATGCTGCTGTCCATGGGGTCACAAAAATTCAGGCATGACTTGGCAACTGAAAAACAACAGCAAAACCCTGAGGGTACCAGATATAGATACATATGTAATGTGTTTATATGTGCTATAAAAAATTAATCAGGAAAAAGGGACAGAAAAATCTATGGGGCTACAATTTCAAATAGGGTTGGTCAGGGCAGGTTAGACAAGAATATTCATATTTCTAGATGTTTCAGTTTGATATAAGAAGGCAGTATTTCAAGAGATTTGAATGAAGTATGAAAATGAGCCCTAATATATGTGGAGAAAAGCCTTCCACACCCAACTAAGAAAAATGGAAAGGTCCTGGGATAGAAATAGACTTGGTGTGCATGAAAGAGTACATATTGTTTAGAATATTTTTCAGATAATAGCAAATATTATGAAACAAACATTTAGATATCCATGTTATTTATATATAGTGCAAGATTAATCAGTACAATTAAAGTCATAATATTTTATGAATTAGATATTGTCTTGGAGTAATAATTAACAAAATGAAATGAAAAAAAACTAAAAGAATCAGCACTATATTTAGTGTAAAACAAGTCATTGTCCACACCAACTACAGTAATCTTGCCTGGAAAATTCCATGGACAGAGGATTTTTGTGGGCTTCAGTCCATGGGGTCACAAAAAGTTGGGCATGACTGACAGACTGAACACACATACACATATAGAACACAAACATCTTCAGTTCAGTTCAGTTCAGTTCAGTCGCCCAAGTGTGTCCCACATGAACTTTGCAACCCCATGAACTGCAGCACGCCAGCCCTCCCTGTCCCTCACCAACTCCCGGAATTTACCCAAACTCATGCCCATTGAGTCAGTGATGCCATCCAATCATCTCATCCTCTTTCATCCCCTTCTTCTCCTTCAGTCTTTCCCAGCATCAGGGTCTTTTCAAATGAGCCAGCTCTTCGAATCAGGTGGCCAAAGATTGGAGTTTCAGCTTCAACATCAGTCCTTCCAACGAATATTCAGGACTGATTTCTTTTAGGATGGACTAATTGGATCTCCTTGCAGTCCAAGGGACTCTCAAGAGTCTTCTCCAACACCACAGTTCAACAACATCAATTCTTTGGTGCTCAGCTTTCTATATTCCAACTCTAACATCCATAACATAAACACATAAACATCTTAGACTTGCTTTTGATTAAATAGTAATTAGTATTTACTGAATATATGAATCTTCTCGACCCAGGAATTGAACTGAGGTCTCCTGCAAAGTAGGTGGATTCCTTTCCAACTGAGCTATCAGGGAAAATAATGAATATATGAAAACCACAATCACAGAAAACTAACGAAACTGATAACATGGATCACAGTTCAGTTCAGTTCAGTCGCTCAGTAGTGTCTGACTCTTTCCGACCCCATGAATCACAGCATGCCAGGCCTCCCTATCCATCACAAACTCCTGGAGTTTACTCAAACTCATGCCCATCGAGTCGGTGATGCCATCCAGCCATCTCATCCTCTGTCTTCCCCTTCTCCTCCTGCCCCCAATCCCTCCCAGCATCAGGGTCTTTACCAACGAGTCAACTCTTCGCATGAGTTGGCCAAAGTACTGGAGTTTCAGCTTCAGCATCAGTCCTTCCAATGAACACCCAGGACTGATCTCCTTTAGGATGGACTGGTTGGATCTCCTTGCAGTCCAAGGGACTCTCAAGAGTCTTCTCCAACACGACAGTTCAAAAGCATCAAGTATTCGGTGCTCAGCTTTCTTCTCAGTCCAACTTTCACATTCATACATGACCACTGGAAAAGCCATTGCCTTGACCAGACAGACCGTTGTGGGCAAAGTAATGTCTCTGCTTTTTAATATGCTATCTAGATTGGTCATAACTTTCCTTCCAAGGAGTAAGCGTCTTTTAATTTCATGACTGCAGTCAGCATCTGCAGTGATTTTGGAGCCCAAAAAAGTAAAGTCTGACTCTGTTTCCACTGTCTCCCCATCTATTTCCCATGAAGTGATGGGATCTGATGCCATGATCGTAGTTTTCTGAATGTTGAGCTTTAAACCAATTCTTTCTCCTCTTTCACTTTCATCAAGAGACTTTTTAGTTCCTCTTCACTCTCTGCCATAAGGGTGGTGTCATCTGCATATCTGAGGTTATTGATATTTCTCCCAGTAAACTTAATTCCAGTTTGTGCTTCTTCAAGCCCAGCGTTTCTCATGATCTACTCTGCATATAAGTTAAACAAGCACGGTGACAATATACAGCCTTGATGTACTCCTTTTCCTATTTGGAACCAGTCTGTTGTTCTATTGTCCAGTTCTAACTGTTGCTTCCTGACCTGCATACAGGTTTCTCAAAAGGCAGGTCAGGTGGCCTGGTATTCCCATCTCCTTCAGAATTTTCCAGTTTATTTTGATCCACACAGTCGAAGGCTTTGGTGTAGTCAATAAAGCAGAGATAGATGTTTTTCTGGAACTCTCTTGCTTATCTACTACGGTGGGCAGAAATCTCTTAGAAGAAATGGAGTAGCCATCATAGTCAACAAAAGACTCTGAAATGCAGTACTTGGATGCAATCTCAAAAAAATGACAAAATGATCTCTGTTCACTTCCAAGGCAAACCATTCAATATCACGGTAATCTAAGCCTATGCCCCAACCAGTAACGCTGAAGATGCCGAAGTTGAATGGTTCTATGAAGACCTACAAGACCTTTTAGAACTAACACACAAAAAAGATGTCCTTTTCATTATAGGGGACTGGAATGCAAAAGTAGGAAGTCAAGAAACACCTGGAATAACAGGAAAATTTGGTCTTGGAGTACGGAATGAAGCAGGGCAAAGGCTAATAGAGTTTTGTCAAGAGAACGCACTGGTCATAGCAAACACCCTCTTCCAACAACACAAGAGAAGACTCCACATGAACATCACCAGATGGTCAACACCAAAATCAGATTGATTATATTCTTTGCAGCCAAAGATGGAAAAGCTCTATACAGTCAGCAGTAACAAGACCGGTAGTTGACTGTGGCTCAGATCATGAACTCATTGCCAAATTCAGACTTAAACTGAGGAAAGTAGGGATAACCACTAGACCATTCAGGTATGACCTAAATCAAATCCCTTATGACTATACAGTGGAAGTGAGAAATAGTTTTAAGGGACTAGATCTGATAGACAGAGAGCCTGATGAACTATGGATGGAGGTTCGTGACATTGTACAGGAGACAGGGATCAAGACCATCCCCATGGAAAAGAAATGCAAAAGGGCAAGGTGGTTGTCTGAGGAGGCCTTACAAATAGCTGTGAAATGAAGAGAGGTGAAAAGCAAAGGAAAAAAGGAAAGATATTCCCATTTGAATCCAGAGTTCCAAAGAATAGCCAGGAGAGATAAGAAAGCCTTCCTCAGCGATCAATGCAAATAAATAGAGGAAAACAACAGAATGGGAAAGACTAGCGATTTCTTCATGAAAATTAGAGATACCAAGGGAACATTTCATGTGAAGATGGGCTCAATAAAGGACAGAAATGGTATGAACCTAACAGAAGCAGAAGATATTAAGAAGTGGTGGCAAGAATACACAGAAGAACTGTACAAAAAAGATCTTCACGACCCAGATCATCACAATGGTGTGATCACTCACCTAGAGCCAGACATCCTGGAAGTGAAGTCAAGTGGGCCTTAGAAAGCATCACTATGAACAAAGCTAGTGGAGGTGATGAAATTCCAGTTGAGCTATTTCAAATCCTAAAAGATGATACTGTGAAAGTGCTGCACTCAATATGCCAGCAAATTTGGAAAACTCAGCAGTGGCCACAGGAGGGGAAAATGTCACTTTTTATTCCAATCCCTAAGAAAGGCAATGCCAAAGAATGCTCAAACTACCACACAATTGCAGTCATCTCACATGCTAGTAAGTAATGCTCAAAATTCTCCAAGCCAGGCTTCAGCAATATGTGCACCGAGAACTTCCAGATGTTCAGGCTGGTTTTAGAAAAGGCAGGGGAACCAGAGATCAAATTGCCAATATCCGCTGGATCATTGGAAAAAAAAAAAACAAAAACACATGGATTCACAGCCTTGTTTAATTCAGTGAAACTGATGTATGCCATGTAGGGACACCCAAGATGGTGGTGAAGAATCCTGACAAAACATGGTCCACTGGTGAAGGGAATGGCAAACCACTTCAGTATTCTTGTCTTGAGAACCCCATGAACAGTATGAAAAGGCAAAAAAAAAAAAAAAAAAAAGACACTGAAAGATAAACTCCCCAGGTCATTCAGTACCCAATATACTACTGGAGAAAATCAGAGAAATAGCTCCAGGAGGAATGAAAAAGGCTAAGCCAAAGCAGAAAAATATGCCTAGTTGTAGATGTGTCTGATAGTTAAGGTAAAGTCCAATGCTGTTAAGAACAATATTTCATAGGAATGTTAGGTCCATATATCAAGGTAAATTGGAAGTGGTCAAACAGGAGATGACAAGAGTGAATATCAACATTCTAGGAATCAGTGAACTAAATTGGTTGGGAAAGGACAAATTTAATTCAGATGACCATTATATCTACTACTGTGGGCAAGAATCCCATAGAAGAAATGGAGTAGCCATCATAGTCAACCTAGTTTGAAATGTAGTACTTCAGTGCAATCTCAAAAAAGACAGAATTTTCTCTGTTCATTTCCAAGTTTGACATTCAATATCACAGTAATCCAAGTCTATGCTGCAGCCACTAATGCTGAAGAAGCTGAAGTTGAATGGTTCCATGACCTAAAATAACTTCTAGAACTAAAGCCCCCAAAAAATGGCCTTTCCATCATAGGGAAATGGAATGCAAAAGTAGGTCAAAAGATACCAGGAGTAACAGTCAAGTTTAGCCTTGGAGTACAAAGTTAAGCAGGGAAAACACTAAGAGATTTTTGCCAAGAGAATGCACTGGTCATGGCAAACACCCTCTTCCAACAATACAAGAGATGACTTTACACATGGACATCACTGGATTGTGAATACTTAATTAGACTGATTTTATTCTTGGCAGCCAAAGATGGAGAAGCTTTATAGAGTCAGCAAAAACAAGACCGGGAACTGACTGTGGCTCAGATCATGAACTCCTTATTGCAAAATTCAGACTTGAACTGAAAAAATCAAATCCCTTATAATTATACTGTGGAAGTGACAAATAGATTCAAAGTATTAGATCTGATAGACAGAGTGCCTGAAGAACTATAGACGGAGGTTTGTGATATTGCACAAGGGGCAGTGATCAAGACCATCCCCAAGAAAAAGAAATGTTAAAAGGCAAAATGGTTGTCTGAGGAGGCTTTACACATAGCTGAGAAAAGAGAAATGAAAGGCAAAGGAGAAAAGGAAAGATACCCCCATCTGAATGCGGAATTCCAAAGAATAACAAGGAGAGATGAGAAAGCCTTCCTAAGTAAACAATGCAAAGAAATAGAAGGAAACAATAGAATGTGGAAGGCTAGAGATACCTTAATGAAAATTAGAGATACCAAAGGAAAAATTCATGCAAAGATAGGCAAAATAAATGACAGAAATGGTATGGATGTAACAGAGGCAGAAGATACTAAGAGATAGCAAGAATACAGAGAAAAAATTAAAAGATGCTTGCTCTTTGGAAGAAAAGCTATGACAAATCTAGACAGCATATTAAAAAGCAGAGACATCACTTTGCCAACAAATGTCCATCTAGCCAAAGCTATGGTTTTTCCAGTAGTCTTGTATGGATGTGAGAGTTGGACCATAAAGAAGGCTGAGTGCCGAAGAACTGATGCTTTCGAACTGTGGTGTTGGAGAAGACTATTGAGAATTCCTTGAACTGCAAGGAGATCAAACCATCCATTCTAAAGAAATTCAATTCTGAATATTTATTGGAAGGACTAATGCTGAAGCTGACACTCCAGTACTCTGCCCATCTGATGCAAAAAACCGACTCATTGAAAAAGACCATGATGCTGGAAAAGATTGAAGGCAGGAGGAGAAGGGGACAACAGGATGAAATGGTTGGATGGCATCACCAGCTCAAAGGACATGAGTTTGAGCAAGCTCAGGGAGATGGTGATAGGGAAGCCTGGTGTGCTGCAGTCCATGGGGTTGCAGATCGAACACGACTGAGCTACTGAACAACAACACTAATAATGGTTATTTATAAAACTTATTCAATTCTGAACTTAATTCACCTCTACAATTAAATAGTAGTCATGCAAAATAGTAAAAGGCAATGTAATGCATCATTTTCAATATCTTCAGAGCATACTTCCCCAATGTTTCAAAAACAAATATTATAATAAATAGAGATGGGTGATATTCCATTTTACAGGTCAGAAAATACTGCTTTATGACAGAATATATGAGGCACAGATAAAAATCCTTCAGATAGTAAGATACAGTAATTCAAATAATAGATTATACAAATGCATAGACAAACAGATTTAGTTAAACATAGATGGCTCATATTTTACACTATTGTTAAAAGTTGGTCTGTTTATGGTTTTACCCAATTAAAAAAGAAAAAAGCTAGTATAGCGTAAAATGCAACAACAATTACAAATATAATTGAGAGCTTCATATGTAGTATGGAAAAATGAAAGTGAAAGTTGCTCAATTGTGTCTGAGTCTTTGTGACCCCATGGACTATTCAGTCTACGGAAATCTCCAGGCCACAATACTGGAGTGAGTAGCCATTCCCTTCTCCAGGGGATCTTCCCAACCCAGGGATCGAACCCAAGTTCTCCCACATTGCTAGAGGATTCTTTACCAGCCAAGCCACCAGAGAAGCCCAATATAGTATGGCAAGCTTCTTATTTCTGGCACTTAATATGTAGACAGAAACTGTGGAGGATTCTCTTCTGCCTTCAGAGTAACTTGCGTTGTCTACTGTAGTTGCAACTGAGGCCATGACTAAACAACAGCTACAATAGCATAGACATATTACATTTTTCAAAGTCAGAAAAATAGAAAGCAAATCTTCTAACATTGGGAAAACCCATGCTACTTAACTTCTAATGCCTGGTTGTCATTTGCACTCATAGTTCTACAGTCAATAGCTGCCAAGTTTTGTCTTTCTGAAACTCCGTTCAGAGACAGGTTGCATGCTCATCATGTATATATTACATTATACTATATTATATTTTGTATTACATTACATTATATTATATGTCTCTTCCAAATATGCATTCTTCATCCTATACATTTCCCTTTTGAAAATCTGTTAAATATCACCCTAATAAAGTTGATGCAAATTCATGTAAGCATGCTTTTCATGAAATGTATTTTATGGCACTCATATTTAGTCTTTCTTATTATTAAATTTAAAAACAAAAATGTGCCTTTGTTACTTACACATCAAATATTAGAGAAAACTTAGGAAAAGTGAAACCAGTCCTAACTAGTTCCATTAATGTTTTTCAAGGAAAATTTTTAATGAGACTATAATTTTTCTGTCTTTTTAAATGTTAAAGTTTGAAATGGTCTTCTGTTTTTGTCTTTTGGCCACACTGCCTGACTTGTGGGATCTTATTTCCCCAACCCAGGGATTGAATTGAGCCATGGCAAATCATGGTTTAATTTGCTTTTATTTCTGACAGTGTTTTCAGAAGTGAAATCAAAGGAAATTTGAGATCACTTGGGTTTTTGCCCCTTACCCAGATTTGCTCAAGTGAATTTAGACATTTATAATAAATACATCTATTTCTCTGACAGAGTCACAATCTGGCAAAGATGTAGCTAATTACACAAAGGTCCCTATTTATACTTGTAAACAAAAGTATCAGAAGAAATATTAAAAAGTTCAAAATATAGTTATAACCTTATAAATACAGGTAAATTAATTTAGGCCTATAACAATCTGCCGCTGCTACTTCTAAGTCGCTTCGGTCGGGTCCCACTCTGTGCGACCCCATAGACGACAGCCCACCAAGCTCCGCCATCCCTGGGATTCTCCAGGCAAGAACACTGGAGTGGGTTGCCATTTCCTTCTCCAATACATGAAAGTGAAAAGTGAAAGTGAAGTCACTCAGTCGTATCCGACTCTTAGCAACCCCATGGACTGCAGCCCTCTAGGCTCTTCAATCCAGGGGATTTTCCAGGCAAGAGTACTGGAGTGGGTTGCCATTGCCTTCTCCCTATAACAATCAACAACCTTCTGATTTTTGCTAATATGTTTCAATTTCAATTTGAATTTTTTTTTCCTGCAGAATAAAATGTGAACCAGAAAAGGTATATAATTTCAGATCAAACTAAAAGCTGAGTTCTATGGATCATGAGTACTGGATCATGTCAATAGAAATAAGGTAGAACATAATGTTGAAAAGAATACAGATCAGAAACTAACAAATTATTGATATATTAATTAACATTAAAAAATAAATTGTGCTTAATTCTATGCCATGAAGAGGTCTATTTCTTTCAATTTGAAAAGATGAGTGAATTTAGAACAAAGAAAAAATTTAGAGGTGGTGTCTTAAAAATCTGACTTTGCACATCTTTATTTTTTACTAAAATTTGCACTTTTCCTCATATTCTAAACAATATTGCTTATCCATATACACTTTAAATTGGGATAAATGTTTTTCACCATCATATCTGGATATTAAAATTAAAAAATGTTAACATTTTGGGGATGAGTGGTTTATGGCTTAAAGAGAAAGATATATTCTAAAAATATTTATCAATACAATTTTGCTTTTTCTTCCTAATTCTGTCAAATATTCCCCTAAAGGTGAGAAATGTAGTATACACACAAGGTCAATAATACATGTGCTTTAGCAACATGAAACAAAAACCAGTCATTTTTTTACATTATATATAGCCAACATTAGGCAATACCATGACCATTCTGGGCTGAATGATCTCCATTATTCAAGGCAAAGTGAAATTAAACATCAAACTAGAAGCAATGTCTATTATCATTCATGTCACATTCATAAAAACTATACTCAGTTTTAAATATTACTTCAATATCCATTGCCTAATATTTCTCCAAGAGAATAAAATTATAATGCTTTTCAAGTTTTGGCACACTCTGTTTCCAAAACCAAACTAAAGAAAAGAATTGGAGTGGCAGTGGATTTATTTGACAAGCTAATTGCAATTGCACAGTAAGCCTGTCTGATTTCCAAGGACAGAAAGGTTAATGGAGTGTGCTTCTCTATATTGGACAATAGCTGCGTTTCTGTTACTGAAATAACTATGATTTTGTCTATTAGTAGTTGCATTATTCAAGCAGCAAAGTATATTTGAAAGGAAGGCTTAATCATTGTAAAATACACCCATTTTAGAATATATAGTTCACAAACCTATGCTGAACACATAACACCATGTCCCTGTCAAACAATACAAAGTCCACAGTTCTTATTTTCTCTGTTAAAAACTGTTTTGATTTCAACTTAAATGTATTTAGAGGGACAACACAACCAGGGGACATTTTGGACAAGTGGTGTTTAGTCTATTATGAATACAACCTGCCATGCATGAGGAACAAGAGACCTTGTTTTTCTTTTTAAATATATAAAATTTAGCTCCAGTTGAAAATACATGCAAAGTATATGTCGATGGCAATTTTCCCATTTAAGGATAAACTTTGCAAATCATGTGGCCCGAAAGTAGCACTCAGTTGAGAAATGAAATTAAGTTAGGAAAGCATAATACGTAGGCTCAAACATCACTCTAACCTTTTTAAATTGAAATAAGGAAAAAATGCAGACTTTAAAAAGCTGAGAGAAGAGCAAAATGCAATCATTTCTATAATCAACTTTTATTAATATTCAATGTCAGTTTAAGTGTAATATCTGTAAGTTTTCCATTAGTCTGAGGTTTATATAAATATTTAGAAATAATATATACTATTTTCATGTTACAAAAATGATACAAGCTTTTGGAGGGTGTACTGGGGGAGAATGGATACATGTATATGTATGTCTATTTCCTCCACTGTACACCTAAACTATCACAATATTCTTAATTGGTTATACCCCAATACAAAACAAAAAGTTTAATGCTAAGCAAAATAATAATGCTGAATCATGCATTTATCACTTCAATGAACATTTGTTAGGACTGACTGTGTGGCAGGGATTTCTGGAGGTTTTGCAGATTTATCTATGGACAAAGTAGTGAAAAGCTTGCTTTTGTAGAATTTGAAAAGAGACTGTAGGAGAGACAAATGAACAAACTGATCATCAGTAACATGATAATTGTAAGAGCTAGAGAAAATGAATAAAAGAGGTAGAGAAGGTATGATAGATCAGAACTAGGCAGGAAGTGGTTGGATAGCTGAGTGGATGGTTCCATAGAGAGTACTTTAGAACCTATAGAAATGGTAAGAAAGAAATCTTTCAAAATCTCCAGCTATGTTTTATTCAAGGTCAGTCATTTTGTACATTTTGAAGGAGCCTCTTAAGTAATGGATTTTCAGTACACATACTTTCAGAATGCAACACTTACAAAATGAAAGTAATATCTACATACAGCATTTTTTGAAGTATTTCATTGAAAATAACTTTTCTAACATTTCATTTTATTTTTTAAAACTAACATTTAAAGATTTTGTTAAATAATATAAATTAACTTAAAATATGCAAAAATTTCCAAGTTCTAAGTAATTATATTGTATCTAATATACTCTATAATGTTAATATATAATATAATTCATAATAGTGTGCAGTCAGAAATTTTACAGTTAAGAATTTTTTAGAAATATGTTTGTATATGTTTCTTATTTTTCAGAAAAATAAATAATTCAAATGATATGATTGGGTCAAGATACATGATCATTTTAATACTTTGATACATACTATAATTTTGACTCACAGAAAATGTTTTTTAATTTACTTATTACCAGTAGAATATGTAAGTTTCTCTGTTTTCTCTCTGAATAATGAGAGATAGATGGCACATGATACCACTTTGTATAAGATCTTATGCCTATGCTATATTTAAACACATGTATCAGTAGATCAGTAGAGTTCCTACTAACATTACCACATTTTGACTATATGAAAGAATTTCTCTATGAGAGTAATTCATTACTTTTATTTTACAAAATGAGGGAGAACAACCTCTATGGAAAATAAATAGAATCAACACATTGCATAACTGCCTCATGAATTTCTGAGACCAGTTGGTAATTTTCTTGTGTGGATTTTGTATTAATTTGCCAGGGCAAACTGTTACAGTAGTAACGGAAGTACTGACAACAGTTCTGGCTAATGTAAAATTAATAATTTCAGCTACTCTGTCTTTTCGACATGAAGAGATTCTATATTGTATTACAGACATTCTGCCTAACCTTGGGTATTTTCAGAAAGTAATAAGAAATTTCATTCAAGGATGTTTGAAGAACTGGAGATCAGAGAGCAAAAAGTCCTTTGATCTTCCTTTGAGTAAAGGGATATCGAATTGGCAAATGCTATTATAACGTACAATAGCAATCCAATTAACTAAAAATAAAATCAAATATTGTCATGATGCATAAAAGAAAAATTAGTTTATTATTATATAACCTTAATAACAATTCAAGCTCTATAGGAAAACTAAAAATCAACTGGATTATTCAGGCTTTCAACTCACTGCTCAATATAACTTCTGTCTATTGCTTTCAAGTCGTGCTAAAAAATTCACAGTATAACTTTTTAAAATTGAAATAATCAATAATTTTTTGTGCAGTTCAGCAATAGTCATTTGACATTAACTGATATTAGGAATGTTGGAGCAACAATGATAGTTAATCTAAAATAGTCCTACATCCCTTAATAGCCCCCAACATAACAATAGCCAAGAAGATGAACAGTATTTCAAATAAATATGCAATGATGATCTAAGTCTTTACATAATTTCACTTTATTATATTTCAAAACAACAATTTATTCATTAAAGCATATGATCTAGTCAAACTGTAGATGAACTTGTTAGCCTTGTAACTTCAAAAAGCTCCATTCATTCATTCAACACATATTCTCTGAGTTCCTACAAGGTTCTAGTCACTATCCCAAGTGACAGGGATACTTGCATGTTGAAAGAAGCCATCTAAAAGACATGATCACCAATTGACCCTAGATACAATAATATCAAACAAGACAGTTTGTAGTACTGAGCCTCCAACAAAGCCCTTAGTGATCTCAACCCCTAGAATTGGTACCCTAGTGTAGATTCCTCCACCTGGTATGCGTAAGTGGTCTGTATGGCAAGTAGCATATGACAGAATTAATGGCATGTCACTTCTAAGATTAAATTGTAATCATTCTTGCTCTCATCAGTCACTCTTGGGAAACAAACTTCCCTGATGTGAGCAACCTTGTAGAGAAAACTAATAAAAGAAGAGAAAATAAAACCTCTAGACAAGAGCTAGTAAGGATGAAGGCTTCCAACAATCACAAGAAGGAGACAGGTTCGCAAACCTCAGTAGAGCCTTGAGGTGATTGAATCACCAGCCAAGAGTGGGCTGTGATCTCATGGAAGATCCAGAGCCAGAAATTCTCAACTAAGCCACTCCCAGAGACTTGACCCTCAGAAAATGTATGAGAAATAAATGCTCACTGTTTTGAGTTGCTGTGTTTTAAGATAGATTATTGCAAAACAAAATAATACTTATACATATTTTTGATATCAGAATCTACATGCTAAAGAAAGAAACTGGAAATGTGGGTGTAGCTTTGAAACTACACAGTAAAATTTAAGAAGGATAGTAAAAGTCTAAGGTGTTTCATTGAAGCACTCAATAGAATTTGTATGGTCTTTGTTAAGTCTATGAGAGGGGACTTACATGAAAGTGGGAAAAATGTTATTAAAAGTTAAGTAAAGGGGTTTATTGTAGTGTAGTAGCAGAAAGTTCAAGAGTAAAATTCAAGAGGAAAACAGTTCAGATACATTGAACTACTAAGTAAAAAGGAACATAACTTGACAATTAGAAAAAATATCAGCTCATAAGGGTTGCCAAAGATGCCAAATTAGGAGGTTCACTATCAGAATGTGCTCTAGAGAGAATGCCATGGGCATGACTGGAAATCTTTGCTACTGCCTAGTAAGTGTTAGTTGCTCAGTTGTGCCCAACTCTTTGCAACCCCATGGACTGCAGCCCACCAGGCTCCTCTGTCCATGGGATTTTCTGGGCAAGGATACTGGAGTGGGTTGCCATTGCCTTCCACAGGGGATCTTCCCAAACCAGGGATCGAACTTGGATCTCCTGCACTGCAGGCAGATTCTTTACCAATTGAGCTACAAGGGAAGCTTGCGACTGCCTCAGTTCAGTTCAGTTCAGTTCAGTTGCTCAGTCGTGTCTGACTCTTTGAGACCCGATGAATCACAGCACTCCAGGCCTCCCTGTCCATCACCAACTCCTGGAGTTTACTCAAACTCATGTCCATCGAGTCGGTGATGCCATCCAGCCATCTCATCCTCTGTCGTCCCCTTCTCCTCCTGCCCCCAATCTCTCCCAGCATCAGGGTCTTTTCCAGTGAGTTATCTCATCGCATGAGGTGGCCAAAGTATTGGAGTTTCAGCTTCAGCATCAGTCCTTCCGATGAAAACCCAGGACTTATCTCCTTTAGTATGGACTGGTTGGATCTCCTTGCAGTCCAAGGGACTCTCAAGACTCTTCTCCAACACCAACATTCAAAAGCATCAATTTTTCAGTGCTCAGCTTTCTTCTCAGTCCAACTCTCACATCCATACATGACCACTGGAAAAATCATAGCCTTGACCAGATGGACCTTTGTTGGCAAAGTAATGTCTCTGCTTTTTAATATGCTATCTAGGTTGGTCATAACTTTCCTTCCAAGGAGTAAGCGTCTTTTAATTTCATGGCTGCAGTCACCATCTGCAGTGATTTTGGAGGCCAAAAATATAAAATCTGACACTATTTCCACTGTTTCCCCATCTATTTCCCATGAAATGATGGGACCAGATGCCATGATCTTAGATTTTTGAATGTTAAGCTTTAAGCCAACTTTTTCACTCTCCTCTTTCACTTTCATCAAGAGGCTTATTAGTTCCCCTTCACTTTCTGCCATAAGGGTACTACTGCCTAGAAAGGAGCAAAAGGTCATTGTGTTCACCCCTAAGAAGACTCTCTGAAGGTGTGGGAAACATGGATACCTCAGCCAACTAGGAGGGAAGAGGCCAGAAATAGAGATGAATTATTCATGAAAGGTCTGTGATGGAGCCTCTTGTCTAATAGAGTGAATCCCCATGACATACATGGGGGATCCTCAAGGGTGTAACAGGTTTTTTTCTTATCAACAGAAACACTGCTAGCTTAAACCAAAAGGAACAAGGAGAGGGTGAAATGAATAAAAGGAAGCTGTTGATATCTCAAAATTCTGTAGCAGAAAACACAGATAAAAGAACTAAGCTGCAGAATGAGTCATACTTCTAAAACATAAAGGTTAACAGTGAGGGTGGAGGAGCCATGACCTGGAAAACAGCTGAGAGCCAAAGAAAGCTAATGTTTGAAAGATAATGTTTATGTAGCTGCATTTCAGTCACATCTGACTCTTTGTGACCTCATAGACTGCAGAAAGTCCGGTTCCTCTGTCCATGAAATATCCCATACAAAAGTACTTAAGAATTGGCAAATTGTTTTTTTTTTTTTTCTCCTATACTTTCCTATTTTGAATGGGAATGTCTATAACTGCTATCTTATGCCTTTTCCACCACTGTATTTTGGAGGCATGCAACTTGTATTCCACAGCCCCACAGATAGAGTGGAATTTTGCCTCAAGATGGATGATATCCAAAGTCTTACTCAAACTTGATTTAAATGATGACATCTGGGGCTTTTGACCTGGTAAAAAGTGAATGAGATTTTTGGACTTAAGTTGATGCTATAATTGGTAGAGACTTTTGGAGATGTCACTATGGGGTGATTTTCTTTTGTATGTGGGATAGAACTGAATGTTTGAGTTCCAAAATATAGACTATGGTTGGCAAAATTATAGCTTTGCAAAAATGTTCATGTCTTAATACCCAGAATTTGTGAATATTTACCTTACTTTGTGAAAGTGATTGTGTAGTTGTGACTTTGAAGGTGAAAGGGACCATGAGCCAAGGAGATATATATATATATATATATATATATATATATATATAAAATATATATTTATAATTTAAGAAACAAAGTTTGTTACAGTAGCAGTAGGAAGCTAATACATAAACTGACAAAATAATTGTCACAGGGGAAGATGTGATCTTTAATATCTCTTAACATCTTGGAGTGCAAATCCTGGAATATACTACCTCTATTTTTCAAATCTGTTTGCTGTGCAGACAATTCTGAAAAGATGTCAGAGGTGCAGAAACACCGGAGATCCATGGAGAACTGTCTCCCACTGAGAAGAATTCCAATCATAGTGTTGAAAGTGCTGCCTGGTTTCTCTTATTGTAGTAATAAGTAAGAGAAGTGAGATGAAACAAAGGAATCATTGTTAAAATATTAAAAATTGATGGCTTTGAAACTTCTCAGCCCTTTCAGATGGCAAAGGATGCTAAAATTCTAAAGAAAGATCAAATCCATGACACTGTGGAGTGGGGGGGAGCAGACCAATGATAAAGTTGAAAGTTATGGCTGAAAATCTTTCACTGAGACCTTAGAAAGATCAAAGGTTACTTCAGACAAAAGACTCTCCAAAGAGATAAAACATGTGCCTCACATATCCTTTCGATCAAACATTAGAGCTTTTAAAATACTAAAGGTCATTGTCCCTCAACCTTCCCAGTTGAAATGCAAGGTAGAGATCTCTTATCTCCAAGAGATCATAAATGTGGCTTTTATCTAATGGTAGGAAACACAATAAGATTGGCAACTTTTAAGGAATTCTGTATTCAGAAACATTACCAACTTTGACTTTCTGAAAAGGTCTCAGAAAGTGCAAAATGAAAAAGACCTTTTGATTCACAAATGCTAGTAATAGTAAGCAGACTGAGAAGGAACTGGTGTTGCCTTTCTTGAAAAAGGAAGCAGAACTCAGGGTGGAACCAAGAACCTTCAACAATGATTCCCTGGCCTTGAGACCTAATCACAACATGTACAGTTCTTGCCTGGCTGAATGTTAGAATTGTTTTGAAACAATGTCTACTTTTTCCTTCCTTTTTCTCCCTTTTTGAAGATGTTGTCTGTGCTAATCTCACCATCATCAACTGGTGTCACTTTTGACAAGTGACAACTTGTCACTTAAAGTCATGAAGAACTGTACTCAGTGACTGTATTTACAGAATCACACCCAAGAGCCCATTCACTCTGAACCTGATTTAGATATAGGAGTCTGGACTTGAGTTGACTTTGTAATAGGATAAGACTTTAGTGGGACTGATGAGGAGGTGAATGAGTTTTGCCTGTGGAGTATTACCTGGAAAACTGGTTTGCCTCTTGGTGTATATAGACCCAGAAGACACAACCAAGTCAAAGGTTGGGAGAAGAAGGATTTATTACTTGCAAGTAAGGGGAATACTAGGGATCTTCCCGGAAGTAGTGTCTCTCCAACAGCAATGCTGAGGAAGTTTTAAGTTAAGGGCACATGCAAATTCATAAAGGGACTTAGGTAGTCTATGATGTACAGCTTTTGTTTACTGAAGTCATGAGGTTCAGAAAAATTCCACATCATCATTCCTTAGGTTCCTGTTAATCTGGTGGTTTAGGCTAATCTTTACTATTGAAATAGAACTGGGAGTCTTTACGAGTGATGTATTATCTCTGTATTATTACTTCTCTTGCCTAATAATGGTTTGTTTCTGTATACTTTTGTTTCCTTAAGATCATTAATTACTGAGACCTGTTCAAGAGCAAGTATTGTGGCCAGGATAAAATCACAAAATGGCTTAGGCCAAAAATGGCTTCTCTTCTGTCAAGAAAGCCATGCCTTATTCTCTTTCTCTAGGTATCCCTTGCTCTCTGTGATTACAGGAGGAATATCAATTACTGAGAGCCAGACAAGACTGTGGTAGCCAGCCTCCAGTAGGCCTGCCAGTGTTCCCCGTTTGTTGTTCTCACACATGTGTAGAGACCCCTCCCGTATATTACCAGGGTCTGCCAATGTGCCAATTAGCATATGGCAGAACATTGCTTGCTCTGACTCTCTCTCTCTCCTGCACCCATATTTCCTTCTACCCCTTCTCTTCTACCACTCTCTCCTGCAGAAATATGTTGTCAATTTGAGCAGACTTATGAGGAGACCTCTTTGTTGAGAAGCTGAAACTTCCCGGCAGAGCCTGTGAGGAAGTCGGGACTGCCAGCCATCAGGTGAGTGATGGCTTGGAAGTAAATTCTAAAGTGGTGGTCCCAAACCTTTTTGGTACCAGGGACCAGTTTCATGGAAGAGAATGTTTCCATGAAGCAGGTGGTGGGAGTGGTTTGGGGATGATTCAAGTGCACTACATTTATTGTGCACTTAATTTCTATTATTATTCCATCAGCGCCACATCAGTCCATCAGTCACTAGATCCCAGATATTGGGGATCCCTGTTCTAAAGCAGTAGTTAAGACTTGAAATGGCTGCTGCCCCGACTAAGAGGTTTATTTGACTTTGATCTAAGGCCAGTCAGCTCAGCCACTGGTAGATTCCTGACTGTCAGAAACTGTGGAAGAAAATAAATATTTGATATTTTAAACTATAAAGTGTTATGCAGCAACAAATGGCTTCTTCAGTTTTGTTCTAAGTTTTCCAAGTTGACTTACTTCAAAGCAGTAATTATTGCTTTAAGAAAGAAATGTTCTTGGATTTATAGAAAATGTGAAAATTCAAAACATTGAAATAATATGTTACAGCCATAAAAATCAAATTATATTAATGGCAAAACTCAAATAAATTAGTGCAAAAATTATTCTAAATAACACTGAATGTTTTTTGTTTTTACTTTTTATTTGCAATCATTTGTTTCTGTACTGCTGGTTTTGCAGTTTATCCTTGAATTAAAAAGAAAATAAACACTAAACTGCTGAGTATGTGAAACATTAAAATGTGATATATTTCTGCCCTTACTTCAGAGGAAAGTGGTAAACATATATAAATTCTTCTGAATAGATTTTTAATTAATTTTAATTCAACAAAGAAAAATCCCTTTTTTTTGTTGTTGTTCTGGAAAAAAGAGGGGTAAATTTATATGAAATGAAGAATCATGTAAATAACACATTAATAGTTTTATTAATTAAAAAATCAGTGTAAAACATAAAAATCAAATAGTGATTTTACCACAATTTATCATGTAGTTATAATGCAAAGAAAGTAAAGAAAAAATTTAATTAGAAAATGTACCCCCCGTGGTAATAATTTCTTTGAATGTTTCTAATGTTTGGTTACAACTTACTAAATATGAAATTTAGGAAGATTGACAAGTTGCCCTATTTATGTTGATTCAAGCAAAGCTCTTTAAAATTCCTGAGATCCATTATTCTATTTTTGCTATCAGCTGTTGTTATTTAGTTGCTAAATCATGTTAGACTCTTTTGCTGCTCCATGGACTGCAGCCTGCCAGGTTCCTCTATCTATGCTATTTCCCAGGCAAGAATATTGGAGTGGGTTGCTATTTCCTTCTCCAGGGGATCTTTCCTGACCCTAGGATCTAACATGCACCTCCTGTGTCTCCTGAATTGGCAGGAAGATTCTTTACCAGTGCGCCATCTGGGAAGACTTTGCTATCAGTTATCAGTTACTTTTTCTATTAGAAGCTATAGTTTCATTACAGTTGATTTTTCATTGCATCTTAAATTCATTACAATGCAATTCAGTAGTCTCCTTTAAGATGGATAGAATGAAATATGAAAATATTTCAGTTGCCAGAGCACAAATACTATTTAGTGTAAGAGGGAATATTTGAAATGTCATTACTTATTCTTAAAGATTTTGCTTCCTTAAACTGTTGTCACTTAAAATCTTCTTTGTACATACTTATACCATTTTACAAATCCTGTTTCAGTACATCTTATGAAAGACTAATAAGATGTAAGAGCTCAATAAAAATGGCAAAATATATAAACTTTTTAAAATAAATTCAAATATTTATATTGTTGAAAGACTATTTAACAATGTAAAATAAGAAGTCCTGATACACTCAATAATATAGAAAATCTCAAGAACATTATATTAAATGGAAAGAAAGTGGACTTCATTTATATGAAATTCTGAAGACCAAAACTGAAAAAAATGAACAAAAATCTGGTAAGTTATTGTCTGGGTGTAGGATGGAAGTGACTGACTTTAACTGATAGGTAGAAATTTAGCAATAAAAGAAATATTTCATCATCTCATCATTAAGACACCATTGAAAATAGCTTTTCTGCACGTATTTTTAGAGAATATTTCTCAGTCCAGTCATCAACAGGGTAGCATATGTTTATCTGAGAATGAGCTCTGTACTATCACACATATTATTAATCTCATTTTTCTGAAATAGTTTTTTTTTTTTTTTTTCTCATCTGGGTTTACTATAAGGTCTCAGGTATCACATGACTTCCATTAGGAGAAAAAAGGAAAGAAAACCCTTTGTGGAATCCAGTGCAGTATATGATGAGAAAAAAAAAAAAAAAGATCTTATCCAATAAGAAAAATGTAATTTGTGTTATTTTTGAGAAATCTCAACATGTGCATGCTGTTTTCGTATTATTTTCATCACAAATACTTAAAAGAGTATGATATTCTTATATGTAAAGAGGTATACTCTAAATATTAATAACTGAGCTATTCAATTATTCATACACATGCATTCTGAAACAGTGACGTAACTATTACATTAAGTGAAGTCGCTCAGTCGTATCCGACTCTTTGTGACCCCATGGACTGTAGCCTACCAGGCTCCTCCATCCATAGGATTTCCCAGGCAAGAATACTAGAGTGGGTTGCCATTTCCTTCTCCAGGAGACCTTCCCCACCCAGGTATTGAACCTGGGTCTCCTGCATTGTAGGCAGATGCTTTAACATCTGAGCCATCAGGGAAGTTATAGTTACACTAAGGCATACATTTAAATATTTAAATTTATTGTGAAAAGCTTGATTTATCAGTGTTTAAATATATTAATAGAAATCGTTAACTGCTATATATGAGGTTAACCTACCTAGATATGGTCAATTAACTCTTGAAGAATTAGAACCACAACAACTAGAACAAATTAAAGGTAATATGTTTCAGAAAACTTAGAATAGCAAAAAACTCAGGTGATTAAAATTAAACATTTTATTAAAATCATGGATGATTCATAGTTAACCTTTTCAAATTAAATGACACAATCCAAAGATAGTAAAACATTAATCATAAACTCATATGTTTTTACTCGAACACTCTTTGATGTATATGTAAAATGAATTCTTAATAGGGACTACTTTACTGTGCTCTTCCTTGAAGATAGACTGGTTTTCTCACATCCGGTAGAAGACATACCTTAATGCTGCCACTAATGGTCTACATTTTCTTAATAAGAAAATTTATAAAGAAGTTAAAAAGGAAGGCATTGCTTCTTTTCAACCAGAGGATACCATTCTGAACAGGTAGCAGGAGATAGTGTGGATATTGAAATGTTTAGTTTCTTGAGGCATGTGGAGAAAATAAGGGACAAAGATGAAGCTTAATATAATCCTTGTTGTTATTTAGAGCTGAAAATGTAAGGAAAATTTGTTTTTCAAGTAGTGAGCTGTCATATGTTATTTCAGATTAAGAAATGGAAGGAGGGAAATGGAATAGTGAACTAGTAACTCAATACTTATCTCAAGAAAAAGTATTGAGTTATTAGCTATTGTCTGGTGTTCATTTTATACACAATTACTAGAACATGGTCAGGTCTATAACATTTACAGTGTTATATTTTCAAAGTCTTAAAAATTGACAATTTCAGGGGTAATATTTAAAATCATTTTCATTTTAGTTCACCTTTAAGTTAAAAAATCATCCTGCAAATAACAACATTCTTCTCTTCTCCCTGAGTTCTTCCTTGTTTCCCTGAGTAAGAAGCACTTTCTCACAGATGAGAGAATTGAAATTGGGACTTCCATCAAAGGGGTTAGCTTCCTCAGAGACATGAAATATGAGATAATGTATTTAATTTTGTTCCTCCTCCTCTTATATGGGAGTTGAGAGATGCTCTGTCCAGAGATTGATCCCTGTCTTTCTACAGTCAGTATCTTAAAGGGATGTGACCTCATAATTGAGAACTTAAACCATCATATTCTGGAACTTACTTTCATGGACTTCTCACAAGGGATGATTGAATTATTACAGACATTTCTCTTCTCTTCTGCTAAACACTAATGACCTCAACCTCATGGCTGCTGAAGACTCATTAGAGGCATGTAGTTAGTCAATAATATGTATCTTAATTGTTTTATAAACATGGAAAGGAAATAAAAGTAATACACTTGGGTAATAATTACTATATATTTTGCAAAGCCTATTGCATTTTTTTGTATAATTTGTTTCTCACAAAGTTTTAAAGTGGTATCATAGAAATCCTATTTGCTAGGAGATAAGCAGTGGCTACAGGACTGGAAAAGGTCAGTTTTCATTCCAATCCCAAAGAAAGGAAATGCCAAGGAATGCTCAAACCACTGCAAAATTGTACTCACCTCACACACTAGTAAAGTAATGTTCAAAATTCTCTAAGCCACACTTCTGCAATACATAAACCATGAACTTCCAGATGTTCAAGTTGGTTTTAGAAACAGCAGAGGAACCAGATATCAAGTTTCCAGCATCCACTGGATCACTGAAAAAGCAAGAGTTCCAGAAAAAGAAAAAAAAAAAAAAAAAAACCACATCTATTTCTGCTTTATTGACTATACCAAAGCCTTTGACTGTGTGGATCACAATAAACTGTGCAAAGTTCTGTGGGCATACCAGACCACCTGACCTGCCTCTTGAGAAACCTGTATGTAGGTCAGGAAGCAACAGTTAGAACTGGACATGGAACAACAGACTGGTTCCAAATAGGAAAAGGAGTATGTCAAGGCTGTATATTGTCACCCTGCTTATTTAACTTATATGCAGAGTACATCATGAGAAACGCTGGGCTGGATGAAGCACAAGCTGGAATCAAGATTGCCGGAAGAAATATCAATAACCTCAGATATTCAGATGACACCACCCTTATGGCAGAAAGCAAAGAAGAACTAAAGAGCCTCTTGATGAAAGTGAAAGAGGAAGGTGAAAAAGTTGGCTTAAAGCTCGACATTCAGAAAACTAAGATCATGGCATCTGGTCCCATCATTTCATGGGAAATAGATGGGGAAACAGAGGAAATAGTGGCTGATTTTTTTTTTTTCTAGGCTCCAAAATCACTGCAGATGGAGACTGCAGCCATGAAATTAAAAGACGCTTACTCCTTGGAAGGAAAGTTATGACCAACCTAGATAGCATATTAAAAAGCAGAGACATTACTTTGCCAACAAAGGTCCATCTGGTCAAGGCTATGGTTTTTCCAGTAGTCAAGTATGGATGTGAGAATTGGACTATAAAGAAAGCTGAGCACTGAAGAATTGATGCTTTTGAACTGTGGTGTTGGAGAAGAGTCTTGAGAGTCCCTTGGACTGCAAGGAGATCCAACCAGTCCATCCTAAAGGAGATCAGTCCTGGGTGTTCATTGGAAGGACTGATGTTGAAGCTGAAACTCCAATGCTTTGGCCACCTGATGCAAAGAGCTGGCTCATTGGAAAAGACCCTGATGCTGGGAAAGATTGAGGGCAGGAGGAGAAGGGGACGACAGAGGATGAGATGGTTGGATAGTATCACTGACTCAATGGACATGAATTTGGGTGAACTCCGGGAGTTAGTGATGGACAGGGAGGCCTGGAGTGCTGTGGTTCATGGGGTCGCAAAGAGTCGGACACGACTGAGCGACTGAATTGACTGACTCAACTGAATGAAACCAGTTACACACAATTTTTATGGAATCACAAGAGATTCTGAATAACCAAAATAATCTTGAGAAAGAGAAAAACTGGAGGCATCACGTCCCCTGATTTCAAACTATACTGCAAAGCTATAGTACTCAGTAGACTAAAGTACTGGCACACGGAACAATATAACATAATTGAGAGTCCAGAAATAAATTCAACATATATTGGTTAAATTAATATACAGCAAAGAAACAAGGGACGTACAATAGGAATGTGATAATTTCTTAAAAGCATCATGTGAGAAAATTGGACAGCCACATGCAAAAAAAAAAAAAAAAAAAAGAAAAAGAAAAGAAAATGCCACTGGACCACTGTTTTACTCCATACACAAAAATTAACTTGAAATGAAATAATTGTTTAAATATAAGGTTAGAAGCCATAAAATTTCTAGAAGAAAATGTTGGTGATAAGGTCACTGTCATCAGTCTTAGCAATGCTTTAGTTGATCTGACTACAAAGGCAACCAAAAAAAAAAAAAAACTAAGACTACATCAAACTAAAATTTTTTTATTTATAGCAATGGATACTATGAATAAAATAAAAAAAGCAACCTACTTAATGGGAAAAGATATTTGCAAACAGTATATTTGATAAGAAGTAAATATTAAAAATATAAAAACTCAATACAGCTCAGTATCAAAAAAAACACAACAAAACCTGGATTTAAAATGGGTAGAGGATCTGAAAAGACATGTTTTTAAAAGAGATATACAAATGGCCAAAAGACACATGAAAAGATTTAAAAATGACACATCATCAGGGAAATGCAAATAAAAAGCACAAGGAAGTATTACCTCACACCTGTCAGAATAGCTATCATCAAAAGACAAGAAATAGCAAGTGTTGGCAAGGGGAATCCTAAAAGGGAACCTGAGTACACCGTTAATGGCAATGTAAACTGGTACAACCACTATGGAAAAGTATGGAGATTCCTTCAAAAGTTAAGAATAGAATTGCCATGTGACCCACATAGTCCACTTCTGGGTGGAATGAGGAACACAAAACACTAATTCATAATGATATATGCATTAAAAGGTTCATGGCAGCATTATTCATGATAGCCAAGATATGGAAGCAACCTAAGTATTCATCTACAGATGAATGGATAAAGATGTGATATAGATAGATGGATAGATCATAATAAATATATAAAATGATTATAAAAAAAATAAATATATAAAATGATTTTATATATATATATATATATATATATATATATATATATATATAAATAATATGTTTTCCTTGTTGTTTAGTCCCTAAGTTGTGTATGACTCTTTTGCAACCCCATGGACTGTAGCCCAGCAGGCTCCTCTGTCCATAGTATTTCCCAGACAAGAATGCTAGAGAGTGTTGCCATTTCCTTCTCTAAGGAATCTTCCCAACCTAGGGGTCAGACCCACATCTGCTGTGTAACTCCTGAATTGCAGATTCTTTACTGCTGAGACACCTATGCATATTAATCAGCCATTTTAAAAAAGACATGAAATCCTCTGTGACAACTTGGATGAACCTTGAAGGCATTATGCCATGTGAAATAAGTTAGAAAGACAAACACCATATGATTTCACTTGAATGTGGAGTCTAAACAAATGAATGAACACAATAAAATGAAAACTAATGCAGAGATACAGAGCAGATTATTGGTTACCAGAGAAGAGAGCTAGGGAGTGGTGGAAATGGGTGAAGGAAGTCAGCTGCATGGTGATGGATATTGTCTAAACTTATGGTGTTATGACCTTGTAGTATATACAAAGGTTGAATTATAATGCTGCACACTTGAAAATTATACAATAAAAATATTAGATGAGATTAAAAGGTCTGCATTAACAGTTGAAGAGTGATATTAAAATTATATTTTTAGAAAACAAAGAGAAAAATGCAAAACGGTATATGCAATGTGTTAACTTTTATTTTAAAGAACTATTTTAGCAAGAGTAAGCAGAAGAATGACAAATCAGAAGTCAAGAAATTGAATATCTAAAGAGGATTGTTGACAATTAAGTGGGAAAGATAATGAGGTAAAAGTTTCTGATTTGATATCACTATCAATTTGCATATTCTAATGCATACAAATTAACAAAGAATGGAAAAGAAAATTTGAAATGAATGCAGAAAAACAAATGAAACAAGAATATATCAACACGATAACATAGAGTGAAAGAAGCATAAATTAATACAAGTAACATTGACATGCATTGTCTGTCTAGTGAAGTTGCTCAGTCTTGTCTGGCTCTTTGCGTCCCCATGGACTGTAGCCCACCAGGCTCCTCCATCCATGGGACTTTCCAGGCAAGAATACTGGAGTGGGTTGCCATTTCCTTCTCCAAGGAATCTTCCTGACCCAGGGATTAAACCCATGTCTCCCGTATTGCAGGAAGACAGCTTATCATCTGAGCCACCAGTCTATAGACTTAAAAAAGAAACACAAATATATTTTGATCCAGATTTGTTATGGTATAGTGATATTGAAGTAATACTTCTGAAACTATTTTTAACAAATGAGTAAATATATTAATATTTTCTAGGAACAAGTTTCTCATTGTGGGAAAAGAGGAATGCACATATGTAATAACAGAAGTTTAGATTGAAATCGGAAGTATCAGAATAAACTCATAAATTAATAAAACAAAATAGTACTCGTATATACATAACTATATATTATTATGTATGTATATGTGCAAGTAACAGATATGTGCCTACATAGGTGATTCATATATACATGATTCATATATTAATATATATGTATGAAATGTCAAAATAACACATAAGGCAACTTGAGGCTTCCACTGGCTTAACTGTAGAAAAATTGAAATTATATGAATAATAGCATTTTATTTTAAAGTTTTAATAAAAAAATCTATTAGTCTGTATTTAGATTAAAAAAGGAAAAAAAAATACATCATTGACCCGCATATGGATATACAACTATAAACTTTTTTTTTAACAGTATATGAAAAAAATGAATTAAGTTCCATTTTATCAGTGTTCAAATTAGTGTGTAATTGAACTCTGACTTCTCTCAGAAGGCATATGATATCACACATGAAGTGTGTGATCACTTCATGTAAGTGTTCTGTGATTAAAACAGGAAAGCCACATATATGCTGAAATCTCATTTTAGTAGTTTTTGTAGCAGACTCATTTTAACATAAAATCAGGCATCTTGAGACCAGCTATATTTTCACACTTTACCCACACTGAATAATGTCAGTTTGCTTCCTGAAGAAATTCACAGACAGCCTTTCTATGAATTTTGTCATTCTCTGTCTCTGTAAATTTAGTTTATCTGAAGTCTTCTTTGTTATGTTATCTGTTCTCATGTACCTGAGCAGGTCTGCAAGATCAGGGCATTAGATTTAGGATGTCGAATGACTTTTTTAAGAAAATATTCATTGAAATTGGTTTTTAGGGTATGAAATTGTAACTTTGAAGATCATTTTAATTCACCACTGACAATCCAGGAAACATACTCCTGTTGAGGCTTGTAGCTCCATCTTCCGTTACGCGACTGATACCCTGAAGGAGGGCATGGTCAGAAGTGCATCTCCTTTTCTCTTTTGATTGTAAGAATGCTTTATATATTTTTCTCACTGAGTATTGGGATTGGGATATCCATAATTCACACACCATAATTTTTCTCAATAAAAGTTCTTAGGGTGAAATATTCCTGTCAGTTAAATGTTCTTAAGGCAAAATTTTCAAAGAACTTTGAAATTCTGGTTAGTTTTACTAGAGGCAGAAGTCTTTTAGAAGAAAGAGCTTGTCTTCTCATTCCTGGGTCAGAAGCACTGCGGTGAGCATAGCAAAGACATTCTAAGTGTAAATACAGCTATCCATCAATTCTAGTTATAATTTGCTGAGCCTATCTACACAGAAGCTAAAAGTTTACTAATAAAAGATCAACTACATTTTCCTTTACTCTGCCGACTCTTTCTGTACTATAGTTTTTATTCTACTCTGTATTTAGCTGTGCTTCTTTCTATAGATTATCCTTTTGCCTTTTAACCACATCAAATATCTAAACTTTAGTTTTTATTTTTAAATATTTATTTTTAAAGAAATTATTCCACAATTGTTTTTGTGGATGAAAATTGATAAGATGTTTAATACATGTTCTCATGTATGTTAATGGGGTTAAGTTTGGGAAACCAGTCAAGAATCTCATGAGCTTTCCTCTGTTTTTGTATCCAGCCTCCCGATGATGCTATTAGCGATTTTATTTTACTATAGCAAGAGCCTGCCCAGTAAAATGCAGAACTATACTATAAAATGAAAAAGGAAAAAAAAGGAAAGTGAAGTCGCTCAGTCATATCCGACTCTTTGCGACCCCATGGAACCTACCAGGCTCCTCTGTCCATGGAATTTTCCAGGCAAGAATACTAGAGTGGGTTGCCATTTCCTTCTCCAGGGGATCTTCCCGACCCAGCGATCACATTGCAGGCAGACGCTTTACCGTCTGAACCACCAGGGAAGCCACTATAAAATGAGGTTAGAATTATAATGTTAAGTTTGTCTAATATAGGGTTTTCTCTTTAATGGTTATGATACAGGTTTTAAAAATACTAATAATTAAATTTGTCTAAAATAGTTTATACTATTCCAGAGTAGACTTTATCGGGCTTCCCTGATAGCTCAGTTGGTAAAGAATCCGCCTGCAATGCAGGAGACCCTGTTTCGATTCCTGGGTTGGGAAGATCTGCTGGAGAGGGTTAGGCTACCCACTCCAATATTTTATTATCCTAATGTAAATGTATTTTCAAGTTTGTATTTATTTAGTGCACGTACTTTGAGTTATATTTTGGTAGATAATATGAATTTACCTCCTGTTCAAGAAATGTCCTCCTGTAGGGTTCTTCCTGTCACAGATTCTAAGAGCTGTTTTACTTACTGGACTTACAGTGATTTAAAAAAGAAGTGACAAAGATAGGGAAAAGTATAGAAATTTGAAATCTAGAAAATGAAAGAAAGAGCTGAATGTTAAAAAATCCAATTTATCTCTGTAATGAAAGTCATTTGTGTGTTTGTCAGTCAGTCATGTCTGGCTGTTTGCGGTGCCATGGACTTAGCCCTCCAGTCTCCTCTGTCCATGGAATTCTCTAGGCAAGAATACTGGAGTGGGTGCCACTACCTTCTCTAGAAGATCTTCTTGACCCAAGGATCAAACTCAGGCCTTCTACACTGCATGCAGATTCTCTACTGCCTGAGCAACCAGAGAAGCCTCAATAAAATTCTTGGGGTAAGAGAAACATAAAAGTTTGGAGTTGCCATATGACCCAGCAATACCACTCTTGGGCATACACACTGAGGAAACCAGATCTGAAAGAGACACATGCACCCCAATGTTCATCGCAGCACTGTTTATAATAGCCAGGACATGGAAGCAACCTAGATGCCCATCAGCAGATGAATGGATAAGGAAGCTGTGGTACATATACACCATGGAATATTACTCAGCCGTTAAAAAGAATTCATTTGAATCAGTTCTAATGAGGTGGATGAAACTGAAGCCCATTATGCAGAGTGAAGTAAGCCAGAAAGATAAAGAACATTACAGCATACTAACACATATATATGGAATTTAGAAAGATGGTAATGATAACCCTATATGCAAAACAGAAAAAGAGACACAGAAGTACAGAACAGACTTTTGGACTCTGTGGGAGAAGGTGAGGGTGGGATGTTTCAAAAGAACAACATGTATATTATCTATAGTGAAACAGATCACCAGCCCAGGTGGGATGCATGAGACAAGTGCTTGGGCCTGGTGCACTGAGAAGACCCAGAGGAATCAGGTGGAGAGGGAGGTGGGAGGGGGGATTGGGATGGGGAATGCATGTAACTCCATGGCTGATTCATGTCAATGTATGACAAAACCCACTGAAATGTTGTGAAGTAATTAGCCTCCAACTAATTAAAAAAGAAAAAAAAAAGAAAAAAAAAAGGTTTGAAGTTGGAAAATTAAGTTGGCCTTAAAGGGGGCAAGCACTGGGATCTGAGACATTTGTGATCAGAGGGGAAGAAGTGATGATGGGGCACTTTCACACAGGACAGCAGTGACATTTTTCATAATTTCAGAGAAATATATTAGGTTGATCAAAAACTCATTCAGGGTTTTCCTTAAGATGTTATGAAAAACCCAAATGAACTTTTTGGCCAACCCAATATAAAGGAGGAACTTGACTTTTAAAAATAACTGCAATGAGAATAGTGTTTTCTATATTATTAAACTGATTTGTATCCATCTCTCCTTTTAAAGTGGATTCAACCCAGTGACCCCCACCTTAAATACAAATCTTATGCTCTCCAGGTAAGATTTGTATAGCTCTAATACTTTGGCCACCTCATGCAAAGAGTTGACTCATTGGAAAAGACCCTGGTGCTGGGAGGGATTGGGGGCAGGAGGAGAAGGGGATGACAGAGGATGAGATGGCTGGATGACATCACCGATTCGATGGACATGAGTTTGAGTAAACTCCGGGAGTTGGTGATGGACAGGGAGGCCTGGCATGCTGCGATTCATGGGGTCGCAAGAGTCAGACACGACGGAGCAACTGAACTGAACCAAGATATTATAGATATTGTTGGCAGGAGAAATAATTTGTTAAATCAATTTACTGCCTATTTGACTTGTCAAATATTATACCTGAAAGACTGGTCCGACTGTTTGCAACCCCATGGACTGTAGCCTACCAGGTTCCTTTGTCTATGGGATTTTCCCAGCAAGAATACTGGAGTGGGTTGCCATTTCCTTCTCCAGGAGATCTTCCCAACCCAGGGATTGAACCCAGTTCCCCTGCATTGTAGCCAGACGCTTTACCCTCTGAGCCACCAGGGAAGTCTGAAGGATCTTCCAATTTTACCTAGGAATGTCAGCTACAAACCACCTTATACCATCATTAAATGTTATCATTTCATCACTGAATATTTTTTTTTTAATTACCCGATCAGTTTGGGCCCAGGTATGATGGAAAGAAGAAAGTGATGTGATGTTATGCGAAAGACCACATTCACATATTTTCATGTTCCTATACTCTTCCTGTGATTTCTCCTTATCACTAAGTATATTAATGAATTAACTAGGTTAATGAACAGTGGTAAAGACTCTGCCTGCCAATGCAGGAGATGCAGCTTTGATCCCTGGGTAGAGATCTCCTGGAGAAGGAAATGATATGTTAACCTGTTCCAATATTCTTGCCTGGAAACTTCTATGGACAGAGGAAACTGGTGGGCCACAGCCCATGGGATCACTAACATGACTTAATGACTGGGCACACAGGTTTATGGAAGGCAGGATTTTTATCTAAAATGGAGAGAATTTCTTGATAACAGATGGACTTGTGTGCATGTTTGCACGTGTGAGTATATCAATGTGTATCTCTATTTGCTTACTCAAATCAATGGATTTGGCCATCTCTGAGACTGTCTCATCTGTGTTCTTACATAATCGTTTAATTTGGGAAATAAGCATTATTTCTGTAAACATTCCTCTTCTACTTTTATTTTCTTAAAACTTTCTCTAGTGTGACCAACAGTTCCAGTCCTGTGAGGAGTTACAGATGTTATAGAGAAATCTAACACATCAGTGATGAAGAAAAAATGTCAAATTTTCCAGAGTGATAAATGTCTATCACTTAAAGAGAAGCATGAGGAATGAAAATAAACATGTTGAAAGCAAAAACAAAGTAGAATAATGTTTACAATATATTGAAGACAGCAAAATTAAATTTATAATTACTTATGCAGTAAGGTACTTATTTAAATATGATGGTAAAAATAATTTTTCAAATTAAAAGAAATATTTAGAAAATTTACATAAAAGTTCTTGTTTGAGTGGAAATCAGAGGAATTATTTAACCAAGGCCAGAAATAAATCTGGGTAAAATTAATGCTATATGAGAAGTAAGAGAAAGTAAATTACTTAGACAAGTGTACCTTTACCTTCATGAGATTTATCAGAGAAAGTGAAAGGATGAGAGAAAAAAGAGGAAATTTTAATCCAAAGAATTAGAAATTCTAGAGGATACTAATGATTAGCAATTGTCTGAGAGTAGAAATCAAAGAAAGTAAGTATGTGCTAAAGAAAATGTATGCTTTCTTATTTGATGGGTATAGATATAGTTAAAAGTTATTTTAGGGAAATAGACAAAGAGATTAGTAGTTTGCATGTAAGGCAATGCTGGGGTGAACTTCCTGTTTAATGAGCTATTATTATACCACTTTGAAGGTATAAAGATTCACATGTAGGTTTTTGTCCACTGGAGATACAAATAATTTCTTTATGGTAGAAGAAATATCACAAAACATTATGATCTATAGTCTTATAAACAGTGTTCTATAAATCAGAATTCCATACAATGATCAAACTTCCAAAAAGGGATGTCACTAATGCTTCACTTTGTTTTCTAAATATTGGGGAAAATGTCTTCTTTGACCAATTCTAACCCAGATATATATAGGGAAGAAGAGCCTGTGAAATATGTTTTTGACCTATGTAAGTTAACAATATCAGAGCAGTAAATCAGTTCAGTTCAGTCACTTAGTCGTGTCCAACTCTTTGTGACCCCACGAACTGCAGCACGTCAGGCCTCCCTGTCCATCACCAACTCCGGGAGTCTACTCAAACTCATGCCCATTGACTTGGTGATGCCATCCAATCATCTCATCCTCTGTCATCCCCTTCTCCTCCTGCCTTCAATCTTTCCCAACATCAGGGTCTTTTCCAATGAGTCAGCTCTTCACATCAGGTGGCCAAAGTATTGGAGTTTCAGCTTCAACATCAGTCCTTCCAATGAACACCCAGGACTGATCTCCTTTAGGATGGACTGGTTGGATCTCTTTGCAGTCCAAGGGACTCTCAAGAGTCTTCTCCAACACCACAGTTCAAAAGCATCAATTCTTCAGCGCTCAGCTTTCTTTATAGTCCAACTCTTACATCTATACATGATCACTGGAAAAAACATAGCCTTGACTAGATGGACCTTTGTTGACAAAGTAATGTCTCTGCTTTTTAATATGCTATCTAGGTTGGTCATCACTTTCCTTCCAAGGAGTAAGTGTCTTTTAATTTCATGGCTGCAATCACCATCTGCAGTGATTTTGGAGCCCAAAAAATAAAGTCAGCCACTGTTGCCACTGTTTCCCCATCTATTTGTCATGAAGTGATGGGACCAGATGCCATGATCTTAGTTTTCTGAATGCTGAGCTTTAAGCCAATTTTTTCACTCTCCTTTTTCACTTTCATCAAGAGGCTCTTTAGTTCTTCTTCACTTTCTGCCATAAGGGTGGTGTTATCTGTATATCTGATGTTATTGATATTTCTCCCGGCAATCTTGATTCCAGCTTGTGCTTCATCCAGCCCAGCGTTTCTCATGATGTACTCTGCATACAAGTTAAATAAGCAGGGTAATTAACTTCACATTATTCTTAAAAAAAAAAATCCAGATTTTCTTTTCCATTTTCAATGCTCATGTAAGCCTGTCCATTTTGATTTAATTTCTGGAATATCCATAATTAATATTTAAATATAGGTTTCCCAGTTGACACTAGTGATAAAAGAATCCACCTGCTAATGCAAGAGACGAGAGACTGCAGGCCAACCCCTGGGTGAGGAAAATCACCTGGTGTAAGAAATGGGGTATCCTTGCCTGGAGAATTCCATGGACAGAGGAGCCTGGCAGGCTACAGTCCATGGGGTCAGAAACAGCCAGAAACTGCTGAAGTGACTTAGCACACACACACACACACACACACACACACACACACACACTATTTAAATATAGAGCCTTACTACCATTTATTAATGTAAAACATATTCTAACAAATGCCCTGTACACATTGATGTGATTTATATCATAGACACCATTGGCTTTATTCAGCTAAATATTCAGCTTATAATAATTACCTGCTTAATTAGCCAGATAGTGAATGAATAGCATCTTTTGCGCATCAAACAGAACAATCAGTTAATAACATTTCAAAATGTTATTAAACATCATTATTCATTAAGGAAACAAACTAAATTGCAAGATATCATTTCTCTCATAAGAATGGCTATTATCAAAAAGACATACTGTAACACACGTTGATAAAGATGTGAAGAAATCAGAATTCTTATACATCACTAACAAAAGTATAAAATGCTGTGACCAGTATGGAAAACCATTTAGCAGTTTCTCCAAAAGCTAAAAGTAAAACTAGAATGGATCCAGTAATTCCATTCTTAGGTATCTGTTGAAGAACAACAAAAACACTTGTCTACAAAAAAGACTTTTACACCAATGTTTATAGAAGCATTAATATTCACAATCGGGAAAATGAGTATACAATTTAAGGTCTATCGATTGCTGCTGCTGCTGCTAAGTCGCTTCAGTCATATCCTACTCTCTGTGACCCCATAAACGGCAGCCCACCAGGCTCCGCTGTCCCTGGGATTCTCCAGGCAAGAGTATTGGAGTGGGGTGCCATTGCCTTTTCCAGTCTATTGACTGGTTTATGGTTAAGCAACATGGTATTCCACAGCATGGAACACTATTAAGAAAAAAAGTATTGACATAAGCTGCCTCATGGATGAACCTCAAAACATATGATACCAAGTAAAAGAAGTTGCTTGGGACCCCACATAGTCTGTAAATCCATTTATAGGAAATGTTCACAAAATGCAAGAAGAGACATAAAACAGATCAGTGGTTTCATGGATGTGAGATGGAAGCAAAAATTAGCTGTAAATGAATAAGATGAATTAAAATATGCTGAAATTGACTTCTGATGATGGTATAATCACACAGGAAAGTTAACAAAAATTCTTGAATTATCCACAAGAAATGCTTAGTAGTATAATCTTTAAAATACATCTCAGTAAATTTGTTAAAAAAATAAAAAGATTATGCCTGGAATATTTTCATGTTGTGTTTCATTTTCTTCTCAACAACAGCTTCCTCAAGATGGAAATGTTACAGTTTTGAAGAAAAATAAAGCTACATTGCTACAATATCTGTGTTGCCGAAGGAAGCACTGCTACATTGCTATAATCATCATGCATTTTTGCACCTAATTAATTTGCTACACTATTTACAGATTAGCAAGAAAATATCATTGTATTCACATTTAAATGAAAACAAAACCAAACCCCTCCAACAATATTTACAGTATTAATATTAAATATTGATGGATTTTATTGTACATAAATTATCTTTATAAAGATGGTAAAAATGTCAAGGAAAATCATCTGATACTAACAGAGTATACAAAAGTACAACAGAAATCAACAAAGAAAAAGCAGATATCTCAGAGGAAAATAGGCAAAAATTATGAACAGATAGGTCACAGGTAGAAAACACTGAATAGCTAACAAGTATGTGAAGATACACTCAATATGGCCAAATATCAAGGAAATTGATTTTAAAACAACATTAAGATTAAAGTTTATATGAATCAGGTTGTGCAAATTAAATAAAATTTACTATGTGAACAAAAATAAAGAAAAGGGAACTTTCATTTTCTGATGAGTATACATAGCTTAGAACAATCCTTATATAAAGTAATTACAAATAACTTACATAAAATTATTAATTTATATAAGACGTATATGGAGAAGGAAATGGCAGCCTGCTATAGTATGCTTTCCTGGGAAATCTCATGGACAGAG
Organism: Cervus elaphus; assembly: GCF_910594005.1. Taxonomy (NCBI): domain Eukaryota; kingdom Metazoa; phylum Chordata; class Mammalia; order Artiodactyla; family Cervidae; genus Cervus; species Cervus elaphus. Next base: position 15,016,916 of record NC_057845.1, on the reverse strand, counting down.
GAACCTGGCAGGCTACAGTCCATGGGATTGCAAAAGTCAGACACGATTCAGTGACTAAACCACAAGTCATGAACATAAAGGCTAATTTCAATATTGTTTGTGTTTGCAAAGACATGAGGCTACCTTGAAGATTATCACAGGGGGAGTGGAAAAAATTGAAATATGGTAGTTGAATCTACCATATTTGGATTCAATAGCCTATAAACACAGATAACATGGGTCATTGTCAAAAATCTAAAAGAAAATAAGGTCTATAGCATCATAAATTCATTTATATAAGGTAAATTTTCTGCACACCTTAAATATTATATATTTTATTTGAATACTTAGCTATTTGTAGGGACCAAGATTAGGCCACCCCAAAAGGACCAAGACAAGAGTAGGCCACCCCAAAATATGCCACAATGGCATGCTGATTATTTTTTACTTAAGAAATTTTCAATGTTAAGAGGGACACTCTGATGCACCTTTCTGTCTCCTTGAAAGCAGGAAATGAATCTCTCATGTGCAAAGCGAACTCTCTGTGTAGGGAGGTAGAAGGACATAGTTAGAACCAAAGACGAAATCCCTGGGGGCCAAGAAGCCTGTATAAACAAGCCTTGTGACTAACTCAAGCCTCAGGCTCAAATTCGGTTTAGATTGTTCACAACATGGGCAACCAAAACTTAAATTTCTTTGTCCTGTCAATTCCTCAAACATTTATCATTTCTCTGTATAATAAGTTTAAAAGCTGCCTGTTTGGCCACTTCTGAGGTCTCATTTCTGTGTCCATGAATTAAAATTTCTTTTCTCTTGATCGCCTGTCTTGTATCAATTTTAGTATTAGTCTAGCCACAAATACTCAACACCGGTAAAGAGAGAAATTTCCCCCCTTCCCAACACATTCAATCATATGCATTAAATATGTTGTTATGTTGCCTATATGATGAAGAATGGTAAATATGAGAGGGGAATGGGACTGAAATGTACTGAAAGTGAAAGTCGCTCAGTCGTGTCTGACTCTTTGCAACCCCATGGACGATACCGTTCTTGGAATTCTTCAGGCCAGAATACTGGAGTGGGTAGCTTTTACTTTCTCCAGGACATCTTCCCAACCCAGGGATCAAACTCAGGTCTCCTGCATTGCAGGCAGATACTTTACCAGCTGAGCTGCAAGGGAAGCCCAGAAGAGAATAATTAGGTATCATTATTAGTTTTCTATTGTTGCAATTAAAAAGTACCAAAAGTATATCTATAACTGATTTGCTTGGTTGTACAGCAGAAATTAACACAACGCTTTAAGGCAACTATAACCCAATTAAAGAAAAAAAGTACCAAAATTTAGCAGTTTTAAACAATGTCCATTTATTATTTCATAAGAAGTTCAGGAATTTCCCCAGAGGTCCAGTTGTTAAGATACTGCCTTCTAATGCAAGGGGTATGGGTTTGATGCCTGGTCTGAGAACTAAGATCCAACAAACCACAATATGTGGCCATAGGTCTAAATAAATAAAACTTTAGAAAAAAATAAAATAAAAAGTTCAGAAGGTTTAACTGGTTCTCACAAAAGACTAGTAGGATCTACTTAGGGTCTCAAAACGCTGAAATTAGAGGGTCTGCAGGACTGCATTCTTTATTGGACTATCTTGAGGGGAGAGTGCTTTCAAGCTCATTCAGTTTGTTGGCAAAACACAGTTCTTTGTAGTTGCAGGATTGAAGTCTATTTCTTTTTGGCTGTTGGCCAGGAGTTATTCTCAGCTTCTAGAGGCTGCTGGCATCCTTGGCTTCTTTCTTCAGTCAGCAAACATTTATAGGCTGAGTTTGTCTCAGGCTTTCTGCCTCACCTCTCCTCTGCATTGCTCACCCACCCACTGCATCTCTCTGTTGCCAATGGGAGACATGTCTCTACTTTCAAGTAATCAAGTGATCAAATTGGATCCACTTTCATCATTCAAAATAATCTTTTTATTTTAAAGTCTATCATCTTAATTTCACCTGCAAAATCCCTTTACAACATACTCAGACTAGTGCTTTCTTGTAGAACAAGGGGACAAGAATCTTGGTTCATCTTTAGAAATCTATCTATAACAGTAACTGATAAAATAATTAAGTTAAAGAGAAGCTGCTTGCAGGAATCAGTGTTGAGAGTATGCCATGATTTGAATATTAAGTGACACAGACAAACTTCACATTTTATCTGGATATTTTGGGACTGTAAATTTTCGTGTTAGGTTTTATAAGTAAAAAACATTTTAGTTATATACATGTTAATTTATATGTATTGGAAAATATGAAAAGATACAAGAGTAGAATATAAAATCTATCATCCCTTTACTTAGAGATAATAGGGTTATCATACCAGCCTCCTTCTCTTATGGTTTCTCTATTTCCTGTTTGCTCTTTATATTTAAAATAGCTTTCTGTTTTTCAACTCTATTACTCTCTTCCCTATCTATCTATTTATCTAAAGTCTATCTGAAATATACACAATTTGGTAATCTAGATTTTTAGCATATTGGAAACACCTTTTGACATTAGCTATTATTTTATGTTATCCTTGTCAGGGAGCACAAAGCAGTCCATTAAATAGCTAGATTTTTTTTTTTTTAAGATTAAGCAGTCATTTATGATTCTTTTGTTGTCTAATTTTTATTGATGATTACAATAGTTCAATTGAAAAAAAAATGGAATATAAATGGTAGATCTGAGGAGGCAAAAGCTCCAGTCTCAGCGTTCTTCTATAGGAAGAATGCTTCCTTCCCCTCTATTTATTAATTCATCTTATTATTGGAAAAAAGTCTTAATTTCATAAGTTTTCTAAGGACTACAATTCATTGCGTGAGCTGTTAGTTGCTCAGTCATGTCCAACTCTTTGCGACCCCATAGACTGCAAGGAGCCCACAAGGCTCCTCTGTCCATGGAATTCTCCAGGCAAGAATACTGGAGTGGGTTGCCATTCCCTTCTCCAGGAGATCTTCCCGACTCAGGGATTGAACCCTGGTCTCCTATATTGCAGGCAGATTCTTTACCGTCTGAACTACCGGGGATGCTCACAGTTCATTATGGTCCTCATTTATTCTGGGACTCAGATTTTACCTAAATTGTACATCTTGATCCCCTTCAAACTGGCTTCTGCAGTAAGTTTTTACTGAGATAGTTTGTTTTGTTGAAATTAAGTTGATACACAAACGGGATGATGGCAATGCTTAAGAAAATTGTATTGATTTTGTATTTTTTTCCACTGTTTTTGAAAATCCTTTACAGTAAGACATTCATACATATTTTGCAATTTTAATATTAAAAAATATTCTCTAGAAAGATTTTTAATTTTATGCTCCACAAACAACTCTGAATATTTTCCCTCGTCATTGATCATGTAGGTAAATAGTATTTCTTCAATTTATAGTTATTTATTTACATGAATAAGTACTTTATATGTTCAGAATCCTATTTGACTTGTTGCATATAGGCATTTTCATAATTTATACTTAGACATTTAGCCAAGAAGTACCTTAGATCTGCTGATAGATAAAAAGCTTCTCTTAATTTATGAATCAAATTAATGACATATCAATGATTGTTGGTTTTACCTGGAGTTGTCAAAATTCTGTAAGTCTTCTTCATGATATCAAAACTTAGTAACTGCTTCACAATACATGAAAACTTGTTAGTTTGTTCCTCCTCACATTGGGTATATTATGATACAAATTTACTATTTGTCAAATAAAAATAAACTAATTTAATATCCAATCCACAGGCTTTAATACTTCAATGAGATAGTAAGCAAGATGAAGGACTAAAATCCTAAGAAACTGGAATCTATCATATTTGAACAGATGCTAACCTACTGTTTACTCTTAGAAAAAACATTTGTCCTCTCTAGGATGTAGTTATTCTATTTAAAAAATAAATGATATTAAATTTTCCAACTGTTTAAGAAAGTTACATCTTTATTAAAATTGTCGGTTCCTAGTGCATATTGGAAATGAAGTAATCATCTTTTTTTGTATATGAGAAATGGAATAAAATAAAATATAGGCAATACTTGGCCTGAACCTGAAGCCACAATTTTGTATATAGTACAGTAAACAGTCATCTGTAAGTTAAATTTACCTTAATTCTATTACTTTTGAGGAAATTTTTACAATGTGTGCAGTTTTTTAAGAATATTTCCTATGTGTCTTGAATCCCTACCTATTTTAAATATTTTTAAAAATATCTGCATAAACTTTTAGATTATGTTTTAAAACAATATACACCATAAGACTGAGAAGCTGATAGGCCACTACTTGCATTTACATTGCATATTATATACATAAGATACCAAAAATGCATTTACAATGATATATACTGTTTATATTGACATATTAGAAACTCAGTATAAACTTTTTTTCAGCATTCAGTTCAGTTCAGTTCAGTTGCTCAGTCATGTCCGACTCTATGTGACCCCATGGACTGCAAAAGGCCAGGCCTCCCTGTCCATCACCAACTCCTGGAGTCTACTCAAACTTATGTTCATTGAGTTGGTGATGCCATCCAACCATCTCATCTACTGTCGTTCCCTTCTCCAACTGCCTTCAATCTTTGCCAATACCAGGGTCTTTGCAAATGAGTCAGTTCTTCACATGGCCAAAGTATGGGAGTTTCAGCTTCAGCATCAGTCCTTCCAATGATTATTCAGGATTGATTTCCTTTACGATGGACTGGTTGGATCTCCTTGCAGTTCAAGGGACTCTCAAAAGTCTTCTCCAACACCACAGTTCAAAAGCATCAATTCTTCTGCGCTCAGCTTTCCTTATAGTCCAACTCTTACATCCATACATGCTACTGGAAAAACCATAGCTTTGAGTAGATGGACCTTTGTTGGCAAAATAATGTCTCTGCTTTTTAATATGCTGTCTAGGTTTTCCAGCATTAATTTTCTTAAAATAGTCCTCCTGGAGCAAAGTACTTTAATCTTAGAGAATTGCTATTTTATCTAGGGGCATCCTCCTGATAAAGCCATAATTCTAGGTTATGGTATCACATCTTTGATGCAATTTTAAAGAAGAAAACATACTGTGATAAAAATATAATTCTTGAAAATACTTCATTAATTTGTTCCTTTGAGGTCACTTATGTTTCCAGTTTATACAATAAGGTTATCTTTTAAGCAGAAAGTCTGATAGCAACTCCTGTAAGCTTGACCTAATTAGAATCTGAAAAACAGATTTAGAAAAAAAAAAAGCCAAATTCTTCTTTAATCTTGACCCAGATGGTGGCCCATTATTTTAAGTCTGATTGTTAAAACCCATAGGCAGTGTCAGCCCCATGTTGTGACAGGATCCTTATGCTGGGTAAGTGAGAATAAACAATACCTTAAAACAAACCTTCAGTAAAGCCAAACTAAAATTTAGTAGTACATGCCTTACTTTAGAAACTATATTTATAAATTATAGCTATTACAATAAAGGAATAATGCAGGGCAATTGTTACTGATTTCCTCTTATATCATAGGTTCTATGCTATGTATTTTTTTTAAATATAAAGTGTTCATTCACACAGTGAATTATGCACAGTGACTATGCAGACTGCATGTTGCTCCTGCTTTACAAATTAATAAAAGCAAGAATTTACCTGTGCTATGTGAATAGCAACAAATTATAATGATGTTGCTTACCTGCCCTAGAAGGACAATTTTAATTCTTGTATTTCCTCACACAACAAGATAGCTTTACATAAGTAGGTTTAAAAGTTCTTTAACTTAGAGGTTTAAAAATCAAACAAAAAAATTGATATTTAGTGACCTCAAAAGCCCAATGAGAAATCTACAATTATAACTTTGAGTTTACCTAGTCAAACCCTTAAATAACCAATTGCAAATCATATGCAGTGGTTTCCAAATCAAAATTTCAGGTAGTTGATAGATTATAATGAGAATATTTGTAGTTAATTTGCTTTTATTTAGATTTACCAATTGTGTTAGTTACTCAGTCAAGTCTGACTCTTTGCCACCTCCTGGACTGTAGCCCACCAGGTTCCTCTGTCCATGGAATTCTCTATACAAGAATACTAAAGTGAGTAGCCATTCCCTTCTCCAGGGGATCTTTCTGACCCAAGGATTGAACCTCGGTCGCCTGCACTGCAGGCAGATTCTTTACCATCTAAGCTACCAGAAAACCCTACCAATTTTAAATTGCATATCATATACATCATATCCTATGACTTCTCAACCAGATCACATGATCAAATCAATAATCTGTCATGTAAGGTAAATATTTCTGACATGCAAAACGACTAAAATTTGATCACTTTTATTGGAGAATATTTAAAATTAACCAGCATTTGCATTTAAATGATTTAAATGTACCAATTATATGAAGTGATAAATTGAGAGCATGAATAATTTTCACCAAACTACAGTCACAGGTAATAACAGAATTTATTCCTATTCTATTGCTTTTGTTTACCTTCTTTACCTCTAACCCAAGGTGGCTCCTCATCACCCTATCACAGAAAATATTCACTATTTAAAAAATATAAGAATAAATATTAGTTTAGTATTGAAGCATTTACTAAGAAAAATGAATTCAAATTGTCACTGTCAATTATGACAGTATTAGGTGTTTTTCATTTCTATTAATTCAATTCCTTTCTGCTCAATTATCTTGCCTCTGAAATATTTTTAAAAGCACATTTCTTAACGTTTATCCTGTGGCTACTTTACCTAGAAGACATCATATAACAAAGAGATAAGCTATGTGTGGAAATGACTTAGGGAATAGAGTTCATGAGTATTTCACATTAAACAGTAGGAAAAACAAAAAGAACATATGTCTGGATGTTCAGTCATAGCATGTGTCATTTTGAATATGTGCATCAGAGATGGTAGTAGATATTAGGATTCGGTCATTGAGAATTTTGCTTCCATCTATAAAATGTGGCTTGTATGCAAGATAAAACATTGAATCAAAAGTAACTAATGTATCCTCACACTTTTCTTCATGGTGTTTCTTAGTTTAAAAAAAAAAGTGAAACAACACACATTTTCTGAAAAATGAGGTTGATGAGCAAGATGAGTGAGGGACAACACATTTTACAATAGACGAGAATAGGCATGTTGGAACCTGATGATGGTGATGGCGATGACACAGAATAACTGATGTAAAATCAAGGAGGACCAGCCAGCAGCACATTTCTTATGAGATAAAACCAATAAAATAAAATATTTTCGCATTGTGTCCAAGAATGGAGAAAATGATGACAGGCAGTACAGCAGTATGTATCACTTCCAAGGCTGATCATTAAAGCAGAAAAAAGAAAAATGCATTTGTTGTCTCCACTAAGTATCTCATGTCGAGTAAATAATTATTCACTGTTGTTGTTCAGTCACAAAGTTGTGTACTGCTCTTTGCAAACCCATGGACTGCAGCATGCCAGCCTTCCTTGTCCTTCGTTATCTCACTGAGTTTGCCCAAGTTCATGTCCATTGCATCAGTGATGCCATCCAACCATGTCATCCTCTGTCACCTCCTTCTCCTCCTACCTTTAATCTTCCCCAGCATGAGGGTCTTTTCCCATGAGTTGGCTCTTTGTATCAGGTGGCCAAAATATTGCAGCTTTAGCATCACACCTTCCAATGAATATTCAGGGTTGATTTCTTTTAGGATTGACTAGTTTGATCTCCTCAAAGACCAAGGGAATCTCAAGAATCTTCTCCACAATCACAGTTCATCAGTTCTTCAACACTCAACATTCTTTATGGTCCAACTGTCACATACATATATGACTACTGGGAAAACCATAGCTTTGACTACATGGACCTTTGCTGGCAAAGTGATGTCTTTGCTTTTTAATACACTGCCAAGGTATTTCATTCCTTCCAAGGAGTAAGTGTTTTTTAATTTCATGACTGCAGTCATTGTCCACAGTAATTTTACAGGCCAAGAAAATAAAATCTGTCACTGTTTCCGTAATTTTCCCCTTCAATTTTCCATGAAGTGATGGGATCAGATGCCATGATTTTAGTTTTATTAATGTTGAGTTTCAAGCCAGCTTTTTCAGTCTCTTCTTTCAGCCTCATCAAGAAGCTCTTTCATTTTTTGAGTGGTATTGGCTGCATATCTGAGGTTGTTGATATTTCTTCCGGAAATCTTAATTCCAGCTGGTAATTCATCCAGCCTGGTACTTTGCATAATATACAGTAGATGGTGTTGCAAAGAGTCAGACTGACTTAAGTGACTTAGCACACACACACGCACACACTGCATAGAAGATAAATAAGTAGGGTGACAACATACAGCTTTCTCGTACTCCTTTCCCAATTTTGAAGCAGTCCATTTTTCCATATCTGGTTTTAATTGTTGTTTCTTGACTGATATACAGATTTCTCAGGAGACAGGTAAGGTGGTACTTAGTACTAATGGTACATAGTACTCCCATCTCTTTAAGAATTTTCCACAATTTGATGTGATTCACACAGTCAAAGGCTTTCACATATTCAACTAAGCAGATTTTTTTTTTTTTTTCTGAAATTCTCTTGCTTTCTTTATGATCCAATGAATGTTGGCAATTTCATCTCTGGTTCCTCTATCTGTTCTAAACCCAGCTTTTACATCTCCAAGTTCTTGGTTCATGTACTGCTGAAGCCTATCTATAAGGATTTGAGCATAACCTTACCAGCATGTGAAATGAGCAGAAGTGTACAACAGTTTGAGCATTCTTTGGCATTGCCTTTCTTTGATATTGAAAACTGATGTTTCCCAGTCTTGCGGCCACTGTTGAGTGTTTCAAATTCACTGACATATTGAACATAGCACTTCAACAGCATCATCTTTTTGGATTTGATATAACTCAGCTGTAATTCCATCCCCCTCCACTAGCTTCTTTTGTAGTAAAGCCCACTTGACTTCACACTCCAAGTTGTCCTGTTCTAGTTGAGTGATCACACCATCATAGTTACCTGGGTCATTAAGGCCATTTTTCTGTATAACTTTCTGTGTATTTTTGCCATCTCTTTTGTTTCTGTTAGGTCCTTACCATTTCTGTCATTTCTCATACCCATCCTTGGCATGAAATATTCCTTTGATATCTCCAATTTTCTTAAGGAAATCACTAGTCTTTGTCATTCTATGGTTTTCTTCTATTTCTTTGCACTGATAATGTCCTTGAGTATCTTTTTACATTGAGTTCAATCTAGCATAACTATTCTTTCTACTTAGAAATGCATTTTACTCTGTATTCACAAGTATGATTTTTCCTCTTTATTATTTGGTTATCTCCATATATTTGCTAAACAGCTCCAGAACATAGGTAAAAGTCAAGTGACTTTTGCAATCAACTAACATTAACATATCTTCCTTATTGATTACAACCAGATGAATTCTGTATCATTCATTAATGATAAAATTTGCATGTTCATCATGGTGGACTGTGGCTACAAATTATTTCAAAATTTTCCAAGAGAGGTGAGGACTAATTCCTTTACACATTGTTCTATGCTGGTCCTAGTGACTAGCTTGACCAATCAAATGTGGTATAAATGAATTCCTGAATTTTGGAGGCTAGGTTACACAGATACCTGAACCCAGAAAAGACTCATTTTTGGAGCCATGAACAGTCATAGACATTCAATTAACTTGATGGGGGGACTATATCAGAGTTCTTGAGATGACATGAATAGGGAGAGGGACTTAGCTGAACCCAGACTTCCAGAGAACTCTGCCAAAGTGTGAAGCAATTGAGAAAAGTATTTTTAGACTCTACAGCATATCTTTAGCTGAAGCATCTCTCATCCAAAAACTGCCTGAATCCTTTGGCCATGAGTGCAGGAGCTACAAGAAACTAGTTTTATATTAATTAACTTTGAATTGATTAGTAATTTCTCCCACATGCCTGGAAAGGGAAAAAGACAGCAGGGAAACAGGAAGATATGGTGCTTCCTCAAAACAGTGTTCAAAACAATGTATAATGCATGCCTGTGAGTCGTAAGCATTGATGTTGGCTTATTCCCAGTCTTAAAGCTTAAATATTTTATTCTGAAAAAATGAGCTATGCAATTAAATCATTTATCCTTTAAAATAATAAATAATATTTTACCTATTTTCAAAAGTTGTTAAAAGTCAATAACTTCTGCCTTTCTCTTTCATAAGGGAAGCTCCAGGAGATATTTTTACTTATAAGTCAAAATAATTTTTAGAAGTCCAGGGTATTTAAAAGCATATTTTATATCTATTTTTATCTAAGTTTCAAAGTAGGCTCTTTTGATAAGATAGGCTCTCCTGGTATTTGAAATTTTTCCCTGCCAGATTTAATTTAGCTTATGTGATGTGATTTTCTGGCATCTCTTTGTGGACTAGAAATCATTTTCAAGTTCAGAAGTAACTTATTCTAACTAATTCTGTCATTCATCATCTTTATAAGTCTCTCTTTAGTAAACTTCAATTTGTACCAAATTGTACAATATGTTTTAGGGATGTCTCATATTATGTAGAGGAGGGTAAAACAGATTGTCAAACTCTTCTCAGAGTTTTATGTAGGGTATGAGTTACAATGAAAACATAAAAGAATATCTACAACTGACTCGATATAGGAATAAGAATTATCAGTCCAGTCATATCACTTGATATGCTTAATCTTATCTAGATTTGCCCAAAAACATTAAAAAAAAAACAAACACCTGAAATTCTGCTATTTCAAATTGACTTAATACTTTAAGATTTGGAAACACTTGATATTGGAATTAATCATTTGGTGCAATAAATTCAAAATAACTCAATGAACTTTACTCTTCCTTCTGCTGTGTGTTGGAGTTACTATAGTATATTTCTTTTCATTCATGTTTTTGAAAATTTGTAAACAATACAAGTGTAAGAAAGTTGCTTCTGGATTTATTAAAGAAGTAAAACATTAGTACTTAATGTTCATTAGAGTAAAACATTTTACTTAATGTTTATTAGAGTGAAACAGTATTGCCACAAAACAGGTGCTAGATGAACTGATAAATGATGAAAAATATCACCGGTTTTCAAATGATAAAAAAAACTCGGTGAGAATAAGGAGGTAGTCATGTTATGAACATAGTGATGGGGTTCTCTAAAGAGCTGAGTTGAAGTAGGTACTTTTCCCCTGGGGTACAGCCAAACCCAAACTTGTGTGAGAGGCTGAGAAGGCCCTGGGCTTCAGTAGAGGGTTTTTACGGAAGAAGTGAAGAACTTGGCAGGGGCTCTAAAGTAGACCGATAAAACTGAACACTTAAGATACCCAAATATTTGACCACAGCCCCACCCTGTCCCTGCCTCAAAGATATGTCAAAAATAGGAGTCTAAACACTAAAAGGGTAAGAGTTTTAAGCACTAAAGGAGGGGAGGGGTTTTAAGTACTAAAATTAGAGCTAATGAAAATTTTTCAGTCTAGAGATTTAAAGGGCCGTTTTAAATGCCAAAAAGACCAACCCAACAATAAAACATGACATATCAAAATTGTTATATGCCCAGTAATGTATTTTCAAAATACCTTAAGCAAAATCTGACATAATTAAAAAGAAATACAGATAAGTCTATAATTAGATAGGAATATATTAACTTACTTCTCAGTAGCTGAGAAAACATGGAGACAAAAGCTTCAATGAGTACAGCCAACCCTCAGTAAATGTGGGGGACTGGTTCTAGTACCCTTGAGAATACCAAAATCCAAAGATGCTCAACTTACTTATGTAAAATGGTGTAGTATTTTCTTAGAATCTGTGCATATACTCTTGTATACTTTGAATCATTTATAGATTGCTTATGATAACAAATACAATGTAAATGTTATATAGATAGTTACTGGCATTCTGAAAATTATCTTTTTGCTTCTTGAAAATTTTTGCATTTTTCCCATATACTTTTTTTTTTTTTTAGTGTTATTATTATTTTTATTTTATTTTTTTTTTCTCTTTTTTTTTTTTTTTTTTAATTTTTTTATTAGTTGGAGGCTAATTGCTTCACAACATTTCAGAGGGTTTTGTCATACATTGATATGAATCAGCCATAGATTTACACTTATTCCCCATCCCGATCCCCCCTCCCACCTCCCTCTCCACCCAATTCCTCTGGGTCTTCCCAGTGCACCAGGCCGGAGCACTTGTCTCATGCATCCCACCTGGGCTGGTGATCTGTTTCACCATAGATAGTATACATGCTGTTCTTTTGAAACATCCCACCCTCACCTTCTCCCACAGAGTTCAAAAGTCTGTTCTGTATCTCTGTGTCTCTTTTTCCCATATACTTTTAATTCATATTGGCTGAATCCAGAGATTCAGAGTCCACAGATTTCGATTCTGACTGTATGTAGTATATCTGACTTAACTAATTATCAAATTGAGCAAATGATATGTATACACATGCACACACACACAAAATATAGTTTTATAGCTCTATATACAATAATGAAAAAAATTCACATTCTTTAAAAGTGTTCATGGAACACTCTTCAAGACATTTACAAAAATGTATAGTTTGATGGACCATTAAGAAATCTGTGATAAAATATCCATAGTGCTTTCTCTGACCTCACTGGTACTAAGTTAGCAAACATCAAATACAACCTGAAAATTAAACAATAGACTTGAATAAGAATTTTAGGCTGAATTGTGTCCTCTCCAGTATGTTATTATTCATATATTTGGGGGAAAAAAAATCTTTAAAAATGTAATTAAGGTTAAATACGTTCATGTGGGTATACATACATTTAGAAATAGAGCATTTAAAGAGGTAGATTAGTTAGAATGAGGCCAATTGGGCTGGGAGGCTCTAACCCAAAATGTCTAGTGTCTTCATAAAATGAGACAAGAGAGCCACCATGGGTACATGTATCAGATTAACCACAAAGTTAGGAGGCAGCAAGAGAATATACATCTGGTAAACCAAGGAGAGAAGTGTGCAATAGACCCATGTGAACCTTAGAGGAAACCAACCTGATAGGTGTCTTGATTTTGAACTTCCAGCTTCTACAATTGTGAGAATAAATTTCTGTTGCATAATCCACTCAGTCTGTAGTAATTAGCTATGGCAGTCCTAGCAAACTAAGACAAGTAGATTCCCCTCACCAATGTAGTCAGGCATTATCCAATCTCTTAAGCACCCAGAAAGAAGAAAAAGGGTAAATTCCCTCACTCTGTTTAAGATGAGACTTTCACCTGTTCTTGTCCATGACAAAGAGTGCTTTTGTTTTTAGGTCTCCAGAATCAGACCAGGACATGAATCATTAAATCTCCCAGTTTTCACAAGTGGGCTAGAATTATACCACTGGGCTTCCAGGTTGCAGACAAGCTCAATCATTGCGTGAGCCAATCCTTCATAATAAATCTCTTTCTGTATGTCTGTAATATATCTACATCTGTATCTATGGTTAGATAGCTATCTTATTAGATCTGCTTCTCTGAAGAATCTTGACTAATATGCACAATTTGCAAAAATAATTTGAGCAAGTCACAAGGGAGGATGGTAGCATTCAGAGCAAAAATTAGTAAGCCCTGACTATTACCAAGCAGGACTGTATAAGGCTTGAGTTATTTTACAGATATGAAAATGCCCCACATGAAGGAAGATGTTAACAACTTGACCATGAGCACATAGCTCCAGGCCTCCTGGAGCTTAAGGACTGATAATGTTAACATCGCCCTGTTATCTCACTAACCTTAACCCAACCAGAGGATTGTGCACAAGCTGATCACATACCCTGCGACACCCCTCTTTCATAGGGCTTTTAAAAATGCTTCACCAAAACCCTTCAGGGACCTCAGAGTTTTTAAGAAATGGACAAAACACGTCAGGCAGCTGGTAAACTTTTTAACAAAGAGATAATAGAGTTGTACTAAATTGACAGGACAAAGGAACTTAGGTTATGGGTGTTCAATTAGTGAAGAGCCTAAACAGACAATGGGCTTTGGGACTGGATTCAATAAGTCACATAGTTTTCCTTATATAGGTTTCTTGGCTCCCAATTCTCTATTTTGTTAATAACGTATCTTACCTCCAGATGTTGTGAGTGCACCTTTCATGTGATTTATTTATTTCCTGCTTTCAGGGAGATAGAAAGGAGGATGAGAGCATCCCTCTTGCATCTGGCCATTTCTTAAGTAATATTAACTCCAAGTAATAAATGTGCCACGTGGAACTGTAGCAGGAACTTATGGAGCCTCCCAGGATAGACCCCACCCGTGTCCTCCACTTGCTTCTTATTTGTAGAAAAACTTTAGTCTCCCAGGCTTTCGCTAAGTCAAAGAAGGCTGGCTCAAGAATTTATGATTGAAAGAATGTCGACGTGTAGTAACAACAACAGTTTAAATGACATGCCAGGTATATAGCGTCACAGAATCTTTAGTTCCTCCCTGAAGGATCTAGAGAACAGTGTCTGATGCACATTCCTGCACTGTTTTGCAGGTACTAAAACCCCCACCAAATGAAAGAAGTTGACTACTAGTGACCATAGCACTTGGCCCCCAGATCAGCTGGCTGCTAAGGACTGATGATTCTGACTTCTGTGATACCACCCTTCTACCTCACCATCAATCAGAAAATTGTTTCAATAGTTTGGAAGGCTTTTCTGCACATGGGCAGCAGAACCTAAGTTGGCTCAGTAAAAACTGAGGCACATTTGAGGTGATCTACCCTGGGCCCTAAAAGTGGAGAACTGAAAAGTGTCTATTTCTTATACCTAACTTTTTTGCCAAAACTTGTGTTACTTTTACCAATATAATAACTACTTACACATCAAATACAAGAATAAAAATGGTTATGGTAACTTATACAAATAGCACTTGAATACTGCAGCATGTCATTCTTGAGAAATGGTGTCATATGAAGGCTATATTATGAATAAGTACTTTTATGAATCAATTCTCCAAATTTGAAATGATTGCTGAATTATTTAAGTGACAAGTAGGACATTTTTTTCATCTTAGAATGCTCATCATTCTTCTTCTGGGCTTATTTTTGTTCTAAAAATATTTCAAAAAAATTGAATTTTGTCTGTTTCTTCTGCCAAATTACTGAAATTTATCCAAGTTCTAACTGCAATTAAATGCCAGAAGTGAGATTTTAACACTACTTAATTTATCTCATATTTACTATAATAATGTTATTTTAAGAAAATGTCTTCAAATTTTCCTTATCATAAAAAAGAAGCTTTCTGTAATTCCTTCTTATTGATCTATGTAAGATTTATAAAATAGCTGTCTGTTATGTCTGGCCGACCAGATGAAGGTTTAAGTATCTCTTATGCTGATGTATTGAAAGTTCAATGAGTGATGTAAATTCATTGAGATTTTAACAAGTCCTGGGATTTTTAAAAAATAAAAATGCAAGTCCATAACTAACAATACTTGTGAACATTTATGTTTTGATTTTATTTAAAAAAATCTAATATTTAACAAATGGATACTGTAGTACAATGTTTCCTATCTCAAGTATATCACTTATTAAATATTAAGACATGTTCAAAAATAAGTATAACAAATAACAGTAAATAATGCATTTGGATATAGATAGATAGATTTATATAGATTAACAAAAAAATCAAAATTGCATTATTAAAAGTCACTGAGACAGAAGTCAACTTCACATCACCCTTCTGATAGAATAAAAGCCCCCCAAACATGGCCATACCCTAATTCACAGGAAGCTGTTATCTATTACCTCTCATGGAAAAACACCATTGGAGATATGATGAAGTTGAGGGTCTTGAGATGATAAGATTTTCTTGGATTGCCTGCATGGGTCCCATGTAATCACAAGATTCCTCATAAAAGACAGGTGTGAGGAGGATCAAAGTCAAAGAGGAGCTGTGACTATGAAAGCAGAGGTGATAGGTAAATAGATAGAGATCGATCTGTGTGTGTGTGTGTGTGTGTGTGTGTGTATAGGCTTCCCTGATGGCTCAGACAGTAAGGAATCTGCCTGCAAGGCCCAGGTTCAATTGTTGGATCAGGAAGATCTCCTGGAGAAGGGAATGGCAACCCACACCAGTGTTCTTTCCTGAAGAATTCCACGGACAGAAAAAACGGGCCAACTACAGTCCTTGGGGTCGCAAAGAGTCCGACATGATTGAGTGACTAGCATGCATGCACACACACATGTGTGTGTGTGTGTGTGTGTGTGTGTATGAGAAAAGATGATGCTATGCTGCATTTGTAGATGGAGTAAGGGACAATAAGCCAAAGCAGCAGATGGCCTCCAAACACCGGCAAGAAAAAAAAAATAGATTCTTTCCTCAAACCTCCAGAAGAAATTCAGCCTGCCAACCCACTTCAGCTTCTAAAATCCAGAACTGTAGTATAATAATTTTGTTCTGTCTTAAGCCACTGTATGTGTGGTAATTTCTGTGGTAGTTTGTTATAGCAGCCATAGGAAACCAACACACCCCATTCATCAGAGTTTCAGTGGATGGTAAACAGTTGGAGTAGAAATAAAGCCTGGAGTTAATGCAGGCTAATGTCTGACACAACCAGCTCTAAGTAGTTATTTCCATGCTCCCCAAATGTCAGTGTCCTCAGGTCAGTGTCCTGAGAAACAAAAACTCTAATTTTAGTATAAATTCCAGCACACGCTCATCTATCTTGCAGTGTAAATTTAAGAAATGTATTCTGAATATTCAGAGACTTGCACTGTTGTCAAAGTTTGTTTCAAAAGACACAGACCTTTATCCAGAGTCACAGAAATTTTGTTAGTTTTGAACCCAAATGGCCTCAGACGTTATTTCCTTTAGACTGTTCGTTTGGCAATTCAGCTTCTGGGAAATCAGCTGCTCGCCATTGCGGCAACATTTTCTCCAACAATCAGAGACAGTTTGGCCTGGCTGAGATACAAATTTTCCTTCCCCTTGGGAGGGAATTGGATCTTTAAAAATAACATTTTGGTTGTGGCAAGTCAGAACTTTTACTTTATGTATAATTCCTTTCTTCAGGTCACTGACATGCTAACACTTTAACAAGCATGTCCAAGGTCATTGTTACATATGGGACTATACGGACTCTGGAAGTCAACCTTGACTATTCATTGGAAGGACTAATGCTGAAGCAGAAGCTCCAATAGTTTGGCCACCTGATATGAAGAGCCAACTTATTGGAAAAGATCCTGATGCTGGGAAAGATTGAAGGCAAAGAGGAAGAGATAGTTAGAAAGCATAACCGATTCAATGGACATGAATGTGAGTGAGCTCTGGAAGACAGTGGAGAGCAGGGAAGCCTGGCATGCTGCAGTCCATGGAGTCACAAAGAGTCAGACATAACTTAGCAACTGAATAGCAACAACAAATATGGACTCTCCTCTCCTGAAATGAGTTTTTCCGGGTAGTTGTCATTTGTTTTGCTTGAGGCTATTCAGAGTCTGATACAAGTACTTAAGATTATTCTTGTTCATCTCTTCTAAGAGGTTCTCTTAGTAGTAATAAGGTTTATAAAATAATCATGAGAACATAATTGGCTGCATTCCCAACTCTTACCTTCCTTCTTCTGGACATACAGCATTTGAAAACATTCTAAAGTTTCCTTTTAAAAGTGGCCTCTTCACCATCTTTTGAAATTCAGTAAATGAACAGTGCTTTGGAATTCTACTTTCATCTCTGCAAATCATTTCCAATAGTGCATAACCATCTGTCAAAATAAACTGACTATAAACTGACTACAATTCTAAGAATTTTAATGGACCCATTATGCAGATCATCCGTGGCCTGAAATTTTAGCAAACCCAGATGCAGTTCCTACAATAAATGGGTGTAAATGATAGTTTACAAACTGTGGGATGTGAGATATAGTCCTTTTTTCTTTTTCTTTTCTGTTAGTCAATGGAATTTTGGCTCTAAAGCTAACCATACTCCAAGCTGATGGTGAATTCAAATTCAGTCATCCTACTGACTATTTCTGTTCAACCTGAGTTTGCTCACTATATCAAATACTACATGTACACATTTACTTCTTCAAGTTGAGTCCTTCAATCTTCTAAAAGTTGGATTTTCATATTAAAGTAGTTTTACAAAATGCTAATATCTGAAGCCTGCAATAGTTCTAAACATTATTAAATTTTTCATCTTCAGTTTAGTGTTTTGTTAAAATAAGGCAACAGGGCCCAAAAGGAGTCACTTATGCTAAGCTCTATCAACTAAAAATTGCCACTTGCCAGCTGGTTCTGCAAGAATTAAGTCACTAGCCACTGAAGTCACTGTCTTTCAACACACCGTGAAAGGAGTTCAGTACACAGACCACAAAAGAGGCATTCTGATTTCTGGGAAAAACTGGCAAGGCAGGCATTTAGATAGTTGAATATTTTCAGATTTTATGAGTCCAATTTCTTGCATCTTCTCATATCTAGAAAAGCACTACAACTATTAACTAAGATATCTGATCCTTGTGACTAGCAGCAATCTTCTGCCAAAATATGTCTTTGATTGCATGCACTGCTCCTTCGCTAAAATCACATATATACTAACCTCTAACCCAGCCTCTTCAGAGTAATCCCTGGCTATAGTCCTCTGGGCTGTGTTGTGCTCAGTCATGCCTGCCTCTTTGCAACACCGTTGACTATAGCTTGCAAGGCTCCTCTGTCTGTGGAATTCTTCAGGCAAGAATGCTGGAGTGGGTTGCTATTTTCTACTCCAGGGGATCTCCCAACTCAGAGATTGAACCCGCATCTCTTACATCTCCTGCATTGGCAGACAGATTTTTTTTTTTTTTTTACCACTAACGTCACCTGGAAAGCCCGGCTATAGTCCTCATTTATTCCCAAGTAAAACTTAACTCTCAGCTCTCACAATGTGTATTTTTTTCTTTTCAGTCAACAGTCCAAAGTCACCGAATAGATTTACCCTAGTTACAGTTTAGACTCTTCCAGAAATGGGTCAGTCATTCAGGAATTACCACACCAGCACTAGTTAGGTCATCTGTCTGATAGACAGCGACCATCCCCTAAAGGAAAGTAGCCTTAGAGCAACCAATCTACTTTTTAACCTAGCAGCAGCAGTACTGTTTTTCTTCATAGCATTATATTAAAGTGAAGCCATTTTCTTTAAAAGAAAGAAAGGAGAGGTAAAGAAAACAAAGGAAGAAAGAAAGAAAAAGAAAAAAGGTGTGAATCTTAGTTTTAACAATGAGGTTATGTGCTGCAGGCAGCTAACCTCTGAACACTGGTCCATTGGACACCCTACATCTGGGTCTCTGGACCCATGGGAGCCTGGATGTCTCCAGGCCTTCACTTTTCCCTAGAAAAGTCTTTTATTTTATACAGCCCCTTTCTATCTGCTAGATTGGATGCCTCTCGATTCACAAATTACTAAGTAAAGCCAATAAGATCTTTTGAACACTGACTCAATGGACATGAGTTTGAGCAAACTCCAGGAAATAATAAAAGACAGGGAAGTCTGGCATGCTGAAGTTCATAGTTTTGCAAAAATTTTGACAGGATTTATGACTGAACAACAGCAGCAACATTTACTCAGTTGCATTTTGTTTTTTAGTAGTTTGTTCTGGATGAGAAAAGACCTTATGTACAGAGTGTTATGTGATTTGTACATTCTGGCACTGAAGATTTTATTTGAAGTTGATTGTTTTAGATCACAAGATTAATTCCATACACTAATAAACTTAGGCCACAGCCAAACTCTTTTGTAATACTCTGCATCAACAAAATCTTCTTCTTTGGTTTCTTATAGGGATCAAATTAACTTAAAATGAACCACTATAGCATGCAATATTACCTTGTGTTCATCTTTACCCCCCTACTGGGAAGTGTCTTCTGGGCGTCTATGTCTCAAACTCCGTTTGTGACATCTATGCATATGTTTTGCACTGATGAACAAAATTAAAGGTCCCATTGGGTTTAAATATGTAAAGAACAGACTTGTGGACAAGGCAAGGGAAGGAGAGTGTGGGAGAAGTTGAGAGAGTTGCATGACACATATGCACCACTATGTCTAAAACTGATAGCTAGTAGAAGCTATTCTATAGCACAGGGAACTCAGCCGGGTGCTCTTTGGTGACTGAGAGGGGTGTGTGCGGGGTATGGGAGGGGGGCTCCGGAGGGAGGGGATATGTATATACTTATAGCTGATCCCTGTTTCTGTACCACAGAAACTAACATAATATTGTAAAGCAATGATCTTCTAAAAAAGAAAAAGAAATAAAGGTAAAGTACATATGAAACCCCAGCAGTTCACACTCTGCCTTTTCCCTTACTCTTCCAGTGATTCTAGTTCACAAATAAGTTTTGTCTCAGGCTCTGCTTTTGGGAACTGAGATTAAGTAATATTTAAAGGTTTGGTCTTAATTTCCCAAACGGATTCATTTTACAAGATTTACCAATTCATGACATTTAATATTAATACCAGAATTTCATTAGATTATTAGACTCCATTTTTAAAATTACAAAAGCTCATAGTTCTTCCCTCTATTTTCCCCAACCTAAAAATATCTCACGTTCTCTCCAATGTTCATCACAGCACTGTTTACAATAGCTAGGGCATGGAAGCAGCCTAGATGTCCATTGGCAGATGCATGGATAAAAAAGGTGTGTTACATATACACAATGGAATATTCTTCAGCTATAAAAAATAACACATGTGAGTCAGTTCTAATGAGGTGGATTAAACTGGAGTTTATTATACAGAGTCAGAAAGAAAAACACCAATACAGTATATTAACACTTATATATGTAATTTAGAAAGATGGTAATGATGACCCTATATGCAAGACAGCAAAAGAGACACAGATGTGTAGAACAGACTTTTGGACTCTGTGGGAGAAGGTGAGGGAGGGATGATTTGAGAGAATAGCATTGAGACATGTGTATTACCATATGGGAAATAGATGACCTGTCCAAGTTCAGTGCATGAAACAGGGCCCTCAAAGCTGGTGCACTGGGGCAACCCAGAAGGATGGGAAGGGAAGGGAGATAGGAGGGGTTTGGGGATGAGAGGACAGGTGTATACCCATGGCTGATTCATGTCAATGTACGGCAAAAACCACCACAATATTATAAAGTAATTAGCCTCCAACTGCAATAAAGTTAAAAAAAAAAAATTAAAAAGAGTGTCTCTCGAATATCACTGACTGTCACTAGGAGTCCGTTGTGTTACAATATTTGCCCTGTTGCACACTCAGGGTCCTGGTCATGGTGTTTCTCTAGTTCTTCTCTGTTGCTGGGCCATCAACACAGCTAATGTGGCAAATGCTGCTGCTCCGACCCATGCATATTGAGAATATGTCCTCCACCATTAAAGATTTTTTTTCTTTAAAAAAGAAAATTAATTTCTTCCTTCATCCACTATTTTAAAGTGTTCTAAGTGAGTTAGGATTAGGCTCACATAGTAGAAACTACAAATAATGTGGCTTTAACAAGATTAAAGTGTAAATCTGTCTTCTGTTTAAAAACACATCCATCCCAGGGTCGTAAGGAACTTGGATAAGTCATCTAAAGTCAAGACCTTCATAACTCAATGTTCTACATCCTCACCTTCAGCAATAAGTCGGCTGCCTTATTGTTCAACTTTGATTGAGTTTCAGTCACCAGAAACCATTCTAACCAGCAGGAAAGTGACAAAGCAAGGCACATAGTCTTAATTCCTCAGAAGATATTCACTTGCTTTTAACTCTCTGTGTGATTCTCATCTTGGATTCTGTATCTTTTCTGGAAAGTATATTTTTTAAAATTTTAGAACCTGCTCTGCATTGATGACTTAGCAGTAAAGAATCTGCCAATAATGCAGGAGACACTGGTTCGATCCCTGGGTTGGGAAGATCCCCCAGAGAGGGAAATGGCAACCCACTCCAGTATTCTTGCCTGGAACATCTCATGGGCATAGGAGCCTGGTGGGCTACAGTCCAAAGAGTCATAAAGAGCCAGACACGACTGAAAGACTGAGCTTCTGAGAGGAGAAGATCAAGGTCAAGACATATACACCAGAATCTGAGTCTTATGTTTTCTTTCTCATTCTTTTATTGGAAATTTATTGGCCATTTCTGCTTTGGTAAAGAGAAAAAAAAGAGTGATAGGAGGAAGGGGACAGGAGGCAGAGGTATGAAAAGAATAAATAGAAATTATATCTCAGCAAATATTTCTTAGGGCAATCAGGTAATTTTATATTGAAACCACAGATTTTTTTGAAAAGTCAGGATATTAATATAATTCTTTTACGATTCTGATACATGTCATCAAGTTTACTCTCAGTGCCTCCAGGACATTCAGGCAATGAGGGCCCAGACTTATCAAGTGGAGGTAAGTAGGAAGGTTAGAGGAAAAACATTGATTTAGTTCCTACCCTATGTGCTCCCTCATATTTGTAACCTCACTGGGTGGCACTGAGTTAATATAAGCAAAGTTGCTCCAAGCTTATAAGTTTTCTAAAACTCTAGATAAAACTCATCCAGCTCTACAGGTAATAGACAGTGTAAATGCTTAACAAAGGGTTCATTTATTTTTACTGTTCTGTTCATACCTGAGTTCCACCTCCCAGAAATTTCTTTTTAGTGAAAGAGCTTAGATATGTTCCATTTTGAGAAACAAATGGAAATTCTAAGGCACCTATGCTAACAACAGAGAAAAAGTTATGAGTGTGTGTCCCTGACCAGAGCAAGCAAGTGATCCTGAACTAATAGGAGATATTTGTGGGGTAAGCACTCTGATGTGCCTGAGAAAGAAGGGCAGAGTCCCTGAGATATACAGTTACTAGAAACTGTATTTGATTAGGAAAGCTAATGCTGGAGCTTGACTTTTGTGCACTCACTTCAGAATTAGTTCTGCAGTGTTCAACTCACACATAAAGGAAGTCAGCTTTTCCATAGATATGTGTGAATTAAAAGATAGGAGCATGACCCAAATGATCTTCTAATAAATAGACTTCTGGCAATAACCTGAGTTTTTTGTAGTTAGCTAGAATAAATTATTTCATAATATCAAGGTTTTTAGAATCCTCCCGTTGCCTTTGCTGGAAAAAAAATACAAGTTCTGTCTCACTCTCTCTGTCTATATATATATATATACACACATACAATAATGTACATGCAAACATTTGTTGCAGATCATCACCCTCTAAATATTCTTCCAAGATCTTATGTTAAGATAAAGAAGTTGAGAAGACCCCAATGATCTTTCACATTTCTGCTCTGCAAGAGGAGAATCTATTTATGCAAATAGACACTCACAGCAGGAAAGCTTAGGAGGAATTCTATTCATCTGAGGTTTTTCATTCTTTTCAAAGCACAAAACAAATTTCTAAGGAAGCCATATAATAACTTTAGCACTCCATTTTTATCAGGTTCAATGACTGCACCAAAGGGCTCTTCTTCTCTGAATCTTGCTTCACATGCCTCCCTGCCTTTTTGCTTTGACTATTACAGAAAATTTATAAATAACAAAGAGCCTATATAGAAGTATATAGGTATCAGACACTATAAAGGAAAGTCACATGACATTTAAAAGGCATTGTTTTGACAAATTTTAAAAGGTCTCTGACTGGGAGGATAATCCTATCACATCTTTGTAAGAGATAATTAAAGATACAACACTGCAGACAGACTGTATTATGAAGAATGGAGATAGGGCTTGAATTCAGGCTCTGTCACTCACTAGGCGGGAGGCAATTAGTAACTTTTTGATTTTGCTGAATCTCATGCTTCTCACTTGTAAAACGAGCATGTTGTTGTTTAGTTGCTAAGTCATGTCAAACTCTTCTATGACCCCATGGACTACAGCCTGCCAGGTTCCTCTGTCCATGTGATTTCCCAGGTAAGAATACTGGAGTGGGTTGCCATTTCCTTCTCCAGGGGATCTTCCCAACATAGGGATCAAACCTGTGTCTCCTGCATTGACACGTGGATTCTTTAACACTCAGCCAAGTGGGAGGTCGTTAAAGTGAGCATAATGAAATTGAATAAAATATTGTGGGGCTCTGTTCTTGTCTCATCTACAAAATATTTGTTAAACTAATTATAATTATTATCATATTGTTGTGTAACTTTAAATAGGGCTTCCTTAGTGGCTCAGTTGTAAAGAATTCACCTGCAATTCAGGAAACTCAAGTATCATCCTTGAGTTATGAAGATCCCCTAGAGAAGGATATGGCAACCCACCCTAGTATCTGTGTCTGGAAAATCCCATGGACAGTGGAGCCAGGAGGGCTTCAATCCATAGGGTCTCAAAATAGTCAGACGCATCTTACTAACTGAAAAATAACAACTTTAAATATAAGCTTACCATTATTTTTCAGTTGATTAGGAATAGGATAGAAGGTTATCTATTAGGATAGGACATAAGAGATAATCTATTATAAAATCTCTTAACAACACCATTAAGTAAACTCTTGAAGATCTCACAAATTCCAAAATTAATATCACCATGATGCACATTAATTTTGAAAAATAGAAATATAGTCCTATAACTCGAAGGGATCTTAAAGGTGAATTAGCTTGTTCAGATACTTTATAATAGAGGAGAAGAAAAACATGAGAAACACATTATCAGTTCTGTCAACCATTATTGAGCAGATTTTGTTCAACCATTATTGAGAAGCTAGTATTGCTTTACTTTCTGAATATAAAGGTAGTGGAGTGTGACATTTTTCCTTAATCCATTCATATAGATGCTGAAAGAAAAATTCAGAGTGTAGCCTATATCCTTGAATGAAGCCAGTACTCTTTTGATCTCATAATACTGGGTGAAGAAAATAAGCATCTTAATTAGTTGGCCCTTAATGAAGACAAATTGATTTTAATTTTTGGTACACTTATAGTTGAAAACTATTTTATTTATGAATTCTTATGAATAATCACTTCCATCCTTTTTTCCATGTTGAATAAAATATTTATGTTTATTTAAAAAATAAAACTCTATTGAAAATATTTATAACATAGTAAGAGTTGGTCCTATTTTAATAGGGGAAAAGGGTTTTGAATCTGTATTATATTTCACTTTTACTTATTGTCAACAGGTAAATATGATTTCCAAGTGAACCACTTTGCTTGTAATTCATATGTAAGTTGCATATCATAATAGAATACAGTGTGTTTTTCAGTATTGGTGTGAAAGGAGCAAAATATATTTTTAAAAATCACTTCATTCAAATGTGACTTTTGTTATAGATCACTTTATGTAGATTATAGGAATAAGTAAGCCCTTACAGGTGCTAACAAATATTATTTCAGATAAATGGTAGAAAATATAGTGGGTCAACTTTACTAAAGTTAAAATAGCTATGTATAAATATTCCACAAACCTAAGACTTTTAAAAAAATAATAATTTTAATTATATGCAACAGATAAATTCTAAGTAAATGGAAGCTATAAAATGCCCCTTGAAGGAAGTAGTAAATGCATATGTTGGTTTTCTGCAAATTAATATGTAAATATAGCATAATCACAAACCACAAAATATTCTTTTGAAAAATTGAAAATGCTATTATGAATATTATTTTAAAAGTTAGTGGATGGCACACAGTAAGAAGAAATTGGCCAGGTTGGTTTTTGGGGGTGGGGGGCATGGGGCACGGAGGATAGAGTTTTGCATTCCCAGACACTGAAATTCTTTGTAATGCTAAAATAATTTTAAAATATGTGTACTAGTGCCATGAGAGAAAAACGGAAATACAAACAAAGAAATATAGAATAGATATTCATTTCTAATTCATTATGTTATACTTGGAACATCTATTATTCATGAAATCCCACCAATACAAATCCTATACTTTTCCCCAAATTGAATGGAAATGCATTATTTATATATAGTTCAAAAAGGACTATGTAGAGAAAGTTATTGAATAACATACTGGCAGTATTTTCCTATTTTTAAAAGGATTATATTAAAATTGGTAGTGATATTTAAAACATTTAATAAATAGTGTTTGGATAATCAATCTGTTATCCTGTAAAATAAATTTCAGATGTAATTTATAATAAAAACATAAAGCTGTACTTAAATGAAAATCATATAAAATTAAATTAAAGGTCATAAAAATAAATATTTCTAGAACAAGAGTGGTAGAAGGCAGCAAGAGATTTGCTTTGGGTTTTCAACAGAAAGTATGTGCATGCATCTTTCTCATATAAGGAACTACTGAATCTATAATCATGTTAGACCCTAGTGGCATGTCTTAAACATTGATAATACATGATTGTATTACTCAAGCTATCTCTGCAACAGTCTCAGATAGAGTTTGTACTTGCATAAAGGTAGAACCAAATAGAAAGGGGAAAAATAAAGAGAGAAAGCTGCCCAGATATAACAAGGAATTGGGAAAAAAAGTGAAAAAGTGAGTGAGAAAGTTCTGGTTTCCCACCTCCACAGCTGTTTTGATCATGTATGCTAATGTAAGTTCACTCCTATCATCTGGGCAGATTAAGATCTGATTGGGAAATTCCCACAGAATTCATATATTGTGGGGTACAAAGGGACTGCACTCTATGTTCAGTCACTAAGTCGTGTCTGACTCTTTGTGATTCCCATGGACTTCAGTACACCAGGCTTCTTGGTCCTATACTATCTCCTGAAGTTTGCTCAGATCTCAGATTCATGTTGATTGAAGTCAGTGATGCCATTCAGTCATCTCAAACACTGTCACTCCCTTCTCCTCTTACCCTAAATCTTTCCCAGCATCAGGGTGTTTCCCAATAAATCAGCTCTTTGCATAAGTTGGCCAAAGTATTGGAGTTTCAGCTTCAGCATCAGTCCTTCCAAAGAATATTCAGAATTGATTTCCTTTAGGATTGATTGGATTGATATCCTTGAAGTGCAAGGAACTCTCAAGAGTCTTCTCTAGCACCACAATTCAAAGGCATCAAATCTTTGGTTTTCAGCCTTTATGGTCAATCTCTCACATCCATACATGACTACCAGAAAAACCATAGCTTTGACTACATGGACCTTTGTTGGCAAAGTAATGGCTCTGTTTTTTTAAACATTCTAAAAAAACTAACTCTTCCTGAAAAATCCTTCTTCTCTGCCTTCTTCCAATCCATAACATATTTTCAATTTCATTTCCTAAAATTGTTTGAACTTATCCACTCTTTAAGTGGATAAAGATTTTTCACTACTGCAACTTCATAACAGTACTTCTAGGAGATTCTTCAAAATAATCTCTTTCCATTTACTTTGATACTCTTCTGATCTTTTATCCCCATTTTCACTGAGAGAGTATTTTTATTGAATAACATTGAATAGCATTCAATACCATTGAACAGCAGCACAACCAGGCATTCCTGTTCATCACCAACACCCAGAGTTTACACAAACTCATGTCCATCGAGTCAGTGATAACATCCAGCTACCTCATCCTCTGTCGTCCCCTTCTCCTCTGGCCCCCAATCCCTCCCAGCATCAGGGTCTTTGACAATGAGTCAACTCTTCCCGTCAGGTGGCCAAAGTATTGGAGTTTCCGCTTCAGCATCAATCCTTCCAATGAACACCCAGGACTGATCTCCTTTAGGATGGACTGGTTGGATCTCCTTGCAGTCCAAGGGACTCTCACCAGTCTTCTCCAACAATACAATGAGAACATCAATATTTCAGTGCTCAGCTTTCTTCACAGTCCAACTCTCACATCCATACATGACCACTGGAAAAACCATAGCCTTGACTAGATGGACCTTTGTTGACAAAGTAATGTCTCTGCTTTTTAATATGCTATCTAGGTTGGTCATAACTTTTCTTCCAAGAAGAAAGTGTCTTTTAATTTTATGGCTGCAATCACCATTTGCAGTGATTTTGGAGCCCCCCAAAATAAAGTCTGATACTGTTTACACTGTTCCCTCATCTATTTCCCATGAAGTGATGGGACCAGATGCCATGATCTTAGTTTTCTGAATGTTGAGCTTTAAGCCAACTTGTTCACTCTCTTCTTTCACATTCATCAAGAGGCTCTTTAGTTCCTCTTCACTTTCTGCCATAAGGGTGGTGTCATCTGCATATCTGAGGTCATTGATATTTCTCCTGGCAATCTTAATTCCAGCTTGTGCTTCATCCAGCCCAGCATTTC
This sequence comes from Cervus elaphus, assembly GCF_910594005.1. Lineage (NCBI taxonomy): Eukaryota > Metazoa > Chordata > Mammalia > Artiodactyla > Cervidae > Cervus > Cervus elaphus. Next base: position 14,988,964 of record NC_057845.1, on the reverse strand, counting down.
TCATGATGTACTCTGCATTTAAGTTAAATAAGCAGGGTGACAATATACAGCTTTGAAGTACTCCTTTTCCTATTTGGAACCAGTCTGTTGTTCCATGTCCAGTTCTAACTGTTGCTTCCTGACCTGCATACAGGTTTCTCAAGAGGCAGGTCAGGTGGTCTGGTATTTCCATCCCTTTCAGAATTTTCCATAGTTTATTGTGATCCACACAGTCAAAGGCTTTGGCATAGTCAATAAGGCAGAAACAGATGTTTTTTTGGAACTCTCTTGCTTTTTCAATAATCTGTCAGATGTTGGCAATTTGATCTCTGGTTCCTCTGCCTTTTCTAAAACCAGCTTGAACATCTGGCAGTTCACAGTTCACGTATTGCTGAAGCCTGGCTTGGAGAATTTTGAGCATTACTTTACTAGCGTGTGAGATGAGTGCAATTGTGCGGTAGTTTGAGCATTCTTTGGGATTGCCTTTTTTGGGGAATGGAATGAAAACTGACCTTTTCCAGTCCTGTGGCCACTGCTGAGTGTTCCAAATTTGCTGGCATATTGAGTGCAGCAGTTTCATAGCATCATCTTTCAGGATTTGAAATAGCTCAACTGGAATTTCATCACCTCCACTAGCTTTGTTCACAGTGATGCTTTCTAAGGCCCACTTGACTTCACATTTCAAGATGTCTGGCTCTAGGTAAGTAATCACATCATCGTGATTATCTGGGTCATGAAGATCTTTTTTATACAGTTCTTCTATGTATTCTTGCCACCTCTTCTTAATATCTTCTGCTTCTGTTAAGTCCATACCATTTCTATCCTTTATTGAGCCCATCTTTTCATGAAATGTCCCCTTGGTATCTCTAATTTTCTTGTAGAGATCTCTAGTCTTTCCCATTCTGTTGTTTTCCTCTATTTCTTTGCACTGATGGCTGAGGAAGGCTTTCTTATCTCACCTTGCTCTTCTTTGGAACTCTGCATTCAAATGGGAATATCTTTCCTTTCCTGCTTTGCTTTTAGCTTCTCTTCTTTTCACAGCTATTTGTAAGGCCTCCTCAGACAACCATTTTGCCTTTTTGCATTTCTTTTCCGTGGGGATGGTCTTGATCTTTGTCTCCTGTACAGTGTCACGAACCTCCGTCCATAGTTCATCAGGCTCTCTGTCTATCAGATCTAGTCCCTTAAATCTATTTCTCACTTCCACTGTATAGTCATAAGGGATTTGATTTAAGTCATACCTAAATGGTCTAGTGGTTTTCACTACTTTCTTCAATTTAAGTCTGAATTTGGCAATAAGGAGATCATTACCTGAGCCACAGTCAGCTCCCAGTCTTGTTTTTGCTGACTATAGAGAGCTTCTCCCTCTTTGGCTAAAAAGAATATAATCAGTCTGATATCGGTGTTGGCCATCTGGTGATGTCCATGTGTAGAGTCTTCTCTTGTGTTGTTGGAAGAGGGGTTAGTTCTAAAAGGTCTTGTAGGTCTTTATAGAACCATTCAACTTCAGCTTCTTCAGCATTACTGGTTGGGGCTAGGCTTGGATTACTGTGATATTGAATGGTTTGCCTTGGAAACGAACAGAGATCATTCTGTCGTTTCTGAGATTGCATGCAAGTACTGCATTTCAGACTCTTTTGTTGACCATGATGGCTGCTCCATTTCTTCTAAGGGATTCCTGCCCACAGGAGTAGATGTAATGGTCATCTGAGTTAAATTCACCCATTTCAGTCCATTTCAGTTCGCTGTTTCCTAGAATGTCGATGTTCACTCTCGCCATCCCCTTTTTGACCACTTCCAATTTGCCTTGATTCATGGACCTAACATCCAGGTTCCTATGCAAAGATATACTCAAAGCTATAGTCCATATGGTCAAAGCTCTCTCTTTTCCAGTAGTCGTGTATGGATGTGAGTTGGACTATAAAGAAAGCTGAGTATCAAAGTATTAATGCTTTTGAAGTGTGGTGTTGAAGACTCTTGAGAGTCCCTTGGACTTCAAGGAGATCAAACCAGACAATCCTGAAGGAAATCAGTTCTGAATATTCATTGGAACCACTGATGTTGAAGCTGAGACTCCAAAAGTTTGGCCACCTGATGAGAAGAGCAACTCGTTGGAAAAGATCCTGATGTTATGAAGGATTGAAGGCTGGAAGAGAAAGGGACAACAGAAGATGAGATGGTTGGATGGCATCATTGATTCGATGAACATGAGTTTGAGTAAGCTCTGGGAGTTGGTGATGGACAGGAAAGCCTGGTGTGCTGCAGTCCATGGGGTCGCAAAGAGTCAAATACGACTGAGAGAATGAATTGAACTAATGTCTGCTTAAACTATGTAATGTCTTTTTATCCATCAATTCTTGACTCAAAAATTAGTACCTCAAGGAATGAGAGGTCAGGTCATCAGGATAAAATGTTTGCTCCAAAGCTTACCGAGATTTATAGCTAGTGCATAATTTTATCAAAACAACACAACAAAATTGATTAACATTCACAAACTTACTTACCATTTACAATGATATCCTATGGTAGACACAAGTGTTATTTGATATCATAGATTTGGAGAATGAGGTTTGGAGAGCTGATATAAATTGTTCAATATCACACAGCCAATATGGAGTGAATGCATGCTGCATACCTAGATAATTTGATAGGCAAGTCAAATATGATAATATGATACTGCCTCAGAATCAGAGTTCCCTTCTGAGAGGTTAACAGGCAGAAAGGCTAGGGGTTTCCAAGCTGAGGAAATCTACTGCAAGAGTCAGACTTTTTTTTTTCTCACTCTTAAGCGTCAGGAGGAAACAAACTACAGGTGTCAAAGTTTTGTTCCTTCTCTATATAAAATTAAAAGGAGGTTTCTTTTAAAATTCTGACTTGCCATGAGGACACCTGGTTCCACCTGAACTTTTCTCAAACCTTGAGCTAACAAGTCTGTTTTTGTTAGGAAATGGTTTTCTTAAGCTATGCTAATGAACTATATATTTTCCTTAAACTTTGTCTTTCTTCAGGTTGATTTGCCTAAGGCTCAGAACTGATAATGGCTGGACAAACCAGTATGTTTACTCATGGAAATATTCTCTTAAGCTATGTTAATGAAACTGTATTGCTTGGAAACCTGCCTTTCTTTAAGATTTCTGTCAACTGCTTTATGGCCAGGAATGACTCATCTTGTGCCACTGTGATCTCAAAATGCATATTGTGGGTGAGGAATCTGGTACCACTCTCAGTTTTGAGACATTTGTTTTCTTTAATTTAGCAGCTTAATTTCTCTAATTAGCAGGTGGCTAATATAATATAACTAATATATAATATAACTAATATAATATAATTAATATAATACAACTCCTTGCTAAAAACTAGCAAGAGGGCATTCTTTCTGCCCCCTTCTGATATCTATGTCAGAAGCTTCCTCTATCTTTTTTGTACTTCAATAAAACTTTATTACACAAAAGCTCTAAGCGATCAAGCCTCATCACTGGCCTTGGATTGAATTTCTCTCCTCTGGAGGCTGAGAATCCCAGCGTCCTTCACGGCTCATAGCAACAACCTTTCACTTCTGCATTAAGCAAGTTAAAAATATGAAATGTGACCTGGGTGATGAGTGTCTTTGGGTTGTCATGGAAATGGTGATTCTGCTTGATCTAACAGACAGTCTAAATGGCTTTATTTCCCAATGATATTTTTAAAACATTTTAAATTGGAGGATGTTTGCTTTACAATACTGTGTTGGCTTCTGCCATACAAAAGCGTGAATCAGCCATAAGTATACATACGTCCCCTCTGTCTTGAACCTCTCCATACCTCCCGCCCCATCCCACCCTTCTAGGTTGTCACAGAGTACTTCATTGAGCTCCCTGTGTTACCTAGAAACTTCCCACTAGCAGTCTATTTTGCATATGGTGATGTATATGTCTCAGTGCTTCTCTCTCAGTTAGCCCTACTTTCTCTTTCCCCTGCTCTGTAATTCTGCCACTGGGCATATACTCTCAGAAAACCATGGTTGAAAAAGACACGTGTAACCCAATGTTCACTGCAGTGCTATTCACAATAGCTAGGATATGGAAAGAACGTAGATGTCCATTGACAGTTGAATGGATAAAGAAGATGTGGTACACATATACAATGGAGTATTACTCAGCCATCAAAAGAAATGCATGTAAATGAGTTCTAGTAATGTGAGTGAAACTAGAGTCTGTTAATCAGAGTGAAATCAGAAAGAGAAAAAAATATCATATATGAACACATATATATAGAATCTAGGAAAATGGTACTGATGAACTTTGCAGGGCAGTACTAGAGACACATACATAAATAACAGACTTCCCAATGAATTTCTTCCCTGACCTTGGTTATTAAACAGATTTATCATTAGTACTATATGTCATAGTTGAAAGTGTTAGCTTGTATCTGAGAAAAGATATCACCTTAAAGAGTGATGTTTTAATATTACTCATTGAATGATAAAATAAAATACAGTTTTCCTTTCACTCTTACAGCACTAGTGGTTTTGGCATTTTAAAATTGAAATTGCATATAAAAGAGTTTATGAATGGGAAAATTTGGGAACTGAAGAGCTGATCGTAATTTTATTTGCTAATGATTCAGGAAATATTTACTACTAAATACACTATTATACTAGATCAGATTTGTATACAATAGTTCATCAAATAGCCATTATAGATTAGATAAGGAGAGCAAGAAGAAAAAAGTGAAGCATGACCTTGGAAGTAGGCAGCTAAGATCTAGGCCATAATGTTATCTATTGACATAAGCCATTCCATAAAACATTAACATCAGAAAAAACACGTATGAACTCTCATTTTTTAATAATTTTATTTATTGATTTTTTTTTTTTTTGGTTGTGCTTGGTCTTCATTGCTCCTCAGTCTTTCTCTAGTTGTGCTGAGTGGCAGCTGGTCACTAGTTACAGCCAGTGGGCTTCTGATTGTGGTGGCTTCTCTTGTTGAGGTGCATGGGCTGTAGGGTGCCCAGGCTTCCATAGCTGCAGCATGTGGTCTCAGTAGTAACTAGAGCACCAGCTCGATAGTTGTGGCACATGGGTTTAGTTGCTCCATAGCATGTGGAACCTTCCTGGATCAGGGATAGAACCCACATCTCCTGCATTGGCAGACAGATTCTTTACCACTGAGCCACCAGAGAGTCTTCTATGCACTCTCAAATCATGTCTGGAAGCAGGAAGAAGGCAAAGAACTATGCCACTACAAACATCACCAGAAGAAATTTTTTGCCACTTCTTTACTAGTGATACTACCAGCCTTCCTTCAATACTTTCACTTTGTATATAAGAATTATTTAGACAACCACTTCATGAACCACTTTGTGAGTGCAGCCATGAAATTAAAAGACACTTGCTCCTTAGGAGAAAAGTTATGATCAACCTAGACAGCATATTAAGAAGCAGATATGTTACTTTGCCAACAAAGTAACATCTTGCCATCTAGCCAAGGCTATGGTTTTTCCAGTAGTCATTTATGGATGTGAGACTTGGACTATAAACAAAGGTGAGCACTGAAGAATCAATGCTTTTGAACTATGGCGTTGGAGAAGACTCTTGAGAGTCCCTTGGACTGCAAAGAAATTCAACCAGTCAATCCTAAAGGAAATCAGTACTGAATATTCATTGGAAGGACTGATGCTGAAGCTGAAACTCCAATACTTTGGCCACCTGATGCGAAGAGCTGACTTGTTTGAAAAGACCTGATGCTGGGAAAGATTGAAGGCTGGAGGAGAAGGGGACGATAGAGGATGAGATTGTTGGAAGGCATCACTGACTCAATGGACATGAGTTGAAGTAAACTCTGGGAGTTGTTGATGGACAGGGAAGGCTGCCATGCTGCAGTCCATGGGGTTGCAAAGAGTTGGACACAACTGAGTGACTGAACTGAACTGAACTGATAAATGTTAATTCTGTTTTTTTTTTTTTTTTTTGTATCTTTGTTAGGAATTGATATTGTTGATCAGTGGCTAAGTTGTGTAGGACTCTGTAACTTCATGGACTGCAGCACACTAACCTCTTCTGTCCTCTACTATCTCCCCAGAGTTTGCTCATATTCAAGTTTTCATGCTTAGTTTTCCAAGTTTGCTGGTATATTGAGTGCAGCAGTTTAACACGACATCTTTTAGGACTTAAAATAACTCAGCTGGAATTCCATCACCTCCACTATCTTTGCTCATAGCAATGCTTCCTAAAGCCCACTTGACCTCATATTCCAATATGACTAGCTCTAGTTGAATTACCACACCATTGTGGTTCATGAAGTCTTTTCTTGTATAGTTCTTCTGCATATTCTTGCCACCTCTTCTTAATATCTTCTGCTTCTAGTAGGTCTTTACAGCTTCTGTCCTTATCATGGCCATCCTTGGATGAAATGTTCCTTTGATATCTCCGATTTTCTTGAAGAGGCTTCTAGTCTTTTCCATTAAATTGTTTTCCTCCATTTCTTTGCATTGTTTGGTTAAGATGGCCTTCTTTTCTCTCCTTGCTTTCTCTGGGACTATGCATTCAGTTGGGAATATTTTTTCTGTTTCTCACTTGCCTTTTGCTTCTCTTCTTTCATCAGCTATTTGTAAAACCTCCTCAGACAACCACTTTGTCTTGTTGCATTTCTTTTCCTTTGGGATGGTTTTGGTCACTGCCTTCTGTACAGTGTTATGATCTCTATCCATAGTTCTTCAGGCACTCTGTCTACTATATCTAATCCCTTAATCTATTCATCAAGTCTACTGTATAATCATAAAGGATTTGATATTGGCCATAACTGAATGACCTAGTGGTTTTCCCTACTTTCTTTAATTTAAGCCTGAAATTTGCAATGAGAAGCTCTTGCTCTAAGCTACAGTCACCTCCAGGTCTTTTTTTTTTTTTTTGACTAGGCAGAGCTTCTCCACTTTGGCTGCAAAGAACATAATCAATCTGATTCTGGTATTGACCATGTGGTGATGCCCATGTGTAGAGTCATCTCTTCGGTTGTTAGAAAAGGGTCTTTCCTCTGACCAGCATGTACTCTCAACAAAACTCTATTAGCCTGTGCCCCCCTTCATTCTGTACTCCAAAGTCAAATTTGTCTGTTACTCTTACTTTTGCATTCTATTCCCTATGATGAAAAGTGCATCTTTTTTTTTTTTTTTTTTTTTTTTTTGGTGTTCTAGAAGGTCTTGTACTTTCAGCTTCTTTGGCATCAGTGGTTGGGGTATAGACTTGGATTACTGTGATGTTGAATGGTTTGCCTTCATAACGAACTGAGATCATTCTGTCATTTTTGAAGTTGCAACCCAAGCACCGCATTTGGACCCTTTTGTTGACTATAAGGGCTAATCCATTTCTCCTAAAGGATTCTTGCCCACAGTAGTAGATACAATGATAATCTTAGTTAAATTTGCCCATTCCCATCCATTTTAGTTCATTGGTTCCTAACATGTTGATGTTTAATCTTTCCATCTCCTGTTTGTTCACTTACAATTTACCTTGATTCATGAATCTAACACTCCAGGTTCCTATGCAATATTATTCTTTATAGCACTGGCCTTTATTTTCATCACCAGACACATCTACAACTTAATGTCATTTCTGCTTTGGCCCAATCACTTCCTTTTTTCTGGAGCTATTAATAATTTCCCTCCATTCTTCCCCAGTGAAATATTGGAAGCCTTCTAACCTGGGGGGCTGAACTTCCTCTGTCGTGTATTTTTGCCTTTTCATACTGTCCACGGGGTTCTCCAGGCAAGAATACTGGACTTTTTTGCCATTTCCTCCTCCAGTGGACTGTATTTTGTAAGAACTCTTCACTATGACCCATCCATCCTTGGTGGCCCTGCATGGCATGGCTTATAGGACTTGATATGTTGCTTTAAATTAAGCCTGTATATGTGTTTATTTTATTATTCCAATGACATTTTAATGTGGCGCCATGTTTTTATATCAATGTGAGTTTCTACTTTTTTAAAAATAAAGTCATAACTTAGAATATAATGATGCTCTTGCTTCATGAGTTTCAAACAAAATATCCTGTAACCTTAGCCCCCAAGTTAAAAAACTGCAGACTTATGTTACCAATGATATGGAACTTTTAGGGTATAAAACTGTAAGGGAAAATAAAAAGCAAAGCAAAAACCCTATTATCCCTAATGTCTTTTGAAACTCTCCAGAAACCTTAAGAGAAAATGCACAAAAATACCCATTTCTTACTTCATTTTATCTTGAAAATGAGAGTAAAGGGATTCAAAATTATTACCTTCATCAATATTATTCAGAGATAAATTAGTGGAAAATTCTTTGTATCCTTATCCATAAGAACAGAGTTTCATAGAGCATTGCTGAATGACTGCAAAGCCTTAATATGCAGAAATCAGTTGATTTTTCACAATCTAGCCAAAGATATGCTATTATTTTATATATTGTGCTGTGCCAAAAGCATTGCCTAATCCATACCATCTTTGAGTTCTTTCTACCATTTGTCCAATACTGGGAAGTTAATTCCAAGGCAGACTTCTAGAAGAGAAAAAACCCACCAAGCAGATTAATTAATTCTTTATTTTCAAATAATACCTCACACCAGTCAGAGAGGCCATGACCATAAAATCTATAAACAATAAATGCTGGAGAGGGTAGGGAGAAAATGGTGGATGTGTAAATCAGTACAACAGTCTGGAGGGCAGTATTAGAACTTCCTTTAAAAAGTAATATTAAAGAGGAGAAGGGAGGAGAGGGTGAGATGTATGGAAAGAGTAACATGGAAACTTTCACCACCACATGTAAAATAGATAGCCAATAGGAATTTGCTGTGAGGCTCAGGAAACTCAAACAGGGGCTCTGTATCAGCCTAGAGGGGTGGGATGGGGAGGGAGATGGGAGGGAGGGTCCAATGGGAGGGCATATATGTATACCTGTGGCTGATTCATATTCAGGTTTGGCAAACAGCAAAATTCTGTAAAGCGATTATCCTTCAATAAAAAAAAAAAAAAAAAAAAAAAAAAACTAAATTAAAAAGAAAACAAAAAGTAGTAATAGAGCTACCATTTGGCCCTGCAATCCTACTTCTGAGCATATACTCAGGAAAATAATAATTTAGAAAGATAAATACACCTCAATGTTCACTGAAGTACTATTTACAATACATAAATTAATAGAATCCCAAATTCAATACATTTGAATATACCAAAATTTTAGTTATTGAGAAGGTTTTTTTAAGTTTATAGAATTTAATGTGTTATAAGAATTGATGCTTTCAAACTGTGGTGTTGAAGAAGACTCTTGAGAGTCCTGTGGACTACAAGGATGTCAAACAAGTCAGTCCTAAAGGAAATCAGTCCTGAATATTCATGGGAAGGACTGAGGCTGAACCTGAAGCTCCAGTACTTTGGCCAGCTGATGAGAAGAGCCAACTCACTGGAAGGGACCCTAACACTGGGAAAGACTGAAGGCAGGAGGAGGAGGGGATGACAGAGGATGAGATCACCAGTTCAATGGACATGAGTTTGAGCAGGCTCTGGGAGATGGTGGAGGGCAGGGAGGTCTGGCGTGCTGCAGTCCACGGGGTCACAAACAGTCAGACACGACTGAGACTGAACAACAACAGCAACAGAAAATTTTATTATGACTCAAAGGAATGAATATTATAAGAGTGAATTGTGTATAATTTGGGGAAATATCGTTCCCATTTCAAATGATATTTATACAATTTTATGATGAATAAATATGTCATATGAATATAGACTATACATATTTCATACAGCACTACCTACCAGGTAAAATCAGTCTAGTTAAAACAGAAAGAAAAATTCTATCTGGTCTCTTAGGGTTATAGTTTGCTAATAGTTTGTTTCTATTATTTTCAGATAACTGTGCATAGTATTGACGCTTGTCCAAATTCTTTATAAATGTGCCTTTTCATTTTTTTTTTTCTCATTTCAATCAAAACAACTGACCTTTCTTTCTTGTCTTGGATTCATCCTGATACTGAGACTTTTGTCATTGGATATAATGTTCTTACAACTGTATCTGATCATTGTTGTACCTTTGCAACTATATGCATTGTATTCTGCAGGCTGTGATACTGTAGCCTCAGAGATCACTGTTACCTGTAACTAATGGGAATCATTTTACTGGGCCTCTATTGTAGACTGAATAATTGTGTTCCTCCTGACATAATCATATGTTGAAACTTTATTGCCAATGTAATGGTATTTGGAGGCAGGGCCTTTGGAAGGTGATTTGGCCATGAGAGTAGAGCCCTTGTGAATAGAATTATGTCTTATGAAAGAAACCCCAAAGTACTCTCTTGCCCCTTTAATTGTGTGAGGTCACTGAGAAGATGGCAGTCAATGAAACAAGAAGTGACATCTCATATGCATGTACTGCTGCTTTGACCTTGAACTTCTTAGTTACCAGAATTGTGAGAACTAAATTTATGCTTATAAGCTACCTCGTCTTTGATAATTTCATTACAAAGGCCAAAACTGACTAAGGTAGGCACCAATGTGTAGAGTTTGTCCTGATTTCAGTGTTAAAGAAGAAGAATCCTATCTTTAGGTGCATTAGAATAATCCATTGCTCTTAAAGGAATTTTGTGTTTCACACTGGAAATTTCATCATTTTTCATTCATACTTCAATTTTTCATTCAATATTTCATATTCAATATTTCATTCAATATTTCAGGTTTTTTTTTTCTTCACCCACTCCTACTTCTCACCATAACAGTCAGATACAAGTCTACCAGAGCTGATCTTAAAGACTAGTTCAATGACAGATAAACTGGCAAGTTCAAATATGCATCTTCTTTGTTTTCTGAGTCAGTATTAGTGTAGCAAGTTGACCTACCTAATTCATGTTTATCTTCAGTTCAGTTCAGTTTCTCAGTCATGTCCAACTCTTTGTGACCCCATGGACTGCATCACGCCAGGCTTCCCTGTCCCTCACCAGTGCCCAGAAGCTGCTAAAACTCATGTCCATCTAGTCGATGTTGCTATATAACCATCTCATCCTCTGTTGTACCCTTCTCCTCCTGCTTTCAATCCTTCCCAGAATCAGGATCTTTTCCAATGAGTCAGTTTTTCACATCAGGTGGCCAAACTTTTGGAGTTTCAGCTTCAGCATCAGTCCTTCCAATGAATATTAGGGACTATTTTTCTTTAGATTGACTGGTTTGATCTCCTTGCAGTCCAAGGGACTCAAGAGTCTTTTCCAACAACACACTTCAGAAGTGCCAATTTTTTTGGCACTCAACTTTCTTTATAGTCCACATCTCATATCCAAACATGACTACTGGAAAAACAATAGCTTTGTCTAGATGAACCTTTGCCAGCAAAGTAATGTGTAATATCTCTGCTTTTTAATATGCTGTCTAAGTTGGTCATGGATTTTCTTCCAAAGACCAAGTGTCTTTTAATGATGGCTGCAGTCACCATCTGCAGTGATTTTGGAGCCCAGAAAATAAAGTAGGTCACTGTTTCCACTATTTCCCCATCTATTTGCCAGGAAGTGATGAGACTATTTGCCATGATCTTCATGTTTTGAATGTTGAATTTTAAGCCAGCTTTTTCACTCTCCTCTTTAACTCTCATCAAGAGACTCTTAATTCTTCTTTGCTTTTTGCCATATGGGTGGTATAATCTGTATATCTGAGGTTATTGATATTTCTCCCTGCTGCTATCTTGATTCCAGTTTGTTCTTAATCCAGCCTGGCATTTCACATGATGCACTCTGCATATCTGTTAAATAAGCAGGGTGGCAATATGCAGACTTGATGTACTCATTTTCCAATTTGGAACCAGTCTGTTGTTCCATGTCCTCATTGTTCCATGTCCTTGTGGTTCCATGTTACATATCCAGGTCATGTTGCTTCTTGACCTGCATACAGATTTCTCAGGAGGCAGGTAAGGTGGGCTGGTATTCCCATCTCTTGAAGAATTTTCCAGTTTGTTGTGATCCACACAGTCAAAGGCTTTGACTTAGCTAATAAAGCAGAAGTAGATGTTTTTCTGGAACTCTCTTGCTTTTTCTATGATCCAACAAATGTTAGCAATTTGATCTCTGGTTCCTCTGCTTTTTCTAAATCCAGCTTGAACATCTGGAAATTCTCAATTCACGTACTCTTGAAGCCTGGCTTGGAGAATTTTGAGCTTTACTTTGCTAGCTAATTCTCAGAAGATTTTCCTTTCTACCATTAGGGTTCCAACAAACTGTTTTCCACTAATTATCCAGTAATTATCAGAATTTTGATTAACAAGTTAGGCTCAAGTAAAATCCTCTGCTACAGTCACTTTAGAAACAAAAGATTGTTGACATTTTAATAGTGGTAATTTACAACTGTAAAACATATATCAACTTGTTAAGCCCTGGGGGAAAATGTAATATAAAGAGATTCATTAGACGGTAGGAAAAAAATTATAACCATCACAGTATATTCCCTGAATACTGTGTACTATCGACACACAAAATGAGTTCAATAGTTATTAACATTAATAGTTTTTCTTGTTCACAGTTGGATGCAATTCAATTTAATCAAGGCATACTTATTGAATATCTCTTTTGTAGTGTTTGCAAATCACTTTTTAAAGTAGAAAATAACTAGATTTAGTTTCAAGGCATCTAGTTTCTTCTATAATTGTTATAGCACACAACATAAGAGAGAAGCAGTGTATTACATGTGATCCTAAAGGGGTTGTATCTGTCTGAGAAGCTGAGGATAACCCCTTGTAGAAACTTGTATTTGAATTGTTATTTGAAGAATACAGAGTATTCTGAAAACCAGACCAGGAGAATTCTAAATACACCCATCCAAGCAGACAAAAATTTGGTGTTTGAGATAAAGGGTGTTATTGAGAATGAGTTAGTACTTCAATTTAAATAAAATATTCAGGAATAAATAATTGAAATTAGAACAAAGATGGTAATACACAATACCTTGCATAGCTAGAGATTGTTTTATTCTCAATACATCATTTTCTTAAAAAATGAAGTTATTAAAACAATTTTTAAATAAAAGAATGCATGATCAATTTTTTAAAATAAATAATTGGTAGTTGAGTATGTCATTAAGTAAAGATTAACATTTTATTTATTTTCTTGTTATACATGTTTTTAGGTTGTGTGAGAATAGGATCATGGGGAGAGGGTGACAGTTTGAAATTATTGTAAAAGAACTCTAGATTAGTGAAGTGACAAATAAAATATTTCTGGGCTATCATCACTTCTAAAATTTTATGCACTATGATTTATTTATAAAATGGAATAAATAATAGCACTTTTTCAAGCTCCATAAATGGGTCTATAGCTCTGCACTTCATAAATTGGTCCATATCTTCATGCCATAACCAACCAAATAGCATACTTCCTGGAATTGTTCACTCCAGGAGAAAATAAAAGTAATAACAAAAGCAATTGAGTAGAGAACAGGATTTAAGACTTCAAACATTTTTAAAACTCGAATGAAGTTACTCATTTTTAGTCTATTTGTAACTTTAAAAAACTATTATAACCATTAAGTTCAAGAGTCAGACAAATGTCTTATGACACTAACAGTTATGGAAGATATTTCATTTTAATATTAAATGTAATCAATGGCAACATATGGTACTCTGAAACCTTTATTTACACAAGATCTAAATTTTATTATTTTTCATCATCTTTTCCCTCCTGTGTGTTAGATTATAGACAGACAGATAACCATTTTACAGCATTTACTTCTTTGCAGAGAGTAAGGTTTCTTGTATGTTTCATTATGAACCCATAGTTTACCGATTTCCTAATGGAAAATATGACTTCCATGTGTCCCTTCATTCAAATACTAAAATTTCAATTAGTGTTGAAATTTACTGAGCACATAGCCAGAAGAATAAAATTCCACCTTTTGCATAGGATTGTGTGTATGTTAAAAAAAAAAAAAATGCTCCATATTGTGTAAGTATCAAAGAAAACTATTATTTTGGATAATATAGCAACTCTGTAATCAGCTCTTCCATTCTGTTCTTTTTTGCTACTGATATTCTTCGCTGCAGAATTCTCTGCCTGTGCTCTCTCTTTCTTTTAAACCTGTATTCTTGGGGTCACTCTTGGGTCAGTCTACCTTAATGGTCAACCAATGATTGTTCAATGGCTCAGATAATTTTATTAAATAGCTTAAGCCAGTAAGTCTTCAATGCTTCACCAAAGGGATAGATAGATAGATAGTTTCCCTTAATGGAGTTTGCCTTAAAAACCCAAGCAGTTTAAACATACATCAATGCCTTACGTCCTGCTTGTATAGGGTTTCAGCGTGAGTAAAAGTTGAGTACCTGATTCCTTCTCAAGATTTTTGCTTCTTTGTTTGTGCACCCTCTTCCCCAGGCACACACACAGCTCTCTACATCACCAAGAATATTGCAGACTATTCAAAGTCCACTATCATCTCCTTTCTCAAATCTTCATTTTCAATTTTTGGCTTATATCTTGTTTTTCCACATTCATATTTCAGCCTTAAACAGCATCTAGTTTTGAACAATTTTTCAAATTGATTTCAATTGTTTTCAATGAGCACCTTGCAGATCAGGCTTTTCTCAAGGAGTAAGTTCTGAGTCACACCAGTCTAAGACAATGCCCTGAAAAATGTGGCTTTTCTGGGAACTTTCAATCAATTCAAATAATGACAATTATATATCAGAATAGGAATTTTAAAAAGCTCCACACGAGGTTTTTTTCTTCTAGTAGCTGTAAGCCTTCAGGCAATTACATTTACTGTAGTTTTAAGGCAGCTGTTTTCAAGGCTAACACAGAGCCTGCACATGAGTGATTTGAGCTGCAATGCTAGAAACCCTATTCTTGTCAAAGTCCAGCTACTTTTCTTGAATAAGCAACATTCTTAGTAGATGTTATAAGAAAAAGAATAAGTACAAAGTAATCAGAAACATAAAAAAATGTCCATTGAGTACATTAATAATCTCAAATCAGAAATTCAGCGATTCGGGAAAGATGTATCAGGCCATTAGATAAATTAAGTGAGAGAGTCTAGAACTCAACAAAAAGAAAATAGAAATTCTAAACTACTTAAAATTTCAGATGTATATCTGTTATAGCAAAGCTTATTATTACAGACACAAGCATTAAAAATAAAAGGTGAGAGCAGACAGACAGAAATGGAAGAAAACAAGTACTTCAGAAATATTTTGAAAGCATTCTGAAGTGAGAACTAAAAGATTAAAAAAAATCAATATAATAAATATGGTTATAAAAGGGAAGGGGGAGGGATAAATTAGTAGGATGAGTTTAAGATACATATGCTACTATATGTAAGATAGATAACCAGCAAGGACCTACTGTATAGCACAGGAACTATACTCAGTATTTTATAATAACCTATAAAGGAAAAGAATCTGCCTGTGATACAGGAGACCAAGGTTTGATGCCTGGGTTGGGAAGATCCCCTGGAGGAGGGCACAGCAAGCCTATTCAGTATTCTTGCCTGGAGAAGCCCATGGGCAGAGGAGCTTGACAGGCTACAGTCCATGGGGTAGCAGAGAGTCGGACATCACTGAGCAACTAACACACACATAAAAGAAAAGAAACTGAAAAAGAATACATATGCGTACACATGCTGCGTATAACTGAATAGATGTTTTGTACACCTAAAACTAACACAGCATTGTAAATCAACTCTACTTCAATTTTAGAAAATGAGGATAGGCACACAGATCAAAATGGTTAACGAAACTTGATCCATTGTGTCCACATTGAAACATATTCTTGGAAAGATATTTGATGTGAAATATCAAAAATTTTAATGGCCTGGGAAAGCACAACAAAACATAACACAGATCACAAATAAATAAGTAAATAAATAAATTCTCTATCTCTATATAAATTGTCTCTCTCTCTCTCTTTTATATATACATATATATGGATGCAATACTTGCAAAAATTAGGCATTCACATTAAGTAACTTCTTCAATCTTTTCCTGCTCTGAAGAACTATGATTATGTATACATAGACTGCAATCATTAAAAAATCATGTCTTCTTTTACTGATATGTGTTCTCTCTAGAGACTTTGAAATGGTTTTGGAGTATCTGCATATCAGTGAGAAGGAAAACTTGAAGATGAATTTCCATTGCCTTCAGGAAACACACTCCTATCCTAATTGGATATCTTACATAGTGAGTCTCAGTTTATTAGAAACTTCTGATTTATACCCTCCTGGGGTGGGAAATGAAATATGCAGATTTGGATGTCATCACTCTAGGACAGTGGAATCAGGAAAGTGCTTGAATCACTAGTGGACGGAAAATGAAAAGAAAATAGAAGCCAGAAAGATAGGACTTCAGGACACACCTAAGTTTTGGAGTGGAAAAGGGGGAGAACAGTCAATAACAGAAGCAGAAGAAAGCATTAGAAAGGAGGGAAAGATGACAAAAGAGAAGAAAATCAAGAATGAGGGATAGTCAATATGGTTATGATCTATAATAAGCATTAATACTACAAATTACATATTTCTAGAGAATGAATGCTGCCAAAGAGCACAATAAAGGGGATTAAGGGCTGAAAAACAGGGAATATTGGAGACAATGGTTGGAAAAGGAGAATTCTAGGGAGTCAAATGTTGTTATTTCCATTTATATTACAAAATGTCCCTGGGCTGCTATTATTTCTAAACTATGTTACTACTAATTAATATGATATGATTTTTCAAGTAAAAATAAGGGGAATATGTCTTTTATTTGATTTTCAGAATGCATTGCAGTCTCCTAATTTGCTAAGCAATGTGAACAATTCAATTTCTGCTCTCCAAAAATTTTTCTGAAAATAATACAGTAAAATTAGGTTGTGATATGCATTGAGATCACTACAAAACACTTTTCTCATTGAAGGTGCTTCATACAAGACAGATGTTTTGACAACCACACTTATCATCTCTCTGTATATTTCTCTGTGCCCTTCCCCTTGCTAGCATTTACTGACAGGCAGTGATCAGTGTTAGCTCTTCTGATGTTGAGCATCTAGCCAGCAAGCCTCCTGCAGGCTAGGAGCAAAACAAAATTCTCTGTTTCACAGCTGAATAATTAATTAAACATTGGTAAGTCTGTTCTGTTGTTCTTATTGAAATTGAAAAGATGATATCTTAACTGGTAATGATATTATGCTGGAGCAAACCAGGGTCGCATATAAATGAACATTAATGGTAAAGTGCAATACGTTCTGCTCTCCTGCTAGCAAAGTGATGTTATTGAGGAGGAAAATTGCCCTTTGAATTTTTATCATTGTCATGTAGGATTTATTAAACACTTGTAGAGTTTTATTGAGCTAGGTCTTCTCCAAGCAAGTTTTACAAGCTCTGACATTTAAGAGCAAGGACTTTAAACCAGCAAGTGTTGATAAAGTAGATTGCAAAATGCTGTTTGAAAAAGAGAAATTAAAAAATCAGATGAGGGAAGGGAAATAATACTGAGGGCAGAGGGCAGAACAGGAAAGAAAACAGCTCTGCAGTTTATTTCTAGGAGATATAAAGCAAGTTAAAACAAGAACTCTGTGTCCAAAAAAAAAAAAAAAGATCTAATGCTGGAAGTGTGCTCTTATTTGCTGATAAATAAAATGATTAAAAAGTAGCTTGGATGACAGACTCCAGTAAGTCAGAAAGAGAAAAATATATGTTTATATTAACACATATATGTGGAATTTAGAAAAACTGTACAAATGATCCTATTTGAAAGACAGGAATAGAGACTGAGATGGGAGAATGAATGTGTGGACATAGGGTGGGAGCTGGGATAAATTGGGAGATTAGGACTGAGGTATGTGCACCGCCACGTGTAAAACAGATAGCCAGTAGGAATCTGCTGTGTAGTTCAGAGAGCTCAGCTCAGCGCTTTGTGTTGACTAGATGGGTGGGATGGAGGGGTAGAAGGGAGGGCCAAGAAAGAGGGGATATATGCACACAGAAAGCTGTTTCGCTCTGTTGTACAACATTGCAAAGCAATTAAAATCCAATTGAAAAATAAAGTTTGTAAGAAAATATCCCAGTTAGGATGAAGTAAGTTCTGCAAGGTACAGCCACTATCTTATTATAAGATTATTCTGTGAAGAAGTAAAATTGTATAACTATTTGTATGTGAAATGAGTTTGAGGAAACTCCTGACTTACTAAGAATTGTTCTCCTTAGATCATCAATGATCAGTGATAACTATTTTAATTAAAGTTTCAGTACATTTTTTTCTTTCCTCTGAGCTCTACTATCTCTCAGCGGATAATTTCCATGAATGGTAAAATGGAGTAGAAAGCAAATGAATATTTGAAATTAACCCAGGCTGAACTACAAAGCCACTTAAGATTACATACAATTTAGGAATCATGTGGATTTCCCAGGTGGCTCAGTGGTAAAAGAATCGGCTTGACAATTCAGGAGACACTGGTTCAATCTCTGGGTTGGGAAGATCCCACGGAGGAGGAAATGGCAACCCACTCCAATATTATTGTCTGCAAAACTCCATGGACAGAGGAGTCCAGCAGGCTACAGACCGTGGGGTCGCAAAAAGTCAGGCATGACTGAGCACCAGCCTTAGGAATCATGTATTCTTTCACATAACGAATTGTTTACAAATTAGGAGAAAAGGGACTAAGTAGCCACTAGCAGCTAAGACTAGACAAGCCAAAAAGGAGTATACAGAAAGTCTCTTTTAGCTTTCAATGAGTTCCCTTGCCCACTCCCTCTTTAACCCACTGTAACTAAAGTGCATTCATTGAATCTTGAAAACTTTCATTAAAAAACTTTGCCTGCATGCTATGTTGCTTTAGTCGTGTCTGACTCTGCGATCCTATGGACTGTAGCCCACCAGACTCCTCTGTCCATGGGATTCTTTGGGCTAGAATACTGGAGTGGGTGCCTGGTGCCCTTCTCCTGAGAATCTTCCAGACCCAGGCATTGACTTTGTGTCTCTAACGCCTCCTGCATTGGCAGGTTGGGTCTTTGCCACTGGAGCCTCCTGGGAAGATCCTTAAAAAAACAAAACAAAACAAAAAACAAAACCATGTAACTTCAAATTCTTTGACTGTGGCTCAGCCGGTATCAATACTTCAGTGTCAGTTTTCCCCTTCTGAGTGGATATATACAAAACATTTAAAAGACAACTTATTTGATAGTTTATTTCATAGTATAGAAGGCTTCACAGCTACTTTGAGATGCTCACTGCCTTGAAAATGTAAGCATTAGAGATTTATATATACTAAAATTGGGGGAAAATATTATTGTGTTTAGATAGTCAATAGTCTAAAATCAAGTTTTAAATTGTTAAAATGTATTTCTAAATTCTTTTTAATTTGATTACCAGATAAGCTTTAATAAAAAAAAAAAAGGTTCAGATGTCAGATTATAATTCAAAAATCCATGAGAAAAATAATTTTGGTAGGAATAGTTTATCACTGGTGTTTGGAATAACCAGATTATAATTTATTATATGATATAATTATACATTTACATAACTAAAAGTTTTGTTATTTTCTTTAAAATGTAATTTGCTTGACAAAGATCCCATTTTAAGATGGTAATTCTGTGTCATTTTAGCACATGGTAGACATTTTTTTATAGATTTCTAGGAATATTGACAGAAATTATTTTATTTTTATGTTTTAAAGTGAGGGGAAGCTCGAAAATTTGTTTTAATTTTGTAAAGAAGACTGAATAGAAATGTACCTATGAAGTTAACATAGTTGATAACATAAAATTTTTCTTTCTGTTCTAAGGTACTCTCATATTTACAAGGTTTTGGAAAAGTCTGTGTCAGAGTATCACTTTAAAGATCAAGTACATGAGATATGAAGTATCTGTCATTCAAAGTTACGTGTAGAAAAAATTTTTGGAGAAAAAGTTCAAAACTTCACTAGACATCCTTTTCACTGACTCACAGCTTTAGAATTGAAATGAGGCATCATTCTTTAGAAGCTTGTGTTTTCATTCTATGACTATTGAAGGACACATATTTGAAATCACACCTTCTCCCTTAACAGGTTCCCTTTGAAATCAATAAAGCATTTTAACAAAAGGGAAAACTCCTATACCTGTCTGAACATCAAGGAAGATTGAAATTTAGAATATTCAACATGAAATTTGTTACTACTTTGTTGCGATCTGTAACAAAGATTGTTATAACAATTTGTTACAATCTTTAGATCAGATTGAATTTAAATAAGGGAAGATTCCACTCAAATAGAATGTTCCACAGATTAAAAGAAAACAACAACTAGAACAAAACAAAAATAAATATACAAAGAAATAAATAGTCTCACAGGGCTAGAAAAACAGTTAAATATTCTCTGCTCTGATGTTAGGACTGAAGTCAGGTTATATAAAAGAGACATATTCTAATAAGTGAGGACCACAACTGTGATTGAAATAAAGCACAATATTTCAGGATTCTTAAAGAGCTGGATGTTTCTTTAAGTGTAAATGTATTTGACATTAAAGATTACACTAGACTGTAATTTTTAACAGCTGATGATTCGTACAAAAGGCAGCCCTTTCATAATAAAAGTGGACATAATCAAATGCCAAGATAAAATTATATATTTCATTGCAAATAATAAAATAAAATATAAATAAATCATTTAGTCAAGGGACAGTTTATCTCTGAGGACTGTCCCATACTTTGTCTTCATTCTTAATCATTTCTTCTTCCATTGCCCTACTTATTACAATGACTTTAAACATACATACACACACACACATATATATGTAATTAGTAATATTTTGTTATTATAAGGTACTCATACTACCATGAAGTGATATAGTGCAATTTTAAAGTATAATTGAATTATTTGGAAATGTAAATACATATTGCAAACTCTAGGATAATTACTATAAAAAATAGAAAAATATGTATAGTTAGCTTTCAAAGAAAAAAGAGAAAACAAAATCACATAAAATGTTTAATTAAGACAACAAAATGCAGAAAAAGTGGAGAAAAAAACAGGAGAAAAAACAAAAGCAACAAATAAAAATATTGAATATGGTAGATATTAATTTTAATATAATATTAATAATCTCTTTGAACGCCAATGGTCTAATACACAATTAAAAGGCAGAGATTGTCAAAGTAGATCAAAAAACAGGATCCAGATACATGTTATCTACAATAAATATTCACTTCACATATAAAGACACATAGTTAAAAGTAAATGGATGGAGAAAAGTATATCATGCTAACACTAATCAAAAATAAATAAATAAATAAGAGTGCTGTATAGATTTCAAACAGAGCTGACTTAAAATCAAGGGTTACCCTAACCCTAACCCTTAAATAAGGGCATTATGAAGCTATAAAAGGGTCAATGCTTCAAGATCTAACCATTTTTGAATATGAATGTGCCTACCAAGAGAACATCAAGCTATGTGAGGCCAAAACCGAAACAACTGAAAGGAGAAAGGGACCAATCTACTATCACAGTTGGAGACTTCAGCACCCCTCAGTCAGAAATGATTACACCTAGGAGAGGCAGAAAACCAGGAAGGACATATCTGAACTCAGCATCACTATCAATCAGCTGGTTATAATTACTATCTACAGACTTCTTCAACCAACTGCAGCAAAATGTCTTTTTTTCTCAAACTCACAGGAACATTCACCAAGATTGATCACATTCTGGACCATGAAATATGTTAACAAATTTAAAAGAATATGGTTATAAACAATGTCTGCTTTGCAGGCCATAATGGAATTAAACTAGAAATCAATATCAGAAAGATATTTAGAAGATCCCAAAACACATGGAGATTAAAAAACATACTTCTAAATAACATGTAGGTCAAAGAATAAATTTCAAGAGAAAATTTAAAAAAAAAAATTTAACTGAGTGAAAATAAAAATACAACTAATCAAAATTTGTGATATGCAGTGAAAGCAGTATTTTAAAGAAAGCTAACAGGATTGAATGCATATATTAGAAAAGAAGAATGACAAAATCAATAATATAATTTCCATCTTAGGAAAGTAGGAAAACAAATTAAATCCAATTAAAATAAATAAATAAATAAATGAAATTGAAGACAGGAAACCAGATAGAGAGAATCAATGAAACCACATAGTCATGTAAATACATGCAGAAAAAGCATTTGAGAAAATCCAATTCCCTTTTATGACAAAAACTTTAAACTAGAAATAGAGGGAAACTTCTTTAACTTGACAGAGTATCTACAAAAACCCTGTAGTTATCATCATACTTAATAGAGAGGAACTCAGATCATTCCCACTAAGATCAGTCATGAGAGAAGAGTATCCCTTCTCACTTGTTACTTTTCAACATTATACTGGGATTCCTTACTAATGACAGAAGTCAAGGGAAGGAAACAAAAGATGTACAGAAAGGAAGACATAAAACTTTTTTCCTTGAAGATGATTGTCTATGTACAAAATCTGAAAGACTAGAGAAGAATAATTTTGGAACTAGTAAACACTTAAAGCAAGGATGAAAGTTTTAAGGTTAATATACAAATATCAGTTACTTTCCTATATACCAACAATGATCAAGTGAATTTTAAATTAAAACCACAATACCATTTACATTTGCACCCACAAACTCAGGATACTTCAAATGAATCTAGCAAGCTATGTAAAATATCCACATGTGAAAAAATACAAAATGTGACTAAATGAAAACAAAGCAGAATTAAATAAATGGAGAAACACTGCATTATTCATGGATAAGAAAACTCAATATTGTCAAAATGTCAGTTGTTCTCAAATTGAGCTATATATCAATGTAATTTCAATCAATTATCCCAGCAAGTTATTTATGGATAGCAGCTAGATGATTTTAGAGTTTACATTGTAAGGGAAAAAACTCAGTATAGTCAACACAATATTGAAGAAGAACAACTTTGGAGAACTATTGCTACTAGACTTCAAGACTTACTACAAAGCTACAGCCATTAAGTGGGATGGTAATGGCAGAATAATCAAATAGATCAATGGAACAGAATAAAAAGTATAATAATAGCATTAATCTATGAACTTTCTATTTTGTGCATGTGCATTTTCTTAAATTCCCTGTACCTTCTAGTATAATACTGAATATGTTAATATTTCCCCTCAGCTATCAGAAGAATATACTTAATGTTTATAAAATCATAAGTGCTTTCACTGCTAAAGAATATTTTAATTCTTAGGTGTTTTAATAATCCTCATCTTCTCTACATTATATGACTAAAAGTTGTGAATGAAAATTACCAATAATAGAATGTTTTCTGAAGATTCTAGTTTCAGAATCTGGCTAATTTTCTGACTCTTCCTGATCTCTCATCTTATCACAGTATCTACAGATATTCAGATAAGCCTGGAAAATGGCAATAACTAGTTTTCTCTATCCAGATATGCTCAAAGAAGGGGTTATCATATTGATGTTTGCAACAGTTGACCTTCATAGAAAGAGAAAAAGAAGACCACCACAAACAAAAACATACTTCTAAAACGAATGCATACTTCTCGCAAATGTTGAAACTAATCAAGCGTATACACGGGAGAATTTTTTTTTAAGTTTTCTTGCAATTTTCTTTTACATTTATGTTGTTTACTTTTGAGTAAATTACATAAGCAAATTGGATTATTGCACTTTCAGTTAAAAGCCAAATTACCTTTTTAAAGTAACATCAAACATACAGAAATATGATGAATTTTTAGGTCTATTAATTTTTCAAATGTGAACATTTGCAGTTGTTTCTGTAGGAAGATTATTGCATATGTAGCTCAACTACCTCATTTCAGGGTCACCATCCCTCTTGTTAGCTGTCCCACAGCTCTGAATGCATCATACCATGGTCACTTGTCACTCATTTTATCTACCACATGCTTATTAATAAATCATCTCTTTATATCTGATTATCAGACTATGATACATTTGTTGCTAATTAATATTTGAAAATTTATCATCTGTCTATAGACCTAGTAACTGGTAAATACTTGTTGATTTAATAAACATAATATTTTTGGAATGAGGATAAGTGGAAGTATTTACTAAAATGACTTTGTTCAATAATTTTAATTCCAGCTATAATAATTATCAATTGTGAAACAAACAATATCTGTTGTTTTAAATTTATGTTTCCTTTTTTTGTAGATTGTGATAATTAAACTCTCTGTAGCACACACACTTGGATGTTCACTGTCTTCCATGAGTTAAAATATTCAGGAAGTAAAATCTGTATTCAGCTCCAAAAAGGATTAATCTTGTTTGGGCTATTCCAATGACATGAATTATATTTCTTTTCCCGAAAGCTGACTTTAAAAATATTTTGCTCCCTCTGTCAATTAAGATGCCAGGGGAAATTTGTTTATGCATAAGTAACACTGATTCTAGGAAAACCTTCAAAGCCTCCGTTTGTTTAGTGTAAGAATGTGTTGCCCAGAACTACTGTAGTTGGCCTTGCTGAGGCAGTGAGGTGGCTGAAAAAACAAGAGGAAAAGATGAAGGCAACCTAAGAATTTTTATAGCATCTCAAGTCTCTAAATACACCACAGTGCATTGAGATTTCTTATTATGGCATGTAATACATGTCCTGGGGCTTCCCTGGTAGCTCAGGGGTAAAGAATCCACCTGCTAATGAAAGGCACACGGGTTCAATCCCTGGGTCAGGAAGACCTCCTGGAGAAGGAGATGACAACCCCTTCCAGTATTCTTGCCTGGGAAATCCCATGGACAGAGGAGCCTGGCAGTTTACAGCACATGGGCGTCGCAAAAGAGTTAGACACAACTTAGTGACTAAAAAAGAAAAACAAAAAAAAAAACATTTTTTAGGTTTTAAAATCTTTGTGTTTTTGTTACAGCCAAAAGATCCTTCACAAATATAATTGTTTAGCATTGTTTAATGAAAAGCGATTGTTGCCTAACCAGGTGTCTTACATCTACTAAGTACTCAATCTATTGAGTACTAAATCTATTTTGAGTACTAAATTCTGCTTTTCAGAATTAGAAAGTTACTAAAAGGATGAAAATAGCCCTTGGTAACAAAGAATTCAATGTGAAAATCTTTCCTAGTGATATATTATGCGTGCTATCCAAAATATTTTAAAATGTTTGTTAAATGTTTAAATGCAAAGCAGAAACTTGTATTTCTAAAATCTCTATTTCTGGCCATTTGGAAATGTCAGAAGAAACATATGAAGCTAGCACCATTATATAAGAGAGGAAAAGGTTGTTAACATTTACATATTTTCACACTCTGAAAACAAGATCATTATTGAAATTTTTCAAAAATGCTTTAATGTCATCAACCTAAACTAATAGAAGATTGAGTAACTAAGAGATTTTCCACTTAGTGTGCTAGAGTTGAGTGAATAAACACACCATTAAGTGTCATTTCATTTGAATAGCAAGCTGATGGACCATTTTGCAGTTAGAATGAATTCTAATGGAGAATCATATTATCGCAAGCTTTGAGTGCTCTTGATTTTTATTTTTCAACAACCACACTCACATAATGGGGTGTCTCAGCACATACTTCTAAAATATATAATGTTTGTAAACTTTTTTTATATAATATATTCATGACAAATATTTTGTTTGCATTGTTATTTCTTTTGTGTTCCCAGTTTTACTAACAATTGCTTTACTGTTATAAAACATAGAGCCAGACATGACTGAGAGACTTTCACTTTGATTCCTTATATTATAGCATAATTGAAATCACAAGAGATACTTAAGCAATATATCTACTTTTAATGAGATAAGTGTTGTAGGTAAGTTCAAGAAAAGCAAGTTCCATTTGTGTAATTTTCAGAAAGTTTAATCCATAAAACTACTAGTGAGGAGCAAGCAAACAACATGATTTGGTTATTCAGCAAATACATGTGGCAAAAACATTGTCTTGAGACATTTAAACATAGGCTTACCTCCTTGGAATTCTTTTTTGCACAAGTGAGAAATCACTAGCTTTGCATCTATCAACAAACTGTTGACTCTTTGTGACCCCATGCACTATACAGTCCCTAGAATTTTCCAGGCCAGAATACTGGAGTGGATAGCTATTCCCTTCTCCAGGGGATCTTCCCAACACAGGGACTGAACCCAGGTCACCTGCATTGGAGGCAGATTTTTTACCAGCTGATCCAACAGGGAAGCCCATCAACCAGCCACGACCTTGTAATACAAAGTTGTTGACATCTTGAACATAATACAGTGAGATAAAATCAGAAAGGTGTCAATATTGAAAATGCTTTGTAGTACTTGACATGAGGGTCTTTACTATTTTTATTGTTAGTTTGGTAATTTCTACTTAGTATGAGCAAAAATGATGATTCAAGAAATTGTATTCTATATGAGACATTTTCCACTATTTGGTTTCATGAACACTAATCTTCTTTATTACACAAGAAGATAGACTTTTTAATCTTCATATATCACTATTTATTATGAAAATAATCACATCATAGTCATCCTCTGCAAAGTCTTTGATTATCTATCCCTTCCTATCTTATATTATTGATATTATATTAGGGAATCTTATTGATACAGTTATTCAGAGGTAAATTGGTACACTGGCTTTCCAATGATCATCTGTATAACCAGACTTTTACTCTCAAACTAAATAATTAATTTGCCCTCAAATTTAGGATTTCCTACTCTGCAAACTCTATGCTTTAAAGCATTCATTGATTTTATTGAGACATTGATGAGGTTTGAATTTTCTGCTTGCATTACAAAGTCTTTGATATGTTTTATTACTCTATTTATCAAGTTCTGTCATTCTCCAAAAAGGAAATCAGTGCTGAATATTCATTGGAAGGACTGATGCTGAAGCTGAAACTCCAATATTTTGGCCATCTGATGTGAAGAACTGACTCATTTCTAAAGACTGTGATGCTGGGAAAGATTGAAGACAGGAGGAGAAGGGGACGAGAGAGGATGAGATGGTTGGATGGCATCACTGACTCAATGGACATGAGTTTGAGGAAGCTCTGGGAGTTGGTGATGGGCCTGACGGGCTATGGTCCATGGGGTCGCAAGGAGTCGGACATGACTGAAGGACTGAACTGAACTGATCACTCTCCAATGTTTTAGATATGTGGTCCTGAGTTACAAAAAAAACTATTTTAAGAGAAGTTACCTCTTGGAACCATAGTATACAATGTCTTTCTGTATTTTCACGGTTTCATTTCATTTCTAGCTGCTTGAAGCCCTCCTCTTCCAACCATTTCATCAGTTATGACTGAACTCAAACTCAATTTTCTTATGAAACATACATTGGAATCTTTATGTTATGAAACCCTTATTGTGGCTCCTGTCAGCCTCACTCATTAGAGCACACAAGTTTTATTCAAGTATATGACTTATCATGTGTGTATCATGCTTCCCTAGTAAGACTGAGGGTATAAAAGCCATTAATGTGGAATTAGTAAGAGAGAGGGTGGAGGCACATGTATTTCTTCAAGTTCCATGAAGGCAGGGGAAACATGTACACATCCCTTATTCTCTTCATAGAATCCATCTTAGTGCAAAAACAAAACAAAACAAAGCATATTTTGTGCTCTGTTTTTATTTGTTCGAAATGACATATTTTGGACAAATGCAATATAAAAGAGATTATGGAGGGAATAAACCATGTCTACTGTTTAACATTTAAGCTGTAACCATTCTCTCCTCTTTGTGTTTTATCTGATGGCATGAGTCATATATATCTCCTTGTCAAGGACTACTAGTAGAAAGCATTTCAATTTGTAGCCTAATGTAACTGCCCTGAAATGTGGTCTCATTAGAACGAATGTCAGTGGACCTGTCAGATTAAAACACTAAGTCCTGTCATTGTCTCAGGAGCAAAGAGGTATTACTTTGATTGATCTGAATAGTTGCCGACTGCTTGACATCACTCAGCTTTGATTTGGGTGTTGATGAATTCAGGGCTACCAGTCTATCTATCCATTTATTTTTCTATCTATCTATCTATCTATCTATCTATCTATCTATCTATCTATCTATCTATGTATCTATCTATCTATACATAAACTTGAAATTTTTTATATGGAAGGTCTTGTAGCATTAATAATACTAAATCTTGTGTGTTTGAGTCAAATATATGATTTTAAAAATCTATCACCTGTGGATGGTGCAAGGGATAAATAAAACTTTCAGTTATATTTCAGCTATATTCAGTTTTTCACAAATGGGCTTTATTATATTGAGCTATGTACCATTTTTCAACTTTGATGAGAGTTTTTATCATTAAGGGCTTCCCTGGTGGCTCAGATGGTAAAGAATCCTTCTACAATGTGAGAGACCTGGGCTTGATCCCTGAACTGGGAAGATCCCCTGGAGAAGGGAATGGCTCTCCACTCCAGTATTCTTGCCTGGAGAATTCCATGGACAGAGTAGCCTGACAAGCTACAGTCCGTGGGGTCGCTAAGAGTCTGAGAACTGAGTAACTTTCACTTTTACTTTCTTTTAGCATTCAGTTCAGTTCAGTCGCTCAGTCGTGTCAGACTCTTTGCGACCCCATGAACGGCAGCACGCCAGGCCTCCCCGTCCATCACCAACTCCTGGAGTTTACTCAAACTCATACCCATCGAGTCGGTGATGCCATCCAGCTATCTCATCCTCTGTCGTCCCCTTCTCCTCCTGCCCCCAATCCCTCCCAGCATCAGGGTCTTTTCCAATGAGTCAACTCTTCGCATGAGGTGGCCAAAGTATTGTAGTTTCAGCTTCAGCATCAGTCCTTCCAATGAATACCCAGGACTGATTTCCTTTAGGATGGACTGGTTGGATCTCCTTGCAATCCAAGGGACTCTCAAGAGTCTTCTCCAACACCATAGTTCAAAGCATCAATTTTTCAGTGCTCAGCTTTCTTCACAGTCCAACTCTCACATCCATACATGACCACTGGAAAAACCATAGCCTTGACCAGACAGACCACTGTTGGCAAAGTAATGTCTCAGGTTTTTAATATGCTGTCTAGGTTGGTCATAACTTTCCTTCCAAGGAGGAAGCATCTTTTAATTTCATAGCTGCAGTCACCATCTACAGTGATTTTGGAGCCCAGAAAAATAAAGTCTGACACTGTTTCCACTGTCTCCCCATCTATTTCCCTAGAGGTGATGGGACCAGATGCCATGATCTTAGTTTTCTGAATGTTAAGCTTTAAACCAACTTTTTCTCTCTCCTCTTTTACTTTCATCAAGAGGCTATTTAGTTCCTCTTCTCTTTCTGCCATAAGGGTGGTGTCATCTGCATATCTGAGGTTATTGTTATTTCACCCAGAAATCTTGATTCCAGCTTGTGCTTCTTCCAGCCCATCATTTCTCATGATGTACTCTACACATAAGTTAAATAAGCAGGGTGACAATATACAGCCTTGACATACTCCTTTTTCTATTTGGAACCAGTCTGTTGTTCCACGTCCAGTTCTAACTGTTGCTTCCTGACGTGCATCTAGGTTTCTCAAGAGGCAGGTCAGGTGGTCTGGTATTCCCATCTCCTTCAGATTTCTACAGTTTATTGTGATCCACATATTCGAAGGCTTTGGCATAGTCAATAAAGCAGAAATAGATGTTTTTCTGGAACTCTCTTGCTTTTTCAATGATCCAGCGGATGATCCAATTTGATCTCTGGTTCCTCTGCCTTTTCTAAAACCAGATTGAACATCTGGAAGTTCACAGTTCACATATTGCTGAAGCCTGGCTTGGAGAATTTTGAGCATTACTTTACTAGCGTGTGAGATGAGTGCAATTGTGTTGTAGTTTGAGCATTCTTTGGGATTGCCTTTCTTTGGGACTGGAATGAACACTGACCTTTTCCAGTCCTGTGGCCACTGCTGAGTTTTCCAAATTTGCTGGCATATTGAGTGCAGCACTTTCACAGCATTATCTTTCAGGATTTGAAATAGTTCAACTGGAATTCCTTCACATCCACTAGCTTTGTTTGTAGTGATGCTTTCTAAGGCCCACTTGACTTCACATTCCAGGATGTCTGGCTCTAGGTTAGTGATCACACCATTGTGATTATCTGGGTCATGAAGATATTTTTTGTACAGTTCTTCTGTGTATTCTTGCCATCTCTTCTTAACATCTTCTGCTTCTGTTAGGTCCATACCATTTCTGTCCTTTATTGAACCCTCTTTGCATGAAATGTTCCTTTGGTATCGCTAATTTTCTTGAAGAGATCTCTAGTCTTTCCCATTCTGTTGGTTTCCTCTATTTCTTTGCATTGATCGCTGAGGAAGGCTTTCTTTTCTCTCCTGGCTATTCTTTGGAACTCTTCATTCAAATGGGAATATCTTTCCTTTTTTCCTTTGCTTTTTGCTTCTCTTCGTTTCACAGCTATTTTTAAGACCTCCTCAGACAACCATTTTGCCTTTTTGCATTTCTTTTCCATGGGGATGGTCTTGATCCCTGTCTCCCGTACAATGTCAAGAACCTCCATCCATAGTTCATCAGGCTCTCTGTCTATCAGATCTAGTCCCTTAAAACTATTTCTCACTTCCACTGTATAGTCATAAGGGATTTGATTTAGGTCATACCTGAATGGCCTAGTGATTATGAAGAAGGAATTCATGGGGCCTGGACTCCATCTTAGGCCTGTCCGTGCTGGTTGTGTGTGGCCACCTCTCCAGTGAACTCTGAACTCTGTGTTTAGCGCCTGTGGGGGTGACAGTGGAAGGATAAGACCTCACTCTGGGCAGGGGAATCTTGAAGAGCGCCTGTGGGAATGACAATGGAAGGATAAGACCCCGCTTTGGGCAGGGGAATCTTGAAGACACTAATCACCTCTGCCTCCGGACAGTATCTATCAAAATGTAGCCACAGGCTTATCATTAACTGGTTGGAATGTAACCTCGGGCTTATTGATTACTAACTGTTTGAACACATAATACTTGAATGATGGGGTTATTGTGATTATATTTACCCTTCCTTTGTAAGCCTCAAGGGATTTGGACTGGTGTGTTTGGACACGTACATATGGGGGATAAAAGATTTTCACAAATGCTGGTCGGGGTCCTTGGCTAAGAGGAGACTCTGCCTTGGGCCCGCTGGTGTAATAAACTGCACTCCACTATCTGCATTGTCCTTCTGAGTGTGTTTGTTTCCCGGAACGCGTGGCTATAACAATTATCCCTACTTTCTTTAGCACACACACATATATCCATCTCATACACACATACACACACACACACGCACTTCTCCACTGCCCATCTGATTTTCATATACAAATAAGTAGAAATGTTTAATGTTTCTGAAATACAGATATGTGCTCTGATTTCCCCCCAAAGGTGCTAGTTAGATACACATATCTGGATTATATATATATATCTTTGTTTCTAAAGTGACATATTTATATCTACTCTATCTATAATTAGTATGAAGTGAAGTAAAATGAAGTCACTCAGTCATGTCCGACTCTTTGTGACCCCATCGACTGTAGCCTACCAGGCTTCTCCGTCCATGGGATTTTCCAGGCAAGAGTATCAGAGTGGGTTGCCATTTCCTTCTCCAGGGATAATTAGTATACAAATATACAATTTTTCTCTTTCCTCTTTTTCTTTCTTCACTGTGAGGTAGAAATTACAAAGCAGTCAATGCAGAACTCTGTGACCTAGGTCTTATTTACAGTAAACATCCTGCTCCATTGTCCTGAAATCCTGGAATATGTCTTTAGTCTGATAAATTATCAGCATTCAGATCCAGGGAAGGGCAGTAATTAAGTTCCTTTCCATATCCTTGAGGGAAAAACAACTGGTGATCATTAATCTTAAGCCCATACATCAGGTTCATGGTAAAATTGCCAAGAGGGCATGAAAAAGTGTGGTGACTTAATCCAAGGATCTAGAAAAGCTATAAAGATGTTAAGTATCTTGACCTTTAAATTTATTGATTAGAAATAATGTGATTTAAGGAAGGATATAAAAACTGCTCTAAGTCCCACCTTGGGTAGACTCTTTACTCCTCTTATTGTCTTTGCTGATAACTTTCTATTTTCTCCTCTTTAATAAATCTTATTTGCTTGCTACCTCGATTGTTTGCATGTTCCTAGATTCCATTCTTTGGCTCCATGGACAAGAATTCAGTTTAGAACATGGATAAGACCATGGACATGTTCTCTTTATTAGCATAATCCTGTCTTACTGCTATTACTATGCTTCTAGTTATAGTTCAATGTTTTTCTATCATCAAGTTAGAATTTTCAATACTGTATTTTTTACTGATTTCAATATGGATTTGAAGATGTTATTATTTTAATTTTCACTTTCCTTTTTTAAATTTGCTTTTAATTTTTTTTTATTGAACGATAATTGCTTTACAGAATTTTATTATTTTCTGCCAAACCTGAATATGAATAAGCCATAGGTATACATATATCCACTCCCTTTTGAACCACCCTCCCATCTCCCGCCCCATTCCACCCCCCTAGATTGATACAGAGCCCCCTTTTTGAGTTCCCTGAGCCATACAGCAAATTCTCATTGGCTATCTATTTTACATATGGTACTGTAAGTTTCCATGTTACTCTTTCCATATATCTCACCCTCTCCTCCCTTCTCCCCATGTCCATAAGTCTATTCTCTATGTCTGTTTCTCCATTGCTGCCCTGTAAACAAATTCTTCAATACCATTTTTCTAGATTTGATATATATGCATTAAAATATGATATTTATCTTTCTCTTTATGACTCACTTCACTGTGTATAATACGTCCTAGGTTCATCCACTTCATCAGAACTGACTCAAATGCATTTCTTTTTATGGCTGAGTAATAGTCCTTTGTGTACATGTACCACAACCTCTTTATCCATTCATTTGTCAGTGGATATCTAGGTGGCTTCCATGTTCAAGTTATTGTAAATAGTGCTGAAATAAACAATGGGATACATGAGTCTCTTTCAAATTTGGTTTCCTCAGGGTATATATACCTAGGAATGGGGTTGTTGCATTATATGGTGGTTTTATTCCTAGTTTTTTTTTTTAGGAATCTCCATATCATCTTCCATAGTGGCTGTATCCATTTACATTCCTACCATTCCCTTTTCTCCACACCCTCTCCAGCATTTATTGTTTGCAGACTTCCCCCCCCCCCCCATTTCTTTTTATTAGTTGGAAGCTGATACTTTACAATATTGTAGTTGTTTTTGCCATACATTGACATGAATCAGCAATGGATTTACATGTGTTCCCCATCCCGATCCCCCCTTCCCACCTTCCTCTCCACCCCATCCCTCTGGGTCTTCCCAGTGCATCAGCCCTGAGCACTTGTCTCATGCATCCAACCTGGACTGGTGATCTGTTTCACCCTTGATAGTAGACTTGCTTCAATGTTGTTCTCTCAGAACATCCCACCCTCGCCTTCTCCCATAGAGTCTAAAAGTCTGTTCTGTACATCTGTGTCTCTTATTCTGTTTTCCATATAGGGTTATTGTTACCATCTTTTTTTAAATTCCATATATATGCATTAGTATACTGTATTGGTGTTTATCTTTCTGGCTTACTTCACTCGTATAATGGACTCTAGTTTCATCCATCTCATTAGAACTGATTCAGATGAATTCTTTTTAATGGCTGAGTAATATTTCATGGTGTATATGTACCACAGCTTCCTTATCCATTCATCTGCTGATGGGCATCTAGGTTGCTTCCTTTTCCTGGCTATTATAAACACATGGAAGCAAGTGTTGTGATGAACACTGGGGTACATGTATCTCTTTCAGATCTGGTTTCCTCGGTATGTATGCCCAGGAGTGGGATTGCTGGGTCATATGGCAGTTCTATTTCCAGTTTTTTAAGGAATCTCCACACTGTTCTCCATAGTGGCTGTACTAATTTGCATTCCCACAAACAGAGTAAGAGGGTTCCCTTTTCTCCACACCCTCTCCAGCATTTGTTGCTTGTAGACTTTTGGATAGCAACCATTCTGACTGGGGTGTAATGGTACCTCATTGAGATTTTGATTTGCATTTCTCTGATAATGAGTGATGTTGAGCATCTTCTCATGTGTTTGTTAGCCATCCATGTGTCTTCTTTGGAGAAATGTCTGTTTAGATCTTTGGCCCATTTTTTGATTGGGTCATTTATTTTTCTGGAATTGAGTTGCAGGAGTTGCTTGTGTATTTTTGAGATTAATCCTTTGTCTGTTTCTTCATTTGCTATTATTTTCTCCCATTCTTTTGCACAACAAAGGAGACTATAAGCAAGGTGTTTGTAGACTCTTTGATGATGGCCATTCTGACTGGTGTGAGGTGTTATCTTGTAGTTTTTATTTGCATTTCTCTAATAATGAGTGATGTTAAGCAACTTTTCATGTTAGCCATCTGTATGTCTTCTTTGGAGAATTGTCAGTTTTAGTCTTTTTCCCACTTTTTGATTGGGCTGTTTGTTTTTCTGGCATTGAGTTGTATGAGCTGCTTGTATAATTTGGAAATTAATCCTTTGCCAGTTGTTTCATTTGCTATTAATTTCTCCCATTCTGAGGGTTGTCTTTTCATCTTGCTTATAGTTTTCTTTGTTGTGCAAAAGCTTTTAAGTTTAGTCAGGTCCCACTAGTTTACTTTTGCTTTTATTTTATTTTACTTTAGGAAGTGGATCATAGAGGATCTTGGTTTGATTTATGTCTTCAAGTGTTCTGTCTAAGTTTTCCTCTAAGAGTTTTATAGTTTCTGGCCTTACATTTAGGTCTTTAAGCCATTTTCAGTTTATATTTGTGTATGGTGTTAGGAAGTGTTCTGCTTTCATTCTTTTACATGTAGCTGTCCAGTTTTCCCAGCACCATTTGTTTAAGAGGTTGTCTTTGCCCCATTGTGTATTCTTGCCTCCTTTGTCAAACATAAGGTACTCATAGGTGCATGGGTTTATTTCTGGACTTTCTATCTTGTTCCATTGGTCTATATTTCTTTTTTTTTTTTTTTTGCCAATACCATACTGTCTTGATGACTGTAGCTTTGTAGTATAATCTGAAGTCAGTAAGGTTGATTTCTCCAGCTCAGTGCTTCTTTCTCAAGACTGCTTTGATTATTTGGGGTCTTTTCTGCTTCAATATGAATTGTGAAATTTTTTGTTCTACTCCTGTGAAAAATTCCATTGGTAATTTAATAGAGATCGCATTGAATCTGTATATTGCATTTGATCATATAGTCATTTTCACAGTATTGATTCTTCCTACCCAGGAATGTGGAATTTCTCTCCATCTATTTATGTTTTCTTTGATTTCTTTCATTAGTGTCTTATAATTTTCTATGTACAGTTCTTTTGTCTCCTTAGGTAAATTTATTCCCAGATATTTAGTTCTTTTTGTTGCAACAGTGAATGGGATTGATTTCTTAATTTCTCTTTCTGATTTTTCATTACTAGTATGTAGAAATGCAAGTGATTTTTGTGTATTGATTTTGTATCCTGCAACTTTGCTAAATTCACTGATTAGCTCTAGTAATTATCTGATACTATCTTTAGGGTTTTCTATGTACATATCTTGTCATCTGCAAATAGTGAGAGCTTTACTTCTTTTCCAATCTGGATTCCTTTTATTTATTTTCCCTCTCTGATTGCTATAGCTAAGACTTCCAGAAATATGCTGAATAATAGTGGTGAAAGTGGACACACTTATCTTGTTCCTGATCTTAGGGGGTATGCTTTGTTTTTCACCACTGAGAATAATGTTTGCTGTAGGCTTATCATATATGGACTTTACCATGCTGAGATAAGTTCTTTCTTTGCCCATTTTTTGAAGAGTCTTAATCATAAATGGGTGCTGAATTTTGTCTAAGACTTTTTCTGCATCTATTGAGATTATCATATGGTTTTTCTCTTTCAGTTTGTTAATATAGTGCATCACATTGACTGACTTGTGCATATTGAAGAATCCATGTATTCCTGAAATAAACCCAGCTGAACTGATGGTGGTGTATCAGCTTTTGATATGTTCCTGAATTCTGTTTGCTAAAATTTTGTTGAGGACTTTTGCATGTATGCTCATCAGTGATATTGGTCTGTAGTTTGTGTGTGTGTGTGTGTGTGTGTGTGTGTGTGTGTGCACGTGTGTTGCCTTTGTCTGCTTTTGGTATCAGGGTGATAGTGGCCTCGTCAAATGAGTCTCAAAATGTTCCTTCCTCTGCAATTTTTTGAAAGAGTTTTAGAAGGATAGGCATTAGCTCTTCTCTGAATGTTTGATAGAATTCTCCTGTGAAGCCATCTGGTTCTGGACTTTTGTTTCTTGGGAGGTTTTTTTTTTTTTTTTTTTTTAATCACAGTTTCAATTTCAGAGATTGTCATTAGGTTGTTCATAATTTCTATCCCTTCCTGGTTCAGTCTTGGAAGATTGAACTTTTCTAAGAATCTTTCCATTTCTTCTAGGTTATTTGTTTTATTGTCAATTGGTTGTTCATAGTAGTCTCTTATAATCCTTTGTATTTTTGAATTTTCTGTTGTAGCCTCTCCTTTTTTCATTTCTAATTTTGTTGGTTTAATCCTTCTCTTTTTCTTAATATATCTGGCTAAAGGCTTGCCAATTTTGCTTATCTTCTCAAAGAACCAGCTTTTAGTTTTATTAATCTTTTCTGTTGTTTCTTTCATTTATTTTTCATTTATTTCTGCTCAGATCTTTATGATTTATTTCTGTTTACTGATTTTTTTTTTTCACAGCATCATAGTTGGGATTTGAAATAGCACACCTGAAATTCCATCAGCTCCACTAACTTTGTTTGTAGTGATGCATCCTAATGTCCAGGTGACTTTGCATTCCGAGATGTCTGGATCTAGGTGAGTGATCACACCATCATGATTATCTGGGTCATGAAGATATTTTCAGAGTAATTCTTCTGTGTATTCTTGTCACCTCTTCTTAATATCTTCTGCTTCTGTTAGGTCCATGCCATTTCTGTCCCTTATTGAGCCCATCTTTGCATGAAATATTACCTTGGTATCTTTAATTTTCTTGAAGAGATTAATTTTAGTCTTTCCCATTCTATTGTTTTCCTCTATTTCTTTGCACTGATCACTGAGGAATGCTTTCCTATCTCTCCTTGCTATTCTTTGGAACTCTTATTTCAAATGGGTATATCTTTCCTTTTCTCCTTTTCTTTTCTTTTTACAGCTATTTGTAAGGCCTCCTCAGAGGACCATGTTTCTTTCTTGCATTTCTTTTTCTTGGGATGGTCTTGATCATCCCAGATGATCTTGTACAATATCACAAACCTGCGTCCATAGTTCATCAGACACTCTGTCTCTCAGATCTAGTCCCTTAAATATATTTCTCTATTCCACTATATAATCATAAAGATTTAATTTAGGTCATACTTGAATGGTCTAGTGGTTTTCCTTGCTTTCTTCAATTTAAGTCTGAATTTGGCAATAAAGAGTTCATGATCTGAGCCACAGTCAGCTCTCAGTCTGGTTTTTGCTGACTGTATAGAGCTCCTCCATCTTTGGCTGTAAAGAATATAATCAATCTGAATTTGGTGTTGACCATCTGGTGATGTTCATGTTTAGAGTTGTTTCTTGTGTTGTTGGAAGAAGGTGTTTGCTATGACTAGTGCATTCTCTTGGCAAAACTCTATTAGCCTTTTCCCTGCTTTATTGTGTACTCCAAGGCCAAATCTGCCTGTTACTCCAGGTGTTTCTTGACTTCCTACTTTTGCATTCCAGTCCTCTACAATGAAAAGGACATCTATTTGGCATGTTAGTTCTAAAAGGTCTTGTAGGTCTTCCTAGAACTGTTCAAAGTCAGCTTCTTCAGCTTTACTGGTTGGAGCACAGACTTGGATTACTCTGATATTGAATGGTTTGCCTTGGAAACGAACAGAGCTCATTCTGTCATTTTTGAGACTGCATCCAAATACTACATTTTGGACTCTTTTGTTGACTATGATGGCTACTCCATTTCTTCTAAAGCATTCTTGCCCACAGTAGTAGATAGGCCATCTGATTTAAATTCACCCATTCCAGTCCATTTTTGTTAGCTGATTCCTAAAATGTCAATGTTACTCTTACCATCTCCTTTTTGACCACTTCCAATCTGCCTTGACTCATGGACCTAACAATCCAGGTTCCTATTCAATATTGCTCCTTACACCATTGGAGCTTGCTTCCATCCCCAGTCACATCCACAATTTTTTTTTTTTTTTCCTTTGGCTCCATCCCTTCATTTTTCCTAGAGTTATTTCTCCACTGATCTCCAGTAGCATATTGGGCACTTACCGACCTGGTGAGTTCATATTTCAGGTTCCCATTTTGTTGCCTTTTCATACTGTTCATGAGGTTCTCAAGGCAAGAATACTGAAGTGGTTTGTCATTCCCTTCTCCAGTAGACAACATTTTGTCAGAAATCTCCTCCCTGACCTGTCCACCTTTGGTGGCCCTACATGGCATGACTCATAGTTTCATTGATTTAGACAAGGTTCTGGTCTGTGTGATTAGATTGTTTAGTTTTCTTTGATTGTGATTTTCAATCTGTCTGCCCTCTGATGGAGAAGGATAAGAGACTTATGGAAGCTTCTTGATGGGAGAGACTGACTGAGGGGGAAACTGGGTCTTGTTCTGATGTGGGGGCCATGCTCAGTAAATCTTTAATCCAATTTCTGGGTGGAGCTGTGTTCCCTCCTTGCTATTTACCTGGGCCAAGCTATGGTGAAGTTACTGATGATAATGGTGACCTCCTTCAAAAGATCCCATGCATTTACTGCTAAACTCAGTGTCCGCAACACTGCAGCAGGACACCACTGACCCAAGTGTCTGCCTTTTCTCTTGTATTTCTTGACTATATAAGTCCTTGTAACATTTGTTGTAAAGCTGGTTTGGTGGTACTGAATTCTCCTAACTTTTGCTTGTCTGAAAAGCTTTTTATTTCTCTATCAATTTTGAATGAGATATTTGCCAGTACAGTAATCTTCGTTGTAGGTTTTTCCCTTCCAGTACTTTAAATATATCCTGACATTCCCTTCTGGCCTGTAGAGTTTCTGCTGAAAGATCAGCTATTAAGCTTATGGGGTTTCCTTTGTATGTTACTTGCTTTTTCCTTGCTGCTGTTAATATTATTTCTTTGTGTTTAGTCTTTGTTAGTTTGATTAGTATGTGCCTTGGCATGTTTCTCCTTGGTTTTATCCTCCATGGGACTCTTTGTGCCTCTTGGGCTTGATTGACTATTTAATTTTCCATGTTAGGGAACATTTTTAACTATAATCTCTTCAAAAATTTTCTCATACCCTTTCTTTTTCTCTTCTTCTGGGATCCCTATAATTCGAATGTTGGTGCATTTGACACTGTCCCAGAGGTCTCTGAGACTATCCTCAGTTCTTTTCATTCTTTTTACTTTATTCTTCTCTTCAGTAGTTATTTCCACCATTTTATCTTCCAGCTCACTGATTTCATTCTTCTGTTTTAGATATTCTGCTATTGATTCATTCCAAAGTATGTTTAATTTCAGTGATTGTTTTGTTTGTCTTTGTATGTTTGTTATTTAATTCTTCTAGGTCTTTGTTAATTGACTCTTGAATTTTCTCCATTCAGTTTTCAAGGTTTTTGATCATCTTCACTATCATTATTCTGAATTCTTTTTCAGGCAGTTTGCCTATTTCTTCTTCATTTATTTGGTCTTCTGCATTTCTATTTTGTTCCTTCATTTGTGTAGTATTTCTCTGCCTTTTCTTTTCTTTCTTTCTTTTTTTTTTTTTTAAATTTATTGTGTTTTGAGGTCTCCTTTTCCCAGACTTCAAGGTTGAATTCTTTATTTCTTTGGGTTTCTGCCCTCCTAAGGTTGGTCCAGTGGTTTGTGTAAGCTTCATATAGGGTGAGATTTGTGCTGAGTTTTGTTTGTTTGTTTCTTTTTCCTCTGATAGGCAAGGCTCAGTGAGGTGGTAATCCTGTCTGCAGATGATTTGGTTTGTATTTTTGTTTTGTTTGTTGTTTAGATGAGGCATCCTGCACAGGGTGCTACTGGTGGTTGGGTGATGGTGGGTCTTGTATT
The DNA here is from genome assembly GCF_910594005.1 of Cervus elaphus. Classification (NCBI taxonomy): domain Eukaryota; kingdom Metazoa; phylum Chordata; class Mammalia; order Artiodactyla; family Cervidae; genus Cervus; species Cervus elaphus. The sequence goes on along the minus strand of NC_057845.1, from coordinate 14,949,087 downwards.
CCAGTGGCTTCCTTTGTGTGAGTTCTTACTATTTGATACTACTTAGGGTTAGTTCTCTGGTAGTCTAAGGTCTTAGAGTCAGTATTCCCACTCCAAAGGCTTGGGGCTTAATCTCTGGTCAGGAATGAAGGTTCCACAACTATTTTTTTTATGGAATTAAGTGAGATTGAAACAAATATCCAAAAACAAGAAACCAAAGATGAACTCCAGAGAAGTGGCAATTACAAAATGAGGCAAATAGTAATTAAAATAATGGAATATACATATATACATATATACCCATGAGCAAAATCAAAACAGTCCAACAAAAATAAAGTACAGTAGATTGACAAGTGAACAAAGGAAATAAAAAAAAAATATATTTACCAGTTAAGACCAAAACTAACTAAAGCACAAACTGGAAAACAAAACTAAAGCAAGGTGCCAAGTGGGGATTAAAGCAATGAAGAAAAAAAAAAAAAAAATCCTAACAAATATGTTGAGAGGAAAGGAAGAGAAAGAAATAATAGATATGCAAAGTTAAACAGAGGTAGATGAAGAAGATATGTATGCATTAAAGATTAACTGCAAGGGGAAAAGAACAGTGGGAAAGGGAAACAAAGGAATAAATGTAGAAAAATATAATAGGTTTAAAAAATTAAAATTATAAAAAAGATTAAAAAAATGGAAGAAGAAAGAAAAAAGAAAAAAAAGGAAAACTCCACAGAACTTCAAAAGCCCAAAGTAGAGGCAGAGGTTTATAACAACAATAAAAGTTGCGACTGAATATACACATATACGTATATACCCATAAGCAAAGTCAAAACACTCCATCAAAAATAAAGTACAATAGATTGACCTGGTGAACAAAGGGAACCAAAAATTGTATCTACTAGAACAAAACTAACTAAAGCACAAACTGGAAAACAAAACTAAAGCAAGGTGCCTATTGGGGAATAAAGCAATGAAAATAAAATTAACAAATATGTTGAGAGTTAAGAAAAGAAAGAATAGATATGCAAAGTTAAATAGAAGTAGATAAAGAAGATTTATATACATCAAAGATTACCTGTAAGGGGAAAAGAATAGTAGGGAAAGCAAAAAAGGAACAAATGTAGAAAAAAATAATAGGTTTAAAATATTAAATTAAAAAAAAGAGAGAAAAAAAAAAGAAAAGAAAAACTCCACAGAACTGCAAATGCCCAATGTAGAGGCAGAGGTTTATAACAACAATAAAAAAATATGACTGAGAAAAAAAAAAAAAAAAAAAACTCAAGAGCTTAACTAGATTTCATAGTGCCAATAATAAAACTGACAACTACAACAAAGTGGGGAATTAAAGAGGGAAAAAAAATCCAAAAAATTTACAGAACAAGTCAAAACATATGAACAATAAAAGTTTTTCTTGAGTCATTGCTGTCAGAGTCCCTTCCCTGGCTGGGAGACACTGTCCACCTCACCTCCCTAGGAGGCCCTCCAACACTGTGCCGATCTCTGGACCTGCTGTGGGGGCAGCTCAGATTCTAATCTGGTCCTGCTCCTATGTGTTCTTGCCTCCAATGTCCACAGCTTTCAGAATTAGTGCGTTTTCTTTTGTGGGAGCTCTCAGTGACCTTCTATATATTCCATAGACACAGAGTCTGCCTAGCTGATCGTGTGGATTTAATCTACAGCTTTTACAGCTGGTTTTGGGTCTTCTTCAGCCACATTGCACCTGGGTTTCAACTGTGGTTTTATTTCCACCTCTGCATGTGGGTCATCCACTGGGGTTTTCTCCTGAGGCTGCCCTGGAGGACTTGGGTCTGCCCCTGTGAGGGCCAGGGGAGGAGGTGGTGCAGCTGCTTGGGTTGCAGGGGTCCTCACAGCACCAGGTACTCAGGGGGGTTGGCAGCTAGGGCAGCAGTAAATATAGTGCTCTAGAAGCTCTAGAAGGGTATGACAATCAGTATTGGCCAACATGCTCCAATATTCTTGCCTGGAGAACCCCCGTTCCTGACAGAGAAGCCTGGCAGGCCACAGTCTACAGGGTCTCAAAGTGTCAGACACTACCAAGGTGACCCTGCACACATAGACACAAGACTTTTTTAGCCTGTGGCAGCTCTGCCTAGTAAGAGTTGAGTTTTGAAGGTGGCACAGCTGCTTGGCTCGCGGATACCCTGGTGGTGCCAAGTGTGCAGGGACACAAACTGCCTCTGCCACAGAAGTCATGGCCCCATCAGAGTCTTGTTTCGAGCCTCTTGTAGCTGGCAATCAGAAGCCCTCTGGCCAGTCTTTCTCTGTAGCTCCACCCACTCAGGCTCATAGAGCGCTCCCTTGCCTGGGGTCCTTCTCTAGTTCCACGTGTCAGGAACATGGAGGTGTGCCCCTGGCTGGGTTGCTACTCTGCAGGTCAGGGCATCGGGCACTTACAGGAGCACCCTGGCTGGGGTCTTGCTCTGTAGTTCAGTCTGTCGGGTGTTTGATGGGCCAGGCTCTCTATTGTTCCGCTGCTGCTGATGGCATGTGAGAGAGAGGCTATGGTGGTGGCTCCACCCCCGACGGGTGACCCAGCAGTATTGCCTTGCTTCCATGGCTGCCTGGCTTTCCTCCACTGGCATTTCTCACCGCCATCTCCTCCCTCACCTCCTCTTGATCCGTCTCTCTGCAGTCAGCAGCAGCCCTTGCCCTGGGATCATGCCACAATTCCCAAACTCCAGCTCCCAACCATTGCACCTTCCAGGGGACCAATGTTCCTGTCCAGGGTATGTATGGCTGAGGCAAGGATTGCCTGATTCTCATTCCATTTAGGCTGCCACGGATCAGCTATTTCACGCTCAGCCTTAAATGTTTCTTCTCTGACTCAGACAATTGCCCTGATGTGGGGATCAGAACCCTGCTTCAGTTCTCCCACCTGCCAAGGGTAGGTCCAGTCCTACTAACACTCCTGTTTTTCCCCCTAGTTCCTTCACCCTACCAAGTTTTGCGTGGTTCTATACATTCTTTTCCTCTGGTCAGTTCCTCCTGTCTCAACTGGTGTTCTGCATGCACTTCTGTGTCTGAAGGTACATTCCTGATGTATCTGTGGAGAGAGATGTAGTCCACATCCACCTACTCCTCCATCATCTTGTTCACCCCTTCACTTTCCTTTTAACAAGTATGGCTTTGTCTACCCTCATTTCTTGTTTTATATATTTCATTGTGTGTGTGTGTATATATATATATATATATTTTTTTTTTTTTTGGTCTGTCCACTCACACTAGTTTTCTGCTATAATTTTTTCAATGCCATATTTCACTTTTGTGTTCAAGCATTTATATATATTGCATTGAGAATTTCAAAGACTCATATCTTTATTCCTTCCCAAAGGTAACTGTTAGAATGTATTAATTGCAAAACTATTTTTTTTTTTTGGGCATATTTAGCACTCTTTTTATCTACCAGGTAGAAATTATAAATTGTTGTTATGGAATATGTTTTACACAAAATATAAAAAGCAATAACATTTTGAGCATTGGTCTGAGACTCAGCCTAAGAAGGAATATAATACAGATGAGGTTAAGTAGAGTAGAGTGTGTTTTTAACAATTGATGTGACTTTAGTTTTTAGATATATATTTTGTAGAGTGTGTTTTTAACAATTGATGTAACTTTAGTTTTTATCTTCTCTCTTTCAACTCACCCTATACTTACAGAAAACTCTTCTTAGATCTTCAACTGTTATGTCTGCAGGTTAGGTACAATACCAGTTCAAATTCTGTTCTATGCTTAGCATTCATGTAAAGCACATATGCTTTCCAAAATTCAGAGTAAAACGTACTCCTCAGACTATACCCTTTATTAGTCTTTTTTATATGAATGTTTATTGGTTTCTGTAGGTGCTTTATCTGAATAGATTTGGGATGATAATGGTTGTGACATAACTTTACCATATTCTCTCTCAACCTCAGAACTATACTATGAAGGAAGCATAAACTTCATAGCAGAGAATGGATCTCCAACTCAGACTAGAAACTTATGATCTTGGATAAAGGTCTCTACTGAAGTACAGTTGTCTTCTGGACTTACTTTAGAAATTATTTATTTAAAAGGCAATATCTGGACAACACAAGCTGTTAAACCTAGAAAGTTTTCTAATTTCTATTTTTGGAGGAAGGTGGAAAAATGATACTAGAAGGCATGTATCTAAGTGATTTTAGATTTTGTTTTGAACACTCAAAATAAATTTTTAGTATAATAATTTCTAGAGAAATGTAAAAATGATAAAATATATGATAGTACTACTTTGGAGAAGTCATCCAATTCCATAGTCACATGTGGGGGAAGAACATTTCTATATTCCCCATAATTTCTGACCAGTATCATCACTAAAGCTTAATTGATGACTCACTATTTTCCATATCTCTTATTACTGCAAAAATGTGGCAGCAACTTTCCTATTCAATATTTGTTAACGGAAAATGATTGGAACATTTTTTTTTTCTATATTTTACCAAGAGATGATACAACTAAAATGTTCCAGTGCTATTTTTTTCTTCAATCGCTAATTTAATGTGTATTATCATTACCCCTTTTTTGTCAATGTATGGACTTCAGCATTTTATCAGTGACAATTTAATATTTAAATTGTTCTCAAAAGTTTCACTGTACAAATTTCTGCCATGTCAAACTTAAAATCATCAGACCAGGTTTATGTTAACAATTGTTCACATTTATATTAATCTTTCTGTCAGGCCGTCAACAGTGTGAAAACTTTTTATATAAAATGAATAATATAATACCCTTACCAACTCATGGCTTCCCTGATAGCTCAGCTGGTAAAGAATCTGTCTGCAACGCAGGAGACCCAAGTTGGATTCCTCGGTTGGGACGATCCCCTGGAGAAGGGATAGACTACCCACTCCAGTATTCTTGGGCTTCTCTTGTGGCTCAGCTGGTAAAGAATGTGCCTGCAATGTGGGAGAGCTGGGTTCTATTCCTGGGTTGGGAAGATCCCCTGGAGAAGGGAAAGGCTACCCATTCCAGTTTTCTGCCTGGAGAATTCCATGGACCGTATAGCCCATGGGGTCACAAAAAGTCAGACACATTCACTTCACTCACTTGTCAACTCGTTGACTTTGGCATTGTTAGGATCTTAATTTACTTATAAAGAAATTGAAATTCTGAGAAGTTGAGTGTCCAAATTAAACCCAAGGGACCACCAAGTGGCAGAACTCTGATTATAAACCTGCTTTCAGGTCTTTTTTTTTTTCTTCCCTACAAATACTATGTTCTCATCCCATCAAAAATCCTCTAAGTGTACTCATTTCTGTGTGGTATTTTCCTTATTTCTGTCATTAGTTGGGCTCTTCAATATAGATGGAGTATTTCCCCCTGGCTTCTCTATGTGTTATCTATGATCTCATATTTACAGTCTTTAATAATCTCATGTTATCATAATCATTCCTTAAACATCCATCACTGTGTGTCTAGCACCGGTTTCATCATATATTATTCTGTAGTTATATAATATTGGTCTGCTCTTTCATTCAGGGAATAATTACTGAAAATCTAGTGTTTTCTAGGTAAAACCTAGAACTGAGAAAATACTAAGATTCAAGACAAAATCACTATATCTGCCTTTGTGAAGGCTATATTTTGGACTATAGTCGGTCAAAATAGAAAAAGATGTCCATGAAAAATTTCCTTTCTACAGATACTGCTGAGGTGTATTTAATTATTTTTATCTAAGAGTTTGTTATTTAATTATAAAGTTTAAAATACATGTAAAATTTGACTCTGCAGTCAATTCTAGTCATTTACCAAAGCACAATTAAAACAAAACAAACAAACAAAAAAGTCTCTCAGTTGTGTCTAAATCTTTGCAACCCCATGGACTGTAGCCCTCCAGGCTCCTCTGTCCATGAAATTCTCCAGGCAAGAAAAATGGAGTGGGTTGACATTCCCTTCTCCAAGAAACCTTCCTGATCCAAGGATTGAACCCAGGTGTCCTGCATTGCAGGCAGATTCTTTACTATCTGGGAAACTTTACAGAGAAACTTTGTGTTCACACAAAACTTGTACATAAATGTTTATAAGTGCTTATTTGTAATTATCAGAACTTAAATTGCCTTTAACTGGTGAACACCTTTAATAAAATACCTTTAACTGGTCAATCTTCCCAACCTAAGGATTCAACTGGTGTCTCCTGCATTGGCAGGCAGATTTCTTACCAGTGAGCCACCAGGGAAGTCTGAGATATTGACTAATCAGTTTCCAAGACTGATGAAAAAATCAACTTAATACTTTAAAAGTCTATCAGATGTTATGCAGGAGAAAAATCACAGTCCCCCACATTACAGACAAATGTAAGAAAACAAAGGAAACAAATTACAAACAAACAAACAAACAAAAACCTTGAAGATAGTGAAGTATAAAGGCACACGTATTAAAAAGAATTAGGACAATTTCAAAGAGAAATTATGGAAATCAGAGACAATAGGGTGAAGTTTACAGTTCTGAAATGGAAGGAAAATAGTCACTGCAGATTTGTAAAACCAGTTAAAATACTCTTCAAAAACTAAAGCAAAAATAAAGTTAATTTTTGAAATACAGAGTATAAAATCATTGATTGCTAGCACTTTGCATTACTGTTGTTGTTTAGTTACTAAGTCATGTCAGGCTTTTTCTGTGACCCCCTGGACTGTAGTCCACCAGGCTCTTCTGTCCATGGACTTCCCAGTCAAGAATACTGGAGTGGGTTGCCATTTCCTTCCCAGCCCTGGGATTGAACCTGCATCACCTGCATTGGCAGGTGGGGTCTTTACCCCCGAGTCACCAGGCAAGCTCATTTTTGCATTATAAAAAATACCGAGTAATGTTCTTCAATCTGAAATAACTGATCCCATGTGAAAACTAGAAATCTAAGAAGGCATAAAGATTAGTGAAATCAGTAAATGTGTACCTAATGCAAAGCAATATAAACTATTTTAAACAGAAAAAAATTTTATTGCCTTAGTGCCTATTTCACAAAGGATGAAATAATTTTAATGAGTTGAATAGTTATAAGGTTCTTACCTCATTTCTTAAGTGACAAATAATTGATTTACTGATCTATAATGAGTCCAAACTCTACATTTTTTTCAGATTAATATAGAAATATTAAAATGAATAGCATAAACAAAAAGTTAACATAAAAATAAGGGATAGGAATTTCTCAAGTAATCAAAAGAAAGAAAGAAAAAAAAAAGCATTTTTCTCTTTATCTCCTTCACATCTCATTTCATCTCTAACATGTTTTCTGAAGTAATGTTGGGATAAAGATTAATTGCTTTATAAATAATTGTGTGTTTTAATAACCAAGAAGAAATAATGAGAAAAATCAAAGGAGGTACACCAACAACATGGCAAACAAACACAAATAAACAATGACGAAAGCAATAAGAATTGACATACTTCATGCAGAATGGTCCTTGTTCACCAGTCTGGAGTTTCTAATGATACACTATTTAAAACAGAGACATCAAAATGATATATTCTGTACATCTTTATATAATACACATATCGCTAAATCTGTGTATATCATAAAGATACACCTGCTTATATTTTACAAAGCTATGAATTCTGTATTTCATTTGTTTACTTTTAGGAGTGGTACTATTTGTAAACTACTGGGATAAAACTATTTATTGGAGATGAATAAACATTGAAAGTAGGTATCATATTATCAGAAATCATCCATTGAAATGTATGACAAGTACCTTTTTGTTCAGTTTCAAAAGTGGGTAAGATGTCAAACTGAATATTTGTGACAAACATTGGGCTATTTAATGCACTCTGCTTTTGTTAAACTATATGTGGATGAAAATGTTATGCCTTTAATCATCTACATTCACAACTGATGAGAAAGGCAAATTAGAAAGTAATAGCTAAAATCAATATAGTTGGAAATGCAAGCGAATCTCTGTATCTTTTGCTATTTAAGTATTAAATTCTCTATTTTTTAATACAGTGATTCTCAATGTATTGTATTTCTTGGATACTTACTCACAAAAAAAATATGAGAAAAATTAAATATTGATGTTCACAGTAGGATAGTTGTAATATTTCAGAGTTTCACCAAATAAGCAATATTTCTACTTGCTAGGACATTCTTTGTTGATGAAAGATTATTTTTCTTCCCACTCCAGAGGAAATCAGTGAAGTCATTTTAAACTATATTTAGCTGTTATGGAATTATTTGCTTATTTTTTTTAGAAACAAGTAGACATGAAATGCAATAGAATTATTGACTGAGATGACTTTAACTGTGACAAATTTGATGATCTCTGTTTTAAAACAAGCTGTTCTGCAGCTTAGAAGTGTGGCTGTGTTCTATTTGAAATGTATGTATTATTTTATGATTGAAAATATGTTGACTTCTTTTTTAGCAATTCCTCTTCTACTGTAATGCAAAATTTTGAAATAACTATACAAAAATACTCGGATCTTACCAAAGTATTGAAATTGACAATAATTAAAAGATAAAACATTACATGACTCCTTATTCATAACTACAATTTCTCAATATCTCTGATATAGCAAGGAAAATATATGCCAATTCTTTAAATATCTTTAAAATATAACTTGAAATTTTCTATGACTATCTATGTAGATACGCTTTGCTGCTGCTGCTGCTGCTAAGTCACTTCAGTCGTGTCCGACTCTGTGTGACCCCATAGACGGCAGCCCACCAGGCTTGCCCATCCCTGGGCTTCTCCAGGCAAGAACACTGGAGTGGGTTGCCATTTCCTTCTCCAATGCATGAAAGTGAAAAGTGAAAGTGAAGTCGCTTAGTCGTGTCAGACTCCCAGCGACCCCGTGGACTGCAGCCCACCAGGCTCCTCTGTCCATGGGATTTTCCAGGCAAGAGTACTGGAGTGGGTCGCCAGTGCCCTCTCTGAGATATGCTCTAGGATATAACATTAATGACTTAAAAACCATTCAAATAAACACTCCAACTGTCTTGTAGTTTCTTTATTATATTAATGGTCATTTTGACTGAGGTAAGTAGACACAGATGTTGGCATTAGGATTTATTTTTCTCAGTGATTGATGTAGTAAATCTCAAGAGATTTGCCATAGGCAATAATAATAATTTGGGAATTTAAAGTTGTAATTAAATAAAAAATAAACATTTTAAAAGAAGAAAATATACGCCTTGAGAATACAATTAATGGAAATTCTTTAAGGCAGTAGAGATTGACAAATTTATGAAAACACCTATTTTTACATGTGGAATGCTTGGTAGAAAAAAACTGAGCTCTGTGCTATGAATGATAGGATGCTCTATAAAACATCCTCTCTGTCCTTGACCTCTGGGAGCTTCCTGACTACTTATGCAAATTGAGACACATACTCATTTTAAAGAGATAAAAAATAAATTTTTATAATCTGTATAAATACTTTTAGAAAAAACAAGAAGAATAGGTTTTAGGAAATCAAAGAAATTCTTCAAAAACATTAGAAAAAGACATTATGAAACTATTTTATTTGAGATAACCTTTGAAAAAGAATTCAAGCTGCAATGAAAAGGAAATGTACAGAGAGGTAACTAAAGTTAGATAAATAAATGTATTAGGTGTGCACAATGTGGTGGGTGCCACGGTAAGTATTTTGTATTTCTTATCATCCTCAATATCCCCAACATTTTGAAGGGCATGTGCAATTATTGTTTCATTTTAAAAATAAGGAGCTGAGGCGTGGGAATAAAAGTCAGCCCTAAATTGTAGAGCTATTAAGCGTAGATTCAGAACTCAAACTCAGGCTAACATCTGAGCCTGCTTTCTTAACAACACTGCTATATTTCTTACACTTGGCATGTACATGTGTGCTCAGTTGTATCCAACTGTACGAGATCCCAAAGATTGTAGCCCATCAGGCTCCTCTGTCTATGGAATTCTCCAGACCAGAATACCAGAGTGGGTAGCCATTCCCTTCTCCAAGGGATCTTCCCAACCCAGGGACAGAATAAGTGTCTCTTGTGTCTCCTGCATTGACAGGCATATTCTTTGCCACTGAGCCACCTGGGAAGCCAAATAAAAACTGCATACGGTATGCTCAGGGCTTCCCCGGTGGCTCAAATGGTAAAGAATCTGACTGCAATGTGGGAGACATGGGTTCAATCCCTGGGTCAGGAAGATCTCCTGGAGAAGGAAATGGCAACCCACTCCAGGATTTTTGTCTGGAGAATTCCATGGGCAGAGGAGCCTGGTAGACCCATGGGGTTGCAAAGAGTCAGACACAACTGAGCAATTAACACCAGCAGGGAATGCTTATTATATACCAGACACTATGCTACACTTAAAACATCCTGATATAAATTGGTTTTGCTGCTATAAAAGTTTGCAGAAAGAGTCAAAGTCAGGCTAATATTTAGGAATTCCCTGGTGGTCCAGTGGTCAGGATTCTGCACTTCCATTTCCAGGGCCTGAGTTCCCTATTAGGGAACTAACATCCTACAAGCCTTACAGTGCAACCAAGGGAAAAAAATAAATAAAGTCTAATATGATAGTAACACTTTGGGTATTCTACTTTATGATCTAGGAAAGAAGCCACCTGCCAATGCAGGAGACATAAAAGAGGTTGGTTCAGTCCCTGGGTCAGATAGATTCCCTGGAGTAGGAAATGGCAACCCATTCCAGGATTCTTACCTGGAGAGTCCCATGGACAGAAGACCCTGGTGGGCTACAAGGAGTAGCCCATGGGGCCATGAAGAGTCAGATGCAACTGAAGTGATATCACATATCAACTGAAGTGAATGCACCCTATGATCCATAGAGATTTGGGTAATATATAAAATTGTTTATACCTCAATATATAAAGAAAATATATGCATGTATGAATATATATATATGTAACTATACATAATTGATTTTTTATACATAGTGTCAGGAACACACATAATTTGCACATAAAATTATGTAAATATGATTACTAAGATGCACCTTTTATATCAGAGTTAATTTTTTTTTTAACATGACTATCTCTTCCCTCTGTCTTATTTGTATGAGTGCGTGTGTGCTAAGTCACTTCAGTCATGTCCAATTCCTTGTGAACCTATAGACTATAGCTGCCAGGCTCCCCCATCCATTGGATTCTCCAGGCAAAAATACTGGAGTGGGTTGCTATACCCTTCTCCAGAGGATCTCCTCAAACCAGGAGCTGAACCCACATCTCTTCTGTCTCCTGCATTGGCAGCTGAGTTCTTTATCACTAGTGCCACCTGGGAAGCCCCATCTATATGTGACCCATCGTTAAAATATTGTGAGTCACTTCAAGTTAATAAAGTAGCTCTTATTTATTCATATTTTTGTTAATATATACTTTTCCATATAGGTATACATGCATTTACATGTTAGTCTATGAGAGCTGCCATAATAAAATACCATAGACTACACTACTGGTCTCTTCCTCTTCTTATAAGGATACCACTCATATCAGATTAGGGCCTCACTTTTCAATTTAATTAAATCCTTTTTTTTTAATTGCCATATTCTTACTTTTATTTTGATATTCGTCTTTTTCATTCTATAATATTAATGCAGCCCTAGCTAGGTGTAAAGGTCTTGAAGTGTAAAGCTATAGCAGAGCTGTGTCTCTGGCTTATATTCCAGTGAAGGGAATTGCCATTTAATATGTTTGCTTGACTACATAAGTCACATGAAGCTTTTGCACATAATGTTGAATCTTCTTATGAGTAACAGAATTTCAAATAGTAGCAGGTAGTCAATACAAAGACTCCCCTTCTGTATTATTATTATATTTTCTCTGTTGCTTATCTGTTTCTAGACCAATCAGATCATGAGTGATGGAAACTACTAAGTATATTTCCAAGAAATGATGCCTGATATTTCAACTTTGGCTACAGTCTGGTCATCATGTAATTAACTTCTTCCACTTGGTGTGGGTTTCAGTTTCTACAAGACAACTCAAAGGATACAACTCAGAACATTATCTCTAGCCTCTGAAGAGGAACTTAATGCCCTTGACTTTGTTCAGTGACTGGGCTGTTTTCATTCAGTTTCAGAGCTTAGGTTTTTCTAGGGAATAGACCCTGAATTTCCCATTTTACAAAAGGCAAAAGGGATACCAGTCTCACAAATGGAATAAGCATTCATACATCCGAAGACAGAACCATCACAAATCCTACAAGAGGATTATCGATACTGAGTCCCAGACAAACACTTCCCCAACACAAAGGGTCCTCAATGGCAGATGTGCGGCAGAGTCAATTGGCAAAAATGCCAAAATAGCACTTTATGCTCACAAAACATCCTCAGTGGCAGACAGACACCAGAACCAATTGACGAGATGCCTCCAAATCACTTCATGTTCTAAAGAGAAGTTTGCCCAGGTGCACACCAGTGGATGTATGGCAGACTTATTCAGCTGGTCCAAATGCATGTTTCCCTTCCACCGAGGAAAAAGTGTAAATTGGCAACCTGTGCTAAGAAGAGGAGAAATAGAAAGGATATACAAAACAGACAGTTAAGGCAGCTGCTAGGAAAGTCCCCTAGATCCCCACCTTGGGGTTAGCTAGCCAGGAGCAGGTGGCTCATGGCAGCCATGGAAGTTCATTGCTGTCCTTGAGGTTCTACTGTGGAAAACTCAGGGGAGTCAGATACTGCGATAGCACAGCCTCACATTCAGTTCAGATCAGTTCCTCAGGCGTGTCCAACTCTTTGCGACCCCATGGACGGCAGTGCACCAGGCCCCCCTGTACATCACCAACTCCCAGAATTTATGCAAACTCACGTCCATTGAGTCGGAGATGCCATCCAACCACCTCATACTGTCCTCCCCTTCTCCTCCTGCCCTCATTCTTTCCCAGCTTCACGGTCTTTTCAAAAGAGTCAGCTCTTCGCATCAGGTGGCCAAACCCACATCAGGTGGAGTTTCAGCTTCAACATCAGTCCTTCCAATGAACACCCAGGACTGATCTCCTTTAGGATGGACTGGTTGGATCTCCCTGCAGTCCAAGGGGCTCTCAAGAGTCTTCACCAACACCACAGTTCAAAAGCATCAATTCTTTGGTACTAAACTTTCTTTACAGTCCAGCTCTCACATCCATACACGACCACTGGAAAAACCATAGCCTTGACTAGATGGAACTTTGTTGACAAAGTAATGTCTCTGCTTTTTAATATGCTGTCTATGTTAGTCATAACTTTTCTTCCAAGGAGTAAGTGTCTTTTAATTTCATGGCCACAATCACCATCTGCAGGGATTTTTGAGCCCCAAAAAATAAAGTCTGCCACTGTTTCCACTGTTTCCTCATCTTTTCGCCATGAAGTGATGGGACCGGATGCCATGATCTTAGTTTTCTGAATGTCAAGCTTTAAGCCAACTTTTTCACTCTCCTCTTTCACTTTCATCAGGAGGGTCTTTAGTTCTTCTTCACTTTCTGCGATAAGGGTGGTATCATCTGCATATCTGAGGTTATTGATACTTCTCCTGACAATCTTGATTCCAGCTTGTGCTTCCTCCAGCCCAGCATTTCTCATGATGTACTCTGCATAGAAGTTAAATACACAGGGTGACAATGCACAGCCTTGGCGTACTCCTTTTCCTATTTGGAACCAGTCTGTTGGTCCATGTCCAGTTCTAACTGTTGCTTCCTGACCTGCATACAGGTTTCTCAAGAGGCAGGTCAGGTGGTCTGGTATTCCCATCTCTTTCAGAATTTTTCACAGTTTATTGTGATCCACACAGTCAAAGTCTTTGGCATAGTCAATAAAGCAAAAACAGATGTTTTTCTGGAACTCTCTTGCTATTTTGATGATCCAGTAGATGTTGGCAATTTGATCTCTGATTCCTCTCTGATTTCCTCTCTGATTTCCAAATCCAGATTGAACATCTGGAAGTTCACAGTTTATGTATTGCCAAAGCCTGGATTGGAGATTTTTGAGCATTACTTTGCTAGTGTGTGAGATGAGTACAATTGTGCAGTAGTTTCAGCATTCTTTGGCATCACCTTTCTTTGAGAGGGGAATGAAAACTGACATTTCTGCCCCATGTCCACTGCTGAGTTTTCCAAATTTGCTGGCATATTGAGTGCAGCACTTTCCCAACATCATCTTTCAGGACTTGAAATAGCTCAACTGGAATTCTTTCACCTCCACTAGCTTTGTTCATAGTGATGCTTCCTAAGGCCCACCTGATTTCACATTCCAGGATGTCTGGCAGTAGGTGAGTGATCACACCATCGTGATTGTCTAGGTCATGAAGATCTTTTTTGTACAGTTCTTTTGTTTATTCTTGCCACCTCTTCTTAATATTTTATGCTTCTTTTAGGTCCATATCATTTCTGTCATTTATTGAGCCCTTCTTTGCATGAGATGTTCCCTTGGTATCTCTTATTTTCTTGAAGAGATCTCCCATCCTATTATTTTCCTCTATCTCTTTGCACTGACCACTGAGGAAGGCTTTCTTATCTCTCCTTGCTATTCCTTGGAACTCTTCATTCAAATGGGTATATCTTTCCTTTTCTCCTTTTCTTTTCACTTCTTTTCACAGCTATTTGTAAGGCCTCCTCAGACAGCCATTTTGCTTTTTTGCATTTTTTTTTTGAGGGGTGGTCTTGCTCTCCGTCTCCTGTACAGTGTCATGAACCTCTGTCCATAGTTCATTAGGCACTCTGTCTATCAGATCTAGTCCCTTAAATCTATTTTTCACTTCCACTGTATTATCATAAGGGATTTGATCTAGGTCATACCTGAGTGGTCTAGTGTTTTTCCCTACTTTATTCAACTTAAGTCTGAATTTGGCAATAAAGAGTTCATGATCTCCCACAGTCAGTTCCCAGTCTTGTTTGTGCTCACTATATAGATTTTCTCCATCTTTAGCTGCAACGACTGTAATCAGTCTGATTTTGGTGTTGACCATCTGTTGATGTCCATGTGTAGAGTCTTCTCTTGTGTTGTTGGAAGAGGGTGTTTGCTATGACCAGTGCATTCTCTTGGCAAAACTCCATTAACCTTTGCCCTGCTTCATTCCATACTCCAAGGCCAAATTTGCCTTTTACTCCAGGAGTTTCTTGACTTCCTACTTTTGCATTCCAGTCCCCTATAATGAAAAGAACATCTTTTTTGGGTGTTAGTTCTAAAAGGTCTTGTAGGTCTTTATAGAACCATTCAATGTCAGCTTCTTCAGCATTACTGGTTGGGGCACAGGCTTGGATTACAGTGATGTTGAATGGTTTGCCTTGGAAATGAACAGAGCTCATTCTGTCATTTTTGAGACTACATCCAAGTACTGCATTTTGGACTCTTTTGTTGACTATGATGGTTCCTCCATTTCTTCTAAGGGATTCCTGCCCATAGTAGTAGATATAATGGTCATCTGAGTTAAATTCACCCATTCCAGTCCATTTTAGTTCGCTGATTGCTGGAATGTCAACGTTCACTCTTGCCATCTCCTGTTTGACCACTTCCAATTTACCTTGCTTCATGGACTTAACAGTCCAATTTCCTATGAAATATTGCTCTTTACAGCATTGGACCTTGCTTCTATCACCAGTCACATCCACAACTGGGTGTTGTTTTTGCTTTGGCTCCATCCCTTCATGCTTTCTGGACTTATTTCTCCACTGATCTCCAATAGCATATTGGGCACTTACCGACCTGGGGAGTTCCTCTTTCAGTACCCTATCATTTTTCCTTCTCATACTATTCATGGGGTTCTCAAGGCAAGAACACTGAAGTGGTTTGCCATTCCCTTCTCCAGTGGACCAATGCTGTCAGACCTCTCCACCATGATCTGACCATCTTGGGTGGCCCCACACAGCATGGCTTAGTTTCACTGAGTTAGACACGACTGTGGTCCTGTGATCAGATTGGTTCGTTTTCTGTGATTGTGGTTTCTGTGTGTCTGCCCTCTGATGCTCTCTCTCAGCACCTACTGTCTTACTGGGGTTTCTCTTACTTTGGACGTGGAATATCTCTTCACGACTGCCCCAGCAAAGAGCAGCCACTGCTCCTTACCTTGGACGTGGGGTATTTCCTCAGGGCCTTCGCTCCTGACCTTGGACATGGGGTATCTCATATCGGCTGCTCGCCACTCCAGCACCGCAGCAAGTGGCGGCTGCATGGCATCAAAAGCCAATAAAGAGGCAAGAGTGGTGGAAAGTTTGCTTTATTCCAGAGGCTGGCAACAGAAGGAGTGTTTGGATTCCTGTCCACTTTCAAAAACTTTTATAGGCAGCTGGAGGGGTCTACATAAAGAAACAGTACAGTTAGCTCTGACGGTCATCCTAAAATTGGCCATGTGATGGTCTGACCTGCATCATGTAGATTGTTTTAAGTACAGTTAATCTTCAGTTCCAGAGTCAGTTTCTTCCCGTTCTTTAAGGGAATAGCTCAGAATTATGTCAGCTTATGTCTTATCTACTATCTCATCGTCACTTGGTTAGCGTCCACCTGGTGGGGGTTTCAGTCTCTACGCGTGTGTGCATGCTCACTTGCTTCAGTCGTGTCCAACTCTTTGTAACCCTGTGGACTGCAGCCCACCAGGCTCCTCTGCCCCTGGGGTTCTCCAGCAAGGATACTTGAGTGGATTGCCATGCCTTCCTCTGGGGGATCTTCCTGACCCAGGAATCCAACTGCGTCTATGTCTCCTGTATTTGTAGGTGGGTTCTTTACCGCTAAGCACCACCTGGCCAGCCCCTCAGTATCTGTAAGAAGGCTCAAAAGACCTGGCTCAGAATATTATCTATAGCTCTTGAAATGAAACTAAAGGGCCTCTACTTTGTTTAATGACTAATCTATCATTATATTGTCTTATTTGATTGTTTTCCTTTGTTTCTACATTTTCTCACTTCTCTGATTAAGCTTATTCTTTGACCAAAGTTTTTCAGTAGGCAAAAGGCTGGCTGAAGACACGGGGGGAGAAGAACCATAGGATCCTGCTCCCTTTCAAATGATTATGTGACATTCCACTGTGTGGTTAAACTGTAATTTAGTCAGTCATCCCCCGAGTGATTAGCACACAATACTTTTTGTGACCTGCAAGCGTCTCTGCAGTAAATACCTTTGGGCGCATACTTTATGTACTGAATTTTAAAAATACATTCTTAAAAGTGTGAATGATTTATTGTGAATGACTTATTCATCCTCCCCCCAAATCCCTTCACTAAATTGTATTAACTATGTACTCCTGTGTGTTCCCCACATAAGCCAACAGTTATGTCTCACTTACCTCTGCAAGTACTTGTCTTCCTCTACATATTGAATTATATACCGCCCCCCGTCCCCCCCACCAATCATTTTGTAAAGAAATGTCATGGTCAAGAATAGTCATGAATTTGAAGTCTATCCAGAATCTTTCTTTATGTGGATAGGAGTGAAAGTCTTTCCACTTCTTTACATTCTAAGAAAAATTTGAAAGTCTGTCCCATGATTAATAAAGAATCTTGATTTGCAATTTGATGAAAGTCAGTTGAATAATAGATGGTTACAACAGGGACATATAAAATCAAGATTCCTTGACCATTTGATGTTGGGTAATTGACTTTATCCATCTATAACTGAATTTATTTATTTGTAAAATGAGAAAATATATTGCATGAAAGGAGTTTGAGAAGTTAGAGAAGTTCCTAATCCATAGTAGATTCCCTATAAATATGGATAGTCATTATTTTCTAAGATGGGCATCTAACATTGAATGTCTAAACTTACTAAAATTTTTCTAGTTACAAACATTGATTATCAGTATTTTAAGACAGTAATTTATGTGCATCAATAACGCTATCATATAATGGCTACTTTATTTCATATTTTTGTTTGTATTTTAGTAACATAATACTTATATTATTTTAATAATACATAGTTATAAAAAAGCAGAAAAGAGAAAATATTCCAAATATAATTTAAGAGGTAAGTGTTCACATACTTTACTAGCTTTAGGGAAGTTCTTGTAAAACCAAAAATATTTTTTTACCTAGAATTTGAATCACTTAGCAACGTTTCAATACATGCATGTTAAGACACTTCAGTCGTGTCCAACTCCCTGTGACCCTATGGACTGCAGCCTGTCAGGCTCCTCTGTCCATGAGATTCTCCAGGCAAGAATACTAGAGTGAGTTTCCCATGCCCTCCTCCACGGGATCTTCCCAACCCATGGGTTGCACCCACATCTCTTAGATCTTCTACATTGGCAAGAAGGTTCTTTACCACTGGTGCCACCTGGGAAGAGCCACCTGGATTTCAATAGAAGTAAAACCAGGGAAATCTTGTCCAAGAATTAAATTATTAGTTTTTAAATTTAACTTGTTTTTTAAAATGGCAAATATATTCTCTGCTTTATCCTCTTAACTAGGCTAGAGAGAAAAATAAAATAGATTCAATCAAGTATATCTTATTTCTAATGTGTCTTTTCAACCTCATTCTTTGCAAACTCTAAGAAGTTACTTAGAAATTTCTGAGGCTACCTATACTATTTTTGGAAAATTGTTTTTGTTGTCACACAGGAAATATTGGCCACCACTCCACTAAGTACTTTTTCTTGACCAAAATTATCTCTGAAAGCAAATAAAAGCAAGTTTCTGTCTATATTTAGAATTCTTCATGCTATTAGAGCTTTTTATAAGCAATTCAACTTTACCATGCCTATGAAAAAACAAAAACAGTCTTTTTGTATATAACAAATAGAAAACAAGAGTTAGCAATATATTCATATTTTCGTTCATTTATTTACTTGGTTACTAGCAGCTACTGTGTGAAAGTGTGAGTGTTCAGTCTCATCTGACTCTGCCATCCCATGAACTGTAGCCCACCAGGCTGCTCTGTCCATGGATTTCTCCAGGCAAGAATACTGGAGTGGGTAGCCAGTCCCTTCTCCAGGGGATCTTCCCAACTGCATTGTAGGTGGATTCTTTACCATCTGAGCCCCCAGGGAAGCTCTGAAGCTACTGTACACACATTGCCAATTATATCTAGGTTGACTGTATGAAACTACTTAATAAAAATTGTTGGTTTCCAAGCTTATCTTTTAATATGCTATGTTAAATACAGAAAATTGTTAATTATTATTTTTTCTATGCTATTCCCCTTTTTATATTGGTAAGCCTTATTTGCTTTACTGCACAATAGTCAAGAATGTGAATTAAGGAGAGAACAAAGCATATTAAAATTTTAAGTCATAGTCAAAATCTTTGGCAGTATTTGTTTAAAGTACAACTCAAGGTAAATCATCTCTAAAATAAAAATTGGCACTGGAATTGTATTATTATCTCCAACATTTCTGATAATTTTGAATAACTCCTTTGCTAAAGGTAATACTTTTAGGCCATGTCCTTTAATGAATCTACAACTAATATTATCCAGTTCTTATGCTGAATTCCGTGGAAGTTTCAAAATGAACATAATTTATTTTGCAAGTAAATATAGAGTTATAAACTGTGTAGAGTAGCTACATTTGTAAGGTACATTACCAAACAGGATAAATTCAGACAATTCCATGTGCAGCAATTTTTAAAAGTTAAAAAGAGAAACAGATGGTAACTGGTTTTGATAAGTCCTTTAAATTCCCATGTATATATTAATATATATCTCAGTAAAAAGAGCAAAACATTACATAACAACAGCATCTCTATTTCAGCTAGTAAAACTCAATTCTCTATTACAATTTTAACTACTGAAAATCATAATAACCACATTTTCAAGAGTGAAGGTATTAATTTCTCTGGCTGAAACATAATTTACTGGCCAACTTTAATAGGCATCATTAAGAGTCTGACATGGATAAACATACTAAAAGCATTTGAAGTTGCAGAAAGCAATACAGTGTAGCCACCACATACTTTATTATAGCTACAAAATTGAAGATTTCTTGTGGTGATGATAACACATTGAAGAGAATGTTACAACTTTCATTGCAAAAATAACTATGGATTTAAATAGAAGAGTAACTTTTTATTTGTCTTGTTCCACAATTTCTCCAAATTATTGAACAGATATTGCATGTTATTTTACACAAAATAATACATTTTATTCTGACATACATTTTTGATGTTTTGGCTCCTATAAATAGAGGAAAATCATCCACTATAGAATCATTTGAAAGTGTTTCCATTTTACTTGAGAAGAGGTAGTATAGCCCTCTGGTGCTCTTTAATCATCCATAAAAATATAAGTAAAATATTTCTTCACCAAGTTTTAGGGTCACTGAAGTCACTTTATTCTCATGAATAAAGCAAATAAAGCTAATGTGTAATTACTCAGGGTAGAATACAGTAAATGACTTTCTGTTCAAGTAGTAATTAGTGAATTTTGGTTTAAATTTCTGTAAAATAAAATCTAAACCAATTATATTTCCTTATCTATTATATATACCCATTATTGCATTTATTCTGAGTAATTCAAAGTACCTGAATTGCTTTGCTTATTCTTAATGGTTTATATATCCTGACCTGAAATTTCTATAATTTGCTCTTTTAATTTAAATAGAGTCCAACTATTCTCAGATATCACTATCTGGAAATTTCTATATAGAAATTATAATGATATACAGTGTTATTTGTGAAAAAAAAAGTTTCTTTATTCATGAGGTTCCTGGATACTGAACTTGAAAGAATGAACAAAGATCATTCCATTAATATTTTCTTTTATATGTGATCATGAATTCTAAACAATTTGTGTAATCAACAGTAATGTTTGAATCATTATGATTTCAAAGAAGTTGCTTCCTATAGTAATTATTATTTTATTATAGAAATCATAAGTATTCAATAAAATATTATAATTAAAGCAAACAATATTACTGTAATATTCTTTCTTAGGGTAATAAATGGATTCTCAAAATAAGTCTTTTTATCACTGAAAGTTCTTACTATTTCAGCATTCATTGGTCACCTAATGAATTTTAATTTTTTCCCTGTCTAGATGTATTCTTTTTTAATGAAATCGTTCATGATTAGAAGTGTTTATTTCTCATGAAATGGACAGTTCAGTTTTATGTTCTAGAGAATTCTGGGAAAAATGATTTCTATCTGTTTTATTTTCTAATAGTGAAATTTTACCATGGTATTTTCAGTATGGCTTAGTTAATCTTCTTTCCGGTTTTGTGGCCCCTACTCAGGCCAGTAGGGGAAGGAAGATCACATGACAAGGCTAGGATCTTTCTGAAAACTGTACATGGTCATGAGCCTTTCAGTGTGGTTGAGTCATCACATGACTTCTCAGAAACTGACATAAATCTAGAGGAACGAAGTTTTCAGAGAAATGATGGATTTGTTTCTTAATGTCTTTACAGTTTCCTGTCTTCATAGATTCATGGGAGAATGAAGATTGATGCAGATAGGGTAGGTTGGATAATCCTTGAGATTTTAGGAACAACTCTTTCAACCTCTTCTTACTACATTGTTTTGCTCTTTGTCTGAAAATTTTTGCTGACTTCAAAACTGAAATACTTGCATCTCTATCAGAACAACTATAGAATATGGAAGGCCATAAATGTGAAAATAATATATAGGTAGAGCACATGTCATAGCTACCTCTCACATGAAATTAATATCATGAACATTTCTCTTGCAAGATTAGTTTTCATCTATAATTTATTTTATTAATTCTCCAACTTATGACTTCATACTTGACCTGAATACCAAGCCCTTAATTTTCAATGTATACACCTATTGGATTAAGCAACATAAATGCTTGCTCAATGACTTAAAATTCAACATTTGACCTGAATCATATGTGCTTTACTCATCTTAAAATGTTTCCTACAGAGATGACAAACAGGTAGAAAGATTAAGAGCTTAGTTTGCAACTGAGACTATGTTGATATGAATCTCAAATTTTCATTACATAATGCTCTAGTTACACTGTAAAGCCTTACTTTCATTTCATACATAAAAAAGATCATAAAGATCATATAAAATAATTTTCTTAGTATCGACTGTAGTATGTTATATATTATACATTAGGTATCTTTTTGTAGAAAATTCATAGATAATTTAAATACCATGGGTATTAGTCAAAAATATTATATCTGTGTACTGTTTATAAATTGTTTGTATGCTTTCTGTAAGAACAAAAACATAACAACAAAAATAAACGTTTTGAGTAGTCCTCTCACTACCCAGTGAAATGGAAACTGACTCCAGTACTCTTGCCTGGAAAAATCCCACGGACAGAGGAGCCTGGTAGGATACAGTCCATGGGGTCGCAAAGAGTCGAACACGACTGAGCGACTTCACTTTCTTTTCTTTCTCTCTCACTACCCAAAGGCTTCCCTGGTGGCTCGGATGGTAAAGAATCTGCCTGCAACCTGGGAGACCAGGGTTTGATTCTTCGGCGGGGAAGAGGAAATAGCAACCCACTCCAGTATTCTTGCCTGAGAAATTCCATGGACAGAGGAGCCTGGTAGATCATGGTCTCACAGAGTCCGACACGACTGAGCACCTAGATGACCTGACTTACCAACCAAAAGGTTGTTTGTTTTTTTTTTTTTTTTTTTGACAAATGATGAGACCTATTTTTTTGGACAAATAGTGTCGTTTTAGTTGTTACTATTTCACTGGGATGGGCAAAGCTAAGGGAAAGGGGCGGGGCTGTGGATACTATCCAGAGGGTCCTGAGACCAGTAGACTTGAAGGTGCAACCTCAGAACAGCCTCAAGGTGGCGCGGAACTGCACAGGCTGGTCTGTTTCCCGGATGTGCTGCTGGAGGCTGGGGATCTGTTAGTGATTCTGGGGACTTCCAGGAGGGGGCCCTACGATGGTGGTGGCCCAGAAAGCGCCTATCTCAAGACTCAGAGGGGTTTCCCTCAGTACTGAATCCCAACCCCCGGGACCAGGCTGGCCTTCTGCAGTGCCCTTGTGTCTGAGGTGCAGTGGGATGCTCCCGACCTAGGAACTAGGTCCCGCCGGCGTCCTGGGCAGAAGGGCAGCACCGCGTTCCTTCCTGCATCGCTGGTGAGGTCATGGCAGAGAGGACCTCAGGTCACCAGGTTTCCGCGCAAAAACTCCTGGCAACCACCCCAAGGAGGTAAGACTAGAAGACCGAAAGGACGGTTCCGTGGGGCTGAGGGGAGCAATTCAGGTAGGCCCTGCGCCCCCACTGCTTTCTAGGTTCACGCGAGAGAGAGAGAGATGGGACACAGCAGAGGGCTTGTGCGCACATGTGTGTGTTTGGTAAAATTTATTCCGTATGATTATGTTTATTTATTCTGAAAGGGTACTTCCCTCCAGGAGTCATGAAGTCTTTATCATTTATAGACTTTTTTTTTTTTTTTAGCCATTTCTATTTTGGAATAATTATTATTTTATCCTAATTGGTTTGCTGGGCTTCCTAGGTGGCTCAATGGTAAAGAATCATCCTGCCAATGCAGGAGGTTTGGATTTGATCCCTGGGTTGGGAAGATCCCCTGGAAAGGGAAGCGGTCATTCACTCAAGTATTCTTGCATGGAGAATTCCATGGACAGAAAAGCCTGGCGGACTACAGTCCAAGGGATTGCAAAAGAGTCAGACGGCTCAGTGAATAAACAGCAAATTGGCTGTTCATCTATCAGGATAAAACTATAAATAACTGATGAAAATTAAAAGAGATTTGTTCTATGGATGTTTGCTGTTATAGACACTTTGGCTCCATATGTCGTTTGTTAGTAAGGTCATTTTTCCCAGAAGCACATTACATTTTTGGCTTTCTGTTAATGACCAGTGTGCATTATTTAGCAGAAAATTGCTCTGATTTCTTTTTTCCTAGATAGTAAATAAAAAATATATATAAATGTACAATACCAGTATGATTGGCTTATAAAGTTTCAAATAGAGTCCATTTTGGGTGTTGTAATTATCTCCAGAAAAAAAATCAAAATGAGCATCAGCTTTTTTGTGGGCCAAGACAATGAAGATATGTTCACTTTTGTCCTTGCCTCAATATGTGATTAAAGCTAGATTCACTTTCTTTCAGCTGGTCACATTTCTGAGTCAATGCAATCTTTTGAATGAATAATACATCAACTTAAATTGGTACATTTAAAAAAAAAATTTCAAGATGTAAACTAAACATCACCTTGAACAGATTCACTTTAGAATGCATATCAAAATGTAAATTCACAGCAGTTTTTGCAGATAAATTTACCCAAATACCCTCCAGGCAACTTTGCTCTTTGTCATTAAAAAGAGGGACAGAGTTTCAACTCATTTATACATATGTTTCAGATGCTTTATGATCTTCCCGTATAATATTTGGTTACTTTAAAATTTTCATAACATATATGATCTGATAATGTTTAAGCTTATTTATATATTTAACTTTAATAAAGAAATATCATGTCAATTTTTCCTTTCTTCTTCAAAATAGTACTCAAAATCAGGGCATTATGATCTAAAAAAAGTGAGTTTTAATATTAATATTGTACAGTGGAAAAAGCAATGGCTAAAATGCTGTGTGTTTCTTTGTTTTTATTGTGTATGTGTGTGTACTGGGTCGTGTCCTACTCTTTGTGACCTCATGGACTTTAGCCTACCAGGCTTCTTTATCCATGGAATTTTCCAGCCAAGAATACTGGAGTGGGTTGCCATTTCCTACCCCAGGGTATCTTTCCCACCTAGGGATCGAACTCACATCTCTCGGGTCACCTAAATTGGCAGGCAGACTCTTTACCACTTGTGACACCTGGGAAATCCTGCTTTATTGTCTGTTAACATAAATTAGCTTTGCCATATTGAGTCAATCTGATGTATCAGGGAGGCAATTAATGCCTTAAATAAGCAGAATGGACTGGAATACAAACAGTGTAAACCTAGAAAACAGCAACTCCCCTTTTTTTCCATATAGGCTAGTAATTGATTAAAGAAACCAGCTGAATTTGTTAAATGTCTCCAAGCCATTGTGTGCATGCATACATGCATGCTAAGTCACTTCAGTTGTGTCCAACTCTTTGCAACTCTATGGACTGTAGTCTGCCATGCTCCAATGTCCATGGGATTTTCTGGGCAAGAATACCAGAGTGGACTGCCATGCCTTCCTCCAGGGGACATTCCCAACTCAGAAACGGAACCCGCTTCTGTTATGTCTCCTGCATTGGCAAATGGGTTCTTTACCACCAGCACCACCTGAGAAGCCCAAGCCATTATACAAAACTAGGCAAATATATTTAGTTTGAAAATGCCAAATCCTGAATCACTATCTCATTTGTTGCAAATAGTTTATACACTTAAACATTTTAGATGGATTATATTACTATTCGCTATATTACAGGGAATTTATAGGAACATAATGATATTACTCAGCAATCATCAATGACTAAATTAGACCTACATTAAGTTACTAAAGAAACACTTGAATATGCAAATCTGATTGAAGAGGGTGACATAATGAATTGAGTGATATTTCAAAGGGCTATGTGAAAATATATCATTCTATAAGATTCCAAATGCCTCAGAAGGGATTATATGTCCCTCAGGAAATTCTCTTCAGGGTAAAATGACCATATAGCCCTGTGTTCCAACTAATCAAACATACATAAAAAAGATAAAAAATTATGTTTTGTTCCATTTGATTCCAATAGCTGTAATTTCCTGATTCTCTTAGAAGAATCATCTAAATTTAGTATGATTAGTTGAATGATATTCTTTGCAGTAATAGCTAATAGACTCAACTGTGATAGTTGAAAGCATTGAAAAAACATTGTATTTTAGGGTTTTAAAGCCTCTGGTTCAATTAATGAAATCACAGGAAAGTTAGCTGCTAGCATGACAGAGATGACACAAAACTTGCTATGGGAAACTGGAAAGTGGCATTAATGTTCTCTAAGATTTAATAAGATATGGAAGTGGGGAGCTTATTGGGCTGTCTGCCAATTAAGTATTACTGGAGACTTGATATTGGAATTGCTGTGAAATAAGCATGTTAAAACAAAGCCATAGAGAGAAAGGCCATAGAAATATGTTGCTTTCCCCTCTCCCTTCAAACTGTTTAGTCTCCTGAAACCTGCATTTCCTGGAATTACAAAGTGAATTATACCATGCAGAGGAACAGGTCTTGCCCTGAAGCATTATGGCAAACCTGCAACAATTTTAGGTCTGACATTTCCTGCAGTCACATGTGATGAGAAACAGATCAAAGTCAAGGTGAAAGTTTTTCCTCATTTCCTCCTGAGAATCAGGGTTAGATTGTATAGCAATTGGTACAAAAACTTGCTAATAACAACAGAACAAAGAGATCTTCCAAGACAATCTGAGTTTATTATGAGAAGCATAAACATTGCCATTTTGAAAATTTTACATTTATCATTTGGCTATTTTGCTGTCTTCTTTTGAAGAAATTAGATATATCTTAAACTAGATAAACCCATTACATATATATTCATGTTTAGGCAATGTCCATTTTTATGATTTTTTTTCTGCCATAGGACCATTGCATTTTAGTGAGCAAGATATAGAATTGCCTTGAGAAAATGTTCTCAAAAATAACTAAACATATCGGAGCTCTAAGGTCTCACTTGCTTAGCATCCTTTGATGTACTATCCCTCACCCAACACTAGTTTTCTGTTAGCTGTCAAGTTAGAAATAATGTAATTAACTCACAAATGTAAAATGTTCATGGTGTATTTATGCACCTTAGGTCATCCCTCCAGTGCATGCTTGCTTTTATTGATACAATGTTTGAATTGAAAATAAGTTAATTACATCAATTTTGGCATGGATACAGGGTTTACAAATTAAGAGATTTGTTCATTTATGCTTCTTAATGAACTTGAAATAATATTATTTATTAATTGTCTAGTTAGATATAACCTTAACTTTGTCTGCTATATTGATACCTATTGCATTAAAGGATTATCAACTAAACATAGCACACACACTGTTTCAGGTGATCACAGGAATAAATCACTGTGAGATTGTCAAGGTATACATACAATTTAATAGCAGAAACTGTGGTTAATTAAAGTGATTATTTCACTATTTTAGATTCCTTCAAAGAGACTGCATATAGACAAATTATATAGATAGATAGATAAATAGATAGATATATACACACACACACACAAACAATAAAAATGTGTGTTTTCTTCTGATAAGAATGTGGATCTTTATATTGTAAATAAGAGAACATATGGACTATCATGCAATGTTAAAATTAATGTATAGCAAATTTTCAATCAGGACAAAATATTTCTTTTGTTTGATTAAATTTAGAAAGTGAAGCTATCATCAAGCTTTAAGAAGCTGGTATCATAAAGCTATTTCAGTTATATCCTAAAGTCTAAAGTGTCGGGTGAGTGTGTAATTTCCTTGGTTCTGTCTCATTGCAGCAAAAATTTGAAGCAGTGGACCCGTGTTACAGCTTTGTTACAGCTCAGTTTAAATGACAGACTAGTGTTATAGTTCGGTTACAACTCAGTTTTATTTGGCAAGCAAAGGAAAATACATCCTCGAGGTTTGAGGGCAGGCCGACCTAAAAGAAGCCCGTGACTCAATTGTGGCTCCTCTTTTGATCTGTGTTTTCTCCTCCCCCCTGAGCATGCCCTATGTAAATTGGGCTGTTTGCTTAACCTGAGGTTCTCATTCCAATCCTTGGACCTTTCTTTGTCCTATTTTCAAGGGCTTTTTCCTTTCTTTGTCTTTTAGCCACCACCATTTTGGACTCTTTTTTCCTATTCTAACTACCTAACAGAAGAAAATGGAGAGAAAAATATTAAGAGCCTTTGACAGAGGTTCCCATAGTTTCCAAGTAATATAAATGCCAAAACTTGACCATTGCATGTTTTGAAATAAGCAGTCCTGTTGGAACCTGTCATATCTTTACACCTTATTAGAGTGGGAAAATGCTATATACAATGGGATACATAACTAGAAAGAATCTCATTCATCTAGGACAACCCAACAGAAACAAAGCAAGGAAAACCGTGTCTATGGGAAGAGATGAGTTGCTAATTTGAAACAATGAACGGGTTAACAATATGTGTTTAATAAACTTGTTATTCAGTTGCTAAGTTGTGTCCGGCTCTTTGTGACTTCATGGACTGCAGGAGCTGGGCTCTGACTTTTACTATCTCCTGGAGTTTGCTCAAAGGGATGTTCACTGAGTCTGTGATGCTACCTTTCCATCTCCTCCTCTGCTCCCCCCTTAAACCTAGTAAACCCATCAGTTCAGTTCAGTCGCTCAGTCACATCCAACTCTTTGTACCCCCATGGACTGCGGCACGCCAGGCCTCCCTGGCCATCACCAACTCCTGGAGTCTACTCAAACTCATGCCCATTGAGTCAGTGATGCCATCTGACCATCTCATCCCCTGTCATCCCCTTCTCCTCCCACCTTCAAACTTTCCCAGCAATACGGTCTTTTCAAATGAGTCAGTTTTTCTCATCAGGTGGCCAAAGTATTGGAGTTTCAGCTTCAACATCAGTCCTTCCAATGAACACCCAGGACTGATTTCCCTTAGGATGGACTGGTTGGGTTTCCTTGCAGTCCAAGGGACTCTCAAGAGTCTTCTCCAACACCACAGTTCAAAAGCATCAATTCTTCAGTGCTCAGCTTTCTTTATAGTCCAACTCTCACATCCATACATGACTACTGGAAAAACCCATAAAGTAAAAAGAAAAAAAACAAGAAGAAGAAGAAGAAACTTCTGATATACTGAAATTATTTAACTTAATTGACCTAAGTAATTCCTTGTTTTATTGTATTGTAGTCTCTAAATTAGGTCAGTATATTCAGATCAAGTAAATATTTCCAAGTCTACAAAGCCATGTATTTTTATCTAACTCAAATGAAAAAGTGGAACATTTAATCATATTTTTATTGATTTAGTTTTTAACCAGTGATTTGCAATAGTTTTTTAGTTATATCTACAAAGAAGCAAAGTATAAATCATCTTCACTGTGAAGACCTTACATTTTCCTATATGGCCAGAATAAATTACACCCCCCAGATTTCATTTTCCTTTTACATTTTAGTTAGCATGAGCCACTAGGAAGATTGTCTCTGGAAAGTGGGAGGACAGAAGGAATCAGTAACTATAAACTCACTTCTCTCTGATCTGCTGAGTCAAAATGTTGGCATTCAGTGGCCTCTGTACCTGTGCTTGTTCTTTTCTCCTGGATTTCCCTCACTTTCTCTGACTCATGGGTTATTATTATGTTCAGTTTCATCTAAAAGAACCAAGGATTCCTCAGATATTCTTGTTACCAGGGTCAGAGGGGAAAACTATAGAAATCAAAAGCTCAGTGGTTTATAGGGACTGAGAGTGGGTGAAGATCATAAACAAATTTCAGGATGATGAAAATATTCTGTATATTGATGTGGTATTGGTTACATGACTATGTTTTTCAGAGTTGTCAATTTAGTTACTAAAAAGAAATGAGTATTATGTCATAAATTATTGTAGCTTAATAGTTCTCACAAAAGATACAAAAACATATAGCAATAAGTTTTTGACCCTTCTGGAAACTACAAAATCAAATTAAGATAATTGTGGTATAACATGAAATTGTATACATGTGTGTGTACTCAGTCACTTAGTCATGTCTGATTCTTTTGTGATCCCATGGACCACCAGGCTCCTCCATCCAAGGGATTTTCCAGACAAGTATACTGGAGCAAGTTGCCATTTTCTCCTCCAGGGGATTTTCCCGACCCAGGGATCAGGTCTCCTGTGGCTCCTGCATTGGCAGGTTGATTCTTTACCACAAAGCCATTGATGAAGCCCCCTAACATAAAATTATTAGCAGACCATATCAACATCAGGTTTACTTGGTATAGCTCCTAATTTTTTTTTCATCTTGTAACTGGGTGTATAAAAATGGGTGATTTCATTTTCAAAGTTGCATGCCTTGCATTTGGACATCTAAAGTCAATAACAAACTGTCATACACACACACACACATGTATGTGTTATATAAAACACACGTACATGGATATATGTGTGTGTGCATGTGTGGTATAATGTATATATGTATGTATTTAATTCGAAATCATTAGGATTATATGAATCTATATTTATCAGTATTTTAATTTGTTCTATTAGGTTCTTCTTTGAAAAGAAAATATACCACATACTTGGATAAAACAAACTTATAAAAATGAGTAGTAATTACGCATTCTGACAACCACAATAATTGCTTATAAAACATTTAATACTTATCAGTCTACTAGGCACTTTACTTAATTTATTATATTCAATATTTTAATCTGACTTAAGAGAGCCATTTCCACTGTTAATTTGCAAATAAATGCCAAACTTCAATGTCATCATGTGTGTAATGAAAGACTTACTGGAAGATATGTAAAATCTCTTATAACCTTAAAATCCTGAGAGTTAATAAAATGTGACAAAAATTATTTGTTTTATCTCACCTTTTAATAGCTTCATCATAGACATACAGCACATATCTTAGGTTGACATTATTTTGGCTTTCTGTATTTGACAATGCTAAATTAAACATTCCTATAAAGCATTTTGATATTTTTATTCTAGATTTTTCTGTTTTCCTTTGGAATATATTTTAAGCAACTCGGTTTATTCTACTTTTTACTTTATATATGTTTTACTCATTTCTATTTTATATTTAATATTATGTTCCATTCAGTTCGGGTGCTCAGTCGCGTCCGACTCTTTGCAACCCCATGGACTGTAGCAGGCCAGGCCTCCACGCCCATCACCAACTCCTGGAGTTTACTCAAATTCATGTCCATTGAGTTGGTGATGCCATCCAACCATCTCATCCTTTTTTGTCCCCTTCTCCTCCCACCTTCAATCTTTCCCAGCATCAGGGTCTTTTCCAAAGAGTCAGTTCTCATCAGGTGGCCAAAGTATTGGAGTTTCAGCTTCAACATCAGTCCTTCCAATGAATATTCAGGACTGATTTCCTTTAGGATGGACTGGTTGGGTTTCCTTGCAGTCCAAGGGACTTTCAAGTCTTCTCCAACATCACAGTTCAAAAGCATCAATTCTTTGGCACTCAGCTTTCTTTATAGTCCAACTCTCACATCCATACATGACTACTGGAAAAACCATAGCCTTGACTAGATGGACCTTTGTTGGCAAAGTAATGTCTCTGCTTTTTAATATGCTATCTAGGCTGGTTATAACTTTACTTCCAAGGAGTAAGCGTCTTTTAATTTCATGGCTGCAATCACCATCTGCAGTGATTTTGGAGCCCCCCAAAATAAAGTCAGCCACTGTTTCCCCATCTATTTGCCATGAAGTGATGGGACCTGATGGGATGATCTTAGTTTTCTGAATGTTGAGCTTTAAGCCAACTTTTTTACTCTCCTCTTTCACTTTCATCAAGAGGCTTCTTTAGTTCTCCTTCTCTTTCTGCCATAATGGTGGTGTCACCTGCATATCTAAGGTTGTTGATAGTTCTCCTGGCAATCTTGATTCCAGCTTGTGCTTCATTCAGCCCAGTGTTTCTCATGATGTACTCTGCATGTAAGTTAAATAAGCAGGGTGACCATATACAGCCTTGACATACTCATTTTCCTATTTGGAACCAGTCTGTTGTTCCGTGTCCAGTTCTAACTGTTGCTTCCTGACTTGCATATAGGTTTCTCAAGAGGCAGGTCAGGTGGTCTGGTATTCCCATTTCTTTCAGAATTTTCCACAGTTTATTGTGATCCACACAGTCAAAGGCTTTGGCATAGTCAATAAAGCAGAAATATATGTTTTTCTGGAACTCTCATGCTTTTTCAATGATCCAGCAGATGTTGGCAGTTTGATCTCTGGTTCCTCTGCCCTTTCTAAATCCAGCTTGAAATCTGGAAGCTGTCAATTCACGTACTATTGAGGCCTGGCTTAGAGAATTTTAAGTATTACTTTACTAGCGTATGAAATGAGTGCAACTGTGCAGTAGTTTGCACATTCTTTGGGATTGCCTTTCTTTGGGATTAGAAGGAAAACTGAACTTTTCCAGTCCTGTGGCCACTGCTAAGCTTTCCAAATTTGCTGGCATATTGAGTGCAGCACTTTCAAAGCATCATCTTTTAGGATTTGTTATAGCTCAACTGGAATTCCATTCACCTCCACTAATTTTGTTCATAGTGATGCTTCCAAAGGACTGCATGACTTCACATATTTTCTTCAGTTTTCTTTTTCTCTGTTGCTCACATGCATGTTTTACCTTATAGGATATCTTTCATGGTTATGCCATTTCAATTACATGTGTAAGAACTTTGCAATAGTATACTTTTATTTTTCCCCTTCTGGAAATTGTGTATTGTTGTAATTGTTACTTTTAATGTTGTAAACATCACTCTACACTGTTCCTACTTCTGTTTAAACAGTTGTTCTTTAAAGATATTGCAATGATGATTAAAAATCTTATATATTTAAACATGTAGTTACCAGCGCCCATAATTTATTTTTTTTGTGGATCCATATTTCCACCTGGTATCATTTTTCTTTGTTTGAAGTATTTTTGATATTTATTGTACTGCCACAAGTCTGTTGCTGATGAATTCTTCTATATTTTATTTATATGTTAATGCCTTTGTTCCATGTTTTTTTTAAAAGATATTTTCTGTGGTTAAAATTGAGTTTTTTTCGCAATTCAATACTTTAAAAATGTCACTTCACTGTCTTCTGTCTTGTATAATTTCTCATCAGAAATCTGTTACCATCTTTACATTTTTCTTCTAAATATAATGAGTTCTTCCCCCCCCCCCTTTTCTGGATTTAAACAGTTTATTTTTATCATTACATTTCTTTATGATGTTCACTCTCTAGTTTTCTTCAGTTTGGTGGAGATTAGAATCCTTTAAACTTTTGAAGGGGCTTCACAGTTGGCACAGGCGGAAAGAGTCCCCCAGAGGAACATGACAGGCTACAATTCATAGGGTCACAAAGATCTGGACACAGCTGAGCACACACACACACACAAGTTGTTGGAACTTAAAGTTTATATTAATAGTTTTCATCAAATGTGAAATGTTTTCTGCCATTATTTCTCCCATTTTTTTTTCTGTTCCATAACTTTGTCTCCTCTTGTTTTAAGGAGCTCTATTTCCATTTGTTTTGAGCCACTTGAAGTTATTTTGTAGCTTACTGATACTTTGTTAATTTCCAAATAGTATTTTTCCCCACATTTCATTTTGTATAATTTATATTGATATTTTCAGGTTTCTTTCTTTTTTTTTTAATTGAGGTATGGTTGATTTGTAATACTATATAGTATTGAGGTGCACAACATAGTGATTCATATTTTTAAAGACTATACTCCATTCATAGCGATTATAAAATATTGACTACATTACCTGTTGTATGGTATATCTTTCTAGTTTACTTATTTTTAATTCATTATTCATTTTCATTATTTTTACCTGAAATTCCT
Organism: Cervus elaphus; assembly: GCF_910594005.1. Taxonomy (NCBI): domain Eukaryota; kingdom Metazoa; phylum Chordata; class Mammalia; order Artiodactyla; family Cervidae; genus Cervus; species Cervus elaphus. The sequence goes on along the minus strand of NC_057845.1, from coordinate 14,915,834 downwards.
AAATGTAATTAATTCCATTTGGTGCTTTGTGGTTATTATCTTTAGAAGTTCAATTTTATGTTTTATTCAAAAAATATTTTCTGTGTTACTAGCTTTTGGAACACAAACAATGCTGTTATAACAACAGTTACAAGTGTCTTCTAATATTTGTATCAGTTCTGCATCATTTTCTATCAATTGATATCTCTCACTTATATGGGACATGACATATTCTCCTGCTTCTTTGCATGACTAGTAATTTTTTACAGGGTAACATAGTTTTTAAAATTTTCCATGTTGTATGCCACATGTTATTTATTTCCATAAATATTCTTGAAATTGAAATACAGTTAATTTACTTTAAAACACTTTCATTCTTTGGGACTTTGCTTTTGAGTTCTGTTAGGTAAGTGCAGTCTATGCCAAACTAGGATTAAATATGTACCACTGTTGTGTAAGATCCTTCTCTGTACTCTTACCCGAGACTCAATGGCTTGAATTTTTCCATTTTGGCTGGTGGTGTTCTAGGTCTGTGTACACCAGGGCACTATTACATCTAATTTGTTGAGGTGGTTCTTTCTGAGGCCCAAGATGATTTCCTCAAATTCATGAGCAGGGCAGTACTCAGTTAAATATTCAAGGATACCCTCTACTCTGTGGTACTCTTTCCTACAGAGTCCACTCACTTCAATCTCCATAATTTATCAGCCTAATTTTCCTAACAGTTTTCCAGGACCTTCCTAGATTCCCACTCCCTGTACTGTAGCCAGGAATCCCTCTTATGGAAGTAATATTGTCAGTTGTAGGACAATATTGTTTGTTTCTCATCTCTCAGAAATCACTGTCCTTTACTCGCTTATGTTTACTGCTTTTACAGTACATTTTTCTTTTTTTGGTTGTTTCAAGTGGGAGCCAGTATCTCATCCTGTTACTGGATCTCATTTTAGCAGAAACCTGTCATTCAGCATGTGATCGTTGAATATATTTCATTAAAATTGAATTTGTTTTTTCATGTAGAAATATAATAAATATGAATATATATTGTGCCAAATACCATAATATATATTGTTTATCATAAACACAGTATGGAAACAAAGAAGAAGCAGTATTGATTCAAAGTAAGAAAAGTGATTCTTGCTCAACAAGCTGTCACAGCTGGAACTTTTTTGAATACTAAAAGAGAACAAATATTCCAAATGGAAATATTTTGTACACATGTGCTTTTTGTATAAATGTATGTATTGATTTTCACTGTCTGTGTCCATTCTCTAACTAACAAGGTTACAAATTATGTAAATTCTGAAGATCAGCATCACAAAATATTTTACAAAATATTTTACTGAAATGAGCATGTAAAGCTTAGAACATTAAGTTTATTCCCATCTTAACTATTGCTTTTTTCTATATCAATAATTCTGCTTTGTTTGTAATGTTGGCTAACTGAAAAATGTCACTTGACTAACCAGAATTTTCAGTTAAACTCTTGAAATTGCAAATAGTATTTAGTATTTCACTATCACCATATTGAGAACAATATTAAAGAGAACATACTTAAATAAAAACAACAAACTTTAGGATTTTTTGATTTATGTTTTTTTAAAATTGTATATAGCAATTTAGTTTAATGGTCTATATCATCTTAACTATTTACAAATGTAACTCAGTGTTATTATTTATAAATTCTGATTCATATTCTACTTTAAAGTTCATATCCTGGAATATCCTTTAAAGATTTTCCTTTACCTTTTTGGATTGGCAGTGACTTTGCTTTGTTTGGATTTACTCATACAGTAAGACATAAATCAAATAATGGAACAAACACAAATTCTTTTTCTCTAAGACTAAGAAGATTCATTTCCAACTAAGTGTCCTTAGTTCTTGATTTCCCTTATGCTTGTCCTCAAGCAAAGGTATTAAATGAGATTCCTAGTTTTTCTTAAAACAGTCTTAACTCTGCCTAATATCTTGGCAGTCTTGGCAAGTCTTGACAATATCTTGGCAGTCGGTTGTCAGATTAGTGATGTTGTGTCTTCTGTGAGTGAGTGATAACAGAATTTTCAACAATATTTTTCAATATTGGCCGCCATGATTTCCTTTTAGGCAGAGGGACCTGTGAAGTCGCCTGAAAATTTTTATCCACCATTTCCATAAATGCTTTATTTTGTTAATTTCAAATATATTTATAAATGCATTCTGTATTTGGAGAAGGAAATGGCAACCCACTCCAGTTTTCTCGCCTGGAGAATCCCGTGGACAGAGAAACCTCATGGCCTGCTGTCCATGAGGTCACACAGAGTCGGACATGACTGAAGCAACTTTGCATGTATGCATGCACTGGAGAAGGAAATGACAACCCTCTCCAGCGTTCCTTCCTGGAGAATCCCAGGGACAGAGGAGCCTGGTGGGCTGCCGTCTATGGGGTCGCACAGGGTCGGACACGACTGAAGTGACTTAGCAGCAGCAGCAGCATTCTGGATTACAGAATAACCTCAAATATGAAGATGACACCACTCTTATGGCAGAAAGTGAGGAAGAACTGAAGAGCCTCTTGATGAAAGTAAAAGAGAGAAAAAAGTTGGCTTAAAGCACAACGTTCAGAAAACTAAGATGATGGCATCCGGTCCCATCATTCATGGCAAATAGATGGAGAAACAGTGGAGACAGTGGCTGACTTTATTTTTCTGGGTTCCAAAATCACTGCACATGGTGACTGCAGCCATAAAATAAAAAGACGCTTACACCTTGGAAGAAAAGTTATGACCAACCTAGGCAGCATATGAAAAAAGCAGAGACATTACATTACTTTGTCAACAAAGGTCCATCTAGTCAAGGATATGGCTTTTTCAGTAGTCATGTATGGATGTGAGCGTTGGACTATAAAGAAAGCTGAGCACTGAAGAATTGATGTTTTTGAACTGTGGTGTTGTAGAAGACTCTAAGAGTCCCTTGGACTCCAAGGAGATCCAACCAGTCCATCCTAAAGGAGATCAGTCTTGAGTGTTCATTGGAAGGACTAATGTTGAAGCTGAAACTCCAATACTTGGGCACCTGATGTGAAAAGCTGACTCATTTGAAAAGACCCTGATCCTGGGAAAGATTGAAGGCAGGAGGAGAAGGGGATGACAGAGGATAAGATGGCTGTATGGCATCATTGACTCGTTGGACATTGGTTTGGGTGGACTCTGGGAATTGGTGATGGACAGGGAGACCTGGCGTGCTGTGGTTCATGGGGTTGCAAAGAGTCGGACACGACTGAGTGACTGAACTAAACAGAACTGAACTGTAATTCCAGGTCTGGTATTAACTGTTGATGCTTGACCTGCTCTCAGATTTCTCAGGAGGGAGGTAAGCTGGCCTGATATTTCCATCTCTTTAAGAATTTTCCCCGGTTTGTTGTAATCCACACAGTCAAAGGCATTGGCATAGTCAATAAAGCAGAAGTAGGTGATTTTTCTGGAACTCTCTTGCTTTTTCTATGATCCAACAAATGTTAGCAATTTGATCTCTGGTTCCTCAGACTTTTCTAAATCCTGTTTGAACAAGTGAAAGTTCTTGGTTCATGTATTGTTGAAACCTGGCTTGAAGAATTTTGAGCATTACTTGGCTAGCATGTGCAATAGGTGCAATTGTGTGTTTGAGCATTCTTTTGTTTTGTTTTTTTTTTTGATTGGGGTGAAACTGACATTTTTTAGTCGTGTGACCACTGCTGAGCTTTCCAAATTTGCTGGCATATTGAGTGCAACACTTTCACAGCATCATCTTTTAGTATTTGAAATAGCTCAACTGGAATTCCATCACCTCCACTACTTTGTTCATAGTGATGCTTCCTAAAGTCCACTTGACTTCACATTCCAGGATGTCTGGCTCTAGGTGAGTGATCACACCATCGTGGTTATCTGGGTCATGAAGATTTTTTTAAAATAGTTCTATATGTTCTTGCCACCTCTTCTGAATATCTTCTTCTTCTGTTAGGTCCATAGCATTTCTATACTCTCTTCTGCCCATTTTTGCATGAAATGTTCCCTTGGTATCTCTAATTTTCTTGAAGAGATCTCTAGTCTTTCCCATTCTATTGTTTTCCTCTATTTCTTTCCAATGATCACTGAGGAAGGCTTTCTTACCTCTCCTTCCTATTCTTTGGAACTCTGAATTCAGCTGGGTATATATTTTCTTTTTTTTTTTTTTTTTCTTTGCCTTTACTTTCTCTTCTTTTTTCAGATATTTGTAAGGCCTCCTCAGACAACCATTTTGCCATTTTTCATTTCTTTTACTTGGAGATGGTTTTGATCACGACATCCTATACAATGTCATGAACCTCCCTTCCTATTCCTTTAGGCATTGTGTATATCAGAACTACTTCCTTGCAATATATTTGTAACTTCCACTGTGTAATTGCAAGGGATTTGATTTAGGCCATACCTGAATGGTCTAATTGTTTTCCCTACTTTCTTCAATTTAAGTCTGAATTTTGCAATAAGGATTTCAAGATCTGAGCCATAGTCAGCTACCATTCTTGTTTTTGCTGACTGTATAGAGCTTCTCCATCTTTGGCTGCAAAGAATATAATCAATCTGATTTCGGTGTTGGCCGTCTGGTGATGTGCATGTGTAGAGTCTTCTCTTTGTTGTTGGAAGAGTGTGTTTGCTATGACCAGTGTGTTCTCTTGCTAAAACTCTGTTAGCCTTTGACTTGCTTTGTTTTGTACTCCAAGACCAAATTTGTCTGTTACTCCAGGTAGCTCTTGACTTACTATTTTTGTATTCCAGTCCCCTATGATGAAAATACATCTTTTTTGAGTGTTCTAGAAGGCCTTGTAGGTCTTCATAGAACCATTCAACTTCATGTTCTTCAGCATTACTGGTTAGGTCATAGACTTGGATTACTGTGATATCGAATGATCTCCCTGGAAATGAACAGAGATCATTCTGTTGTTTTTGAGATTGCACCCAAGTCTTTTGTTGACTATGAGAGCTACTCCATGTCTTCTCAGGGATTCCTGCCCACAGTAATAGATATATTAGTCATCTGTATTAAATTCACCCGTTCTGGTCCATTTTGTTCACTGATTCTTAAAATGTCTATGTTCACTCTTGGCATCTCCTGTTTGATCACTTCCAATTTACCTTGATTCATGGACTTAACATTCCAGGTTCCTATGCAAATATTTTTCTTTATAGCATTTGCTTTTACTTCCATCACCAGTCACATCGACAACTGGGCATTGTTTTTGCTTTGGGTCCATCCCTTCATTCTTTCTGGAGTTATTTCTCCACTCTTCTCCAGTAGCATGTTGGGCACCTACCAACCTGGGGAGTTTATCTTTCAGTGCCATATCTTTTTGCTTTTTCATACTGTTCATGGGGTTCTCAAGGCAAGAATTTTGAAGTGGTTTTCCATTCCCTTCTCCAGTGGACCACATTTGTTCAGAACTCCACTATGACCAGTCTGTCTTGTGTGGCCCTACATGGCATGGTTCATGGTTTCATTGAGTTAGACCAGGTTGTGGTCCATGTGATCAGGTTGATTATTTTTCTATGATTGTGGTTTTCAAGAGAAACCTCAGTAAGCTTGAGGAAGAACTCCATGTCCCTACCCCACCTCCAAATTGTAATATGTATCTTCCTCTTGACTTTTCCCAAAGTAGTCCTTGGGTATTTATTTGTACTGCAGAAAGGAGCATAACTAGAATTTGGTTGGTTAAACTGGCAACTGATCCTGAATTGGCAGTCTTTGCTATATCCCCAAGAAGAATATGGGTTTATGTAATTAAGATGATGATTACCACCACCTTGTCAGTCTTCTGAGAAACTGTATGTGGGTCAAGTTGCAACAGTTAGAACCTTACATGGAACAACTGACTAGTTCAAAATTGGGAGGGAATATGACAAGACTGTATATTGTTACTTTGCTTATTTAACTTATATACAGAGTACATTATGTGAAAAGCTTAGCTTGAGGAATTACAAGCTGGAATCGGGATTGCTGGGAGAAATATCAGCAACCTCAGATATGCAGATGATACTATTCTAATGGAAGAAAGTGAAAAGGAACTAAAGCGCCTTCTGATGATGATGAATGAGGAGAGTGAAACAGCTGGCTTAGAACTCAGCATTCATATGGGAGGGATACTTGAGAGGGAGGAGGCATATGTATACCTATGGCTGATTCATGTTGAGGTTTGGCAGAAAACAACAAAATTCTGTAAAGCAATTATCCTTCAATTAAAAAATAAATAAATTTAAGAAAAAGAAAAAAAAAGAAACTTAGCATTCAAAAACTAAGATTGTGGCATCCATTCCCGTTATTCATGGCAAATAGAAGGGCAAAAAGTAGAAGCGGTGACAGATTTTCTTTTCTTCAGCTACCAAAGCACTGCAGGCAGTGACTGCAGCCATTAAATTAAAAGATGTTTGCTCCTTGGGAGGAAAGCTATGACAAACCTAGACAGTGTATTACAAAGCAAAGATGTCAATTTGCTGACAAAGATCTGTGTAGTCAAAGCTATGGTTCTGCCTAGTCATATATGGATATGAGAGTTAGACCATAAAGAAGGCTGAGCACTGAAGAACTGATGCTTTCAAACTGTGGTGTTGGAGAAGACTCTTGAGAGTCCCTTGGATTGTGAGGCGATCAAACCAGTCAATCCTAAAGAAAATCAACCCTAAATAATCATTGGAAAGACTGATTCTGAAGCTGAAGCTCCAATACTTTGACCACCTGATGTAAAGAAGAGCCGACTCACTGGAAAAGATCCCAATGCTGGGAAAGATTGAAGGCAAAAGAAGAAGTGGGTGACAGAGGATGAGATGGTTAGATAGCATCATCAACTTGATGGACATGAATTTGAGCAAACTTCGGGAAGTAGTGAAGGACAGAGAAGCCTGGAGTGCTGCAGTCCATGGTGTTGCAAAGAATCAGACATGACAGTGATTGAACAACAACAGAAACAATAACAAATAAGGTTTTGGGTTCTGTTTGGTATAGTAAGTCCTGAAACCCACCCTATGATTAACTCCCCAATTTCAAACTGTGTATCTATAAAATATATATTCAACAACTGTCAGAATATTCATATTCATCTACTGATCCATGAAGTGAGGGAGTTTACAGTAGTAAGGCCAACAGGCAGCCATTAGACTTATTTCTGCTGACCCACATAGTATACTTGGAGAAGGCAATGGCAACCCACTCCAGTACTCTTGCCTCGAAACTCCCATGGACAGAGGAGCCTGGTAGGCTGCAGACCATGGGGTCGCTAAGAGTCAGACACGACTGAGCGACTTCACTTTCACTTTTCACTTTTATACTTTGGAGAAGGAAATGGCAACCCACTCCAGTGTTCTTGCCTGGAGAATCCCAGGGATGGGGGAGCCTTGATGGGCTGCCATCTCTAGGGTCGCACAGAGTCGGACACAACTGAAGCAACCTTGCAGCAGCAGCAGCATATAATATACTAAAAGCAATATCACATTGTTTAAGGATTTCTGGAGATTATAGCCACTACCAGTTTTCACCATCAAAAGCCTGAAAGATGGAAGGTTATTGATTGCTAACATCATGTTTCAACCCATGTAATTGTCCTCTGTAGGACACAGAATGGCATTGGAGAACGACAGTGCGTTTTCATAAGCAAAAGCTGATGGGGACTCCAAATTGCAGCTGCTCTTCCAAACTGAGCTTTGGTGTTATATGAAAACTCACATATTCCTTGGCAATAAGTATATAATACACACACACACAAGTGCAAATACATCTATACAGTTGACCCTTGAACAACACAAGGTCAACATAAGGTTGAAGGTGCTAACCTTTCACACAATCAAGAATCTACATGACACTTAGTAGTTGGCCTGCTACACCTACTGTTCTGCATGTGGAGTCAACAATTCACAGATACTGTTCTGTAATATGTTTTTAGTGGATAAAGTCCATATATAAGTGGATTGCACAGTTCGAATCCATGTTATTCAAGGGGTGTGTGTGTGTGTGTGTGTGTGTGTGTGTGTTTATGAAGTGATGCCATAGTAAAAAATCAAGGAACACAAAAACACTTACGTGTGTGTGTGTGTACACTCTGTGAATGTTCTAACAGTGCTCTTTGTTGTTATCTTTTATTTAAAAAAGAGCAAGAGACAAGTGTAGGTCTGCACTTGTTTATGAGCACCGGAGCTAGTAGCTTGAATAGAAGTATAGTGACATGGAAGGAACACAAATGAAAAATTAAGAGAGTTCTGGAAAAGATTTATGTGTCCCATATGAATGCTCAAGGAGGAGTAACTTAAGGAAAGATTATCATCAAGTAGTAAAGATGATCTTTTCTGTTGATATCAGTCTTTCTCCACATCAACATGTGGAGATCAACATGTATTCTTAATCAATAGATTAATTTACAATGTGCCGTGGTGGTAGAGATGGAGACAGTGAGTGGGGTCAGAAACATGGACTTGAATTTATAAAATGTTATCTGACTGTAACCTACTTGGTGAAAAGCCTGCCTGTAGCAGAGGTCAGGACTGAGCCTTAAGATGACACTATTTCCCATTGAAGCCAGTTATGTACTTGATAGCAGATGGATTGCATTTCATTTATGGAAGGCATACTGCTTTGTACTCACTGGAAAATATTATTGTGGATTTTTCTTTCACCTCCTGTAAATATTGTGTTGGTCAAAAAGTTCATTCAGATTTTCCCATGACATCTTACAGAAAAACTTGAACAAATTTTTTGGCCAACCCAAAATCTTTCCAAAGCCACCATTCATGGTTTATGAAATGTCTGGGTCACTTTAGTTTTACACAACAGAACATTGCCTCTGAATAGTGAATTATTTTACAGTGTGTGAAGCACAGGATTCAACTCGCACTCTTGGAATTCACGGGTCTCATTTCTCATCGTCCTAAAATGGCGGGACTCATAGCACAACACACCTGATAGAACAGCACACCTTGAGGAAGGCAGGCGTTCTCACCAGCAGCCCCAGCTGAGTTCTGGCTGATAGCGTCAATCAATAGTCTTGTGAATGAATGAGCCTTTGGATGAGTCCAACTCCTCAGCACCGTTTTCATTCTGACCTTTAAGTGAAAAAAAAAAAAAAAAAACTAGAATAGCTCTCTATAAAGCAAAATGTGTGTGTGGTGTGTGTGTGTGTGTTCAGTCGTATGCATCTCTTTGCAGCCCCATGGACTGTAGCCTGCCAGGCTCTATTGTCCATGAAATTTTCTAGCCAAGAATGGAAGGAATTTGCCTTTTCCTACTCCAAGGGATCTTCCCAACCCAAGGACTGAACCCGTATATCCTGTGTCTCCGGTATTGCAGGCAGATTCATTACCACTGAGTCACCTTGAAGCCCCTTATAGAGCTAAATACATAAGAACAAATTATATTTTGGAGGAAAATCTAGATATACTTGATTATACCAAATTCAAAGAAAAAATAGGTAATATCAAAATTTGTATAGGAACAACTTTTATATACCAGAAACCCTTGGCTTTTATGAGATATGTAATACACATGGGTCTCACGTTTGGCCAATCTTAAATATCTGTATTTGATTATGGTAGAAGTCTTTCAACAGCCTTTATCAACTGCCTCTACCGTCTCTAGAATTCTTGTGCTGCTCCAAATTAGACACAATTTGTGCTGTTTGTCTCAATAATATTCCTTTGTATGACCATGACAGAAGGCATGAATATGTGGAACACTTGTGACTTGACAGAAGTTACTATAGTTAACTGAAATTAAGAAGTGTTGCCAAGGTAAAAATGAGAGGAAAGTCAGACAAAAAAGAAATGGACCTCTTCTTAGGAAACCACTATGGTTTTCCTGACTTTGGGGACTGGATCCGGTTCTAGAGTGAAATTGCCTTTATTAGGAGAACATACCCCATAGTCTCTTGTATTTCTAAACACTTTGCAAAGAAAAGCATCAGTTGCCTTTTGTGATAGATTGTCTTTTAAAAGATGACTGTATAGCAAAAAAAAAAAAAATTGTAAAAGAGATAGTGTCTGTCTCCTAAACAAAGAGCATATTTGCTTACTATTTATTATAAAGTATTTTAGGTTCCCTAAATACAATGGACCCATTTTGTGTGTAGCTAGAGTCATACATCTAAGCCCATCCACGTGACCCTTGTGGAAGCTGGGACAAGCAGAGTTGACAGAATTATTCTTGTGTAATTTTGTGCTACATGTTGAACCATGCTCATGCAATCCTTTTCTCTGTTTCAGGAGTCTTGTGTAATCTGCCATCTTGCATGAAACTGTGGCATCCTGTCTTGTTGGCTTGGAAGTAGGGGTGAAATCTCAGATTCTTCAACATTTTTCACAACTTGCAGACCAGAATGAGGAGAAAATTTAGGCAAATGTGATAAATATAAATCTTTTTGTGCAATTAGTTTAACATTTAACTTTTAAATACATTTTTAGATTTTATATTTCGGAGTTTATTGGACTGTGTTTTAAAATGTTGACAGGACACATATTTTGGAAGCTCAGTTCTCTCTAAAGTTTATCATCACTGAGCTTTTTGGATACATGTTTGCCTAAGTAGCACTGAAGTTAATTAACATAAAAAGTAATTCTCCTCCACTATTTAATACTTTGTTGTCTAGGCAAAGCCAATTATTGTTTATCATTCTAATTTAGTTTTCATCAAGACTATTTTTGTTTCTTTTGGGTTTTAATTATGCTTCCAATCAATTCTATTTTATTTAAAATTTACTTTACATCAACATTTGTATACCATTTAGTTGCAATTTTAAAACATCTGTTTCAATTAAGTTTTCTTATTATCATATTTGCTGCAGCTGTTTCTGCTATTGACTGATACCACAAGTTTATTTAGCTTGATTTTTCAATTTTGTTTTTTTTATTTTAGGAGGAAATGATTTTTTAAAAACATTTCGACTAGGACAACCATTTTCTCATTGTTTTCTTTGTACTTTAGTACAGTAGCTCATTTTTTGCTCCAAAAGAAGTAAATGGCATTGACGCAAGTTCATAGGGAAAAAGCAACTGTGGGTAGCACCAAGAGGGGAGAGTTTCACACATTCGGTTATGAGCGATGCACCTGGCTGTCTTCTGACACTGGGCAGTACTACGGTAGGCATTCATGTGAGAGTAGGGTAGCTGAAGCCTGGACCACAAAAGATGTAGGCAGTATTCTTTTTCATTTGACAGTACCAGGTACTGTCTACTAGATTTTTTTTTGGTAAGACTATTTAAAAAAGATTTTAGAAACAGATAAACATAGATGATGCCATTTTAAGCCACAGAAGTTTGTTTTGTTTTGTTTCACTTTGAATCATGGTATCAGCCTAGACCCTAAAAAAGAAGAGAGTAAGTAAATCACCCATGAACAGAGGAGCCTGGCAGTCTACAGTCCATAAAGTCGTAAGAGTCAAACACGACTTATTGACTAAGCCACCAAGTAAGTCAAGGATCACACATATCTAAATGCTCAGGTTGTTGATTACATCACTCAGCCTTTCCAACCCATAAAAAGAATTTTAAGCTTACTTTTTCTTTCTTGTACATTTTATTCCATTATTTTTATCACACATATGTTACATATTATACTACTGTTTGAGCTGTTAGAAATAAAAATATATTGAATTAAATGAGACATTTGACAGTTATTCTATATTTGCAACTGTCTATTAGGAACATCCACAATGAGAAAGAATGTTTATGGAACTTAATGTTTCTTCTTGTAGCAGTTATTTATAATAGCCAGGACATGGAAACAAACTAAATGTTCATCAACAGAGGAGTGGATGAAGAAGATGTGGGTATCTATATACTCAGGAGTCTTGTGTTATCTGCCATCTTCCATGAAACTGTGGAATGTGTGTGTGTGTGTGTGTGTGTGTCTGTCTGTCTGTCTGTCTGTCTATCTGTCTGTCTGTGTTATCATGTCCTATTCTTTGCAACCCTGTGGACTGTAGCCTTCCAGACTCCTCCCTCCATGGGATTCTCCAGGCAAGAATACTGGAGTGGGTTGCCATGCCCTCCTCAAGGGAACCTTCCTGAACCAGGGTGTGAACCTGTGTCTCTTAGGTCTCCTGCATTGGCAGGTGGGTTCTTTACCACTAGAGCCATGCGGGAAGCCCAGATACACACACACACACACACACACACATACACAATATAGAATACTACTCAGCCATAAAAAGGAACAAAATTGGGTCATTCGTAGAGATGTTGATGGACCTACAGACTGTCATACAGAGTGAAGTAAGTCAGAAAGACAAAAAAAAAATCATGTATTAATGCATATATGTGGAATCTGAGCAAATTGGTATAGATGATTTTATTTACAAAGCAGGAATAGAGACACAGATGTAGAGAACAAGCATGTGGATACCAAAGAGGGAAAGTGGGGAGTGGCTTGAATTGGAGATTGAAATTGATAAATATATATATATACACACACACACACACACACACACACACACACACTATTGATAATATGTACACAATAGATGAGTTTGAGCAAGCCCGGGGAGTTGGTGATGGACAGGGAAGCCTGGTGTGCTACAGTCCATGGGATTACAGAGAGTCAGACATAACTGAGAGACTGAATTGAATTGATAAAATAGATAACCAATGAGGACCTACTGTATACCACAGGGAATTCTATTCAGTGCTCTCTGGTGACCTCAATGGGAAGGAAATCCAAAAACAAGAGGAGTGTATATACACCCACACCCACACACACACATACACACACACACATATAGCTGATTCACTTTGCTGTAGAATAGAAACTAACACAATATTTTAAAGCAGCTATACTCCAATAAAAATTATAAAAAAGTAATGTTGCTCAATAGGCTAGGGAATCTTAAACCTATTTCACATTATATAAGTTCTTTACAATACTGAAGGAATACTTATTGCTTCTATTTTGTGGACTAAAAAGTACTGAAATTCATAACAAATTAGATGATCTATCTTCCCAAAGTCACAGACATGCTGCGACCAAAGTGGAACATGAGCCATGGTCTTTTGACTTAAATTTTAGTTTATTTCCCTTTTTTGGATATGTCACTGGTCTGATCATTTGTATCTAATTTGCTGGAATTAAAACATATGTTTCTAACTCCAGCTCAGTCAGTAACAATATAACTGTCAACAGATGAGTGAATTTGACTCTCATGTATTCGCTTTTTTATCCAGAAGCAAAAAAGAACTTTGGATAAATACTTTGCTAGATTCCTTCCAGGTGTGTAATGCGATGTAATTCCAAGTTTTCTAAAAATTATGCTTGAATAAGATGTTAACATATTATGTTACATACATTAATATTATTCCCACATACTTATATGTATATGAATATTAATATATTACATAAAAGATACCATGTATCCATGTGTGTGTGTTTCTATTTTTTCTGATATTTGTGGAAAAATAACTAAATATAAACCTAGGCATTGTCTATAATGATCCATGTTGCTAGATATATTATTTTTTTTGCTATATATCATTTCATTTTCTTTTACTAACAATACTCATTTCATGAAAGTGAAATGTTTAAATATATATTAAGACATGTAAGACATTTCCAGTATGTAGTGGTAAATTAATACTAACCCTTTTAATAATGAATATTTTATGACACAGTAAATGTTTATTTTATCTGGTTATCAGAAGGTGGTATGGATTTTGGATACAGTGATAAAAAAGAAAAAGGAAACTAAGCAACTGACAAAGGATTGATCTCCAAAATATATAAGCAGCTCATGCAACTCAGTGTCAGAAAAACAAACAACCTAACCAAAAAATGGGCAAAAGACCTAAACAGACATTTCTCCAAAGAAGACATATAGATAGCTAATAAACGCGTGAAAAGATTCTAAACATCACTCACTACTTGAGAAATGCCAATCAAAGTGACAATGATGTATCGCCTCACACCGGTCAGAATGGCCATCATCAAAAGTCAGAAACAATAAATGCTTGAACAGATATGGAGAAAAGGGAACCTTCTTACACTGTTGGTAAAAATTGTAAATTGCTAAAGCCGCTAAGGAGAATAGTGTGGAGATTTATTTAAAAACTAGGAATAAAACTACCACATGATCCAGCAACCCCACTACTGGGCTTATACCCTGAGAAAACTATATTTCAAAAAGACACATGTACCTCAATGTTCAGGCTTCCTGGTGGCTCAGTGGGAAAGAATCCACCTGCCAATGCAGGAGATGTGGGTTTGATCCTTGGGTTGGGATGATCCCTGGGAAAAGGAAATGGCGACCTATTTCAGTATTCTTGCCTGGAGAATCCCATGGACAAAGGAGCCTAGCAGGCTACAGTCCCTGGGGTCACAAAAGAATCAGACATGACTTAGTAACTCAACAACACCCTCAGTGCTCATTGCAGCACTATTCACAGTAACAAGGACATAGAAGCAACCTAGATGTTCATCGACAGATGAATGGATTAAGAAGTTGTGGAGCATACACAATGGAATATTGCTCAGCCATAAAGAGGAACAAATGTGAATCAGTTGAAATGAAGTGAATAAATCTGTTATACAGAATAAAATGAGTCAGAAAAACAAGTATTGGACATGAATGCATATATATGGAATCTACGAAAATGGTTCTGGTAAGTCTATTTACATGGCAGGAGTAGAGACTCGAACTTAGAGAACACACTTGTGGACACAGAGGGAAGGAGAGGGTGGGACAAACCGAGAAAGTAGCCTTGACATATATACACGACCAGTTGTAAAACAGATACCTAATGGGACATAGTCACTGGTGGCTCGGACAGTAAAGAATTTGCCTGCAACGTGGGTTTGATCCCTGGATTGGGAAGATCCCCTAGAGGAGGGCATGGCAACCCAGTCCACTATATTTGCCTGGAGAATCCCCACGGACAGGGCGGCCTGACGGGCTACAGTCCATGGGGTCACAAAGAGTCAGACACGACTGAGTGACCAAGCACATTGGGAAGCTGCTGCAATACACAGGGAACTCAGCTCAGTACTCTGACAACTAGGAGAGGTGTAGTGGGGGTGGGGAGTTATATAATATTTATGGCTGATTTGCACTGTTGTATAGCAGAAACCAACTTTGTAAAGCCATTATTACCCTCCAAGTAATTTTTTTTATTGGAGTATAGATGCTTTATAATGTTGAGTTCAGTTTCTGCTATTCAGAAAAGTGAATCAGCTATACATATACATATATTCATTTTTTTAAATTTCCTTCCTATTTGATGATTAACATCTTGTTTTCTTTTAGCATTTTCTCTAATCCCTTTAAAATGTCATTCTTTGTGATGGCAGTAATATTGTTAACAAAACTTGGAAGAGTAGAAATAAAGAAAATATTTTATTTGATGGGTTATAAATGGTAGGGAAGAGAATAAAATACTCTACAAATTATTTTGAATTGGTAAGTTAAAATAAGTAAGGAAATTATGTTTGATCCATATAACCTCTCATTTATCTTAGCAATTTAGGAGTCTTGTTAGGAATGAAGCAATTGCATCATTTTAGATTGTTTATAATTCCCATAGAAACATGTTTGAGGTTTATATTCATGGAATATGAAATGAAAAATTTATCTTATAAAAGTAAGAAAGGGAATAAAGAAATTCATCATATTACAATATTGAAATGATACTTGAAAAATTTCACATGAATATCTACACTAATTGCTGGGGCTATTCCTTGCTCACATAGCTATTTGTCAAAGACAGAATGATAAATATAAGCTATGGTTTATAAAATGCTTTTGAAAATATTAAAATAGATGATTCATATTGTGCACAGATGGCTAAATGTGAAAGTACTGCATTATACATTCAGAGATTTTTTTTTTCTTTATGAATTGGATAGGCTTTCAGTGAACTAAATATACACAATACCTTTAAATGAGTTATTGAAATGATTAAGCTTTAGGGGACTTTTAAAGTATGAAAATTCTGAGAAACTGTCATAATAAATTGCAGTAGGGAGCATTAGAATTAGTTTAAATGTATAATTCATAAAGTGTTGAATCTTAATTTTATGAAATTTTAATTCTATAGGAGGAAAAAATGATGAATGCTGATACTTAAAGATCAGAACATCTTACTTTCTCTTCATTGCATGAGCTTTCCACTTCTAAAGTTAATAATGTATGTGTGAAATCTGTTAAGCGATTTTAGTCTTTTCACTTCCCGATGCTGTGAGTGACACTCATCTAAGGGAACTTGGAACAGAAATTTTCAGAGAAAAAATATTGACTGACATTTTTCTGGTCAATTTTTATTGTACTTTACTAAAAATAATGTAGTTTGTTGGTCATATACTCTCTAATAACATGAAGATTGGTAAGATTATGTTTCTGTAATTGATAGAATATGATAGGAAGAAATAGTTGCATTGAGGAAAAGGATTTCACTATTCATAGAAATCCTGATTACTTTAAAGTTTGTTCTTAGACAAGTCACTTGCAATATTATCTCTTTGTATTTCTTTGCATTATAGGAATTCCCATTTTTGTTCTCTATCAACAATATGGTTACAGATTAACTAATAAACTTGGGGCAGTATTTTTTTTCTTCCTTTCTTTCAGTTGTTAGAGCAGGGGTCAACAAACCTTTTCTGTAAATGTCCATATAGTAAATATTTTAGGTTTTGTGAGTCTTATAGGCTTCCCACGTGGTGCAGTGGTAAAGAATGCACCTGCCAATGCAGGTGAGTCAGGAGATACAGGTTTGATCCCTGGGTTAGGAAGACCCCTGGAGAAGGAAATGACAGCCCACTCCGTATTCTAGCCTGGAGAATTCCATGGACAATGGAGCCCGGTGGGCTATACAGCCCATGGCATTGCATAGGGTTACATAAGCAGGACTTAGTGACTAAGCACACATGCACATAGTCCGGTCCCTACAGGGGACTCAGTACTCAAGGTTGTAGCCCAGTAACAGCAGCAGATTAAATGAGTGGGCGTGCTGAAATTCCAGTAAAGTTTTATTTTACAAAAACAGTTAGTCATCTTTTTTCTTGCAGAAAATAGTTTGCTAACCTATGTAGAAAAGAATAATAATTTGCAAAAAGATTAAAGAAAAAAACTTAAAACCTGGACATGTCAGGGACATGCAACGCCTGGAAACTATTCCTGGGTGACTCATCTTCTGTTGAGCCATTTTAGGAGAAAATATTCAGGAAGATACTGGAATTATTACATGGACAGCAAGACATGTTGGTAGATTTTCAAAACAGTTGAGAGAGTCCCAGAAGATGTAACTTGCCTTCTTTACATCTACATTATAAAGGAAGTTACTTGAAATCTGAATAAGATTTTCCTAATTTTAGTAACAAGTGGCAACAGAAAACCTTCTGTTGTAGGGGATTTGAGAACTCAATATAATTGCTCCATCAGTAAAGAGAATGTTGGCAAGTATTCTTTTATATTTAGACATCAGATTGTACTAAGACTTATCTTCCTTTGATAAAGGATCATAAGGATCATAAGTGCCACCAGAATCTGCATGTATTCTTTGTTTACATAAAAGCTTCCACATATTTTGGATGTCTGTATCAAAGAACCTTTCTGTAAGTCTCTGTTGTGTGGTGGGTCTTGAACTTACTCTCATTGGGGATAGTGACAGCTATTGTCTACAGCTGTAGTTCTATTTTAAAATCTTCTATTAAGTATAAAATAAAATACATCAAGCAGTATACATAAATATTGTTTATTGATTAACATATATGCCATTTTAGTAGGATTTTTCTACCATGTATACATAGACTGTGAGTAGTAGAATATTTTGTTTGTGCCCTTGATGAAACATCTCTGGCAGCAGTCATTGAAATAGTTCAACAGTAGCTGATCTCTTTTAGCTCATATTTTTGGAAGACTGCTGTGTCTGTGTAATGAAACTTCAGAGTGTCTTTGGGAGAAAGGATAATGGTCTACTCCTCTCTCTCATCTTACATCATTGGATAAATTTCATTATCTTCTTGTTACTTGGGAACAGAAATGTGGTGCTATCCAAAATCAGACTTACTATCAATGTTTAGACAATTTATTGACATATTTTTTTTGCACTTCAATATATTTTATGATAGTGAATATATATTTTTAAATGGACACTTTAAATAAGTAGGCGTTGGCACTTAGGATTATTCTGTAGTATCTGTAGTAGAATGAAGCATTTTAAATCAGATGGATGATGTCAGCCTTATTGAATCTTTCTCTTAGGTTAATGGTTTTCTATTTCCTTGGGCAGGATATTTGTTTGATATATAGTCAAATATGCTTCTTTGATTGTATAATTATGCTGTGTGGTATGAATTAGCATTCAGAAACTGAGGATATTCATGCATACATATAAATTGCTTTTGCATATGTACTTTACTCAGAAATATGTTTATTTATTCATTTCCTATTCATTTAACTTGCACATAAGTTTATGCCTTTTTTGGCTATTATAACCATAATTTACAGATTTTTAGTCTTGAAATTATAAAAGACATTATCTGTAGTTTTATTTTCTTTAGAAAGTTTGAGCCAAAGCTCTATGTACTGTAGTGTGGTAAACATGTTATAATAAGGTGATTAAAACTGAAGTTTATCCACAAAATTAAAAAGGATATGGAAGAGAAAATCAAGATTACTGATTATCCACTGAGTACCAGACAAAGTGCCTGAAGAACGATGGACAGAGGTTCATGACATTGTACAGGAGGCAGTGATTGAGACCATCCCCAAGGAAAAGTTGTCAGAGGAGCCCTTACAAATGACTGAGAAAAGAAGAGAAATTAAAGACAAAGGAGAAAAGGAAAGATATATTCATCTGAATGCAGAATTCCAAAGAACAGGAAGGAGAGGTAAGAAAGCCTTCCTCAGTGATCAATGGAAAGAAATAGAAGAAAACAATAGAATGGGAAAGACTAGAGATCTCTTCAAGAAAATTAGAGATACGAGGGGAACACTTCATGCAAAGATGGGCACAATAAAGGACAGAAATGGTGTGGACCTAACAGAAGCATAAGTTACTAAGAAAAGGTGGCAAGATTACACAGAACTATACAATAAAGATCTTCATGATCCAAATAACCATGATGGTGTGATCACTCACCCAGAGCCAGACATCCTGGAGTCCGAAGTCAAGTGGGCCTTAGGAAACATCACTATCAACAAAGCTAGTGGAGGTGATGAAATTCCAGCTGAGCTATTTCAAGTCCTAAAAGATGATGCTGTGAAAGTGCTGCACTCAATATGCCAGTAAATTTGGAAAACTCAGCAGTGGCCACAGGCCTGGAAAAGTTCAGTTTTCATTCCAATCCCAAAGAAGGGCAATGCCAAAGAATGTTCAAACTACTGCACAGTTGCACTCATCTTACATGCTAGCAAAATAATGGTCAAAGTTCTCCAAGCTAGGTTTCAACAGTATGTGAACTGAAAACTTCCAGATGTTCAAGCTGGATTTAGAAAAGGCAGAGGAATCAGAGATCAAATTGCCAACATCCACTGGATCATCAAAAAATTAAGAGAGTTCCAGAAAAACATCTTAGTTCATTTCAGTCACTAAGTTGTTTCTGACTCTTTGCAACCCCATGAAATGCAGCACTCCAGGCTTCATTGTCCATTATCAACTCCTGGAGCTCTCTGAAACTCATGTGCATCAAGTTGGTGATGCCATCCAATCCTCTCATCCTCAGTCATCCCCTTCTCCTCTTGCCATCAATCTTTCCCAGCATCAGGGTCTTGGCCAAAGTATGGGAGCTTCAGCTTTAGTATCAGTCCTTCCAATGAATATTCAAAATTGATTTCCTTTAGGATTGATTGGTTTGACCTCCTTGTAGTCCAAGGGACTCTCAAGAGTCTTTTTTGACACCACAGTTCAACAACTGCTTCTGCTTTATTGAGTATACCAAAGCCTTTGACTACACCATGGAAGATTCTTCAAGATATGGAATACCAGACAACCTTACCTGCCTCCTGAGAAATCTGCATGCAGCTCAAGAAGCAACAGTTAGAATTGAACATGGAACAACAAACTGGTTCCAAATTGGGAATGGATTACATCAAGGTGGTATATTGTCACCCTGCTTATTTAAGCTTTATGCAGAGTACATCATGAGAAATGCCGGGCTGGACAAAGCACAAGCTGGAAGCAAGATTGCCAGGAGAAATATCAATAACCTCAGATATGCAGATGACAATGTGATTATGGGGAAAAATGAAGAGGAACTGAAAGGCCTCTTGATGAAAGTGAAAGAGGACAGTGAAAAAGCTGGCTTAAACCTCAACATTCAAAAAACTAAAATCATGGCATCCGGTCCCATCAGTTCAGTTCAGTTCAATTGCTCAGTTGTGTCTGACTCTTTGCGACCCCATGAACCACAGCACACCAGGCTTCCCTGTCCATCACCAACTCCCAGAGTCCACCCAAACCCATGTCCATTGAGTCAGTGATTCCATCCAACCATCTCAACCTCTGTTGTCCCCTTCTCCTCCTGCCCTCAATCTTTCCCAGCATCAGGGTCTTTTCAAATGAGTCATCTCTTCATATCAGGTGGCCAAAACCAGTCCTACCAATGAACACCTAGGCCTGATCGGGTTCCATTACTTCATGACAAATAGATGGGGAAACAATGGACACAGTGACAGACTTTCTTTTCTTGGACTCCGAAGTTACTGCAGTAGTGACTGCAGCCATGAAATTAAAAGACACTTGCTCTTTGTAAGAAAAGCTATGACCAATCTATAAAGCATATTAAAAAGCTGAGACATTACTAAGCCGACAATGGTAGGTGTAGTCAAAGCTACGGTTTTTCCAGTAGTCATGTATGGATGTGAGAGTTGGACTATAAGGAAAGATGAGTGCTGACAAATTGATGCTTTTGAACTGTGGTGTTGGAGAAGACTCTTGAGAGTCCCTTGGACTGCAGGGAGATCCAGCCAGTCCATCCTAAAAGAAATCAGTCCTGAATATTCATTGGAAGGACTGATGCTGAAGCTAAAGCTCCAATACTTTGGCCACCTGATGCGAAGAACTGACTCGTTGGAAAAGACTCTGATGCTAGGAAAGATTTAACGCAGGAGGAGAAGGAAATGACAGAGGATGAGATGGTTGGATGGCATCACCGACTCTATGAATATGAGCTTGAGCAAGCTCTGGGAGTTGGTGATGGACAGGGAAGCCTGGTGCGCTGCAGTCCATGATGTTACAAACAGTCATACACTACTAAGTGACTGAACTACTAAGTAATTGAACTGAACTGAATTGATCCAGACTAAGTAATACTCACAGAATTCTGAGTTAAGCTTTGGTCAATCTGTTTTCCTAGTATGGAAACAAAAATCCGACACATTTTCCAAAAGAACCTTCAAGCTGTATAATCCCTAAAGATTGTGCTGCACTGATTAGGGGAAATTTGAAAAATAAACTAAGAATTTTAATAGAAAACAGTAAAGGAATTGGACATATGCCTACCCCTACCATATATTTTACTTCCAATCTTGTGTTTCACAATGAATCCTTTTCATCCTGAAGGATTTTATTTCTAGGTTAACATTAAACATCCTTTGATTCTTAATTTTTTTTCTTTCTGCATATCTCTATCAATCATAGTTTTATATATTTTATTTTTTCTTTTAGTTAGAGGATAATTACTTTACAATATTGTTATAGTTTTTGCCATATATCAACATGAATCAGCATTTGGTATATGTGTTCCCCCTCCCTCCCAAACACCCTTTCCCATATCCCTTCCCTTCCCATACCCCTAGGCTGTAACAGAGCACTGGCTTTAGGTTCCCTGAATCATATGTCAGACTCCCACTGGCTATCTGTTTTCCACAAGATAATGCCTATGATCTAATGCTATTCCCTTATATCATCCCCCTGTCTCCTTCCCACACCATGTCCAAAATGTCTGTGTCTCCTTTATTGCCCTGCAAGTAGGATTGTTGATGCTGTCTTTCTAGATTCCATGTTAATGTATGATATTTGTCTTTCTCTTTTTGATGTACTTCAGTCTGTATAATAACTTCTAGGTTCATCCACTTCATTAGAACAGACACAAGTATGTTCCTTTTTATTGGTGACTAATATTCCACTGTGTATATGTACCAGAGCTTCCTTATCCATTCATCTGTCGATGGACATCTAAGTTGTTTCCATGTCCTAGCTATTGCAAATAGTGTTGCAATGAACATCGTGGTACAGAAGTGTTTTTCAATTCTGGCTTCCTCAGGGTATATGCCTAGTCGTGGGATTGATGGTTGTTATAGCACCTTTATTCCTAGTTTTTTAAAAGGAATCTCCATACTGTTCTCCATAGTGACTGTATCAATTTGCCTTCCCACCAACAGTGTAAGAGGATTCCTTTTCTCCACAACCTCTCCAGCATTTATTGTTTTTAGGCTTTTTGATGATGGCAATTTTGACTGGTGTGAAATGCTGCCACATTGTAGTTTTGATTTTCATTTCTCTAATAATGAGTGATGTTGAGCATCTTTCAATGTGTTCATTAGCCATCTGTATGTCTTCTTGAAGAAATGGTTGTTTAAGCTTCCTGTCCACATTTTGATTTTTTTTTTTTTTTTGGTATTGTACTGCACAAGTTGCTTATATATTTTGGAGATTAATTATTTATCAGTTGTTTTATTTGCTATTAATTTCTACTATTCTGAGGGTAGTCTCTTCACCTTGCTTATAGTTTCCTTCATTTTGCAAAAGCTTTTACATTTAATTAGGTCCCATTTGCTTATTTTTGTCTTTATTTCCATTATTCTAGGAGATGGGTTGCAGAGGATGTTGCTGCAGTTTATGTCAGAGTGTTCTGTCTATGCTTTCTTCTAAGAATTTTATAGTTTCTGGTCTTACATTTACATCTTTAATCCATTTTGAATTGATTTTTGTGTAGGTGTTAGGAAGTGTTCTAATGCCATTTCTTTACACATAGTTGAACAGTTTTCCCAGCATCACTTGTTGAAGAGACTCTTTTCTCCATTGTATATTTTTTTCCTCCTTTGTCAAAGATTAGGTACCCATAGGTGTGAGGATTTATTTCTGGGCTTTCTGTCTTGGTCTTTCCATTGGTCTATATTTCTGTTTTTGTGCCAGAACCATACTGTCTTGATGACTGTAGCTTTGTAGTATAGCTTGAAGTCAGGAATGTTGATTAGTTTTGATCAGCTCTTCTGTTTAAATACCCTTACGCAGTCACTTAGGGCATCTCTGGTGGCTAGCAGTAAAGAATCTCCCTGCAGTGCAGGAGATGCACGCAGGAGGAGCAGGTTTGATTCCCTGGGATAGGGAAGACCCCTGGAGAAGGAAATGACAACCCACATCAGTATTCTAGCTTGGGAAACCCCATGGACAGAGGAATCTGGTGGGCTACAGTCCAGGGGGTCACAGAGTCAGACATAACTTAGAGACTAAACAGCAACTACAAACCATTCACTTTGCTCTGAGTGCCAACTCACTTTAGCATTTTTTTTTTCTTTTCAGTTGTGAATCTTCGTAGACCTTAAATACACTTCTGTCCATGAAAATCAAGGACACTGGACACTGTTCTGTTTCTCTACTTTGCAATCCTGGACCCCAGGAAATACTTTTTCTGCCTGGGATGGAGGAGAGTAGGGAAGTATTACAGATACCAGAAAAACAATATGGCTAACAATTTGTCCTTAAATCAGCATGGTGTTATTCTACAATTATGTCTTCTCGAATTTGTAAACATATCTAGTACTTAGATTTCAGATTAGAAATAGAAAACAAGAAGTTTACATGTAGAAAAAAGAAATTAAAGAAACCTAACACTGCAGAAATCAGCTCCAAGACCTCAGCCTTATTGTCAAGGTTAATTGCATTCTATTTAATTCTCACTTTATCCCTGCTACTCTCTACTATAGTTTTTGTGACAATGAGGACAATTTCCTTATTTTGTCTCATAAAGATAGAACATATTTTTATTGACCTGCTTCTGATGAAAACATTTTATTTTCCTGAAAGCAATTAATAAATTAATTTCTGAGCACTGAATATGTGCCAGATCTTGTGTTAGGACATTAGAAATGAAATATCTAAACATTGTTAACCTTTCAATGCCAAGATTAATGTTGGATAATTGTCTTTAACTTTTCAAATCTATATTATTCTTTCTCTTTCTCTTTGAATTTCACCCTAAGTGCTCAAATTATTTCCTTCTATTTCTTACCTTTTGTGGCATCTAGTCATGAAAATATACTATAAGATGACATTACCTTTATGTGTTTTGAAAATATTTAGTACTTTTATGGTACTTTAGTAATATCTGTATATTCTTTTACAATATTACTGTTCATTACACTTTCCTTGCTGATCCCATGAGCTAAGTTGGTCAGATCCTGTTATTCCCATTTTATTCTTAAAGAAAATGTCTTACTATGATTAAATGGCTTTCTAGTGCAGTAGATAATTTGAACAAAATAATATTCATGTACTATTTATTCTGACAAAACATCCCATGCCTTATTTTAGTGTTTTGTGCATTTCCTTTTGAAAGTTGAAATTCTCAAAAGGCCACCTAACTGAACTGCTGTGCTGTGTTTAGCTGCTCAGTCAAGTCTGACTCTTTGCAACTCCATGGACTGTAGCCCACCAGGTTCTCTGTTCATGGGGATTCTCCAGGCAAGAATACAGGAGTGGTTTGCCATATCTTCCTCAACTGAACTGCCTGTATTTCTATAAACATATATAATTTTAGTATATCTAATGTGAGGCTATGATTGGAAAATAAACCAAACTATAAAGAGGCAGCAAAATAATCTAAATGTGACACTGGATAGAAGATAAAACACACACATACACATGCATACATTTATAGCTACATGATAGGAATCAACATGTGAATGCTACTGTGAATAAGCCTATCCTGATAAATATGGAAGCTTAGAGAAAACGAATATACTCTTAAAAATAAACATATCATAAAAATTGACTCAAGAAGAAATAGAGTACCTGAATGGTCTCAATATCACAAATGCAATCTAAGTAGAAATTTTAAAAAAAGCTCTACACTAGTGATATGGTATAGAATGCATCACAGGAATATTCTACTATATATTAAATAACCAGAGTTCTAATATTACAGAAATGATCTCAGTTAACAGAAAAACTGGGCATTCATCTCATTTTATAAGGCATACATAATCTTAATACTAAAGCAACTTAAATAGATTGAAAAAAATACACATTATTTTAGCAAAAGTAGTCATATCATAAGTTACTGAACAAGACATAAATATATTACCAGAGGGATGGGATGGGGAGGGAGGTGGGAGGGGGTATCAGGATGGGGAACACATGTAAATCCATGGCTGATTCATATCAGTGTATGGCAAAAACCACTACAATATTGTAAAGTATTTAGCCTCGAATTAATAAAAATAAATGAAAAAAATACATTATGAAAAGGCTTCATTCATCCCTTGAGTAAACTAAATGGCTAGCATTAGCAAAATGAACATGGAATTCTCACCCTGACATATTAAAATTATTTCAATAAATAGAGAAAATATGTACATTTCAAAATTATTTTAATGTTTAAAACATCTTTCAAATTAAATGGTGAAGACATTTTTAATCTTAGTACAAGCAGGTATTAAACAGTTGGCACCATGATTAAGCATGAATTGTTTAAAGCATATCTTTAAAATGGGAAAAAAAGAAAGATTTCAGCGTTTACCACGTTCATTAAGAAAATCTATATAGTGAAAATATCTATAACAATATGAAGGTGAAAAAAAAATAAACTTACAGATGTGGAAATGATAAAAAACTTGCAGAAAATTTGATAGACTATCAGTTCAGTTCAGATTAGTCGCTCAGTTGTGTCCAACTCTTTGCGACCCCATGAACTGCAGCACTCCAGGTCTCCCTGTCCATCATCAATTCCAGGAGTTTACCCAAACTCATATCCATTGAGTAGGTGATGCCATCCAACCATCTCATACTCTGTCGTCCCCTTCTCCTGCCTTCAATCTTCCCCAGAATCAGGGTCTTTTCAAATGAGTCAGCTCTTCACATCAGGTGGCCAAAGTATTGGAGTTTCAGCTTCAACATCAGTCCTTCCAATGAACACCCAGGACTGATCTCCTTTAGGATGGACTGGTTGGATCTCCTTGCAGTCCAAGGGACTCTCAAGAGTCTTCTCCAACACCACAGTTCAAAAGCATCAATTATTCTGTACTCAGCTTTCTTTATAGTCCAACTCTCACATCCATACATGACTACTGGAAAAACCACAGTCTTGACTAGACAGACCTTTGTTGACAAAGTAATGTCTCTGCTTTTTAATATGCAGATAAATTATTAGAATTTATAAAGTCATGTATAAAGATTGGTGTTTAAAAGTAAGTATAAAGTTCAAGTGCATCCTCTAAAAATTCATGTAGCTATTGTAATTTAAATTAATAACTTTTAGATTTTCTTTTTTTAATAATAGGCCATAGGAAGAATCTGATAAACATTGTTTGACTAGTACTGATGAATATTTAATGAAAAGTTGAACACTGGTCTCAACATTTTAAGATCTAGAGTTATATGCCTAAGGACTTAGACACATATACTAGCTTAGAGATAGAAATATTTATCATCAAGGGTGAAAATATCTCCAAATATTTTAGTAACATTGAAATCAAATTTGCAACTTAGTTATATCACCTGGCACACTGATTCTAATATTCATTTAGAGCAGGGGGTCTCAACTTTGATACTACTGACATTTGAAGCCAGTTTAGCCTTTATTGTGGAATGCCATTCTGTGCATTTTTGGATATTTAGCAGCATCTCTGGTGTGTGTCCTCAAGTTATCTTTCATGTCAATCAAACATGCCTGGTGACAACAACAAACATTCCACTGTGAGCAAACTGAGAATTATTGACCTAGGGGGATGAAAATAGCCAAGATTGTTTTGGGAAAAAAAAAAAAAAGAAGGCTTTCTTTACCATATTTTAGGTTATAATGTTAAATTTTAGAGGTTAAGAATGTGTATTATATATCTGTGAGTCTATTTCTGTTTTGTTTATAAGTTCATTTGTATCATTTTTTTTAATATCTATGTATAAGTGATATCATATGATACTTGCTTTCTCTGTCTGGCTTACTTCACTTCGTATGATAATCTTTAGGTGGTTACCAAAGGGGAAAGGAGCAGGGAGGGATAAATTAGGAGCTTGAGATTATTGTATACATATTACTATATGTAAAACAGACAACCAGTAAGGACCTACGGTATAGCAGAAGGAATTATACTCAATATTTTGTAATAACTTTTAAGGAAAAGAATCTGAAAAGATGACATAACTAAATATATAAGGGTATAACTGAATCACTTTGCTGTACACCTAAAACTAATGCAACATTTTAATTAACTATTCTTTAGCTCTAAAAAATAAAATTATAAGTAAATGGAATAAAATATATTTAAAAAATAAGAATGTGTACTAAGTATAGCTCTACAGTAAGAAAATGATTATTCAATAGTTACTTATGAAACAATTATTCATATGGGGGAAAATAAAATTCCAACCTTCACTCATGATCTGAAAAAAAAAAATATTGGATAGAGAAGTTGATGTAAAAGGCAAATTCTTAAAGCAAAATAAATGAATACTTATACTCCACAGCATACGTACTATACCTTAGGAAGTCATAGATGACAAATAATAAAAAAAAGTATGGAAATAATTTATAGAAAGTGTTAGTCTCTTAGTCATGTCCAACTCTTTGTGGACTGTATCTCACCAGGCTCCTCTGTCCATGGGACTTTCCAGGCAAGAATACTGGAGTGGGTAGCCATTTCTATCTCTAGATCTTCCTGACCAACCAAGGAATGGAACCTGGGTCTCCTGCATTGCAGGCAAATTCTTTACCATCTCAGTCACCAGGGGAGCCCACATAATTTATAGGATTGACTTACTCAATATAAAATATTATTTTTTTTAAAAAATTAGAGTGAAAATATGGGCCATCCTTTGCCAGAATAATACCCATAACCAACCAAGAATTTTTATCCCAAATATATAAGCAGTATCTATGAGTCAATAAAAATGGTTATCAAATGGAAGTGGCTGAAAACATCAACATTTTTTTCACAGAAGAAAAAATGCAAATAAACTAGAAACTTCTGTAAAAAAGCTCGATCTTACAAATATTAGAGAGAACTGTAAATCCATAAAATACAATAGAGCATTCAACAACTTGATAAAAATTAAATTGTGTTGTCATTGTTGAGTTGCTCAGTCACATCCGACTCTTTGTGACCCCATGGGTTGCAGCATGCCAGGCTTCCCTGACCTCCACTCTCTCCTGGAGTCTGCCCATTTAAACTCCTGTTCACTAAGTCAGTGATGCCATCCAACCATCTCATCCTCTATCACCCTGTTCTCCTCCTGCCCTCAGTCTTTCCCAGCATCAGGGTCTTTTCCAATGAGTTGGCTTTTCTCATCAGTTGGCCAAATATTGGAGCTTACTTACTAAGTGTCTAAGTGTGTGAGACAGCGAAAGTCTTCATCCTACCACTAGTGGGAGTGTAATCAGTATATTCATGTACGTATTTATTTATTTATTTATTTTTAATTTCCAATAAAGATGAACATGCCCATTGGTGGATATTGTTTGTGATTGTCATGAATACCCACTCTCTGAGATTCAAAGGAAATGTTTCTTAATATTAGCAATCAATATATATATTTTAATTTTATTTCTTAAACCAAAGAGTTTCATTTTATCCAATTTTAACTTTATTTTAAAATAAAAATATTCAAAGAATACATGAAAAAATACTGCTAATGAAATTGCTGTGGTATAGTTCTGCTGTTAACATGCAGTACATTTAAAATTTTCCAAGCATGTATTCCAGCAATTTTAACATAGTGGATTATAAGGTATCCTATTTGAAAGAAATTACAAATTCAATTTAAATATCCCAACTAATATCAAGTTACACTGACAGTTCACTGAGTTTCATTCACTGTGTATATATAGTCAGCTACTAGCCTGCTGTCACATTTTATAAAGAGCTCTGACAAGGCCACGCATCCATAGTAATTTAATATAGTGGTATGTAATGTAAATGAACTGGAAAATTATGCATTAGAAGCTACGTAATATCTAAATTAGGATGGGTATATTAATATTCTCACTTTCAGTAGCCACCAGCACTTTTGACTAGGTAATTACATATTTGATTATGTTTTTACATAAACTAGCATGATACCAAATTTAAAATAGGAAAAAAAGAATAAATATGTAGCAAAACTGAGTACAAATAGAAGTATATCCAACTTCCTTAGGAATATTTTCAGAGGATCATGATATTAAGCATATATTTCCCAGTGTGTTATGATTTAAACAGTTAATGAAAATCAAATATATGTTTTTTCTTCGTAGTTTCTTGAATTGTTTTTAGTCTTAAAAATATCTAGCCTTAAAATGTTCTCGACATTCTACAGTATCAACATATCTCCAGGACATGCTTTTTCACATAAACATCTGTCTTTTCATACTGTTTATGGGATTCTCAAAGAAAGAATACTGGAATGGTTTGCCATTCCCTTCTCCATAAAGAAGGCTGATAGCCGAAGAATTGATGCTTTTGAACTGTGGTGCTAGAGAAGACTCTTGAGAGTCCCTTGGACAGCAAGGAGATCAAACCAGTCAATCCCAAAGGAAATAAACCCTGAATATTCATTGGAAGGACTGTTGTTGAAGCTGAAGCTCTAGTACTTTGGCCATCTGATGCGAAGAGCCAACTCATTTGAAAAGACCCTATGCTGGGAAAGATTGAGGGCAGGAGAAGAAGGGGGCAACAGAGGATGAGATTGTTGGGTGATATCACTGACTCAATGGACATGAGTTTGAGAAAATTCAGGGAGATAGTAAAGGACAGGGAAGCCTGGCGTTCTGCAGTTCCTGGGATCATGGAGTCGGAAATGACTTAGCGACTGAACAACAACACACTCTCTCTCTCTGTCTCTCTGTCTGCCTCTCTCTGTGCATATGTTTTGTTGCTAAGTTGTGCCTGATTCTTTTGAGACTCCGTGGACTGTAGCCCACCAGGCTCCTCTGCTTGTGGGATTTCCCAGGCCAGAATACTAGAGTGGGTTACCATTTCTTTCTCCAGGTGATCTTCCCAACCCAGGGATTGAACACGAGTCTTCTGTTTGGAAGGTGGATTCTTTACCACTGAGCCACATGAGAAAAACAAAATAAAACGTATTTACACACACACACATATAATATATATTTATGGAATTCTTAACCAAGATATCTACTTTTTTTCTATTTACATATCTTTAAATAATTTCACATAAGTATAGCATTTCCATTTTGTGACAATCTATATAACTTTAATTAATCTTTTCCTAGGGCAGTAATATTTTAATTGCTCCCTTAACTAAAAAGATATTTTAGAATATTTTCTAAAACAACTGTTCAAGTTATTGAAGAAGCAACTTCTTGACTCCATTAATCTCAATTCTATTGAAAGGAGACAGAAATACAATTAATAAACAACCAAATATCAGAGAATAAACAGGTGGATTTGATAGATTAGATATTAAATTATTATCTAGACTGGTAGTAAATGATGACCTTATTTAAGGGTCATGTAGATCTAAGAGAGAAAGAGATGGCCACCCATTCTAGTATTCTTGCCTGGGGAAACCCATGGACAGAGGAGCCTGGCAGGTTGCAGTCCATGGGGTTGCAAGAGAGTAGGACACAACTTACCAACTAAACAACCACAATATTTATAACAACATTCCAGGGAAACTTTAGCCAATTATGAAATTGATCTAGTTATTCTATGGCAAGAATTTTAAAATGAAAATATGATAGCTGACTATGGCAAAAATAGCATAGTGCAGTATAACATTGTGCAGTATGCAATTAAAAAATCAGGTGCTCTACACAGAGTAAGTGATCTGAGAGTTCATTTGTGTGTTACAGGTGTGTGAAACTGCATATATTTATGTGTGTTTACATGTTTGTGTATTGGAAATACAATATAATATGTACTTCTTATCATTGGTACAAGTCAAAAAAGGTTTCAAAAGCACTGATATATTGTAAACACACTTTCATAGAAATAGGCTTTGGATAATAAATTCACTAAGTGCTTCCTATTGAATCCTTGCAATAGTATTAGGTTGTATTAGTATTTATTCTCTTTTCGCAGAGAAGGAAACTGAGGCACCAGACAGGTTAAATACTTTCCTAAGTGCACTTTTAAAGTAACATTAGATTTGAATACATGCTCATATCAAGCATCACATTTAAAATAAGGTTTGTAGAGCTGATTTTCATAAGCTAAAGAGATAACAACCATCTTTATATTTTGGAAATGTTGTTTTGTTTCTTTATTTCTCAATTTTTTTTTTATTCTCAGAAGAATTTCTGCTGTATTTTGTCAATAAAATTGTGTACACATAACCATTTCCTTGGAAACATTTTTTGGATATATTTAAAGCTTCTGAAATATTTTGATAAAATGACATCTAGAAAGGTCACTGAAGAACATGAGTATCTTAAAGGTGGAGGCTCTCCTGCTCAAGTACCATTTCTCTCACTAACCTAGAGACTTGTGCTTCCTTGTGCCATTGTTTTTTGTACAGCTCTTGACATGAATTTTGGAATTCTTCCCACTTTCACTCGTATTCACAAACCTATTACTTAGATTTCTAAGTATGATCAGTGAGCTCTAGTGAATTTCTTTCTACTTTTTGCCATATTGCCTACAGGAAGTCAGGAGTTTTTTGCCTTCTTTTCTTTTCAGTCTTGTTCAGTTGTTATTTTCCTTTAGCTTTTTCCTGATATAGAGAAAATATATAGATATATTTCCTGATATGAAATAAATGAATAGTGAGGCATGATATTGCTTTTGACTCATGGTTGGCACACAGACAGGTCATGACCATGGTGACCACTGGTTTCTCTGGTAAAAAGAGATCCCATAAAACGGAGTTGAACACATAGAGTTCAGGTGATCAAAACTATTTCCCTATGTCTTTGGGACCATCTGATCTTCTCAAGCTCAAAAGATAGATTGTCCTTTGTAGTTAATGTATTTCTCATGTCAGGCAATTTTCAAGCTGACACTTTTGTTTGGTTCAACTACCAGCCTTAAAAATACAGTGAACTGAGCTGTGCTCTCTATTAGCCCAAAGATATATGTCCTGTTAAGAGAGTTTGTGCAGAAGAAATGACAGCAAGTCTACTGAATGACCAAGGGATTTTATTGAAAGCAATATCTGGCATGGTACCTGACACTATTGCTTTTGGATTGTAGACTATTTAGGGTTTGGAGACACTGACTCTGGAAGACTTCACAAAGAGTAGTGTTTTTTTGTGTTTTTTTTTTTCTTTTATTATTTTTTTTTCCATTTATTTTTATTAGTTGGAGGCTAATTACAATTTGTAGTGGTTTTTGTCATACATTGACATGAGTTAGCCATGGATTTACATGTATTCCCCATCCAGATACCCCCTCCGACCTCCCTCTCTACCCGATCCCTCTGGGTCTTCCCAGTGCACCAGGCCCGAGCACTTGTCTCATGCATCCAACCTGGGCTGGTGATCTGTTTCACCCTAGATAATATACATGTTTTGATGCTGTTCTCTCGAAACATCCCACCCTTGCCTTCTCCCACAGAGTCCGAAAGTCTGTTCTGTACATCTGTGTCTCTTTTTCTGTTTTGCATATAAGGTTATTGTTACCATCTAAACTCCATATATATGTGTTAGTATACTGTATTGGTCTTTATCTTTCTGGCTTACTTCACTCTGTATAATGGGCTCCAGTTTCATCCATCTCATTAGAACTGATTCAAATGAATTCTTTTTAATGGCTGAGTAATATTCCATTGTGTATATGTACCATAGCTTCCTTATCCATTCCTCTGCTGATGGGCATCTAGGTTGCTTCCATGTCCTGGCTATTATAAACAGTGCTGTGATGAACACTGGGGTGCACGTGTCTCTTTCAGATTTGGTTTCCTCGGTGTGTATGCCCAGAAGTGGTATTGCTGGGTCATATGGCAGGTCTATTTCCAGTTTTTTAAGAAATCTCCACACTGTTTTCCATAGTGGCTGTACTAGTTTGCATTCCCACCAACAGTGTAAGAGGGCTCCCTTTTCTCCACACCCCCAGCATTTATTGCTTGTAGACTTTTGGATAGCAGCCATCCTGACTGGCGTGTAATGGTACCTCATTGTGGTTTTGATTTGCATTTCTCTGATAATGAGTGATGCTGAGCATCTTTTCATGTGTTTGTTAGCCATCTGTATGTCTTCTTTGGAGAAATGTCTGTTTAGTTCTTTGGTCCACTTTTTGATTGAGTCATTTATTTTTGTGGGATTGAGCTGCAGGAATTGCTTGTATATTTTTGAGATTAATCCTTTGTGTGTTGCTTCATTTGCTATTATTTTCTCCCAATCTGAGGGCTGTCTTTTCACCTTGCTTATAGTTTCCTTTGTTGTGCAAAAGCTTTTAAGTTTCATTAGGTCCCATTTGTTTATTTTTGCTTTTATTTCCAATATTCTGGGAGGTGGGTCATAGAGGATCCTGCTGTGATTTATGTCGGAGAGTGTTTTGCCTATGTTCTCCTCTAGGAGTTTTATAGTTTGTGGTCTTACATTTAGATCTTTAATCCATTTTGAGTTTATTTTTGTGTATGGTGTTAGAAAGTGTTCTAGTTTCATTCTTTTACAAGTGGTTGACCAATTTTCCCAGCACCACTTGTTAAAGAGGTTGTCTTTTTTCCATTGTATATCCTTGCCTCCTTTGTCGAAGATAAGTTGTCCATAGGTTCATGCATTTATCTCTGGGCTTTCTACTCTGTTCCATTGATCTATATTTCTGTCTTTGTGCCAGTACCATACTGTCTTGATGACTGTGGCTTTGTAGTAGAGTCTGAAGTCAGGCAGGTTGATTCCTCCAGTTCCATTCTTCTTTCTCAAGATTACTTTCACAGAACTAGAACAAATAATTTCACAATTTGTATGGAAATGCAAAAAGTAGTGTTTTGAATGAACTCAGGTAGAGATTTCTGCAATACATGTCAACTATGGCTGCAGGTATGTTTACTAGTCTGAGCTTATGTGGCCAAAACAGATCATTCACTTGGTTGAAGTTTGTGTCTCTTTGACTAGGAACTCATCTGAAGCAGTTTACTTGAGGGATGAACATGGCCTTGCCATAGAGCTTGGACTTCTCAGTGCATGGTGGCTGGGTTCCAAGGAAAAAAAAAAAAAAAAAAGAGTAGAACATGCCAGGTCTTTTAAATGTTGGCAAAGTCCAAGAACATTACATTTTCTGTTCTCTAATAAATTCGATTCTTCATTGGTGATTGGAAAGCACATACAAGGAAAGAAGAATACAGTCATGAATAGATCCTTCCTCCCACAGAAACCCCACCTTTACTTTAACCACATATCTATCATGTCCAGCAGTCATCATTCTTTCAGTTAAATGCTCTACTGACATTTCTTCAGATTCACTGATATTTTCTATGGCTGTATATTATACAGTCTATTGCTAAGTCTAGTAAGTAAAATTTTCATTTCAGATATTGTCCTTTTCAATTCGAAGGTTTCCATTTTGGTTCTCTTTTATAATTTCCATTATTTCACCAAGATCCCCCATATTTGCTATTATTATGTCTGTTTTTCTCTCATAAGTCCTTAAAACATTTGCTGTAATACTTTGTTAAAACTTACCTATTAATTTCAATTCTTGAAATTCCAGGATACATATTGCTTGATATTTCTGTTTTTACAAATTATCACAGGCTGGGTGACTTAAAACAACTTGAATTTGTTATCTTACAGATCTATGGGTCAGGAATATGATACACATCTCAGTGGGCTTCAATCAAGGTATCTACAGGGCTGCATTTCTTTCCAGAGTTTCAAGGGAGAAATGATTTCTGTGCTGTTTTCCAGTTTTCAGAGGCTACCCCATTTCTTGGCTCATGGTCCTCTTCCTCCAACTTCAAAGCCAGAAAAGTCAATTTGAGCCTTCATATTGGATCACTTAAGACTTCTCTTTTGTCTCTTGATTTCAAGTATCCTCATGATTATAGTAGGAACCCTTGGATAATCCAGGATGATTTATCTATTTAAAGGTCTTTTATTGGGAACTTAATTCTTTATCTGAAATCTCAATTCCCAATATCTGTGTAATCAAACATTGACAGATTCTGCAGATTAACATGTAGATATCTTATTATTATTATTTTTAATTTTGGTGGACCCATCATTATTGTACTTACCCCAAAAACCCTGCAAATTTTCATTTCATATATTGTCATTTATGCTTAGAAGTCCCATTTTGTCCTTTTATCTAATTTTTATGTTTCTGCTGTTATTCTTATAATTTCTATTATTATGTCAGTCTTTATTTTATATACTTAAAACATTTATATGAATTGTACTAATTTTCACTTGCTAATTTCAATTTTTAAAAATGTATGTATGACCCATGATATACTTAAACAACATAATATTTTAATCAGGACTTCCAATTTTAGGGTGCCAATAGAAGGTTTTGATTATCACCAACAAGTACTCCTTAATATTTGCTTTGTTTTTATTGTTCAATCACTCAGTTGTGTCAAACTATTTGAGACAACATGGACTGCAGCACACCAGGCTTCCCTGTTCTTCAATATTTCCTGGAGCTTGCTCAAACTCATGTCCATTGAATCAGGGATGCTGGACAACCATCTAATCTCCTTCTCTTCCTGCCTTCAGTCTTTCCCAGCATCAGAGTCTTTTCTAATGAGTCAGCAATGATGCAAAGGCATCAGATGACCAAAGTATTGGAGAGGCAGCTTTAGCATCAGTCCTTTCAATGAATACTCAGGATTGATTTCCTTTAGGATTGACTGGTTTGATCTCCTTGCAGTCCAAGAGACTCTCAAGAGTCTTTCCCAACACCACAGTTCAAAAGCATTAGTTCTTCAGCACTCAGCCTTCTTTATGGTCAAACTCACATCCATGGGCTTCCCTTGGAGGTCAACTGGTAAGGAGCTGACTTCCCAGGAGGTCAGCTAGCATCTTTGCCTACAATGTGGGAGACCTGTGTTCTATCCCTGGGCTGGGAAGATCCCCTGGAGAAGGGAAAGGCTAACCACTTCAGTATTCTGGCCTGGAGAATGTCATGGACTGTATAGTCCATGGAGTCACAAAGAGTCAGACACGACTGAGTTACTTTCACTTTCACATTGATACATGACTACTGGAAAAACCATAGCTTTGACTACACAGATCTTTGTCAGCAATGTAATGTCTCTGCTTTTTACTACGCTGTCTAGGTTTGTCAGATTTCTCTTCCAAGGAGCAAGTCTCTTTTAATTTTATGACTGCATCACTGCAGTCATCATCTGCAGTGATTTTGGAGCCCAAGAAAATAAAGTCTGGCACGGTTTCCACTGTTTCTCCATCTCTTTGCCATGAAGCTATGGGACCAGATGCCATGATCTTCATTTGTGAATGTTGAGTTTTAAGCCTGCTTTTTCATTCTCCTCTTTCACTTTCATCAAGAGACTCTTTAGTTCCTCTTCACTTTCTGTCATAAGGGTGGTGTCATCTGCATGTCTGAGGTTATTGACATTTCTCCTGGAAATCTTGATTCCAGCTTGTGCTTCATCCAGCCCAACATTTCTCATGATGTACTCTGCACATAGGTTAACTAAGCAGGGTGACAATATACAGCTTTGATGTAATCCTTTCCCCGTTTGGAACCAGTCTGTTGTTCCACGTCCAGTTCTGACTGTTACTTCTTGACCTGCATACAGATTTCTCAGGAGGTAGGTAATGTGTTTTGGTATTCCAGCTCTTTCAGAATTTTCCACAATTTGTTGTGATCCACACAGCCAAAGTCTTTAGTATAGTCAATGAAGCAGAAGTAGACATTTTTCTGGAATTCTCTGCTTTTTCTATTGTCCAACAGATGTTGGCAATTTGATCTGAGGTTTCTGTGCCTTTTCTAAATCTAGTTTGAACAACTGGAAGTTCTCAGTTCATATACTGTTGAAGCCTAGCTTGAATTTTGAGCATTACTTTGCTAGCATCATGTGAAATGACTGCAAATGTGCAGCAATTTGAACATTCTTTGGCAGTGCTTTTCTTTGGAATTGGAGTGAAAACTGACCTTTTCAAGTCCTGTGGCTACTGCTCGGTTTTCCAAATTTGCTGGCATATTGGATGCAGCACTTTGACAGAATCGTTTTAAGGTTTGAAATAGTTCAGCTGAAATTCCATCACCTCCACTAGCTTTGTTCATAGTGATGCTTCCTAAGGCCCACTTGACTTTACATTTGAGGATGTCTGCCTCCAGGTGTGTGATCACGCCATCGTGATTATCTGGGTCATGAAGATCTTTTTTGTATAGTTCTACTGTGTATTTTTGCCACCTTTTCTTAATATTCTGCTTCTGTTAGGTCCATACTGTTTCTGTCCTTTATTGTGCCCCTCTTTACATGAAATGGTCCCTTGGTATCTCTAATTTTCGAGATCTATAGTCTTTCCCATTCTATTCTTTCCCTCCATTTCTTTGCATTGTTCACTTAGGAAGGCTTTATTAGCTCTCCTTGCTATTCTTTGGAACTCTGCATCAGAGGTATATCTTTTTTTTTTTTTTTTTCCTCCTTTGCCTTTTGCTTCTCTTCTTTTCTCAGCTGGTATTTATTTCTATTTATTTTGCCCATGATCCATTCAGGACATCCATTCTGGAACATTTAAAACATGTTTTCAACCTTCTTTGATTATTGTTGTTATCATTGGATATTTTCTAAAGTTTGTCCTTGCTCTGACATTTCCAAACCCCACATATGTGTTCATCTATCTATACCTCTTTCTGTACATCTGGCCCACATATTTTAATTTAGACTCTATGTCTTTGCTACTTAATTTCTGACACTGGAATGTCTGTTTCCTGGGCCAATTTTCAACCTCTGATTCATTAATTTAGATTGAGCAATTCATTAATTTAGATTAAGGGAGGAAGTATCTTAGATTGAGACGACAGGGAGAATTAATATCTTTGCAGCTCTGTCATTGTTTGTCACTTTTAGATGCTTCAAGATGGAAAAAGAAGAGATATAGAAAGGTTAAAAATAGGCTTGTGTGGATTGTGTGTAGGTGTTTGTGTCTTTAAGTGCATTCCTTGTTTCCTTAGAGTCTGGAGAAATTTTATTTTTCTCCTGAAAAAGAAAATTAGGGATCTTATAAGTCATTCCTGCCAAACTTGTTTTATTTATATTCTTTATCTATATCCTGCTAAAAGAGTCAACCCTCAATATGTTTAGTTATTTTCTAATTCCCCAAGTAGGATATTATTTGTATACACTTTCTTAGTGTGTAGATTTGAACTCTGTTTTTGACTTGTGTATGTATGAGCACATTTGTATCATGTGGGGTGTGGATATGGATGTGGGTGAGTATATTTTAGAGGTTTATAAGGTATAATCTTTGGGTTTATTCTAGAGGATAAATGTGTGATTTACCCTTGAAGACTCAATTAGCTACCTTTGTATGTCCCTACAGAACTTTATACTCCTCTACCAAGATTTGATTATCCTGATAAAGTAGTGCTTATTTGTCTATAATATTTATTTTCATTGTTCATTCTTATTCAATGTACTCTTTATTTTTAATAGTTACCAAGGTTGGTAATGTTTAATTTTATTGCTTTTATGACATTACAGATTCAACATTTGTAAACATCAATATGACATGCATCCTTTTGCATCTTGTCAAAGCTTATCACTACCCTTAATAAAATCACTCCTACTGATAATGTCAACATGAAGGATTTCTTTTCAAAAAGGAATATTTTCTAATTTGTCCTTGGAACTTATTTTATTAGCTTACTTTTTCATCCTAAAGTGCATTTACATTTAATTTAATGATTCATTTCTATTAGCTCTTAAAATAAACATCTATGAAAGGTTATGGCTAAGGAGCTGATGTGTAAAAAAATATAGGTTTAGCTCATGTGAAACACGAATATGAAAAGTCATATATACAAACCAAAATGACCTGTATGGAGACTGAACATGGGATTAGCTTAGAAGCTATATTAAGAAACTCTATTATAGGAATAATATGTAGATAACATAGCAACATTTTAAAAATAGATTCTAGAACAACTTAGGGTGATCTATAATCAACCAATTCTTTTTTATTTCTGTACCTGAACTCACTTAAACAGATACTTTTATGAAAAATAAGTACATTAGTTCCTAACCTACTGCCATCACATTTATTTTTCCTCTTGTCATAGGCTGAATGTGCTTGTAAGTCAGCCAAAAACTCAGCAAAGTGAGGTTTCAATTCAGGTGATTTTGTTAATGACTTTTCTGTTAGCAGTCATATGTTTTGACAGTGCCCATTATTTCGTGGCTCACAAACAAGCAGAAATAAAACAGGGCTCTGTGAAAAAGAACACAAGCATTAGGGACTTGGATGAATGCTGAAGGCAGCAAGAACTTAACCTTGGGCAGGGAGAAGCCTAGATAGAATCAAGTGAGAACACATCTACTGAATAGGACTTAGACATGGCAGACAGACAAAGTAACAAGGTAATGGTGAGAAATATATTTGTCCTGAGGTTATGGTATAAAAATAAGTCAAGATTCTAATAAATAAGACCTCCGGTCTTAGGGTGCACCATGATTATTGACCAATTATTATTTTTGTTCAGACACTGATAAATTTAATATTAAAAACATTTATTGAATTTAGTAAGTATTATGTGCCAGAAACTTTACAAAGGATTAACTTGACCTTTTGATGTTACCAAAAGGTAACTAATATCAGTATCATTTTAGTGATGAGAATTTAGATTCAGTTTAAGACATTTGCACAATATCAGAGTAATTAACAAAAGAAAACAGAAAACAACTTCCTTGTAATGCCCCATGTATTCAGGGAAGTCTGGATGGCTGTATATTTGAGAACTGCAACCAGTGATCCTTGCCTTTTTCTGCTTTTTGTCTTTATTCCTCTCAACATGTCACATCCATTTTTCTATTTCTATTGATTGGTTTTCTCCGTGGAGAGAAGCAAGGGCAACCAGCAATTCCTAAACTCATATTTTCCATCTGAGAGTAAAGACTATTATTCTGTGCATTCCAATTTAAATATCTCCATGAAAAGACTCTAACTGGCCTTTTATTTAGGCCATTCAGCTAATCCCAAACACTGTGGTTAGGAAAGTGAAACTATATGGGTCCCTGCATGGGGCAGGTGCCAGTTCTTGTCCAAATACTTTCATCAAGAAAGCAGAATCATTTAGGAAGAGATGGTATTAGTTCACAAAAGCTGCCATAACAAATGACCATAAACCGGGTGGCTTAAAAAACAGAAATATATTGTCTCTGACGTTTAGGGGTCATAATCTGAAATTAAGGGTTGAGTCCTTCTGAGGACTGTGGGGGGATAGATCCGTTCCAGGCTTCTCTCCTTTGCTTGTGCAAGGCCATTTTTCCCTGAGTCTCTTCACATAGCATTATCCCCATATTCATGTCTCTCACCGAAGTTCCCCTTTTTATAGGGACACACTTGATAATGTTTGTAAAGACCCTATCTCCAAATAAGGTCACATTTTGAAGTATTGGGCATTAGGAATTCAGTATATAAGTTTTGTTGTTGTTCAGTCCCTAAATTATGTCTGATCATTTGTGACCCCATGGACTGCAGCACGCCAGATTCCTCTGTCCTCCACTATCTTCTGGCGTTTGCTCCAATTCACGTCCATTGAGTCAACAATGGCCTATCTAACCATCTCATCCTCTGCTGCCCCCTTCTCCTTCTGCCTTCAGTCTTTCCCCAGAATCAGCCCTCATTTGGACAGCGTGGTTGAGGTTTCCATAAACAACACCAGATGCACTTCTTGAATTACAGCCTTCATCATTTACTGTATGTTAATCATGATGCAGAATCACACTCAGTAGCTTGAGCCAGATGGTATATAACCAGGCAAGGTTATACATCAGTGGCTCACACAATCTAGAGACCTGATAATTTAGTGTCCCTTAATATTTGTTGCTTTGTTCAGTACTTTTGTTTGTGTTATTTTAAAACTGCCCCTCCTTTCAAAAGCTCTACCATATATCGCAATGTATTACAGTACTTTTGTTTTCCTAAATCTCAAATAATAGAGATAACTGTGCATATACCATTTTCACAGTTTATAGATTCATTTGAAAACAACTTGGTCCCATCTGTGCTCACATCGCAGTACAAATGAGGCCCCTGCAGATGAGGATGTTCATTAGTGTCTGATGTGCAGAGTCAGCACAGTGTCGGATGGATGACCAAGTTAAGTGAGTCTGATATCACCAACCAGCCAGCATGACAGAAACAGATCGTTAAGCCTTTAATTTTCACAGGTAATAAAGATCTGAAGATAATCACTGAATGCTTTGCCTCATACTATGATTATATATTGAAGTCCTAAAGAAGCAAACTAAAGCTATAAAGCTATCAAATATTTTCAGAGATGAGTATATCGTATGCTTCAAGTATGCAATCAACTTCCATTTGTCAAGTGATTACATTAATGAAATAGCCAGTTTTATTTCAATGGCTATAATACTGGCATTTTTTGGTGTGATTTCATCATGAACACCATATGTGTGGTTAAATGCTAAGGCAAATTTGGCAATATATGTTAAAATGGAGTTAGTCTGCTAATATTGAGTACTACTAGCTAATGTATAATTGATAATGTTACAGAAAGCAGGTTAAGAAAGTCAAGTAGGAAGCTCGATGAAAGATATCTGATGTACAAACATGTTTTAATCATGTCCTTAAAATACAAGGAAACAAACAAAACATGTACAGGCCTGCTTGGAAATAGAGGCAGGTAGAATGCTTCTGTTTGGTTTTCAGCCTTATCAGATTGACTCTTTGAATAAAGGCAGTAATAGTTGGCCTTGTGAATACCAGCTGCAGAACTAAACTAGAAAACCGTGAACATTAGAGAAATATCAGCCCTTTCGGCTATACACGTAGGACAGGATCACCGCCAATAGATGGAGGCTATGTCATCCTCCCCAGAGGCATTGAAGCAAAGAAAGAATCAGCAGGGGAAATTTAGAAGTGTGAAATCGTCTAAGGAAACAAATGTAAAGAGCATTGATCTGAGTACTTGGCGGTTCTGTATATTCATCATAATCACCTGGTGGATCTTTGACATATTTTAATTCATGCCACTCTGTGTCCCTAATTCTGATTTGATAAGTCTAGATTGAGGCCCAGGGATGTTGAATTTTTTAAATCCTCTAAGATGATCAGTCTTTTCCTCTTTCACCTTGCCCTCTTGTTGTTCAGTCACTCAGTCGTATCCGACTCTTTGCGACCCCATGGACTGCAGCATGCCAGCCTTCCTTGTCCTTCACCATCTCCTGGCGCACTACTGTATATATATGTCCTTGGTATTTCCACCATGGAGATATAGTAGGTATATACATATATGCCTATATATACCTACATGGAACCTGTGAATATTTTATATATATATATATATATATATAATATATATATATATATATGTAGTATAATATATAGTATATATGTAGTATATAATGGCACACTACTGTATTTCCTATCCCATTATGGGCTGAATTATACCCTCTAAAAGATACATTGAAATTCCAACACAAGAAACCTGTGAATGTGACCATATTATTATATATGTATTATATATATAATGTATATATGTATATGTATATATACATATATATATTAAAAGCATGGTATTTATTGCCTT
The DNA here is from genome assembly GCF_910594005.1 of Cervus elaphus. Lineage (NCBI taxonomy): Eukaryota > Metazoa > Chordata > Mammalia > Artiodactyla > Cervidae > Cervus > Cervus elaphus. Next base: position 14,873,074 of record NC_057845.1, on the reverse strand, counting down.
TTAAATATAACAATAATTATGAATGTATATAATTTCATTTCTAGTCATGGCTATATTTAACATTGGTCCTCTGTAATCATTGAACTTTTAATAATTGGCTCTTATAATGTGGTATGACTTGTAATACACTACTGATTGGAAATATCATATAACCTTTACCTGAAAAATATGATATTGAAAGTGGGAGTTAAGGGGAACTAGAGAAGATCTATTCCTGGGCTGACTTATTTCTCCTTTCATTGCAGTGCTGAACAAAACTTAATGTCTTTTGTTGATTCTGTCTGCCATGATATAGACAGAATAATGAGAGAGATGATAGTAAAAACAAAGTATATAAGCAATTCAGGTACTTCTCTCTGTATTCAGTCCTCTATTGTATTTCTCACATGTCTGTAAATCTTGGAAACAAGGCATTGACTGCCTTTTTTTTTTTTTTTTTTTTTTTTCTGAACTATCTTGCAAGAGTGTTTGTAGAGCAAACCCTTTGAAATACAGAGATGGTGTCTCCCAAGTATCAGGTTTGCTTCTAGGCTTGGAAGGTAGAGATGGTGTTGCTTCCCAAGATCTGGTCTGCTTATGGTTCAGTATATTAAAAATATTCTCTCCCACTGGAGCAAACTATAGCCATGCTCCCTGCCCATTATAAAAGGTCCTGTTGCTCCAATTCTATATGGTTCTTCTCTGCCACAACACAGTGAGTGTGCAGATGTTATCAAGCCCTTTTTGAGTCATGTGTGGAATACAGGATTTCAGGGAATAAGTGCAGAAAAATAATGACACTGACTACTGACACTCTGTGAGTAATCTGCTGTACTTATTCTCTAAACCAAGTTTATTTTCTTCTCTAAGCATCCATGAAAGTGACGTCAGCCTACTTATCAGCTTGCAAGGAAAGAAACACCTCAGACCCTCACAGCTCTTGGCTTCCCTTTCTCTATTAGCTTGGATTCCTCATCTATAGTATTTATTAGTTGTAGAAGTAGTAGTAGTGTAGTTGCTCAGTTGTGTCTGACTCTTTGTGACTCCATGGACTGTAGCTTGCCAGGTTCCTCTGTCATTGGGATTTTCCAGGCAAGAATATTGGAGTGGTCTTTATCATTCTGTCTTACTTCACTATCGGGATGGGGAATACATGTAAATCCATGGCTGATTCATGTCAATGTATGACAAAAACCACTACAATATTGTAAAGTAATTAGCCTCCAACTAATAAAAATAAATGAAAAAAAAAAAAGAATATTGGAGTGGATTGTCATTCCCTTCCCCAAGGGAGCTTCCCAACCCAGGATTGAACTCAGGTCTCCTGCATTGCAGGCAGATTCTTTACCATCAGAACCATCATGAAATTAAATGATCCTAATTGTAAAGGACCATTTATCCTTTAGAATTATAATATAAATCAGTATTGCTCTTTTATTTACCTTATGTTTTCAGATGATTGTAAACATAACACCAACAAAAATTCTGAGTCTTACTAGTTTCTTCTGTATGACAATATCTGATAAATTTTATATCTTAACTAAAAATTGTATTTGTCATTTAACAAAGTGTCTTTATATTTCTGTACTGACAATGTATGCTTATATGGTCTATGTATGTATGTATCTATTTATATTTTTTTTCTCTACCATCAATATCATCTATCTCTACCATATTTAACATGAGAATGCAGTTACTTTCTCAGTCTGTGCCAGTGGCCACATCACTTTATCTCCCTTAACTTTAGTTCTAACATTTATAGAGCACAGAGAGTAATCAGTTCAGTTCAGTTCAGTCGCTCAGTCGTGTCCGACTCTCTGCGACCCCATGAATCACAGCACGCCAGGCCTCCCTGTCCATCACCAACTCCCGGAGTTTACTCAAATTCATGTCCATCGAGTCAGTGATGCCATCCAGACATCTCATCCTCTGTCATCCCCTTCTCCTCCTGCCCCCAATCCCTCCCAGCACCAGAGTCTTTTCCAATGAGTCAACTCTTCACATCAGGTGGCCAAAGCATTGGAGTTTCAGCTTCCACATCAGTGCTTCCAATGAACACCCAGGACTGATCTCCTTCAGGATGGACTAGTTGGATCTCCTTGCAGTCCAAGGGACTCTCAAGAGTCTTCTCCAACACCACAGTTCAAAAGCATCAATTTATCAGTGCTCAGCTTTCTTCACAGTCCAACTCTCCCATCCATACATAACCACTGGAAAAACCATAGCCTTGACCAGACAGACCTTTGTTGGCAAAGTAATGTCTCAGGTTTTTAATATGCTGTCTAGGTTGGTCATAAGTTTCCTTCCAAAGAGTAAGCATCTTTTAATTTCATGGCTGCAATCAACATCTGCAGTGATTTTGGAGCCCCTCAAAATAAAGTCTGACACTGTCACCACTGTCTCCCCATCTATTTCCCATGAGGTGATGGGACCAGATGCCATGATCTTTGTTTTCTGAATGTTGAGCTTTAAGCCAACTTTTTCACCCTCCTCTTTCACTTTCATCAAGAGGCTCTTTAGTTCTTCTTCGCTTCCTGCCATAAGGGTGGTGTCATCTGCATATCTAAGGTTATTGATATTTCTCCTGGCAGTCTTGATTCCAGCTTGTGCTTCTTCCAGCCCAGCATTTTTATGATGTACTCTGCATGTAAGTTAAACAAGCAGGGTGACCATATACAGCCTTGATGTACTCCTTTTCCTATTTGGAACCAGTCTGTTGTTCCATGTCCAGTTCTAACTGTTGCTTCCTGACCTGCATACAGGTTTCTCAAGAGACAAGTCAGGTGGTCTGGTATTCCCATCTCTTTCAGAATTTTCCACACTTTATTGTGATCCACACAGTTGAAGGCTTTGACATAGTCAATAAAGCCAAAATAGATGTTTTTCTGGAACTCTTGCTTTTTGATGATCCAGTGGATGTTGGCAATTTGATCTCTGGTTCCTCTGCCTTTTCTAAAACCAGATTGAACATCTGGAAGTTCACAGTTCACATATTGCTGAAGCCTGGCTTGGAGAATTTTGAGCATTACTTTACTAGCGTGTGAGATGAGGGCAATTGTATGGAACTTTGAGCATTCTTTGGGATTGCCTTTCTTTGTCATTGGAATGAAAACTGACCTTTTCCAGTCCTGTTGGCCACTGCTGAGTTTTCCACATTTGCTGGCATATTGAGAGCAGCACTTTCACAGCATCATCTTTCAGTATTTGAAATAGCTCAACTGGAATTCTATCACTTCCACTAGCTTTATTCATAGTGATGCTTTCTAAGGTCCACTTGACTTCACATTCCAAGATGTCTGGCTCTAGGTGAGTGATCACACCATCGTGATTATCTGGGTCATGAAGATCTTTTTTGTACAGTTCTTCTGTGTATTCTTGCCACCTCTTCTTAATATCTTCTGCATCTGTAAGGTCCATATCATTTCTGTCCTTTATCGAACCCATCTTTACATGAAATATTCCCTTGGTATCTCTAATTTTCTTGAACAGATCTCTAGTCTTTCCCATTCTGTTGATTTCCTTTATTTCTTTGCATTCATTACTGAGGAAGGCTTTCTTATCTCTCCTGGCTATTCTTTGGAACTCTGCATTCAAATGGGAATATCTTTCCTTTTCTCCTTTGCTTTTCACTTCCTTTCTTTTCACAGCTATTTGTAAGGCCTCCTCAGACAACCATTTTGCCTTTTTGCATTTCTTTTCCGTGGGGATGATATTGATCCCTGTCTCCTGTACAATGTCACAAACCTCCGTCCATAGTTCATCAGGCACTCTGTCTATCAGATCTAGCCCCTTAAATCTATTTCTCACTTCCACTGTATAGTCATAAGGGGTTTGATTTAGGTCATACCTGAATGGCCTAGTGGTTTTCCCTACTTTCTTCAATTTAAGTCTGAATTTGACAATAAGGAGTTCATGATCTGAGCCACAATCAGTTCCCAGTCTTGTTTTTGCTGACTGTATAGAGCTTCTCCATCTTTTTCTGCAAAGAATATAATCAATCCGATTTTGGTGTTGACCATCTGGTGATGTCCATGTATAAAGTCTTCTCTTGTGTTATTGGAAGAGGGTGTTTGCTATGACCAGTTTGTTCTCTTGGAAAAACTCTATTAGCCTTTGCCCTGCTTCATCCCATACTCCAAGGCCAAATTTGTCTGTTACTCCAAGTGTTTCCTGACTTCCTACTTTTGCATTCAGTCCTCTATAATGGAAAGGATATCTTTTTCAGGTGTTAATTCTAAAAGGTCTTGTAGATCCTCATAGAACCGTTCAACTTCAGCTTCTTCAGCATTACTGGTTGGGGCATAGACTTGGATTACCGTGATATTGAATGGTTTGCCTTGGAAACGAACACAGACCTTTCTGTCATTTTTGAGATTGCATCCAAGTATTGCACTTCAGACTCTTTTGTTGGCTATGATGGCTACTCCATTTCTTCTAAGGGATCCCTGCCCACAGTAGTAGATATAATGGTCATCTGAGTTAAATTCACCCATTCCAGTCCATTTTAGTTTGCTGAGTTCTAGAATGTCGACATTCACTCTTGCCATCTCCTGTTTGACCACTTCCAATTTGCCTTGATTCATGGACCTAAGATTCCAGGTTCCTATGCAGTATTGCTCTTTATAGCATCAGACCTTGCTTCTATCACCAGTCACATGCACAATTCGATATTGTTTTTGCTTTGGCTCCATCCCTTCATTCTTTCTGGAGTTACTTCTCCACCAATCTCTAGTAGTATATTGGGCACCTGCCAACCTGGGTTTCACTTTCAGTGTCCTATCATTTTGCATTTTCATACTGTTCATGGGGTTCTGAAGGCAAGAATACTGAAGTGGTTTGCCATTCCTTCTCCAGTGGACCACATTCTGTCAGACCTCTCCACCATGACCCGACCATCTTGGGTGGCCCCACACAGCATGGCTTAGTTGCATTGACTTAGACAAGGCTGTGGTCCTGTGATCAGATTGGCTAGTTTTCTGTGATTATGGTTTCAATGTGTCTGCCCTCTGATGCCCTCTAGCAACACCTACCGTCTTACTTGGGTTTCTCTTAACTTGGATGTGGGGTATCACTTTACGGCTGCTCTAGCAAAGTGCAGCCGCTGCTCCTTACCTTGGACAAGGGGTATCTCCTCACGGCTACCCCTCTTGACCTTGAACTTGGAGTATCTCCTCACGGCTACCCCTCTTGACCTTGAACTTGGAGTAGCTACTCTTGGCCCTCCTGCGCCCACGCAGCTGCCGCTCCTTGGACGTGGATACTGTCTCCCTTTTATTGTTGTTGTAAAATTGACGTAAGTGAATTTAAATAAAGCAACCAGCAACCAAAATGATTATTATTTTGGATGATCTTGCATTCAGTTCAGTTCAGCTCAGTCATGTCCAACTGTTTGTGACCCCATGAACCACAGCATGACAGGTCTCCCTGTCCATCACCAACTCCTGGAGTTTACCCAAACTCATGTCCATTGAGTCAGTCATGCCATCCAACCATCTAATCCTCTGTCATCCCCTTCTCCTCCTCCCTTTAATCTTTCCCAGAATCAGGGTCTTTTCCAGTGAGTCATCTCTTTGCATAAGGTGGCCAAAATACTGGAGTTTCAGCTTCAACATCAGTCCTTCCAATGAACACCCAGGACTGATCTCCTTTAGGATGGACTGGTTGGATCTCCTTGCAGTCCAAGGGACACTCAAGAGTCTTCTCCAACACCACAGTTCAAAAGCAGCAATTGTTCTGTACTCAGCTTTCTTTATAGTCCAACTCTCACATCCATATATGAAAAATGGAAAAATCATAGCCTTGACTAGATGGACCTTTATTAACAAAGTAATGTCTCTGCTTTTTAATATGCTGTCTATGTTGGTCATAACTTTCCTTCCAAGGAGAAAGCATCTTTTAATTTCATGGCTGCAATCACCATCTGCAATGATTTTGGAGCCCCCCAAAATAACTTCTGACACTGTTTCCACTGTTTCCCCATCTACCTCCCAAGAAGTGATGGGACCAGATGCCATGATCTTAGTTTTCTGAATGTTGAGCTTTAAGCCAACTTTTTTACTCTCCTCTTTCACTTTCATCATGAGGCCCTTTTGTTCTTCTTCACTTTCTGCCATAAGATTTGTGTTATCTGCATATCTGAGATTATTGATATTTCTCCCGGGAAGCTTGATTCCAGCTTGTGCTTTATCCAGCCCAGCACTTCTCATGATGTACTCTGCATATAAGTTAAATAAGCAGGGTGACAATATACAGCCTTGACGTACTCCTTTTCCTGTTTGGAACCAGTCTGTTGATCTTGTATGAGTAGATGTTATTTCAAATATGTGTTTTTTTTAAGACAGACTAACTTAACTAACTCACTGGATCAATAAATATAAAGTAAATACTACATAGCAGGTATTTTTTAAGGATCTGAAGATATATATATATATATGCAGATCTTGACTCCCCAGTATGTAATAGACTTTTCTAATAACTAAGGTTATATCAGAATATATTTAAAAAAAATATTGCACCCATGGAGTTGACATTCTATGGGAAGATAGAAAATGAGAGTTAAAAACATTTTTTTAAAATTGTTGTTTTGTTCAGTTGATAAATCATGCCTGACTCTTTCCAACTCTAGGAACTGCAGCACACCCAGGTTCCCTGTCCTTCAATATCTCCCAGAGCTTGCTCAAATTCAGGCTCATTGAGTTGATAATGCCATCCAATCAGCTCCTCTTCAGCCTCCCCCTTCTCCTCTTGCCCTCAATTTTTCTGAGCATCAGGGTCTTTTCCATTGAGTTGGCTCTTTGCCTCAGATGGCCAAAGTATTAAGTAGTGTTAAAGTGATAACTGGAAATAGAACCATTTTAGTCAGAGAGAAATGTGAAACTCTATCACATCTTTGGTCCCAGAAGCATAACTTGAGTTAACTATTATGCAGAGTCCTTAATGGGATTAGAAAATGTGAGCTTGTTTTGAGAAGGTGAATTTAAGAAGAGGTATTATTAAACAACGTGGATCTGAAACATGGAAACATTTTGCATATTACAGAAAGTTACTCAGGCCGACAAGGTTAAGAGCTGTTCACAACATGATGTGTGTGGTTGAAATATAGTGTCTGAGGTAGTGAGGCCTCAGATCAAGACAGATCCAGTTTAGAAGAGGGTAGGGACTTGGGAGGGGGGAAGCTTGGAAGTGTGAAGTTTTCAGAATAAGGAACAAGTTAAGCAGAGACTGTGTCTTTCTTTTTCAGCTTTTTAATCTGGAAGAACATAAAGTCTGATTGATGACTTTATAATATTCACTCAGAATATTAAGATGGAGAAATAGAAACTAAACACACTTGCTAACATGCTATTTGTTTAGTATTGAGTAAACAAAATCTATGCTTGTTTAAAACTTTATCATACAATTTTATCATTTTATTTTTAAATCACAAGACATTAATCATTTAGACAGTTCAATTTTTTATTATGATGTCACAATATACCAGTGTTCTCCTTTTTCACGAATTGGCTTAAACCCCTTTAACTGTGTTTCCTTTGCTCATCTGCACACACACAGAATAACATATACTTTGCTTGAAAATAACATGTAACACCAGAGGCAAAGTGAAATGCTTCTTAGTTTGGAAGCAGTATATATGAACCACTTTGATTTTGTGCAAGAAGATTGATTCCACCTCAGAAAAGTTTGTTCCACATTTTTAGCTTCAGCTCCATGTATAATTTTCTTCACAAGATCATTGCAGGCTTTGGAATCTTTACTAATATGGGATCTTTGTGGCAATACATATTAGTCCCTTGGTCTCACAAAGAAAGGCAGTAATAGTGATTGGACTTCAAGATGGATTTTAATGTGGATTCAACCATAGGTTATAACTGTGCTTTAGGCAGAGGCTACCCTTAGTTTCAGAGGGTTTGTGTTTCAAAATGGAAAATAATTCATGTAACATATGTTTTGTTATTATTTGTGAAAGGCAGTGTGTGTCCATTAATATGAAATGTCCCTAACATTTCAAATTATAAGTTAATAGAAATAGGCTTGCTGCTAGCAGAATGCCTTATGTAACTTCAGGCATTCACATGTGAAATAGGGAAAACCTTAATTTTATGATGAGGGCTATTGTTATGATGGTGAATACTGTTGTATTAAATGTTTTTTTTTTAATTGTTCATTGATTGGAATATGTTAAATTAGTAATTATATCACCATTATTGGTAGTACTGATGCAGTGTTAAAAAATATTTAGTGGATGCTTCTATAGCTTGTGGGTTAAATTGTTTTATTAGAATGGGGCCCATAGCTGGTATTTTACTTCAAATTTGATTCAGGTTAATGACCAGTATGGGCCTGTAGGTTTAATTATTGTCCTGAGATAATAGTAGAATGATAGTAAAATCAATAGAATTATTAGTATGGAAGAGATATAACTAACATTTTTAGAGTATGGGCCTGATAACTTATTTAGTAACTGTGCTATAGAGTGTGGTGTAATGTAGTGGCATGAAGGATTTTGAATTCACTATTCAATTCCTATAAATTCTAAAAATAAGAGAGTTTAAACTGCTATTATTTACCCTATCAAAGTAACTCTTTTGTCAGACATATTTCTTATGTGTGTGAAGGGATGCCTGATATGATGAAGGATAGTTAAACATGTCACATACATAAAGCTAGTGTTAGTGGTAATTTTTTTTTTCCATAAAAGATCTGTAACTTGATCATATCAAAATCATGGGTAAGGTGTTAGAATTCTTAGAAAGGAGATTATTAGAAGGAGTGTTTTAATGATGAGATTGTCTCTGTATACTTCATATATGTAAGAATTATGAAGTGCTCCTAAAAATAATAAAAGTTTCTTACGACGGTGTTGGCATTCTCTGCTAAGAACACCATGAATGAGTCTGCTATGTATTCTGTGCATACATATTCCAATCACTTTCTGTCAAATCAAATGATTTCTGTGAGAATAGAGATAACTCATATTATGGCTAGGGGTCAGAGTGGGAAAGTTAATCATAGGTGTTCCTGGGTAATAATTAGTACTGAAAGTGTAAAGTGAAGTTGCTCAGTCGTGTCCGACTCTTTGCTACCCCATGGACTGTAGCCTACCAGGCTCCTCCGTCCATGGGGTTTTCCAGGCAAGAGTACTGGAATGGGTTGCCATTTCCTTCTCCAACTGAAAGTGTAAATGATCCATTTATTTGTAGGACTGATAAGAGAGTAACTGCTAATGTCACTTCATATGAGATTGTCTTGGCTACTGCCCATGGAGTTCTATTAGTACATCTTTTAAATTTGAAGCTCATTCAGCTCAGAAGATGGAGTAAACAGCCAGGCTTGATATAGATAGTATATATGTGTTAAGTCTCTTCACTCGTGTCGGACCCCATGGACTGTAGCCCACCAGGCTCCTCTGTCCATGGGTTTCTCCAGGCAAGAATGCTGGAGTGAGTTGCTGTGTCCTCCTGCATGGGATCTTCCTGACCGAGGGATCGAACCCACATCTCTTATGTCTACTGCATTGGTGGGCGGATTCTTTACCACTAGCGCCACCTGGGGAGTGTGCTAGTATATATAGTACACCTAGGTTTACACTGATTAGTGTTTTAGAATATGGGAAGAGGAATTCATATAGATAAAACCAGGGTTAAGCTAGAATTGATACAATAACAAATACAGAAATTGATGGTATTGATGGTCATATGGTTATTTAATAAATAATTTGTTTGCATCAGCAATGGGATATAATAATCCATAGGGGTTGGAGGTGTTTACTCGCTTTTAGGAGTTGTATGTATTCCAGGAACTTTCTTTCAATTACTGTTAGGAATGCTACAGAGAGTAAAATTGGAATAACTGGTGAAAGAATGTTGATTATAAACATGTTGTTTGAAAGTGGAATTGAACTTCTGGGAATAAGTGTTTAAGTCTTACTGGACTCCACCACTCTAACAAAACCTTTTCTTGGGCAGGGTATGCATAAGTCAATTGAATTGATATTATATCATCAAGGGGAACTAAATTAATCTTAAATTAGTTTCAAGGTGATTTTGTGACATAGATCTTATGACTCTTGTCCTTTCTGCCACACAGCAGAGAGAGTCATTAACAGTTACCGCAAATATTCATACTCAGCCATCCTTCTAGTTCTTTCTGTAGTTTGGTGGCATCATGTAACTGACCCTGACTGGTGTAGACTATGAATTGAGGTGATGTATGTATGTTCCTGGATGAGGAGTCATTCCCCTAGAGGCACTTGAAGATGGAGCGGAGCCATTTATTTGCCTTTAGCAAACTTTGAATGAACAAGCACTAAAAGATTTAATTTTCTAATTCTTGTGTCAACTCTATAGCATGTCTAATGTTATGCTGACAAAAATAGAAACCAGACCTTTAATGAAATGCTGCCAAAAACTTAGCAAATAAACACAAAGATAAGCTTAATTGTATGGTCCTGGCTTAGTGGTTGGGTTGGAAAAGTAAGGAAAGTTGTGTGTGTTAGCCACTTAGTCGTGTCTGACTCTTTGTGACCCCATGGACTGTAACCAGGCAGTGTCCTCTGTCCATGGAATTCTCCGGGCAAGAATACTGGAGTGGGTAGGCATTCCCTTCTCCAGGGGATCTTCCTGACCCAGGGATCGAACCAGGATTCTTTACCATCTGAGCCACTAGGGAAACCTAAGGAAGCTGTTTATCTAAGCATAAAGAGGTGGAGGTTCATCTTAGAAGAAACAAAACATGTGGGAAATTATAGTCTGAAATCATCTGGAAGGGAAATTTTATGTCTACTGAACTTCTAGCTCTAGGGGAGGAAGTTAGAAACATGTTAATGGAGTGTAGACATAGCTGTGGCTTCCATTTATCAAGGTCTCAGAAGAAAGTGACAGTCTCTAAAATATGACTAGTCAATTTGTAAGTGTTCAAATGGAAACAATTTCAGACTTTATTTGAAAAGTTTATTGCAAGAGGCAGGAAAGGGACTACTGCAGTGGTTGGAAGGGGGACTCTTAGAACATTCCACCTAGGAGATCTGCAAACAGCTTGAAAGTAGGACAGAACTGGGCTTTCCTTTTATCAGGAGGAGTAAACAAGGGTAAAAAGAACCAAGTGTGGGAGCAAAATAAATGAGGAAATGTTTTTCTTTGGGTTCAGTAGATTCTCAAATTTTTGAAAAAAGTCCTAAGGATAGGCTGTCTGCTCCCTCTGGCTAAGGGGAGTCAATATTCAGGATCCTATGAAGACAGAAACTTCACTAAAGTTTGGTTTAGTCCATTAACAAGCACTTTGTGTTGACTGACAAATAATGACAAACAAGTTTCACTGTCTATCTTTCATAAGGCAAAGAATGGGATTTGTAGATTCTGTCTGCCTTTTGCATGAGTAAACAACGTGTGTGTGTATGGTTGGAGTTACCATAAGTCTTAGCCTGAGTCACAAAGGGGAAGGGTGTTCTTTGCAGCGAGGCTTTCTTTCCTATAACACAGAAAGGTAAGGGGAGTTCTTCAACACAAACTCTTTTCTAGGAGCTCAAGTATCATACAATAAGCTAAAAACTGTTGCAAGCAAAACCTGTGAAATATTCACCTACTGACAGGGTTGGAAAAGTCAACTGGTATATGGGCTTTGCTAGTGGCTCAGATAGTAAAGAATCTGCCTGCAATGCAGGAGACGTGAGATTGATCCCTGATCTAGGAAGATCCCCTGGAGAAGAAAATGGCAACCCACTCCAGCATTCTTGCCTGGAAAATCCCATGGACAGAGGAGGCTGTCTGGCTGTAGTCCATGGGGTCACAAAGAGTCAGACACGGCTTCGGGATTAAATGACAAACAGCAACCAACAAAAGCAGTATTTAGAAATATGTCTCAAAAGAACTTTGGGTGTGGTAATTAGCATGTGGAATATCCTGGAACCCCATAAATGAGAAGGAAACTAACATTTTCAGGAAATTTTGCTGACAAAAATTCTAAGATATTGGACAAAAAACTTTAACTCTTTGAGATTTTAAGAAAAAAAAAAAAAAAAAAAGAACGAATAAAAAGAAAAAAAAAAAGGTCCCTAAGCTTTTTCCTGTAGAACTGAGAAGTCTGGCAGACTACAAGAGGGTGCCTTTCCCATTACCCATCTGATATATAGACTAGAAATAGCAAACTATAAATGATCCCAGAGCAGAACAACACAGGAACCAGGACAATAAGGATTTCTGACAGAACTGTCAGATCTTGTCAGGAACCCCACCTCCAGACCTAAAAGTAGGAGACCTTCAATAACTATCTTCCCAGTGGCATTTGAGAATGACTGCAGACCAGTCACTGATAAGAGAGGACTTTATTTCCTGTAAGGAAGACATGTGTGTGTTTAATAAGGAATCAGTGGGACTAAGGAATCAGTGACATCTCCGGTGAATAAGACAGATTTAATGCCTTTTCTCTGCATGTAGAAGGCTTATATTAATGCGTAAAGATCACTGAAGAGTGAGAAATAAACTATCCTTGAGCTCAACTACTTATTTCTTTTTCTTTCTTCTATTTTTGCTACTGCAACATTGCTGAGTGTTTTACTATTTACCATAAATTATAGTAAAGTGTTCTTTTTTAAATCATGTTTGTTATATTTTTATTACTTCCAATCCCAGGTTCACCATTTGTTTTCTGATTTTTGTTCTATAAACTTACATGTAGCATCCACACACATTTCATATATGTATTGTTTTTACCCTAGGTAACAAATGTTCCTCTTACTACCAAATTCCCTATTTATAGTACTTGCGCTGAAATAATAACTATTCACCTTTCCTTTCAAATGCAAAAGAAATACTGATTACATACTGTGTGATGGAAAGCATTCTTTTTCAAAAAGCTCTTTAGCAAATTTATAATCTACTCAGATTTCTTGCAAAGATCTTAAGCCTATTATATTCCAAATAATCAGAAATTTCTTCAAATGTAATATTGCTATGAAAAGTAACTTAAATGTATAGAGATAGTAGTTTCTGTTCCTAAGATAAATATATTATTACTCACTCAAATTTTGGCATAGAAAGAATGATTATTTTATTCAAATAGAATATATTCAATTGTGATTTGGTCATACCGTGGTATTTGCAACTTATACCTGTATCAGTTGTATAATAAATGAAATACATATTATACCTGTATTAATCATATAACAAATGAAATAGCTGGCTATTAATATTTTATTTATTAAAACATTTGTGTTGTAACTATTTGTGTAGGAAGTATCAACTATTCAATTCAACAAACATTTATTCTAAAGTAACATTTATTGCACATAGATATGGTTATAGGGTCAAACCTATTAGATATGCAATGCAAATTATATCTAGTTTCATATCATGTTAATAAATAAACTTTGCTACTTTTTGTGGAATTGCATGAGAACAATGAACATCAGCCCATTCATTCTTGCATAGTAACAACTATGCCTTTTCCTCAATAAGTGTTCAGACAGTTGTAAACCTCCATATACTCACATTGTGTCCATACTCAAACTACTTTCTTCCCAAAATTTCTATATTGTGTCTGATATATGCATTCTTGTAACCTATGTCATAAATCTAAAAATTCACAGAATAAAATGGTAGTTACTACAGTATCAGAATTACCATTCTATAATCTTTTCTCTGTACTAGGTTATTCTTTGGTTTTCAGTTAAACTAAAGAACTACACTGATATGTAGGCATTAATCATGTAACTCCTCAGGCATCTCTGAAAATCTAATGATGTTAAAAAAGGAATAACTCTATTTTCTATTCTCTTGCTACTCAAAATGTGGTCCATTTATCAGGCACAGTAGCATTCCCTAACAGCTTCTTAGAAACAGAATCTGAGGCCCTACTCAAAACATACCAAACTCAGAATCTACACTTTGATGAGATGATCCATGTGATTTCTGCAGGTGTGTTAAAGTTGGGAATATACTACCTTATTCCTTCTAGTAGAATTCATATTTTTCTTTTGATATAACTAAGATGAAAATAGGTCATAATGAATTTGATTCTGAAACCAAAATTGTCTACATAAATTTGTAAAAAGATAAATGCTTATGGGACTTCAGTAAAAAGAGAAACCTCTGCCCACCACTATCCCACTCATTTTTCACAAAGTCCAACACATTCCTGCTTCATCATCCATTAATACTCTTTGTGGAAATATCCCACACTTTAAGTTGAAATTCTCAACATAATAACTAACCTTCCATCTCTAAAGTAGTGGTTTCAGACATGATCATAACTAGGAAAAGGATTTCTGACCTCAGATTAGGAATGAGAAATAGAAATAAGTGATTTCCTCTCTTTCTTACATTGTGTGCTCATATTTATGATACAGAAGGGAGAAACAAGGATGATATGTCTGCAGTGTTATGGGAATATATTGTATGTAATATCATATTCATTCCATTACTCATTTTTCTTATCATTCAGAGAAATCTAAATTTTATTCTTTGTAGAGGCAGTGATTTGTATAAGAATATTTTTTATAGAAAAATTGAAGAAACTGTTTATGTAAGGCAATTAGGAACTTGCCTAGATACAAATTCATTGAGCTAAAAAAATATGTTCCAATTGCCATTCAAGCTTGAAAAGAGCAAAACATCAGTTTGTAGAACCAGAAAAGGGCCTTGGAGAGCAATAGGAGAAGATGAAAATCATCATTCTGAGTGTGCTAAGGAAATTAGCCTGAGATAGCCCCTCCCTTCTGATACTCATTTACATCTTAAAAGGAATCCTAAAATTGGCTTGTAGATGAATTTTTTTAACAAAATTCAGTAAAAGAGAAAATATTGGATCATAATAGTTGACTTTCTGCTTGTGACTTTCACTTTATTTTTAGAAACACTCTTTTTATTGTTACCCACTTTAAATTAAGCATAAAAATGTTGTTGGAAATATTAAGTTCCTTGCCTGTAATGTATGTTTGTGAGATAATGAACCATATTTTCCCACTGTGTAAACTGTACCACGGAGACTAAGAAACACTTTTAGAAGTTGGGAGAAATCTTTTGGGTCACTGGGATACCACTTAGGAAACTAGCACTCATTATACTGAATGATACCCTAGTGGCTTGGAAAGGTTAACAGAGCTTTCAAGAAATTATGACTCCTTGAGAACAAATTGTTCAACCATAATCATGTTATTTGCAGTGCATCTGGC
Source organism: Cervus elaphus (assembly GCF_910594005.1). Taxonomy (NCBI): domain Eukaryota; kingdom Metazoa; phylum Chordata; class Mammalia; order Artiodactyla; family Cervidae; genus Cervus; species Cervus elaphus. Next base: position 14,857,929 of record NC_057845.1, on the reverse strand, counting down.
TAGATGTTTATAAATAAAGATCTTCATGTGGTGTCATAAATTGTAGAGTATTTTTGCATATATGACAATAAGCTAATTCAGTTTTAAAGATGACTATAGCATTATATATTTATATGAATAAAGCAAATATAGATTCTCTCTTTCCTTTCAAAGGTAAATATTTCAATATATTCTACAAAATATCACAAATATTAGGTTCATTGGACTCCAGTTTTGCACCTCACTCATAGGCACAGATAATTATTGGTGATTTATGTATACAGAATGACAGTATTTACTTGTGACTGCTATGTGAAGGCATTAGGATGTGATTCATACACATTATTTCCATTGTTACAAAAATATTTGGTGCATGTCAAATAGTATGTGTTATGGGATATAATATGCATAGCTTTTATTTTGATTTTACTATGTTCCAAGCACTTTATGTGATTTATCTTACTAGTTCCTCTTAATCATTATTATAAATATGATAGATAATACATTATTATGCTGAAACATTTAAGGACATATTAAAAAGATAAAAAGAAAAGTAAATAAATAAAATTAAAAAGATGGTCTTTAGAGAATAAGCAAGTCAAACGTGTAGGTCCATCTTAAAGTTTGTTTGGATTTTTCTGCACTGTACCACAGCAGGCTTCCCTGTGGCTCAGACAGTAAAGAAAAGTGAAGTCGCTCAGTCATGTCCAACTCTTTGTGACCCCATGGACAGTAGCCTAGCAGGCTCCTCCGTCCATGGGATTTTCCAGGCAAGAGTACTGGAGTGGGGTGCCATTTCCTTCTGCAGGGGATCTTTCCGACCCGTGTGTTAGACTAAGCACTCACTGAATATTACTACTCTGACATTTGTCCCGGTGATGACATTCCTTTCTAAAACTTAGGGCTAACTTGAGACTTTCTATGCAAGTTAAGGAAAAACACATAACTGGTTACACAGTAAAGTGAATGCCAATTTTAACCTCATCTTTTACTCAGTGACATGATCATTATACTAAAAGTCCTTTTAATCTACTTAACATTTTATTCCTAAATTTCTCTTTGAACCTCTCTTGGAAGAACCCTAACATCTTTATGTAAGAATAACAGATTTGAACCACTTGAAACAAGAGTAGAGACTTCTTTAAAGGGGATCTGTTTGTTCTGGAATACCATGAAAGAAGGCAGCTAATTCAGCAGATTACTAGCTTCAAAGCAGTTCATTTGACCATCTTGGAAGCCTAAACACTTCATGGTCAGCATACAAATGTGAATTTAACTAGTTTGACAAGTGCATTATAAAAGCTGTATGAAAGAGAAAAGAGTACAGTGAGGGGCTGGGGAATGAGTGAAATCTTCGTTTTGGTGGGAGTCTAGTTTATGATTGCTAACTTGTTATTTCAACAGCCAGAGTTCATGCATTCTGCTGTCCAGTCTGGATTAAGCTGTTACTCTTGGTTGGATTCTTTTCTTCTCCTCTGAAACATGACTTCATTTTCCTTTTTCTTAAATGTCTACAAGTATTTCAAATGACATTCTAAAACCCAGAGGACTAAACAGGGCATTCTTCAGGAATAGCCTTGTTGGAACTAAAACTTGTAAAAGCAAAAACTAAACTCCTATAAGAAATTAAGTATCAAAGTTTTCATCAGAGAATTACTTATCATATGTGTCATCATCAGCTCTTGATTATACATGTTAGTGGAGGGGACCAGTGACCCAGATAACCAAAAAATCATTTATTTGATTTTGGAATGTGGTTTTTTTTTTTTTTTTCTGTCTTTATTTTATTTTACTTAATTTTTGATCTTGGGTATATCTGGAGTTCTCAGGATTAGAAATGGAAGCAAATGAGGAAGTCACACTGTTTGACTCAAGGGACCAGGAAAAACAACCCAGATTCTCGACATTGAACTTGTCTCCAGCTTTCCTTTCAGTTCCACTAGAAGTTAAGACCTCTTTGCCAGACTGCCAACTTTCCCTTTTTCAGCCTGCAATGTTTATGGCTTATATCTTTCATTAAATGAAGGAGAAAATGCTGTTTGGAAGTGGAAAATCTTCCCTTTCCAGTGCCAGTAGGAAGACCATGAAATAAGGATGAAATAAGGAAATGAAATAAGTATGAAATAAGGAAAGAAAAAAAAAAAAAAGAAAGGTACTGAATGATCTTAAATGGCTTACTGAATTCTGAACCCTCACTTTTCTTCCTGCACAAGCTGATTCTAACGAAAGTGAAATATGATCCAGGGACAAAGCCCTTAGCCTAGTCTTTAGTACATATTTAATTCTGTATAAACAACAGCTCCATTTTATTGGTTTGAGGTTGAAAGAAGCTTTACTTCTGCCAAATCATATGGTGAATTATCAATCTATAAGAGAAGAATTAAATATAATCCTACAAGAAAAATGCAAACATCATTGCAGAATAAATGAAAGGCACCGTTGCTCCACTACCCAAGGGAAACATTTGAAAATGATGCATTTTAAAAGTGCAGGATGTCAAAAGGTCACAAGGGAGGAAGACATTGTAATGCAGGTGAAAACCACAACCAGAAAGCTTCTCCTTTTTCAAACAAAAAGGCCTCTCAGCTGCTTGTAGTTATTTCCTTTTATTATCCTAAATGTAACAAACTTGTTTCATTTTAATGACTTGCTAAAGCAAGCAATACCCTGTGTCACTTTTGTTAGGTGATCATTTCATTATATTGCTGGATTACTTATTAATGGTTTGTTTATTAACTCCCTGATACAAACATCTGTATTATCTGAAGGCAGTACCTCTCCTTAAGTCATGCCAGAATTTGTTCACAATAGCGATAAAAGATGCAGAGTTTTTAAAATAGCTGTGAACACTAACTATAAATTGGAAGGTGTCATGCAGTAATTCTTCAAATGCATTTTCTGCTTTTGAAAGAGAATGTAGCATTTCATAATCTAATTATGTCCTGGCAGTAACTTGTGTTGATCTTAGACAGTGGTATTTTTTGATGATTTTATTGTTTCACCTCAGTAATTCTCAGGTTAGTCCGGATTTGTTAGGCTTCTAGGATATTAATTCCACGTCATTAAAACTATACAACATCTGTAATATTCATTTGTAGATTCATGCCAAAAGGTTAGCCTCCCAAATATCAAATTGAAATGATCATTCATTAGCAATGCAGTTTCAATGTGTATTATCTCTGTATCCAACTTCAAAATCAACCTGAATTATTCCAAATGAAAGTATTAGCTTCTTACAAAACAGTCCCAGTGGTTCTCAAAATTTACAGTACATAACACTCCCGGAGAGCTTTTTCTAAAATGCAGATCCCTGGGCTCAACCATCAGACTATATTAATATGTACTTTCAGGGGTGGAGATTAAAGCTCCCTGTTTTTTAACCAACACCATAGGCAATTCTCATTAGAATGGTTTGCAACACATTTTTCCAATCACCAACTTATACTGATACATCGATCACTTGTGAAAAGGAACTTAGTTGCCATACCTATAACACAAAACTGTTTTTCAACTTGCTGTTTATTAATCCTAGGGGTAAGTCCTACACTGAAATGAATTTAGGCAACCCGCTCCGGTATTCTCGCCTGGAGAATCCCATGGACAGATGAGGCTGACGGGCTACAGTTCATGGAGTCACAAAGGGTTGGATGTGACTGAGTGACTGACACTTTCACACTGTGCTACAGAGAAGTGGGTAATTCAGTTTTTTGGAGAACTGGGTAGTCGCCAGGAATTTTCTGACCCTTTGGAAATTCACAAAACCAAAGTCAGCTACAGTGTAAACCCACTATAACTACATTTGCTGGAATGAAGTTTTTAAAATTATCTTTATTTAAATGCAAATGTGCCCCACAAGCAGAGCAAGCTCCAAACTTTTTTCACTGGTCCGTGATTGTTAAAATAGATCCTATACAGATAAAACATTTATTCTTTCTAAATGCCATATATATGTGCTAGTATACTATATTGGTGTTTATCTTTCTGGCTTACTTCACTCTGTATAATGGGCTCCAGTCTCATCCAATTCAGAACTGATTCAAATATATTCTTTTTAATGGCTGAGTAATATTCCATTGTGTATATGTACCAGTGGGATGGGATGGGGAGGGAGGTGGGAGGGGGGTTCAGGATGGGGAACACATGTAAATCCATGGCTGATTCATGTCAATGTAGGGCAAAAACCACTACAATATTGTAAAGTAATTAGCCTCCAACTAATTAAAAAAAAAAACTTCATTGCTTTACTTCAGCCAGTTTAAAATTGATGCTTAGATTTCCAACAGTGTTCTTACTTACTTTAGTCCAGGGACACTACCCTCTCTCTCTTGGATTATAAAAACAACCTACTAGCTGATCTCAGTGACAACTCCTTTGCTTCATCTTGCATCGTGTTCTATATTCCAGTTAAATAGGCCATTTAAGAAAGCAAAGTAAACATTGTATTATGTTTTAAAGCACTAACGGGTCAGTTTGTGGTGTCTGAAGCAGGGTCAAATTCTCAATTCCTTTGTTCTAAGATACTTCATTATTTGAAACTATGATCCTCTGCCCAAGCTACCAATCAACTGTGAGGGTGGAATAAAACATTTTAAGACATATAGACTCTCACAAGAGTAACTTTGAGACAGTTTCCTTAGGAGATTATTGGATGATGTGTATGCCCAAGGTGATATATAGGTTAAGTATTAAGTAAAGCATGCATTTGGAAATGATTTTTAGAGGAAAATACATAATGGACTATTTTGTTGTGTATGTGTATTTAACAGAAATAATATAAACTATTAGTCTAATATAAAATGTGTTGTACACATAATAGAGAAATTGTATTAATACAACATAGGCCATTCTCTCTGTATATTAAATAGACAATTTATAATGTGTATTGCTGCTGTGCTGTTGTGTTAGTCACCCAGTTGTGTCTGACTCTGTGCGACCCCATAGACTGAAGCCCACCAGGCTCCTCTGTCCATGGGATTCTTCAGGCAGGAATACTGGAATGGGTTGCCATGGCCTCCTCCAGGGGATCTTCCTGACCCAGGCGTTGAACCCAGGTCTCCTGCATTGCAAGCAAATTCTTTACCATCTGAGCCACCCAGGAAGTCAAACGTATACTAAATAAATATTAAAATGCCATGACAAAAAAATAAATAAATAAGTAAACAAAGAAACAGAGATAAATTTAAATAAACAGAATAAAGAGATAAACGGAGTTCCCAGGACAGGGCAATTAGGATGACAATTGTATATAGGATATGTGAAATAATCCATTAGAACTGAAGTGGCTTATATGACTTGGGAGATGTTTTATTAGGGAGATAAATTTTATACATTATTTTCAGATGGTGACTGTAGCCATGAAATTAAAAGATGCTTGCTCCTTGGAAGAAAATCTATGGGAAATCTAGACAGAATATTAAAAAACAGATACATTACTTTGCTGACAAAGGTCCATCTAGTCAAAGCTATGGTTTTTCCAGTAGTAATGTATGGATGTGAGAGTTGGACCATAAAGAAAGCTGAGCACGAAAGAATTGATACGTTGAGCTGTGGTGTTGGAGAAGACTCTTGAGAGCCCCTTGGACTGCAAGGAGATCAAACCCATCAATCCTAAAGGAAATCAGTTCTGAATATTCATTGGAAGGACTGATGCTGAAGCTGAAGCTCTAATTCTTTGGCCACTTGACATGAAGAACTGACTCTGGAAAACACTCAGATGTTGGGAAAGATCGAAGGCAGGGGGAGAAGGGGACAACAGAGGATAAGATGGTTGGATGGCATTACCAACTTGATGGATATGAGTTTAGACAAGCTCTGGGAGTTGGTGGTGGACAGGAAAGCTTGACATTCTGCAGTCCCTGGGGTCACAAAGAGTTGAATATGACTGAGCAAATGACCTGAACTGATGTATCTCAACACAGCAGAGGAGTGTGAGGTAGTCAGTGAGTTTAGAATAGAAATTACGATAGAGACATAAAATTAAGCAAATGAAGCAAGATAATTATTAGTACCAAGAAAATAAGCATTTTTCATGGAAATAAATAACCATGTTTTGCTGTGTGGTTGCATTTTTGAATAGCATTTACATACTCATAACATAAATCTTGAATATTTATCTAACCAACATTTTCATAAAATGTTCTTGGAAAGATGGATTGAGAAGAAGAATGTGTTGTATCATAAATGAGAGATAAATCATCATGAGCACCAGGAGGCAAAGTTTAGTTTTTCCATTATGATGTCTCAATTCAGTATTTCAATCTGAGAAACAATGATGGAATTATATAAACATGGCAATATTCCTTACCTAATACTAAGTTAGAGTGTAATGGGAAAAACATGAAATGCTGGTAACTAGAAAATACATCTCTCCTATAGTTTAAACTTTCAAAACAAAGTAAATGTAGTTATTTGTCCTCAGTTCTCTTCTTTATTTCAAGCGCACCAGATTTTCTACCAACCTGTTAATGGAGTTATCCAGACTAAATGTTTCTCATTTCTCAATTACTTTATGATTATTTGTCAGGATACTTTCATTATAATTTTATTGGTAAGATGCTTAACTAAGAGTGTAATAAATATAGGGTAGTTTTAATGTGGGCTTGGTCTTTGCTTGTTCTGAGTCCAATTGGTATCTTGGCTGTTCTCATACTGAACTCAGAGCAATGTAAGCTATTCCAGTAGTTTGAAAAACAAAATTATACCCCAATGGTTTGAAATGTTAAATAAAACAAAAAAACAAACTATGTTTCTGATCTTTCTCACAGATCTTTGCTTTCTGATTGGAAGTGCTGATGGTATTCACCTCAATGAAAGTCAGGTTTTAGCTCTAAGTTCATTTCTATACTCATCTTCCAACTCTTGTACCCCTGTTCCTTCCACTAACAGAGATAAGCATGAGCACCAAATTTTTCCATTTGCAAAATGAGGGGAATAGAAAAGTGAAGGTCACTCAGTGGTCTGACTCTTTGCAACCCCATGAACTATACAGTCCATGGAATTCTCCAAGCCAGAACACTGAAGAGTGTAGCTGTTCCCTTCTCCAGGGGACCTTCCCAACCCAGGGAACTGTTACATAATTTAGAATGCTATTTTTAGCACCAACATATGCTATTCTAAAATTAGTAATTAATAAGCTAGATCATATATCTGCTCTTTTATAAAGAAAGTATGCAATTTCAAAATATATTTGAGAAGTTGTATAAAATTATGCATGTGTACATGCTCAGTCATGTCTGACTGTGCCTTCCAGGCTCCTTTGTCCATGGAATTTTCCAGCTAAGAATACTTGGATGGGTTGCCATTTCCTCCTCCAGGGGTTCTTCCAGACCCAGGAATCAAACCGACATCTCCTGAGTCTCTTGCATTGGCAGGTAGATTCTTTGGATTTTACAAACACACAAGGGTTTTGTTAACTCCATCAACATAGAATATAGTAAATCATGTAGGTATAAATTTAGACATTAAAAAGTTTAAAATGAAAAGACAAGTAAAGAGCTTATTGATTTCCTGCATGTTATTTTAGCATTGTCATATGCACAGTTATAACTAAAATAGGTTTACATTAAAGACATGATTCTTTATTAAAAGTTTAAAATTTATATAAAATATATTTATATTTTAAATTTATAAAATTAAAAAAAATTTTAAAGAATTAATTTTAAAAAGTATACTCAATGTGAAATTTTAATTGGAAAAGCAAATCTCCCATTTAGAAAATATATTTGAAGGTATATTTGTTAACTAAAATTTTATATCTCATATGTTGGATGATAAGCTTTTGAATACCAAAGCACCTTATCAAGTATTTTCTGACTTGATTTTTTCTTTCTTATTTTTTTTTAGTCTTTTTCTTTTTCTTGGGATGCTTTGTAGATGTCATGCATGTTTAAAAGTTACACCATTAAATAATTATATCACAGTCAGAACCAACAAAGAGCTGGCAGAAACATACAGCCAAGTCTAGACATGGACAGAAGTATCTGGAAGGACAGGAGATGGACAGGTACTGTCCAGCTGTAGATAAGATCAGAGTGGAGCTAAGGCTAATGTTGGCAGGGAAGGGGCTGGGGAAAAATTTCAGCAATGCAGGAATACAACCCCAGGGGCCTGGCCTAGTGCACCAGCAAGTGCTCACATGTTGTGAGTCTTCCTTGTGAGTTGGGGCTCCTTGCCCACCAGTTTGGACATGAGGTTCTTCTTGTAGACCGTGATGTCTCCAGGCCACTTGGTGATTGTCTACTTCTCACAGACCTGCAATTCTTGTGCAACTTGTTGAAGGAGTTTGAAACCATGACTGAGCAGCATCACACAACCCTCAGAATCACTGATGCCATCTTCTAGGGCACTCCTGGTCTCAATATCCAGGTTCATCCAAGAAGAGCATGTGGGGGTTCTGCCAGGCAAGATACCCTTAAGACTTCTGCCATCAGAGAGGTTCTGGATTGGGATGACCTGCTGTTTCCCAATGAGACCAGTTGCACAATCATCTTCTTCCTTCCTTCCTTCACCTTGCTCTCTGTGTAGCATTCATCAGACACTCCAAAGGCAAAAGATCTAAGTCTGCCTGCTCTTGTAAATGCTGATGGTAATGTACTCTCTTGACGTGAGAGTGCTTTCAGGTCATTCTGTCTGCAATTAGTAGCTCTCCAGTGATCAGTTTCAGAAGAGTTGACGTCTCTGTTCCATTGGGCCCCACCAAAGTCATTCATGTGTCAAGACTGACATGTAATTTTAAATTGTTGTAGATGCAAGTCCTGTATTTTGGTTATTTGAAGTGACATTTTGCACCATGATAATGAGTGGTGAGATCATTCCACTTGGTGAGAAATAAAATGACAGTGTCTTATCACTCACAGCTCTCTCTGTCAGTCTTGATGTCATCATTTTCTGTAGTGTCTTCTCCTTGCTGTGGCTCTGCTGGATCAGTTTGGCATCTCCATGACTTAACCTAACAGTGTAGTTCTTCATGTATGCAATCTGATTATGCTCCCTGTGAAACCTCTTCATCTGATTCTCTTTCACCTCCGGTTATGTCCTCACATACTGATCACAATTACCTGACAAGTTCTTGTTGCAAATGTTCATGACACTGATACAGACATCATTCAGAAAGTCCTGGGAATGGGAGATGTGGACCTAGATGTGCTTAAAACCCTTTAGTTCTTCTTAAACACACACAGTCATCGAGGTCCAGGTAGTTGGTGGGCTCATCCAGGAGCAGCATGAAGCACTGAAAAATTAAGAAGGAATTTGACTATAAAGAGCTTTTGTTTTGTTTTGTTTTTTGCATGTATTCATATTTGCCAACCCCCCGATCCAGTGTAGTACAACACAGTCAGAAGGAAACCTCCCAGTTACTGGCTCCTGGAAAAAGTGGAAACTATATCTGATATTTTGAATGTTTCTTGTGTCTGCACAAAGGACTGGTTGTTGTCTGTATCACTGGAGTTGGACTTCTTGAGGAACTAGTGATGTAATTTGGATTAGAGGTTAAAGACCTGTAACATGGGGCATTAGAGCAGCAGGGAGTATGAACTGCTACAAGGAGGCGATGGAGGGAGCAACAGATGTTAGGCATAGTAACTCAATAGAAATGGAAGCCAAGTGCTACTGAGGGTGAGCATTTTGTTGTTCAGCGGCTAAGTCATGATCAACTCTTTGTAATCCCATGGACTGCAGCATGCCAGGCTCCTCTTTCCTTCACTATCCCCCTGAGTTTACTCAAACTCATATCCATTGAGTCAGTGGTGCCATTCAACTGTCTCATCCTCTATTGCCCAGTTCTTCTCCATCCCTCAATCTTTCCCGGAACCATGGTCTTTTCCAATAAGTTAGCTCTTTGCATCAAGTGGCCAAAGCATTGGAGCTTCAGCTTCAGCATCAGTCCTTCCAATGAATACTCAGAACTGGTTTCCCTTAGGATGGACTGGTTGGATCTCCTTGCAGTCCAAGAGACTGTCAAGAGTCTTCTCCAACACCACAGTTCAAAAGCATCAGTTTTTCAGCACTCAGCTTTCTTTTTTTCTTTTCTTTTCTTTTTTTTTTCACGTTATCTCCCTTTTATTTTTTTTATTTTTTTTCCATTTATTTTTATTAGTTGGAGGCTAATTACTTTACAATATTGTAGTGGTTTTTGTCATACATTGACATGAATCAGTCATGGATTTACATGTATTCCCCATCCGGATCCCCACTCCCACCTCCCTCTCCACCCGATTCCCTCTTACACTGTTGGTGGGAATGTAAACTAGTACAGCCGCTATGGAGAACAGTGTGGAGATTTCTTAAAAAAACTGGAATTAGAACTTCCATATGACCCAGCAATCCCACTTCTGGGCATACACACTGAGGAAACCAGATCTGAAAGAGACACATTCATCGCAGCACTGTTTATAATAGCCAGGACATGGAAGCAACCTAGATGCCCATCAGCAGACGAATGGATAAGGAAGCTGTGGTACATATACACCATGGAATATTACTTGGCCATTAAAAATAATTCATTTGAAGCAGTTCTAATGAGATGGATGAAAATGGAGACCATTATACAGAGTGAAGTAAGCCAGAAAGATAAAGACCAATACAGTACACTAACGCATATATATGGAGTTTAGAAAGATGGTAACGATAACCCTATATGCACTCAGCTTTCTTCACAGTCCGACTCTCACATCCATACATGACCACTGGAAAAACCATAGCCTTGACTAGACGGACATTTGTTGGCAAAATAATGTCTCTGCTTTTTAATATGCTCTCTACGTTGGTCATAACTTTCCTTCCAAGGAGTAAGCATCTTTTAATTTCATGGCTGCAATCACCATCTGCAGTGATTTTGGATCCCTCCAAAATAAAGTCAGCCACTGTTCCCACTGTTTTCCCATCTATTTGCCATGAATTTATGGGACCAGATGCCATGTTCTTAATTTTCTGAATGTTGAGCTTTAAGCCAACATTTCCACTCTCCTCTTTCACTTTCATCAAGAGGCTGTTTAGTTCTTCTTCCCTTTCTGAGACAAGGGTGGTGTCATCTGCATATCTGAGGTTATTGATATTTCTCTCAGCAAACTTGATTCCAGCTTGTGCTTCTTCCAGCCCATCATTTCTCATGATGTACTCTGCATATATGTTAAATAAGCAGGGTGACAATATACAGCCTTGACATACTCCTTTTCCTATTTGGAACCAATCTGTTGTTCCATGTCCAGTTCTAACTGTTGCTTCCTGACCTGCATACATGTTTCTCAAGAGGCAGGTCAGATCATCTGGTATTCCCATCTCCTTCAGAATTTTCCAGAGTTTATTGTGATCCACACAGTCAAAGGCTTTAGCATAGTCAATAAAGCAGTAATAGATGTTTTTCTGGAACTCTTTTGCTTTTACGATGATCCAGCAGATGTTGGCAACTTGATCTCTGGTTCCTCTGCCTTTTCTAAAACCAGCTTGAACATCTGGAAGCTCATGGTTCACGTATTGCTGAAGCCTGCCTTGGGGAATTTTGAACATTACTTTGCTAGCGTGTGAGATGAGCACAATTGTGTGGTAGTTTGAGCATTCTTTGGCATTTCCTTTCTTTGGGATTGGAGTGAAAACTGACCTTTTCCGGTCCTGTGGCCACTGCTGAATTTTCCAAATTTGCTGACATATTTAGTGCAGCACTTTCACATTATCAACTCAGAGGAGCAAAAAAACAATGAAAAATTGGTGAAGGAATATTCAAATAACTAAAATAAGAAATTAAAGATAAGAAATTACAGCCAAAGACATAGCAATAAAAAGTTGTATAACATGATACTATGAACAACTATTTGGCAACAAAGTAGAAAAACTGAATGGATATATTTCTAAAAATGCACAATCTACCAAGACTCAATTATGAAGAAATAGAATATCTGAGTAGACCTGTAACTTGTAAAGATGTTGAACCAGTAATCAAAAACCATCGAACAGAGAAAAGCCCAGGACCAAGTGCTTTATTGGTGAATTCTATCAATTATAGAAATATAACAATTATTTTCAAACTCTTTGAAAAAGTTGAAGAGGAGTAAACATTTTCAGTCTTATTCTATAAGGCCAGCATTACCATGACACCAAAGCCAGACAAGGATATCATACAAAAATAAAACTATAAATCAACAAGCCCTAATTAATATTAACATAAAAACTCAAGAAAATATTGGCAGACTGAATTCAACAGAGCATTTAAAAGATTTTGTACTATGAGTAAGTGGGATTTTTTTCCCCTAAAATGTAAGGATTTTTCAACATATGAAAATCGGTGAATGCACTGCTCCACACAAATAGGGTGAGGACAAAAATTATGTGGTCACCTCAATTGATATGGAAATACAGAAAAAAAAATTTGACAAAATTCTACATCCTTTCATGATAAAAACACCTAACAGCCAAGCATACGATGAAACTTCCTCAACATAGTAAACACTGTATGTGAAGGGACAACAACTAACATTATACTCAGTAGTTAAAAATGAAAAATTTTCTTCTCAGATCAAGAAAGAACAAGACAGAAATGCCAACTCTGATCACTTCTACTCAACTTAGTACTGGAAGACCTAGCTAGAGAAAATAGGTAAGAAAAATAAATTAAATAAATTAAAAAAAAAACCTTAAATTAAGAAAAAAGAAGTAAATTATCTCTTTTCTAAGATAATGTAATCTTTCTGTAGAAAACCCTAAAGATTAAAAAAAAAATTCTTAGAACTAATAAACAAGTTCAGCAAAAATGAAAATTAATCATAAAAATCAGTTTCTTTTTACACACTAAAAATGAGCAATCCAAAAAAAAAATTAAGAAAAAAAATAATTTTCAGTAGCATCAAAAAGAATAAGATAATCCTTACATAGATGGTCAGATAATCATTGACTAGTCCTCTCAATAGGGAATGATAATTTCTTCCAACAAATGGTGATGGGAGAATTGCATATTTACAGGTGAAAGAATGAAGTTGGACTCAAAATCACCTATAAACTAATTCAAACGGGACTGAAGACCTGAACATGAGACCTTAAATTATATAATTATAAGAAGGAAACATAAGCAAAAAATTTCACATCACTGAATTTGGCAATGATTTCATGGAAATGATACCGAAAGCATAAACAGCAAAAGCAAAAATAGAGAAATGGAATTTTTGTGCATATCAAAGGAGAGGATCAACAGAGTGACAAAGCATCCATCAGAATGGGGAAAAGATGTAAGTTATAGATCTGATAAAGTTTTAATATCCAGAATATATAATGAATGCCTATAATTCAACAAAAGCAAAAATAAATCAAATAAAAAATGAGCAAAGGACTTGAATAAACAATTCTCCAAAAATGATCTACAAGTGGCCAAGAAGCATGTAATCAGATACTCAACAACACTCATAAAAACCACAAGTAGATATCACCTCATATTACTGACACTGTTTACTATAAATATACACATAGATACAGAAAATAGAATGGTGTTTCCCAGGTGGTTGGGGGAGAGAAAAAAGAAAAGTTGTTATTTAGTGGGTACAGAGTTTCATTTTTGCTGGATGAAAAGTTCTAGAAACCTGTTGCACAGCAATGTGAAAATACTTCACTACTTAAAATGGTTAAGTTAGGAAAGACAGTCTAATACATGTGCTGCACTGAACGGAAAGGTGGGCAAGGAAGATGGAGTAAGGACCACCAAAATTCTTTTATAAGAGTAACAAAAACACTACAAATTTATCAAAACTCAACTCCGGAATTCTGAAAATTAACTAGAGGCTTAGAACAACCTGGGCAGTATTTATTCAAGAAAAATGGCTGGATTGGTGATCTGTGTGGCATTTTATCTAGCCACTTGAGGCAAAGAGCCAACTCATTGGAAAAGACCCTGATATTGAGAAATAATGATGACAAAAGGAGAAGGGGGTGGCAGAGGAAAAAAATTTTAGAAAACATCACCGACTTGACATAAATTTGAGCAACCAATGGAGGACAGAGGAGCCTGACATGCTGCAGTCCATGGAGTCACAAAGAGTCAGACAGGACTTAGCAACTAAACAACAACAGTGACACTTTAACTTGCCTTATTCCCAACTCTCTCTACTCAACTCTGCAGAAACTATAAAAATCAACAGTCCCACAACTGCAGTGTAAACCAACACCCTAGCAGCCACTGGAAGGTACAAAACAGCATTAGTAAGCCTCTAAAGAAAAATTCTTAGAGAACTGTAATTATTTGACATCTCTGACAATTCCCCCAGAAATCCTCAGTGCAAGGCTTATATGTATATGACTTGATACAGAACTTTCTCTGTGTGAGCAATCTTTTCCTGAGGACGTTTGTTAAAAATAAACAGTGAAACTATTTTTTTTCCCTGAAAAAGGAAAGTATGAGAACAATGTTTCATTAAATAAAGAGTTGGAAATTTTATTTAAACAAAGAAAAAGGAACCTCTGGACTTAGAAAATAAAACAAATGTAAAATTCATGACAGCAGTTCAACAGGAAATATTAGCTGACAGTAGGAATTATTTGTGAACTTAAAGATGAGTTGATATTAGAGCTTCCCAGGTGGCACAGTGGTCAAGAACCTGCCTGCCAATGCAGGAGACCCTAAGAAGAACTCAAGACTCTATGATTAGAGACTGATACAGTTTTAAAATTAGAAAATATTTGAGTCTTGCTTTTATCAAAAGAAAAATGATTGAGAGCTTCAGAGACATCTCTAGACATTTCTCTCTGGCCCTTAAATGTATGCCTCTATATCTCAGAGTTAGCAATTGTGAATCAAATTCTTTTCTCAACTGGAATAGATGTGAGGTTCCTATCTATAGCATTTTTTCATCTTCTTCTACTACATCTGACTCACCTTAGCCCAAAAAATTCTCTATTTCTAAGGGCTTATGTGATCACATTGGACCCACCTGTCTAATCTAATTTTTCCACTGAAGGCCCATAACCTTAATTACACCAGAAAAATTCTGTTTTCCACATAACATATTTAAAGATTCTAGATATTAGGATACAGACATGTTTGGGAGGGCTCATTTCTTACTATATGTAACTATCCATACTCCTTCATCCATCACCTGTAACCCCATGCTGTGAGTTCCAAACAATTAATTGGGTATCTGGACCTCACCCCATCCTGTGCCATGCTCTGTAGAATCAGACAGCAGCACTCTGACTGCCCCACTTGGCAGTGTTGTTGGAGTCTTATCAAGGAGTTGATCTTGTTTTCTCTGTCCATGAAATAGGTAGTGTTCTAATTCTTCTACTAGGTAGTGTTGATGTGAGGGAAAAGCTTATGTTCTGTCTTCAATCTTAAGGAAGTTGCTGGTACTCCAATTTCCCAACCAAGGTAGTATCCATGAGGTCTGCTGCCACGCTGTGTCTCAACTCCCCCCCTGCAGCAAGGAAATTTAATAAAGGCAGTGCTGAGATGAGCTAGTGACCATTCATACTTACACCATCATCACCTAATGTCAAAGAGACTGGTCAAGGCAATGAGAGTCCAAACTAATCAGAATTCTACTTTTCACACGTACCTGGGGTCAGTGTGGCCCAGTAGAATAGATAAATCTCAACATCTATGAAGTAGCAATGATACTCAGTGAGGCCTTGTGAGTTGGGACTCCTGGGCACTTCAGTGCCTTCCATTACAGAGTAGCAAAGCCCAGTGGCAGGCCCACCATCCACCTGCAGTGAAGGAGACAGACTAAGGTGTTTGCACAGTAGGACTTGCTTGCACTTGTTTCCCTAGCCCTCTATGTCAGCAGAAAACATGAGGTACTAAGCTAGAACTCTACTATGCACATTAAGGTAGTATCTGTCTGTCATCCAATTCTCTTTTCTCTTAACTCTGTGAGGCCAGTGGAGAGATACTCACACTCTCCAAGTTGGAGGAGGAAGATGGTGTGGGTCAGTGACCCACATTTTCCAGGATGGTGTCAGTGGAGCCCAATGGGAAGTTGAACATAAACACCTAGGCAGCTATAGTGGTATGCCTCAACAGGGGTACAGCCAGCTTTAAAAATAGATTCCACAATTTTTAAATGGAATTTATATTCCCAGAATACAAATAAAAAATTACTCTTCATACCAAAAATGAAGAAAATCATATATTGAATGAGATAAAAATCATAAACAGAAACTAACAAGGAGATGAATTTGATGTTGGAATTATATATCAGTTATAAAAAAAATTCAACATGCAATTAAAAATTCTCTTCAAGCAAATGAAAAAAAAAAAAAAAAACAAACTCAATAAAGAAATATACGTTAAAAGTGCCAAATAGAAATTATAAAACTGAAGAGTACCAGAAAAACAAAGTTGCTTGATGAAGTCAATAGGAGGATTGAGATGACAAAGGATAGAAGTAATAAATTTGAGGACAGTTTAATAGAGTTTACCTAATCTGAACAATCCCCAGGGACAGAGGAAGCTGGTGGGCTACAGTCCATTGGGTCTCAAAGAGTTAGACATGACTGATTGACTAAGAACAATCTGAACAATAGAGGAAAAATCTGACTGAAATAACAGTTTGAGGGAACAGTGGGACAAAAGCAGAATAGCTCATTTTTTATATCATGGAAACTGAGAGGAAGAGGAGAAAGTAAAATTTAAAAAATAGTCAAAGACATCAATTTGATGAAAGCTATAAAACTATACTATCAAAAGACTGAGCAAAATAGGAGACCTAAACAAATCCACACCAAAATACATAATAATTAGAATTTTGAAACTTAAGTCAAAAACTATGGAAATAACCTAAAGTCACATGACACTCTGTTTTAAAGGGAACAACCATATTGAATAACAATAGATTTCTTATATGAAAACATGGAAGTCTGAAGAAAATGGCACAGCATTTTTCAAGTTTTAGAAGAAAAGTATTGCCAACTGCAAAGTCTATATCTATCTAAAATATCTTCAGGAATCAAAAGCATATAAAGACATTCTCAGACAAAGAAAAACCAAGAGAATATGCTGCTAGTAAGTGAAGTTGCTCAGTCGTGTCTGGCCCTTTGTGACCCCATGGACTGTAGCCCACCAGGGTCCTCCATCCATGGAGGTTTCTAGGCAAGAGTACTGGAGTGGGTTGCTATTTCCTTCTCTAGGGGATCTTTCCAACACGGGGATCAAATCCAGGTCTCCCGCATTGCGGGCAGACCCCTGAGCCACAATCTTAAAAAATAGTTAAAGGAAGTTCTCAAAATGATATATAGGAAAGGCCTTGAAACTTCAGAAAGAATTAAAAGGGACTTCTGGTCTGGACAATATGGTGTAGGCCAGTTTCTTCCACCTCTCTCTCACTCTTTAAACTATATAATACTCTTAAATAATGTGGGAGACAAGCAAAGAAGGATGCTGACAGGTGGTAAGAGGAAGGAAGACTGGTGTGAGAATATACTACTGGAGGAGAATCAAAGTGGGAGAATATCTGAAGTTCCATATACCCTCCATTTCGGCATTTTTGTCTCAAATTAGCAGCGGAAGACACCCAGGAAGGTGTCAGGATTCTCTCTGCCAAGATTCAGCAAGTCTGGATTCACTGGTAAGGGCAATCAATCACAGACTCTGCTAACAAAAGCCAGGAGAGGAGCACTTTTTTCTCTTCCGGGTCAGAACCCTCCATTTCTGTACTAAGACCCTGAAGTGACTGGAGAAGGAAACGTGCAGGGGGGATCCTAACCTATTGATGATTAATGCCTACCCCAAGAAGTGCTTCCCCTCCACCTCAAATAGGTGAACAGGCAACAATGAGGAAAACCTCGTCATCCCCAAATCTTGAGACTGCAGAAATATATGCATTAAAATATGTAAGCAACACCTCAAATTGTGCTAAGAGGGAACAGCACTAAAGACTTACATTAGAAAAGGAGGAGAAAGATCTCAGTAATAACCTAATTTTCTACTTCAAGAATCTAGAATAAGAAGAGCAGAATAAACTGAAAGTAAGCTAAGTCATTAACACATCAGAGCAGAAATCAATGAAACTGAAAACAGGAAAACAATAGAGAAAATAATTGACAGAAATGCAGCAGAGAAATGCAGAGGTATGTTTGGAATGGTTACCAACAGTATCTGCCCCATCATCAATAGCCTGTGATCCCATTATCACCAAAAATGACACATTCTTTGTGATTGCAAGTAGTTATGGTCAGATAAAACAGTGTTGTACACATTTCAGTGGAGGAGTATGAGTAACTGAACTACAGTCCCCCATAGACAAAATAATGGAAATAGCAGAAAAGGAACTTATGGTGAATAAAGGTGCAAAGTAGTGCTCCAAGAGTTTTTGTTATCTACACTTACTAGAGGTACTAAATGAAGAACAACAAAAATTGCTAACACATTGATCTGTAGAGGCTTACTGTCTATACCATTAGGTTGTCATGAACATCCTTTCATTCACATTGTAGTTTTATGGGATTATTGAATGACAAATATGGTGACACTTTGGAAAAAAAGTAAACCAAATTCACTATTTAGCTATAGCATTTTGATATTTAGGATGAAGAATTACAATTAATGGCAAAACATTTAAATTCATTACTTTCTTCACCTGCTTTATTATCATAATCTTTTTGATGTTTTACTTTAGAGTATTTCTTAGTTTAGTACTGTAAATAAACATCTTGGTTCAGCAGAGAGGAATTATTTATGACACTTATTACCAATGTAGAGCAAATAAAATTTTTTAGATGAATGCTGTTGTTTATTTAATAAAATTAAAAATGCAAGCTATATAATCTTATATACCAAATGTATTTTTTTCTCAACTTGTGCTTCATTTTCAAAATTATAGTGTTAAAAGAGAGTGGACATAATTAACCATATATGGGAAATAAATGCATGCTTGTAATAGGGATAACAGCTTTTAAAGAGTTTGGATGATTACTTTTATAACCAAATTAAAATTTAAGAGTTGGTGTTCCTTCATTAGTTAGATTGGATTTTCTTTACTATAGAAATTATATTTTTTTTTCTTTGAGGTTATACATATGAGGTGAATATTTGGAAAATGGAGGAATAATACTAGTTTGTTTTTTTTTTTTTTTCTATTCAATCAACTGAAACATGAGTTTGGGCAAGCTAGAGGAGTTGGTGATGGACAGGGAGACCTGGCATGCTTCAGTCACAAAGAGTTGGACACAACTGAGTGACTGAACTAAAATGAAACTTTCATTTATTTTAATGAAAAAAAAAAAGGTAATTGTTTCCTGATTATTATTTGCTTCTTAATATAAAAGAGAAAAATAACTTTTCCATGATGAAGACCATATATGAGTAAGAGTAGGTTCATTTGGCCAAACAGTGAGCTAAAACTGTCAGAACCAGTTTTATTTATTTAGCATAATTTTGCAACTAGGCAGGAAATTGAGAAACTACCTTTTATTATGTTATGGGTCATGAATATCAAAGTAATTGAACATGCCTTACTGGATGTAGATTGACTTTTAACTATTAATCAGTCTCATTTCTTTTAAAATTAATTTTAGTATTAATATTAAAAAGTACTTTTTATTTTGACTAATTTTAGAAATAAAGTGAGTTAAACTATGTTGTTTCATAAAAACTGATAAAGATTAATTATTTCAGTTAAATATGGCTGCAATATTCACTTAAAAACACAAACACTGAACAGGTATTTATGGATAATGATAGGTTCCAGATTCTAGTAGATAAATAGTTGTATTTCTGTCTATTATCTCACTGACAATTATCATTATGAAGTTATGAATATGACCTGCTGAGTTCTGAAGAATTAGTCAGCTTGATTGCTGACTGTCAAAAGCATGAATTAAAAATATGGTTTCTACTGTAATCTACTAACTTTGAAGTGAACCACACAACACTAAGTAGATGAGAAAATTCTCAATAAGAAATTTTGAAAGCTTACATTTTAACAGATTAAATAGTAATCTGACAAAACGTGGTTTCCTGGAGAAGGAAATGCAAACCACTTCAGTATTCTTGCCTTGAGAACCCCATGAACAGTATGAAAAGGCAAAAATTTAGGACACTGAAAGATGAACTCCCCAGGTTGGTAGGTATCCAATAAGCTTCTGGAGTAGGGTGGAGAAATAACTCCCAAAAGAAAGAAGAGGCAGAGCCAAAGCAAAACAATGCCCAGTTGTGGGTGTGACTAGGGATGGAAGTCCAGTGCTATAAAGAACAACATTGCATAGGAACCAAAAATGGTAGGTCCATAAATCAAGGTAAATTGGAAGTGGTCAAACAGGAGATGGTAAGAGTGAACATCAATATTTTAAGAATCAGTGAACAAAATGGACCAGAAAGGGCGAATTTAATTCAGATGGCCATTAAATCTAGTACTATGGGCAAGAATCTCTTAGAAGAAATAGAATAGCCCTCCTAGTCAACAAAAGAGTCTGAAATGCAGTACTTGGGTGCAATCTCAAAAATGACAGAATGATCTCTGTTCGTTTCCAAGGCAAACCATTCAATATCACAGTAATCCAAGTCTATGTCCCAACCACTAATGCTGAAGAAGCTAAAATTGAATGATTCTGCGAAGATCTATAAGACCTTATAGAAATAATACCCCCCAATAAATGTCATTTTTCATCACAGGTGACTGGAATGCAAAAGTAGGAAGTCAAGAGATACCAGAAATAACAGGCAAATTTAACCTTGGAGTACAAAATTAAGCAGGGTAAAGGCTAACAGAATTTTGCCAAGAGAACACACTGGTCATAACAAATACCCTCTCCCAACAACACAATAGAAGACACTACACATGAATGTCACCAGATGGGCAATACCGAAATCAGATTGATTATATTCTTTGCAGCCAAAGATGGAGAAGCTGTGTACAGTCAGTAAAAAAACAAACAAAAAAAGACCAGGAGCTAACTGTGGCTCATATCATGAACTCCTCATTGCCAAATTCAGATTTAAATTGAAGAAAGCAAGGAAAACCACTAGATCATTCAGGTATGACCAAAATCAAGTTCCTTACGATTACATACTGGAAGTAAAAAATAGGTTCAAGGGATTAGATTTGATAGACAGAGTGCCTGAAGAACTATGGGCAAGAGATGCATGGCATTGTATAGGAGGCAGTGATGAAGATCATCCCCAAGAAAAAGAAACGCAAAAATGCAAAATGGTTGTCTGTGGAGGCCTTATAAATAGCTGAGAGTAGAAGAGAAGTGTTCCAAAGAAGAGCAAGGAGAGGTAAGAAAGCCCTCCTCAGTGATCTATGAAAAGAAATAGAGGAAAACAATAGAATGGGAAAGAATAGAGATCTCTTCAAGAAAATTAGAGATACCAAGGGAACATTTCATGTAAAGATGGGCACATAAAGGACAAAAATGGTATAGACCTTACAGAAACAGAGGATATTAAGAAGAGGTGGCAAAAATACACAGAAGAACTATACAAAAAAAATTCTTTAGGACCCAGATAATCATGATGGTGTGACCACTGTCCTAGAGCCAGAAATCCTGGGGTGTGAAGTCAAGTGGGCCTTAGGAAGCATCAATATGAACAAAGCTTGTGGAGGTGATGGAATTCCAGTTGAGCTATTTCAAATCCTAAAAGATGATGCTGTGAAAGTGCTTTACTCAATATGCCAGCAAATTTGGAAAACTCAGCAGTGGCCACGGGACTGGAAAATGTCAGTTTTCATTCCAATCCCAAAGAAAGGCAGTGCCAAAGAATGTGCAAACTACAGCACAATTGCATTCATCTCACATGCCTGTAAAATAATGCTCAACATTCTCCAAGCCAGGCTTCAACAGTACATGAACCGTGAACTTCCAGATGTTCAAGCTGGATTTAGAAAAGGCATAGGAACCAGAGATCAAATTGCCAACATCCAATGGATCATCAAAAAAGCAAGAGAGTTCCAGAAAAAAACATCTATTTTTTCTTTATTGACTATTCCAAAGCCTT
The DNA here is from genome assembly GCF_910594005.1 of Cervus elaphus. NCBI lineage: Eukaryota > Metazoa > Chordata > Mammalia > Artiodactyla > Cervidae > Cervus > Cervus elaphus. The sequence continues at coordinate 14,836,040 of NC_057845.1, read as the reverse complement.
GGACTCTGTGAATCACAACAAAATGTGGAAAATTCTTCAAGTGATGAGAATACCAGACCACTTTACCTGCCTCCTGAGAAATCTGTATGCAGGTCAAGAGCAACAGCTAGAATTGGACATCGAATAATGGACTGATTCCAAACAGGGAAAGGGGTACATCACAGCTATATTCTGTCACCTTGTTCATTTAAATTATATGCAGAGTACATCAAGTGAAATCCTGGGCTGGATGAAGTACAACATGGAATCAAGATTGTGGGGAGAAATTTCAATAACCTCAGATATGCAGATGATACCACCCTTTTGGCAGAAAGTGAAAAAGAACTAAAGGGCCTCTTGATGAAAGTGAAATTGGAGTGTGAAAAAGCTGGTTTAAAACTCACCATTTAGAAAACTAAGATCATGGCATCTGGTCCCATCAATTCCTGGCAAATAGATGGGGAAACAATGGACACAGTGACAGACTTTCTTTTCTTGGGCTCCAAAATCACTGCAGATGATGACTGTGGCCATGAAATTAAAAGATGCTTGCTCCTTGGAAGTAAAACTATGACCAACCTAGATAGCATATTAAAAAGCGGAGACATGACTTTGCCAACAAAGATCTGTCTAGTCAAAGCTATGGTTTTTCCAATAGTCATGTATGGATGTGAGAGTTGGACTATAAAGAAAGCTGAGCACCGAAAAATTGATGCTTTTGAACTGTGGTGTTGGAGAAGACTCTTGAGTCCCTTGTACTGCAGGGAAATCAAACCAGTCAGTCCTAAAGGAGATCAGTCCTGGGTGTTCATTGGAAGGACTGATGCTGAAGCTGAAACTCCAATACCTGGCCACCTGATGGGAAGAACTGACTCCTTGGGAAAGACCCTGATGCTGGAAAAGACTACAGGCAAGAGGAGAAGGGGACAACAGAGAATAAGATGGTTGGATGGCATCACCAACTCGGTGGACATAAGTTTGGGCAAGCTCCAGCAGTTGGTGTTGGACAGGGAAGCCTGGTGTGCTGCAGTCCATGGGGTTGCAAAGAGTTGGACACGACTCAGCGACTGAACTGTACTGAACTTTAAATAGTACTTTGAATTCATATATGCCTTCTGAAATTTCACCGAAAATAATAAGAAACACATAATAGTTTTTTAAATGATAAAATTGTTGATAAAACATATTCAATTTTATTTTAGGAAATGTGAACTTTTTTGACTGAAAGAATTCAAAGTAGCTTTAATACTTCAGATGTAAAAGTGTCTGGATTAGGCCTCTTTATTTTCTATCTCTGTTTTCTCTTTTAAAACATTTAATATTCAGTGCGATATTCTAAGGTATATCCTTATTTGTGTTTGAAGGTCATATTTCAATTATCAAGTGTTTGTTGTTTTTGCTGTGTTCTTTGTTTCCCATTTGTACATTTGAAAACTTCTTAACCCTTATGATTACTTTCCCCCCACTGGTTTGTGGTTTCTCTAAATATAATTTTTAAAAAATATCCTTAATCTACAGTTTTGGATTTTTTCATGACAATTTTCTGTTTAAAATTAATTACTGATAGGGAAGTTCAAAATTATAAGAAATTAATTCTTATGCAGAGAGTGCTCTATATAAGTTAAGTCTACATCATAGAGATAAAACATCAACACTGATATATCCTAATAAAAAATTCACACTCCTGTGTATTTGTTTAGCTGTAGAACTTCGGTCTCTGTTATTGAGAATTCACATTTTAGTGGTGGCTATAAAATGATTCTCATGTCTCCATCTAAATCTTCACTGGAAGATATATTAATTAACATTTTAATAGTATTGATTTATTTTATTTTTGAGTTACCCAGAAAGCACCAAAATTTTAAAACTCTTAGTTAACTGATGTGAGAATTAAAGCCTAATAGATATTTCAAAAAATATATATATAGATAGATAGATAGATATAAATAGATATATCTAGTAGGCTTTAATTCTCACATCAATTAACTAAGAGTTTTAAAAATTTGGTACTTTCTGGGTAACTCAGCTGGTAAAGAATCCTCCTGCAATGCAGGAGACCTTGGTTCCATCCCTGGGTTGAGAAGATCCTCTGGAGAAGGGAACAGCAGCCCACTCCAGCATTCTGCCCTGCAGAATTCCATGGCCTGTATAGTCCATGAGGTAGCAGAGTCGGACACGACTGAGAGAATTTCACTTCACTTTAAAAATTATTCTTTTTATAATTATTTGTTTCATTCACAGGACAGTTCTGCCTATGCACAGCTTTATCAGTACACTGTCAAAAGTAAGAAGCTAAGTATTACATTTTCTTTTATCCAAGTCCTAGCTCTTAAAAATATTGCTGTAAATCACAGGATAAACTCTTCCATGACATAATAAGTTAGCCTCACAGAGAAGAACCATTGCTGTCAGTAGATGAAATAATTCACTGAACAAGCCTTGTTTTTAAAAAAAAATCACTTGAAATATTTACCTAGAGATCTATTATTACTTACTCTTAGACATTAGAATATTCAATACAAATTGTCTCCTCAGCAGATACATATTATTATATCCAAGATACTTGAAACATATGCTTTTTATCATAATGGTTGCTGTTTTCTGTTTTAGGTTGACTTTCTCTAGAGGCTATTAAAGAATGCATACATTTTTTTGCTGACATTTTATCAGAGCAATAAAATGAGATGTGGGTCTATACACAAAAGGCCACTAAATTAAATCAGCATGTTTACTGCAGAAAACAACTGTTTGTTGTCCAACTCTCTGAAAAAAAAACAAATTAGTAAAGTATGACCCAATTTATGGTTAAGTGTATTGTCACACAAACCCCTCAATCTGAGTATTTTACACTCTAAATACATAACTGAGAATATGTCCTAACATTTACAGGTAAAATGATTCTTACTGATGAAAAAATGAGTTAGTGGATACAGGAAGAATATTATCAAGAAAATTGATTGATATGTGTGGATTTTGTGTAATATGATAAATAAAAGATTTTAAAATAAATTCAATTTCTTCTGATTTCTCATAGATAACTAATCATACACTAAGTTAAGTATATCATTATAATAGAAATATGAAATTATACTGTCTCATAGATTATATATTTATAATGAAAATATGACTCATTTTAATATCTGAAGATGCTTTTGATTTTTTTGGATGGATACATTTTTATTGCCATTTACAATTTTATTTTGCCATTTCTAAATCTTACTACTTTCTGTTTTCTTATTTCAGTGACTAGGAATATTAACAGAAATTGTTGAATAGAAGTAATGTTTTACACCTAAGCTTGTTTTTCTTCTATCTTGAGATAAAATGCCATATTTTAATATGTGGGAGGGATCCACTTGACGTTTTTCATAGATTAAGAAATTTATTATTTACTCTAGTTATTGAGAATATCACATTTGTCTTATTTTTTCCACTGATGTAGAGATATGCATTTATTGTTTCTGAATGCTAAATCTTTCTTACATTTCTAAAGTAAATCCAGCTTTGAGGTGTTATGTGTTTGAAAATGAAAGTGTTAGTTGCTCCTTGTGTCCGACGCTGAACCCCATGGACTGTATGCCTGCTAGGCTCCTCTGTCCATGGAATTCTCCAGACAAGAATACTGGAGTGAGTAGTCATTAATTTCTCCAGAGGATCTTCTGGGATCAAACCCCTGCCTCTTGCATTGCAGGCAAATTTTTCATGGTCTGAACCACCAGATGTTAGTAAATTTGATTGACTTTTGTTTAGAATATGTTTTTACCTATATTCTTGAGAGAAGTTAGCCTATAACATTCTTTTACTTAAAGTCCTCATCAGAATTTTGTGTTAAGTTTATCCTGGGGGTAGTGGAACAAGTTGGGAAGTGGTTTTCTGTCAGATTTTTTAGGAGTTGAGCCTTACAGTTTTGGAAGAGAAGATTCTTTCAGAAAAAAAAAAAAAAAAGAAGGTCAGAGTAACTAATTTAAGAAAAATGTGACCTTAGTTGAAACTAACTTCCAACTAATATCACAAGGAAGCTGAGGAATACATACTTTACCATAAAGAAAATATTCTAGGAATTATGAAGAAGAGAGCTACAAATTTATTTATTAAACAATGACTGTAATTGGAAAATGGCAATGTCAAATGGCAAAGGAAACTGGTGAATGTTTGCATCCAACATAGTCAACTCTTTTGATCATACAGATTCCATTGCTTCTCCTGTTTTTTTAATTATAATTTTTAATTATAATTCCTGGAAAAATTATCAAACGAGGGTTAATATGACAAATTCAGTTCCTACTGCTGCAGTTTGTCCTGACACCATAATTGATAATCAGAATGCCCATTTTCTACCATCCAGTGTAATTGTAGTTACACGTCCCATTTAGTTAACCTTTCTGCTGATCAAAATTGGCTAGCCATCTTGGTTGGCACAGAACTTCATATCTGATACTCCCTCATATTTTCATTAGACTTTATTTGTGGTACTCACTCATTTACTGATAATGCTAGTCATGGAAAACCACAATCCCATCGATGAGCATCAGTCTATTTCTCTCCACCCCCATTACATAAAAGGTGACCTTCCTACACAAAGTGGTTAGGGCAGATTATCCCTGTCCATGTGCTAATTCCTAGTCTCTGCTGGTCTGGTAGCAGACTCACCTAAAATGATAAGGTAGCTGATGCAGCTTTAAGTTTCCTTTGTGTAATCCTAACCAGGCTATTGTTTTGAACATGTTTAAGTATACTAATCAGATTTGTTATCAATTCTATGTCTGTCTGAATTGTCTGTATATCTGTGGATCGGTTTTATTTGTAAGTTTTCTCTCGGTTTTTCATCTTTGGATTTTTGTCTCATGTTAATACTGGGAATATTCTATTGTGTGTTACACTCAACATGAAAAATTTAAACAGCTCTAGATAATTGTGTTTTCCTTTAGGGAAGAATTAACTTGCTTCACGCCAGTAGTTAGAGTAAGGGCATATTACCATGTCTCAATAAACAACCTAGATTTTTTTGAGCTTGTGTTGTAAAGCCTATCTTTATCTGGTACACATTTTATTTTAGGACATAACTCTTTAGAAGTGGCAAGTGAATTCATGTGGTGTTTATTGCTCTCTTCTCTCCTCTCCTATCCTGTAGTACAATTGTGTCTCCTCTGCAACATAAGACTATTGAAGTTCCTAGGCTTTTTTAGTTACTTAGCAATTTCTTTCTGATTGATTTCTTGGCCTCTTGCTTCTGTGTTTTTTAGGATTTACTGGAAATCTACAGTGCTAAAGCACTCAGAATTTTTGGATCACTTCTCTTTGTCATTTTTCTCCAGGATTTCTGCTTCTCGCATACTGGATGCATTATTACTTTTGAAAACAAAATTTTGCCTCTCTCAAAACAATATCTCAAGCTTAGAGTTTCTGCAAGGGCTTAATGCTTTTTCATGAGATTTAGGGGGAAAAAAAATTCCCAATATAAAAGTAGCATAATTTTGCCCCCCTGCAATTTATTCATTTTTTCTCCATAATGTTGTTGCTTCAAGTTTCAGTTACTTGTATTCTCTGATAGTGAGTACCAGATGTTTCTGGCACTTCTTCAGTTTTATGGATGTGCTTTTGTGATTCATGCTCCTCAGTGGTAACCAGTTGCAGAACACAATTTTATGTGATTTCATTACAATGAAATATTTGGAGGCTCATCTTAATGGGTTAACATAGATTTTTGTTTTGTTTTGTTTTTTAATTATAAGTTTAAGAGAAAAAAAAAAAGACTGTATCCTATGATTATGCAATTCTGGTTTTCAAGCAATTAAATTCTAGATCCTAACTACATTTTAAACAAATGAAATTAGACTTCATTTCTTTAATTAGCATTTTAGCACTGCCTATCACTTTAGAGTGATGGCAAACCTAGACAGTGTGTTGAAAAGCAGAGACATTACTCTGCCGACGAAGGTCTGTATAGTCAAGGCTGTGGTCTTCCCGGTGGTCATGTGTGGATGTGAGAGCTGGACCATGAAGAGGGCAGACTACCAAACAATTGATTCCTTCAAACTGTGGTGCTGGAGAAGACTTATGAAAGTCCCTCAGGCAGCAAGGAGATGAAACTAGTCCATCTTAAGGGAGATCAACCCTGAATATTCACTGGAAGGACTGACGCTGAAGCTGAAACTCCAGTATTTTGGTCATCTGGTGCAAACAGATGACTCAGTGGAAAAGTTGCTGATGCTGGGGAAGACTGAGAGCAGAAGAAGGCGTCAGAGGATGAGATGGCTGGAAGGCGTCACCAGTGCAGTGAACATGGACTTAGGCAAACTCCGGGAGATGGTGAGGGACAGGAGGCCTGGTGTGCTGCAGTCCATGGGGTCACAAAGGGTCAGACAGGACTGAGTGACTCAACAACAACAACATCACTTTAGAGTATATAACTATGTAATTGAAGTTTCCTTTAAACAGCATATCATGGGTTAGTACCATTTTTAATTTTTTTTTTCAGAAACATGAAATTATTATCAAAATCCTTGCAATGAATAGCTATTAAAATTAAAGTTGTGTCCTACCAAACCATAATTGAAAAAGATACGTGTGTGCAATGTTCATCGCAGCAATATAATACAATTACTAGGACATGGAAGCAACCTAGATGTCCATCTACAGATGAATGGATAAAGAAGATGTGTTACATATACACAATGGAATATTGCTCAGCTGTAAGAAGGAACACATTTAAGTCAATTCAAATGAGGTGAATGAGCCGAGAGCCTATCATACAAAGTGAAGTAAGTCAGAAAGAGACAGACAAATATTGTACATCAACATATATATATGGAATCTAGAAAGACAGTATTGATGAACCTATTTGCAGGGCAAAAATTGAGATACAGACATAGAGAACAGACTTTTGTGCACAATGAGGGAGAAAGAAGGAGAGATGATTTGAGAGAGTAACATTGAAACATACCTATTACCATATGTAAAGTAGATAGCCACTGGAATTTTCTGTATGACACAGGAAACCCAAAGCTGGTGTGCTGTGCCTATGGCTGATTCATGTTGATGTAAGGCAGAAATCATCACAATATTGTAAAGTAATTATCTTTCAATTAAAAAAATTAAGTAAAAAAGAAAGAAGAAGACAATGACTATATACTCCCAAAGACATTGAGATCCTAATCCTCAGTACTTGTAAATGTGACCCTACTTGGCAAAAGAGTGTTTGCAAATGAGCAATTCAAGATAAGGTTATTATACCCTAATCCAGTATTACTGGCACCCTCTTAAGAAGAGAAATATAGAGAAAGACACAGATAGAGAGAAGATGATATAAAGACACAGGGAGAATGCTATCTACAAAATCAAGGAGGGCCTGGAGCTGTTGGAAATTAGGAGAGCGGTATGGATCAGTTTCTCCCTCACAGCTCTCCAAAGGAACCAAATTTAATAACATCTCGGTGTCAGTCTTCCAGACTCCAGAACTGAATTGTGTAATCCACCCAGTTTGTGGTGCTTTGTTAATGCAGCCCCAGGGAACTCGTACAATAGTTAAACCACCTGAAAGCTGTGATGTGTAAACCCAGATCCCAGGCAAACTGCATATCCAGAACTCCTTGGACCCCTTCACTCTGGGATTCAAAGATAAGCCACTAGTCTTTGCATCTACCCCTAAAGACAGGCTTTATGGTTTGTGATAAAATACTGAAATCTCAAATATATTTCATAAAGAATAGACCATGGAAGTATTAATGAAATACAGTTAAGAATTTATAAATTATTAACTTTATGGGATTCTTTAGAATCTCATTAAAAGTTAATGGGATTCAAACAAGCTTGTATAATGAAATAAATCAGAAAAATACATAAATATCTTTAATTATAGCTAAAGGTAAGTTAGGTAGGCTAACCTTCACTACATCCACCCACCTTAGACACAAAAGAAGATATTCTGTTTTAGTTAAAGATGTCTCAATCTAGGGGCCTGATGTTCTTCTACCGTAGGTGAGGATAGTGACTCAATGACATTAAGTAAATTTCTAAGTCCATGTAGATTTGGGGCAAGATATTATATTCAAAAGCAGTACTGGATAGCTCCAAATGATATAATATATATTTTTTTTTTTTAGTTTTCTAAGAAAGGCTGACCAGACTATTCTGCAAGACATCCTATTATGAATTTCTTCTGTATTAAATTATGTTTCAAGTTACGCATAAGTAGTTTCTGTGGTCCTTGACATTAGGAGTTGAACTCTAACTGCTATAAATATATAATGTGAAACAAATGTCTTTCATTATCCAATTATATCTGAATATATAATGAGTATTTCAAGTACCAGAGATTTTAATAACTAATTAAATATATCCGCATTAAGAGAAGCTGTTATAACCATTCATTATAGTTGAACATTTGAACATTTTTAGAAGATCAAGAAGATTTAGTCAGAGAAAAAAGGAAGTAAATAATTTTCTGGGCAAAGGAAACAGAAATTCTAAGCTCCAGAATAAGGAAAAAGATTAAGATTTAAGAGTACTTTAGGGCAGAAAAGAATGACAGGTTTGGGAATGAGATGAAAGATCATATAATGTGCAGCTGAGAGAACTGCAAAGTTGAAAACACATAGATCCGTGTAGGCCATACTTAGTGCTCACCATTACGAGAGACACATGATGACTCTACATTATAGATGAGAGAGTAGGTCATGATTAACTTAACTAAAGCACATTACTGCATCATTATAAAGTCTTTAATTTTCAATTATTAAAAAGAGCTGATCTATTATAATCTTGCTCAATTTGTTGAAAGTTGAGACAGTCTAAATGATTTTCTGCAGAAGTAATATTCTAATTTCTTATTATGTCCTTCCTCAGTTTGCAGAAGTAGTTTATAAGCCTCTTGATATAAATGATCCTGCATATGCATCTCTATAATTAATAATTTATAAAGCATAGAAATGGTCTTCCTTGCTGGCTCAGATGGTAAAAAAAATCTGCCTGCAATGCAGGAAAAGTGGGTTCCATTCCTGGGTCAGAAATATCCCCTGGAGTAGGAAATGGAAATTCACTCCCATATTCTTGCCTGAAGAATCCCATGAACAGAGGAGCCTGGCAAGTTACAGTCCATGGGGGTCTCAGAGTCAGACACGACTGAGTAGCTAACACAGCACACACACACACACACACACACACACACACACACACACACACACGCATTCATACACACATATATACTAGAAGGTGGGTTTTCATATCTAATGACACATTGACGCATGGAGTTACATTTCTCTTAGAAAAGTATTTCAATTTACACTCCCATTAAAATTGTGGAAGTAACTTTGTTTTTCAAATCACTTTTACACTTTGATTTTTGAAGTTTGTCTGAGCTATGAATTTTTTTTTTTTCCTGTTGTGAATTGATTGCCATTCCACTCTTACATGGGTTTTTGTTGTTTGTTTTAACTTAAGGGGTTCATTTTTTAAGTGTAGTTTTAGGTTTATGACAAAATTGAGAGGAACATACAGGGAGCATATACTCCCCTGCCTCCATACATCCATAACCTCCCCATTGTCAGCATTTCCTACCACACCGATTCTTTTGCTAGAATTGATGAATCCACGTTGATACATCATAATCACCCCAAATCCACAGCTCACTTTAGGATTCACTACCGGTGTTGTGCCTTCTATGGATCTGGACAAATGTATAATGGCATGTATCCAACATATGTTTCCAAGCAGTATTTTCAATACCTTAAAATCCTCTGTGCTCTGCTTATACATCCTTCCCTCTTTCCCACCTTCTGGCAGCCACCAATCTGTTCACTGTTTCTGGTTTTCCCTTTCACAGAATGATATATAGTTGAAACCACACAGCTTGCAGCCTTTTCAGATTGGCTATTTTCACTTGGTAATATGCATTTCTGGTTCCTCCATGTCTTTTCGTAGTTTGATAGCTCAAACAATTATATAGCATTTTCTGGAAGAAGCACCATGTACTCATGCATTATATTACTGAAGGACATCATCATTGTTTCCAAATTTCAGCAATTGTAAGTAAGCTATTAACAACATCCATGTGAAAGTTTTGAATAGACATAAGTTGTCATCTCCTCTGGATAAATACCAAGGAGCAAGATTGCTTGATCTCTAGGTAAGAATTGTTTACTTTTGTAAGAAACAGCCAGAGCTACTCTCAAAAACGACTCTTCCTGTTACTCCACATCTTCACCAGCATTTTGTGTTGTCAGTGTTCTGGATACTGGCCATTCTGAGTGTGCAGTAGAATCTCCTTGCTGTTTTCATTTATACTTCCCTTGATGACATATGGTGAGGAGCAGTTTTTCAAGTGTGTATTTACTATCTATCTTTTTTTGGTGAGGTGTCAAAGTTCAGCCTATTTTTTAATCAAGAGTGCTTTCTTATTTGGGTTATTTTTTTTACTGTATTTTATTAGAACTCTTACTATAAGTAGCATATTACTAATTCATCATGGGCTTCCCTGATAGCTCTGTTAGTGAAGAATCTGCCTTCTATGCAGGAGACTCCGGTTCAATTCCTGGGTCAGGAAGATCTGCTGGAGAAGGGAAGGGCTACCCACTCCACCTTTCTTGGACTCCCCTTGTGACTCAGCTGATAAAGAATCCACCTATAATGTGGGAGACCTGGGTTCAATCCCTGGGTTGGGAAGATCCCTTGGAGAAGGGAAAGGTTACCCACTCCAGTATTCTGGCCATGGAATGGGTAGCAATGAGTTAGACATGACTGAATGGCTTTTACTTTCACTTTTCACTGATTCATGTATATGTAACAAATATTTAAAAAAAATTTTATAATTATTGCTTGTACAATAATTATACTGTTCATGGGGTTCTCAAGGCAAGAATACTGAAGTGGTTTGCCATTCCCTTCTCCAGTGGACCACAGACCTCTCCACCATGACCCGTCTGTCTTGGGTGGCCCCATACAGCATGGCTTAGTTTCATTGAGTTAGACAAAGCTGTGGTCCTGTGATCAGATTGGCTAGTTGTCTGTAATTGTGGTTTCAGTCTGTCTGCTCTCTGATGCCCTCTGTCAGCATCTATCTTACTT